>NC_081327.1:39780000-41030000 GCF_026419965.1 Kogia breviceps
ATCTGGAATATTTGTTTATCCATTCACCTACTGAAGACCATCTTTTTTTGTTGTTGTTGTTGTGGTACACGGGCCTCTCACTGTTGTGGCCTCTCCCGTTGCGGAGCACAGGGTCCAGACGCAAAGGCTCAGTGGCCATGGCTCACAGGCCCAGCCACTCTGCGGCATGTGGGATCTTCCCGGACCAGGGCGCGAACCTGTGTCCCCTGCATCGGCAGGCGGATTCTCAACCACTGCGCCACCAGGGAAGCCCCATGAAGAACATCTTGAGTGTTCTCAGGTTTTGGCAATTATGAAAAAAGCTGCTATAGACATCTATTTGCAGGTGTTTGTATGGACATAAGCTTTCAACTCCTTTGGGTAAATACCAAGTGTTTTAGTTTTGTAAGAAACTGCCAAACTGTCACCCAATATAATCTGCTTTTTAAAATATCTTTTTATACACTGAGTTTCTTAAATTGAAGTTTCTCAAACTGGATTCATATTCTCAGAGTTTATGAGGATATTGAGTTTGAGAAACACTAATGTAGATGGGCATATGCTATAGAGGCTCAGGGTGTGCTAGGAGCAAATGAGGAAAGGTTTTGTGGCAGATAGAAGTTCATTTCTCCCTCATATAGAAATCCAGATGTTGGCAGTCTAGGGATGTTATTGGGGGTTCTAAGAGGTGAATAAAGGATATAGTGGAGGACAACTGGCAATCTCTGACACAACGGATGTAAGAGCAATTCAGCGAACAAGTGTATATCTACTGGAAAATCCTGTGTTAGAGGCTAGGCGCATTAGGAAATGACACAACAGTGTCAGATCTTCAGATACTCCCACACCAGAGAGATTTATCATAGCTATTAGGTTACAAGTCAGGCTGAGACATGAGTTCGACTGTGATAGAGATAAAGAACTATGGGGGAGGGCTTCCCTGGTGGCGCAGTGGTTGGGAGTCCGCCTGCCGATGCGGGGGGCACGGGTTCGTGCCTCGGTCCGGGAGGATCCCACATGCCGCGGAGAGGCTGGGCCCGTGAGCCATGGCCGCTGAGCCTGCGCATCCGGAGCCTGTGCTCTGCAATGGGAGAGGCCCCAACAGTGAGAGGCCGGCGTACCACCAAAATAAATACATAAAATAAAATAAAATAAATTTTTAAAAAAAGAACTATGGGGGAGAGGCACTAGCTGTTAGTACTGACTGGGGACCTGGGAAAAGACTTCACAAAAAGGAGACATTTAGGTTGGGCATTCAAATAGAATTCACTGGGCATAGTCGGGCGTTCAGTGCATAGAGAAGTAGAAAAAACAGGTGTGACAGATTAGGAAATTGACTTAGCTTGACTGGAGCTAAGGTGCTTGACTAAAGCCAAGTTGCAAAGGGCCTCTTTACTAAACGTTTTCATTTTATTCTCTTGAAAATGGGTAGCAAAGGTGTTTTAGGTGGTAAGCATGATTAAATGTGTGACAGAGAGATAACTCTAAATTGGAACAGTAGTCCCAATGGGAGATAATAAGGACATGTCCTGACAGAGGGCAATAATAGCAGTGTGAATGCAAATGAGGAGGTACAGATTGATTAAATCCTTGAGGATATGAAAAGAAAACTTGGAGATAAAACATTAAGTGTTTTACCTGCTGTGTTTTGCTAGGAAGTCCAAACTTCAAAGAGTTGAATTTTTTTTTTTTTTCGGTACGTGGGCCTCTCACTGCTGTGGCCCCTCCCATTGCGGAGCACAGGCTCCGGACGCGCAGGCTCAGTGGCCATGGCTCACGGGCCCAGCCGCTCCGCGGCACGCGGGATCCTCCCGGACCGGAGCAAGAACCCGCGTCCCCTGCATCGGCAGGCGGACTCCCAACCACTGCGCCACCAGGGAAGCCCAAAGAGTTGAATTTTGAATGAAATACATATCAGGTATTTAAAGGGGAAAAACACAAGGTTACTTAGGCAGTCTGTTCATGGTGGGAAAAAACTATAATTTCCTTTCATTATTATCATATCTACAATGGCTATCATATATTAATATATATTATATACACTATAATATATATCATAATTTATATATACTAATAATATATGATAATATATATCATATATATTATTTCAAAAGTCGGGGATTAAGTTGTCCTCAATGGGGATAAGCAATTTAAAGGAAGTGGCAAATCTTCATTTATTTTGGGATTTTTGTTTTGTTTTGTTTTAAATATTTATTTATTTATTTGGCTGCACTGGGTCTTAGTTGCAGCATGCAGGATCTTCATGGCCATGTGCGGGATCTTTAGTTGTGGCATGCGGACTCTTAGTTGCAGTATGGGGATCTAGTTCCCTGACTAGGGATCAACCCTGGGCCCCCTGCATTGGTAGCATGGAGTCTTAACCACTGGACCACCAGGGAAGTCCCCTTCATTTATTTTGGAAGCTAGTGCTAGACCCATTATTTCTGCTCTCAAAATTTTATCTCAGTGGAATCTAGGGTACAAGGTGTTTATTAGAGATCAATATCGAAAGGAAGGGGAGGAAGCAGAGTTAAGCAGAGGGACAGCTCTAGAGCAAGGACTGCCCCTGGGCCCCATTTGGTCACTGCATATGGACTGCCTCTGGAAGGGCATGACATCAGGAGGTAGTTCTCTGTAGCTGAGACATACTCTGAGGAGTAAATCAAGTCCTCCTTGAAAGGGATCTGGGTAGTGCATCTCGGTTTCTACCTCAGATGGGTTGCAAGGTTTTTGGCCAAATGTGTGAAGCAAGGCCTCATCCATCTAAGATTACTGGTAATTGAAGTAGCCAACTATTAGTTCTTTGCCACCAGCATCAGCATTATAAAGCCATTTCTCTGTCATTAAAAATATAAAACAATTTTCAGTGGTAAAAAGATAATGAATTATGGTCCTATCACATTGGTTATATGGGTATAAAAACCTGGGCTGGACAACAATGTCATAAATACCTTTGCTTTTGGAATTAAGTGTTGGATATATTTTACATCTGAAGAAAAATAAGAAAATAAATTGAAGGATAAGACAAGAAAAACATTATCTCAGAATGCAAATTGTTTCTTTTTCCTGAGTTTTCCTGACTGTGGTACATGACATGCTTAGTCATAATGTAGCAGAGCACGGTGTCAGTTTATCTTTTTCAGGAGTGAGCCTATATCTTGAATATGACACCAAAAGTGTAACAACCAAAGAAAAAATAGATGAGTCACACTTTATAAAAATTTAAAACTTTTGGGCTTCAAAGGACACTATCAAGAAAGTAAAAAAAGCTGGGGAATTCCCTGGCAGTCCAGTGGTTAGGACTTTGTGCTTCCACTGGAGGGAGCATGGGTTCCATCCCTGGTTGGGGAACTTACAAGATCCCTCATTTCGTGCGGTGTGGCCGAAATAATAATAATAATAATAAATTAGTTTAAAAACCAAAGAAAGTAAAAAAAAGCAACCCACAGAATGGTAGACAATATTTGCAAATCATATATCTGACAAGGGTCTAGTATCCATTCTATTCAAAAAACTCTTACAAATCAATAATAAAAAGACAAACAACCCAATTAGAAAATGGGCAAAAGATTGAATAGACATTTCTCTAAAGAAGTTATGCAACTAGCCAACAAGCACATGAAAGATGTTCAACATCAGTAGCCATCAGGGAAATGCAAATCAAAACCACAAGGAAGATACCATTTCACACCCACTAGGATGGCTAGAATCAAAAGGACAGATAACAAGTGACAGCAAAGATGTGGAGAAATTGGAACCCTCATACATTTCTGGTGGGAAAGGAAAATGGTATAGCTTCTTTGGGAAACAATTTAGAAGTTCCTCAAAAAGTTACAATTACCATTTGACCCAGCAATTTCACTCCTAGATATATACCCAAGAGAAATGAAAACATATGTCCACACAAAGACTTGTACAGGAATGAAATCAGCATTATCCATAATAGTCGAAAAGTCTATCAACTGATGAATGGAGAAACAAAATAATGGCATATCCATATAAGGCATATTTTTCAGCCTAAAAAGGATTGAAGTACTGATACATGCTACAATGTTTATCTTGAAAGCATCATGCTACTTGACAGAAACCAGATATAAAAGGTCAAACATATTATTCCATCTACATGAAATGTCTAGAATAAGCAGATCCTATTTGATGTTTGCTAGGGGCTGGTGGGGAGGAGAGAATTGAGACTGACAGTTAATTTGGTTTGTTTTGGGGTGATGAAAGTGAAGGTGGTGATGGTTGTACAACTTTGTGAATACAGTAAAAATCACTGAATTGTATACTGTAAAAGGGTGGCTTATATGGCACGTACATTATATCTCAATTAAAATAAAGATTCCCCCCACCAAAAAAAGTGATTCTATAGAATTTGATAATTGATTGACATTTGAGATTAGAGAGAGAACATCAAAGAACAAGTTTCTATCTTGAGGGACTGGGTGAATACGAATGCCAGTATTAAGATGAGGGTTAGAGATGGAGGTGGAGACCATCAGCAGAAGTAGGCCTGGAAGTGAAGATTATGAGTTCGATTTAGAAAATAATTGGGAATTCTCTGGTGGTCCAGTGGTTAGGACTCAGCATTTTCACTGCTGGGCCCGGATTCAATCCCTGGTCAGGGAATTAAGATCCCACAAGATGTGCGGTGTGGCCAGAAAAAAAGAAAATACTGACTTTTTAGTTGTCTATAGGGTACTCTTTGGGGGGCAGTTCAAAAAACTTAAGTCTGGACATGAAACGACAGATCAGAGTTAAGAGATTTAGATTTAGGGTCATCCAGATTTGGGAGATAGCTGACACCAAAGAGAAGGTATGATAGCATTCAGCAAAGAGTTTGTACCTTGGGGGATTTGTTTGAACCAAGAGGTAGGTTGAAAGAAAAAGAACCTGTGAATCTAAAAATGAGCATTAGCAGGGTAGAAGAAAAACCAGGATGGAGCAGGGTCTTGGACACCTGGAAAGTTTGTGTTGTTCTGTAGGAAAGGGGTAAGAGGAGCCTTGAACCCAAAGTCACAGCTTACTAACCATTCTAATTTTCTACCAAGAATCAGGTTAAAATCAGCAATTTCTGCTTCACCTTGTTTTGTTTTTTCTTCCTGTGTTGCTACTGCAAAGGAACTACAGAACATAAACTTTGACAGCTTATGTCACTTTGAGAAATACAGTTCTGTCAAGTACAAGGGTGGAAGAACATCTTGTATTGAAGTAGTAGGACATTTCATTCCCAAAAGGCAACTCAGAAATAAGAAGCATTTTAGAGCTCCAAATGGACTGAAGGGCCGGATTTTCAAAAGGCTGGCTTTATTCTCACTCTGTATTCTCAGTTGCCCTGCCTTATAGTAGCTTTCTGTTGCCAGAGCCTGAACATGGGAACTAGCAGAAGAGCGCACTGTTTGAATAAAGCCCAAATTTTGGAAACTATCTTAATTCTTATACAATCCTACTAGAGAAAAAAACCTCCCTAAACGAAAACCTCTTATTTTAATCCATGGGTCCCCCAGAAGACCCCAAATCCCAGAATTCTGCAATTAATAAGTATTGATCAAGGATATGCAAAAACTTTTGTACAAGTGTTACAATCTAATAGAAATCCTAACTAACTCTTTTTGAGGTGGCCAGGATAGGATACAGTTTTTGTTTTTCCTTTCTACTTTTAAAGTTATTTCTCTAATGATAGGCAAAAATACTGGGAAACCTAAGGATTTGGCATTCGTTTCTATGAAATAGGTCCTGATTAGTCTTTTTCTTTGAACAAATGAGGAAATCAAGCCAGAAAGAAGCTGGTTTGAAATGATGAAGCTGATTTAAAATGACAAATCACTGCAGACTGTTGCTTAAAGCCCTGGAGATGCCTGATGTCAAGAGTCTATTTCCAGCCATCTCCCCCTGTAGCTGGAGATTGCTGAATTGGTGTCAAAGTTTATTATATATTCACTTCAGAAGTATGCAAAATATTTGCCTTCTTCTTAATTTCTCTTGAGCATTTAATAATTTATGAAGCCATTTCATATCCTTGTCTTGTTTTAACCTCACCTCAACTCTAAGAGATAGGAAATTTAGATTTTATCATCACTGTTTACAAGTGGAGAGATTGAGAGAGGTTAAGCAGTTTGTCCAAGTTCACATGATCTCCAAGTAGTGGCACCAGAACTAACTCTCAATCTTGTGACTTCTCTTCTAGTATCTTTCCATATGACATGTTGCCTTTAAAGTCTGGTCAGTGCTTCATTGTATGCCTTTTCTTTTGACACAGGCTCAAACAAAGGACTTTTTATTTCCTTCCCTAACTGGGAAATAAAGGATTCCCCAACAAGTACTTCTGTAACCCAGGGCAATGGTATACCAGATCAGAAATTAGACAGTTTGCCACTGGGGACACAGGTAATGTACTCACTTTCCTGCTGATCTGTTGACTAGTCAATGATTAATGCTAATAATCCAGTGGACTCTCAATTATTGTGAAGGTCTAAGAGGACTTTTTAAAATTAATTTTTATTGGAGTATAGTTGATTTACAATGTTGTGTTAGTTTCTGCTGTACAGCAAAGTGAATCAGTTATACATATACATATACCCACTTTTTTTTAGATTCTTTTCCTGTATAGGTCATTACAGAGTATTGAGTAGAGTTCCCTGTGCTATACAGCAGGTTCATATTAGTTATCTGTTTTATGTATAGTAGTGTGTATATGTCAATCCCAATCTCCCAATTTATCCCTCTTGCCTTCCCCCTTGATAACCATTAAGTTTGTTTTCTGCATCTGTGACTCTAGTTCTGTTTTGTAAATAAGTTCATTTGTATCATTTTTTAAGACTCCACATATAAGCTATATATGATATTGTCTTTATCTGTCTGACTTAAGAGGACTTTTTTGATGAAGGCATTTTAGACACTTTAAAAGGAAACACAAGACAGGATGCAAAGGGCCTTCTCCATTAATTTCAATCTCCCCTTTCCCTCTCGCCCAGTACCTGATCAAATGTAGTATATTTATACAAATAACTTCAGCACATTTTATGCCAGGCATTTTGGCACTCAAACAGGGATACAACTGTTACAGGTTTTGTCTGGTTTTCAGTTTTCTTTTCTCTACCCAATGTCCCCATTTCCTGTTACCTGGCTTCTTTTCATTTTCTACCTTTGCCTTTTAATTACTGGATCTTAACATCTCAGGGGTGGCTCTCCCAACACTGCCTCTTCATTGAAACATAAAAAAAGAAAAGTTAAGGAGTAAAGATGGCATAGAAGTTGTGGGCAATGAAGAGGTAGAGATCATGCAAGATGAGGGAAGAATTAAAAATAAGTTTTTAGGGAAAAAAATTGGTGGGAGTCCATTACTTATTTATATGAATGGATATGATGCAGGAAGCAGAATTGACTACTTCATATTCAACTTCTCCTTTTGTATGCATTTTTATTGATAAATTATGAGCAATAAGTTTGCTCAAAATAACCAGAAGGAGAAAGAAGAGAAGGAAAGACTGTGATTAATCCACAATTTGGATAATCAACACTGTACAAAGAAAAAGATAGTAAGATTTCAGGTTGATTTTATAATACCTTCATTTTATAAAAAGACAGATTCACATTTAGTTGGTTTCTTTGTTTTTGGAGATTCTACCTGGATAATTTAGAAACTATTTCAATTACCATTAAAAAAAAAATTTGGTATTCTTTTAAAGGAAATGGAGACAAAGTATACTGTAATCTACAATTAACATTAAATAGCACTTTTTAGATTTAAAAAACTTTGAAATTACTTCTTGAAGTGCTAGAGAAAAGGAAATTGAATAGCCTGCTATATGTCCTCTTAGTTTAAGAAATAGAAAGCAGGATTTCTTTCTCTGCATAACTACCAAAAAGATGCTGAATACTTGAAGATGATTTTGTAAAAAGCAAACTCTAGAAAGCTTTCTACTTTGTATCAATCCTTGCTTAATTATGCCTTAGATTAATTTTCAGCCTATTAAAAAGTCTCAGTAGCTCCTATGGTTGATACTCAGCTTTACTAGAGGTAAAATAAGTATGGGAGTTCTTCAAGCAGAAATAAGTTGGAAAAGGTGGTACCATCTAACTTCTATGCTGAGTTATCTAAAGCAGTGAAAATACAATATTTCACTGCTTGGTATGTCCTTTACCATCTAAGGATATTTTGTCTTTTCAAGGCAAAAGACAAAAGCAACTCTAGAATCTCTTTGTATTGTGACTATTTTAAAATAAGCTTAAATCTGGACCTTTGCTTGAAGATCTTTTTCCCTAGTTTGCAACGATGGACTTGCGTACTAATAGGAAAGTATTCTGAACCTCCCTGTTGTAGTTAAACTCATGTCTGAATGCCCATTGACTCCCTTTTCCTAAACTTACAAACTTTTTTTAGATGCAGGAAGTGGCAAGAAGGGAGATGCCAAGTGAGAATCACCAGGAAGATGGTAAATATTTTGCTTACAGTATTTTTCTACACACTAGTCAGAGAAATCTAGGTGTGATGGGATTTGGGAGAAGATGGAGATGTCTCAGTCCTGGGAGACTACGTGATGAATTCTTTTCTGCTTTCATAAGGGGCTGCCCTGGATGCTTAGTGACCTGTGAGGTCTTTCATGTTGAAGAGTGGATATTCTGACTTCCTTTGTTCTTGACTTTTTGTATTGGCTGACTATTCCTTGTTTCTTTTACCTTTCTTGCCTTCTTTTGGATTTATTATGTTTTTATTCATCCATTTTTTTCTTTCTGCTAGTTTACAAGTTACACACTGTTTCTATACTTTTGGTATTATTCCCAAAACTATAATATGCGTCCTTAACTTATTCAACTTTAAAATTAATCAATATCTTAACTCTTCTCTTGGATAATTCAAAGACCTTAAAGTAATTTACTCCTTTTAATCCCTCCTGATTTATGTATTATTATTATAGATTTTAATTCTCTATATTTTTAAAAGTCACAAGATACTATTTTTATAAAGTCATTGTTCATTGAAATTTATCCATGTATTTAACACTTTGTTTGCTCTTTTTTTTTTTTTTTTTGGCTGCACCACTCAGCATGTGGGATCTTAGTTCCCTGACCAGGGATCAAACCCGCACCCCCTGTATTGGAAGCATGGATTCTAAACCACTGGACAGCCAGGGCAGTCCCTTTACTTCTCTTTTTTTTAATCCCAGACTTCCCTTCTGAGATAATTTTCCTCTAGCTTATAGTACATCTTTTAGAATTTTCTTTAGTGTGGGTCTACTGGTGATGAATTCTTTCTGTTTTTGTCTGAAAATGCCCCAATTTCACTATCATTCTTAAAGAGTATTTTGGCTGGGTATAAGTTTCTTTTTTTAAATTTTATTTTATTACTTTTGGCTATGTTGGGTCTTCATTTCTGTGAGAGGGCTTTCTCTAGTTGCGGCGAGCGGGGGCCACTCTTCATCGCGGTGCGCGGGCCTCTCACTATCGCGGCCTCTCTTGTTGCGGAGCACAGGCTCCAGACGCGCAGGCTCAGTAGTTGTGGCTCACGGGCCTAGTTGCCCCGCGGCACGTGGGATCCTCCCAGACCAGGGCACAAATCCGTGTCCCTTGCATTGGCAGGCGGACTCTCAACAACTGCGCCACCAGGGAAGCCCTGGTTCCACTTTTTAAAATTTAATGTGACTAACTCAGGAAGGCCTTCAAGCGTATGAATCTCTGAAAGCCCCGAGGAGCACAAAGACTTCTCTTTTTGTCTGATGCTCTACTTGCCCTACTCTGAGGCTTTTTGGAGATGACGGATACACCTGTCTGAGAGAAATACTTTATAGCTGGATTAGGGATTTTCATAGGTTTTGCATTTCCTGCCATTTAATTGGCTTAGCATAGTGGTTCCCAATGTGTGAACCTAGATCCTCTGGGTAGAGGTTGAGGGTAGGAGTGAGTTTAGCTTTATTGCGAGGAGTCTATGAAATCACAGACCTACCAACTATTGTCTGAATACCTAAGATCACAACTTTTGTCATGTGGGAGTGCACCAAAATAGTAGAAATCGTATACAGAAAACTCTGACACTACAGTTTTAGAAAGAAACTCCTACAGGATTAGGTTGACATGAAATTTGTTTCCAGAATGTTACAGATTCTTTACTGTCTACACAATGTCCAACATGTTTTGTTTTTCCATGTAGGAAAACATGGAATTTAATTTATAAAAATTATAAACCATCTCTTCCTGAGAACTTTTTTTTGGTAGACAGAGGTATATCCAGTGAACAGGGATACGCTAAGAAGAATTTTCATTGTCTTTTGTTTTTTTTCCCCCTTGGTGATGGTTAGAATTCAGACGCTTCTCGCCTCATCAATCCACAGTTCGAATTCCAGAGAAGATGGCTAGAGAAGGGTACCGAATATCTTTTTTGGACAACAAGTCTTCAGGTTCTTCTCCAGAAAAGGATTTGATACCAAAACCTGATACTTATCAGCTTACCCATGACGCCTCATTGGGTAAATGCCTGGATGTGGGTGATTCTAGACAGATTCATCCCTATCAGTTACCTTCAGATGCTGGTCTAGAAAATTGTGATAGTCATTATTCTCAAAATCCATCCCTGCATGGAAGTCTTGGTAAAAGGCCTCAGAGAAGCAGGAACTACCGAGAATATAGCACAAAACCTTCAAATAACATGAAGGCCACCACATCCCAGTCCTGTGGAGAATTACTGACTTCTCTGTCAAACCCTGACTCCAGCACTGGAAGGCTTTTGAAGCTTAGTTCAGGTAATAGCTTCCTGTTAGTTTATAGACCTCTTTCATAGGCATGAAGATTGAAGTATAACTGGAAATTTTGGAATTAATATTTCTTAGATTGGGGAATTCCCTGGCAGTCCAGTGGTTAGGACTCTGTGCTTTCACTGCCTAGGGTGCGGGTTCAATCCCTGTTTGGGGAACTAAGATCCTGCAAGCTGAAAATAAATAAATAAAGTCATCAGTGGTCCATAGAGCCTTGAGAAATCTGCAGGGTATGCATTTAACATGATAGATATATTAGAGAAAATTTATAGAAAATTTATAGAAATGCAGACTTCATAGCTATGTTATTTTAGTTAAATATTGATAGCATCCTGGGATATATTTCTAGTTACATCTAGTCTTCTCTGGCCATAATCACTTCTATTCTGAGTTACTTTTTCAGAAAAAGCTAGTTTAAGGGTAAGAGACCACTCTTTAGTTATTTATTTATTCAACAAAATGTATTGAATACCTACTATGTGCCAGATACTATTCTATCTCTCCAGATAAAGTAGCAAACAAAAATAAAATTCCATGTATATTTTGCCATAATAAAAAAGGTCCATACTTTCATGAAATTTCTATTTTAAAGAGGGTAAGACAGATGATAAACAAGTTATAAATATATGTCAGGTTATGATTAGTGTTGTGAAGGAAAGTAACATAAGCGTATTAGAGAATAATATGGAGGAGGTGATGTTTTAGATAGAATGGTCAGGGTAAGCTTCTCAGGTGAGATTATCATAAAAGTAGAGACTTGAATGAAGTGAGAGTGTGAGCCATGTGGATAACTGGGGGGAGAAATTTTAGACAGTGGAAATAGTAAGTGCAAAGTTCCTGAGGCTGGAACATGCTTGGCATGTTCAAGGAACAATGAGGAGGCCAGGGCTGCTGCTGCAGAGTGAGCTAGGTAAAGAGTATAGATGAAGTCAGATAGCCAGACATTTATTCTGGGTGAGATCAGAAGCTGTTGGAGAGTTTGTAGCAGAGGAGTGACATGATCTAACTTAAGAATTGCTCTGGCTGCTGAGTTGAGAATAGACAATGGGGAGCAAGGATAGAAGTTTTAAAAATTAACAGATTAGAATCTGGATAAGAGATGATGGTAGCTTGAACTAGAAAGATAGCAGTGTAGGTGGTGAGAAATAGATTCTGAATATGTTCTGAAGATAACACTCCATGATTTGTTGGTGGATTGAGGATGAAGTGTGAGAGAAAGAAGGTCAAAGATAACTCCCAGGTTTCAAGTCTGAATAACTGGAAGAATGGAGTTACCATTTTACTCAGATGGAAAAGAGTATGAGGAACAGGTTTTAGGATGGATACCAAGAGTTGGTCTTAGTCAGCTGAAGTTTGAGGTGCCTATTAAAACTTCTCAGAGATGCCAATTTGATAAGTTGACATATTAGTCTGGAGTTCAGGGAAGAAGGTGGGGCTGGGAATTAAGTGTGTGGATGGCATTAAAACAGACTAGATGAGATCTCCCCAAGGGAGTGAATATAGATAGAAAAGATATCTGAGGACTAATCTGAGTCCTCCAACAATTAGAAATCTCGTAGATAAAGAGAAACCATCACGGAGAGCAAGAAAGAGGTAGCTACTAAGGTAGGAGAGAAAAAAAAGCCAAGAGGCAGTGGTATCCTGGGAGCCAAGTGAAGAATATGTTTCAAGAAGGAGGGAGTGATAAATACAGTGTCAGATGTCCTTAATAGATGTCTTTAACACTTCTGGGACTGAGAAATGATCATGGTATTTGGCAACGCATTAGTGAGCAGCTTCAGAAGATGCGTTGTTAATAAAAGCCTTGTTGAGGTGAGTTCAAGAAAGAATCAAAGGAGAAGCGGTAGAGTTACCGAATATATATGACCCCTTCAAGGAGTTTTGCAGTGAAGGGGAGCAAAGACATGGAAATGTAGCTGGAAGGGGGATGGAATCAAGGAGATCATGGTGGAAATGATCCAGTAGAGGGAAAGTTGATGATGCAGGAGAGAAAAGGGACAATTACAAGAAAATAAATTAGGGAGAGGTCAAGAGGAGATGGAATACAGTCCACCAGGGGAGAGGTTGGCCTTGGATAGAAGCACAGACAGTTCATCTATTACAAGAAGGAAGGGAGGGAATTTAAAGACACAAATATAGGTGGAATTGGTAGATTTAGTGGTTAGATCACATAGATGTTTTCTTTGATTGCCTCTCTTTTGCTCAGAGAAGTAAAGAGATCCGCAGCTGAGAGTGAAGAGAGGGGAGAAGGTGTTGGAAGTTTGAGGAGAAGAGAGATGTGAAATAGTGATCTCAAAGAATAGAAGAGTAGGACTTCCCTGGTGGTCCAGTGGCTAAGACTCCTCACTCCCAATGCACGGGGCCCAGGTTTGATCCCTGGTCAGGGAACTAGATCCCACATGCCTCAACTAAAGATCCTGCATGCTGCAACTAAGACCCAGCGCAGCCAAATACATAAATAAATAAACATATTTAAAATGGGAAAAGAATTTGAAAAAGAGTAGATACATGTGTATGTAAAACAGAATCACTTTGCTGTACACCTGAAACCAGTACAACATTGTTAATCAACTATACTCCAATATAAAATAAAAATTTTAAAAAAAGAATAGAAGAGTAAATTGATTAGAGTAATGTATTAGGATAGCCAGGCCCAGTTAAGATAGTGGTTATGAATTTAAAGTGAAGATGTTGGAAAGAGATATATGTTGTTCTCCAGTCACTTCCCACTGCTCTGTTGTAGGCTTGGAGTATGTGCACAGTTGGATTTAACTAGAGTTGGGGTTTTGTCAGGTGGAGGGAGAGAGAAAGGGTCCAGAAAGTTGAGGGTATATACTAGGGAGAGATCATTATGACCCTTGGACTCCAGACAGGGTAAGGATGGAAGTAAGACATGAGAGAGTTGAAGAGCAGGTTCATCTCCTGGCCTGTTTCCTTCACAGATCTATATGCCACAACCCATTTCAACAGTGACCCTGCTCTGCTGGTGAATGTAGAGCAAAAATTATCCACCAGCCTTGGCAATTCAACACCAGCACATGGTTCTTTCCCAAACAACACCATCCTGGGAGACTCTCTGAGGACACTGCTGTTGCCTACTGGGACTTCAGAAAACAGAGAGAGTTTGACCAAGGGGTCATTAAGCCCATCGAGAAGAGGATTCAAACGGAAAGAAAATATCGTTGACACCCTGAATCTAAAACATGGTTTCAGAGATGCTACAGGCAGCAAGGCAAGTGTTGGCTTGTTTGTGCTTGTGCAAAAGCACTTCAGGTCCAAGAGCAGAATGGGGTTCTGTTTTGTGGTGGTGGTGCGGATGAAAAGTGATAGAAATTCAAAGGGATTTTCAGAGGCTGGTGGGTAATACTGCCAGGCCAAAGCCTGTGATTCTTTTGCCCATGGGAAAGTCATTCCCCTTCTGCAGCATTTCCTCATTTCTGTCACAGGGAGCAGGGTCCCTAATCTACTTCTAGAGCATAAACATGGTGGAGAAGTACTTTGATAATAAGAAGTGGTGGACAGGGCGTCCCTGGTGGCACAGTGGTTGAGAGTCCGTCTGCCAATGCAGGAGACACGGATTCATGCCCCGGTCCGGGAAGATCCCACATGCCGCGGAGTGGCTGGGCCCATGAGCCATGGCCACTAAGCCTGTGTGTCCGGAGCCTGTGCTCCGCAAAGGGAGAGGCCACAGCAGTGAGAGGCCCACATACAGCCAAAACACCCGCCCCGCAAAAAAAAAAAAAAAAAAAAAAAGAAGTGGTGGACAGAGTTTACCACAGGAAGGAATACAGAAGTTGCCAGGGGCTCAGGGTTGGCTGAAGAGTGATCTCTGTAGCATTGATGTTTATAATCTTATCATGTTTACACATCTGCTTTGGCCACAAATCACTAACTTGCTTGGGATCTTTCTTCTAAAAGCATTGCTTTCCTGTCCAGAAATTTAAATTATTCCAATTTTTTTCCAAGATGAATTAGATTAAGAAGATGAATTAGATTTTCCAAGGGATTTTTAGCTGAGACTTGGTTCAGAGAATGAACAACAAATCAAGAACCATTCCCACATATGCAATATAATTCATTTCATAAAATTGTAGTATGATAGTTAGTGTTGTTCTTACTTAGTAACTAAGTTTTGTTGCTGCCGTTGCATACATCCCTCCATGGAGAATGCCTTCTTCTCTCCTCTCATCTGTTTGAAAATTAATTTTTCTCCAGGCCCTATTTCCGTCATGAAGCTTTCTTCTCATTAGTTAAAAGAACTATAGCTCTTGGGGCATTCTCCTCCCTTGAACCCATAATCTTTGTCATACGAATCATTTGTCATTTAATCATTTACTGCCCTGTGAGAAAGCAGGGGATTTGGTCAGAAACAACTATTTCTAGTCACTTATTTTTCAGTTGATGGAAATCTTTTTGCACATTGACATGGGTTTATAAGGGGGTTTTGTTGTTGTTTCGCTGTTTTTTTTTTAACCCTTTAAATACTTTCTATTCAGTTTTTAAAACTTCAGAGGTAGTTGTAATTTTTGTGCACCAAAGAGGGCAGTCTTGTAATACTTTTTTGACTTTTTGGTTCTTTTTTGTTTTCCATTTTCAGCCACTGATGCCTATTTTTCCAGACAAGAGCACTGGTGTTAATGTATTTAGGGCGAAGGTACAGCAACACTTAGGATATTTGGGTGCTATATTAATAAGACATGTTCTAGGAGATTTTTCCACCTCTATTTCATGTGATAGGATTGTTAAAATAGCAATTAAAATCTCAATGCACTTTTCTGGACTATCTTAAAAATTCCCATTTCTTTTTTCCTGTTAGATACTATATTTCTTTATATGAAAAGTTGTAAAAGAGCTGTTTGAATATAAATATAAAAGAAATATACTGTTCAGTTTCTAGAAAGGTATAAATCAGAAGAGCATTTTAAAAGTTATAAAAAATAATCCCATATAAAAAAACACACAAAATTAAACAAAACATGAGTTTGTGAAAATTTATTTTTGACCAACTGACTTTAGAATCATAGACAAATTATAAAAATTAATTTTTTAAAAAGCCATGAGGCATGGCTTTTCAGCTTTTAATTTGCTGAAAATTAAAAGTAACAAAATTATTCCAAAGTTCATTAAAAAAATTATCCCCCACTCTCACCGCATTGTGATAAATGAAAGAAAATATGTAAAGGCATGTATGTGTTTCTAAGTTGTTCCATGATGCGCACACAGAATTACCAATACATGAAAAAACAATGACAGTAAATATCCATTTTTGACAAGATCCTCTAAAGTGGGCTTGTAGTGTAACCAGTTTTTCTATGATTTTTCTTCCTAATCAGGTTGTTAACTTTTTAAGGACCTCATCTTTTACTTCTTCATATGTTCACAGTCCTTATGTAGAACTCTCCATGCACATGATCAGTGTTCAGTACCGATCTGTTGAATAAGTGTTTATCTCATTTGTAATGCTTTTCCTTATTAATCATAGACCACCTGTGTGACTCAAGTCATAGGTATCACTGTCTGGTGTTCTGCTTCACAGTTGTCATATATGACAGCATTATCTAATTAATCATTTATAGTTTTAATATCAAAAGAGCCAGAGATTGAGAAATAATTTGGCTGTTTTTAATATATAACAGCTTTCTTGAAGTCCCTTGAGACCCTACAGAAAATATTCGTAGATTGATCTGTCCAGTAAAATTCCCAGTTGTTTTTTATTCATTCAGACATGACTAAATAAATAGACATATACATCATACCTGAATGAATAAACAATTGGGAGTTTCATTGGAGAGCTCTTCCTATACATCTATATACATAAGATTCTTACTGAATAAAAAATATCTTTAGTACTGGGTCCAACAATAACATTTAACATAACATTTAAAATGTTACAGGATATTTATGTTTATTATATATTAATATACTAAATATAAGCTTATGAGTTATAACTTTTATTAAATTACTCCCCATTTTATTTTATGATATATAATACCTTAAAAAGTGTTGTGCAGTTTAATCTTTCCATATTACATAACATAATACATTGAGCCATAGACATAGGTGTTAAAACATTTGTTTTCTTCTGAAAATCTCTACAGAAAATTATCATAGAAGATACTGTTACCTTTGAAATTATCCTTGTACATATTACTGTATTTGCCTTAGACATTAATATTCTATTCAAATCCAAACTAAAAGATGAAACCAACTTTCTTTTTTTCTTTTTTCTTTTTTTAATGTTAACACTTTAAATGTCTGGATTTTTACTTCCCTTATTGTGTTAGAATGACAAATGGTTGGGTTTTTTGGTTTCTTTCTTGAGCCTCTCTCTAGTGACCTGGGCAGTTTGCATGGTTTGCCAGGAAACCACAGTCCCCCGATCTCTGCCAGAACATCCCATGTGGCCACTGTCCTCAGACAGCTCCTGGAGCTTGTGGATAAGCACTGGAACGGTTCCGGCTCCCTCCTCCTCAACAAGAAGTTTCTGGGTAAGTGAGTGCATTCTCAGTTCCTGGAGAAGGGCTCAGACCTTGCTTCTGCTTTGTGTTTCTGCTCTATGTTCTGATAAAAGCCACTCAGTCCCCTTAACTTGCAGGGAAAATTGTTCTCATGATCACTTACCAAAATTTCTCAGCCACACAGTGATTGACAAACCTGCATTTTTCTTATAATCTTCTTCTAACCTGTTGTTTGTTTGCTTTTTTGTTTGTTTTTGGCTGCACACAGCAGCTTGCAGGATCTTAGTTCCCTGACCAGGGATCGAACTCTGGGCCCACTGCAGTGAAAGCACCGAGTCCTAACCACTGGACTGCCAGGGAATTCCCTTCCCTGTTTGTTTTTATCAGCACTCTTCCCTCATGTACCAATTGTCTTGTTCCTCCTGTAACTTTTTCTTGACAGTCTTTGAGTGATGAGATATAAAATAGAGCATGGTCATGTTAATGATTACAAAAGGATTTTATGATCCTTGGGAAAGTGCCAACAATAAATACAACAGAAATTGGGTTTGATCATTAGAGTTCTGAGATGCCCGTTGAAATACTCAATTAGAAAAATATGATTCAAAAAACTCCAGTGACTAGATGACGTTGACTCTTTTTTAGGGCTTCTTTTTTAGGAATTTGGGGGAAAACGGTTTTGCAAATATTGTCTCCATGTGTTTATTTGTTGTTTAATGGAAGAAGAATTCAAGGAGCTGTTGGTGGTGGTAAAAGTTTAAGTAAAAACTAGAAACTTTAAAGTTGTTTGGGCTTAACTTTTCTTTTGTTAATTTCTTTTTAAAATTTCTTTTATTTATTTGTTTTTGGCTGAGCTGGGTCTTCGTTGCCGCGCGCGGGCTTTCTCTAGTTGTGGTGAGTGGGGCTACTCTTTGTTGCAGTGTGAGGGCTTCTCATTGCGGTGGCTTCTCTTGTTGCGGAGCACGGGCTCTAGGCGCGCGGACTTAGTTGCTCCGAGGCATGTGGGATCTTCCCGGACCAGGGCTCAAACCTGTGTCCCCCTGCATTGGCAGGCGGATTCTTAACCACTGAGCCACCAGGGAAGCCCATAATTTTTTATCTCCATCATGAAACATCTCTTACAGCCACTTACTAAATTCTTGAAAAAAGGAGATATTAGATTACCCTGTTTGTCCTACAGAGCTGGTAGTTATTGACTAGGAATTCTGTGCTTTAGCTTTTAAGATTGGCCTGTGTGCCCAACCTGAATTTTTGGCAGGTCCTGCCCGAGATCTGCTTCTGACTTTGGTAGTCCCTGCTCCTTCTCAGCAGTGGTGTCGCTCACATCCTGAAGATACATCAAAAGCCTTCCACAAGAGGGAGATGGAACTGAAGGAGATGGGGCAGCTGGTCCCTAATGACATGGTATGCTGCTCTCGTCTTCTTTTCCTACTCTTCCTTTACTAGAAAAGAATGGGGCAGCAAGACTAGAACAGGTCTGTGCCATAAAGAACATCATTACCATGAGCACCTAGATGTTTCTGAACTGAAATATAGAAAAGTCAGTCTGTGCAAATCTGGAACACAAAACTTGCAGGGACAGCTTGGAGATTTTGCAGGGATGACTCCCTAATCCTAGCCCTAATCCAAAAATTCTAAGGAAAGACTTGAAATGGAAAAAGAAAAAAATAAAGGCCCTAGAGTGAAAACACTTAGGACCATGTTCTTGAAGGTTATGGTTTGATTCAGATGAGGGGATTTAGATGTCTCTGGGATTATCTTTCCTCCCTTCTGATGGAGAGCCCTAAACCAGGGGCCATTCCTAGAGTGTTAGGCTGCTGGCTCTGGGAGGGAAAGAAGGGACTCATATTCTTAGGCTTTTTTTCCCCCTCTTCTTAACATTAGAGGATTTTCAGGCATCCAGTTTAGTTTCTAGAAACTTTAGATAGGTGACTCAGATGCTGGCCACTTGTCAAAACAACCACTTGTTCTGCAAGAGTAGTGGATAACTCACAGGAAAGATTGCAACTGCATGTGATAAATTTGTTTGCTGCACTTGAGCTATGTTTACCAATGAATTAAAATTCTAGTGAGAAAGAGAGATGCTGACCTCCATTCAGTTTATCACTAAACAGAGGAAAGATTTTTTCAGTTTTCTAAAAGCACTCCTCAGAATTTCAGTTTCTTAATGTGTTTGTATTTTGTTTTCTAATCTAAAGGAAAGTTTGAAGCAAAAACTGGTCAGAGTGCTGGAGGAAAACCTCATTTTGTCAGAAAAAATCCAGCAATTGGAGGAAGGTGCTACCACCTCGATTGTGAGTGGGCACCAGTCCCACAATTTTGGTAAGTTCAGGAAAGCAATGTGTGGTGCATCCCAAGACAACCGCTTGTTTATAGATGGCCCGTTTAATAAGATTTGTCATCCAGAACTCACATGGCTTCCTAAATAGAAACAACCATCTAGCCTCAGAGTTGTAATGCAGGTGACTTGAGTTACCAGAGTAAAAGAATTTACTCTTTTATCAGTGTAAAGCATTTACAAATGTGTTATTATTGTCATTCTTTTTGAGAAAGACACTTGTTTTTTCTGATTATAGCAGAAGATCGTGTTCTTTACAGAAAGTTTGAAAAATATAAGGAAAATATAATCTCACTACCCAGAAATAACCACAATTAGTGTTTTTGGTATATTTGCTTTCACCATATGCCTATACATACATTTAACTCAGAATTAAAATTTGTGTCTTGATTTTTAAAAACTAATTTATGTACAACAAAATACACACATTTTAAGTTTGATGAGTTTTGACAGATATATATATTCATTTAACTCCATCCCAATCAAAATACAGAACACTTCTGTACTCTAGAAAGTTTGACCCTTGTGCACTCAGTTCCCGCTACTCTCTACCCTAGGCAATCTAATTTCTACAACCTAATGTTATTAATTTAATAGCACAGGCATTTCCTATAATGTTACATGAATATACCATATTTCTCTATTCAGTCCTCTATATAGTTGTTTTTAATGTTAGCTATTATAAATAAAGCTGCCATTTTTATATTATAAATAATTCTAATTCTAAGAATTTCCAAACATTTGAAAGATCTGAAATAGAAGAAAGATCCTAGAGTGAAATGTTTCTCTAAGATTCTCTTTCTTCTCTTCTGATGGAGCTGACAGTCCTAATATTTATGCTGTGATAAATAATGCAGCTATTAATATCTGTGTATATAAATCTTTGTGTACATTTTAGACTATTTTCCTAGCAGACATTCCTAGAAGTAGAATTAGTGGGTCAAAAGATGTGGACATTTTTGAGGTTTTTGTTACACATTGCCAAATCATTCCCAAGAAAGATGGTTTCAGTTTACACTCATATCAGCAATAAGTATATATTTGAATGCCTTTTCATTTCACCCTTGCCAACACTGGGTATTATATTTTTTTGCCATTATGATAAGTGAAAAATAATATCCCATTGAATTCTTGATATGTACTACTTTATTATTAGTATAGTTTAGGTAGATTAAGTCTAGCTCGACTTCAAGCTTCTAGCTCAGCACCCACAAACATTATGGGTATTTGGATTTGAATGAGGAATTTGATTTGGAAATCAGCATTGAATTTCCAGAGTTGAATCTCATCACTATCTGATATTCATAAGCCTGAATAATCAAGACATCATTCTCCACTTACCGGCACTGAAAATAAATAGGTGTTTATTCACTAGATACCTACTTTCTTTTTTAAAAAAATAAATTTATTTATTTAATTTATTTATTTTTGGCTGCGTTGGGTGTCCGTTGCTGCACGTGGGCTTTTCTCTAGTTGCAGCAAGCGGGGGCTACTCTTCGTTGCGGTGTGCAGACTTCTCATTGCAGTGGCTTCTCATGTTGTGGAACATGGGCTCTAGGCACGCGGGCTTCAGTAGTTGTGGCTCGCAGGCTCTAGAGCACAGGCTCAGTAGTTGTGGTGCACGGGCTTAGTTGCTCCGTGGCATGTGGGATCTGGTTCCCAGACCAGGGCTCGAACCCATGTCCCCTGCATTGACAGGCAGATTCTTAACCACTGCACCACCAGGGAAGCCCTAGATACCTATTTTCAATCAGCCATGAGATCCAGTTCTCTATTTTGGATTACTGGTGATAAATACAGCTGTTGCAGCCCTGATTTCCACCTTCCAGAACCTTGCTACTCAAAATGTGAGCCACACATTGCAACATTAGCATCACCTGGGAGCTTGTTAGACATATAGAACATCTGGCCTCACCTCAGACCTACTGAATCAGAATCTGTTTTCTAAAAAGATCCCCAGGTGATCTGTAAGCATATTAAAGTTTAAGTACTGTTCTAGAAGACTGACTTGCTTAGGACCAGAGTTCCTGTGCTTTAACCTACCTTATTATTGCAGGCAGTGGCAACATATTTGGAAAGCTAGATATGAATGCCTTGGCCACAAATCCAGTTTCTGAAAGCACTCATTGAGCTATTGTCATGTGCCTGACACAGTTCTAGATGTTTTCACATATTCTGTACAGAGTGAAGGACATACATTCATGAACTAAAATGGAGAATACAAGGAGACCAAATATTTGTTGACTGCCTATGCTATGTGAGCACAGATGTCTCACTGACTCCTCATGACAGTGCTGCTACCTGGCAGGGTTACTAGCTCTAGTGAAACTCACAAAAATGAACTAACGTGCAAGATTAAGTGGTTGAATTTTAATTCAGATATATCTGTTGCAAAACCCTATATTCTTGCCACTATATCTGCTGTCTCCAAGGGACGGAATGGTGAATGGAGTGTGGAGGTGGGTGCAGCGGGGCCCCCAACTCTTCAAGATGTCTGCCTGATCACTCAAGCTCTGCTCAAAGACTAGCCGCTTGGAATCCTCTCACCCTGGCTACTGTAACCTTTGTAGATGATCTTCTGCGCAAAAACCAACAGCTGAACATGCAGGTGGCTTGCCTGAACCAGGAGCTTGCCCAGCTGAAAAAGCTGGAGGAGACAGTGGCCCTTCTCCACGAAAGTCAGAGGTAGGACTGGGTCCATCTAGCTGACTTCTGGAAGCAGATATTTACTTTCCTTTATCTCCTTTGTTTTACTTGGCAAGTTAATATCTATATACTTTTCAAATTAACTCTATTCTGTGTGCAAACCACCTGTATCCAGGCCAGTTTGCTCAGGGATCAAAATACTGCTTTCCAGAACACACCAGTTTCTGATTCAGCAGATCTGGGTTGGGAACTGAGAATTTGCATTTCTAGTAAGTTTCCAGGTGATGCTCTTGCTTCTGGCCTGGGGACCACACTTTGAGAACATTAAGATATATATCTTTAGTGATGTTATATTTTAGAGTAAATTGACATAATTCTTCTGTGTGTTGTTAAACCATCAATTCAATATACAGGTTCAATTCATTTCATTTTGTTTGATTCATAGGGAATATTTTTATTATTTTTATTTAATCTTGTGTATAATTAATGTAAAACTTACATGGTCCCAAAGTCAGATCCACAAAATCAGATAAATTCAGACAAATCTAGCTTCCTTACCTGTCTCCTCTATTCTTTCCTTCGTTCCCACCAGCCTTCCATTGCAGGTGTGGGTGTGTATTTGTATTCCCCCTCTATTATATAAAAAGAGGCATAATGTTGCTTTAACATTTTATCTAGAAATCATTTCACAGTGGTGTATAGAGTTAGTTCTCACTCCTATTTATACATGCATAGGACTCCCCTGTGTATTTAATTAGTCCTCTACTGATGGACATTACAGTATCTTGCTGTTGCAGATAGTGTTGCAGTGAATAGCATTGTGCATGCATCTTTTCTGGCGGGGAGGGGCAGTCTCTGATAGCTTCCAACATTACATGGGAATACAGAGTCCAAGAATACAGTCATGACTAGCACCATTAGTTTAATTGCAGAGGCAGGATAGATTAGAAGAAGTAGAAATTAAGATTTGGGGATAGAAATTGGAGGCCTGGTCAGGTGCCAGTCTCCCAGTGCATCTACTTACTTCATCATGAAAGTGCTTTGGAAAGAACAGAACAATCACTATATAAAATGTGAGCTATGTTATTGCTACAGTCAGTCTGGAACGTAAACAGAACTGCAATGAATAAATAAACTGTCCGTCTGCTTTTAAAATAACCAACTCATAAATCAGACAGTTCTTTCTATTTAAAGATGTTACTTCATTTTACATTTATTTATTTTTATTTTTAAATTTTTTTACATTTATCTTTAGCAAACATGTCAGGTCAGAATGGCAACTACTTTGCTTTTATGACTTCATGACTGTCTTTTTTCCCCGTGCCTCAGATCCCTGGTGGTAACTAATGAGTATCTGCTGCAGCAGCTGACTAAAGAGCAAAAAGGTTATTCTGGGAAAGCACTCCTGCCTCCTGAGAAGAGTCATCATTTGGGGAGATCATCACCCTTTGGGAAAAACACGCTGCCTTCCTCCTCACCAGTGGCACATGATACGGGTCAGTATCTAATACAGAGTGTTTCAGACTCTGTCCCAGAGCCTAGTCTATGGAGCTAGCACTGCACACCTTTTTTGCAGCTTCCCTCTCAGCCCCACGGGGCTCTCAGTGTCATTGCCACTAGTATGGTGGTATTCACTCACAAGATTAAGAAAAAAAATCTTATTTTAATTAGACTATATTGGTCCTTTTAATTTCTTTTTATCTCCTCCTATCAAGTCGTTCCTTCCTTCTGCCCACATAAATAGTTGGCACTTAGTCCTAGGCATCATATCACATAGAAACGTTTGGCAGAAAATGTCAAAAAGAAAAAAACACTAGACAGTGTCAGTTGAAACTGTGTAGTAGGAAGTTTAGAAAGAACATCCATGGCCAGGTATGTTTTGTGTTAGCAGAAATTTTGGAGAACCTCTATTGATCAGTTCATCAAATGTGTTTTGAGTTTTCTCCCACCATAGTGAAAAGGTGACAAGGTCTGTTGTCTTCCTGGAGCAGCCAACAGTTTAGTTGTGTGATGGAGCTCAAAGCTTGACATTGGTACCAAACAGGCCTAAATAAAAGCCTAGAGAGGGCTTCCCTGGTGGTGCAGTGGTTGAGAGTCCGCCTGCTGGTGCAGGGGACATGGGTTCGTGCCCCGGTCCAGGAAGATCCCACATGCCGCGGAGCGGCTGGGCCCGTGAGCCATGGCCACTGAGCCTGCGTGTCCAGAGCCTGTGCTCCGCAATGGGAGAGGCCACAACAGTGAGAGGCCCGCATACCACACACACACACACACACACACACACACACACACACACACACACACACACACAAAAGCCTAGAGAGATCCTGGAAAGACAGACAGAGAGCAGGTAATTCCTACTCTGGAGAATTGGAGAAGGCATCAGTGAGGACTTGTTTGAGTGGAAGCTTGGCAGAATGAGTACAATGGTACCAGGCAAAGGGGGTGCAGAGCCTCCTAGGCCAAGAGTACAGAGTGGGAGAGTCTGGGGCCCCCAGAGGGATCACCGGGCAGGGAAAATGTAGGTCATGGTGCCATGATAGTATATAACTGGGGGACCTGTCCTAGCCTGGGAGGGAGGTGTGATATCAGGAAAATGTCCCCTAAAGAAATGATCTTTCAACCAAGACCTGAAGAACTGAATAGGAGGTCACCAGGCAAAGCATAGGACTGAGGGCAGAGGCAGTGGGGAGAGCTGCAGAGAGAAATAGCATAAGCAAAGGCCATGAAATGGGAAGGAACATGGTTCATTCAGGGAATGGAGGGCCTGAGAGGAGTTACACAGGAGCTAGGTTGCATGGCTCCCTAAAGATTTTAGATTGGGAAGGCAGATGGGTAGTATTCAATAGATTTGTGTTTGAGAAGGTTTCTCTATAAGAAGAGTGGATTGACCTCCGGCTGTGTGGAGTGGACCAGAGAGGAGCTAGAGAGATGAGAGAGAAGGCTGGTGCAGTCCAGACTAGAGGTGTGGCTTCTAAAAGTTAGCTTTGGGCTCAGCATCCACTTTATATGTCAATACCTTGTATTTAAGACTGAGGATCAATCTTTTCTTTAATCCTGATTGATTAGGCATCAATGGGAAAAGATAGTGCAAGTGGCTCTAGGTATGTCTCTACTTCAAGGTTGCACAAGTAGCTAATGTTGCCAGAGAGCTGTAGAGGGCAAAGGACTGTTAACCTAATGTCATATTGTACTTCTCTTCATCTTCAGGGTCATGTCAGAGAGAGAGGCAGGTGGAAAGATTAGATGCTTATTTGCTCCCCTGACCCAGGTGTTGTGCAGGGAAGGAGAGCTATTGCTGTAATAATGAGACATGAAAATCACAACTAAGATCACACATCTCTAAGTTATAAATAAAATCTACAGATCTCTCAATTTTATGTAGGTTCCCAAAAGGAGCATGTACAGAGAGGAGCCATAAGTTTCTTGGAGCTGCATGGCACTGAGGGAGCTAGAGTCAGCTCGTTTTTTCTGGAAATGTAAGAACAGCCCCCCTCCCCACTTTCCTGGGCCTGTCTTGGCCCCATTGAGAGGCCTCCAAAGAGCCTAAGCCTTGCCCAGGTAGGGTAGCCTTAGCTAGTAGCCTTACAGCCCTGTGTTGTCATATTTCACCATCCTAGCCCAGTGCACAGGCCAACTTACTGGACAGCCGATGGGGGCTAGGGGAGGTGGGGCAGAGATAACGGACTTCTTTCTACAACCCAGCCCTCCCTCCCTTCTCCTATGAACATCTGAGAATGCTAGCCCAGAACCTATACAGGGTACCTCTAAGGAGGAGCAAAGAGCCTGACCCAGACTGTCACCTTCCACTCTATTTTCTATTGTCACTGAAAGTGGCTGGTCCTACCCTAGGCCAGGCCCCTCTCTAGGGTTGCTGGTCACTCGTGCAGAGGTCAACTGTGTTTCTGATTTTCGCTGTGTGGCCCTTGGTCCAGAGGGCAGAGGTAGGGATTGGTGGCATCAAGGGAAGGGCCAAAGAGTTGTTGCCCTATGGGGCTAAGTGGGCTCAACATGGAGTGGGGGAAGACCCCTGAAGCAAGTAGAAAATAAGTGGACAAGAATTCCTCAGCCTGGGCCTGGCACTATTAGGAGAAAGAAGGAAACAAGGCTGGGATGGAAATCAGGTCCTCAGGAAAGTTTTCCTAAAGGAGAGGCAGGGCCCCTCTGGGGTTTGGCCTTCCCGCCAGCTACACATAGAGGGTTTTAATGGCTCCATCCCACAGATCCTAACTTCTCTTCCTTGCCCAACTGGCTTTGCTAGCAAGGGTACACAAAGCTTTCCACCATGAGGAGGCTATGGGGAGATGGAGCAGTGATAACTGAAGGGCTGAAGTGGCATTGTTTGGTCAGTTCCTGCCATGAACCAGATTCTGCTAGACTAAGGGTCTTCCTGGCTCCGGGTAGGCCTTGATTTCTCTCAGGCTCCATAACCACTTTTAAAGAAGAGGGGGCTTTACTCCTACAAGGTAGAGTTTCAGGACTCGGCCAGTTCTCTCTCTGGGCTCCTCTAAGCCACACTGCCAATCATAGGAGGGGCCAAACTGCTGCTCCCATAGGCACTGGATGGTAATCTCACCTGCAGCTTAATAGCTTAATAACCTGGACCAGGCCAATTTGCAGGATTTGGGTTTCTCTCCTATTATGCTAATTTAAGTAAGCTTGCAATTTAAACCAATTCCCCAGGGCTGGAGGAAGTATTCCTCTTACTGTATGCTTGTGGGAAAGGTAGAGTTGTCTGAAACTCTTCCCTGAGCAAGGCAAGGTCAGCGGAGTCAGGAGGATCCCACACTGTCAGCCATTAGGCAAGGCTCTGTTGTGACCAGGTGATGATCTCTGCTCTCTAAGTCTCACCTCACCCCCCAGCGTCTCTGTCCCAAGCCACACTACCACTCTTTACCCTCGCTCCAAGTGACTTTGGGCTCAAGGGACTCTGGGGCCACCTGGGGCAAGAACATCCTAGAACTGCCCGAGGGAGAGGGGATAAACAGTTGTGCTGCTTTGCTTTGTTATCTGGGTCAAGAAAAAATATTTGTGAATGTGTGCCTTTTAAGCCTTTTCTAGCACTCTTAGGGACTCTGGGCAGTCCCTAAATACCATCCAGCCCACTTGTCAGCATGAAGGAGGGAGAGCTGGCCCCAAAGCCTTAGACTTGGGAATAACTCTGGCCTAACATTGAGAACCTCAGAGGGGAGAAAAGGTTGATCTGAAAGCTCTCAAGAGTTCTCAGGATGAGAGAGAGACTCCCACCACCACCCTGCAACCTGGGATGATGAACAGATGGGAGGGAATCAGCAAGAAGAGGCCCCTCACTGCTGGACACCCTGCTCATCTGTCAAAGGCTGATGCTGGCTGCCAAGTTCTATCGCTGGCCATCCAGCCTCATTTTTGGAAATCAGTGTTGGGGCTTGCTGTATTAGAAAGAGCCTGGCCAGGGAGGCAAGAGGCATGGTTCTGGTCTCTACTCTGCCGAAGCCCCCTCACTCTCTGGGCCTGAGTTTCCTCAGCTATAAAATTGGGAGTTGAACTGTCTACTGTCTGCTGTCTTGCATTTTCTGATATTTTGAGATGCAGCCCAGAATGACTCGCCTTGGTAGCCCTCTGGAGTGGAGGCCTGTCAGCAAGCTTAGAGCTGAGGCCTGGCACTGGGCCCCACCAATGCTTAGCCCAGTCTGAGTCTGCTGTCTCATCACCCCCCCACCACCTGCTGTGAAAGCAGAGAGGCCAAGACCGAGGCCCTAATTGCAGGAAGATAGCCATGATGTCAGAACTCTACATCAGGGCTGAGGTAAAAGGCTTTTGATTTCCCTATAGAGCATCCTCATTCAGCCTGGCTCTGTGCTAATGGAAGGGGCCTGGTGTGTGTCTTTTTCTGGGCAGGGCTGCCAGTGGGAGAATCAGCAGAATGCGACTTGGAAGGGGTTGATGACACTGAGGGGTCATGGGGTGTGAATGTCATTACCCATGTTGTCATATACCTGACCAGGCCATATTGGTACAAAAGGTGGCTTTATTGAGGTCCAGGTAAGAATTAGGCACTTGGCCAGAGCAGCAGCTTAAATATGAGGCAAGCAGGCAGGGGTTAGCCATGCCCGGGGCTAGGTTGGGGTGGTGAGACTACAGGCACAGACTCTCTCCAGACAGACAGAAGTTGAGGGGAAAAGAAAAAGGGGAAGGGGATGCAGAGCAGTCTGGGTCAGAGGTCTGGTGGGCTGGCCCCATAGGGCTGGGCAGGAAGCGCTGGGCGGCAGATCCAGCAAGGAGGGGACCAGGCTCTCTTGCTCCACATGCCCCTTAGGCCCAGGCCTGAGCCTCTGGCAGGGGCAGCCATGCTAGGGGGGGCCTTCCCAGGCCTCACTTCTTCACCTTGGCATCATAGGTACCTGCATTCTTGTAGGCACTCACATAGCCACTGTCATCCAGGATGTCCTGCCGCCCAGCAATGCCCTTGCCCTTGCCGCTCTCATCAAAGCGTTCCTTGTGGGAGCCCGTGTACTTGCTGGTGTCAGTCAGCCGTTCCACAGCACCCCCTGTTTTTGCTTTCTGTTTGGACAGAGTTCCCCCAGGGGTACTTGGTTAGGGAGCCCAGCCCTTCCAACCCCAGCCAAGATTCCCCATACCCCCCTCAGTGGCCAGCTGAGACCATCAGGGCACTTACAGTAACACCCACATTGGCTGGTTCCTTGCCTGCCACCAGCTGACAGATGGCATCAAAGGCCTCCTCCTTGCTCTTCCCCTTGAATCGCTTGGGTGCCAGCTCTTCTAGGGCCTTCTTGAACTCCTCATAGTTGATGACCCGGGCAGACTTCCCCCTGTCAGGTATGTGGACACCATGAGTTTTCCTCCTTCTCCACATCCTCCCTGGTTCCAGCCCCCCAATTCCCCTTCTGGGAACATCAGAAGCAGGGAATGCCTGGGGCTCACTTGACTTTGGAGAAGACGATGTCGACATCAGTCCCTGTCACAGCCTTTCCGTCAGCCACCTTGCAGTCCTTGCACAGCTTGGCCCAGTTCTTGCCATTCATCTCGTGCCCACTGGCCTTGGGATCACCATGGATGGCAAACTTGCGGAAGCTTTCCTCCAGCCCAGCCATATCTGTGCTCGCTGCCATGCCACCCTGTTAGGGACCCACCTTGGTCACCTCCTAGCCAAGCTCTCCCCCCCACCCCCCAAGGCACAGAGCATCACTGCCTCTACCTCAAAACCTGCAAGGTTGAGGTTGCAGGCACTTCTGCCACATACCCTCAGAGCTGGAGATGGAGCTGCCTAGAGAAAGGGGCCAGCACTCAATGTCTGACTGGGCCCCAGAGCCGTGAGGAAGAGCCCCGAGAGGAAAGGTCCTGTCACTTAATGCCAGCCTGGCTCAGAGTGGAGTTCAGAAGATGAAATCATGATGCTCGCATCAGGCTGGGAACAGAGTAGCACTGTCCAGAAAAACTGTGAGAGCAGCAGCTGGGGCCATGGCTTTGTCTGGCCCTGGCACAAGGCCTGCTTGGGTGGAAGTGAGGGTGGCAGAGCGGGCCCCCTCCCTGGAAGTTCCATGCCAGGCAGGGTCAGGACCAGGCCAGGCTGCTGGTTGGGCAGGTATTTAGTGAGGACAGTGTCTCTCTCAGGGTCATGAGGACCCAGCAAGACCCAGCCCAGGCTGAGAAGGGAGCCAGAGCACAGGCAGGGGTGCAGCTGGCCCAGCTGGGGCCTTGTTACTATTTGCTGTTAAACAAAAACATGAGGGAAGGGGAACTTGGGGCTGGCCTGGCCACAGTTTGTGAAGCCTGGAGACAGTTGCTAAGGGAGGGTGGTACTGCTTGGATAATGTTGCTAAGGGCAGGATGGTGTCAAGGCAGCTCAGGGCGAAGCTCCCAGTGCTGCTGGGCTGGGCTGGAGAATGGGCTCACGGGTGGGGCACATCAGCACTCCCAGCACCTGGGGCACAACCGTGGCTTCCTGGCCCCTTTCCAGCCATTGGGGCTGTAACGTCCCAATTTGTGGAGTTTAGGAGGAGCAGGAGATTGAGGGGCTAGCCTGAGTGGGGGTTGTAGAGTTATGAGCCCCTAGAGACATGATGGCAAGTGAGACTGTGGCCTTGGCCCTGTAATCCTCACACCTACGCTCTGCGCTGAAGCACACTTCCCCAATGTCTACACCTTCAGCCCTCTATGGAGGCCTCCTGGCCACACCCTGAGCACCACCACACTAGTCCACACTCTCAAAGCTATGTGCACTTAGCCCTGGCCCTCCATACCCTCGGCCTTAGTCCCACTGACCACACCACTTAACCTGGTACTCAGACTTGCCTGACCACACCAGCCCTGCACTGAAGTGCCCCCAACACCCCTTACTGCAGTCCCCTGACCACACCCACAGCCCTGGGACTAAGGGCCTGGGCCATTCCCTCAGCATGCACACCCCACACATATACTAACAGCCCTGTACTGAGGCCCCCCCAATAATACCCTCAGCCCTGCACTAAAGGGTCTTCCCCACACTTGCCCACAGCACCCACTACAGTCCCCAACCACACCCTCAGCTCTGCACTGAAACTCCCTCCATGTAACACAGCCTGGTACTGAGGCCTCCCTGACCACACCCTCAGCCCTGCACTGCAGCCACTTCCATCCATACACGGGAAGCCCTGGGACTGGGTCCCCCGTCCACACACCCACAGGCCTTACTGAGACCCCTAACCAGAGCCTCACAACTCACCCTCTCTCCATACATCTGCAGCCCCTGACCACACCCTCAGTTGTGTCCTCAGTAACTATCTTCCACCTCTCCCTTTTATAATAGAGCCTCCAGTGACCACAGCCTGGAGCCAGCCTGCCTGCCTGCCTACCCCCCTTCCACTACCACTGGCCTTAACACTGAAAACCGTCCCCAGGTCACCACACAAACCCATCCCTAAGTTGCAGTTTCTGGAACAGGGATCACCCACAGCTCCTACATTGCAGCAACTTGGTGGGTCCAGAATCCCTTTCAAACAGCACTCCCCTCCCCTCTCCCTACACTGCAATTTCCCACCAGCAATCTGAAGGAGACCCGCACTTTGTTCACCAATGGTAAAGTCTGGGGGAGCTTGAGTGCCACAGGATGCTTGTTCCAGGGGCCTAGCAGGACCCTGCACCTGTGCTCACTCCTGTCTGTGAGAAGATGGATTCTTGGTAATTTCAGGCTGATTAGGTGGTGCCAAGTCACAGGCCCCGGTCCCAGGGGTCTGCAGGCCACACTCGCTCCCTCTGGGACAGCTGGAGTAATCAGTCAGCAAGGAGTTGGGGGTGGGGGTAGAACGTTTGGGCCCAAGGCAGGACCGCTCAGCTGGTGTCCTCAACTCGGTACCATCCAGGGTTGGGACCCCTCCTAGGCCGCTCCCACCCCACCCCCTTCTTATCGTGCAGGATATTGATTAGAGTGGTCAGCGCCGGGGTCTCCTACCGGCTTCTCCCTCGTGGCTGCTCCTGCAGTGCACGTTCGATGGACAGAAGGAAAGACGCAAGAATGGACCGATGGACGCAGGAGACTAGGCGGCTCCGCAGCTCTGCTCCCTGCCGGCTCTGGGGCGGGACTGCAGGCCAGGGCGGTTCCGCCTTATTATTCCCTTGTTTCTCGGTCTCCATAGAGACGGCGAGTCCCACCCCCGGGGCTGTCTCGGCGGGAGAGTGACCAAGGTCACGCTGGCTCCACCTACCAGACCCCGCCCTCTCCAGGCTCCGCGGGGGCGGAGCTGCTGCGATAGTCTCATCCCGCTGCACCCGAGGCAGCTCTGTGGCTGGGGTGACCAGACCTTTGCAGTTCTGGACGTCCTCGCACGGCCCCCATCCTGGGCTCCGCCCGAAGTTCAAAGCTGATCCCTGCCTCCAGGGGAGATCCAACTTCCCAGAGCAGCAACCGAAGGCCTTTGGCGTGGGGGCGGGCATGCAGAGGAGTGGGAAGGTCCCTTCCCTTAGTGACAGTGGGGTCTAGAGCTGGCTCAAGACCACAGCTCTCCAATGAACGTGTGGCATCCCAGGTCACAACTCCGGGTCACTGGAGGTGGGAGGGGACAGTGAAAGAATCACGAGTGCCAGCCCCCAAATCCTGGTACACCGACAGTCTCTCCCGCTGCCAGGGAAAAGCCCCTGGGCTTCCTGGGTCCGCGTCCTCATTTATTCCCACCCCAACCCGGTGTTAGCCTCGCAGTCTCTGCTTCCGCTGCTGCCTCCCGACCCCAAAGCCTGCTTCCCGTCCTCTCTCCAAGTGCAAACCCTATCTTCAAGAAAAATAACCTCCTCCAGGCAGCTTCCAGGACCTTTCCCAACCAGGAGCCCCGTACCTGAGCTTCTCCATATGACAATCTTGGGTGGCCACCCAGCGTACGGGGGGAGGGGGTAGGAACCCACCTCACCCTCTGCCCCTAAGGTGACTGGCAATGGTCCGGCTCCAGGAGGGCCCATGGCCCTTGCCATTAAGAAGGTATGCACTAACTCCGCAAAAGCATAGAAGTTTATTGGAGCATCACGGCTGGTGGGGCTGTTATTGCTGAGTCGTGGGGGAGGGGGCCGATCCCGCCGGCCCTTTGGGGCCCCTAAAGTGCACTCAGTGCGGCGGGGGTGGGGGTGTTGCATAGAGAGTCTGTCCCGCCGCTCCTCCGCCATCCCTGCTTCTTGTCCCAGCTAAGGGAGACCGGCTTCCAGGCCGCCCCGCGCACCGGGCTCGCCGCTACTCGGGCTTACGAAAACGGCCGGCGCACGCGCCTGCAGCGCCAGCCCGGGCTCTCTGCCCCTGCCCACGGGGGTGGCCAGACCGGCGCTGCCTAGGCGCGTCTGAGCCACTGGAATCTCGTCCATGGACTCGGCTGACGCCGAGTGATAGGCGCCTGCAGGGCTGGCGTCAGCGGAATCCGACGAGCTGGAGCGGCGGCCGGGGGTCCGCGGCCCTATGGGGTCGGAAGGGAACGTGAGACTAGGAGCTGCTACTTACTTAGGGCCCTACCTTTCCCTCCCTCGTAGCTCCCCGAGCAGGATCTGGTCAGGAAGGGGCGCTCACCCGGCAGACTGGGCAACGGGGGCTCCCGGTCCAAGGTTCTGGAAGTCCGTACCTTATACATGCGCCGCTTCCTTTTTTTCTGCAGAGACAGGGGGAAGCCTGAGTACCCCTCCCCCAGACCTCACATCGCCAAAAGACGCGCAGAAGTGGAGATGGGTAGAGGTTTCTTTCCCATCCCCTTCCACCTGGGCAGGGGGCCCAGCACAGTCCCCCCCTACCTGGGGTCGGATCCGGGGGGGCAGAGCGAGAGTCTCTGGGGAGGAGGGCGGTGGAGGCTCCACGTGGCCGTGGGTGGCAAGGAACCTGGGGGGGCTGAAGGGGAAGTGGGAGGATAAATGCTGGATGCTGTTGTTCCTTCAAATCCCACCCTGTTGGGGGTACTAAAATAAGCCTCCCTTCCTAGCTGGAAAGGGGCATTGATCTGTCCAAGGCCATGATAGCCTGGACCAAGACCTGTGCCTTGGCTTTGGCCTAACCCCCTTCTCCCACCTCAGATGTCCCTGCCATGCCAATGGGAGATGTGAGGTGGCACTTGCCCAGGTTGCACTCACTTGGCATTCACTGAGGCAGGCCTGGCCTGGCCAGGGGGCTCTGGGCGCACATGGCTGAAGGTCCGCATGTAGAACTCCATCTCCTGGGGAAGATGGAGGTGAGGGAGGCTGGGAGGCCAGGTGTGGGTCCAGGGCCTCCTGGGTCCTGGGCCCACTCTGTCTTGGATGCAACACCCCCTTACTGGTCTCTGTGGGAGGTCTGGGCACAGAGGTCTAGGGCTGTCCTCCAGGCTTCCCAGGTATGCTGGGAAAACCCCAATGCAGAATGAGGCTTAAAACACCTGTTTTTGTACCTTACCCCACCCCCGCCATTTTCCTCACTTCATTTAGTCAAACTCCACCTCCTCCAGGAAGCCTCCAGCCTCATGTGTCCAATGTACCCAGTCTAGAGCTGTTCTGGCCAAGTTGGGTTGGGGAGAAGAGGGACTCAGAGAGGCCCTCTCCTGCTCCTGGCTCCTCCCAGGGCTCCAGTCTCTGAACCGATTTATTTCCCTACTGGGCAATAAAGAGAGAGAGACTGGGCAGTTCACACACCCGGATGTGCACCCGAGGCTCCGAGGCTACCTGCAGGAATCCATGGTTCCCTCGGAGCTGAGTCCTCAGAGTACCAGACACAATCTCAGCTGCTGGCGGGGAGTGGGGGGATAAGCAGTCTCCCCAACTTCTACCAGTAAAGGGAAGGCAATAGGTGGTGGAAAAAACAGTACCACAGCCCCACCTGGGACCAGGCTTATGGGTGTTCTCTGTCTTGTTTAGTCGCTGATCCTCACAGTGACCATGGGAGTAGCAGACCCAACCCCCGAAAGTGAAGGGGTCTGAAGCCGGGAGGTAGCAGGAGTGGGCTAGGCTTGCACCCCAGCACGCAGCAAGCGCCAGGCCGCGCCCAAGAGGACTGCAGGTGAGGAAACAAAAGCCAGGAAACACAGTCCGAGAAGGGAGCCTGGTGGAGGATGTGGGGTGGCTGGGGGTAGGGCACCGGACAGCTGTCGCGACTCAGCAGTCGTTTCCATGGAGACCCGGGCATCCTGACTAATGCAGAGACGACACTGTAACAGCAACACCGTCTCTAAAACAAGCCTATGTTTGGGGGCAACGGCTCCAGAGTGGGGCCCCTCCCACATTCCTGCTCAGGGTGGGGGTGGGGAGGCTGCCTGCAGGACAGCCCTAGCAGATCTGGGGGCCAGAGCCCAGCCAGTCAACAGCTGGCTACACAGAGGCAGAGAATGAACCCTGGGCAAGCCCTGTGCCCAACACCTGCCCAGGCTGGCCCTTTGGGGAGGAGTGTGGGGGTGCCAGCCTGAGCAGAGGAGCCCTGGGAAAGAGGAAGGAGTCAAAGGCCAGTCACAAGGGCTGGGACGCCAAGGGAATCCTTCCCCCCCACATTTCCTCTTCACCAGTGTGCACCTAGCACCCCTTCAGGGCCCAGGAGAGAGGGGGCAAAGCCTACCCTGGTGCCCCTGGGTTCTAGAGTGTAGGGCAGAGGGCAGGGCAGCAGTAGAGGATGGTCTCAGAAGCCTGAGGGGCCAGAATGGGACAGGAGCCAGGCCCTAGCCAGCTGGGGAAGTTTGAGGGTGCCACCAGGGTGTCCCCATTCAAATTCCCCTCCCCTCATCACAGCTGTCCCTACAATCCTCCCTCAGAGACATTCAAAACTTGCACATTCCTGAATGGTACATGGCACCTCTCAGCCTCAGCTCTTCTCTGTACAATGGGACAAACACACCCCTTCTCCCTCTGCAGACATCTCCCTCAGGTCATTCTCAGATGATATTAAATGCCCTTGCTGCTGGTACATCTGGCCCCAAAGCCTAAGCAGGCAGTAACTACAGAGCAGGGGTCCTGAGCATTTGAGTCTGGGGATCCCAGGGCCGGCCCTGCCTCAATGGGCACTGGCTGTGAAGATTGAGAAAGTCTCCTGCCTACCTCTCTGAGCCTCAGTCTCCTCTGTGAAGTGGGGATAGGGATGGTGCCCACTCCTGGGATGGCTGCCACTGTGCTTCCATGGGTTCTGTGCCCAGCACCAGGGCAGGTACACAGCGGTGTGGCAGTTGTGGGGGGGAGGGGGTCTCCACCAACAGCCATCACTCCCCCAGGCCTACCCAGGTCTGGCAGCCTGGCCCACCCCTGGCGATGAGAACAGGAGAGGTGGGGTCCAAAGCACTCCCCCAATCCACTCACCAGCCTGTGTTTGTGTCCAGTTGCCATGAGGACTTCGGATCCAGAGCTCAGCCTTCCCAACAAGGCCTGCCTGGGCCCCCTGCCTTCCCAGTCCCTGGGGGCTCCAAGGACTGGACCACCCCACCCCCAGCTGCTGACCTCAGGAAGCCAAGGGGCATGGGAATGGGGATAGGCTGATCAACAGCTGGGCTGGCCAGGCCCCGAGCCTGGACTGGAGGATTCCTGCTTCAGAGTGCAGAGACCTTAACTCTTCCTACACCCAGCTTGCTTAATCTTTCTTGGCCTCAATATGTTCATCTGCAACATGGGTATGGTAGCATTACCTGCCTCGTGGGCTGTTTCAAGATTTAAATGGGGTGATGGGTATAAGGGCTCAGGGTCACAGGTGGAGAGAACTGATGGCTCTATCCTGGTGACCCAGTCCTTGATCCATCCCTCTCTCTTCTCCTGCGGCCCCAACCTGGCTGCTTCCAGGCTCCCACGTTCTGTGCCCTCCAGCACATGCTTCGAGCCTTTCCCCTGGGGTCAGGAAAACACAGGGCTTCCTCTGGCTGTGCCCACACTTGAGCAAGCAGGCACGTGCTTAGTACGGGCTTGCCCTCGCCTCTGCTGCCTCCAGCACCCCCTACCCCAGCTGCTCTTCCAGGCCTGCTTCCCTTTGCCCTGTCTTGTCACTGGCTACTCGTTGCACAGCCAACCACCCCTCCCACACCCCTTCTCCCACTCCCTCAGCCCTCTGGGCCACTTCTATACCTGAACGGGCCGCATCCTGGGGGGACATGACTCAAGCTCCCTGTGGGCCCCCTTTGTCTCCTGGGGCGAACGATGCTGCACGATGTATTCATAGGTGGTGAGCTTGTGCCACACTGAGGGGGTGAAGAGAGGGCTCAGTGCAATGGAAAAGGAACCCTGGAGTTCAGAAGGTGAGGGCGGGTACCCAACCACAGGCTAAAACCATTGTCCCCATATACACTAAGCCATGGAGTGAGACCAGGTCACCATTAGAGAGCCAGCGCTAGGAAGGGGCATAGTTTCAGGGCTCTACAGCCCAAACTGGGTAACTTCCTCCAGCTTCGGGACTCCCATCCCCTGAAAGGCAGGTGTGGGTATATATATGGGGGTGGGGGCAGGGGGCACTTACTGAGATAAATGTGGAAGCAGAGCAGGTGGCCGAGCAGGGCTGTGGAGAGCAGGCCTAGAAGGATGAGAAGGGCTGCCAGAGCCAGGATGGCAGGAGCCTGGGTCTCCACAGGGGCAGCAGGCAGGAACACGAACCACACATCTGTGTGATTCTTCAAGACTGCAAGGCACAGGCAGACTGTGCTCAGCCAGGGATGTAACCAGTGACCAGAACAGGTCCAGGGTTGGGGGATGGGAGTGGGTCTGGAGCCCACACTGACCTTCAAAGTGGTGGTTGGTACGCAGCCGCATGGGGTTGACAAAGAACTCCACAAAGACATAAGTGGCCACCAGCACGAGGAGCAGGACGCCCAGTAAGGCAGATGCCACGCTGTGTAGAAAGAGCCTGGGCCCAGCCGTGGGCAGCTGTCAGCACCCAGGCGCTCCAGCTGGGCAAGGGCCCAGAGCTCAGAAGGGCCGGTGGTTAGGATGGGGAGCTGGGCCTCTGACCCCACAGCCCTGACTCCTCATGAAGCCAAAGCCTTAGGGCAAAGCTGAATATAGGCGGCCACCCCCAACAGGCTCCCCGCCTTTCCCTGGGCCAGCAGGAGAAAGACTCCAAACCTACCCTCATCGCTCTCAGGTGGAAGCCATCAGGAGCATCACCCTCAGACCAGCACACACACTAACGCACACCAGCGCACAGGTCTCCCAAGTACCCCTATCATCGCCCCGCCCCATACGCAGGTTCAAGGCCCCTGTCTCGCACAGACACAGGCATCGCCAGGCACCCCTGTGGCCCGGGCCTGGCTCTCACCGGTAGTTCCTCTCGCCCACGCAGTTGTTGAGCCACTTGCAGTGGTGGTCGAAGCCGCACACGCATTTGTTGCAGGCGCTGCAGTGCTTGGAACGAGCACTCCTGCGGTGGGGAGGGGGCACAGCGCGGTTGCGGGCTTCTCCCGCCTTTTGCTGCCCGGCCTGGCTGGGGGGTTGCCGGTTCCGCGCCTGGAGCGGGTCACCCACCCGCGCCTAAGCGGAGAGCAGAGCGCGTCAAAGGGGAGCACGCGCGCCCTCTGGCGCGGGGCACTGCGGGGCGGGGCACCCGGAGGAAGCAGCGCTTCTGAAGAGGCGGGGTGGGGGCGGGGACGGGAGGTGTACCCAGCGGCGGGAGGAGGAGTAGGCGGCGTTATACTGTCCCGCTCTGGGACAGTGCACCCGGGTGATGGTGGCGTGAAACGAAAACGGAGTTTCCTTTCCAAGCAAGGACCCCCTTTGCCCAGCCAGGAGGCAATGCAGGTATGGGGCCAGGGAGCAGAAGAGAGCAAGGCTTCTGGACCCTGGGCCTGTGTTGCTCTTCCTGACATCGCCATTTTTTGAGTCCCTGTTTCTCTGCCAGACTATGGGAATTTTCCTGGCATTCTTCCAGAAAACCCCAGTCTATCTGGGCTAATCCAAAGGGAGCCAAAGGAAGAGGGGTAAGCAGACATCTGGGTGAGTAGTAAGCAATTCACCGCAGTGGGTCAGGTGAGGTGAGGCTACATTAGGAATGCAAGAGAGTCTCCCTGCCCCAGGGAGGAACCAGGAAAGGCCAAAGGAGAGTGGGAGAATAAATTTCGACCCCCTCCCCCAGAACAGAATGGAGCCCTGGAACACGCAGCAACTGCCAGAGCATCCACTGAGGAACAACGCGCTGACTGGTGTCTAGTGAAAGAAAGGATGGTCTGATGCCGAAGTCCTCAGCATCTTAATGCCATTGGCTCCTTCTCTGTCCTATGGACAGAACCCCTTCAAGAGGCTGCTTGGGGCTTAATATTAAAAGTGTGGAGCTAGCCTTGAACCATACCCCCATCCCTGATGCCCTACCTAAGGCTGGAAGACTGGGATGCTCCAGAGAGGGGCTTAGGGAGGCAGTCTGGACCAGCCAAGGGGGTATGGGCTCTGTACATTTTGACCCCTCAATGTGGCCTGGAGTAAGTCACTTGGCCTCTCTGGGCCTCAGATTCCTTGTGCAAAACAAGGATAACAGTATTGGCTTTGGGGCCAGGCAGGCTGGGTTGTGAATCTGGCTGCCCAGTAGCCATATGACCAACCTCAGGCCACTCAGCCTTTCTGAGCATTGGACTCTTCCTCCTCTGTGAAGGAAGCAGAGAAAGATGTTGCCCACTCTGCAGGGTGGTTGTTCATAAGCACTTAGCACATAGTAAGTAGTCAAGTGTTGCTCCCCTCTCTGCCCATACCTGGGAATGCTGGTGAGAGAAGGGGGGTAGTTACTGGTAGAGTTAGTCATCAGAAGTGTTTGTGGCAGTGCCAATTGTTTCCTACTTTGTTGGAAATGCTATTCCTCATCTTCTGTTTCCAATCACCTTCTCCCTCACCCAGTTCTCTGTCACTCCACTAAGACTGTGAAATAAGAGGGTTCTGAGGCTTCAGAATGACTGTAAAGCCTGGGCATGACCCTGTCTGCCTTCAGTTCCCACTGGCAGTTCCTCGGGCACACTCATTGGCCACACACACCCAGTCCACACGCACTCACACATCCACGTCGCACAAGTTGCAGTGCAGGTCTTCAATGACGTGTGCATGTTGGCTGCGGTTGAAGATGGGCAGGGGCCCAGCATAGCTCTTGTCCCGCACATTGGCATCTGCTGGATCGATGGAAACAGCGGTCAGGTGCACCACGAGGTGGCCAGCAAAGATGGCGCCCATGCACTGGCCCAGCAGGTTAAAGACTCACTCCATACTGCCGGCTGAGAGCCCCACTTCTGCCTCCTGTGGCTAGAGAACTGCTCTCTACCTACATGTGACGCCCCAGTGCAGAGACTCCCTGCCTGTGCCACCTCATACCTGCGCCCCATATGCAAGAGCAGAGGGGCTATCTGGTAATGGAGCTCACAAGCCAGCACTGCCTGCTGCTGCTGAGGAGACCAACTACAGCGCCCTGGCCTCACTAATCCAGGCCTGGCGTAGGCCCTGGCTGATCTTACCTCAGAATCTGACCTCGTTTCCGATTCTAAATGGTGAAATGAGACTGAAAGAGATCATCCTCTAAAGGTTAAAGGACCCAAAATATAAGTTCTAAGCTTATTTATCTTGCTTTCACAGGAAGTCAGCTCCGAGAAGGAAGAAGACATCCTCTCCCAGCAGCCAGGCCAGTTGGAGAATCACTTGCAGACAGGGCCTCATATATCCACTGCCTCCCCAATCTAGAGTCCAGGTACTTGGAGCCCTGGGGCTGAATGTCTGGGATGGCCTGACATGTTCAGGGGCTGGCCAGGGGGCAGCATGGCTAATTCCTGAAACACAGATCTTCCAGGATCTATCTGCTCAGCAGTTGTGGGTCAGGTGTCACCTCTTGCCTGGGTTATTCCATAGTCTCCTGACTCTGCTTCTCATGTCTGCGTCCCCATGAGTACCCTTTACTTGGGTTGTGAGCTCTGAAAAGCTTAAACCTAAAGCCTTGACTGCTTAAACTCCTGCAGTGGCTCTCAAGCTAAAGTTTACTCTTCAGCTCAGTGTTCACGGCCCCTTTTCCTTTGGATCCTCTCAAACCTCTCTGGTGTCACCAACCACTACTCCTTACCATTCCAGGCTCTCTTCAGACACACTGAATGTGGGCAAACATTTAGTTTCCTGCCTGCTCCAACACTTCTTCCCTCCCCCCCCCACCCCCCTGGTTCATTCATTCAGCCATTTACTGAGGTCTTTCTCTATGCCAGGCACTGAGGGATATGGCAGGAGCAAGACAGACTTGGTCCCCAGCCCCAAGGAGCCTACAGTCTGGCAGGAAACACAGAGATTAATCAAAGAGTAGGTTGATTGCAATAACGAAAGTTCAGGGGACTGTGTGAGTTTGTAACTGGGTGACCTCATCTAGTCTGAAGGGATCTGGAAAGTTTCCCTGAGGAAGTATCATCTCAGCTGAGACTCAGAGAGAAACAGATAACAGGAACGTGGCAGGTAATATAAAGAGGAAAGGGGGCCTGGCTGGGTACTGGGAACAAGCAGAGTCCCAACTAGATGTGTGGTTCCAGCTCAGCTTATCGGTGCCATGCAAGAAAGAGAGCCCATGTCACCAAATTCTGGCTTTTCAGAAGGAACCAGAAATCTGGATTTGTGTCTGGATATATGAGGCATCTCATTTTTAAAATGTTGACAAGGAAATAAATAATTTTTTAAATGTACCTGCCAAAGAAACACTTAAGATATGTCCATTTTGTGTGTTTGTTATCCCTCAATAAAAAAAAAAAAAAAATCTGTAGGCCAAACTGGCCCGTGGGCTTCTAGGTCTTGACTTCCAACTTAGCTGGGTATTGGGGTGGAGAGGGAGGCTAGGAGCTTCCAGGCAGAGACCAGTGTTGTTGCAACAGAGAACAACAGAGGAAATAAAATAAGATGCTGGGGAGATAAGCAGAGTCCAGAATGTGGAGAGCCATGATGATCTTGAACCTTAAGGCAGGAGAAAGCTATTAGAGGGTGTTAAGCTGGGGAGTAACTTTATCATATTTGTTTTTTGAAAGGGCACTCTGGCTGCAGGGATAGAGATGGACTGGCCGGGGTGAGAGCATGTGTGGGGAGACCTGTTTGGAAATGAAATGGTCATCTAGGTAAAAGAGGCAGATGGCAGTGGGGAGAAAAGAGGGCAAATACAAAAGCTTTTTAGGAGGCAAAATCAACAGGACTTGATGACTGACTGGATATAGTGATGAAGGAAAGGGGCGGAGCCAAGAGTACCTAGAGAGGCCAGGAAGAGGGAAGGAGGGGAGCTGAGAGCAACAGGTATGCATCTGGGTGGTGATGTTGGTCTACATGGCCCTCCTCCTGCACCCACAGTCTGCTGTATGAATCCCTATCCCCATACTTACCATGTGATGATCTCCAATCTACTAGGCTTTCCTCCAGTTGGAAGCGGAACACCTAGAGCTGGGGCCCTGTTTTACCCATCTTTGCAACCCTAGGGCCCAGGCAAGTTCTAGGTGCAAGGTGAGTGCTTGGTACACACCATTACCCTACCTCATTCTGCAGGGGGCTTTGATGGGAGGACAGAGAACCATTCAGGCCTGGAAATGGGAATGCCAAACCAGGTGGTTCTCTGAGCCTCCAGCATTGCCCAAAGCAATAAATATGGGGAGGACAAAACCCTCAAACCATCCCACTGCCTCCGAGTCAGACTGCCTGAGCAAGTCCTTCTGGCCTCACTGGGTAGCAATTGTGTGACCTCAGGAAGTCATTTAATCTCTCTGAGGGCTTCCCTGGTGGCGCAGTGGTTAAGAATCCGCCTGCCAAGGCAGGGGACACGGGTTTGAGCCCTGAGCCGGGAAGATCCCACATGCCGCGGAGCAACTAAGCCCATGCGCCACAACTACTGAGCCTGCGCTCTAGAGCCTGCGAGCCACAACTACTGAGCCTGCGTGCCACAACTACTGAGCCCACACGCCACAACTACTGAAGCCCGAGCGCCTAGAGCCCGTGCTCCGCAACAAGAGAAGCCACCGCATGAGAAGCCCATGCACCGCAATGAAGAGAAGCCCCCGCTCACCTCAACCAGAGGAAAGTCCACGTGCAGCAACAAAGACCCAACACAGCCAAAAATAAAATAAATAAAAATTAAAAAAAAAAACACTTTATAATCTCTCTGAGCCCCAATTTCTTTTATGAAAGTGGGGAGAACACCTTCCTTACAGATTATTATGAGAGTTGAACAAGATCATCCATGTATAGGGGTTGGCACAGTGCCTGGCACATGTAAGTGCTCAATAAATGCTAGTTACTCTTGGTTACTGTTATTTTCTCTGATTCTGCTCACTCCAAAACATGTTATTAATCTGGCTTCCCAGGTACCCTGATGGCAGAAAGCCAGGTAGTCCTGAGTGAGTGGTATACCCATTCCGGATCATGGGAGGAATGTTCCATGAAGCATTCTACTTAATAGCACTGACTAAGCCCTGTTGGTCACCTCAGAGAAAGTCTAGTTTTCATGTACAAAGTTGATGACTAGGCCCTGGGCCCCAGTGAACCAGGAAGCCCCTCAGTGACACTGCTGGCGTCGGAGACCAACAACCTTCTTTAGTTAGAGTCTTCCTCCACCCACCTGCCCTGGCTACCCACCAGCCAAGGGCTCTATGGTTCCCCAAGAGAGCATGCTCACCTTCACGGCTCATGCATTCTGGCGCTCACACACACACACACATCCTTGTGTGCTCCTTGTCCCCTGCCTGGGAAGCAGGCAGGACTCCTCCTGTCAGATGGAGGAGGAGAGCTGGCAGAAGCTGCTCAGCCTTGTGCAGCTCTGAAAGGGCTGAGTTGAAGGGTGCTGACTCTACGCCTGAGACTTTCAAATTCATCCCTGCTAACTCCTTTAGCTCACCCTAGGCCACCTTCTCCCAGAGGCCCAAAGAATCATCTCCGTGAAGCACACACACCAAGGCACACTCTCATGGGCACCCTCTGGACTAGGGCACATGGCCACATGCTGCCCCTCAATCGCCCAGACTTGCAGCCACATCCTGTGCCCCTGGGGGTTGTGGCCAGGGCTGGGGCACTCACATCACTAAGTTCAGGCAAGCTCATGTTTGTCACAATTCCCAGGAGCTTCCAGGGCATATTTATCCCTCCTCTTGTCAATTCAACCTTACCCTAAAAGAGTCTGATTCATAAAATCGATGAGCTCCTAAACAGTCCTGGGTATAGCATAAAAATCTCTGTCTGTAAATAAAACCATATTTTAAATGTACCAGGAAACTTACCATGTAAAGGAATTCTACCATTATTCTTTCCAAAAAGTGAAAAATTATTTCATAAATGGAATAAGGTACTCTCTTTTATCCCTTGTTGAGCTCTGGACACGATTAGCTTAAAGAGAGCTTTAAGGTTCTCTTCTGTAATTGCTCTTGTGGTACCTCAGTTGATGAGGTTCCCATCTGTGTGGGGCTTTCAACGCTCCAAGGTTCGTTAGGCCTGTTCCCTCACCCAATCAGGCAGAGGGGTCAGATGGGGGTTGGAGGCCAGGCAGGTAGGCAACTGGTCCCCCCAGGCAGAGACAGGGCCCATCTGCACTCTCTGAGGCTCTGGAACCCAGCTTCAGGCCTCGCCCATGTCCCTCCATCCATTGCCCCCACTCTTCTATGTACCAGTCCCACACTTTCCCAAGGATACAGCATAGCCAGCAGGCACCCAGTGGTGAGGCAGGAGGGGAACAAGGACCCCAAAGCCAATCACAGCAAAGAAGAGGTACAGCAGCCAGGCCACAATCTGGAGTGGGTGAGGGGGCCAGCTCCACCCATTCCGGCGGGACCGCTGGCCCTGCAGCTCCGGGGAGGGTCTGCTGGCCTGTGCAGGTGCTGTCCACACATTCTTCTCAGGGGCTGTCTTGTTAGAGGGCTTGTTGCAGATGTTCATCTCCAGAGGGAGAAAGGGTAGAAAGATCATTAGCCTGAGGAGGCCCAGGCTGGAGCCCAGAGCCCCATGCCTGCAGTCAGGTTTCAGCAGGAGGGGCAGGCTAGTATGTGAAGCCATCGCCAGCTACTCTGCAGGGGAATCCGGGGCCCTAGCATGAGAAGCCTGGCAGTGAGGGAGGATGGCAGTAGACTGCTAGTCTCAAAGCCCCCCAGCAAGTTCTGCCCCAGTCCTAGCCAGGACAAGGTAGGAAGGTCCAGCGTTTATTCAGCTCACAGTGTGACTGCCTGTTATTCTGCTCTGTCTCCACAGCCATCAGAGTTAAACCCAATAAGACATGTTCTCATCTGGTAACAATATCAGGCTGAGGCCAGAGCGATGAGAACACATGATGATTCTGTCAGGATTAGTCACCTCTGTCCTGAGGCCCAAATGCAAGTGTCAGAGAGGGCCCCGTTACACTTCGCTAAGGGAAACAGGGAGCGGAGGTGTTCAAAAGAGGGATCTGGCCTCTGCACCTCAGCAAGCATGTAATCCCTTTAAGGACTAGGGGACCCTGAACCATCTCCCCTGTGCCTCAGATAAGCTATCTGGGGCTTCTTGGCTGGAGAGAAGCCAGCACACAAGAGAGGGGAGGAATCCTCATTGGTTCCCTCCAGCAGTGGAAATGACCATGTTTCTCTAAGTAAATGTGGGCCTGGTACAGTGAGAACAAAAAGGTGAGCTGATGCCTTTGACTCACTTGAGGGAGTTCAGGGAAAGACAGGCCTTGGCCAGAGCCAAACCACCAGATGGCAGCACTCTACCCCCATCCCACCATCGCTCAGCCCAAGAGCTGACTCGGTGGTCAAAGATACATGCAGGGCGGACGGGTAGGCCTGTCATTACAGGAGAAAGAGCCCAACCCCAGTGTCTTCTGGGCCTGAGGTGGGACTAGAGCCTGGGCAGGCAGGGCCCCACTTGGGTAGACAGGCCAATTCGGAGCTCTTGGTGGGAAGGTCAAGGGCTGCAGAAAAAAAAACCCTGGCAGCTGGACTCTCCTTTCAGGAGTCCATGCCTGTTGGCCAGGGAGTCTGACTAAGCCAAAGGGTATGACAGACCCTGCTCAGCACATCTTCTTTGAACACCTTCCTCACTTCTAAACCCAACAAAATGTGACTTGACCTTAAGGGCCCACTGCAAGCATCACCTCATCCAGGAAGCTTCCCTTGATGCCCCAAGTTAGTCAGGGGGCCCTCACACTCAGTCTTTATTGGGCAAGTCACTTTGCTGTTTGGGACACTTCGCCATCTCCATGTCTGCCCCCCTGTTATGCCAGCAAAGGTACTGTGATTCATTCACCTCTGTTCCCCACATCCCCTCCCCCAAGCACCCAGAACATACCTTGTACATAGTAGGTGCTCAGTATATGTTTTCTGACTTGAAAACATCTGAAATAAAAGGAAATGTGGGCATGGTAAATGATGAGGAATCCAGACTCACCCAAAGCCATCTGGCCCGTTCTGCCCTGCCTTCAATCTGCACGGTCCCCAGGCACCCGTACCACCCGCTGCCCCATGCCAGCCCCATGGCTGTTACCCTATAGCTGCCAGACACTCACACTCAGCCACTCTGCCCTTCACCCCACCTGAGGCCCAGAGCCTCCTGTAAACCAAACTTGGAGAGTCTGAGCAGCCTCATCACAAAGCTAAATGGAGAGACCCTAGTTTTCTCCCAGGGACTCCACTGGAATTCTTTGGTCATTTGCTGTGTCTTCAGTAAAAAGCAATGAAAGGTGAAAAAAGAGCCCCAGCTTTGGAGGAAACAGATCTAGGTTCAAGTCCTGGTTCTTCACTTACTAGCTGAGTGGCTTGAGTTTCTTCATCTGAAAAACAGGGGTAGGGATGCCTACCTAGGGCTGTATATAGATCAGCAACACTGTAGATAAAGCGTTGACACATAAATGTTCCCTAAATGGTAGACGTTATGATTACCCTTAAAATAGCCCTCTGGCGTGTCCTCATCTCTCCAGACGGAGGAGGCTACTACATCTGATATTCTGTGAGGTTTTATAAGGTTATGCCCAAAGTGATGGGGTTGGTTGAAGTTGCTTTCTTAAGTCAGTAGTCCCAAGGAACACACTGTCATAAGAGCTGGGCCACTGGATTGTCATTCTAAACTTCTCAGCTTTGATCAAAGATGACAAAGGTGATCAAAAAGCTGGCATCACTTTTTTTTTTTTTTTTTTTTTGTGGTATGCGGGCCTCTCACCGTCGTGGCCTCTCCCCTTGTGGAGCACAGGCTCCGGACGCGCAGGCCCAGCGGCCATGGCTCACGGGCCCAGCCGCTCCGCGGCACGCGGGATCCTCCCGGACCGGGGCACGAACCCGTGACCCCTGCATCGGCAGGCGGACTCTCAACCACTGCGCCACCAGGGAAGCCCTGGCATCACTTTTATTTGGAATGTCCCCAGAGGTGGCAAATCTTTGTCCTTGATTTTTGGAAACAAAGGTCATCAGGTCAAGCCCAGTGTATACAGTTGAGCTGGGCAGTTCTGCTCAGGAGGACAAATCCCTGTGGCTTCCACATAGATTCTCCAGAGATATCATCACCAGGGCAACTACTTTGAAGGGAATCCATTAATTGGGATTCCTAAATCCTGACCTTCTCTTTGCCATCCTCACACCTGAATAACCCAACGCCTTGAGGTAGTTTATAAAGAAAGAAGCAGAGGTACATGGCTGGCTGACAGGACCCCACTGCCAGAGTGGGCTGGCAGTGGCCACAGGCACCCCCAGTGCTGCTGCATGCCTGACACCTGAGGCAGGAGGAGTCACCATCTGAGGCCAGGGGCCTACCACAAACAGCCTTAGGGGTTGCTCTGATACCAAACCCCAGTACTCTTGGCCCAGAGAGGTACCACTTGTGTGAGACCATGGATGAGGGGATGGTGCTGTTGGGTTTAAGTCCCTTGCAGCGGTGGCAGCCTGGTACCATGCCACCTGCAACAAAAGCCGGAGACAACAAACTCTTAAATGATGATATTTTGTGGAGTTGGTGGCCACAAATTCTTTTGGCCCAAAAAATTTTGATTAAAAGGGCTTGGAGGTAGGAAAGAATCCAAGATGAGCCTTCAAGCATGGATGGGACCAGGCACTGTCACCAGACCCAGGGACTTCTCTGGCTGTCCTACCCCTCTCAGCACTTCCCTAGGAGACCAGATTAAAAGATGCGTGGTTCTGCTACCAGACAACATGGCCAGCTTGTGCACTCATGCCTTGGCCCAGTCAGTGCTTACTGCGGTCCAGCCCCCTTGTGCATTAAAGATGTAAACGCAGATGAGACCATGTTTCTGCCCTCAGGGGCTTGCTTTCTGGGGGCCCAGACAGATTTCAGGGAAGTGGGTGAATGGGTATTCTGGCAGCCCTGCAAGGGCCAGCCATTCAGTATGACAGAACACAGAGTGGGTGGGTTTGGGGTCAGAGAGCAAGATCCACAGAGAGAGAGAGAGAGAGAGAGAGAGATGAGCCCTGGGAAGTTTCAGGGTCAGATCCTAGGTTGAAACCAAGTGCCCCTAAAACCAAGTTCCCTTACCAAGATTATGATTAATCTCTCTATCCAAAACTTTATTCCCTTTCAAGTCACCTCTGACCTCAATCCTGTGCTAACTGAACACTAAACAACCAGAGTCACATGACTAAAACTGCTGTTGTCGATGACATCATTAATATACTAAAATTGCTACTATAGATGTCATCATTAATGTACAAACTCAGGTTGTTTCTCCAGGGCAAGATGAGCTAACAGATCCCTGAGCCATGGACCACCTGGCCAAAGAGTCATAAACCAGAGACATTCTGATTCCTGAAACTACAATTAAGAAATATCACAAAAATGTCACAGGACGATGACTAATCCCAGCCTCTTTGTTCTCCTCCCTCCCCCTACAAAAAAAAAAAAAGAAAAGAAAACTCTAACTCAAAGACCAAGCTGGAGTAGACCTGAGGCATGTCTCCCACTCCCTTTGCTTGGCACCCTGCAGTAAACACTGTACTTGCCTTCACCACAGCCTGGTGTCAGCAGATTGGCTTTGCTACATGTTGGGCAAGCAGATCTGACTTTTGTTCAGTAACAAGGTGATCACAGGAGGCCAGGTGAGTAAGTTTAGGCACTGTTGAAAGAGCCAAAGGGAATCACAGAAAGTTTAAACAGGGGAGTTGACATAAAGGTGATGGGTGTTTTAGAAAACTTTCTAGTCACACTGGGAAGGAGGGCATGAGCAAGAAGCGAAAGGGGGGCATGGGGGGAGGTGATACCACAGCAGGCTGGCCTAGGGGAGGGCAGCAGCCCAGCAGCCCTGTGTATTGGGAGGAGTTGGGTGGGAAGTGGGGGTCAAGCCCACAAGCTCCCTGATGCCCTGCTGCATCTTTGGTGGGCTGAGAGGTATGTGGACCTTGACAACAGATTCTCAAGTAACTTCTGCTGCCACGAACAAACAACAGAGTTAAGCTGGTGGAGACAGAAAGAAGACAAGAGCAAAGAGGCCCCGTGGAGTGTTAGGCCAAAGGTAGCCACTGCCCTGGTAAGCCAAGGGCCCACCTGGCTTCTGAGGCAGGCTGGAGGGCCTGTGCAGGTCCCTCCCTGTCCCAGCAAGGGGAAGGCCATTGCTAGGATGACAATAATCTATGTTAACACTGACTTGCTAGAAGTCTAAAATAGCGTTTTCCAAATAAGGTTAGGCTACCTTAATTTATATGCCTCATTTAAGTGAGGAAAATCTTACCATTTCAGGTTCTCATTATGAACTACAGAATAGTAACGTGACTGGTCCACTTCCCCACCTCTTCTCTCACCAAAAAAAATATTTAGGAATGTTGTTCTGAGATTCATGAATAGCATTGTAAAAGAACCAGACTGAGGTGAAAAGTACCAGCCCTGGAGAGGCTGCAGGCATCCCTGCATTTCTGCAAGATGTCTGAGAATTTCAGGAAAGAATCTACTTAATTACCAGAGGGTTTGTTGGTAGAGGCCACAGAACTGGGAAGGTACAGTGATGGGGTCAGAAGAGAGGTGACAGGGCTGATGTGGGGGCTTGGAGGGCCTGGAGATCTGAGTTACCAACAGGGAGAAACAGGTTGGAGGCAAGGAAGAGGGCTAGGCCTGGAGACATAGCCTGCTTCTGGTGCCTGCGTTGCCACTCACAGATTGAGGAACCTGGTGGGCAAATTTCACAAAGCCATCTCTTTGGATCTCTCCTTTATTTTTCAAAAAGGTTAGCTGGAAAGCAATTTGGTAATGTCTACCAAACTTGAGAACACATATACCCTTGAGCCAAGACATTCCATTTCTAGGTATTTATCTTATACATATGCTCATAAAGTGCACAAAGATTCATTGCAGTCTTGTTTGTAATAATAAAGGACAAAAAACAATATAAACAAATATATGGCACATCCACACAATGGAATGCTATATAACATCAAAAATAATGAGGAATGAAATGATTTTTGATACACAGTTAAGCAGAAAAGCAAGATGTGGGACAGTTGTAGAGTGTGCTACGAGTGAGTGAAAACCAAGGTGGATGGATAGACATCTACATTCCTATATGCACAGATTCTCTCTGGAAAGAAATGCAAGAAAGCAAACATAGGGATAGCCTGTGAGAAGGTGATCCAGTGGCTGGGGATGAGAGAGATTTGTTTCTACTATGTACTCCTTGGTGCTGTTTGGATTTTTTTTTTTTTTTTTTTTACCATGTGCATGTGCTACTTCTGAAAAAAAAAATATGTCAAACAAATAATTGAAGTGTGTCATCTCTTACCCTCCTGGCCCCAGTGGGCTGCCATGTGGACCAAATGTGCTCGTGTGATCTAGAGCCCAGTACTGCGCCAGGCAAACACGGAAATCTTGCCTAACAACCATACAACAAAAGAGCACTCAATTTTAGTTCAATGCTTTCTCACCCTCGAAAGAAGTTCTGAGCTGTTCAGCTGAAGAGCTCCCTGTGAGCTGTTAGGGCTTTTGTTAAAGCTGGAATCAGACAACCAGGCAGCACAACAGAGGAGCAGCTGGGCAGGACCTTGTTCCAGTTCTCAGCTGAAGGTCAGCTCAGCTCCCTGTGACTCCAGAACCCAAAGGGAAGGTGCATGCCACAGGAAGGTTTCATTCCCAACAATCTTTTCTTTTTGCGGGACGATTTATGGTTGCTGTATGTGTGATTTTCTATGGATACTTCAAAACAAGTTTTCCGGTTTTTTCCCAGGATCTACTTTTAAACCCATTTTCACTGAGATTTAACAGATGCCCATTTTAACCATCTAAAGGAGGGGCTGGAAAGAAAATGCTGCCTGGTGCACACTGTTTTACTGCACAAAATGTCATTTATAAAAGAACTTTCAAGGGGCAAGTACTTTGTTTATTAGAATTACCCACAGGTGCCAAAGAAGTCTCTGGACTTAAGATTCTGGGAAGTGGCTAGTTTGACTAAGAGATACACATCACAACAACTCCCAGAAAATAAATTGGAACCTCAAGCCTTTCTCATAGACCTCTCTAGTCATCTAGTCAGATGTGGCTGGGCTCCTCACATCAACAACACGCAGAAGTCTGATGCTAGGGCAGGAAAAGCTTGAAACCTCAGTCATTCCTGAGCTGACATGGTCTGCAAACATTTCCTATGCCATTCTCTTCCTGAAGCAACCACTGCAAACTATTTGGGATTCAAGTTAAGCCAAGGAAAGAGGACAAGAAGAAGGGAGCAACATGGAGCTGAAACAAGGCCAGTGAGCAGAGGCAAGCATTGTTGATTTTAACCAGGAAATCAACTCCCATGATGGTAGAAGCAAGTTCCTTGAGGAACACCCACCAAGACACCGTCATTGAGAACAAAGTTGTGACAGAACAGATAAGTAAGAAAAACAAAAGAAAAAAACCTGGCTAATTAAGTACCAATGTTGCTTTTACTGAATCTCATGGTGATTATCTGTTTACAAACCCGTCTCCCACTGTGAACCACCAGTTCCACAAAAACAGGGACCACCCCTCACCCATCTCTAAATCCAGTTCTCCTTCAAGAAGTGAAGTTAAGCCACTTCTTACCATTTCTGCTGCCATCACCCTAATCCAAGCCCCAGTCATTGCTCCCCTACGGTATTTCAACAATAACAATAACCATTGCTAGCATTTAGAGGGCATTTATTCTGTGTTAGGCACTGCTTTAAGTGTTTTGACGGAATTCACTTATTAAACCCTCACAACTCTCTGGGGTAGGTCCTATCATTTCAAATTGTTCTCATAGGCCTCTCTAGTCATTGGTCTCAGATGTCACTGGCCCCTCACTTTCTCTCTCATAAACAACGGGCAGAACAATATGCCCCTTTCACCGATGAGGACACTGAATCTCAGAGAGACTAAGTAAATTCTAGGAGGCACAGCTAAACTGGCAGAACTAGGATGGCCCTCAACTGACTTCCTGGTGTGCCCTGTCACAATCACACTGCTCACCTCATCAGAGTGAGGTGAGCTTTTCAAAACTTGAAATTCATCAAAACTCCTCAATGGTTTCCTCCTCCTGCTAGGATAAAGTTGAAACTGCCACCGCATCCTTCAAGGCTCCCCTCATGCTTGCTGTTCCTCTGTTACCTGCTGCCTCCAGATCTTTGCATTTGCTTTTGCCTCTTCCAGAAACACCGTTACCCTGATCACAATGCTGGCTCCTTTTCAACCTTCAGCTCTTGGCTTAAAAGTCACATGATAGAGCGGACCCTCCCTGACCACCTCCCTTCATTTCAGCACCAGAGCATTTAACCCGACCTGAAATCACTTTAGTCGTGTGTCTGGCGCCTGCTCCCCGCACCCCCCGCCCCGCCCCTTCTTAACACTGCGGGTTCTGGAGAACCGCGGCGTCCTCTCTGGAGCCCTCCGTGGCCCCGCGCCTGGCAAAAAGCCTGGCACACAGCAGACGCTCAATGCAGATCTGTGAACCAGATGAATGCTAGAAGGAAGCCGGGCGCTCTGCCCGGTACCTGGAGCCCAGGCCGCGGGATCCAGGCGCAGAGCTCGGCCGGGCGGCGGCCGCTCTGGCCCCGTGGCTCAGGCCAGGCTTCGAGGTGAGAACTGCAGCGGGGGCTCCTCACCTGCGCGTCGTCGACCGAGCCAGATCGGCCTTGCCAAGGTCACTCAGCGGCTCAGCCCCCGCGCCTGGCCGTCCACCCACCCCAGGGCGGCGGCGCTTCAGACTCTCGCAGCGGAGACGGTCCCCGGGACCCGGAGGCGGTGCGCCCCGGATCGGGGCCCCATCCCGGGCCGCGCGGGGGAGGTTAGGCCCGCAAGTCCTCCGGCTCCGGCTCGAGCGGGCTGGCTGTACCGCGGGGCAAGGCTGACACGGTCTGGGCCTCGTCCGGCGCGGGCCCGTTCCCCTGGCAACGGCGCGGGCTACGGCGCCCCACAGCGGCCAAACCGCGCTGCGTCACGTAGCGCCGGCACCTGGCACCGGGCGGGGCTCACCAGGGACCACCTGGCGTCGTAGCCCAACCATTCTCCATTCCTTTCTAACATTTCTTCTCAGAAACCCACTTTCCCCACCCCCAACCCACAGCTTGTCTTCTCGAAATCCTAACTTGTCCCAGAGGTGTTCCCCTCCAGTTTTCCCCCTGAGGCCACCACTCTCAGGGAGACGCTCAGTCAGCTTGCACACTTTTTAATGAGTATGTGCTGGGCACTGGACATACCATGGGGAACACCCACGAGATCCCTGTCCTTCAGGGGGATTACAGGCTAAGGGGAAGACAAATCTAGAGACAAGTAAATACAGTATACATATTGTGGCCCATAATATAAAGTGTGAAGTATAAGAGCTCAGAATATCTCCTTTCTGGGACTTCCCTGGCAGTCCAGTGGTTAGGACTCTGCTCTCTCACTGTCAATGGCCTAGGTTCAATTCCTAGTCGGGTTCAATCCCTGGTCCTGTTCAATCTCTGGTCGGGGAACTAAGGTCCCACAAGACCCGCGGTGCAGCCAAGTAATAGTAGTAGTAGTAGTAGTAATAATAATAACATCTTTCTTTATTTCCTTTATTTATAAATTTATTTATTTATTTTTTGGCTGTGTTGGGTCTTCGTTGCTGTGTGCGGGCTTTCTCTAGTTGCGGTGAGCAGGGGCTACTCTTCGTTGGGGTGTGCGAGCTTCTCATTGTTGTGGCTTCTCTTGTTGCGGAGCGTGGGCTCCAGCCGAGTGGGCTTCCGTAGTTGTGGCACGTGGGCTCAGTAGTTATGGCTTGCGGGCTCTAGAGCGCAGGCTCAGTAGTTGTGGCGCACGGGCTTAGTTGCTCCACAGCATGTGGGATCTTCCCGGACCAGGGATCGAACCCGTGTCCCCTGCCTTGGCAGGCAGATTCTTAACCACTGCACCACCAAGGAAGCCCTCTTTATTTCCTTTAAATCAAGCATAAATCCTACTGGGAGCTCCCGTATTCCAGGCTGATGGGAAATTCAGTCTTGGTCTCTACTAGGCTCCTCTTTACCCAGGTTATTCCAAGGACTCAGGATCTCCTGCAGGAGCAAACACTGTGAGAAGCACTGTCTGGTCATGGGTCCTCTCTGGTACTAAGGCCACAGCCATTGTCCCACCCACCTACAGGACTTTTAGATTTGGGCCTTGTGGGGCCATGCCTGCTGCACCGGGCCTGCCAGGGGACAGGCACTTGCTTCCTCTGTTCCAGGGCCTGCAGACTCTCTTCCCTTTCCCTTCCTGAGGGACCTCCCTGATGAACATGGTTTCCCTGAATGCTCCGTCTCCCCTCACTTGGGGACACTCAGAATGAACGCTCCTATGATCTCAGGCTTTCTCAAAAGACAGGAAGAGACTTTGTCTTCCACCAGGTGTCCTATCCATATCTCCAAGGCCCTAAAAAGGTGAGCAGCTGGCTGGCTACCTGCTCAGAATGGGCTGGACAGAAAACATCCCTGTCCCTAAAATTATCAGCCACAAGCATACAACAAAAGCAACATAGCAACTCCTGCTCTGTCATATGCCAATTGTGGGTCCTGTGCAAGTGTCTTTATCTCTCTACCATACAAATTCTTGTTTCCAGGACTGATAAACTCAAACTTGATATGGAATAAATATCAGTGCTACTCTGGCCTCAGAAATACAAGATGACTCCTCAACTCTTATCTGGAATTGTAGAACTTAGGGTCGAAAAGATGGTGACCCAGAAATCAAGGTGGAGGGTGAGCCCTTCTATGCCCACAGGGAAGGGAGGGACTGGAGAGTCAAGCCTTCTGGACCCTGGGTCCATCTGCCTCCCAGGCACTTCTAGATGTCCCATGGATATCTAAATGCAACATATCCCTATATGCCCTCTTCGTCCTTGCCACAAACCTGCTCCTCCCTTCAGGCCCTCTGAAGGGCACTACTACCTACCCAGTCTCCTCCTAGTCCTTGCCCACCTAACCCATATGGTCCCCAAGACCAGGCAGTCCTCCCTCTGAAACACATCCTGTGTTCATTCTTCCCACCCCACTGTAGCCCAGACCACCAGCATCTTTCTTGCTGACTCTGCAGCAGCCTTCTGTCTGTCTCCCTAACATCAGCCTGCCTGCTTCCAGTCCATTCTCCTCCTAGCTGCCAGGCTTATCATTCTTTCTCTTTATTTGTTAAAGTGGGTGGTAGTCTGAATAACGGCTTCCCAAAGATGTCCATATCCTAATTTCTGGAACCTGTGAATATGTTACCTCACATGGCAAAGTGTACTTTGCAGATATGATAAGGATCTTGAGATGGGAGAGATTATCCTAGATTATCCAGGTGAGCTCAGTATAATCACAAGGGCCCTTATAAGAGAGAGTCATGGGAGGGTCAGAGTGGGAGGAGATGTGATGATGAAAGCAGAAGTCAGAGAGATTTGAAGACAGTTTACTTCTGGCTTTGAAGATAGAGGAAGAAGCCATGAGCCAATGAATACAGGTGTCCTCTAGAATCTGGAAAAGGCAAGGGAACAGATCCTCCCCTAGAGCCTCCAGAAGGAACCAGTCAGCTGACCCCTTGACATTAGCCCAGTGAGACCCATTTCAAACTTCTGAGCTCCAGAACTGTAAGATAATAAATTCATGTTGTTTTAAGCCACTGAATTTGTGGCACTTTGTTGTATCAGCAATAGGAAACGAATACAGTGGGTTTCAAATAGGGTTAAGTATATACATGCATTTATCCAATTAAAGCTATTTCATTTGAAACAAAAATGACTTCCCAGATTCCCTGGATGTCTATCTGAGTGACTTCAGGCCAAGCTCTCTGAAAAGAAGACTCCCTCTGGCCAAATTTGCTTCTTAAAGGCACAGGCAATTTGATGGTGTTCTGAGTCTGTCATCCTGGTGTGGTAACCAATCCAGAACCTGACACGGCCCAGGGCATCACCTACTGAAGAAGGCCACACATTGCTAACACCACCTCATCAGTCTTCTGTTTAAGATACTTCCAGGGCTTCCTTTTGCCTTTAGGATCAATTGAAATGCCAAAGCATGGCTTCCAAAGCCCAGCTCAGCGAGCTCCTGTCCACCTCCTCATCCCTGTCCCCTGATTGGTGCAATTCCTGGAACCCAAGTCTTTTGCTCCCACCCCAGGCTCTTTCCCACAGGGTTCCCTTTACTTCGAGTGTAGTTTCAGCTCCTACTGCCCCCTCTGTCCAACTTCTATGAAAACATGAGACACATTTTTCTGGGACAGAAGTCATCTCTTAGGGCAGGACTTGTTCCTGCCCAGAGCAGCTGCCCCTGACCAGCAAGGCAGTTCTGCCCAGGGTGAACAGCCCAGGCTGTAGGGACAAAAAAACCCAACTGTGGTTTAAAAAACTTGTGCACATGTGTCTGACAAGGTTCCAAGCTAGCTTACCTGACTCCTAGAATTGCCAGAAGAGACTCCTAGGCAGCTCCTCCCACCCTGGGCTGGATCCAGCAGCCCATTCTTAATTAGAGCCAGTGTATGCCCAGGCTTCCTGGGACTTGTCACTTGTCACTTGTCCCAGGGCAGGTCAGTGGTTACCTGTTTCAATCCCAGCTCTGCCAGTCACCAGCTGGACAAATTCCTTAACCTCTCTAAATCTCAGTTTGCTCCTCTGTGAAACAGGGACAACAATAGCTACTGCATAGAGCCATGATGAGGCCTAAAAATGTGGTCCTTCGTATGAAGCACACAGAATGTCCCATTGGTAGTGGACATTGATACATATAATCTAGACCCTACTTGTCTTTCAATCAGGAAATGATCCTCTCCATTTCATTAACAAATGGAGTTAAATGTTAATTATCAAATTCACCTGGTGGGATATGGATAGCCACAGCTCTTGCTCTCTGGGTCCATTTTGTCTGGGTCACAGTACACTTTCCAGTGGGCCTTGGATGAGTCAGCCCATCCACTTGGCTTGTCCCCATGGCCACCAGCATCTCTTGCCCTGGCAAACATAGTGCCCTCATGACTGGTCTTTCGCTTCCACTGTGGGCTCCCCATCCCCGTCAGTCCGTTCTCCTCACAGCTTGTGGCTGTTGTTAAAAAAAAAAAAAAAAAAAAAAAAGAAGGAAAGAAAAAAAGGCAAACTGATTATTTTACTTCTTGCTACAAATCTCAATGACTCTCCCTGCTCCCCGGGGAGCAGTATTTCAATATACCATGAAATTAGAATAAAAACCTCCTCCAAAACCTCCCTTGCCCCCTGGCTCCAGCTGACCTCTGCAGCCTCCTGGCCTCCCTTTCCTTGAAGGACCAGACTCCCTCTTATACTAGGGGCCTTTGCATGTGATGCTTTTGCTACCTGGAACATCACTTCCTCCAGGAAAACTTTCTCTGACCCTCAGAATAGAAGAGGTCACAAGACTTTGCTGTCTAGTTCCTTCTGTCAGTAGTGGCTCCTTGATTGTGTAGTGATCTGATTAGGGGCTGTCCTCCAGCCAGACACAGAGAACACAAGGGGAGGAACATTTATCTAACTCACCATGGCTTCCATAAGCATGGAGCCTGGAGCACAGTAAGCACTCAGTAGATGTTTGTTGAATGAACGAAGGAGGGAACAAACAAATGAAAGGATAGAGCTCCTTATAGGAATTCTTTTGTGAAGCCTTTTGTAAGGTAAATAATACTTGTTGAACTATTTTTGGTGTAAAAATTGACTTTCCTATATTACCGTCCCTTCATTATAGTAAATCTATTATTTCCATGTCCCTTGTAAAGATTTTTTTTTTAACCCCACATTTGTTTATTTATTTATTTTGGGCTGTGTTGGGTCTTCGTTTCTGCGCGAGGGCTCTCTCTAGTTGTGGCGAGCGGGGGTCACTCTTCATCGCGGTGCACGGACCTCTCACTATCGCGGCCTCTCTTGTTGTGGAGCACAGGCTCCAGGCACGCAGGCTCAGTAGTTGTGGCTCACGGGCCCAGTCGCTCCGCGGCATGTGGGATCTTCCCAGACCAGGGCTCGAACCCGTGTCCCCTGCATTAGCAGGCAGACTCCCAAGCACTGCGCCGCCAGGGAAGCCCAAGATTTTTTTTATTTGCTACATTCAAGACATTTTCCTCCCATTAATTTTTCCTTGTTAAGTAGTTTTTGTGACCCTTTTATGCTTTAAGAAAGAAGTGCCATTTGGTATTTACAATATTCTTTCAGCTTCCTTGGTGAGAAGACTCTGGCAGCTTTCTCACTGTTGACTCTGACCAGTGCAGCTTGGAACACAATGTCATCCGTCCTGAACTCTCTCAGACCTAGATAAAACTTATTCTGTGTCTCCAGTTAGGAACAAGGTGTTTGAAAACAGCACCTTATGCAACAGAGATGATGCAGGGCCATCCCTCGGAAGCAAATGAAATAAAGATCACGGTGTGTGGAGAATGTATTCACAGTGTCCTAGGAACCAAAGATTTTAAAGCTTCTCTGCCAGTAATTCAGTTTTTATTTTATGTTTCTTGGAAAATGGAAGGCTTGTATTTACCACATGTGTTATCTCAGATGCAGAAAGGGGGGGGGGGAAAAGGTATCCTGCGCTGATAAGGATTTCCATGGCAGCCCAGTCAAAGCTGCCTTCTTTGCAACTGGCCTCCACCTGGCCCTGCACGTGCTCCCCTGGGAGGGGTTTCTCTATTCAGCGTGATATCTGTCTTTTTCCTTCCTCATTTCTATGGGGAATGGTACATGCATACAAATTCATTGACTATTCTTACTTTATTTCAGAAATGTGCAGGGCTGAGGCACCTGAATTTTTCCTCAAATACCTTAAAGCAAACTATGTGGCAGAACCCCTCGTGCCTGCTCCCAGAGGAATTTCCTTTGAGTGTTCATATCTCGAAAGCTTATGTAACCTGACACAATTATCTAAAAAGCCTTGGAATCCGAAAGAACAGAGATATGAGCTAGGAATGAAGGTTGGAGCTGGGAAAGAAGTGTTCTCCCAGCCTGGGGACTGGGTCATACTTCACTATGACAATGCACAATTCAACTTCCAAAGAAAAATGTTAACCCCTGGCGCTGTGACCAATGGGTACCCTCGCTTATATCTCTGAACAAGGAATCTCTTGATGAGGTGCTTGAGGGGCATTACAAAGCCTTAGACCTGGCTGGCAGTTAAAAATATTTCTATAACCATCTTGAGCAACTGGTCTTCCCAGGATGAAAGCGAGAGTGGCTTGGGCTCCTTCTAGAAGATAACCCTCTCCACTGACTCAAAGATCAACCCATCTTGAGAGTTGGGGTCTCATGTCAGTGGTTAGCACTGCAAAGGAGGTGTGGAGTGGGCTCCAAAATCCATATTTTCACAAAATGATTTAGTCCAGGTGATTTTGACTCAAGTCCAGCTCATTCCCCAACTCGGGAGAAGGGAGGAGATGAGGACAGAAACTGTAAGTGCAGACCGAAAATCAGGACTCCACAGGGAGATGACCCTGCCATGTGCCCGAAAGCCCTCGCGCCAAGAAGCTTCTTTCTCCTCTCTTTGTTTTCACTTTTAGAAATCCCAGCCCCACTTGCTATTTGCATACCAGCGGTGAGGGACCTCCAAGGAGAATAGGCATCACTCATAGGTGGTTGGCTTTTCAAGGAATTTGCTGGAGAAAATTGGAGGCAGGGCAGTGAACAAAACCCCCTCCATCTGGTTTCAGTTTATTTGAAAAAACAACACACACAGGCCTCCCCACCAGCAATCAGAAAACAGCCACAGCTCCCCAAGGAGGGTATTAGCCACAAGGGGTGGGACTGAATTATGTATATGCAAATAAATTAAACCAGCCAGCCAACAGCAACTAATTTTTGTATCTTTTGCAGTTGTTCTGCCAAGAAAAGGCCTGAATCAGGGTGATGGAAGTTGTAAGGAAGCAAGTTTTGGAATTAGTTTTAACAACTTGCCTTAATTCTACCATTGGGAGGCATGTTTCTAATCCAGAAGCAAATTTTATTTTATTTTATTTTATTTTTCAAAATTTTTTGGAGCAGAGAAAGTTTTATCGCAGGGCCAAGCAAGAAAAATGGGTGGCTCATGCTCAAAAATCCTAAACTCCCAGAAGCAAATTTTAAAAGGTTGATAGTCTTTCACCTAGCTGTTGCCCACTGAATAATGCCAACCTCCTAGGCTGAAGGCCACGGGGCAGTGCTGCCTGATGGTTGGGAGCAGAGTGTCTGGATGGCTGAGTGACCTAGGGCATGTCACTGAATCTCTCTGAGTCTGTTTTCTTATGTATAGAGTGGTAGTACCTGCTTCATAGGGATAATGTGAGGATAGTAAATAAAATTAAGTACGAGGAAGTCAAACACAAGGACTGGCACACAGCAAGCACATAGTAAATGTGGCAGAGGATTATGAATAACTCAGAGCCTCACTGGAGGACCCAAGAAGACCAGTTTCACCTGGAGTCAGCCAAGCTGTCGCAGCAAGTGTTCTCAGCTGGGGCTTGCCTTTCCCCTGGGGCTGGTCCAGAAAACCCTTTAGAGCAAATTCTCTTAGTGTTTTCCAAACTCGAGGGCCCTAATCCCCAAATACCTGCCTTCAATCCTGGAAGCAAAAGAAAAGAAGTTCGGAGAAGGGTGCTGGACACAGTTTGAAAACGCAAGTGATACTCCTGGCTTCCTACATTTCCCCACCCCTTCTCCCCAGTAAGCAAAGGGCCTGACTTCCAGGTGCACCATTAAGGTGCCTTTAATGGTCTGAAGCTGTAGAAACCACAGCCAGACTCTCAGTAGGACAACTAGAGCTGGGAGGGGAGAGTCCCACCAACCCAGGGTCTACAGCGCAGATCAGGAGGCCAGCCTAGAGGAGAGGGATGGGGGACTCAGTTCATGCCCTGTGACTTGGCAGTCTCCCAGGCTCTTGTGCTGGGGACCATGGGCACCCAGCTACCTCTGGGCTCAGCCCTCACATGTCCATGAGCACTTCGGGCTGTTTATCCGAAACAGACCTTTGCTTCTGTCCCTCGTAGGGATGCACCAACAGGACTCCCAGCCTCCCCTCTTTCCTTGTCCCCAAACCCATTTCCTGGCCAACTGAACTGGGACAGGGGCCTTATTTGCTCAAGACCATTCCCAGCTCTCCTTTGCCCTCAGAATGAAGTCTAAGAGGGCACATGTGGCAAACTTAGCTCTGCGTTAACAGAGCCAGACTTTGGGCTCTGGTACACTTGATTTTGAATCTTGGGGCTGGTCTGAGATTCAAACTTAAGTGAACCTGAGTTTGAGATCTTGAACAACTTTTCCTAGCCTCCGGAAGCCTCAGTTTCCTTGAATGTAAAATAGTAATGATGATACCCACTACAAAGGGCTATTGTGAGGCTTTTGCACCCCAACCCAGGCCTTGGGACAGAGCAAGAGGTTTGGAGGCCAATGCATGGAATGAAGATTGAGGATGAGGTAGGAGGGGTCGGCTGCCAGAACTAGGGAAGATGATGAGACCAGTTTGGGACATGCTGAGTGTAAGGGGCCTATGGGTGTCCATGGGAGTCACCTGGGGGCAGCTGGACATGTGGGCCTGGAGTTAAGAGCGAGGCCTTGGCTGGAAAGAAGACTGGGAGTCGCCAATATGTGAGTAGGAAGATGAACTCATGGTGGGGGAGGGACTGAGCATGAGGCTTCCACAGCCAGAGGTTCACTCACAGGGAAGAGAAGCTTGTGAAGGAGGCTGAGAGGGAGAGCCAGAGAGGTAGGAGGAAATCCAGCAGCAGTGGTTTTGCAGGTGCCAAAGGGAGAAAGGGCCTGGGGTACTGAGGAGTTAACTGAGAGCAGAGGTGTCTCCATGGTATGTGAGGACTAGGATGTCATTCACTGGCGACCTTGGCATGGTCAGGAGTGGAAGCTGACTCAGAGCTAGAGTGGGGAGAGGAGAGTGGAGATGGTGACTATAGATGGTTTTCGAGAAATGCGGCTGAGAAGGGTGGCGGGGAGCATGAGAACAATGCTTGGGGAAAGGGATATAGGACTGAGTGAGAGAAGTTCTTTACTGCGATTGCCAGAGGGAGAGGCCAGAGCCGAGCCAGCGTGCATGCTGCTGGGAGGGAGCCAGTGGTTAGTTATGACAGCCACCGTGCCCAGCACAGGGCCCGGCATGAAGTAGGAACTCAATAAAAGTTTGCTCCCTGTGAGGACAGGGAGGGATGGGGTCTGGAACTTGGGTGGAGAGATTGGCAGGAAGAGGCTCCCCTCTGCCATTGTGCCGGGAGGGAGGAGTGATGGGGTGCCGGGGGTAAGCAGAATACAAGGCAGGGCCTCCTTGGGACTCCGCTGCCTCTGAACCTGAAGATGAGCTCGTGGTGGGGGAGGGACTGAGCGTGAGGCTTCCAGAGCCTGACCACAGAGGAAGGAAGAAGAGGTGATAAGTGAGTGCTTGGCTCCGGAAACCTGGTGTGGTCAGGGAACAGAACATGAGCTCTTAGAGACTGCCACTTGTCACGCCCCATCCTGGATTTCTGTTCCTACCATCCTCAGGTCCAGCGGTCACCTTCCCGGTACCCCTTTCAGAGCCATGCCCTCCCCCAAAGGCCAGCAGATGGGGCCAGTGAGCCGCCGGGCTTGGCGGGAACAGGCTGGAGCCAGCCTGCCAGGCCCCCACCACCGCGCGGCACGGGGCGGGGGGGGGGCGGGGGGGGATGCGGGAAGGGGGGGGAGGGGGAAGGGGGAAGGGGGGGAGGGGGAAGGGGGGCTGGGGGGGTTGGCTCACCAGGTTTCTGACTTGAGGGGTGGCGAGGGGTGAGACTAAGGACGAAGGAAAACTATGAGTTGAGGGCTTAGGGGTGGGGTGGCTCAGGGGCTCCTCTCCTTCCGCTTGCCCTTCATTCCTCGGCCCCTGCCAGGCCCAGCCTTATCTGCTGGGGCTCCTGCCGTCTGCCCCCACCCCCTTCCCTTCTCTTCCCTGGAGGACCCTGCCAGCCCAGCTCTTGGTTCTGGCAGAGGCTGGTTCTCTGCCCTTGGGCAGCCACAGCCTGGCACCAGGCCTCAGACAGGGTTGGGCCAGCCCCTCCCAGTCATAACTGCCTGAACCACCTTCTTTCTACTTCCAGAATGTCTCCACCTGATGAGAGGTAAGGGGTCAGCGGCTGAGGAGGTCACAGGGGGCTGGCGCATAGATCCTGGGAAGGAGGCCTGACCGCCTAGCCTCCTGGCCGCCTGGCCTAGGAAGTAGGATGAATTTCTGGAGGGGTGGGTTAAATAAAAATGTGACAGATCATCCAGTCCCACGAGACCCAAACCATGCAAGACTAATATTTCTGTCTAAGGTGACTCAGTGTCCATGTCCCAGAAGCTGAACAGGCAACACCTCCAGCCCATCCTAGCCATCCTGTACTCCACAACCAAAGACAATTCCCTACATCCCCACTCAGCAAGTCTCTCTCCCCATCTTGGGCTTCCCAATGAGTCAGGATCCTTCATGTTTCCTCTCCAGGACAGTGTAAGATCTTGTTTCTCAGACTGTGTTTTCACCTTGCTTTCCCACTTCCACCTCCCTACCCTTTGACTCCTGCTCTGGCAAGCATTGGCACTACCTGTGTGGCCTTGACCTTGAAAGCTGCCTGGGACCCCTCTTCCTCTCCTCTACATCCCCTCTGCAGTCCCAAGGGGAAGCCCTTAATGGTCTGAAGCTGTAGAAACCACAGCCAGACTCTCAGTAGGACAACTAGAGCTGGGAGGGGAGAGTCCCACCAACCCAGGGTCTACAGCTCAGATCAGGAGGCCAGGTCAAGGGTGCTGTGTCCACCTCTGAGACTGGGACACAGATTCAGGACAACAGGAGTCAGCAGGTTTTGGAGAGTGAATGTTTCCCTCAGTTTCCAGAGAATGGACCCAGACCAAGGGAGTCACTGAAAACACACACAACACACACACACATGTACTTACATGCACATACAGGGTTATGGCACAGGGAGAGACATGTCATTTGTGTATGAACAAGCTATGGAGCCCACGGACACGAGTGTACACAAATACAGGCATACACAGGCACACAAGGTCATGTACCCAAAGTCAGGCACACACACCCTCCCCAGGCAAGTCCTGCCTCCCTGGGCCAGGGCTAGCTTGTAATCTGTACTTACAGGAGGAGGAATAGGTGGAAGCACAGAAGTGGCTCTGGGAAGGGCATGGGTCCTTCACCTTCCCCCTAAGTGGGTCTGACTCCCAGCCCATCCCTGAGACTCCCCCGGCTTATCAGGGGGCCATGCCTGTATGGCAGAGAAGGCTTTGGAGGAAGCATTGCCTTGAAGCCCTGGCACAGAGGCTGAGCATCTAAGATAAAGAATGGGCAACAGGATTGGGATGGGTCCATGACCTCCAAGGACCTAGTGCGGGCATGGATGAAGCACTGGGCAAGGGTTCATAAGAAGCAGGGACCCCTCTGCCATGGGCTGACCTACTGATCTCAGCACAGGACCTGGCAGCAAGGTACTGGCACCAACTCCTAGTGTCTGCAGAGTCTGGCATGGATGCCAAGCACAGGGTGCCAGACACTGGGGTGGGCAAGGTGGGGGGCCATTAGGCCCCACATCAACACAGAACTTCATACACACAGGCAGGGAAATGCACCCACATTCACTTATTTTATACCCTGGGGAATCCTAAGAGCAGGGCAGGGATCACCCTGTCCTAGAGGCTGCCCTCACTGACTCCCCAGGTGTCCCCATTGGCCTGGCTCTTGGAGTCCCTGGGGTTGGAGGGTGGGCTGGAGTTAATGGGAGGCCTAGATGCTTCCTCAGAACCGCGCCTCCACATACCCGCGCCCACACATACACACTTGTGTGGCAGGAGGAGGTGGGGTTGCTTCATCCCCAGGGCTGGAAAGTGGAAGGAAGGGGGAAGGCAGGGCAGAGACTCCCGCGAACCCGGTCGGTCACCCTCCTCACCCCAGCCCCCTGCCCCAAATCGGTCGGTGGCCACGGGTAGCTTAGGTGTGAGAGCACGTCAGGGCGTGTGTGCTAGGCACCTGCAGCGGCGCAGGGCGTCGTAGTACGTTACGTGTGCCGGCGTTGGCCGCGGCTGCCTGGCGAGGGCGAGCTGGTTGCCCGCGGTGTTCCGGCAGGCCCGGCGACCGCGGCGGTGCTGTCAGTGTGGAGAACTTGGATGGATGTTGCGCGTGTCCTCAGGCGTCCCGAGCAAGTGTGAGCTGTGGATGTGCTCACCTGGGAGCCGCGGCTCAGCCGCCCAGAGCGCGCGTGTCGGGGCGCAGGAGTGAGCGGATGCGGGGCACCAGGGCTAGACCGACCGGACCTCTTCCGGGCGCGGCGGGTGGCGAGGCGGCTGCTCCTCGAGCAGCAACTTTGGGACTCGGTTCCGGCTTCTTCGAAAGCGGATCTGGCCTCGGGGGCGGGGCAGAGGGCGGGAGGTAGAGGTGGGGGCACCTGCCGGGCAGGGGCTGTGAGGAGAGAAGTAAAGGAAAGCTCCGCCCCTTCCCCGCCTCCGCTCCGCCCTCGCCCCCGCCCCCGGGGCTCTTTATAAACTCGGCCCGAGGGCTAACAGAGAAAGCGAGTATCTCTCCCGCCCCTGGCTGGTGTTCTGCACCACCCCGCGCCCCGGCCCCGAGTCCAAATCCCTGCTCTCCAGCCCGGCCCCTGCCCCGCCCTGGCCCAGCCCGGCCCGGCCGCCATGGAGAGCTGGCCCTGGCCGTCGGGCGGCGCCTGGCTGCTTGTGGCGGCCCGTGCGCTGCTGCAGCTGCTGCGCGCGGACCTGCGTCTGGGCCGCCCGCTGCTGGCGGCGCTGGCGCTGCTGGCCGCGCTCGACTGGCTGTGCCAGCGCCTGCTGCCCCCGCTGGCCGCACTTGCCGTGTTGGCCGCCACCGGCTGGATCGTGTTGTCCCGCCTGGCGCGTCCGCAGCGCCTGCCCGTGGCGACTCGCGCGGTGCTCATCACCGGTGAGTGAGCGGGGCGCGGAGCGCGGGGATTCCAGGTTCGAGGGCGGGACCGGACACTCAGAGGGCTCCCCGTGGGCATTGCAAGGCAAGGCGGGACCCCTAGCCCAGGAGTGGGGGAGTCCCTCTCCCCTGGGTGCAGGGAACCAGCCAAGTAGGAAGAGCAGGGCACCTGCCCAAGTCCGGGTTAACTACCTGTGGCTTCGGGGAGTGGTGGAGGGAAAAATGAGGCAGGGAGCAGGCAGGTGCGCCGGAGAAACTTGTAGCTAAGAAAGAAGGAGCCTTCTGGAGTTTGGGGTTTATGCTATGTCCCTGTCCAAGAGAGCAGTCTTCGGACAGGGGACACTGCTCTGAGGGACTTCAGACGATGGTCACCCTTTGAACTCTGCCTAACATCCCCACGTGGGAGGTCCCATCTTCTCTTCCCTGGGATTAGAGGAATAGGCTTAGATGAAGAGTTGGGACCCCCAATTGGCTGGGCTCCTTGGAGTCCAGAAAAGCTTGAGGTCATCATGAGGGACAGCTGGGCATTCAGCTGCCTCTCAGATCCCACCACCCAAACCTAAATTGCTGAAGTAGCTGTCCAGAGTCTGCACCCAGCACGCCACCACCATTCCTCCTGGTCCTCTGTGCCCAGGAAGGAGGTGAGGTCTTGGAGAGCTGGGCTCAGGTGCCTCTGGTCACCTGGCTGAGCTCTCTTTGTGTGGAGCAAGGAATAAATCTGTCATCAGAAGGAGGGAAGGAGGAGCTGAGGCCCAGCCTGAAATGGGGAGGGGGAGAAAGGCCAGTGGGCACTGGCTCCATTGTATGGGGGAGGGGCAGCCCCATCTCTCCCCTAACCCCCATGGCTTTGGACAGGTGCTCAGGGCTCTGCCCTTGCATTGGGCCTGGGCTGGGGGCAGCCACTGGCTGAGTGGCTTCTCAGAGACCTCAGTCTAGCAGGGGGCCCTGCATGATCAGATGGAGCTGGAAGGACTTCCCAGAGGAGGCCATCCTTGAGCTGGGCCTCAGAGGATGGATGGAGATAGGTGGAGTGTGGAAGGTGTTTTGGATCAGACAAAGGGTGTGGGATAGAAGCTTGAGGCAGGAATGAGCATGGCCTGGGCAGGGGACAGTCAGTAACCAGTCTGGTTGCTGAGATGTGGTGGGATATGAGGTTGTTTCCTTGGAAGGGGCCTTGAATGCCTGGCAAGAAGCCAGCATGTACTGAGGCAGGGTGAAGGTGGCATGAGGGTTTGGGCTTCAGTTAAGATGGTTGAGACAGAGCAGGGCTCAGGCTGGATGGGAGAGACCTTAGTTCAGGATGGAGTGTGAAGTTTCAAGGGACCCCAGTTTTAATGGTTTAAGGAAGGAGAGATGACCTCCTGGTATGAAGCAGGGAGCTTCTTCCCCCAGGGATGAGGCAGCTCCCCTCCTGCCTTCTAATTAATGAGTTATCTCAACAGGACCCAGGCCATCTGCAGATACTAGTGACCCAGGCAGTCTTTCCTGGGATCTCACCCCAGGCCTTTGTGCTGCCGCTGTTACATCTCCTAGCCTCGAGCCTGAGAGTGAGGTGAGAGGAGGGACGCCTTCTGTGACTTGGGCTTCCCTCAGCTCTGGTTGCAAAGCCCCGTGAGGGAGGAGGGGAAGAAGACTTCCCAGTCCACCCACTGTAAGCATCAAGAGCAGGCCTCCAATCTTCCCAATGCCCCCAAACTCTGGGGTTTCTTCTCTCCACTGACTGCAAGACAAGTAGGTGACCAGGCCCTGCCTCACCTGGTAGGAACTTTATGTTTTGAGGCTGCCAGAGCTGCCACCCACCCCTCCCTGAGAATGCTCCTGAGAACCGCTGGCCAAGGCTACTTGGGGAGCTCAGCCCTGGGGTCAGGGTTTGGGTTGAGTGGCTGGGTGCCTTGTGTGCACAGCTGTGCACTGCTGGGGTCTCATGGGAGCGAGCCCATTGTTGTTCATGGCTCACTGCACGTAGGTTGGAGTTATGTGCAGGTATCCAAATGTGTGTGCAGGTGAGCAAGAGGGTGTGAAAGTCTTGGGTGACTGTGTTGGGACCACAGAGCTGAGGTTCTGGAAGGCCTCAGTTTCCCTGCGAAGGGCCTGTCTGCTCTGGAAGGGAGCTTAGGCAAATGGGGACACACACACAGACACACACAGACACACACAGACACACACACACACGTGCGCTCACTCCCCTCCCCCAGCCAGACTTGCCCAGGAAATACCCCTCAGCTGGGGCTGGCTGGTGGGTCCCCAGCCACACAAAACCCAGCTTGCAGCCCCCTGCCTAGCTTTGTTCTCCGCCTTAACAGAGGGGACAGGGCTGAAATGGGGGGAACTGTTTGTGCAGAACCACTTTGCAGCTTCTGCTCAGCAAGACCACCATGGGGGCAGGCTCCAGAGAGCCTCCTACCTCACTGCTCGCAGCCCTGGTTGGCCACCCGTGGAGCCGGATTGGAATGGGAACAATCAAGGAAGCAGGGGTTTATGGGACCCACTCTCTGGCTCTGCCTGGTGGTTCATCTCTCTACATACCAGAGATGGGAAAGTAGGCCTCCAAGAGTGGTAACTGACTTCAGGTCACACTTGGTGGGCGTGAGAAGGGATTCTAACACAGATCTGTTCTTATCTTCATCCATTGTGCCCCTGTCCTGGGGGCAAGTGGTCTGGGGCTCAGAGAATGCTCCAGTGTTGCCACTGATTGGAATTCCAAGGGTGGTGGTCAGGGGTGAAGTGCGGATGGGCCTCCAACTTGCCTAGAGCCAGGAATAATAGTAGAGGGTGTTGAGGCTGGAAAGGAAGGTGGATCTCAGGTTGTACAGGGTCTGGATGATGGGAATAGAGGACTTCGACTTCATCCTAAGGGCTGTGGGGAGCCTTGGAGAGGTTTTTCAGCAGCAGAGGGATATTGTCATTTTTGGAAGGATCCCTCTGGCTGCTTAGGTAGAGAATGGATCCAAGGGGGCAAGATGGGACAGCACTACAAAAGGGGGCTGCTTCAGTGTCCAGGTAAGAGGAAGAAGCCTGGGCAAAGGCAGTGAGAAAGGAAGGGAGGCTGTGCAGTAATACTGCACATGCGAGCTGAGGCCTGATATCCACCAGACAGAAGGACATCAGAGCTGGGACTGGGTCTCAGCTGGGACTGGCTGACCTGCAATAGGGTCCTGACCTTACTATATGCTGGCTGAGTGACTTTGGGAAGCAACTTAGCATTACTAGGATTCAGTTTCCTCATCTGTAAAGTGGGGATCATAAGCCACGTTTGATGGGGTAGCTATGAGTCGTCAGGTAGATGACAGTTGTGAAAGAGTTGGTACTCAGGTGCTCAGCCAGAGCGGCAAAGCCTGCCAGAGATGGGCTTAGGAAAAGAAGGGAGGGCTGCTGACTGCTGGTACATTGGGTGTCAGAGGCCTGGATCCCATCCAGACCGTGGTGACCCTGGGGTTTTCTCAGGCCGGACTGGGCCACAGTGGGAGTTCACTGGCTGTCCTTCCCTGGCCAGGCTGTGACTCTGGTTTTGGCAAGGCGACGGCCAAGAAGCTGGACGCGCTGGGCTTCACAGTGCTGGCCACCGTGTTGGATTTGAACAGCCCTGGTGCCCTAGAGCTGCGTGCCTGCTGTTCTCCTCATTTAAAGCTGCTACAGATGGACCTGACCAAGCCAGCGGACATTAGCCGCGTGCTGGAGTTCACCAAGGCCCACACCGCCAGCACTGGTCAGTAGGCTCAGCTCCGCCAGGAAAGGGCACGGCTGGACAGGTGTGAGGGGGCAGGGATTGGAGGTCTGCTGCCGAGCTGACCCTCAGCTTCCCTCCTGGCTCCATGCCTTCAGGTCTGTGGGGCTTGGTCAACAATGCGGGTCAGAACATCCTCGTGGCAGATGCGGAGCTGTCTCCAGTGTCCACGTTCCGCAGCTGCATGGAGGTGAACTTCTTCGGTACACTTGAGATGACCAAGGGCCTCTTGCCACTGCTGCGCCATTCCAGCGGTCGCATCGTGACTGTGAGCAGCCCAGCAGGTGAGGGTCCTCCCACACCGGAGCAGAAAATGTGCCCCTGCAGGGCGGGGAGAGATGCCGGAGCCCCTGGCCCAGGCTGAGCTGCCAACTCCCAATCCATCCCCAGGAGACATGCCATTTCCGTGCTTGGCTGCCTATGGGACCTCCAAAGCAGCTGTCGGGTTGCTCATGGACACGTTCAGTTGTGAACTTCTGCCCTGGGGTGTCAAGGTCAGCGTCATCCAGCCTGCCTGCTTCAAGACAGGTGAGGTTCAGGGAGTTGGGGCTGGGGCCTGTGTGGTGTCGTGGGGGAGAGGGGGAAGGTGGGGTGGGTGTGGTCTTCTCTGGAGTGGGGTTGGGTCTGAGGAAAGGGCGGGTCTCAGGTTGTGAGTTAGAGAGACCTGGGTCTGGCTTTGGCTTCCCTAACAGACCCCACTCTAACCTTGCCACTCCTTCCCCAGAGGCAGTGAAAGACATGGACCAGTGGGAAGAGCGCAAGCAGCAGCTGCTGGCCAACCTGCCCCGAGAGCTGCTGCAGGCCTACGGTGAGGACTACATCGAGCACTTGAACGGGCAGTTCCTGCATTGTCTGAGCCAAGCACTGCCAGACCTCAGCCCGGTTGTAGATGCCATCACCGATGCGCTGCTGGCTGCTCAACCACGCCGCCGCTATTACCCAGGCCACGGCCTGGGGCTCATGTACTTCATCCACTACTACCTGCCTGAGGGCCTGCGGCGCCGTTTCCTGCAGTCCTTCTTCATCAGTCCCTATATGCCAAGAGCACTGCGGCCTGGCCAGCCTGGCCTTACCTCTGCCCGGGATTTAGCCCAGGACCCAGGCCCTAAACCGGGCCCTTCCCCCACTGCCCAATGAGCAGTACGTGCGTAGAACTGCTCCAGCAGAGGAGATCCCTTATGCCCTTGGTCCTCCCCCGGGCATTCTGACCCCCAGGTCTGCCCCAAAGCCTGGCCTAAAGGACCCCAACCCCACCCACTGCCAATGTCACAGGCCAGGCCTGGTGAGGCTAAGGCTTCCCAGTGAACCTCCGGGCCTCTTCTGCTTCATGAGCCCAAACAGACCCTCCTGGGCACAAGGCTCCACCATGCACCTTGGAGAACCCAGCTGGATGGGGAGTTTAGTACAAGACTCAGCTGTAGCCTTTGACAGGATCCTGCAGACAGTGCCTCTGCAAACTAAGGAGTGACTGGGAAGGTTGGGGACCCCCTCAGGATTATTTCTTGGCACCAGTGCCTCAGTGCTGCGATTTGAAGGGTGAATCCCACTGTTTCTTGACTGGCTCAAGAATTAGGGCCCTGACCACCTACCCCAAGCCCCCCAAGCCACAGGGAGGCTGCATATTCTACTTGCCTGATTGCCACTTTTTGAATAAAGACAAATTTTTATTTCTCCTAGAATGGGGGAGATGCTATGTTCGCCTAGGTGACAGGCTGTGGCTGTGAAACAGACTGGGCACCGCCTGGGGGCTGAGGCTCTGGGCACTGAGTCTGGTTTACACCCAACCCCCTTCAACAACCTTGGGCAGATCAATTTATCCATAGGTTTCCTCATAGTGAAATGGGGGTAGTGACCCCAGCCCAGGGAGTTCTGGGGCTCAATGAAGCAAAGAGGGAGGCCTGGGCGCCCTCTAGAGTCAGGAGCCAGCACCACAGGCCTGTCAGAGCCTCCAGCTGAGGAAGGGGCTAATCCTCCACTGACTTTCCCCACCCTGAGGAATCTGGCTGCCCAGGGACAGGGACAGCCTAGGGCTGCCACCCGAGGAAGGAAGGTAGAAGGCTTAGGTGCGGGTGGGCTCAGCGAGGGTGGGGCCCGAGGGGAGTTGGGGATCTGGGAGAGGGACTAGGGCCCAAAGGAGACAGAAGACAGCTGGGCTTAGAGAGGGCAGTTTTTATTGTCTCAGAGGGGCAGAGCTACTTCCCCTATTCCCCAAGGACACGCACGCTCTATCCTGCCCCTGCGCCATGGCTCTGGGGGACCCGCTGAGGGAAGAGGAGGTTCACGCTGCCCCCAGGGGTTCTCAGGTTAGGGAGGAACACAAAAGTGACCACATGCTTCTCAGACACGTCAGCGGCTGTAAACATAGGGCTGAGGGGGCCTCCTTGCTGTGGAGGTGGGGGGCTTGGTCCATCCTTGGTGGGGGGAGCAGGTGCCCAGCCCCTTTTCAGGCCCAAGAGCAGTCTCAGAGAGGGTCAGGGAAGCTGGGCAGCCACTAGGACAGTGTGCTACCCCCCAGGGCACGTAGGTGAGCCGTGAGCTTTGTCACAGCACACGCAGACACACAGGAGCACACACACACTTGTGGGGAGCCTTGGGCCAGGGTGCTAGAAGATGGGAATGTAGTTGTCGATCTTGGCTCGGTGGCGCTGGGCGATGCACTCCGCAATCCATACAATGTTGCGACACTCCTGCTCCTTGAGCTTCACAAAGGCGTAGAAAACACCAAAGTGGAACTGGTTCAGGAAGGCCAACTTGTTCAGTTTCACCTGCAGACACAGGCAGGAGTGGTGTGCAGGTGGCCATGACCAGAGTCAGGCCTAAGCCACCAACCCCTCCCTAGGATGGGCAGGGCCAGCACTCACCTCGTGCTCGAAGAATCGGTCCTCCAGGGTCTTGTCTCCAGGGTTGCTGCCCGCACCCTCGAAGAGCAGCTTGTACTCCTGGCCCAGGGGAGCAGGGGGAAGCATGAGCATGAGGGTGCTGTTGGGTATGGGGCGGGGACGTGGGTGCCGACATGCCCGCCCACCGTTCAATAGCCAGGGCACTCACTGGGTAGTAGTCGGCCACGTTCTTGACCTGCTCATAGTCGTCAGCCCGAGCCAGCTGGGCCAGGCCCTCAGGGTAGAGCCGTCCGCAGTGCGGAAAGAGCTTGGCACGGTCCTCCTTGGAAAGCTCTGTGCCGAAGGAGTTGATGGTGATGATGAAGGCGCGGCGGTCTGCTTCAAACTGTGGGGCCAGTGCACAGGCGAGGAGAGAGGGATGGGGAGGGAGGCAGCAGCCAGTCAGTTGGCAGGGCTTCCCCCAGGCCAGGGATGGGGGACCAGCAGGCGGGAGGGTGGGCAGGCACTCACCTCCAGGATGGGACACATGGCACCGGCTGTGGTCCCACCCAGCAGGGTGCAGAACTTGTAGAAGGACTCCAGGTAGGCCTGTGCAGAGCATGGGGCTTCCTCAGCCCAGGCAGGGAGACTCGAGGGGGTCTGCCAGGCCTCCTCCTCACAGTTCCCTCCTTCCCTCCCCGACCCCTTTCATGGTGAATCCAAACATCATACCTGTGGCCAAGGCAGCCCCCGTGTCAGAGCCCCTGCAACATCCATAGATTTCTGACTGTTAATCAGCCGAGCAGCAGTAGCCTGCTGCCTCTCCCCACCCAGTAGTGACAGAACAATTTCTGGCCCACTGTCTGCTTCATGGTGCGGTGCCCCTCACATCCTCATCCCATGGAGTGCCAGGCTCAGAGAAGGGCTCTGTCTTCCCCCTGCTGCTCTGCCTGCCCTTCCCCCAAATCTCCCCTCCTCCCCTCTCTCCTCAGAAAACCACGTGTCGATGGGCCAGTGAAGGATGGTGACCCCTGAGAGTTCATGCGGATGGCCTGGACTGGGTGCCTTGGCCCCTCTCAGCACCCCACTTTAAAGAGCACCTCCTCTTCCCACCCCCTAGGTAGTTCCCAGGCATCACGCAGCAGGAACCAAACTGTACTGTCAGCCCAGCTCCTCCTGAGGGATGGTTATTGCCGGCACAGATGTCAGCCCTGCAATGTGATGGCTGGACACACAGGCTGCAGGTGGGAACAAGCACTTCCTGCCCAGGCAAATTGGATCTGCTGGGCATGAGGAGAAGCTAGGTCAGCCCAGGCCTCAGGTCCCTCCCACGACTAACTCCTGAAGCTAGCTAGGCCCAGGTAGGCTTCCTTCCCTGAACCTCTCCGTGTCAAGGAAAGGGGGACAGTCTCATGTCCCCCTGGGGAGCTCCCACTACTCAGGTGCTCCAGGGTCCCACTTGGTGGCATGGCCACAAGAACTCCAGCTCTACAGGCTAGAGACTATTCTTCTGAGCTGGGGGTGAGGGCTGGGAGGCAGGGAAAGCTTTCTGTGCCGAGGTCTGCCCTCTAAGGAGCAGAGAACATTCCACCCACCACCTGCTGATGTGGGCCACAGGTTCTACTGACCCAAGAGAGGAGGTGAGATGACACCCAGGAGTCCACGAGCCCAGGCTGAGCCTGGCCAGCAGCACTGGGCAAGCTGGGCTCAGGGGAAGGCCTGAGGTGACCACTGGGGTCACAGGAAACAAAAGTCTAGAACAGGTCAGGGGGAACGAAGCCTGGAAAGGAAGAGTGGACCCCAGCATAGCAGAGGGCTCACATGGTAGCTGCCAATCCTACCACAGATTAGTGGCACTGTTTAGTCCCTCTGGGACTGTCCCCAGCCACCTTCTTCCCTGTGGCCAGCCAAGCTGGGTGTGTCCAAATCTGCAGGCCTGCCCCAGTGGGGCCTGCAGTTCCTATCTGTGGGGGAAGCCACCAGCCTTTGCCGAGCTGGACTGATCCTGGAGACGCTGACCCCAGGGTGGTGGAGACTGGTGGCATAAGCCCAGACTCTCTTCAGGAGGCTCAGGAGCTGAAGAAACTGGCAAGACCCCAGAGGCCCAGGTACCAAGGTCACCTTCCCACCCCCATCCTGTCCCCTGGAGTCTGCCAGCCCATGTCTGCTGCACCAGCTGCCTACAGTTCCCACCCGCTACTGGGGGTCCGCCTAATCTCCCATCTGTGGCCACTGGGCTGGGACATCGCCTGACAGGCAGTCTTGGCACGGCGCCTGTATCATTGGGTCGGTGTTTACAAGCTGGTGCCCGGGCAGCCCTCACCAGTGACTCCAGCTAGAACCAGTCAGGCCCGGTGACGGTGTGGGTGAGGCTGGGGGGACAGCCGCACCCCTCACCATGCCTCAGGGCAAGGAAGCCGGCAGCGGGCCAGCTGGGCAGGCAGCAGCCCCGTGGGGGCGGGCGGGGGCTGAGGGCAGCGTGAGCACTGGCACACCTGAGCCGGCTCTCACTGCCTGCCCGCCCCCCATGGCCCCCCTCACCCTGCCCTCCCCATCTCGCTCTTTCTCTCCCTACTGGCAGGCAAATGACAGCGCTTGCTTTGCAGACAAGCTGAGCCGTGCTGCCAGTGTCTAGCAAGTGGCTTCAGGCAACCCACCCTCCTTCTCTAAGCCCTCAGTTTCCTCGTCTTACAAATGGGGATACTGATGCCTACCTAGCTCCTAGGGCAGTCCTGAGGAGTAAAGAAGCCAATAATCTTCCTACCTCTAGTCTTGTCCCCTCTAGTCTGTCCTCACATTCTGATGATACTCTGCCCTGTTGGAAACCTTCGTTGGCCGACCCTGCCCACGGGATAAAATTCAAACTTCTGGCCTGGCGTTCAAGACCCTGGGTGACTCGATCCTGTGCCTGCCTTTTTTGTCAGACCTGTCTCCCATTGTCCATCTGGAACCTGCACTTCCACGGCAAACTGCTTGCCGCTTGGCCCATGTTCCACACTTGCTTCTGCATGTGCTGTCCCTCTGCCTACACTACTACAACCTCCAGGTAGCCTCTTCACCTACCTCCAGACCCTCCCTGCACCCTGGCCCAGACCCCCGCAGGGAGACTGGAGGGCCTGCGCTCAGGCTGCCACTGTGTTGGCCACCTAGCTCCAACTTGGACAGGAGAAGAGCCTCACCATGAAGATCCAAGAGACAGATGTGCTCCGGGTTAGGTCAGCAGGGCTGTTGGCCAGTGCTATCTTCAAGCCCCCTTCAGGGCCTGCCCACTACTGACCCATCAGAGGTCCTGGTTTCGGAGGTCCTCACCATAGCCAGGGCCCAGTCTGCCCCAAAAAGCCCTCACTGGTCCCTGGCCGGCCCCCTTCCTTGGCTCTTAGCTCTGCTCCTAACCTCTTTGGGCCAGGGCAGGGCTGACCCAGGAATCCCAAGCCCACTCTATTTCCAGGGGTCACCAGCTTGTCCCACAGCCTGGTGGGAAGCAGAAAGTGGGTGGGGTTGGAGATGATGGGCCGTGGCACTGGTTCTAGACCTGGGAACCTGGGGACACAGGGACCTGGCTATGCCTGGCTGGGTTCCTCCCCACACCGTGCTCAGGTGCCTGTCCTTGCTGGTGACAGTCCAGGTGGGGTGAGCCTGAGCTATGGCCTGGGTGGTGGCCAGTAACCCTCCTGGATGCAGGGGGAGTGGCTATTCAGGAGCCTGCTCTGACAGGCCAAGCTGCGGAGCACTAGCCACCCCTGCTGATTTGATCTGGGCCCAAGTGATGGGGAACCTGTTCCATGAAGTCTTGCACCAGTCACGGGAGCCAGAGAGTGAGCAGATAAGCCCCTGGGAGAGGAGCCTGGAGCAGCTGTGTCCTGTCCCAGCACCCCACATAAATCATCAGCTCACTGTGCCCGTGGCCCCGCCCACCAACTTCACCACCACTGGGCCCAGGGGCACTACCTTGTAGAGCGTGTTTCGGATGATCTCGATGTTCATCTCATCAAGGTCCTGCTCTGAGATGCAGTCCTGGAAAAAAGCCGCTGGGGAGGAAAGACGTGGGTATGAGGGGCAGGCAAGTGGACTCGGCCGAAGCAAGAATCGTGCTGATGTTCAACTGCCCCTGCAGGGCACAGAGGACCCCTGCCACAAGGCCCATCTGGCTGGTAATTGGGGGACACTCAACATGGTCTGGACTATCGTCTTAGAAGTGGCCGAAGCAATACTCCAGGCCATGTGTACTGACCTGAGCTTCTCCTGCCTTCTTACTCCTAAAACTGATTTATAAAGGAGGCGGCCAGCCATAACATGATCTAATCGCCTCTGGGGCAGACCCAAGCTCAGATCATGCCAAAGAAAGGCTTGCATAAGAGGCTGTGACATCCTCCCTTCTCGAGGGGCAGCTGTGGATTCTGGGCCTGACGCCCACTTCTCTGCATCTCCCAGGAGAGCCTGGGGCCCACATTTGGAAAACTGTCCTTCTCCTTAGAACAAGGAATGAGCATGACAGCTGGGTGAGCATGGAGCAGTGACCCAGGGGGCCGCTGGAGGGCTGGGAATTAGAGGCCAAAGCAGGATAGAGCCCCTCGATCCCCAGGGACCCACGACTCACTGGTCTGTTTCTTCTTTAAAGATGGAGAAACTGAAGAAGCCACCAACAGCCCAGAACTAGCTCAGAGTTATTGTGAGAGATGAGATCTTGTGCAGATAAGGCCAGCAAGTAGGGCTTAGGCCTCTTAGTGCAGGACCAAGTGCAGCTTAGGGTCCAGTTGTTCAACCCTGGCGGCTTCCTGGAGGTGGTGCCCTGGGGACTAGGACTCTGGCTGTGAGGGCACTAGCTGGTGACAGCCTTAGTGCCTTCTCCCCAGCCTCCCTCCAAGGCAGGCAGGAGCCAGTGCTGCCTAGGCGGGGCCCTGCAGGAAGCTCCCAGTTCCCCTTCCTTCCTTGGCCTCTGACATGAACTCTGCATCCTGCTGGACACTGCCTGACTTGGCCCCTGGGACCTGCTTTGTGGAGGTAAGTGAAGCTCTTTGCTCGCCTCCTCTGCCTCACAGGCAGCAAGCCACTCCAGCCCAGCTTAGGGCCACGGTCTGTCAGAGCTCCCAAGACTCCAAGGGACCCGAAACCCGCTCTCCACTCTCCGTGAGCTCAGCCCTCCTCTGCATTTGGAGAAATCAGACAGATTCACAAAGTGAGGTGGTCTGAGTCAGGCCCTGGGGCTAGTCGGCCTGGCCCAGCAAAATCAACAGGAAGGGAGCAAAAGGCAGGGTGAGGAGGAGAGAATGGGAGGCAAAGTGGAAGGGAAGAGAAAGGTAAGCAGCAGTGGGCGGACCTCACTTTCTGGCTCAGGGCCGCCCCCGGGGGTCCGAAAACCCCACACGGAGGCACTGACACTGATGCCGCTGCCCGCCACCTCCCTCCTCCGCCTGCGTAGCTCACCCAGGGGCGTGTCCACCAGAATGGCATTGTAGAGCTCCGCGGGCGTCTGCGCGATGTTCACGGCCTCCATCTGCTCAAAGCTGCCTAGTGGGTGGCACTTGGGCACGAGCTCGGCGATAGAGCGCTGGTGCAGTGTGCCCGTGATGAGCAGGATTACGTTGTCAATCATGTAGCTGTAACTGCAGGAGGCACACAGCAGCGCGGCAGCCCTTGAAGTCCTGGCACAGTACCACGCCCCTGCCCCCATCCGGCGCAGGCCACCAGCAGCCCCACAACGGCAAGCACCACCTCAGGCTCCTCTCCCTGTCCAAGGGTGCCCCCTCCTCGGGCACCAGAAGCACAGGAGAGACATGGCCCCTCCCGGGGGTGGGGGGGAGAACTCACACCCTACGAGTGATCAGGAAGCAGGTAGTAACTACCCCCCAGGTGTGAACAGTGTTCTGGCAGGACCCGGGAAGCAAGGGCACATGGAGGTGAGGCGCATGGGCCAGCCTGTGGGATGAAAGAACTGGGAGATGAAAGCGTATTCTGGGAAGAGGGAACAGTGTGTGCAAAGACCTGGAAGCAATCGCTGGGTGGCGGACGCCTCAAGGAACTGAGAGCGGTCAGGGTTGGCAGAAGGAAGGGAACCGGCGCGGTGCTGCCAGCAGGCTGGAGCCTAGAGGCGGGTCCTGTGGGCCCGGCTGAGGGTCCTGACTTCGTTTTGAGCACGAGGGACCCATGAGCAGGATATAAGCAAGGAGTGCCACAAGCACTCTGGCTGCTGGTGGGGACAGAGCGGGAGATGACAAGAGGAGGAGAGGCTGAGGAGTGGAGTGGGGAGAAACTTCTCTGGGGAAAACCAGAGAAGACTCAGACGAGGGTGCCTGGAGTAAGGCCCCTGGTCAGTCAGGCTGAGACAAGCAGGTAGACAGCTGCCCTGTGCAGCCCACTCCAAAGACAGGGTACTGCCTCCTCCTTTAGGGCCTGAGGATCCACCCAGGATGGCCTAGAGGAGACCCAGAGACCTGGAAGGAGCCTGGGCTCAGGTCAGTCCCCTCTGGCACAGAAGGCCCGCTCTGGGCAGTGCACGGGCAGCAGAGGGGGCTGGAGAGCTGGGGAGGGGTGGGGCTACCCAGCTCAGACTTGGCAACAGGCAAGCTCTGCCTCCACCCATTGAGACAATGCCACAAAGAGGCTGTGGCCAAGAGTTCCGTGTAGTCACCTGTGTGAGGAATGGGGTGAAGAGGACGAGAGGGCCCCAGTCAGGCTGCAGGAGCCACAACATTCCTCCAGCTTATCACCAGTGATGATCTCAGGGCATGAGGCAGCTGGATGAGCCCTAGGGGTTCAGCTCCAAGGCCAGAGTGGGGCTCCCACGGAAGGGTGGGAGCTGGGCTGGAGGCTGCTGCCTTGAATTGGGCACTGAGTACACCCTGGCTGTTGGGTGGGCCAATAGCTGTCCTGTGACAGTACCTTGAGGCTGTCTAAGGTAGGAAGTGGCCCCCAATTCCAAGGGAAGAAAAGTAAGGAGGTGGTGGCCTAGGCCTCAGCTCAGAGGGCTGCCTACGAGGGGAACTCCCACAGGGCCTGCCAGGAAGGCGGCAGGAGGAAGAAACCACAGCTCCTGTCCCCACCTGACCCCCACCCCCCTGCTTGCTACACACTCCCCCAACTCCCACCCAGCCCAGTGCCCTGCTATGACACCTGCTCTCCTGGGTTTGGGGCCAGGCAGCTGCCCTCTCTCCACCCCCAATCCGGTTGGGTCAGCCACAGGATGTGTGCTGAGAAGAGACAGGCCTGCCTTCTCAAACTGAGGGCTTCAGGCAGGGCCCATTCACAGCCGCGAGCCAAGGGGCCCAAACAGCCAGCCTTTTGCCCCCACCTGACAGAGCTGGCAGAGTCAACAGACCTCAGAGAGATCCCACCAGAGCTTTGTGCCTTGGTCTCCAGCCCCAGCCTGCATAGTCCCTACCCTGGACAGCACATCCCTCTTGCCCCTGATGCCTCCAGAATCTCACGCACCGCAGGACCCAGTATACATCATCTCCTGCAACACTCCACCTGTGTCCCATCCAGCCCCACTCTAGCCATCGTGTTCCCTGAGACAGCCACAAAGTCCTCACCCCCGAACCCGAAGATGCTCGTTCATACTCTCAGCAGACTTTGAGAGCATGGGACAGGGAGAACGCTGTACCTCTTCGAACTGTTCTATCCAACTGATCCCACAACCACCAGCATCACCAGCGCCACTGTCAGAGGATATGAGACCCAGAGGTTGCAGGCCCCAGGCCCTGTCACATCATAAAGCAGAGGAGCACTATGTCTCTTGGTCAGTGTCCATGTACCTCCAGCCATGTCCAGGTCCCCATGCCTTGACTCTACACTCCCTATCTAGCCTTGTCTTCTCAGAGGCATCTCCACAGGTCAGTTTCCTTTCTCTAAACCTCTCCGCTCCTTGCACCACAGGGTATTTATTTATGTTGGGGACGGGGCTGGTGTCAGGGACCAAGGAAGGTGCTTTGGCAATCGTTAGGGTCCTGACCCAGCTTGGAGGTGAGCCCTGTGGGAAGACTCCACTGTCTGGCTTTGCTGCTGTCCCTCCAGTGATGTGGAACAGGATGGCTATGATTCACTTTTCAGCCCTGACAGCAGATGTGAGGGCTGGTGACAGCACCCCCTGGCTGCCCCCAGACTCTCTTGCTAGAAGTTCTGGCTGGGCACCAAGGGAAATGCTAAGCCAAGTAAAGCTCTCCAGCCCCTTCCAAGGCCCCCTTCTAATCTAGACTAGGCCAGCTTTGGATGACCCTGTGCCAGGCCCAGCGGCTCCCTTCCCCCGGGTCAACTGCTAGGTTACTATGGCAGTAGCCCCTGTTTCTCTCCCCTGCCCAATGAGAGCCAGAATCTCCTTTCCTGGGATGAAAGGAGGCAGGGCATGGCAGAGATGATGCCGGCCCAGCTGTCTGCTTTTCCCCCAAGGTGAAGGCCTTCAGCAGGCAGGGAAATCCTCCTCCTCGTCTGGCTTGAGCTGCTGCCTCCCTGCCTCCAGAAAGCCACTCCACCAGTCCTCCCTTCATTTGGCCTTAATAGGAGAGTGTGAGGTTCCAGCTGGTCAGCGTCTCCCTCCAGAGGAAGACAGTTGGGGAGTGGACAGGCATCTGCCTGCCAGGCCAAAGAGGCCCTCTTGGGGTGGGAGTAGGGCAGTCTGTATTCCTCTGCCCTGAGGCCCTCCCTTACCCTGTGCCTTCAAGAGTCAGCTTGGGCCGAAAGAACATTGGGATGGGGTTTGGAAAGCCACTTCCTCCAAGAAGTCTTCCCATCCCCTAGCCAAGCCCTGTCCCTCTGCTGTGCCCTTTGGCGCCACCTGCTGGAGCATGATGGCTTGCTCCCATGGTCTCATCATTTGATCCCGGGGGGCCAGGCTTGGCGCTGGATAGGCCATGATGACTACCCAGCCAGTCGGCCCATCTACAGCTCCCAGCAGAAGCTGCTAGTAACCGTACCTGTGCTCAATCACATCTGGGTCCTACAGAGCACTGCCCAGGTGGAAAGTGAACACAGAGATCAAGCTGTGGCTTCAGCACATCACCTGTCAAGCCTCAGTTTCCCCTCTGCAATTAGGATAACTGAAGTACAGCCCCCAGCAGAGCCAGTGACGCCCTGACCTTCTCCTTATTAAAATCCTGCCCCTCTCCTGAGGTCCAGTTGGGTCCTCCCTGACCCAACCTGAGACTTCTGAGCATCAAAGGGCACCTGCATGCTCTTCCTCAGGCTCAGAACAGTGTCAGTGCTGGCTCTCCCTGAGGGCCGGAGCCGGGTCGAGCCCAGGACCCAGGAACCACAGCTGGCCTAGCGCCCCAGGCTACAGAGACCCTGCTATCAACTCAGAAACGGTGGTTGTGGACAGTGAAGGCTGGGGGGCCAGAATAGGGAGGCCTAAGGACACCTGATACCCGCTGTGACCCAGCAGAGCCCAAGGTTTGGAAAATGTGACCTGGGGAGAGTGGCAGGTGTGCTGACAGGCCCACTGGGCACTTGAGGCCATTGTCCCAGGACAAAGCTTCTTTCCAGCAGCCCACTCTAGGCTGGTGACACTGAGGCCCCTGGCACAGTAGAATATGAGACCTCACCTCCCCCAGATGGTGCAGGTCACTGTGCCCGGGCTCTGCCAATGGCTACCTGGGCTACAGGCAGGTGCTACACACTGGAGACGGCCCCTCCAGGGAGGCTCACTCATCTAAGGACAAGGCCTTTGGGGCCCACCTGGGAATCCCCAGAGACCAAACTCACTTCTCCACAAGCCATTCTCTTCCAGCTTCCCTTCTGGGGCCTACTCTCTCATAGGACACCATATGGGATGGCCCAGATCAAAGTCTCCTCTGAAGCTCAGAAAACCCAAAAGAGGCTCTACCCCATGTCAGACTGCAAGTGAAAGGCTGAGTCTGGAAGGAGCCCTTGGTACAGTGATGTATCACATGTTATCACCATGAGATTGAGCTGAATCATCTAAAAACCACATGACTGATGACAGTCTACTTCAGAGGGACCTCTCTCACTCAGGGTCTGTCTACCACACATGAGGCAGCTGCCTCCACTCTGGCCACCCACTCTGAGTGGCCTCTCGAACCCCATCTGACCCTTGAGTCCTCTCAATGCTGAAGCCCCTGGTTCCATTTGTGGCAGCTGCCCACAGGCCTCCCCAGAAGCCATCTGCACCACCACTGGCACCCATCCTATTGCATCCATAAGTCTCCCTCCCTCCTGGCACTGCACCTGGCCCAGAGCTGAATACTGGTCATGTGTGTTGGCTCAAGGCTGGCTGGGATCTACAAAAGCACTGGACACTGTCTCTCACACAGGAGGGCAGAGGACACCTTGCCCAGCTTCTGCTTGCACACCTGCAATGACAAGGAACTCACTGCCTCCTGCAGAAACCAGTTCCAATCATCGTGGGGCAGCTCCGAAAGCGACTAAGAGATTCTGAGTCTGGAGCTAAGATGACCTCTGTGGTGGCCCCAACCTCCGCCCCAGCTGGGCCAGCTCTGTCTGTGGACAGCACTGGCATTGTTCTCTCAAGCCCCCACACCCAGGATGGGGTATCTAGCTGACACGTCCATCACCTGGGGATGGCACTCTCCTTTCCGGTAACATTCCTCTGGACATCTCTAGGGTATCTGCCTCCTTCCCAGAGGGTCACAGAGCCAGGGGCTCTGTGCTCCACCTGCTCGGGACATGTATGGTTCTCCCTGCCTTCCCCCAATTCTTCTTTCAAATGCCCTTCCCCTCAGCCAAACAGCCACCTCCTCAGGGAAGCCAGTGGTGAGTCCCTGGCCTGGGGAGGTCCCCTGGACAGGCCCCTGTGGAAGGTTTTACCCCTTTCTGCAACACTCCTTACTCCTGGGATGAGCCAGGGTGGAGGAGGTTACGGAGCTGGAGTGGAGGAGGAAGAGAAGGAGCAGCCAGGGAGGTAGGAGTTAAATCGAAGAGACACCATGAGAGGAAGGAGACTGCTGGAAGGAGGTAAGAGGGTATGGCTCCTATTAGGTCTGGAGATCCTGGCCACATGAAGGTCAGCGGTGACCTTAGCCGGGGCCTTTGGTGGAGTGATGGGATGGCTGGAAGCGGACTGGAGGCTCAGGATGCAGGAGGTGAGAGAACACAGAGTGAATGTAAAAGTTCGGGCTGCGCAAGACGGGTTTTTAATGGTGTGAGAGATTTGAACTTGTTTAGATGCTGTTGGGAAGAATCTGGAAGGGAAGGGGCTGCACAGACAGGAGTGCAGATGAGTGGCCCTCAGCGTTCAGGGAGTGGGGTGAGGGGACTCAGGACATCGGCAGAAGGACCCAAGAGAAGAGGAGGGTACCTCTGCCACTGGAACAGGGTTCGGGGGCACAGACACAGTGCTGGGAGGTGGACTGGCTTCTACTGTCTCTGTGGAGGAAGAGGTGGGCCATCTACCCAGAGAGAAGGCTGGGGGCAGGAGATGAATGGTGTTTAAGATGGGGAGGTGGTCTTCCCACCCTCGGTGGGGAGCTGCAGGGTGCTGAGTAGGGAGAGCGAGTGGCCAGCTGGGCAGGGCCAGGCCAGGCCAGTTGAACTGGTAAGTGTGCATGTCTGGCAGCAGGGAAAATCCACCCAACACTGGCTTCCCCGGCTCTGCTCCAGGCAGCAGAGGTGGGGGAGGGCGCCTTGAGGCTGGAGGCTGCTGGGCTTCCTCCAGGGCTGGGGAGCTGCCAGCCGGGTGGGACCATGAGATGGGCGGCCAAGAGTGCTGCGGATGTTGGCAGAAGAGTGCTTGAATGATGGACCAGGGAACCTCAGCTGGGGAGGGAGAAAAATGAAGACAGAAGGGGTGGCGGGGGAGGAAGCAAGGTCCAGAGCCCTGCTGAGTCCGGAACCCATGTCCCACAAGGGGCTGAGAGTGGGCTGGAAGGCCTGAAGGCTGTGGGTAGATACGGGGTGCCTGACTCAGCGATTTCAGGGCTGGAGTAGTTCCAGGTGGTGACATGTTCTTGGGCAGCCATCATGGGGGTGGCTGAAGTGGAGAGCAGAGGAGCAGGTCACTGGAGATGACGAGGTCATGAACGAGCAGCCACAGGCTCAGACAGGCTGACACGTGGCTGCCGAGCTCTTCCTGAGACAGAGCAGGACTGAGGGGATGGGAAGACTGTGAGATCACCCATGAATGGAAGGGGCGGGGAAGTGACAGCCTGCCACAGGATAGTGCTTGGCTGCTTTAAGCATGCTTGGTGCTTGCAGCCAACCTCCAGCAAACAGCTGGCGGCCATGCAGCCTCAGTCACGCTCAGAGCCCTCTCTAGTTTCATGGCTTGGCAGGCTAAGACCAAGCCTCTGAGGGCACCAAGACAGGCCAGGGGCTGGCAGCACAGGCAGGTGGCCAAGCAGGCAGCAGGATGGATGACATCTGCCCTCTGACCACTGGCATGGGGTCAGCCTCCTCTGGCCAGCCTAGCTAGCAAGGCCAGAACATTCACCGGGAAGCTGAAGGAGCCCTGTGCAAACAAGGTGAAGGCTGGGCTCTGGCAATAAACGCACTGCTTCCTGGTATGTCCTTCAGCTCTAGCCTTCAGGTAAAGGACACCCAGGCCCAAGCTAGGGGTTGAATGACAGATGGGCACTGCAGTATGACCCACAATTTGGCAGCATGAGACACATGCCATCTCTGGCCTCCTGCCCAGAAGGACCATGTTGGCTGTACCCTGACGGGGGCCAGGGCAGTCTGATATGGATCCAGCCAGGACAGCAGGGAGGTCCCCCAGAAGGAGGCCTGTGGCCAGGAGACAGCCTGCTTCCCAGCCTGAGCCCTTCAAGTGTCCCAGCCTGTGGCCTCAACCCAAGGATAGAGCCCTTTTGGTTGCAGCCCCTATTTGAGCAAGTGGATCTCGAGTAAATGGCTGCTCCTGGCTGGGGGTGGGAAGCAGGCCAAGCAGCAGGCATCCAGTTCTGTCCCTGAAAGTGTAAGTGTAGGAGGTATGCCAGGTTCCCCGGATCTGGGGGTCCCACCAGCAGGGAAGGGTTAAAGCTAGATAGTACCCAGAAGAGTGCCTGGAAAGGCTTCCCCACAACACACACTCACACTCCAGCAGTGCAGAGCACACTCATGTAAGCCAGCCACCAATGTCTCTGTCCACCACCTGCACTGGGCAGCCACCTGGGCCAGCGCCAACTCTTTGTCCACCAGGCCCTGGCTCATGGTTCCTGGGCCATCCTGGCAGAAGGGGCCTCTCTACCTCTCTGTTTCCACAGGCACACCTGGCGAGCAGAGGCTGTCTCGTCCAAGTGCCCTCCCCGGCCTGTAGGTCTCAGGGTCCTCTCCTCTTCTCCAGGAGCTTAGTGGAGGCAGGGTTGCACCCAAGGATTAGACAGTAAGAATGCTGGGCAGCCAAGGGTTGTTAGCATGGGGGCCTGGGCCAGAACTGGGAAAGGCGGCCAGGTGTTCAGCACCCTCTCCGCCTTGCCCCAGTTCTCCCTGAGACCCAGGGCCACGGTCAGAGACGACAGAGGAGCCTCAGCCCACACAGGGTCATAGGGGCCTGAATGGTCCATCCCAAAACCTGACTCTTCAAAGCTCTACCCATCCCCCGACCCCATCATGGGCAGTGGGGGCCTGGTGACTGTTCAGGGTGAGTGTTATAGGGTGAGCGAGGAAAAGGGCTCCTGTCATCCCTGATCCCTGTTGACACCAGGGACGCAGGGAAAGCAGCTTCATCTAGCACTACAGCGTGGGACACTCAGGCCTGCCCATCAGATTCCCAGACAGCAGTGAAGTGGCTGGTCACCCCATTTTATAGGTGGTGGCCTGGGCCCAGCATTGTTGAATGAGCAGCCCAGCCACCCAACCTGGGAGGACCCTGCTGACAGAGGAGCTGTCCCATCCAGTGGGGGGAAAAGGCACTACAGAGAACACTCACGTAATGAAGTCCAGGAAGCTGGCGAGTGGCTCATAGGCATGGTTCCTCATGTGGCGGAACTCCACCACCATCTTCTCCTTGAGCCGGTCATCGATGACGGACACTGTCAGCGGTGATGCCTCATTGGCCAGGAAGTTGCCGTAGTCAGTGCTCTGCAGGTGCAGCTTCAGGTCTGAAACCCAAGGGTGGGGGGTGAGAGCCGGCCGTGCTAAACCTCCCCAGAACCCCAAGTCCCTGTCCCCACCCCGACTCTGGGTCCCAGATCCTCTCCTGCTGTTGTGCCCTGCTGCTACCCTGACCTCCTGTCCCTACCTCTACCTCCCTGTTGGCTCCGAGCCTACTCCAGGGCAGTCAGGCCAAAGCCAGGACACTGGGCCCCAGAGTCCAAGTACAAGTAGAACCATTGTTCCCCCAAACGACAAGAAAACCTGGGAAACCCCAACCCAAGGTGCCATTCACAACTCACAGCCTTTGAGGCTCTCCTGCATGGTGGGCTCCAGGATAGCCCTAACTTAAAGCAGAATAAGACATGGGCCCTACCCTCCAGAGCCTCAGGGTTAAAGGAGCAAGCCAACATACCCCCAGGCAGAAACAATGCATATGAAATGAAGGACATGCCCCAGGCCAAGGGTAAAGTGGAGAGGGCACCAAGATAGGACTGAAAGGACACTCCAGGCTGGGCCAGGCAAAATGCAGGGACAGGAAAATGCAAAGGAAGCAGCTAGCAGGATGGCATTAGCAAGGAGTGGCCTAAAGGGCAAATGAGCCGTGTGAGGGGGAGATAAGGCTGGGGAGAAAGACTGGCCTCGCCAGAGGAGTGGCTGGAGGCAGGCAAGCCAAGCCCACGGGCTCTCCTGAGCTCTTCAGAGCAGGGGTGAGGGAAAAGGGAGGAGAGGACAGAGCAGAGGGGCCCTGGGGAGGCAGGACAGGTGAGTCCCTGGGGGAATCGTGACAACAACCTGTCTCATAACTGTTGCCCGTGCATCTCATCCCCCAGTCTCTTCTCCACCCAGCAGCCTTTTTTTTTTTTTTTTTTTTTTTTTTTTTTTTTTTTGTGGTACGCGGGCCTCTCGCTCTTGTGGCCTCTCCCATTGCGGAGCACAGGCTCCGGACACACAGGCTCAGCGGCCATGGCTCATGGGCCCAGCCACTCCGCGGCATGTGGGATCTTCCCGGACCGGGGCACGAACCTGTGTCCCCCGCATCGGCAGGTGGACTCTCAACCGCTGCGCCGCCAGGGAAGCCCCAGAGTGATCTTAAAACACCAGGCAGACCCCATCACTCATCTGTACATCCTCACCTCAGGGCCTTTCCCTGTCCCCTTGCTTGGAAAGTGATGAACTCTCCTCAAATGCCCATCTTCAGAGGCTTCTCCGATAGCCCCACCACTCTCTCCCTTCACTTGTGCCATTTTTCTTTGTAACACATCACATCCCACCTGGCACGGGGCACATAAACCACGATAGCAAGGACTCTGGGTCACTGCAGTATGCTAGAGCCTAGAACACAGTATGTTCTGGTGCATTTTCACATTCAGTAAGTAACCGGGAATAAATGGAAGACTGGGAAGAGGGTTGGTGAAGACAGCAGGAGGGTTTGCTCCTGGGCTTTGAAATGGGGGACACTGCGGTAGTGATGGCAGTACCAAGGACAGTGGCTGAGGAGGGACCCATGTGTGCATGTGCATGCGAGTGTGGATTAAGGCCCAACAGCGGAGGCTGGCTTCTGCTGACTGAGGAATGCATGCTTTCTGTGCCCTGGAAGGTTGCCCAGAGGATGACAGGAAGGGTGACACCTGTGAACATTTCCACAAGCACCGCCCCCCTTGCCCCGGCTTAAGGCCTCCCCGTGTGTCTGTGGACCTGGAGGGCCATGTTGTACCGGGCCGCACAGAGAGGAAGGGCGAGTGGGGCACATCATCACTCTACAGACTTAGGGGACCCCTGTGGTGCCCCTCCTCCTGTACCCCATCAGGAGGAGAATGCTCCCAGCCCAGAGTCAGGTGTGCTGAAGAATAGATGGAAGAGTATATGGGAGGGAGGGAGGAAGGGAGGGAAGGGTGCGTGCCATTGGAGTGGCCACTTTCTACCTGCACCTGGGTGGCAGTCAGCACTCCTGTCCTCTGTGGCTCCTGGGCACTCAGAATGGACTTGAACCTCGTGAGCCTGCAGGAGGCCTTCATCATTCGCTGCCTTTGCCATCTCTCTACCATTCACACCTTTTTTCCGGTGGCCACCCAAAAGGGGGACAGAACTGACGGCAAGGTGAGGAGGGAGAAGCCACCAGCCCCCTGCTCTGCCCCGTGGACCCCGCTGCCATTTTGCCCAGGAGGTGTGCACACTCCTCCATCCTCAACCCCAGCCATCTGCTGTGAGCCCTGCCCTGGGTCCATTCTTCCCCCTCCTCCCCAGTGTGGCCAAGGCCCACCTACACCTGGAATAAGGTATAGGGTAAGAAGGTGCTTCGCTCAGTAAGGCTCGAGTTGTTGCAGTATTTGATTAACCATTTGGTTGTTACAGAAAAATTCTTAACTCTAATTGAGGGATTTCGCCGTATTAGCATAAGCCTGTATTTCCACTTCTAGTGATGGGTTTTACAAGCTAGCTTTTAATATCCCTGACTCTGGATAAGTGCACATTTTTTTTTTTTTTAAGAAACATGGGGGGCTTCCGTGGTGGTGCAGTGGTTAAGAATCCGCCTGCCAATGCAGTGGCCATGGGTTCAAGCCCTGGTCCGGGAAGATCCCACATGCTGGGGAGCAACTAAGCCCTTGAGCCACAACTACTGAAGCCCACGAGCCTAGAGGCCATGCTCCACAACAAGAGAAGACGCCGCAATGAGAAGCCTGTGCACTGCAATGAACTATAGCTCCTGCTCGCCACAACTAGAGAAAGCCTGCATGCAGCAACAAAGACCCAATGCAGCCAAAAATAAATAAATAAATAAATAAATAAATAAATAAATAAATTTATTTTTAAAAAAAGACACATGGTTTACTTGCACAAAACTGATAAGTTTTGAGAGATTGTTAATGCCCTCGAAGTGGTTTTTGTGGGTATGAAACAAATGGTGAGAATATGAATTGGTCCCTCTTATTTTTATATTGAAATTAACTCTACTTAGTTTATCAAGTCATATGTCATATGCCCTGCTTTTATATCTTTTATCTATCAGTAAACATTGTGATACTTGAAAAAACTAGTGGGCAGGGAGTTCTGGCCCGGGCAAAGTAGGTGCTCCAATCCCCACTATGGGAAGCCACAGCGCGGACAGCAGTTGGAAGCCCAGGCCGGGATGTGGTGTTCTGGGTCAGACGGTCTGGCACAGCAGCTGCCAGCTCAAACCTGTCCGTTTATCCACCCAGCCACTGCAGCCAGCAAAGAGCCCTTCTCAGGTGGTGACAGGCCACAGCCAGGGCTTGGAAGCCAGACCAGATGCACAGGGCAAAAAGCAGGGCAAAACCCAGTCCTCTTGGCAGGGCCCCTTATGCCAGTGGTCCCACTATTCTCTGGGACAGTGAGTTTGGGCCCTGGACCCCAGCCCGGCCTCCTGATTCCTATCCTCCAAAGCATCCAGGGCCCAGGCATCCCGACACCCCCTCGCCTGGCATCCTTGCACTTGCTGCCAGAAGGCTACCCCAAGTGCCGTGCCACACCTCCACTACAGCCGCCCGAGCTCTCCAGCCACGTGAAACCTCTGTGCCCCAGCCTCACCTGCTCCACGGGGCTGCCCTCCCTGGGCAGGCTCACTCCCCAAGTCCCCCACCGCCAAGCACCCTCTCTCCTCTCCAGCCCCCACCAACTCCATTCAACACCTGGCACTGATGAGGTGGGAGGCAGCACCCCAACACAAGGCGAGAACCAAGACCAACTCTAACTGGAAACAGATGGGCCCTGCTGAATACTTAACGCCATGTCAGAAGCAACCTATGTGCTGGACCCGCCAGCCATGCCCATTTTACAGACTCAAAAAAGGGAAATCAGAGGAAACATGAAACGTGTCCAGAGTCCCACAGTCAAGCATAGAGAGGCTGGGGATATAGATCAGACCTGGTGGATTCTCTCCATCCCTAATTCTGGTCTCCTCTCCTCCCCTACCCCTTACATTTTTGACCATTCTCCCATGGCCTTTGGCCCAGGATGGGCCTTTCAGATATGGACCCAGCTGCCCAGGCAGACTTTAGTTCCAGAAGAGCTGGCAGGTGGCAGAGAGGTAAGAGGGGCCACAGCAGGCCCCTCCACAGCCTCGGAGGCAACCTGGACACTCACTGCCCACCTGACAGGGGCCCTAGACTGTCATGGTTCACGGATAACCCCTCTGGCATCACTTGCGGTGCCAGCCATTCCTTCAGAAGCTAGTACGTGTGAATAAGAGGGGCAAAGCTGATGGGTGGACTCTCCTTTGCATGCGCCCCACCCCTGGGGCTTAGCATGGGCCTTAAAGCAAACATCCCTATGCCTTGGCTACTGCGTTCTGCTGACGCTGCATCTGGGGACTTGGCTGCTGGAACACAGACGACCGGGTGGTTTCTGCTAGTGTTTGTCGAATCAGAGCAAACCCGGGAGATTCTACCGAGAATCCTGCCCGAGGCCTGAGTTTTCCCTACCAGGAAACTCATTTTTAAAAGCCCCCAGTGACGACATCAGAAGGCCATTCCAAACCACTTCCCCTGGCCAAGACCTACTTCTCCCAGTGACCCAGGGTGAGGGGACAGCCCACCAGCCAAGAAGGCAACTTGGAGGCAGGCAGGCTAGCCAATCCTTTGGCTCAGACCACACAGGGCTTCTGAACCAGCTCTGATTCTGTTCAAGAAACCTGGCGGCCAGACCCAGTGGCTCGCAGCCCCAAGCCCTTTACACAGTCCTCAGGGCTGGGACAGGCCCATTAGAAACCAGCCCCCTCCCCTCCAGCTTCCTGCTCTCTCCGAGGGATGTGGAGGAGGTGTGACTGGGGGTGGGATCAGAGCACAGGAGAAGAGGCCTGGAACTTGTTGAGAGCTTTGTGGGAGACTCAGCCACCCAGCCCTGGCCCAGCCTCCGAGGGCAGATGAGGACGCCAGGGGCTCTGGGAAGGCAGGGGCTAATTCTGCTCTGTGCCCTGATCTGGGAAGCCTGAAAGCCTCGGTGACAGCCCCTGAGAGCCCCAGACGTGCCTGGGCTGAGGTGTGAGCAGTGTTCTGGTTAGCACAGACGTGGGGGACTGCTCTGGTCTACCCACAAGCCCAGCTGTCTACCCCAAATCCTCCCATCCATGGCCCGGCATCAGGAATGTCTGGCCAGTCTGGGATCTCTCACAGCAAAAGACTTCCTCAGAGGCTGAGTTCTCATGTCCAAGAAGATGCTGCTGCTGTCAGGAAGTTCTCCCTGCAGTACGACCTAAAGCCCTCCTCAGAGGAAGCCAATCAGCTCAGTTTCCAGTGGCCTGCAGCCTCCCCTGAGGGCCTTGGGCCAGCTCCTCAGGGCCCCTCAACCCCACCCAGGACCCTCCCAGACCTCCTCTGCTTCCCAGTGTTGCCTGTCCCAATGTTCTGGTGACTATCTCCCCAACTTCACTTCCCGGGGCCGCTCAGGCCTCCTCACCGCCACGGTGCCCTTTTGCTGGCCTCCTGCCCCACATCTTGGCTCCCAGATCCCAAGTCCACTCTCCATACCATCACCAGAGTGTTGTTTTCCAACTCCAACGTGCCGCTGTCACCTTCACCCAGCAGCCCCCGTGGCCCCAGGGCCTGGCCTCCTCCCCCCAGCCTGTGAGGCCCCACACCCTCAGCCTGAGCACAGCCTCAGCCTTAGCCCTTGACTCTCTGCTCTACCAGTTAGGGCGACCTGCCTATGATCTCTGGCCCAAGCAAGTGCTCCAGGCAAGTCCACAGGGTGCCCGCGAGAGAAACCCTTGAAGTCCAGGAAACAGGGCTGCTTCCTCAGGCCCAGCCAGAGAGGCTGGTGTGGGAGGGCACACCCCAGCCTGGCAAGTGAGAGCCCTGCCCTCCCTCCTCCACAGGGTACCCCTGTCCACCTTGAGATTGCCTGTGTCAAAGACCATTGCCCTGCTCCAGCAGGATCCAGCTGAGCTCTTTGAAGGCGCCTGGGCAGGTTGTAGCCCAACACCCACCTGGCATGACTGTTCCTCCCAGGGCCATGCCAGACTCAAGGAGGCCCCACAGCTGCCACCTGTCCCTCCACTGCCTGCCAACCCCCAAACCAAGTCTTCTGGGCCAGAACCCCTCACCAACAGAGCCCAGGCCCCAGCTAGCACCTCTGATTACCACTCTCACCCTTGATTAGCAGGAGGACATGAGGACATGAGGACCCCTAGCCTGTCCAACACTCTCTGCTCTCTGAGGGACCAAGTTTGGGCTTGGCAGCCAGCTCCAGCCAGACCTTGAGAGGTGGCAGCTGGGCAGCCATGGCCCCCATCCACTTCCTGAAACCTTTCCCAGATCCTGCCAGCCCTGAAAGTGATCTTTCAGCCCCACCAGGGCTCCCAGGGGCAGGCAGCACACGGCGTCTCCAGTCCCCAAGCCTCTGCAGCAAAGGCCCCAGGGAAGCAGGGAGGGAGGGTCTTGGCCCAGGCCAGGGTTGGTCTCACGCTGCCCCAGGGGCCCAGCAGGCACAGAGGCGGCCCTGGCACAGTACACTAGGCAGGGCGGCCCCCTGCTTTAGACTCACCCACGGCCTCATGGCCCACGGAGGGGCCTTGCTGGCCAGCTGGCCACAGCACAGTGTGAGAGGACAGTGTGTTCCCAGACTTCACTTCTGCTTTTCCAGAGGTCACTCAACGACGCTCTCCTGGGGAGCTCAGGGGTTTTCAGGAATTGAGGCCCGCTGAGTGAAACCAGATGTGCAAATATGCTCCCTAGAGCCTAGCGTGCCCATCCTGCCACTCCCTGCGAGGGTGGTGGAGCCCTGGAGCCTGATCTACCACTTCGCCTGGCCCAGGTGAAGGGATTGCTTTGAAGGGACTCAACCTGGGCTCTACCTCCAGTGCTTGTTCTGCCCTAAGGGCTCTCTAATGCTGCAACTTCCAGGGGCTCAAAGCAGGGAAAACTCAGACAAATGGACAGATGTGGACAGACAGCCAGGCTGGTGGCCCAATGGAGCCATAACTGCCCCCCCCCCTCAGCAAATGGACTGTTTGAGTCTCCTCCCCAGGCTCTGGGGGTGGGGGAGACCTCTTTTCTTCATATCAGCTCCAAAGCAGATGTGTGCACTGGTTGGCTGGCTCTGCAGGGTCAGAGCACCACATCTGGAACTCCCAGCGTGGGAGCCACAGCATGGAAACCATTAACCCTGGGTTTACCTGGGGGCTGCAGCACAGACTAAGCATCCTCCTCACCCCCAGGCCTCTAGCAGGGCCCATCACAGGCTCCCTGTAGACCTCATGTAACTGACTAGCCCTGGGTTCCAACTCTTTCTAACAAATACCAGCTCTTCCTCCCCTCCCTCAGGTGTCGCCTAGCATTCCCCATCCAGAGCCTTGGCATTGCCCCCACCCCAAATTAACGTGTCCATGGCCTCTTGCTAGCCCAGGACAAGGTCCACGCACAGCCACAGCCCCTCCCTGAAGCCCCATTTTGCCAGGTCACTGGTTTCAGGACATAGCTCCTTAGGTGGTTTAGTGGGACAAAGGAGAGAGACCCTGGGCTTTGGGACCACAGTGACCTGAGTTCAAATCTTGTCCCACAGCTTGGCCCTGAGCAGCAGGTAGAATCTCTGGACCCAGGCTCCTGGCCAGTCACCTGGTGAAAGGCCCTGCAGTGCCAGCCTCCAAGGGTAGACACTGAACAGAGACAGTGTTATACAGAGAAAACTGAGCATGGCACGGCACACCCAGAGCTCCACAGAGAGGATCCCACTCAGAGCTCCCCAACGGAGAGGCTCAGTCCCAGTCAGGTGGTCTGTGTTCTGACTCCAGTCTGTTGCTCAGGCCGTCCCACTCAGCGCTCCACAGGGTGTCCCCGCCCTTCCTTCCCATGGTCCCGATCCTTCCCTCCCATGGTCCCGACCCTTCCCCAGGGCTCTGGTGTGTCCTCTCCCCAGGGGCCCTTGTGCAGCACAGGCACGCACACGCACAGGCCACACGCTGCTATCTCCTGGGGAAGGACAAACAAAGTGGGCTCAAAATCAGTGACTCCTGTCCCTACGCCCATGTCTCACCTCACCTATGTGCAGGATCATACTTTGGGCAGCCTGACCCCAAGGACCTGGACAGAGGCTAGGACCCAATTCTGCACCACCCACCACATGGTGAGCTATTGCCCTGCCGTCCTCAAGAGCAGGCGGGAGCTGGTGCAGCCAAGGGCAGCTCTTGCTCCGTGGGAAGCCCCTGGGCTGGCGGGCCAGCAGTCTCGGGAAGAACCTGGAGGCTACTGCTGGCATGGCCACATGCAAGTTACTGGGTTTCAGCTGGCATGAGGCAGAGATCCTGCAGGAAAAGGACAGCGAGTTCTCCTTCCTAGGTCCCTAGGCTGGCATTTTGTTTCATACTGGAGGCCTTTCAGTGAGGTGCGGTATTTGCAGAAGGGGGATGGGGCTGATTTGTAGAAGTGGCCCGGATGACACCAGGGTCGGTGACACCACCCACCAGCATATCAGAATCAGAGATTTGATAAGTGGGAGTGTCACTCCCCTTGTCTAGGAGGCAGCAGGACGTCTGCTGTCTAGGTGGCAGCAAGGTTCACCACCCTTCTCCTTGCTCCGAGACAGGTGGCAGGTGGTGACAGAAGCACATGTAATTACCCTCAGGAACATCTCGTCCCTGCAGCTGGGAGAATGAAAGCATCACTCACAGCCCATGAGGAAGTCAACCCATCCGACAGTCAGGAGGGTGCCAGGCAGGTGACAGTCCCACGTGCCAAAGGGAGGGGCAGAACTGGTTACTGCTGCACCCAGGGCAAGTTCCAAGAAGCTCTCCTCTGACTGAGTGGAGATCCGCCTGGATAGCCCCTCACCAGGACGTCCGCACCCAGGGCTCCATGGAACTGGCATGTCCCAGGAGACACAGGGCTTGCAGGGCAGCTTCCCTTGTTGCCCTCCACAGCCCAGGCTGAGAATCAAGTGAGCCAGCCTCGCCCTGGGAGGCAGGGCCCACACCTCTGCTGCTGCCCTGTACTCTGACCCTGAACAAGCTCTTTCTTCTCCAGGCTTACCACCACAGCTACAGTGCATGCAGGTTGGAGTGGATCTGGGGCTGCAAGCGAAGAGCTTCTTTTCACTTTCCCAAAGATGTATGTTTGCCTGGATGTTGAACGAGAAGAGGTAAAGTGGCCCTGTGTGGCCAGGTGCCAGGCAGCCCAGGAAAGGCCAGCTGTGGCAGCGAGCTTCTCAAAAGCTGGCTCATGCCCATGTCTGGCTCCTGGGTCCGCTGGCCCACACCACCTTGAGCAATCCTCTCTGCCCCTGATGCTTGGCTTCTGTTCTACATGCATAGTCCTTTGGAGGAAGGATCCTAAGAAAAGATGGAGCTCACTTCAACTAGGGGAAAGCAGTTTTAGGGTCCCAGGGTCTGCTGTTCCTGTGAAATTAAGCCAGGTCAGGCTGGATCCTGGCTGGAGCATCTTGCCGGCTCCACGATACCTAGAGTCCAAGCTATGGAAATACTCATTGTGCTCAGACCTAGGCCCTGTGGATGGGCTCTCCGGATCAGGCCTCATTTGGGGCTGCGAGCCATGCTGTTCTCAGCGCGAAGCCTCCTTCCCTGCAGCTCACAGAAACAAGACCAAGCAACCCGGGCCAGGGGCAGAGTTGATCCATTCCTTACTCATGCCCAGCAGACCAAAGAGGCCTGGGCCAGGCAGGAAGTGGCAGGAACAGTAGCATCCAAGCTGGTCCTGTCCAGGACCCCTGACCCCCTCACCCACCCTGCTCAAGGGGCTGACAGGAAACACGCAGGGGAAGCAGTAACACACCAGACTGAGTCTGATCAGCACTCAGGCCGGCCCTAGGAGAGAGGTGGTCACCTGCTCCGGGAATCTCATAGCACTCCACTTTCCCCAGGCCTTGCCACACGGCATCTCGCTTGGAGTTTAAAGTGTTGAAGGTGGGGGAAATGGGTGAGCTACGACCCATGACTGGCATCCTTGGGCCCTGTGTGCCAGGTCGTGGGTTGCAGCTCACCTGTATTCCTCGACTCCCAACCCTTAATTCCCACGCTAGATACCATGTGGCAAGCCCTGGGGGAATGGCAAGGGCCCCAGAATCGGGGTCTCTTTCACCTGACCACCCCTTCCCGAGTTGGGGGCCGGGCGCAAAGAGGCATAGTCTAGGCAGCCTTCAGTGAACAAATGAAGGAAAGAATAAAAAATGCAGAGTGACTAGACAGGAGGAGCAGGACGGGTGTCAGGAGACCATAAGCGAGGCCTTGGGCCTCACCTGGACCCAATTCCCCAAGTAAAATAAGAGGGTTGGATAAGGTTACTTCCAGGGGCCTGGCCAACTCTGACACTCTCTACCCTGATCAGGCCTGGATCTCACTGACTCTGTGCGACCCCAGCCCCTGAGGGCCACGCAGGGGCTCAGGGTGAGGCCAGAGGCCTGGGTATCTAGGACGCAGCCCTGGCAGAGCTCACAGCAGGTGCTGGGGAGGCCCGGGGCTGTGGAGCAGTGTGGCAAGCAGGAAAAGCTGAGTTGCAGCAGCAAAGACACCACAGATGACTCCTTGGAGGGGAAAGCCCCATCCGCCAGCCAAACATGAAGCCTCAGCTGAGGTCAAAGCCTGAAAATCATTGCCTGAGTGGCCAAGCGGGGACAAGGTCTGGGCCAGGCCAGAGCTGGCCAGGAAAGCAGTGCCCAGCACCCAGTCAGGGCTGTTCCTCCACGCATCCCTTTCCCCACCGCAGGTCTGCCTGCCACCCCTCAGGACCACCCACACTCACACGGGGGCAGCCTCACCCCAGCCCCCTGAGCTGCAGGGTGCTGAGTACAGATGGGCAGAGCAGGTGTCAGGCCCAGTCTACTAAATGGCCCTTCAGGGTCTTGATTTTCCTGCCTCTAAAAGAAGAGGAAGGCCAATTTTCCCACACAGGATAGTTTTTTGTTTTTTTATTTTTTTTTAATCAACTAAGGAGTTGGTGTTGGATGAGGCAGAAGCCAGGAAGGCCAATGGAAAGACCCCTCCAAATTGGGGTGCAGGGTGGAGAGTTGTCAATTACCTGATAATATGACTATATGTACCTATACTCTAGAGAGTCTGGGGTGCCTGATTTGGGCCTCTCCCAGCGTCACCCTACACACATGTACCTGTATGTGCCACATGTACCCCTACATGTCCCCCAAAGTGCTGAAGAAGGATGGAGGAGAGGAGTCTGTCCTGAGGATGAATTTTCCGTCTCCTGGAGGGACCAGAGTAGCAGGACCAAAGTGGAGGCCACCTGGGGAAGGATGGTGCTTCTGGGAGCCTAGGAAGCATGGCCCTGACTCCTGGGCAGACTCAAGCTCCTACTTGGAACTCCCAAGACCCTTGGTTCAAAGCTAGCACACTGTGCTGAAGCTGAAGCTGAAGCTGCCGCTCCGACTCTGAGGACTGCCAGCATGACCCAGGTGGAAGTAAACAAGGACAGCTTGATGGTCAAGGCTGGAGCAGCCTACACTGGACACAAGGTGGACAGTATCAGGGAATTCTCTCTGGCCTTCCTCCTTCCTAACCCAGGAAGCTGGGGCACAGGGAGGTGAGGGTGGGAAGAGACGGACAGACAGGAGACACTGAGCCACGAGCCCTACTTAATCTGGGAAGGCCAACTGGGGCTTGAGTGAGGGAAGTAGAGCCCAGGACAGAGACCCAAGGGACAGCGGCTAAAGGCAGGTACTGCACAGAGAAGCAGAGGAGATGCACCAGTGGGTCCGGCCACACCCCCTTCCCTGGCTCTCAGGCAGCGGAATGGTCCTGTTCCACCACCTTGTGGCCAAAGGGAGGATGGCACTGTCAACAGCCAGAGGCTCTGCTCTGGCTCCACGCGATTTAATAACAGCCTCAGACTCCCGGTCCGCATCTCCCCCAGCCGTTGATCCCTGAGGGAGTAGTCTGCAGGCACCTGCAGAGCCATGGAGAAATGTGTCACAAAGAACAAGAATAGGACTGAGATGGACGTGAGCCGGGAAAGCCAGAATGGAGACAGGGTGAGCATGAGTCTGATCATGAGGGACTGGTCTGTCTTGCATCAGTGAAGCAAGGGGCCTTCTGAGGGGCAAAACTGAAGAGGTTACAGAGGAAGCCTGGTCATCCTCAGCTCTCTACACCCTAGTCCTCCAATTTGGCCAGATGCTCCCAAATCTCCAAATCCCTTTATCCAGCTCTCTATCCCCTGTCTCTAATGCTCAATGCTGTATCAAAAAAAAAAAAGTGCTGAATAACCAAGAAACAGGACAATCTACAACATGGTGCACCCCTCCAGGATGGGGGCCTCTGCTTCCCCTCCCCCATACCCCACACTCTAGCCCCCTGCAGTACCAATAAAGACCTGCCGCTCATCCAACCATACAAATATCTATTGAGCATTCATTCTGGCTAGGCATGTGCTGTTGAGTCCTAACAACCTGCAAGTGATTTCTGTTTCATTTTATAGGTGGGCAAACTAGCTTCAAGGCATTAAATCATATGCATAGTATCACACAATTGGCCAGAAAGGGAGCCACGGTCTGCCTGATGCCTGGCCTCATACACAACTCAAGACAGGTCCTGGTGACCCAGAGGGGCCCTTGGGTCCTGACCCTGAGCAGGCAGAGGTGATTTACAAGAGAGACCATTACATCATGTCCTCACACCTGTTCATTATTAACGCTGACCCTTCCAACAAGCTGGAGTGCATCTAACAGCTGAACCCAAAGCACAAGAACAGCTACAAGTAAGAAAAGGTTCTAGGGTGTTGTAGCAGGCGCTCTGACCACAGGGGGCCAGGGACAAACTACTGGAGGCAGACCTGGGCCCTCGGGGACAGTGGTTTGGTGTCATCTTGTTTCAAGTCTAACAGCCCTAATTCGGGAGAAAGTCTGCTATGTTTAGTGTGTGCCACTGTGAAAGCAAGAAAGTGAGACTAATACATTCCAGAATGGGTTTATGCAAAATGTTTTAAAATTTGGATCTTTCCCTCTCTTCCATCAGAAACCCTGGTCACCCAGAAAGCCTCATCTTCAAGGGTCCTGGATGGCTGACATTTTCCTGTGCTGAGGTCACCTCAAAAGGTCCTAAGCACAGGTTCAGACACTGGCACCACCTCAGAAACCAGGCCCAAGAAATCAGGGAGTAAATCCAAGGACAAGTGTGTTAACACCCACCAGAGCAAGTTCTGACATGAACTCTGGGGCAGGGCTTATGAAACAGGGGTTATCAGTTCCTGTGTGGACTATCTTGACCGTAAACAGCTTCCCAGATAAAACGAGGCTAAAGTATATACTAGTGCACGATGTAATCAGTGAAGGGAAAGCAAGTAGTGGTGGGGAAGAGGCAACAAGGGAAAGAGAGAAAACTAGGCAGGTGAGAGGTGAGCTGCACGTGGACAGGGGCTCTGGGGCTCTAGTCTGAGTGACATGAAGTGTCTGGCCCTAGCCCTCATGCATCCCCTGGACACTGAGTCTTCTGGTGTAAAGAGAAGGGGCTTGATGGGGGCTCCCTAAGGCTCAGACCAGCCCTACAATGCTGTGAACGAAAATCTGGAAGAACACCCCAGGGTCATCAGCAGAGGTCTTGGCTTGGATGGTGGATGGGTGTAAGTTCCTTCTCTTTGCTCACCTGTATGTTCAAATTTCCTTTATTTTACATATCTTTAGCAGATGTTTTAAATTATAAAACATTTGTTCACTACGATACATTTGAACATAAAATTTAAAACTGACATATTCCCCCTCCCAGCCTTTCCAATTCCTCTCTGCAGAGGCTGCCATTCTAGACTTGTCTATGCTTCCAAACACGTTTCCATGTGCACATTACTGGGCATTCTACTAAAATGGGACTATATTACATGCAACACTTTGCAATTTCTCACCTAGCAAGATATTTCTAAATCAGTCTTCATGGAACATCACACTTTTGAGCACTGGAATAGTATTCTACTGTAAGCACAGACCATGATTTATTTAATCAAAGCCTGTCAACGGCTACTCCACTGGTTCTAACAGGTTGCAGTTACCGACAGGGCTGGTGTGAACACCTCTGTATGCGCCATCCTGTGCTAATTTAGGGGATACGATCCTGTAAATGGGTATATAGGGTCACATGGCACATATACATGCAATGTTTAAACAAGGCAGTAAAAACTTGTCCCCCAAGGATCTACACCAAGTCACCCTTCCACCAATTCTATTTTTGGAATTTTTTTTTCAAGTTATGTTTAGTTAAAAAGGAGACCAAAAAGGAAAAAAAAGAAAAGAAACCACCATGCCCAGTCATGCAGGAGGCACGGCAGGGATCTGGAGGGGAATCCCTGGCTGTGGCTCTCTCTGCTCTGCTCGCCAAATTAGGCTCCACGCCAGGTATCCTCCTCAGGCCACGCTTATGTCCACTTGGCCCACCATTAAGGCTGCTCTCCAGCCTCCTGGCAGGACTTGTGGGCAGGACCAAGCTTCCAAGGGAGGCTTGCCCTGGTTGTAAGCCAACAGACGGCCGGGCGTAGGCTGAGCTGCTGGCTGCCAGTGTGCTGATGACTTCCAGATTGGTATCTTTAGTGCTACTTCCCCTGAGCTCCAGATCCACACAGCCACCTCCCTCAGACACTCTGACTCAGCACTTCTGAGACAGAACACCTCCTCCTCCACCACCCTGTCCATGCCCCAAACCTTCTCCTCCTCCGGCGGTCCCCATCTCAGAAGCAGTTCCAGCACCCACCCAGACACTTGAGGTCAAAATCCTAACTTCTAACCCCTCTCACCACCATACCTAAGGCAGACTGGCTCAATGTTATCAGTCTCATGCCCTAAGCTGGTCTCTGGCCCAGTCCATCTTCTGCTCACGCGCCACTCCTGCCCCAGTTGAGCCCCGTTCTCTCACCTGGAGAGCTGGAATAGCACTTGCTTCTAGCCTGGCTCCTCCTAAACCCAACCTCCCGAGCCCCACATCAAGTTTCACATCACACCACCAACGCTTGTCCCCTTCACAATTCCCCCCTCCTCCATCTACTGAAAGATCAAATCCAAGCTGGCTCAGGGCAGCAAGACCTCCCTCCTGCCTACCCCTTGCCTGCACCCCTGCTCTGGGGCCTCATCCTCTTACAGCAGCAGCCAGCGGGAGAGGAACAGTCAAGTCATCCATGCCAGCTTATCACTCATTGGGTGCTGGGGGTAGGGAGGAGATGTCTCTTCACACAGCAATGCCACTGCCTGGGGCAGTCGGGACAACAAGGGCCATCAAACACTGAGGGGAAAACATCAGGTGTGTGGGGGCCCAGGCTCTCACAGCTCAGAGACTCAATGCAGTTGTTCCCTTCAGTACAAGTGCAAACCCTCTCCGTGTGTACATCCTTCCCCCAACGCCTCCCGAGCTCCTCTCTCGTGTTTGTGGTCACTGGATTGTCAGAACCCTGTCTTCTCTTCCTCTGGATCACATCTGACTCTGAGGAATTCTGGACCAAGCTAAGCTTGTCTTGCTGTCTAAGTCATGGTCACGCCGTTTCACCAAATCAATCTGTTCTCCTCTGACAAACAAAATGGAACAAAGTGTTTCCAGGCAAGAACATAAAGTCTTAAGCAAGACATTTCCCACACACAGACCTTGACCTAACTGAAGAATCTCTCTCTCTCTCTTTTTAAACACAACTCTCAGCCCTCCTAAGCTATGTATCTTTCCAAGGCACCCAAGGCCTTCCATGAACCAGACCAGCGTGCCTATCCACCCTCAGCCCTGCACACCCCTGACACATGCTCAGCTATCTCTTCCCAGTTCCCAAAGTTCTCCTGATGTTCTATGCAGTTTCACGTTGCTGAGACTGCTAATGCCATTCCTGCTTCCCCGCTCCTTGACCTGGCTAATTTTTTGTGTGTGACAATTTCACTGGGATATAATTCATGTATCATACAATCTTCCCATTTAAAATGTACAATTCAATGGTTTTTAGTATATTCAGAGTTGTGCAACCATCACCACAATTTTAGAACATTTTCATTACCCCAAAAAGAAGCCCCGTACCCTTTAACTGCGACTCCTCACATGCCCCCACTACCCCAAGGTGTACCCAATGCCTGCTGGACATTCAATGCTGTTTTGATGTTCACCAGTCTGTCCATTAGGCACACTTGCCCCCAAGCAAGGCCTGTGTGTCATGTTTTCATTACCCACTCGAGGCCCAGCATCGTGCCTGCCTCCCAGAGTGACAGGAAGGAATGACCACAGTGGGAGCAGCTGGCTTCCCTGACTGCTCTCTCGGCTCCAGGCCCTGTGCTTACATGTCACTAACATTTCAGAGTGATCTTATAAATGCTCTCTTTGTGGGTTTCCCTAGTGGCGTAATGGTTGGGAGTCCGCCTACCAATGTAGGGAACACAGGTTTGAGCCCTGGTCCGGGAGGATCCCACATGCCACGGAGCAACAAAGCCCTCGCGCCACAACTACTGAGCCTGCACTCTAGAGCCCGAGAGCCACAATTACTGAAGCCTGTGTGTCTAGAGCCCGTGCTCCGCAACAAGAGAAGCCCGCACAATGAGAAGCCTGCGCACATCAATGAAGAGTAGTCCCTGCTCGCTGCAACTAGAGAAAGCCCACACGCAGCAATGAAGACCCAATGCAGCCATTAATTAATGAATTAATTAATTTTAAAAAATACTCTCATTGTGCAGCTGAGGATAAACCACTTGCCCAGGGTCACAAAGCCAGTAACAGGCTGAGCAGGGATTCATCAGTGAGTTGAGTTCATTGGTGAGCTCCGCTCTGTCTGTATGTTGTCTCTGCCCATCCACTCCATGCACCGCCATCAGCTTCTAGCCCTGCTCTCCTCTATTCTCATTAAGGTTACCAATGACCTCTGAAGGGCAAAACCAAATGGAGAGTTGTCTGACTTTATTTCAGTCTCTTGGTCACGTTTGTCAGTCACCACCCCCTTCTTTTTCTCTCTTGGGGCTACCAACCTCTCAGGGGATGCCTTTGGTCTTTCTGGCAGGACCATCTTTTGCCCCATCCTTGCTTAACGGAAGCCCTATTGCAGGGAGGGTCTCATCTAGGGCCTCTACTCTTCTGATTCTATGCTCTCTCTTGGGGTCAGTGGCCACACTTCTACCCTGATTCCCCAAGCTCAGACCTCACACCTGAGCAGCAAAAATAGTCTCCACATCTTCACTCAGATGGCTCACAGATCCCTCAATCCCATCTTCTCACTCTTTCTCCAACCTGTTCCTTCCACAGTCCACTATCATTTCACTTGCCACCTACACAGTTGCCTAAGCCAGAGAGGAGACATCAGCCTTGACTATTCCTTCTTCCTCAGTCTCCTTATCCAACCCTCAAATCCTATCCACTCCTCTTCCTATAATTCGCCCCCACAATGCTCCCTCCCTACCAATGCCTGAAGACAGGCTGCCATCATCTTCTCTGCCCTGGATTACTTATAAGACTCTGCAGACTGTTCTTCCCCCCTTCAGTGTGGCCCCGACCCCCAAAACACTTTTCAAACTGCAGGTACATTCTGAAGTACAAGTCCAGCAGTTTTCCCCTCCCATCCCCTGCATTCAGGACAAAGCCCTTCCTGTGGTTTTTGCAATCCTTCAAAGCTGATCTCTTTCCAGCCACATTCCTGGCCACACTACAATTAGTGCTGAATAACTAACTGTGCCACTAATAACTAATTAGTGCCACTCCTGGAGACACCATCTATGTTTGCATCTGCAGTTTGATGTGACTGGTGATTTGGCCAAGGCCAGCCTGGAGTCTCACTTTCCTCTTCCTATATGAGACTGTGTCTTGTGAAATAATGTTGAAATGCAGAAGGAAATGTTGTAATGAACAAAAGACAAGTGATTCAGAACAGAGAGGGATACAGTGTTCTGAAAGACAACCAGCATATCACACATGTGAGCTCTTCAACCATGGTCCCTGAGCATCTAACTCACTGGCTGAGGAAAACAATCACTCAGGACCACCTAACTCACATGGAAGTTGAGAAGATCACAAGGTTTTCCTTCTGAATGCTAAGCATATTTCTTTACAACAGGAAGGATATGTACTGAATGGTCCAAGTGTCAGGGGGAGCCCCCATTCCAAATTAGGAACTGGCATCTGGTACCCATCAGCTGAGTTACAGCTGCATAATCCAGCAAGCCACAGGCTTCTCTGTATTTTCCAAGTTTCTAAGTAAGAAGGGAGCTAATTCATAGAAAAATCCTAGAAATAATGACCAACTCATCAACAGTGAGAAACCCCTGGACTCAGATTATGGTCTCTAAATATCATTTTCCTATAAAAAGAATCAGGTCCCCTAAGAGAAACGATGACTCTAGGTCTGGGTCAACAAATGTACAAGATAACATTAGAATATATTGTCCTCTCAGTAGTAAGGAAGGCTACAGGGTTATGTCAAAAAACTTATACAACAGGCAGCCTACTGTATAAGCTCCCACTGGCCAAAGGACAATCTGAGAACAATAAAGTTAAAAGACTGAAGCACAACAAATATATTAAAATACATAAGTGTGTTATGATACTAAACAAACAAAAAGAAGAACAAACAAACCTCATTAGTCATCTTTGGAGGATGTTGGAAAACCAGCTCATTATTTTGGAAGCTAGTAAATAAGGGAAAGAATTAAGTATTTATCCTGCCTCTCCTATACAGACTGCATTTCAGGGTAACCAAGTAGTTGATTACTGGCAATTTCCAGGTATAGAAGTATTCAAGCTAGCAATTGCAGAAGGAAACATAAAATTAAAATATCACCATTTTGCAACGCCTAATGAAATAATGGTTCTAGGCAATAAATGTCAATGGTTTCTATGTCATAAAAAGGGAAACAACTAAAGAGAAACAACTCTCAATAGAAGCACAAACGTCATCTATTAAATATTCTTTTTTTAAAAAAATGGAACCAGAATCTAATTAGGTCTTTAGATCTAACTATCAATTTACAGGAAAAACAAGGGACAGAGGAACATGTTAAACTATACAGAAGGGATATAATCAGCAAAGTTGAGATGGAAGGAAAATCTATACATTAAATGACCCAGCTTCTTCAGTAAATAAAAGGAAAAGTGAGACAGAAAACCTATACACTAAAAGACTTCTGATAGCATAAATCAATTGAAATATATGGATCATAATTGGACCCCGCTTGAAACAAATTATATTAAAAAATCATTTGAGACAATCAGACAAATCTAAACATGAAATGGATATTTGATGACATCAAAAACTATTGTTTCTTTTAAAGCAGGACTAATCGGATAGTGGTTATGTTAAAAAAAAATCATGATCTTTTTTAGAAACACCAAAATATTTACAGCTGAAATGATATGCTGTCTGGGATTTACTTCAAAATAATTTGAGAGTGGGAGGATAAATGCACCTATTACTGAAACAAGACTGATTACAACAAAAGTTGATCATTGTTGTAATTATTACTTATAGGTTCGTTATACTATTCCCTCTAATTCGTATATGTTTAATGATTTCCATAATAAATAGTTTTAAAGAGAAAAGAGGAAAGGGGAAATTCTGCAGGGCAGGCCGGAGTCTCACTCATAACCTGTATTCCCAGCAGCCAGTCAGACAAATTAATAGCAATGCTTTTAGGCTGAAGTCAAGGTCAAAGCTAAGGGTTCAAGCTCAGAACTATGGTAATACCTGAAATATCTGCCTGGCTCTCTTATGAGGCACAGAAGGTGGCACACAGTAGGCCTTCAGGAAATGTTTTTTGAATGAGCAAACGAAGGCTTGAACATCGAATTAGCACGATATATGTTCCTCATGATCTGAAATACATTCACTTAGTCACATCTGACCACCTCAAATTCGGCAGGCCTCTGTGGAAGGTGGTGCCCCCTGCCACCACTCTATGCCTCCACACCCAGTGCTGAGGGGCCAGGGGCTTCCTCCCCTGGGCTCAGCCTGATGTTTTTAAACCAAGGGTCTGGGTTCTGAGCAGATTTGTGCTCTTGTCCCCCGCACCCTACCACCCAGGACTCCTTTTGGTCCCTCTGATTGGCCCAACTATTCCTCCTTGGCATGCTGGTCGCTCTGCCCGAAATGCCCCCCACCCCACCCCACCCCATCCCTGGCCTAGCTCTCTGAACAGCTGGCTCCTCATTGTCCACACCTCAGCTCGAATATCCTTCCTCAGCAGGGCCTGAACCAGCCACACTCTCTACAGAAAGTTCCCCTCTGATTCTCTATCATTTCTCCACTGTCCCTTTCACAGGTAACACCCTTAATATGCAATTATATATTTCCTTTGCTTTAAAATAACAATAACTGCAGCTAGCACACTAACTCAGTACTTACCATGTGCCAAGTTCATGCTAAGTGTTTTACAGGGATTATCTTGTTTAGCTTTCACAACCACCCCATCAGTAAAGATATGTAACATTTTATTTATTATTATTTCCATTTTACAGATGATGAAACTCAGGACAGAGCAGTTACATGGCCACAGAGCTGTGCAGTAGTAAGCCCACATTTGTAACTGCTATGCTACACTGATCTCTTAATGTCTTCTGGCCCCAATGACCTCCAGCCCCAGACTATGAGGGTCCAGGGGAACATCATTCAGCAAAGTACCTCAGACCCTACTGCTGTGCCTGGCATAAAAGAGGTGCTTTACAAGTATATGTGGAATGAATGAAAACATTCAAAATAATCCTGTGTGATTTCTCTTTGTGTATCTCTGACCCACCTCCTCTTCCCCACAAGTCCCTAGCACAGGACCCAGCTTCTAGAAGGTACTCAACACATCCAGAAACAGCGCTGAAAAGAGCTTTTGTGACCACCTAGCTCTGTCCCCTCAGTTCACCAAGGGGTAGGACCTTCTCCTATCTCTGAGAAGAGACAATCAAGCAAGATGGACAATGGAGGATACATGGACTTCAGCGGTCCTAAGAGGCTGAGTTCTAGCAAAAGAGGTCAGTAGCACATGCCCTGATGGAGTAGAAGCCAAGAAGGAAGGCTAGGCTGTGGTGGAGGGTCTAAATGTACTTCCTGTACCTTGCAGAACAAATAAACACCCTCCACCCAATGTCCTGAGTCTTCTGGAAACTGTTCCACTTCTAAAACATGTTCTTTGGAAACCTCATCATCTCAGGACACATCTACAGATTTCATAGGGACTACATGCTTCCTTGGTCTCTCCTTCCCACCTCCCTCCTCTCTCCCCTCTCTCTTTCCATTTTCCCTGAAGATAAGGAGGCAAAAGCACCCAGCAACAAAGGGCTGGAGGTCAGGCCTCTGGGGTGACCTTCAGGAGCAGAGAAGGCCTTTCCGTAGAAGACAAGTGGAGTTTCTGGTCAATCCTTCCTGCCTCTGGTTATCTCCAGCCCCTGAAAGTCCTGAGCATCTGCAGCCTAGAGTCCCAAGAATCTCAAACTCTGTATTGACAGACTTCTAGGAGCGCAGCACAAACAAACACAAGAGCTGCAACTGGATGGAGGGGGACAACATTCTAGCCTCGCATGTCCACAAAGGGGTTCTAAGATGGGATGGTACTGGGTCTGGGCCTTAAAGGGTGGGAATCACTGTGTTTCACGGGAGTAAGAAGGAAGCAGAGAAAATAGCTAGCACAAATAATACTGAAACGAAGTAACATTTACCTAGTACTTATTCTGTGCTTGGTGCTGAGCTAAGTGTTTTACACATAATAACTTGTTGACATCTCTCAACCTTGTGAGATAGGTGCTGTTAATGTGTCAGATGAAGAACCCAAGACCCAGAGGTGTTAAATAATTTGTCTAAGGTGATTCAGTAATTGGCGCGGCTGGGATTCAAAGTCAGATTTGAAAGTTCAAAGTCCACCACACAATGTGCACCAAAAGCTGGGGGATGGCTTGCATGAGGGAAAGGAACATGTGTGAAAGAGCGAGGGAATCCCTGAATGTCACACTAAAGGGCTGGATGGTGATCCACAAGGGGACCACGTGTGAGCAGTGCTGTAGGAAGAATGGCTTAACATGTTTATGGGGGATGATGGACGGTCTGCTGGGAAGATGGGAACCCCGTGCTCCCAGAAGCTCTACAGGGGTTGGGTAGGAGCGCAGCAGGAGTGAGGAAAGCCTAGAAGAGAAACAAGTTTACCAAATGCCAGTTGGTAATCAACGGTGTCTGCATTCAGATTTAAGCAAATAAAGATCTTCCCCCAGTCCCAATCAGTCCACAAAACTCCCACTAAATACCACTGTGTGCCAAGCCCTGCCCTGTGTTTCTCCTCTGTTTGCCACAGTGAGGACAATGAGGTTGCTGGCAAGTTTCTACAACCCAGCACCCTAAAGTGCTCTCCTCTCCTTCCCCACCTCCCCTCTCATAAGGGAGGTGAAAGACTTTTCTTGCACATTTATGTTAAAACCATAATGTCCACAATTGTATTTGAACTGCAGTAAGTTTTAAAACTTAAAAGTATTTATTTTCACATTACGGGTCCAATTTGCAAGGTACATAACTGTTTTTTTAACTGAGCTCACTTTTAACCTCAGTAAGTTTATGACGAGAAAATTTTCTCCAGAAGGTGAATCATATGGCCATCTTCCCCCTCCAGCTACCAACCAGGAGGCTAGCATTACCTCTGTTCGAGGATATCACCTGGAGGTCAGGGATGGGTACTCAGCCCAGCTACTGTGCCCTTCACTACCACCTGGGGGGCGGGGGTGGGTAGGGGGAGGAGGAAGAGAAGACTGGAATCAGGTAAGTCTCTAATTCAGTAAATCTGATGCTGTGCCTCACAGAGTCAATTCCACTTTGGAGCTGTGTGTCCTGAGAAGAAAGTGGAACTCAGCTTCTCACCATTCTTGTGCTAGGAAACCCTATCTGAACAGGCACCCTCATGGAGCGGGTGGGAATTATTGTCAAATACAGGTGTATGAATTTCCCGACTTTCAGGGCTCTCCCAAACAGTGCCTTTTCGCTCAGCCAGTGGATCGGCGATGGGAGGAAACTCTCGCTAAGCTGCCTCAGCAATTCCCCAGAAAGGCTCACTCGCAGGCCAACGTGAAGACACAATGAGTCCAAAGCCCTTGGTGTACGTGTTGGGAGGGAAAGCCGGGGACTTTTCCGCTTAGCTTCCCTAAGCTTTGCCACGAGACAGCTCTCTGGCTACGTCAGGGTAAAGAGGCTTGTATGAGCACATCTCACACCAGCTAACCACTCCCGAGAGACCCTCCCTTCCAAACTACATGGCGGGCAGAACAGGGAAGAAGTGGCCCCAGCAGAGGCGAACCACTGCGGTTCTTAAAGCCTCTTTTGCGTTTGGGCCCATACGGAGCCGCAAATGGAGGTATATTCCCTTCCGGCGCACCCGCCATTAGCCCCCGGATTCCCAGCAGGCCTCTCAGGCCCGGATCCGGTTCCCCGACCTCTCAGGCTCTTCGAGAACCCCCAGCTTCCACTCCCAGACCTCAGAACCTTCAGGCCCGCTCCAGCCTCCCTGCCGGCCTTTCGAAGACCCGCAGCCCAGCCCCGCGGCTCACCCTCGAGCGTCTCGCACTGCACTAGGTTGAGGTAGTCTGCCTGGCTGAGCACCCCGGCCTTCAGGCCGCGCACCAGTCCCTCCAAGTAGCCATTGTCCACGTTGAAGTAAAGCTCCGGGAAGAACGACATAGCTGCGGCGGGGGCGGCTGGACCGGAGGACCCGGACCTGCCGGCACGCAGCACAACTCCAAGATCAGCTGACGCGGCGCCCGCAGCGGGCTGTCAAGCGCATCAGGTGACGCGCAAGCGGCCCACGTGACCACAACGGGGCGGGGCTCTGAGCTGCGCCCGGCTTCCGGGTGGTTTCTCGCGGAATGGTTGCGCAGGTGTGGGTTGGGGACCGCCCACTGGCGCCTGCGCGCTGAAGGCAGGAGGGCCTCCTGCTCCCTGGCGGGAGCGTCTCGCAGTGTCCAAGGCCGGCCGCGTAGTGGCGCCCGTGGCCGCGGGGATTCGATTGGGCCTTCATTCTAGATTTCCGGAGTCTGGTGCACGTGGTGCCATGGCGCCCAGAGGAGTAAAGGTGGGAGTGGGCAGCACTTCTTATGCTTGGAAATATTCCAGACTGTTGAGTTAGTCTTCCCCTGAGAGGAACTGAGGTCCGGTGAGGGGCAGGCTTCGCTGCGGGTCACGCGTCGAGTTAACGCAAGCAGGCCCTGGAGCCTAATGTTTTGTTAGCCTGCTGGGAGCTACAGCTCCTATGCTGCATTGCGCTCTCCCTTACCCGCATTTATTATATAAGATTCTCAAGGGTAGGAGCGCGGCCCTCCTCTGCTTCTCCCAACGGCGCTTGGCACTCTAAGAGAACGCATGTAAGTGACTCATGATGGGATAGTGCAGGCCCTGGGGTAGGGATGTGTGTGTGGTGTCTTGGCTTGGAGACACCTCCGCCTCTGCCATGACCTCCCCCCTCCGACGGTCACATTCGAAATAACGCCACAACCCTGGGGTTGGTCCCATCCTTTATTGTTGCTCCCTTGCCCCAGCCCCGACCCCGACGTCAGCCAGCTAGGTGCGGCTGCAGAGGTTCGTGGCAGTGCCCAGCTTGCGGCAGTAGCAGAAGGCGTTGAAGAAACGGCAGTAGCACGTGGCACATGGGTCGCAGCATGGTACCTGGTGTCCCAGACAGGACTCGTGCAGCCTTACGCAGCGACGCGGGGAGCGCGTCTTGCGTCCTTCCAGATCTAGCACCTGCAGGAGTTGGGGAACATGGGCCTTCAGCACTAGCTTCAAGGACCTGCCCCAATCAAGGCGGGACCTCAGTGAAGCATGGGGAGGAATGGTCTGCAGTGTCACCCCAAGTGAGAGGATCACCGAAGTGGAGATAGAGGTTGATGCCTGATCCCCCCACCCAGAGATTGTGGCCTCAGCCCTTTTCCTGAGCAGTTACCTCTGCCAATGCCTTGGCCTCTGCCTCCTGCAGCAGAGCCTCTTCCGCCTGTTCTGCCGTTGTCCTCTTCAGCGGGGGCTGCAGGCCCAGGCCTGGGACAGATGATGTGAGGGCAGAAACCCCCCATGCACAATACACCCACCTCCCAGGCCTGGGGTTGGGAAGGGGGAAAGAGGGCTCATACCAGGCAGAATAGCTCGTGGGCAGAGAGTGTCCAGGCCCCACCCATCCCCACCTCTGCCCACACTGACCTTGGAGCTCTGGGAACAAGGCTTGATCAGGCCTTCCGATGCCCTCCAGGGGAGCCAAGCCCATCTGGGCCCCCTGCATGGCGGGCATTGCCAGCAGCAGGGCACAACTCAGCAGCACTGCAGTCAGCATGGCCTGGCTCAGCAGGAAGACCCACCACTTAGTCCCTCTTCATTCCTAGAACACCCTCTAGGTGCCCTATCCCAGATAGAAGACCTCTAGAGAGCAGGAGTCTCTGCCCAACCTGAGGACTTACCTCTGCTTGCTGGATCCTTGCCCCAAGCGTTCCTGGCCACCCCATGCCCTCGGTTTATATGGCAGGGTCTAATGAAGGGCCCACACGTGACAGATCCCTGCAGCCAGGGCATGAGGGCCCCCCCAGAGGGTGGGGGCACAGTTCAGGCCTCTCTCACTGGAACCTGGGCTCTATAAGAGGGGTACCCATCTCCAATTTGGAGTGAGGTCTCCAGGAGCCAATCAAATTTGGGGAACAAGATAGGATGCCCAGAGCCCCCACATTATTGCAGGACAGGGACCTGGGGAATGGGGATGGGTAGGCTGGAACCATTAGCAATAACAAGGAAGGCGGCCCTGAACACTTAATTTAATTTGTGGCCCCGGAGATGCTCATTCAGACCCTACGCATGGCATGTTCCCTTTGCTTCCAGGAACTTGGGTCGAGGGCATTGGAGGGGGTGATGGGCCAGTGACCAGAGCAGGGTGGGGTTGGGGTGCAGACCTAGTCCTTGGGTTTTTGAGGGGAGAGAGGGGAGGGGAGAAGCCCACTTACCCAAAAGCAGGCCCTCTGCCTCCATCTCTGGCCCTACCTCTCCTCCCCCTTCTTCCTCCAGGCTTCTCCAAGACCCCAGCCCTTCTCCTGCCCCCGCACCTTTTTCTGCCTGGTGTTCCTGGAAGCCAAGGTGGCCGAACGGACTGTTCCCTGGGTGGGCGAGGAGCTTCAAAGTAAAAAGCTTTCAGGCCGCCTGCCTCATTAGTGCTAATGGCTGCTCCTTTCCGCCCTGCGTTGTCAGGTCTGTGCCCACTCCTGGTCTCATCAGCACGGGGCAGATGTGAGGACTGCCCTTTCATAGAGATGGTGGGACACACAGGACCCCACCTGCCCCAGCCTTCCCTCACCACCCCTCCCAAGGGCACTTTATTACACATTTGCCACTTGGGGAAGGGGATGCAGGCTGAGTCAGCTTCCAGGACTCAATATACAAACAGCTGGCCCAAGACAGCAGGAGGAGGATGTAGAGGCTGTTTGGGCTATTCTGACCAGGGCGAGGCCTGAGGAAGTCCTCCCAGAAAGCAGTTGGAAACCATAGGTTATCATCTGGCAGCTTCTGGCCTGGTGTCAACACAGCAATTGGTCTTGGGGAGAGAGTTGTGTGGAGAGGAGCGCTCTGCAGAGGGTGAGCCTGTGGCAGTCTTCTTCCACAGATGGGCAATGATGTCTGTTCTGGGATCAGGCTGGCTTTGGACTCGCTTGTGGTTGGCCCAGGGTAACAGTCCTAGGAGCTCAGAGGGTCATCTGCTATGGCCCAGGGGAGGAGCAGGGGAGTGAGGGAAAGCCCCTCTGGGGAGGTGGTCCATGGATAATCAAAGGGCCAGTCCCCATTTCTCCCCTGGGAATGGTGCTGGCTGTTTTGGTGACTCTGTCACAAAGCAGACCTGGTGTCAAGGCCTCCCTGGCAACTGACATTAACCTGTGTTCCCCAGAAGCCATAGCTGCGCTCAGTGGCCCACCCCAGGGGTTTCTTTTCTCATAGTGGTGCACGGTGAAGGTATCAGGCATCCAGGTGTGCCCCTATCTTGGTTGGGCCGCATGGAGCTCAGGAAGGGTAATACATCAAATGTACCGAAGACATTTTCCCCAAATCTTTATGCCCTGGCCCCATCCTTGGAAGTTCTGTCTGAAGAGACGGTGGTAAGGAGCAGGGACTGCGTGAGTATTTTGGCAGGGTACCCCAGGTGAGGTGAGGCAGGGGCTCTGAGCACCTGGCTGAGCCTGGTCAGCACTTATGCTAAGAACAGCTCTCCATCTTGGAGCGGGGGTGCTCCTGCCAGCTAGGCCCTTAGTGTCTTTGCTCACCTACAGATCAGTGGCTGTCTTCACTTGGGTGTGTGAACACAGCTGTATTGGCCCCATCCATGGACAGCAGGGGCTGCCAAGGTCCCTGATCGGATCCAGTGGGGAAGACAGTCAAGAAAAGCAACAATCAAAAAACAGTAGAACAGGGCTTCCCTGGTGGCGCAGTTGTTGAGAGTCCGCCTGCCGATGCAGGGGACGCGGGTTCGTGCCCCGGTCCTGGAAGATCCCACGTGCTGCGGAGCGGCTGGGCCCGTGAGCCACGGCTGCTGAGCCTGCGCGTCCGGAGCCCGTGCTCTGCAACGGGAGAGGCCACAACAGTGAGAGGCCCGCGTAAAAAAAAAAAAGAAAGAAAAAACAGTAGAACAGTGGGACTTCCCTGGTTGTCCAGGGAAGGCTCTGTGCTTCCACTGCAGGGGGCATGGGGTTGATCCCTGGTCGGGGAACTAAAATCCCGCATCCTGCACATTGTGGCCAAAAAAACAAAAAGAAATAAAACACAGTGAAATGACCAAAGAAATATAAACATTGGATATTGGATGACATTAAGGAATAACTGTTAACTTTTTTAGTTGTGATAATGGTATTGTAGTCATGATTTTTTTTAAAAAAAGGATTCTTTTAGAGAAAAATGATGTATTTACTGATAAAATTATATGAAGTATGGTATTTGCCTCAAAATAATCTGAAGTAGGGGGGATAGCAGGAGGTGATATAGATGAAACAGAATTTTTCATGAGCTGGTAATTGTTGAAGCTGGGTGGTGGGTACATGGGCTTCATTATCCTAATACTGCTATTTTTGTATATGTTTGAAATTTTCCATAATAAAACATTTGTTTATGCCCTTTCCCACCACAGCCAGCAGGCCTCCCATCACCACTGAATTGGCCCAAAACACAGCCTATGGGTTTCTTGTTATAACTCTGTATCTCTATCTATATGTCTATCTATGAATTGTAAATCTGTATTTAAAGTTAATTTTCCATTGGTTTATCAAATTTTATTAATCTTTGCCAATAATTAGTCTTTGGCTTGATTTACCAAATTTTGTTACAATTAAGTTTCTGCCTTCCCATCATTTTCTATTTTCCTAGCGTTTGTTGATCCCTATGTTTATCTTTCTTCCCTTTTTTAAAAATATAAATTTATTTATTTATTTTTGGCTGCACTGGGTCTTCGTTGCTGCGCGCGGGCTTTCTCTAGTTGCGGCGAGCGGGGACTGCTCTTCATTGCGGTGCTGAGGCTTCTCATTGTAGTGGCTTCTCTTGTTGCAGAGCATGGGCTCTAGGCGCGTGGGCTTCAGTAGTTGTGGCACGCAGGCTCAGTAGCTGTGGCTTGAGGGGTCTAGAGTGCAGGCTCAGTAGTTGTGGCACACGGGCTTAGCTGCTCCGCGGCATGTGGGATCTTCCCGGACCAGGGCTTGAACCTGTGTCTTCTGCATTGGCAGGTGGAAAGGTGGATCCCCACCCGGCACGCTATCCCTGGCGCCATGGTTCATCTGTAGGACTTCCAAAAGCCAGAGGTTGCTTGGAGAGGTGCAGCCCCCTCATTAATCCAGGGAGGGGAGCAGGATGGAAGGGGGTTATTCCAGGCTGGTGTATATATACATATATATGTATATGTATATATATATATATATTTTAACATCTTTATTGGAGTATAATTGCTTTACAATGGTGTGTTAGTTTCTGCTTTATAACAAAGTGAATCAGTTATACATATGTTCCCATATCTATATTTTTTTGATTGAATATAATTGACTCAAAATGTTGTGTTAGCTTCTGATGTACAGCAAAGTGATTCAGTTATACATATATATGTTCTTTTTCATATTCTTTTTCATTATGGTTCATTACAAGATATTGAATATAGTTCCCTGTGCTATACAATAGGACCTTGTTGTTTATCCATTCTATGTATAATAGTTTGCATCTGCTAGTCCCAACCTCCCAATCAACCCTCCCCCCTTCTCCCCTTGGCAACTACAAGTCTGTTCTCTACGTCTGGGAGTCTGTTTTTGTTTCATAGATAAGTTCATTTGTGTCATATTTTAGATTCCTCATATAAGTGATATATACCAAATATGGTATTTGTCTTTCCCTTTCTGACTTACTTTGCTTAGTATGATAATCTCTAGGTCCATCCATGTAGCTGCAAATGGCATTATTTCATTCTTTTCATGGCTAAGTAATATTCCATTGTGTATATATATATATATATATATATACACACACACACACACACACACACACACACACACCACATCTTTATATATATATATGTATAAATATATACACCACATCTTTATCCATTCATCTGTCAATGGACATTTAGGTTGTTTCCATGTCTTGATTATTGTGAATAGTGCTGCTATGAACATAGGGGTGCTTGTATCTTTTCGAATTATAGTTTTGACTAGATATATACCCAGGAGTGGGATTGCCGGATCACATGACAACTCTATTTTTAGTTTTTTGAGGAACCTCCATACTGTTCTCCATAGTGGCTGCACCAATTTACTTTCCCACCAACAGTGTAGGAGGGTTCCCTTTTCTCCACACCCTCTCCAGCATTTGTTATTTGCAGACTTTTTTAAAAAATTAATTTATTTATTCTATTTATTTATTTTTGGCTGCATTGGGTCTTCGTTGCTGTGAGTGGGCTTTCTCTAGTTGCAGCGAGCGGGGGCTACTCTTTTTTGTGGTGCGTGGGCTTCAGTAGTTGTGGCACATGGGCTTAGTTGCTCTGTGGCATGTGGAATCTTCCCGGACCAGGGCTTGAACCTGTGTCCCTTGCATTGGCAGGAGGATTCTTAACCACTGCAACACCAAGGAAGTCCCTGCAGACTTTTTAATGATGGCCTTTCTGACCAGTGTGAGGTGGTACCTCATTGTAGTTTTGATTTGCATTTCTCTAATAATTAGCGGTGTTGAGCATCTTTTCATGTGCATATTGGCCACCTGTATGTCTTCTTGGGAGAAAAGTATATTTAGGTCTTCCAGGCTGGTGTCTCTTAAGCCCTCAGCTGGAGGGGGTCCCACTGTGATCAGGACCCCCTAGGTGGGAGAGTCATGTTTGTTGCATGAATGCCAGTGCTTGCCTTTCTCCCATTCATTCGAGAACTATTTGAGCACGTGCTGCATGACCAGCACTAATGCCAAGGGGTCTATACTTCAAGGCTTGGTCAGAGGCCGTGGTGAACTGAAGTTCCTGATTTGTGGGTCAGCCAGGCTTCATGGGCTTGCCTGTTGCCAATGAAAGTGTAGGCTAGGGTCAAGCCAGGCAGAGAGAGCAGAGCATGGTGCAGGGCCAGCTGGTGGATGGAACAGCCCTTGCCCTGACTGTAAGGGGGCTCAGGCCCAGAGACACTCCTTCCCCCTTGGATCTTGCTCTCACTCCCTCTTCCTCTCCCCCCACAGGCTTCCCCTCCAGTGCTGGTAATGGGCCCTTTATTGGGGTCCCCAGAACACCTGAGCTGTGGCTGGGGTGCTCAGATGAAATTTTACAAAAGGGACAGGGAAAACAAATAGGCCCAGCCATCTGACTCATAGGATGTGACTTGCAGTTTGGATGCATGGGCCCCTCCAATGTGGCAAAGGCCATCCTAAACGCCAACTTCAACCCATTCTAAAGACATCTACAACCCCCAGTGTCCAAATCTTCAGACATCCAGAGAGGTAACCAGTCCCTCCTCCTGCCTTCCAGGTCCTACTTTTCTGGGTGAAATCTTCCGTTTCTGGAGGTGTTGCAGGACCCTACCTTCTGCCACAGGATATCCATGCCCTTAATATGTGCAAAGCAGAACATCAGCACCCACACTCACAGGAAGCCCACCAAAGTGGTGCAGAGCTTGTTCTATTCCAAGTGATAAGAGGACTCTTGAGTATAACAGAATTTCTGGGGAGTGAAATTGAGTCCCCAGCAACCATCCACAGAGGCATGGCACTGTTGGGCTAGGGAGAAGCACTCAGGATGTCCCCTAAATTGTTTCTAATCCATCCCCATAGAATGGAGCAACCTGACTCCGTGAGGATGTTCAGTGGCTTAGCTGGAGCCCCAGGAACAAAGGTGTTTGCACAACAAGAACCACTGGACTGTCTGGAAATGATTCTCAACCCAGAAACTGCTCTTCCCGCTAAAGACCCAGGAGTTTTCAACCTGCTCATCCCTGCCACTCATGTTCTGTGCAAGTAACAAGAGAGGCTACAGGAACTCTGGACATAGGCAAAAAGGTACAGCCTAGGACTTCCCTGGTGGTGCAGTGTTTAAGAGTCCACCTGCCAATGCAGGGGACACGGGTTTGAGCCCTGGTCCGGGAAGATTCCACATGCCGCGGAGCAACTAAACCCATGCAGCACAACTACTGAGCCTGCGCTCTAGAGCCCCCGAGCCACAACTACTGAGACCACGTGCCACAACTACTGAAGCCCACGCGCCTATAGCCCGTGCTCAGCAACAAGAGAAGCCACCGCAATGAGAAGCCCACGCACCGCAACAAAGAGTAGCCCCCACTTGCCGCAACTAGAGAAAGCCCGTGTGCAGCAACGAAGACCCAACGCAGCCAAATAAATAAATAAAAAGATACAGCCTAGGGTAATGGGCACAGAGGTGAGATAAGACAGTACCTGGTTGACAGGTTCAAGGTGAGCCGAAAGTCAGCTCAAGAAAGGAGAGAGAGCTGCAGCTGCTCCCAGAGTTCTCTGGACTCACTCCTTTCTGTTTTTACCCCTCCTCATCTCCTATGCCTCCAGCTACAAAGAAGGTCTAGGAGGTGGAGGTATGGGAGCTGGGAGGGGAATGAGTCCTGTGGGGGAGCCAACATCTGGGGTAGTTGGATGGAAAGGATAACCTTCAGCTTAAACAAGTTCCTCTGGGCACAGTTCTCATCCAGGCACCAAGCCTTTGCCCAGTATGGGAGAAAGAGCTCATAGGGTGGCCCCTGCCAGCAACCCCACTTTTGCCCCTGTAGGCCCTGCATAAACTATCTCCACAAAGCCCTGGGTAGGAGTCCTCCTCCCCAACTCTAGCCAAAGTCAGACTTTGTGTCAGGATCTGTCACAGAGGCAGGTTTTCCTCCCTGCCTCATTCCTTTACCTGCTACAAGTTTACCCAATGCCCCACAGCAAGACTCCCAGTCCATATGTTTAACTCTCAGTAGAACATGGAACTAAACATTATCATCCCTGTTTTACAGATCAGAAAGCTTTAAGTGGCTTAGCTTTGATTACTCAGCTAAAAAGGGGTTGGCCTGCTTTCCCTCCTTCCTTGCACGGCCCAGGGTATGTTTTAGAGCTGGAGAAGAGGCATGGTTGTTGTGGGGGGGGCACGTGTGCATGTGCCTCGGGGACAGGGCTCAGCCCTAAAGTGTCTCCCCACACACACCTCCTGCCTGTGGGAATCTTTCACCCACCCACAGAGCTCCCAGGGGTACAAAGACAAAATTAAGCAGCTGCTCCAGTGGACTTAGTTGGCTGGTAGAGCTGTGCTGAGTGTCCTTATGCTTGTGGCCACATTTCTAAGTAGCCCATGAATCAAAGGAGAAATCACGAAGGAAACTAGATATGTTTCAAACTGAATGATAATGAAATACATCAAAACTTATGGGATGCAGCTAAAGCAATGCATATTTAAGTGGATATATTAGAAAAGAAAAATGGTTGAAAATTAATTACATAAGATTCTTCAAGTGGGGTGAAAACATTTTCAATAAACAGGGTGGGAGCAAGTGACTATTTTACCTGTACTTTTGCGGCCTTCACAAAAATTAATTTGAGATGAATCATCAACATAATTGTGAAGGCAAAACAAATATTCTAGAAAAAAAATCTTCATAACCTTGGAGTAGGTAAAGATTTCTTAAATTAGACAGAAAGTGCTAACCATCAAAGATTGATAAATTAGACTTCATTAAATCTAAGAACTTGGACTTCCCTGGTGGCGCAGTGGTTAAGAATCCACCTGCCAATGCAGGGGACACGGGTTCGACCCCTGGTCTGGAAAGATCCCACATGCCGCAGAGCATCTAAGCCCGTGCGCTACACTACTGAAGCCCATGCCACCTAGAGCCTGTGCGTCGCAACTACTGAGCCTGCACGCCTAGAGCCCATGCTCCGCAACAATAGAAGCCACTGCAATGAGAAGCCTGCACACCACGATGAAGAGTAGCCCCTGCTCGCCGCAACTAGAGAAAGCCTGCACGCAGCAACAAAGACCCAATGCAGCCAAATAAAATTTAAAAAAAAAAAACAGGGCTTCCCTGGTGGCGCAGTGGTTGAGAGTCCGCCTGCCAATGCAGGGGACACGGGTTCGTGCCCCGGTCCGGGAAGATCCCACATGCCGCAGAGCAGCTGGGCCCGTGAGCCCTGGCCGCTGAGCCTGCGCGTCCGGAGCCTGTGCTCCGCAACGGGAGAAGCCACGACAGTGAGAGGCTCGCGTACTGCAAAAAAAAACAAAAACAAAAAAAACTAAGAACTTCTGGGAATTCCCTGGTGGTCCAGTGGTTAGGACTCAGTGCTCTCACTGCTGGGGCCCCAGGTTCCATCCCTTGGTGGGGGAACTAAGATCCTACAAGCTGCAGGGCCAAAAAAACCCCAAACAAACAAATAAGAACTTCTGGTCATTAATTAAAGATAATTAAGAAAGTGAAAAGATAAGCCACAAACTGGGAAAAGAACATTACAATGCATAGACTCAAAAAATGACTCATGCAGAATTACATAGTCGTTAAGGAAAAAAGACTTGAACAGACTCTTCACAAAAAAAGGATTTCCCAATGGCCAATAAGCATGTGGAAAGGTGCTCAACATCACTAGAGAAATTTAATTCATAGAGAAATGTGAGTTAAAACCACAATGAGATACTACTGTACACTGACTGGATTGACTAAAAGATTGATAATACCAAGTGTTGGCGAGGATACAAAGTAACTAGAACCGATAAGAGGTGAAAAGAAAACTGTGGGGACTTCCCTGGTGGCGCAGTGGCTAAGAATCTGCCTGCCAATGCAGGGGACACAGGTTCAAGCCCTGGTCTGGGAAGATTCCCACATGCCATGGAGCAGCTAAGCCCGTGTGCCACAACTATTGAGCCTGCGCTCTAGAGCCCGCGAGCCACAACTACTGAGCCCATGTGCTGCAATGACTGAAGCCCACGTGCCTAGAGCCCGTGCTCTGCAACAAGAGAAGCCACCGCAATGAGAAGCCTGCCTGCCGCATCGAAGAGTAGCCCCCGTTCAACGCAACTAGAGAAAGCCCACGCGCACCGATGAAGACCCAACGCATCCAAAACTAGATAAATTTTTATTTAAAAAAACTGTGGTACAGCACAAGGAATATAGCCAATATTTTATAATAACTTTATTTTTAAAATATTTATTTATTTTTTGGCTGCGTAACGTCTTAGTTGTGGCATGTGGACTCTTAGCTGCAGCATGTGGGTTCTAGTTCCCCAACCAGGGATCGAACCCGGGCCCCCTGCTTTGGGAGCATGGAGTCCTTCCCACTGGACCACTAGAGAAGTCCCTATAATAACTTTAAATGGAGTATATTCTGTAAAAGTATTGAATCACCATGTTGTATACCTGAAACTAATACAACATTGTAAATCAACTATACTTTAATTTTTAAAAATCTCCTATAAGCCACTCCCGACCTGTGGGAACATAAACCTCCTGTGACAAGTACTAAACTCTTGATAAATACTTTATTATAGGTTGCAAGTTGAGTTTTCTGAGCATGGAGCTAGCTACTGGGAAGTCTTAATAGGGCATGCATGGATACTAGTTCCCCTAGCCAGTGTTGCTGGTCTGTATTGTATAGTATTATCTATCAGTACATGTATAGTTTTACAGGATAACATTAGAATTTACTCTTTGGTACAAACCCAAGAGAAGTGGGTGCAATGCCTAATAAAAGATATATGTATAGGGTTTCCCTGGTGGCACAGTGGTTGAGAGTCCGCCTGCCGATGCAGGGGACACGGGTTCGTGCCCCGGTCTGGGAAGATCCCACATGCCGCGGAGCGGCTGGGCCCGTGAGCCGTGGCCGCTGAGCCTGCGCGTCTGGAGCCTGTGCTCCGCAACGGGAGAGGCCACAGCAGTGAGAGGCCCGCGTACCGCAAAAAAAAAAAAAAAAGATATATGTATAGAATGTTCTTAGAAACTTTATTCATGACAGCTAAAAACTAGAAATAATCCAAATATCCAGCAACAGGAAAATGGATAAATAATGGTGTATTCATACAGCTAGAAACTGCACAGCTATAAAAAGTGAATGAACTGCTATACACACAACACGGACGAATCTCACAGACGTAAAGTTGAACGCAAGATGCAAGCCACAGAAGAGTGAATATGGTATGATTCCATTTACATGACGTTCAAAACCAGACAAAACTGTAATAAATGGTGATGGAGCTCTGAATAGTGGTTAACTCTGGGGGCATTGTTGACTGAGTTAGGGGAACTGGGAAGACTTCTGCAGTGTTGGAAATGTTATTTTATTTTTAAAGATTTTTTTGATGTGGACCATTTTTAAAGTCTTTATTGAATTTGTTACAATATTGCTTCTGGTTTTTTTTATGTTTTGGTTTTTTGGCTGGGAGGCATATGGGATCTTAGCTCCCTGACCAGGGATTGAACCCACACCCCCTGCATTGGAAGGTGAAGTCTTAACCACTGCACTGCCAGGGAAGTCCCTGGAAATGTTTTATATCTTGAATGTTTTATATCTGGGTGGTGGTCACACGGGTTTCCTTTTCACTGTGGGTTCTTCCCTGACTTTGGACTTTGGCATGATTCTTATTCATACTTGAACCTCTCTCATTGCACCTCTCCTCAAAGCAACTCATGTCATTTGAAGAGTTCTTCAGACCACAGACCAAAAATCACCCCTTGGAGATGGTGGCAGTGGGTGCCAGGAGAAGAAGGGTACCTATTGTCTGGGTCAATGACATTGAAAATGGTCGTTTCCCCAGCTTGCTATTATGATATGTGTTTGTCTTGTCTCTTGTGACACTTGTTTTCTTCCCTGTCCTTGGGGGTGTCTTCAAGCTGTTGACTTCTGGGATTTGCAGATTTCACAATGTGATATTACTTATTTTTTTGTCTTAGGTTATTTCTCCAGGGGAAAAGACAGTAATTTCCTAAAATCCATATGAATGTAAAGAAAAGCAGTTTGTTTCTGGTTGTTGGTGCGTTTTTTTATAGTGCAAAATAAAAATAGTAAAAAGAAAAAAATGGTATCAATGAGATGACAGCAGTTATAATGAACAGAAAGCTTGATTCAAACTGTCTTTAATTGTAAACATAATTTATTGGCTCATCTAATTGAACAGTCCAGAAATAGGGCTGGTTTCAGATGAAGTTTGATACAATGCCTTTTGATTTTATAAGGAGTTGATGTGGCAGTCACAGCCGGTTGCCTTCCTAATACCTATTCCCCCCTCCTCCAAAAAAAGAAGGTCACCTTTGTTTGGGGAAGTGCCTGGTTAAACAGACTAACTTTCTCAGATTCCCTAAGAGTTCATGGTGTCCCTGGGATACATTGTAGCCCACAAGACTTACATTGAGGGCTTCTGGGAAAGTTGATACTCTGTCAGAGGTGTCTCCCTTTTCTGCTTCTTTTCCCTTCAACTTCCTGCTGAGAATGTGAGTATAATGCTTAGAGCTGTAGCAGCCAACTTGTGACCTTAAGGTAATGAGGCAACAACCTTGAGAATGGACTAGCTTGCTAAAGATGGTGGACAAGAGAAGCAGAGCATGCCTCCGCAACGTTGTAAAGCAGTTGCACCAACCCTGTGGTCTGCCCACCTCCTGATATCTTATTGCATGAGACAATCATGAAACAAATATTTGTTTAAGCTACTGTTAGGTTTTTCTCTTACTTGAGACTAACCACATTCCCAACTGATATCTTCAATTTCTTTACATCTCTTGTGTACATCTTTTGTGGTAAATGCTTCATTCTAAGGCTTGTTTCCCTTTGTAGACACAAACTGGCTTCCAGCAGCCTCAGAAGCCTCCTGCTTCCTCGCTTGCATCCTACAGGAGAGAGTCATCTTTAACCTAGAATTCCCTGGTCCTGGTTCTGAAAATCCTGCTGGCATCTACTGCTGGAGTCTGTGGCTAGAGAATGCACGGTGAGTTCCTCTGATCTGGGCAGGGCCTGATAGTCCTCCCTTGACCCTAGCTGAGCCCTTACAGACCCTGAGCATACCCAAGATCAGCCTGTGAGTGACAAATGCCCTGACCTCCAGAGACCTTGCCTCGTCTGTGGCCTTGGAGGTAGAGTATCACATGGGACAGCACCTTCTGCCAAGGTCAGGGCCAAAAATCTGCCCTTGTAAGCCAGGTTTGGCTTTTGGCTTGGGCAGGTGTTGACTCCGGGCAAATTGCCAGCCCAGAAAAGAATGATTTTGGGTGTGAGATCATATTCTTCCTCAGCACAGCCTTGAAAGCATGTGCTCAGGGTGTTTTGTTGCTAAGATAGCAGTTGGGCTGTGTTCAAGTGGTCCAGAAAGAGCTTAAACTGCAGAGGGTCTGGGTATCATAACAGTCTTGTCTGAGGTCACAAAATTTGTAAGTGGTGAAGCTGAGAGTCAAATTGAGAAGTGTGACACTCCACCGAAACCCCTCGCAACCAGCCATGATGCTAAGACACAATGACATTTAGGATCATATATATATATATATATTTTATTTTTTAACTCGACTTTTAAAAAATTTTATTTACTTATTTATTTTGGCTGCACCAGGTCTTAGTTGCGGCACGTGGGATCTTCTTTTTTTTTTTTTTTACTTGTGGCATGCAGACTTCTTAGTTGCAGCATGCGAACTCTTAGTTGTGACAAGCAGGATCTAGTTCCCCGACCAGGGATCAAACCCAGGCCCCCTTACATTGGGAGTGTGGAGTCTTACCCACTGGACCACCTGGAAAGTCCCTATATATATTTTTAACACAGACCTCCTTTGATTGCATTGTAAGTACACAGGAATATTCTTCAGTTCCACAAAGAAATGTGCCTTCTCCCATTTTCCCTGAAGCGCATGACTCTTTGACCTCTCTTTTATTGTTATACTTATTTTGGAGACATGGGTACAGAGAAATAGTTCTCAACTTCAGCATTGGCAATGGTTCAGGAGTAAGACTAAAAGCCACACGCAGACTCAGTACTGGGGAGGTGTGGGGCGTGCTTAGCCTGAAAGGGGAAGCCATTGACACCAGGTGGAGATGTAGCCCCAGTGTTGCCAGAGCTTCAGATGTTTCAAGAAAAGCCAGAAAACTGAATTTTTATATGTTGCTTCAATACTGGCTCAAAAAAGCATTGTGCAGGTTCTCAAGTTCTCACTTCCAGTGTAATCGGAGAGAATTTCTGTCCTGGCAGTGGTTCTAGCCTGAAGTGCTGTGAGAACAGCAGTCAAGATTTCCTTCTTCCTGGGCTTCCCTGGTGGCGCAGTGGTTGAGAGTCCGCCTGCCGATGCAGGGGACGCGGGTTCGTGCCCCGGTCTGGGAGGATCCCACATGCCGCGGAGCGGCTGGGCCCGTGAGCCATGGCCGCTGAGCCTGCGCGTCCGGAGCCTGTGCTCCGCAAGGGAGAGGCCACAACAGTGAGGCCCGCATACCACAAAAAAAATAAAAAAAAAAAAAAAAAAAAAAAAAAAGATTTCCTTCTTCCTGCACTACTGGTAGGAGGAAGGAAATACCACCTGGAGGAGGTGGTATTGGTATTTAAAGAGGGTTCCTAGAGGTGGATGGAGTGTTCTGAAAGTAAGACGGTAGGGAGTGACCTCAGTACAGCTTTTGCCCAGTTGTTCATCACAGGAATGCTACTGGGCCCTACAGTTTTCAGCATCACAACCCCCTGTCCCCCACTTGTCCACACCCTCAGCTTCCTGGTTCCAGCCTCGAGGGGTTCATCCCACGTCTTCCCTTCAGTTTTCTTCTTCCTGGGAACCAAGGAACAGCTGACGAGGCCCAAGGTGTCCTCTCATGTCCTCCCAACGAACTGGGCTGTGGCCTGCTCCCTGGGGTTGGCAAAGGGAACCACTATCTCTTGGGGTCTTCCCCTTGAACTCAGAAGGTAAGGCAGCAGAAAGAAGGGAGGAGGGTCTGAGGATTCCCCACTGGGTGAGAGTCACCCTCTCCAGGCCATGCCTACTTTTCAGAAAGGGTAAGCCAGCTAGGCTGTCTGCCTGGACCCCATACTTAGGTGGGCGAGGTGTCGGAGGCAGCTACCTTCTCTCTTGTGAACTACATCATCATCCAATTTCAACATCATAAATAGCACAGCAACCTCATCTTATGGGCCCCCTGATGTGATGTAATAATCATCAATATAATATTCTTACCAAAATTGTTTAACGTGAATCTAATCTTGGGGAAGCAGTCAGGTAAATCCAGAATATGGTGTTAACAGGGAACTATATCCAATCTCCTGGGATAAACCATAATGGAAAAGAATACTAAAAAAAAGAATGTGTATATGTATGTAAAACTGAGTCACTTTGCTGTACAGCAGAGATTGTCACAGCACTGTAAATCAACTACACTTCAATAAAAAAGATAATAATAAAATATGGAAACAGAATGAGGTGCTAAAACTGGCCTGAACTCTTACAAAAAGTAATCGGACAAAAAGGCTGACTGTGGGGCAGAGAATACTCTTCTATATTAAAAGAGACTAAAAAGACCTAACAACCAAACAGGTGAACCTTGCCTCCTGAACTGAAATTAAAATGCTGTAAAGGCATTCTTGAGACCAGTAGGGATGACACGACTGAATGGCTGCTTATTTCCTTGGATGTGATGTGGTGCTCTAATGGTGTAGAGTGGGGTCTCTCAGCCTCAACACTTTGGAGACAGATAATTCTCTCTTCTGGGACTTTAGCAGCATTTCTGGCCCCTGCCCGCTAGGTGTCAGGAGCACCGCACCCGTTCAGGTGGAACAAGCTGAAAAGTCAGAGACGGTGTAGAATTAGCAATGAAGGTTGCATCACATGAATTTACTAAAGAAGCATCACATCATGAATTTACTAAAGAAACACCTTAAAATGGTTAAATGGTGAATTTTATGTTATGTGAATTTTTTCTCAATAAAAAATGTAATTTAAAAAATGTCTCCATTTGACATTGTCAGATAATCCCTGGGGGACAAAATCACCCCAGCTGAAACCACTGGTGCAGAGAGTACACTGCTGGGTGGGAAGGTTGATGGGAGGGAGCGGGGCGGGAGAGGGAATGCAGGCCAAAGGATCGGGGAGGGAAATGTCTTGTTTGTAACTTACTTTCAAAGAGCAAATGTGGTAAAATGTTAACCATTTAGTGACACTAGGCGACAGGTGTGTGGGTTGTTCATTTGACTCTTCTGTCAGCTTTCTATAGACTAATTTTTTTTCAAAACCAAAAGAAAATAATTCAATTTGAAATTTTCTGTTTACAACATCCCAACAGACCCATGACAGGTGCCAGCTGTGCAGCCTCCCTTCAGGTACTGTTATCGTAAGCGCCTACATTGGTTGAGTTGTTCACATTCTTCTTGCTCCGAGGGAAGACTCTTTCCTTACCTCACACACCTCTCTCTCCTCTCTCTCTCTGTCTCGCTCCCTTGCTCCCTCTCTCTGTCCCTCCTGCTCTATGTCACTCTAAGACTCCCTGAATATTTTGGCCTGTGCTGCACACTGTGGAAAGAAAAGCATCCTATGAACCGTCATACACTCAGACTGGTGCTGATGATACGCTCTGTCAATTCCTTTGTGGTGAGTATTCTCTCCTGTGGTAGCTTTAAAACACGGTCACAAAACTCTTTAGCGCTTGTTCCATTTAGAGACAGGGGTCTATGACCCCTCTCCTTGAATATGGACTCTGCAACTACTTAACCAATAAAATATGTTGGAAGTGACACTGTACTAGTTTCCAGATCTAGGCCTTAGAAAACTAGCATCTGCCATTTTCTGTCTCCTTTGAGATACTGCCCTTGGAACCCAGCTGTCACGCTGTGAGGAAGCCCAAGCCACCCTGTGGAGAGGCACATGTGGAGAGGAGCAGCATACAGCACCAACTTGAAAGCCATGTGAGTGAGTAATCTTGGAAGTGGATTCTTCTGCCCCAGCTGTGTGTGTTAGGGGTTAGGGGTGCAGGGTGCAGAGCTGAGCTGTGCCTGCTGAGCTCTGCTCATTTTGTAGATTCGTGAGCAAACTATATGGTTGCTGTGTTTCTAAGTCACTAATTTTTGGAGTGGTTTGTTTGCAGTGATAGATAACTGATGCATCCCCTGGGCGGGCGGGGCGGGGGGGGGAGGGCTTGAAAGGCAGGAAGTGGGCCAGCCCTCTAGCCCCATAAATAGGACCTAGGTCAGCACTTGTTCCTTCAACAAGTATTTATTGAGTAGTCACCAAGTGCTAGACACTATACCAGGGATTGAGGAGTTAGCAGTGAATGAGGTGGACCTACCCTGCCTGGGGGGCACAGCTCAGGCACAGAAATGAGACAACTATAGCCTCAGCTTGAGAAAGGGGGAGGGAGAACTGTCTTCCTGGTGGGGAGTATTTCTAAGCTGAGACCTGACTCAGGAAAAGGAGTCACCCATGCAGAGAAGCAGGGAAAGGGCAGATGGAACACCATGTGCCAGTTCTGGTTAAGGTTGCCAGATTTGACAAATAAAAATAAAATAAAATTAACACCCAGTTAAATTTGAACTTCAGATAAACAATGAATACGTTTTTAGTATATACATATACCCTGTGAAATATTGGGGACGTTCTTATACTAAAAAGTTATTCATTATTTATTTGAAATTCAAATTTAACTGGGAGTCCTGTATTTTATCTGGCAACCCTAGTTCTAGGGCAAAAAAAGAGAGAGGAGAAAAAAAACCTCTTGATTTCAAGGGACCATTCAGGAAGCCACATGTAGCACACAGACAAACAAGGCCTGGCATGAGAGGTAAAGTTGAGCAGGAGCAAGGTCAGAAAAGGTCAGCTTGGAGATTCCCTGGTGGTGCAGTGGTTAAGAATCCGCCTGCCAATGCAGGGGACACAGGTTCGAGCCCTGGTCCAGGAAGATCCCACATGCCACGGAGCAACTAAGCCCGTGCGCCACAACTACTGAGCCTGCGCTCTAGAGCCTGCGAGCTACAACTACTGAGTCCACATGCCACAACTACTGAAGCCCGTGTGCCTAGAGCCCGTGCTCTGCAACAAAGAGAAGCCAACACAATGAGAAGCCCGCACACCGCATCAAAGAGTAGCCCCTGCTCGCCACAACTAGAGAAAGCCTGTGTGCAGCCAAAAATAAATAAATAAATAAATATTTTTTAAAAATAAAGAAAAGGTCAGCTTGCCAAGGTCCAGTTTGAGTTTCACCCTGAAGCAGTGGGGAGCCATGGGAGGATTTGGAGCAGGGGAGTGACAGTTAGTTTTGTGTTTTAGATATTCCGGGCTACCATGTGAGAGGGATGGGATCCTGTAGGCAGGGAAACCAGGAGGAGTCTCTTGCCCTGCAGTGCTCATCCTCTGCATTGTTACCACAAAGCCATGAGAATGTTGCTGGACTAATCCCCCACTTTTATATTTTTCTTTTCTACAATGTAAGTGTTTTTTTGTTTGTTTGTTTGTTTGTTTGTTTGTTTGTTTGTTTGTGGTTTTTGTGGTATGCGGGCCTCTCACTGCCGTGGCCTCTCCCCCCGCGGGGCACAGGCTCCGGACGCGCAGGCCCAGCGGCCATGGCCCACGGGCCCAGCCGCTCCGCGGCACATGGGACCCTCCCGGACCGGGGCACGAACCCGTATCCCCTGCATCGTCAGGCGGACTCCCAACCACTGCGCCACCAGGGAAGCCCTACAATGTAAGTGTTTTAAGCTATAAATTTCTCCCTAATCACTGCCTCAGTATATCCCACAAGTTTTGATATGTTTAGTTTTTATTATCACTTCATTCAGAATATTTTCTAATTTCCCTTGAAATGTCTCCTCTGACCTATGGATTCTTTACGTGTGTTGTATGGTTTCCAAATATTTGAGATTTTTCTGTGAATCTCATCGTTACTCATTTTCATTTCCTTCCACCATGGTCACAGAACATACTTGGCACATTCTTTGAATTTTATGAATACCGTTTGATGGGTGAACATATGGTCTATCATGGTGAAGGTAGCACATTTGCTGGAAAAGAAAGTGAACGCTGCAGCTGTTGAGTTTAGTGTTCATAAATGTCCGTTACAGTCAGGGTAGTTGACAATGTTCTTCTGTTCTTCTATGTATTTCCTTATTATTTAGTCCAGCTATTTCATTCTTTGATGTGTGGGGTATAAAAGTCTTCAATGATTATTATAGATTCGTCTAGTTCTTCCCTTTTCTGTCAGTTTTTTTCTTCAAATATTTTGAAGCTCTGTTACTACATACACACACATGTATGATTATTATGACTTCCCAGTGAATGATTTTATCCATATGGATTTCTCTGTTTAGCTTGGATAACACCCATTCTCTTGAAGTCCACCACGTCTGATATGACTATTGCCACTGCAGCTTTCCTAGGCTCACTGTCAGCTTGGCATATCTTTATCAATTCTTTACTTTCACCTTATTTATGTCTTTATATGTAAAGTGAGTGTAATTATAGACAGCATATAGTTGGGTCTTACTTTTCTGTTCATCAGAGAATCTCTGCACTTGACTTGGCATTGTAGTACATTTACATCTAATTATTACTCATATTATTGATATGGTTGATTTAGTTCCATGATTTTACTATTCACTTTCTGTTTTTCCACTGTTTTTGTGCCTCTGTTCCTGTTTGGGTTTTGGAGGAAGAATACAAAATTCTCTTGTATTCTCACTGTTCCATTTATCAGGTGACGTGGAAGGTTGCTAATTTTGAGTGATTTCTAGAACAAGAGTGGACTCTGCGGCAGATCCAGGCTACAGTATGAGCAGTCCTGCCGCTTATGTCAAACAATCAGGTAGATTCCATCACAGAGAAAGATGCTTTGGGGAGCCTTGGGCAAGCCCCAACAGGAGAGTCACAGGGACTCTCTTCTACAACATTAGAAGAGAAATTGCTGACCTTGGTTGTTGACTGAGTTCATGACTGTGGGTCATCATGTGACCATGTGGCTAGACCTGCTCATCGTGAACTGCGTGCTAGCCGATGCACAAAATCATTAGGTTGGCCAGGCCAAGCAGCGAGTCCATCATTAATTAGATGTTGTATATCCCAGATCAAGCTTAGGCAGATCCAAATAGTATAAGTAATCTCTATCAACAGGTGGCTCAAACACCAATGTCACCTAACACTGTTGCACTGATGCCTCTCGCTCATCTCACACCCATGCATCAGGTGGGATACCCAGCAAATGGCTAATAGAGGGAGAAAGCCCAAGCTTGGTTCAAGGACGTGTTGTTTTGGTGTGAAAGAAACAAACTGAAAATAAACTGCTCTTGCATTGCACCCCCAGCTGTGGGGGAATCTTCCCAGTGGAGAAAAGTTTGAGCAGTGAACCTAGACAGAGGTGAAAGCAGGACCTGCTTCACAGGCCTGAGAGCTGTTTAGTCACACAGGGCAACCTGCTCGAAAGGGTCCCACACTTGTTTAATGAATGCCCTGCTGTCACCACCTTGAAATTCATAATCATTCTGAACAAGGTACTCTACATTTTTATTTTGTACTGAATCCCATAAAATATGTCCTGGGTAAAAGGTTCCAAGACCAGTGTAGAATAGCAGAATAGGGGACCCACAGTAGATAAGACTACCTTGACTGCTATGTGCCATGATACCCAAGTGTGTGTGTGTGTGTGTGTGTGTGTGTGTGTGTGTGTGTGTGCACATACAGCCGTATGGTACTTATTAGGTCCTCAAAAGTGATGACTATTGTTACTCTATGTTATTGATGATGACTATGAGGATGATAAGAGTTACTGGATTCCTCCAGCATCATTTTTCAAACTTTGTTTAACCCTGGGTAATTCACTGTCCACAAGCCATCCCTCTGCTTTGTTGCACTGAAAGGAAAACAATGAAAGTGCAAAACATTTTTTATTCAAGTAGTGCCTTTGATAACCCTCAGGAATTTAACACAAATACATACCTAGCCTTTCAAACACCCACTAAGATTTTTGGACACCCTCATTCAACACCCATCCAACCAGGTGCATCAGCGGTCCCTAAAATCACACCCCACACCCCTCCCAGCTGCCACAGATTCTCTCAGAATTCACATGGACCGGCACCCACACTCACCCAGGTCATCTGGGTGAGTGTGGGTGATGTCTGTACAATTCCCCACCAGTTCAATGTGAAAACTCCTGCCAGGGACAGCTGATGTGCAAGCTGCAAACCCTATCATTTTCACTTGAAAACTTTTATCACAAATTAGAAATTATGCATGTGTGTGATTTCTAGTGCCTATGAAGGATGAGAAGGCTTGGAATCTTGGAAGGGCATTAGATACATTCCTACAGTTTTCTAGATTTCCAGGGAGAGCCAGAGGTTGTGATTATGTGGAAGTTTAGCAAGGAAACAAAGGTGATTCTCTGCTGTTGTGGAGTCTGGAGGTTGGGGATCTGAAAACTCTGAAAGCTCTGAAAATGCCTTAAGGTGAGCCCCTGGGGATACAAGGGCCCTGGTTTAAGGAGGGCTGCCTATGTCAAGGGGAAAACCAGCAATTCCACTGCCTCTCGTGATACAACAAATCTGGGGTTTTAGATTTTAAAAAGCCAGGGCCAAGAGAGGATGGGGATGAAGGACCATGTCACCTGCTCCTTTCACATCTTCTGCAAGAAAGAAATCCTTGTGGAGACTCCTGGCTCAGTAAATGAGTCACTGGCTTTATAAGCCAAGAGAGATTGGAAAGCAGATTCCAGGAAACAAGCAAGGAGGAAGCATGGGGAAGGTTTTCAGCTTTAGTGTGAAACTGTCAAGTCTCTATGCTCTTGTGGGAACTCAAGGAGAAAAACAACAGTGAGAAAGACTAGAGAAATAGCAAGGGACCAGACAGGGCTCAAGAGAGAGCCTGGGCATTTGGGCAATTTGGAATGACTGATGGAACCAACTCTGCCAATTATCCAGGCAGTTTCAGAGAGGGATAAAATACCTCCGTGTTCCAAGGCCTACAGTCATTCCTAATGCAATAGTTGATATTAATGAGCATCCATCAAGTTCCTGTGCTGGGCACTGGGCATAGAGTAGTCAATGAGGCACCGTGGTCCCTGGTCCTACAGAACTCACAATCGTTGAGTAAGTCATCATACTTGTGCCAAGTGACAAGGAGGAAGGTTCAGGGGTATGAGCCGCTGTGGGCATCCTAGAAGGCTTCTTGACACCTAGGGTAGGATTGTCTCGACACACCGAAGGTCAGGCTAAATTTCAGGCAGAGGCCTGGATCAGAGAGAGCAGGGGTCCTTGGAAGAAATGAATGGTGAGCAGTTTTGGGGACAGAAGCACAAGAAAAGACTGGATGAATCCTTTCACTTCTCTCATTTTGGGTTATTTGTTTGCTTAGCAAATTTAGGGAGGTGTATCTCCTAAGTGCCAGGCAGTCTATTTGGCACTTTCTGTTTATTTACAGAGCAATTCAATTCACCAGTGTTTACTGAGCTCCTTGAGCAGGTGAGCTGGGCCCAGCCACGGAGCAGGCGGAGGGCACAGCAAGAGCGAAGGCCCAGAGGTGGGACCCCACAAAGAAGTCTCAGGGAAGAGCCATGAGTCCCTTGGGGGCCAGAGTGGGATGGGGGAGCTGAGGCCTGAGGGAACACCAAGCTGATGTTCAGACCCCAGCCTGGCAGGAGCAGGATGAGTCCTGGAGAGATCCTTGCCCTGACAAGCCGAGGCCAGGTGGGGGAGGTCTCTCCTCAGCACATTCTCTTCTGTGTGACGCTGCAGATAATTAACCCAGGGGCCCTAACAGCTGCCACCACCCCCTTCAGGAATCCAAGTCCTCCCTGCATGACTTCTAGGCCACACTCCCGCTGCACAGCTCTGTGGGAGAAAGGAGTCTCATTAAACACCTTCATCAGATGTGCTGGCCTGGAGTCACCAGTCTGCTTTCTGGGACAGCCTCCGCCAGCTCTCTGGGCTCCCAGGAGCCCGGGCTGATGGCTGCCTTCCCCCCAGGCCAGAGGCCTGCCAACTCTCTGCTGGTCCAAGTTCTTCGGGCCCTCAAGGAGCCTTACTCAACTCACAATGGCATCTGGGGGAGCAGGAGAGCCCTGGGAGGGAAGGTAAGAGTCTTGGTTCCCATCCCACCCTGGCCACCGGTTCACTGGCCTCAGGCATGGCCTTGCTTTCTCTGCAACTTGATGACTTTTGAGATCTAGGACCTCTGAATCTGAGAATCAGGCACAGAGTCAGGTGACTTGGCCTAGAACTAGTCTTGGTGTGGGATCCCTGGAGAGGAGCAGGTGGCCCTTTAGGGAGGGGAGGCAGACAAGGGCTGTGATGTGAGAATCACAGGGCATTGTGAGAGTGAAGAGGTTGCTGACCTGGCCTGGGGTCCAGGGAGGTATCCCAGAGGAAGTGGTGTCTGAGCTGAGATCTAAAGGGTGGGCAGGAGTTACCAGGTGAAGGAAACAGAAAAAAGTTGCACAGAACAGCCTGTGCAAAGATATAGAGGTGTGGGAAAGCAGGATGTATTCACGGAACAAAGAAGTTCAGTCTGGCTGAGCTAGGACCTCATGGGGAGGAACTGGCCAGAGATGAAGGGCCAGCGGGGAAGTGAGAAGGGACAGGGTTCAATATGCAGAAGCCATCAGGTGGCTCTGTAGAGAATGGACCAGGCTGGGTGAAACCAAGAACACTAAGAGGCCAGAAAGGAGGTGCATATGGTGCCCTGGCCAAGGGGCAGAGAGGATGGGGCAACTTGATGGCCAAAGAGGTGTCAGGGGAAAGGCCAGCCAGACTAACCTGAGAACCTGGGAGGGAGAGCAGTTCTGAGGAGAAGAGATGGGGTCGACTATATACAGTGAGTTTGGGATGCCCAAGGGTCATCTAAGTGGGGAAGTGGCACAAGAGATGGGGAGTGAAGACTCAAGGCATCACTGTGGGAACAGAAACAAGGCCCTGGAAGCTGTCAGGATGGCCTGGAGAAAAGAATCAAGGATGAGGGAAGGGGACCCAGAACCCTGAGGAGCCCACAGAGGGGCATGAAGAGATATAGCCGGAGAAGCAGCTAGAAATCCAAGAGGAGCAGTCACAGAAGCCAGAGGGAGTTTCAGAAGAGGGGGAATATCATCCGTGTTCAATACACGTGGATCAGGTCAAAGGCGGAGAGGACTGAGAAGTGGAGGGTCAGGGAATTTTTACAAAAAGGCTCAAGTCTAGAAGAGGTTTTAATGGTGATGGTGGCCTTCCCTGTGACCGTGATATGCAACCAGGTCTGAGTGTGAGCAGGGACGCTGCATAGGGCTGAAGAGGTTGTGCACTGCACAGTCCAGTGACTATCCATTCACGAAAATGTGGCTTGGGGTAAGTGGGCACCTGGAGTTTGGAGGTATTTTGTGAAGCCTGTTATTGCAGTGTGGAGACTTCCCACGTGGTGGCACCAAAGACCAAGACTATGTCTTGGGCTTGGCTGGGGCAGGGGTCAGTTTGAAGATCATTGGCCTCCAGGTCATTATCCCATGTGTGGAGGGTATTGCCAGATGCCCAGTGACTAGACCTTTCCCCACCTCGACACCCTCCACATCTCTGTCAGAACAGTTCGCGTAGCGGTAGGAACTCAGAAATAAACTACACACCACACACTGTAGCCTTTGCCAGGGGGCCTGGCCTGAAAGAGTCCCAGGCAAGCAACTCATCCCAGGATCTGGGAGAGGCACAGATGTCCCTCCCACTTGTTCCTTAGGAGAAGGGAGTCTCAGGAAGGAAGGAAGAATGTCTGGCCCAGCCGGAGAGACACAGTCACCCCACCCCAGCAACGCCCTGCTCACAGGTCCCCCTGGAGGCCAAAGCTGGATCACCCAGGACAATGGCAGAGATAGCCCCACCTGGAGGAGAGAGTCCCCAGGGAAGTTACCTGTCGAGCCTGGTGACTCCAGACTAGAAGCTTAAACCCACCTGGTTCAGGGGCAGGCCTGGTAATGCCTGAATACATAATGGCCATGTATTTGAAAACGATGATACATTTATTAAAAACCATTCTTTGTATAAGTAAATACAAAGAAGAAAAGAAAGCCACGTGAAATTATGCCCAGAGATGATGGCCACTGCTGGTACAGGCCTCCTGATAGCTCTCCAGGGCATGGATAGAGGTTTGACCCGAGGAGACTCCTGCTACAGGAGAACGGGTGGCTGTTCTGGTGCTTTCCCCCAGTCCTCTGTGTCTATTGTGTTGAGCACCTTTCCCTATTCAGAGATATAAAACCCTCACTCCCTACTCTGTCTGACCTGACTCTGCCACCTCTCAGACCTTACCTTCTTTCCTTCTATCCTAGCCCACATGACTCAAACACAGCAAGATCATTCCCACCTCCAAGCTGTTGCCCCAGCTGTACCCCCTGCCTGGAATACAGTGGTCCCTCGGTACCCGCTGGGGATTGGTTCCAGGACCCCCTCACGGATACCAAAATCTGTGGACGGTCAAGTCCCTGTATCAAATAACGTAATACAGTCAGCCCCTGCAGATACAGAGGGTCGACTGTACTTTCTCTGTATCATTTTGTGACTGTTTCCTTCTTGCCATTCAGGTCTTGGCTCCAAAGTTACTGTCTCAAAGAGGCCTACGCTGACCACGCTGACTAAAGTAGCACCTTAGCCCCATTGCTCCAAATCACATCACCCTGGTTTGTTTTCTCCACAGCTTTTCCTTCTCTCCGAAGTCATCTTATGGATATGTGAGCTTGATTATTGTCTGCTTCCTTGGGCTGGAGTGTGAACTCCTTGAGAGCAGAGACCTTGCCTATCTGATCTGCCTCTGTGTCCCCAGCATCCAGAATGATGCCAGGCACATAGTAGATGCTCAGTCCATGCCCCACGTCCATTTTCAGTGGCCAGGGGTTATCTCAGGACACACACGGACCTCCTTCACCCTCTGTCTCCCACTGATGGTCACCAGGACTGTGCCATCCCTTTATCTCTGATTGAACAAGCCAGCAATCAGTGTGCTTAGACACAGATCTTTTCTTGCCTGGATACCTCTTCCTTTGGGATAAATTTCTTTCTTTTTTAAAAAAATATTTATTTATTTATTTGGCTGCACGGGGTCTTAGTTGCAGCACACGGGCTCCTCAGCTGTGGCATGCATGTGGGATCTAGTTCCCCGACCAGGGACCAAACCCAGGCCCTCTGCATTGGGAGCACAGAGTTTATCCACTGTGCTACCAGGAAAGTTCCTGGGATAAATTTCTTTTTCTTTTTTTTCTTTTTATTTATTTATTTATCTTTTTTATATAAATTTATTTATTTGTTTTTATTTTTGGCTGTGTTGGGTCTTCGTTGCTCTGCGTGGGCTTTCTCTAGTTGCAGCGAGTGGGGGCTACTCTTCATTGCAGTGCGCAGACTTCTCATTGTTGTGGCTTCTCTTGTTACAGAGCACAGGCTCTAGGCTCACGGGCTTCAGTAGTTGTGGCAGGCGGGCTCAGTAGTTGTAGCTCGTGGGCTGTAGAGCGCAGGCTCAGTAGTTGTGGTGCATGGGCTTAGTTGCTCCGCGGCATGTGGCATCTTCCTGGACCAGGGCTCGAACCCGTGTCCCCTGCATTGGCAGGCAGATTCTTTTTTTTTTTTTTTTGCGGTACGCGGGCCTCTCACTGCTGTGGCCTCTCCCGCTGCTGAGTCTAGACGCACAGGCTCAGCGGCCATGGCCCACAGGCCCAGCCGCTCTGCGGCATGTGGGATCCTCCCGGACCGGGGCACGAACCCGTGTCCCCTGCATCGGCAGGCGGACTCTCAACCACTGCACCACCAGGGAAGCCCTGGCAGGCAGATTCTTAACCACTGCACCACCAGGGAAGCCCTAAATTTCTTGAAGTGGAACTTCAGGGTGAAAAGGAGGGTTTGCACTTGACATCCTGATATATACTGAAAAAACTACTCTTAAATACTCAAACCAGTTCCCATTCTCTACTAAGCATCCACTTACACATCATGTCCATCACTGCCAATCTCAGAGGCCACAAAAACGTCTCTTGTTTACGTTTGCATTGTGTTGATTATTAATGAGACAGAGTACCTCTTAAAAGTGCAGTTTTAGTGAGTGAATGGATGAGTGCAGTTAAAGCATCAGAAAAGAGAAATGGCTACAGGAACCGCAAGGTGAGAGTGCTAAAGCCAAGACTTAAACGTGGGCAGCATCCCTGGCCCTTGCCCTTTGACACACACATTGGGCAGTAGGGGCCAGGCCGGAACTGGACGCGGGCAGAGGTGGTGGCAGGTCCAGGCACACCCACAGACCCACACTTAGCCCCCTTCAAGCCTGCATCTGCCCCCACCACCCACTGAAGTGCCCTAGCAGAGCATAGTGCCCTGGTCCCTCTCGCATTTGAGCCCTTGGTGAGCCAGTTGACCATCATCGCCTCCAAAAGCCGTCTCTAGCCTAGATCCCTCTTTCCTCTACCCACTTGTCCACCTGCCTTCTGGACACCTCCTCCTGGATGGATAGTCCTCAGACCCCTCAGATGCCACCGGCCCAAATTGACCATATCACCTTCCCCTAACCTGATCCTCCAGGCCTCCCCACATCACTGAAAAACACCCATCACCCAAGCCCAAAACTCTGGCATGATCTGGGATGCCTGCCTCTCTAGACCTTACATCCCATCGGTCACCCAGCAGTCCATTTTGCCTCCTGAACATCTCTTGAACGTCTCCATCTCTACTGCCTCAACTCTGGCACAGGCCACCATGACCTTGGCAGGGAAATGATAGCTGCCTCTACGTGCCCCCCTCCAAGCACTGCCTGAATGACCTTTGCAAAGCACAGATATGGCCACAGAATTCTCCAGCTTAAAGCCCAGCCTCCCCATCACCTTCCATGCTCCTTAGCCGGTCCCCAAAGCCCCTATGGCTGACCTCATCCCCAACACATACACAATTCTCCCACCACATTAAACTTCTGCTCCCCGCCAGCAAAGGAGGCTGCTCCTCCCTCCTGTACCTTGAACTCTGCTGTGCTCTCTGCCCCAGATGCTCCTCTAAAGACCCACCCCCTGCCTGCCTAGGGAGCCTCAACAACTTGCCGCATTCCTACAAAGCCCTTCCTAACCAGCACACACCTTCTCTCACACACATAAATGTGCACACAGACACAGTCACAGTCACACATTCACACTGGTAACATAAGAGGTGTAGAGACTCAGGGATGACCTGCCCTAATTGACAGTGAGTCCCCAAGCACAGGGACTGGGTGGCCTCACCTCTGTCCACCCTTCTGGAACCCCCAGGGCTGAGCACACACCAGGCTCCACGAAACCTTGCTGAATATCTGGCAAATGAATGAATGAATGTGTACATCCTATCTGAGGCATGTGAGCACAGGAGCAGTAAGGGGCAGACTTTATTCTGTCCCGTCACAGGAAGCTGGGGGGTGACGTTGCACACCAGAGAGCTGTAGCCATGGGGGCTGTGGGGTGGGGCGAGGGAAGCTTCTGTTTTTCTGCGTTTTGGGACTCAAACTGCGTTACTTTCAAAAGTGGAACTAGCTGCACCATATGTGAGGAACTGGAGTTCACTATGGTTCTCACCACCCTCTGCCATCTATTAGAGGGATTTTTTTTTTTTCCTCAGGCCAGAGCCCATCCCTTCAAGAATGTGAACTGCTCGAAGGTAGAAATGGTGATGATTCGGTGCTCTGCCCTAGCTCCCAGCCAGCACCAGCAGAGCATATACTCAGGGAATGATGCCTGACTCAGACAGAACCAAACTAATTAGGATTTGGTGAGCTGAATTGGAGCTCAGATGCTGCCCCTTCCTCTGACCATGGAAAGGCCCTGCCTTCCCTGAGCCTCAGGTGGCGCCTCTGTGAAATGGGTGTCAGCTGTGTCCTTCCTCCCCTGGCTCACTGGTTGCTGTGGAGAGGCCTGGCAGTCCTGTAGCACCCCATGATCCTCGGAGGCTGTCACTCCCTCAAGGCCCCTGAACATGGGGAGAGGGCCAGGTGAAGCCTCAGGTGTCCCGTCGGCTCACTGCAGCCCCATCCATGCCTGGCCCTGATGGAAAAAGGATGGGGAACCAGGAGTGGTCACAGACAAGGACAATAGGCAGTGATGGGTACTCAGAAAGGGTGAGTGGGAAGCCAAAGGACACAGGTTTCTTGGAGGAGGTGACATTTGAGCTGTTTTCCAAGTGGATAAGGGAGAAGAGCATCCCAGGCAGAAGGGAGGCTGGGAGAAGAGACAGAGGCCAGAGAGTAGGGACCATGTCCAGGGATCTGCAGGGAGACTGGTGTAGTAGAAACAGAGCAGGAAGGGCTGGCAGGACAGGTGGGAGATGAGGAGGTGAGATCATCTAAGGCCAGATCTCCTGGGTCTTGGAGGCCTCACTACAGAGTCTGGACCTATCCTGAGGGCATTGGGGAAGCAATATGAACTGACTTATGATTTAAAAGATTACTTGAGGGAATTTCCTGGCGGTCCAGTGGTTAGGACTCCATGCTTCCACTGCAGGGGGCCCAGGTTTGATCCCTGGTTGGAGAGCTAAGATCCCACAAGCCACAAGATGTGGCCAAAAAAACCAAAAAGATCACTCGAGCTGTTGGGTGGACAACAACTGTAGGGTACAAAGGAGGCGGCAGGGAGGCCAGAAAAGATGGTGGCCCAGACCCGGGTACCAGCTGTGACAATGCAGAGATGTGGCCAGACACTGGACAGAGAGACTGATTGACTGTGACGAGCAATGGCGTTATCTATTAGAATTGGGAATTTTCTGGAAGTGGAATTCCAGAATTCCAGGCCAAGAAAGAGTTCCTCGGACAGTACCCTGCTGAGTCCCCACAATCACCGCTGCCTCATCAGAGTCTCAAGCAATGGCACAGGGACAACTCGGTGCCAGTGCCACCCCAGGGGCCAGCATGCTGCCCAGCCCTGAATGGTTAGTGGGTGTTTGTCGAGTGAATTAATAAACAACGGAGTTCTAATAGTGGGAGGTGAGGTGCAGGGAGGGAATGAATCTGAAACATGTTAAGGAGGTAGAATCTACAGGACTAGGAGGCTGAATTAAGGTGGGGTAGAGAGGGGGACGTCCAGGGTTCATGCATTTACTCATTCATTCAATCTCTCATTCGATAAATATTTCTTGAATTCCCACTGTGAGCCAGGGACAGTGGTGATGAGGACATCTGTGGCCCCTGCCCCCACAGAGCTTAGAGACTCACAGTGAGGTAGGCTTAGGTGCGTGAGCACACACGGGCACACATGCTACCCGGTGGTGATGGGTGACATGAAGGCATGAGTCCACAGGACACGGGGACAGAGAGTACCAAGGAGAGGCTGTCTTCAGAGAAGGTGGTCAGAGGATGCCTTGCTGAGGAGATGACTTTCCAGGTGGGCAGGGACCAACTGGTGCCAGTTTTGAGAGCTCCAGAGAGGCCCAGCCTCACTCGGGTGGAAGCCTAGGTGGACAGTGGTGCTTTGCAGAGATGAGAACAAAGGAAGAAGAGTCCCTCTGGGGAAGGTCATGAGATCTGGTGGGTCATCCAGGGGCTCTGGAACAGGAGAGGGCTCTGGGCACAGGGGAAGGCTTAGGATGTTCAGCAGTGGACAGATGAAGTCCTGAGACTGGATGATATTTTAGGGTGGGAGGAAATAGAAAGAAGAACCCAGTCTCTGGAAGCAATCCCCAGGTCTACTGACTACAGAAAAGGGGGTGCTGCAAAGGAAGGCAAAGAGGAGGGGCTGGAGAGGGGGAGAACTGGGAGAGGGTGAGGTGTATCTCTGGTAAGAGTTAGTGAGGGAGAGAATGTCAGTGCCCCCTGCTACCTCTAAAGGTAGCAGACTACAGAGTGAAGCCTGAAGGGTGGGGTTAGAGAGGACAGGTGTTATCTTATTGATGGGAGGAGTGGGGAAGTGGAGCTGGCCCTTTTACCCCAGTGTGAGGTCAGCTATCAGCTCCACTGTAACCCACTCCAGGGGAAAGCCAGTATTCTAGCCCCCTTATTGGAAAGGACTGGGTTCTAGCCTCCTTGGACAACATGTACCCAGACCTTGCCAGGGTCATCACCCATGCTTCCAGAGCAAGGCCTGAGACTCCGCAGATGCTAGTACCCAGTGAGTGGTGACTGTGTGGCCTGGCTAAGAGCTCAGACTTACCGGTGCCAGATGGTGGCAGGAAGGACAGCCCCACAGCAGGGAAACTGAGGCCGGCGGATGGGCAGGGCTCAGGGGCAGCGTCCAGACCCAGAAGGTGTCTGATGAGTAGCCCTCAGGCCTTCCTGTTCCCCTCTCTGAAACTGGCCCTGATCCTTTCCTCCAACCAACTCAACCCAGCAGTGGCCGCTCCAGGACCTGTTTCACATATGGGGGCCTGAAAGGTCTCTAGAGCCCACGGAATTCAAGGAGGGAGCAGGCAGGCGAGGCTCTCCGGTGCACCCGGTTTTGGGGTCTGCATGGAAAGGAATGGTTCCTTCCTGCCTTTGCTAATGGTTCTCCGAAAGTCGCCTTATTCCTGCATATGTATCCAGATCCCGAGCGCTGAGAACTCCCACCGCCCGCGTGTCGTCCAGGGTTCCCCCTGCCCGCCCCGTCCTGTCCCACCTCGCCCCGCCCCGTCAAGCTGGTGGACGCCGCCAGCCACCGGCCTGCCCCGTTAGCCGAGAGGGCGGAGCGAGCCGTGGGCGCCTCCAGGGGTGCGGGAGCCGCGGGAGCTCAGGGGGTGGGGCCCAGCTGGCCAGGGGAGGAGCGGGGCGTCTGGGCTGCAGGCGGCGGAGCAGAGGGAGGGGCGGGCAGCAGCGGCGGCGACCGCGGCAGCTGCGGCGCGACCTAGCCGGGCAGCGACCAGTGCACGGAGAGCGCGAAGTCCGCGCAGCCCAGCGCAGCCATGTGAGTGTCCCCGCCGTTTCCGGGGGCCGCGGGCAGGGCGGGGGTCGGGCGCGGCGGTTCTGGTGCCTCCCCCGCCTGAGGCCCTGTCCCGTATCGCCCCATCCCCGGGACCCAGGCCTCACCGTGTCGTTCCTCCCCTCCTCTCGGGCGCGGAGGACGCCCACAAAAGCCGCCGCCTCTGGGCCTGCCGCACCCGGCGCTGCCTCCTTCCCTCCCACGGCAAGGCCCAGGCGGCCTGTGCCCCGGGGCTCTGGGGTGGGCCAGGCCTGAGGGTGGGCCCTTGGCGCCAGCCTGGGCCCTGGCACGGACGCTCACCGGGAGCCCCACTGCCCTCGCTGCAGGAGAGACTGAGCTGGGACTGGGGAGAGGGCGACGAGGGGTGCAGGCCCGCCTCTGAGATGAGCTAATCTCTCTGGCCCCACCGGCTGGCGTAAGCCGCTTTGGGCCCCTACCCGAGGTGGCCGATCCGACCTTGGGCTGGGCTCTTCGCCCAAATCTGGCACGGCCCAGGCCGGAGAGGATAGCCCCGGCGCCGTGGGGGAACAGACCCTGTACCTGGAAATGAGAGGCTGGTGTGGGAACTCTGCAAGCAGCCAGGCCTGGGCAGCCTGCAGAACCGGTTTGGAGAAGGGGTTGCTCACCAGGGCTAGGGGTCTGGGTAAGCCTGGCTTCAGCACCCTCTGTTCTCCTCTCCCCGTTAGGCCGGAGTCTGGCCTCCAAGACTGACCCATCTCAGCCAGTTCTGGGTTGCTTGTAATATATGTCGAGGCTGGCTGGCCGAGCACCTACTGTGTGCAGTCCAGTGTAACAATAACGGTGGGCCATCTGTGGGGCTTGCCCTGGGCCTGCATCGCTCAGTGCCGGCACAGCCTTCTGAGGAGGGTTACCAAACGATCTGGCAAATGCAGAAACTGGCCCAGAGAGGTTAAGTAATATTCTGAAGGTCACACAGCTGGTTTGGAGAGAGGTGGGAATTAGACCCAGATCTGAATTCTTGCCACTGCACTATCCGCTTCCCTGGAATGGAGGGTAGCGGCGGGGATGGGTGGGCGGGGAGAGAGAGGAGAATTGGAGAGTGAGGTACAAAACCTCCCTGTCAAAAACAATAAACAAACAAAACCAACCCAACAAAAAAAACACCTCTCTGTCCTGGGTCCTGTGGGGCAGCAGCTGCAGAGGGGTACCTGGAAATGGGTGGGGATGAGGGGAGCACACAGGGCGCTGGGATGGGTCCTCCCCGGGTGTTAAAGCTGGCGGGGAGGACGCGGCTGAGTCACTGCGGGCCCCTCGCTGCAGCTCGGACTAGCGCCTCTGCCAGGCCCGGCCTGGGGGAGGCCACAAGGCTTCCAGTGCGCCGCCGTCCGGGAATGTGACCAGCTGACCAGGGAGGGAGCCGGCAGGAAGTGAGGCCACCCGGCCGCCTCCGCCCGGTTCCGGGGTGGGGGGTCCCAGGCCACACCGCGCCCCCCTCCCTCCCTGCTCCCGCAGCTGCGGCATGATGTCAGCAGCCGGGTTTGGGGCAGTTGCCACGGAGACAGGGGCAGGCTCAGGAGGGACCCCATTCTTCCTTGAAGCCTCCCCTTGCCCGGGTTATTTTTAGCATCTGTTTACCTCAGTCCTGGGCGGCCCTGCGGTGGGGCGGGGCTGGACCGGAGACTCCCGGGAAAGCGGCTGGCCTGGCATACCACTGAGCTGGGCAGCACAGGTGGCGGGACCTCCTGACCCACACAAGTGCACCAGTTTTGGCGTGTAGAGGGTATTAGAGGCCGCGGGATCTGGGGCCACGCAAGCGGGCAGAGTTCCATTCCTAGCTGCCCCGAGCTGGCTATGGTGCAGGCCCCATCGCCCTTGAGAGCTGAGTTCTTTCCCATGTCCAGAACAGACTTCAGGGCTGCCGTAAGTCCAGATAATCCCCTGGCTCTTATCAGCCAGTGCCCCCCACCCTGACCAGTTGAGGTGGCCCCTCTCCCTTAGCTCAAGGGGTTCAGCTCTTTCCCTTCCCCCACCCCCAGCAGGGGAGATCCTGCCTATTCACCCCCTGGAATTGTCACTTAGATTGATATTCTGATGGTCATTTGGACCAACAGTTATACATCCTGGTCCCTGTGGCAGAAGCCCAGAGAAAGAAAATTGATGGGACAGTCAGCCTACTCTGAGTCCAGCCCACCTACTCAGTTCCAGAATCCCAGGGAACCCCCAGCCAGTCCCATTCTCAGAGGGCAGAACCCCACCTGCTGATAAAATCAGAAAGTAAGGAAGGGAAAAGGAAATTGTCTATGAGGTGGAGGAGTTGGGGTAGATAGAGTCTTGAAATCTACCCCCCCAGCAGCTCAGGATCTACCCGTATCTGGGCAACCCAATTCAGTCAGCCCCCAACTCATAATCAGCTCTTGCCTTCCTTCATTGCTTTGGTGCAGGGCGCAGAGGGTACAGCAGTGAGCAAAGCAGACAGGCCTCAGCCCCCAGAGTTCACAATCTGGTTGGAAGACAGACCATAAAGGGGAACTGACAACTGAGTTATGTGGCCTCAGGGATCAGAGACAGGAAGTTATGAGGCACCTTAAAGGGGGACCCAATCCAAGGCAGGCTTCTTGGAGGAAGAAGTAGTAGGGTAAGACTTGAAAAAAGAGAGGGAGCTGATCAGGCTGAGAGTAGTGGGAAGAGGATATAGGATCAATGAGAGCTGCTGCTTAAATGCTGAAGAGCCTTACAGGCATGGAGAGAATTCACAGTATCTGGAACAGAATGATCATGGGGGGAACAGAGGACTGTGAGGGGAGGAGGAAGGTATATGAGGGAAGGGACAGAGCCTGAAGGTCTTGTGGGTCATGTTAGAGACTCTGGACTTTATCCTTGGGGTAGAGGAATGCCCATGGATGTTTCACAAGAGTTAGAATAGAGGGAAGTTAAAGATTTAGAGTCCTGGGGTTTGAATCCTGGCCCTACCACTTAATAGCTGTGTAATCTTGGGCAGATTAATAATTGTTAATAACATCACTTAACATTTGTTGTGTGTTTACAGTGAGGTACTGTCTCCACCGCAGCTTCTGTACTCCACATACAATTCTCCCTTCCCCAAACACTCCCAGTAGAGGAAGTATCTCATTTCATCCTCCCAACAGCCCTGTGAGATACTTGCTATTATTGTTGTTGTTATCCTCATTTAACAGATGGATATCTGCAGCCCCCAAAGGTTAAGAAATGCCTCACCCAAAGTCACACAGCCAGTTAGCCTCAGGTTTCTCATCTGTGAAGTGGGGCTAATAGGACACACTCCGTAGGTTTGTTGCCAGAATTAAATGAGATGATGTTTGTTAATTAAGCACAGTGCTTGGCATAGAAAGCACTTGATAAAGGACAGTTTTCAGCATTGTCAGGTGATTGGAATTTCAAGAGGGGCAATGCTGTTATTGAATAGATCATTGTGGGTTAGCGGAGACAGGGAACCCATTAGGAAGCTGCTGTAGGTTCTAGGTGAGAATTGGTGATGGCTTGGCCTTGAGTTCTAGCTATGAGGGTGGAGGTGAGGGGGCAGATTCCAGAGATGGCAGGACTGGGTGGCTGAGTAGATGTGGGGGTAACAGAGGCTGTGAGGGATCCACGATGATTCCTAGTTTCTGTCTTGAACAACTGGATAAATAGATGGTGGGGCTGTTGTGGAGAGGTTAAGACTGGGGAGAGTCAGGTTTGAGGAGGAAAGTGGTGACTTTGGTTTGGAGACTTCAAACTTAGCACATCCCTAATAACCCACTCCACATTGTCACTCAGCTTCCAGGAGGTATCAAGCGGGCAGCTGGATAAACAGGCCTGGTGCTCAGAAGAACAGTTTGGGCAAGGAAGCGATATGGAAGCTGGCAGCATTTAGATGGCATTAAGCTGTGGGTGATGTGCCCAGCCCATGAGTGGGGAGGATGAGGCCCATTCGGGGATGGGGAGAAAGACAGATCCTCTGGGAAAATAATATGTGCAGCCAGAGCGATAGGTGGAAAGCCAGAGGCATGTTGCCTCTTGAAATCCAAGACAAGGAAAGGCTCAAGGAAGAGGAAGAGAACTACACAGTGAAAAACTTTGCTGAGATCAAGCAGGATAAGGACCAAACACTGGACACTGGATTCAGCAACGGGGAAGTCACTGGTGACCTTGTCCAGACCAGTCAGGGGAGTACTGGGTATAGAAGCTGGACCAGGATAGGAAGAAGAGTGGGTGGGTTTGGAGAGGAAATGGAGGTAGACACCTCTTCAAGAAACTTGGCTCTAAAAGAGCCAAATAGGGTGAGGGGTAGGGTAGCTAGAAAGAGACTGGGAGTCCACAGAGGGGTCATTTCTTTTTGTAGTTATTTATTTAAAGTTAACTTTATACTGAAATATAATATTCACACAGAAAGGGTACATGTCCTAACTGTACAGCTCACAAGACATTTTCACAAAGGAACACACCCATATAGGATCAGGAAATAGAACCCAGATTAGGAAACAGAACATAATCAGTACCCTGTCAGCCCCCTTGTGCTCCCTTCCAGTCACTACTCCCCAGGGGTAGTGTCACTACTATTAATAGTCACTACTATTCTGACTTCTGTGACCATAGATTAAATTTAACTGTTTTTGAACTTTATATCAAGGAACTCAAACATATATCCTCTCTTGGGGTCTTGCTTTTTTCACTCAACATTATGTCTGTGGGATTCATCCATATCGTTGCATGTGGTTGTATATTGTTCATTCTTTTTGTTGTATAGCATTCCATTATCTACTGATGGGCATTTGGATAGTTTCCAAGGTTGTTTTCATCTTTTATGTGGGAGTGACTTGAGCTTGTTTGAGGCTTGTGGAGAAAGTTTGAAACACTTATCTTCCATGGGAAGGGAGAGAGATGGCTAAGGTCACACATGAGGATTTCCCGCATGGGAAACAAAAGCCTGGCTGAGGTTGAGATTTGCTCTTTTCCAGCCCAGCTGCTGTGCCAAGATCTCTGGCAGCTCCCGCCAGCCTGTGCACAGGTGCAGAGAAGGCAGGGGGTTGGGTTGCCCAGGGTTGGTTTCTGCCAGGTAAGAGAGAAGCCCAGGGTGCTGGGGATATTGGTAGCAGGCGAGCAAACTGGAGTGGTGGCTGCAGATCCAGGCTGGGGAGAAGGGTGTGCAAGGAAGGTAGGGAAGAGAAGGTAGGAGGGAACTGGCAGAAAGAAAGGAAGCAGAGGTGGATTGTGAGCTCTGTGCAGGTCGATGTCTGTGCAATTCCGGCTGTTATCTCCAGAGACTTGCGTAGGGTTGTCACTTAGTAAATAGTTGAATAAATGAGCTGAGGGCTCAAGATGTCACAGGTAGAAGGCAGGTGAGGTGGGGGTGATGGAGATGTGGTTCTGATTTAGGAAAGGGGCCAGAGCCAGGTGATGAGACTGGGGTGTTCCCATGGAGGGTGGCTGCAGGGAGCAGAGAGGCCAGTGTTGGGTGGGCAATCCATGGAAATGCATAGCTGCCAGCATAGGGTGCACAGCATCCAGGCTTCAAGGAGGGAGGGGGAGATAGCATTTCTCAAACTAGGATCCTTGGACATCTTGCATCTGAATCTGTAGGCGGGTGGTGGGCTGGTTGGAAATGCAGACCCCTGGGCCCACCCCAGCCTCTTGGGGAAAAAGTAAGCCCAGTGCAGCAGAATTGAGCATCAAGGAGCAAGAGTGTTTATGGGGTGGGGGAGCACCCAGCCCATCTGAGAGGATGAGATGCTCAATGGACCCTGAGTATGGTGGCCTTTATCCAGGCTAGAGTTGGATAGGGATAATCAATGAAGAGATACTGGGGGGCAGGAAAGGGCCAACACCAAGGGGATTCAGCCCATGTGAGGTGGGGGCCAGAAGGATGGGGCCTGTGCCCTAGGATGCAGCTTCTGCCAGAGAGAAGGCCCTGACTGGGCAATGGGACCGGATCCTCTACCCTGTGGCCTGGGGTAGAGGGGGTGTCCAGACTGAGCATCCCCTCTGAGGATGGAGGGATGGGGGTGGTGCATGGTGCTTTGGGACTCTCTGCACCCAACTGCTTCTCTTCCTTCTCTCGGCGGCAACACATAATATGGGGTTGATCCAGTCCCCCACTTTTAGCTCCTCTCAGCCTCCAAACCCCCTCATGCTCAGTGCTTCTCTGCCGTCCTTTGGCACAGTCCCTCCACTCAGCACCCCCAGCCCTTCCTTCCACTCTCTCAGCCCCTGCTCTCTAGCCTTCACACACTCAGAACCCCAACTCTTAGCCCTCTGTGTCCAGCTCTCTCTCAGCACCCCTCAACAGCCACTCTATGAGCCCCCTGTGCTAACTGCACCCAATTCAGCCCCACTCGGTGTCCTCACTCTGTTTATCCCTCCATATTCATCGCTGCCCTCGACTCCCTTTACCCACACTCCGACCCAGCCGAGAAGAACCCCCGTAAGTGCCCTGCCTGAGGGGAACTTCCAGTCACCCCTCCCAGAGGCTGGGAGGGGGGCCAAGGGCCCGGTGCCCCCGTGGTCCGGCCGGTCCCGCCCCATCCCGGCGGGCTGAGTCAGGCGGCAGGAACTGGGCGGGGGGCGGTGCCGGGAGGAGCTGAAGCAGGAGCCAGAGTTGCTGGGAGCGAGCGCGGAGCCCAGCCCGGCCGGCACCGAGTGGCCCTGGGCCAGCGGGGACACGGGGGTCAAGCGCGGGGCTTGGAGGGCTGTCCCGGACCTACCATGAACTCCAAGAAGAGAGGTAGGACCTGGTCCGGGGCTGCGGAGGCTCCGGGGCTGGTCCCAGGATGCTGCGGGCCGCGTTCTGGGGGCCTGGGGCGCGTGTTTCGCCGGAGCGGTGTGGGGATCTGCGGAGGATCTCTTCCTGCTAAGGTCACGGGCTAGGCTGCTGTCTGTGCCTCAGTTTCCCGGTTGGAGTCTCAGAAAAGTGGAGGGGGCGGGGTACTTCTCGGCACTGCCCCCCACCCTGGGAATCCCCCGGCTCTGGGCACCGGGAGGGCTCTGGCGTCTGGGCGCCTCGGAGCGGGTGGGGGCTGGAGGGGAGCAGCTTCCGCGGGGCGGGCCGGTGTGGGGAGCCCAACCTGCACAGGCCGGGCCTGCCAGGCAGCTCCGCTGGGCTCAAAGCACGCACCCCGCCCCGCCCCGTGACCTCCTACGGCCTCTTGGGGTGTGGGCGTGGGAGCTCCTGGTCCACTTGGGGGGAGGAGGTCAGGACAGGGCTGGGGAGCCCGCCCCACCCCCGGGTAAACAGGCGCTTCCGCACATTCTTCGCGCGCCCCTCCCCTTTCCTGCCCCTTCCCAGCCCGGGGAGGGTCCCAGTGCGACCCCCTTTCCTGCCCCGCGCGGCAGGCGGAGCCTGCACCTCTGCAGGAAGTGGGGGCGTAGCCGAGGCCATGCTGAGTCCGACACCGAGTCACCCGCGGCCACCCTGTCAATAAGCACCAGGGCCACTGGGGTTCGGACTCTAGCCTCAGGCCGTGGCCGGCAGGACTGAGATACAGAGTCTGGGCCGCGGGGAGGGGGCTTCAAGGGCCTGATTGGCGCTGGACACCCGCCCTCGCCACCCCCAGGGAGCCCTGCGCGGACTCATTCCATGATGTCCCTGTCGGTGCGGCCGCAGCGCCGCCTGCTCAGCGCCCGGGTCAATAGGAGCCAGTCCTTCGCAGGCGTCCTCGGCAGCCAGGAGCGGGGGCCCAGGTACGCAGCAGAGGGGGGCTAATGGGGTCAAGAGAGTCTGACCGGGTTGGAGTGTGCAAGTGAGGGTTTGGGGGATGACTTCTTGCCCCTTCCTGAGTGCAGTCTCTTCTTCAGGAGCTTCCCAGCCTTCAGTCCCCCGGGGCCCCCACGGAAGCCCCCAGCGCTCTCACGAGTGTCCAAGATGTTTTCAGTGGCGCACCCGGCCCCCAAGGTCCCGCAGCCTGAGCGGCTGGACCTGGTGTACACGGCGCTCAAGCGAGGCCTGACGTAAGCAGTGCCCTCCCAATGCCTTATCCCATGATCCCTCCCTAACTCCTCATTCCCTTTCTGCTAGTAGGAACCTTCCCCATCCTCACACCCTCTCCTCACTGCCTGTTCCCTGGGCAGGTAGAAGCTGGAGAGGTAAGTTAACTCTTGTGGTCACCCCTTTCCCCAGGGCCTATTTGGAAGTGCACCAGCAGGAGCAGGAGAAACTCCAAAGACAGATAAGGGAGTCCAAGAGGAATTCCCGCCTGGTAAGTGAAGGGTTGGCATCCTGTATGCCCAGGATTAATATGCCCTTTGTTCTTGTGGTGTGGGGGGCTGGGCAGCACCAGCCCTGGGTGACATCAGAGCTGCTTTCTGGGGTGACTTGGTCCAGGTGTGACTAGAAAAGGGGGTATCAGGAAAGGCTTGGGAGGTTTCTCTCCTCAGCTTTCCCAGGCTGCATGTACTTTCTGCCTGGGACCCAGTGCCTGTCCATGGGAGCTTCCAGTGGGTTGGGTCTAACCCCACAGACATGGACAGCAGAAGATTATGTTGTAGTGGTACTGAGGGAGAGCCATGGTTCTTCCTGGGGAACAGGTCAGGGCTTCCCAGAGGAAGAAACATTTCTGCTGGGTCTTGAAGCATGAACAGGAGTTTCCTGATAGAGGGAACCATGCATGAGGAGGCACAGAGCTCTCTTCCTAGGGGTTGTAGAAAAGGCAGTGGGCCAGGGAAGGGATCCCATGGAAGAGGTGGGGGGAAGAGTACTAGAGGGGCCTTGGGGACCAAATTTATGACACCAGCAAAGACCAGGCACGTGGGAAGGTAGGTCAGTCCCTGCTTTGACTGGAATGGCTGTGGACTGTGGTGAGAGGGAGGAAGGCTGTGATGAAAGGAGCTAGGTAAGTCTGGGTGAGCAACTGCCCCTGCTGGAGTACTTCCCCTACCTCCTAATGCCCCCGTCATCTCTCCCCGCAGGGCTTCCTGTATGACTTGGACAAGGTGAGTGTATAGAGAATGGTGTTGGAAGAGGTTGGCTCAGGGGGAGGTAAAGGGCCCTGGGCCTCAGGCTTCTCCTAACGCACCTCTCCCCCAGCAAGTCAAGTCCATTGAACGCTTCCTACGACGGCTGGAGTTCCATGCCAGCAAGGTACTTGTGCAGCATGCGTGAGTGCTTGCAGCGTGGGGTGGGGGATTGGGTATCACAGGGAGATGGGATGATGCTAGGCCCTGGGTGAGCAACCCCAGTAGTGAGTCTCAATCCCCCCTCTGCCACCCCACTCATCTGCCCAGATCGACGAGCTGTATGAGGCATACTGTGTCCAGCGGCGTCTCCGGGATGGCGCCTACAACATGGTCCGTGCCTACAGCACCGGCTCCCCAGGGAGCCGTGAGGCCCGGGACAGCTTGGCCGAGGCTACTCGGGGGCATCGGGAGTACACAGAGGTGAGGGATGTGTGCCTGTGAGGCAGAGGCACAGAGTGTGGCAGAGCTGGTGAGAGGGGACTGGTTCTTGACCTCCTCCTGTCCCTGCCTATCCCTCTCAGAGCATGTGCCTGCTGGAGAGCGAGCTGGAAGCACAGCTGGGCGAGTTCCATCTCCGGATGAAAGGTACCAAGTGGTGAGGCCAACTGGTGGCGGGGAGAGGGAGGTGTGTGCCTGAGACCCCTGGACCCAGCTCATCTCCTTCTTCCCCACTCCCAGGGCTGGCCGGCTTCGCCAGGCTATGTGTGGGCGATCAGTATGAGGTAGGAGGATGGGCAGGGGAGGGCTGGGATGGCAGGGTCGCAGCACCAAGGGCTGCTTCATCCTGCCTCTTCCCCTAGATCTGCATGAAATATGGGCGTCAGCGCTGGAAACTACGGGGCCGCATAGAGGGTAGTGGAAAGCAGGTGTGGGACAGTGAGGAAACCGTCTTTCTTCCTCTGCTCATGGAGTTCCTGTCCATCAAGGTGATGTCTCTGCCCAGAAGCATAGGACACCAAGATCCTGTGACTCTGTGACCCTGTGAACCCCTTATGATCCTCATGACCCTGAGACCCTTACCCCTGTGACCCCAGTCTGGTTCCATGGCCCTGTGAATGTGTGATCCCTTGACCTTCATGACCCCATGATTTCCTTGTGACCTCCTGACCTTGTGAATATATGACCCCTGAACTCTCATGAGGCTATGATTCCCACGACCTTGATGACTACAAATTTAGACCTCTGTGGTCCCCGTGCTCCCAGGCTGCTTCGAGCCTCCATGGCCCCATTACCCTGAGAACTCCATTCCCTGTAACTTCCTCATGGCCTGATGACCCAGTGACTGTCACATAACTTCTGTGCAAATTCAGACTTCTGATCTCCCACAATCTCATGACCCCTACACCCTTGTGACTCCACCATGCATTCTTGGCTACAGGTGACAGAACTGAAGGGCCTGGCCAACCATGTGGTTGTAGGCAGCGTCTCCTGTGAGACCAAGGATCTGTTCGCCGCCCTGCCCCAGGTTGTAGCTGTGGACATTAATGACCTTGGTACCATCAAGCTCAGCCTGGAAGTCACGTGGAGGTTGGTGGGGCTGAGGGGTTTGGAGACAGGGCTGGGGCTTGATGTTAGCGCCTGCTAACAGCTTCTTCCCTCTCCAGTCCCTTCGACAAGGATGACCAGCCCTCAGCTGCTTCTACTGTCAACAAGGCCTCCACAGTCACCAAGCGCTTCTCCACCTATAGCCAGAGCCCACCAGACACACCCTCACTTCGGGAACAGGCCTTCTATGTGAGTCACATCCCAGGCTCAGCCCCCCATCCAGGGGTTTGATGGGAGTGGTCCTGAGATGTCCTTTTCTCTCAACTAGAATATGCTGAGGCGGCAGGAGGAGCTGGAGAATGGGACAGCGTGGTCCCTGTCATCCGAATCTTCTGATGACTCCTCTAGCCCACAGCTCTCAGGCACTGCGCGCCACTCCTCAGCCCCCAGGCCCCTGGTGCAGCAGCCTGAGCCTCTGCCCATCCAGGTTGCCTTCCGTAGGGCTGAGGCCTCCACTTCTGGGACCGTGGATGAGGAGGGGGCCATGGCCCCAGCCCTGGCCAATGGGCATGCCCCCTACAGCCGGACTCTGAGCCATATCAGTGAGGCCAGTGTGGATGCTGCCCTGGCTGAGGCTTCAGTGGAGGCTGCAGGCCTAGAAAGTCTAGTCCGGGGACCCAGCCCACCTGCACATCCAGATCCCACACATGGGGAGCACCCTAGTCCTGTCCCTTCTGCCCTGGACCCTGGCCATTCTGCCACAAGCCCCACTCTCAGTACAACAGGCCCCGCCCACACATCTACAGACCCTGCCCCCTCTGCACACCTAGACTCAGTTAGCAAGACCATAAATTCTAGCTCTCCTGAATTGCCAGACCCCACCCACATCACTACAAGCTCCACCTCTAGTGCCGTAAGCCCTACCCATAGTGCTCCAAGCCTTACTCACACTACCCACAAGACTGTGGTCTCTATCGTCACTATTACAGGCCCCACCTCCAGTACCACAGGGCCAGTCCAGACCACCACAAGTCCCACCCACAAGCCAATGCTTTCTACCCTCACTCTTGCAACTCCTGCCCCCAATACTACAGACCCAGTCCAGACCACCACAGGCCTCAGCCACACTGTCACAAACCTGACACACACTGTCACAAGCCCCACCAACAAGCACATGATCTCTACCCTCTCTACTGCAGGCCCTACCCCCAGTACCACAGACCTGGCCCAGACTACCACAAGCCCTACCCACACTACCACTAGCCCCGCCCACACTACTACAAGCCCTACCCATACCACCATAAGCCCCACCCATACCATAACAAGCCCCGCCCACACTACTGCAAGCTCTACCCACACCACCACAAGCAGCACCCACACTACTGCAACCCCTACTCACACAGCCAGGATTTCAACTCACACCGCTACATCCAATGCTAAGGACCCAGTCCAGATCACCAGGAGTCCTACCCATTCTGTCACAAGTCCCACCCTTATAACTGTAAGCCCTTCCACTTTCCTAGACGTTGCCGCGCTCTCCAACCCCTCTGCAAACACAGACCCTCCCCTCCCAGGCATCGATCCCCTGTCCTATAGCTACCCAGCCTCCACTTCCTGCACTCAGGCAGACCCCATAGCCCTCAGCACCTCCCACCCAAATCCTACCTGTTCCAGTTGGGAACCCCTCACAAGCCCTTCCCCAAAACTCCCAGAAGCCATCTGTCAGAGCCCAAGTCCCCCTCCCTCACCCCTAGCCCCTGTGCCCCAGCATTCAGACCCTAGAGTGGCCAGGGCTGCCCAGGCCCCAGTTCCAGGGGCAGCTGGAGGTGCTGGGGACAGGAAACTGGAAGAGGCACTGGGGGCCCTAATGGCTGCCCTGGATGACTATCGTGGCCAGTTTCCTGAGCTGCAGGGCCTGGAGCAGGAGGTGACCCGGCTGGAGAGTCTGCTTATGGTGAGGATGGCTGGGCTGGTTTGCGGCAGCGCAGGGAGGGCAGCCAGGCAGGAGCGACAGCTCTGACACCCTTCACAACCCCAGCAGAGACAAGGCCTGACTCGCAGCCGGGCCTCCAGTCTTAGCATCACTGTGGAGCATGCCCTGGAGAGCTTCAGCTTCCTCAATGAAGATGAAGACAATGACAGTCCTGGGGACAGGTGAGAGGGGCTAGGAGCGGGGGAAGAGGGGAGGTGAGTAGCAAGTGAAGGAGAAAGGCGAGAAAGGGGAACAGGTGAGGTGAGGCCTGGGGGAGCACGTAAAGAGAGCAGTAAGATGGGTGGTGGGCTCGAGGGAGGTGGGTGGGAGGGAATGAACTTGCTGGCGGGTACATCTGTGTTCACCCCTCCCATGTACTCCTCGTGTGTCCTTGTCGCTCATGTTTTCAATCCCATCTGTATCCCCAGTGCTTCTGGTCACCTTCCTCCTCATCCCTGCAGTGTCTGCCTCCTCCATCAGTCCCCACCAGCTCCTGAGCCTCCAGTTCCTCCTCTCTTCCTTGACCTCACCTTGAACCTACCCTATGAATGAGCCTTTACTGTTCCTCCCCATGCATCCTGTGCCCCCCAGCATCAACCCCTCTGTCTGGACCCCAGCTTTCCCAGAGACCCTGGCCCCTTGGCTCTTTGTCCCAGAGTGGCCTTTGCCGATTCCCAGTTGAAGGTCATGCCCAGCCCCTCCTCCCTCCACTGCTGCCTAGGTTACGGCCCCGTGCCCTGTGCCCCTTGGGCCACAACCCCTTGCAGTCCACATTGCGTAGACCATCCCGCCTGCAATCCTACTCCCGCCCATCCCAGCCCCGGCGGCCTCAGAGGTCCCAGCAGTCCTAGCTGGAGGTAGCCCTGGGCAGACAGGCTCTGGAGACCCCCTGCTACCACTTGCTGGTCCCAGCCCTTTCCTCCTTCTGGAAGTCCTCCGTGAACTTACTCATTGTCTGTTGTTTGTGCATGATGTGTTCTTCTGTTCTGGGATGGGGGGAACTTAATAAAAATACTCTGGTGACCAGATGATGATGTGTGCTCCTGGGGCGGTTGACCCCATTTTTCTCTCAGGCTCCCAAACAGCCCGGAGCCTGGGGCTGAGGACAGCCTCGACTCACCTAGTGCCCGACCCCTCAGCACGGAGTGTCCAGCTCTGGACACTGCCTTGGTCCAGCACCTGTACCACTGCAGCCGCCTCCTGCTGGTGAGGCTAGTGGTATTCCCCCACCCTTCCCTTGTAGCCCCTTCCCCCAGGGAGCCCTACACTTCAATCCTGGCCCTCCACACCTCCTTTGAGTTCCACTCCCCAATGTCCCAGGGCCTGGCTCTTGCTGAATGGAACACCTCCCACACTCTGGCTCCCCCAAGCCTCTCCCGATGCATGCAGGGACTTGTAGTCCCTGATCTCCACCCTCTCTAAGCTCTGTCTTGAGGTCTGAGCTACTTGGCCACCCCTGTTCTCCAGAAACTGGGCACATTTGGGCCCCTGCGCTGCCAGGAGGCATGGGCCCTGGAGCGGCTACTGCGGGAGGCCCGAGTGCTCGAAGCAGTATGTGAGCTGAGCAGGCAATGGGAAATCCCTGCCACCTCTGCCCAGGAAGGTAAAAGCTGTGGGGGCTCTGCCTCGTGTCTGCCCCAAAGTTCCTCTCTTGCCCTATCCCACCTACGCGCCTGTCTCCCCACCGGCCTGTTCTGTTGCTGACAGTTTCCTGCACCTCCTCACAGTGGTGCAGTTCTCGGCCTCCCGGCCCGGCTTCCTGACCTTCTGGGACCAATGTACAGAGGGACTCAGCCCCTTCATCTGCCCTGTGGAGCGGGTGCTCCTCACCTTCTGCAATCAGTACGGCGCCCGCCTCTCCCTGCGCCAGCCAGGCTTAGCCGAGGCTGGTGAGTGGGCTGCCTACCTGCCCCCTCTGCTCTCCTTTCTCAGATCCCCAGTGATGGGACCTCAGGGAAAGCCAGGTCAGCCCACAGAGACATGCTGAGATGAGCACTGGGAAGAAACATCGAAGGCTCATGCCTCAGCACAAAAGGGCCCAGATTGGACCCTTTTGTGCTGGGTCCATGGACCTGTGCGTGGGGTGGGAGCACTCTTCCCTCTAAGGACCCAGGTCCATCCACACCCTGAGACCTGCGGCACTGCCTTCCACAGTGTGTGTCAAGTTCCTGGAGGATGCCCTGGGGCAGAAGCTGCCCCGGAGGCCCCAGTCAAGCCCTGGAGAGCAGCTCACTGTCTTCCAGTTCTGGAGTTACGTCGAAGCCTTGGACAGCTCCTCCATGGAGGCCTATGTGACCGAGACTGCCGAGGAGGGTGAGGCAGTAGGCCTGGTCACAAAGTGGCCTGATGCTATGGGTGGGTCTGAAGGTGTGAATTCAGGACATGAAGGTACAAAAGAACCCACTCCGGGAGGCTCTTTGCTCTGCCAGCTTGTTCCAACTGACAACCGCCCCCCGCCTGGCTTCCTTTTTTCAGTGTTACTGGTACGGAATCTGAACTCAGATGACCAGGCTGTTGTGCTGAAAGCCCTGAGGTTGGCACCTGAGGGGCGGCTTCGAAGGGATGGGCTCCGGGCCCTCAGCTCCCTGCTTGTCCATGGCAACAACAGGGTCATGGCTGCTGTCAGCACTCAGCTCCGGAGCCTGTCACTGGGCCCTGCCTTCCGGGAAAGGGTAAGAGTCAGGCAGGGCTCCCTGAGGGCAAAGGCTGGGGTCCCAAGCTCCCAGTGTCTGGCTAAGTCTGCCCTCCCACCCTTAACCAGGCCCTACTCTGCTTCCTGGACCAGCTCGAGGATGAGGATGTGCAGACGAGAGTGGCTGGCTGCTTGGCCCTGGGCTGCATCAAGGTGACCCCTTTCTCTCCCCTCCCAGCTCCCCAAGCCCTGGGTCCTGAGCCTTTCTCACCTGCTCCACTGGGCCCACCTCAATGGTCTCTCCCCCGGTAGGCTCCTGAAGGCATTGAGCCCCTGGTATACCTGTGCCAAACGGACACAGAAGCCGTGAGGGAAGCAGCTCGGCAGAGCCTGCAGCAATGCGGTGAGACTGGGGAATGGGAGATATTGGTCAAGTTGAGTTCTATGACATTTTGGCTGCTGGGAATAGGGGTGAGATGGGGTCAGAGGTGGGAAGGCCAGGGCGGGGCTAGGGCCTCTCCTGACCCCATCTTTATCCATTACAGGAGAAGAGGGACAGTCTGCCCATCGGCGGCTGGAGGAGTCACTGGATGCCCTGCCCCGCATCTTTGGGCCCGGCAGCATGGCCAGCACGGCATTTTAAACTCCCCACCCACCGGCCCCCAGTGCCCCTTACCCCCACTTTCAGGGCTTACCAGGCACTGGCAGGGAGGGTGAGGGCTGGCTCCAGACACTCCTCCCTCACAGATTCCTATCAATGAAAATCTAATATATTCTCCTTTTGTCCTTTGGGGTGGGTAGAGTCACTTGCCATAGATCGGTGTCCCGGGCCTGGCCATCCTGCCTCTGCCCTGCCATGTCCCTTGGTTTTGTATTTTATTTACAGAGTTTTACAGAAAATAAAAAAGCAAAATGCCTTTCCTACGTAGCCTGGACTGGTGTACTACTGACCTTCTGCTCCAGCACACTCTGGCTGTGGCCCTGACACTAGTGTGTCCACACTCCAACTGTGACAATGCCATGTGATTTTGCCCTGGAAATCCAGATGGAAGAGAGCCCAGAGGCTGGAACTGCACTTGGAAAAGAGGGCAGAGGAAGAGGGTGGTGGAGTGTTGCTGAGGAGGCCCGGCCTGCAGGTGGGTGTACCCTGGGCCTGGAAGCTGTGGGCCTAGACTGGAGCCAAGCCGTGGCGTTGGCCTAGAGAAGGCCCAAAGGGTGCCAGTCCTGGGAATGGCTCCCTAGCAGCCAGCTCACTTGGCCAGGAGGCAAAGAGGAAGCAGGCAGGAAGAGGTGTGGTGGTGGCTGGAGCTTCTGGCCACCAGGGAGCAGCAGAACCCTGTCAGGGCACGCCAGGCTTCTGGGTCTTCGCCTCAGCCCGGGCAGCTTCCTGCAGAAGGGGCTGAGCACAAGGAGCTCCTTGAGCATTGGGTGGTTGAGAGGAGACGCTTGCAGAGAGGGAAAGCCCAGGCCTGGGAGGCAGGAGACCCGGATGGCTGCCCTGTGACTCTAAACAGAAAGGCCCGCCTCTCCTCTCTGTAATAACAAACCTGACTAAACCCTGTGACCTCCCCACAGCTGGCAGACTTGTGCTGCTTCAGGAAAGAGGGCTCCAGGGAGAGGGCTCATGTGAGTTTATTAACCCCGGGAAGTTAAGTGTTCAATGGGAGGAGCCTGAGGGTAGGGGGGGACTTCAGCATGGCAGGCCTGTTCTAAGGAGGGCCCGAGGGAGGCTTACACTCAAGGCTGGAGAAACAGGTCTTCCACCCTTCCCCTCTCCCTCCAGAGCTTTCAATGGAGACCATGCAAGGGCAGGGCCTTCCCCACTCCCTGAGCCCACTCTGGTGTCCCAGTACCTGTGGCTGTAGCATAGCAGCGTGACACCCTGAGGGGAGTCTGTGTCCCTGTACTCAGGTAGAGCCAATGAGATGCCAACAGTCCCCCCTGGGGGGTGACCCAGATCCCCAGAGAGCCCTGCCCCCTGTGTTTTAGAGCTGTGTATGAAGAGGTTTGGCCGGGCCCTTAACCACCTGCTGGGGAAGCCAAGCTGAGCAGAAAAAAAAAAAAAAAAAAACGGTAACAGGAAGGAGCACAGGAAACACCTGTGTGTGGATGCAGGTGGCTCACTCCAGTTGGGTGGGGGCAAGCTGACAGCCCTCAGCGCATCGGCACAGCGCTGTGCTCCCTCTGTGACTGTGACGGGTGGCTTGGGAAGGATAGTGTAGCTCAGTTTTGGGGTGGTCAGCTGGAGTGGTAGGGGAGAGGAAGGCAAACAAACGAGACCAAGCCAGCACCCAAAGCTGGCCACAGCCTGGGCCTGCCGCAGGGACCCCTGCAGCAGGGTTGCAGTGCCAGGACCACCCCTAGGAGCCCCTCAGGCCTGAGGCCCCAAGAGATGTCCCCTAGTAGGGCAGGACCGTCCACTGACATCCAAAGCGTGGCCTGTGTGGCGGGGAAAGAGGAAGTGAACACTGGCTGACTAGGTCCTGAGAAAGTGCAGGCGGGGGTGACTGGACTAGCACAAGCTCATGGCTTAACCCACAGGAGAAGACAGGGCCTGGGCAAGAAATGTAGGGTGGGAAAATATCCCAGCCAGGGGTCAACTGGGACTGTCATTGGAAATCTGAGTGACTCTACATCTCTGCATTCCAATTCTGGGAAGGGATAAGGTACCTAACTCTGTCCTCTACAAGGAGAGTCCTGAATCCCAAGCCTTGTATTCAGCTCTAGGTGAGGGTGGATATGAAGGGCAGAGTGGGCAGGAGCTAGAATTAGGGCACTGTGAGGTACAGCCGAAGGACTGTCAAGGCCAAGACAAAAAGAGCCTCGGCCCTTTGCCCCACTAACCCTACCCAGCTCAGAGCAGTGTGAACCAACCCCAGAACAGCCACTCAACCCCTCTCCATCAGTGGCTTGAAGTCAGGCTGGATGGCCTCCTATACCCTGGCTCAGGCCCATGTCTGTGAGATGATGGGGGGCAGGGAGAGCCCTTGTCCTCCCTCCTGTACACCCTGCCCTCCCCCAATACACATAGCCTCACATAGGTCTTCCCACAGGGCAAAGCTGCTCCCAGCACACCTCCCATCTCCTATCCTGCTGTCACACAGGTTTGGGGAGGCACTCACTCCCGCAACTCTGGACAGTTGAGAGCCTGCTGCCTCCAGTGATGGGAGGTTGATGACACCATCGGGAGTCAAATGCACCAGAGCAGGGAAAGCCTGTCCCCAGCTGTCCTGTGGAGCCTGTGCCAGCCTCTTGAGGGGACAGAAGGAAGTGGGCCTCCAAGTTCTGTGACACACTGAGAAGCACCCCATCAATCAGGTCCATCAAGGCCACAGCCATGCCATGGCCACCATCGTTGGGGGTCTCCCCGGAAGAAACTAATAAGCATGCACTGCAAAAAAAGGAACCAGGCTGAGGTAGTCCAGGATACAATTTATTGTGTTGGTGGTCCCTGGAGGCTCCCCCGACTACCCTCCTTTCCTTTTGCCCTCTTCCAACCTTACCTTTCCTCCAGTCTCCCACTCTTCTTCCTCATGTATTCAAAGCTGCAGAGAACTAAAAAAAAAAGGCAAAAAAAAAGGCATGTTGTTAAATGCAAAGGAGCAGATGGGTTGGCACGTGGGAAGAGAACTGCTTCTTTGTCTCGCCTACAGAGTGGGGGTGACTTCCTTGTATGCTTCTGCCTGGTGTGTGGGTACAATCTGCTGAACCCTAGGCATATGACATGCTCCCCCCAACCCCAAACAGCCCTGGAGTGCCCTATTTAGGCCATCCATCACCCATGGACAGAAGGCTCTTGGCTTAGCTGCCAGACCTGGCTCTTCTGGGCCTGCATAATACAGAAGGGTGAGCTTGGGAAGGACTCCCGGGCCTATACAAACAGCTTAGGAAGAACATCTATCATTTGGAAAATAAGACTGTCATTGACCTGCGAGAAGGGGCCTCTTGTTTCAGAAGGCTGCAATGGTGTGTGCAATGGGGCCACAGTTTAAGTTTAATGTCAATGGTCACGTCTCACTTATCTCTGAAGACACCCAGGGCATATGGATCTTCAATAAGTACTGACTTGGAGCAGCTGAATAAGCAGATGAATTGCCATGATAACACCAACGTTTGTAGCTATTTCCTCTGAATCTCCTTACAACTTTCTCCTCCACCTCCTCCTCAGGCATCCTCTTATAAACATCACTCCACAGGATTCCATTCTAGGCCCTTTTCTCCTCTTTTGAAACACACTCCCTGAACCACCTCATCCATTTCTCGGGCTTCCATCTACACGCTGAGGCTGTGTGCCAGTGATTCACACGGCTCTTTCACCTCCTGACCCCCATATCCAACTGGTGACTGGACACCTTTTGAACAGCATCCTCAAAATCAAACTTATCTCAAAAGCTGTTTCTCCTCCAGAACTTCTGGAGAAAGTACTCAGGTACTCAAGCCACACAACTGGGACTCACCCTTGTCTCTTTCCCTGTCCCCTCTTCCCAGCCACCAGAATCTTCTCAATTAAATGCCCTAAATATTTCTAAATTCTGTCTGCTTCCCTTTATCCCCATGGGCACCACTCAGTTTCAGAACATGTTGACCTCTCTCCTAAACACTAAAACTGCCCCCTCACAGTCTCCCTGCCTCTGATCTTGCCCTTCTTTCGTCCATTCTCCGTGGTGCAAAGTGATTTCTAAAAACATAAACCCACCACTACAGTTTCTCTTCGGGAAAATTCCAGCCCCCTCAACCTGGCTCACAAAGGCTTTTAAGTGTATTCCTCTCTCCAGCCTCACTTCTGCCACCTAACTTCTCAGTCTGCACTGGACCTCACCAAACCCCCGGCAGGGCTTGCTTGCCCCTCCGTGTGGTGCACTCTTCCCACTCCTCATCTTGCCTTGCTAATGCCTGGTTACCTGATAGGCTTCAACCTAGACATCACAAATTTCTTCAGGAAGCTTCCCTTCCACTGGGCTCCTGTCACAGAAGCATGCATTTCCCCTAGTACAGTACTAGGGGAATCACACTCCATTGCAATTGCTCATTTACTTTGTACCCTCCAACATATACATACATAAGTATTTTCTGACTAGTCTACTAGGTAACAGGTACCACCCAAGTCTGCGAAAGATGACTGGTGCCTTGCTTGTAGAGCTCGGTCCAAGTATTTTGCTTTGTTTTTAAACAGCTTTATTGAGATTTAGTCCACGTACCATGCAATTCACCCATTTAAAATGTACAATGCAGTAGTGGCTTTTAGTGTATTTACAGAGTTGTACAATCATCACAATCAATTTTAGAGATTTCATCAACCCCCAAAGAAACTCAGCACTCCTTAGGTATCATCTCTGGGACCTCTACATCGCCTTCCCTTTCCCAGCCCCCAGCCCCCGAGACAACCACTAATCTACTGTAACCACAGATCCTATAGATTTGCCTATTCTGGACATTACTTTTTTTTTTTTTTTTTTTGGCCGCACCATGCAGCATGTGGGTCTTAGTTCCCCAACCAGGGATCAAACCTGCACCCCCCTGCAGTGGAAGTGTAGACTCTTAACCACTGGACCACCAGGAAAGTCCCTGGATGTTTCTTACAAATGAAATCAGGTTAGGTCTTCCCAACTTACCCAATTGTAACATTCACCTGAGAACTGCCATGGAGATTCAAATTCAGAGGCCAGGTAATCTGTATTTTAAACACATGCTCCAGGCAGTTCTCTATTTAATCAGGCTGCATCTGCCTTTACTGTCCCCACCAAAAGTGGGTCAAGAAATAGCTTTTGATGAATACCACTAAAACTTAACACGATCTGAAAACATTTTGAACATGAAAGGACAGTGTATGTTTAATGCAGAAAAAGCCTGGATACTCAAAATACCCCCCCGAGTCCCCCATGAAACATAGCTCTTCAGAACGCACTTTTACTGGGACTTCCCTGGTAGCGCAGTGGTTAAGAATCCGCCTGCCAGTGCTAGGGGACAGGGTTCAAGCCCTTGTCCAGGAAGATCCCACATGCCGTGGAGCAACTAAGCCCGTGCGCCGTAACTACTGAGCCTGTGCTCTAGAGTCCGCGTGACACAACCACTGAAGCCCGCGCGCCTAGAGCCCGTGTTCCACAGTAAGAGAAGCCACCGCGATGAGAAGCTCTCACACCGCAACAGAGAGTACCCCCCCTCTCTGCAACTAGAGAAAGCCTGTGCGCAGCAATGAAGTCCCAATGCAGCCAAAATATAAATTAATTAATTTTTTAAAAAAATGCACTTTTACCACGGGGATCTCAAATAAGGAATGGAATGGAAGCCTGAGCAGGGGACAATATAGGGAGGGAGAACTGAGATCAGACCAGTGGAGGCAGCAAGCAAGTTGCATCCACAGGGGCCAGAGGGGGCAGTTAGAAAGGGGCTTGTGGAGTGGCTGAGGAGTTTGGGATTTACCCCCAGAATACTGGGAAGTCATCCATGGGCTTGAAGCAGGGGAATTTTGTGATCACATCTGTGCTTTGGAAAGGTCGCTTTGGCAGTTGTGTGGAGGGAGGAAGCAGGGAGCAGTGAGGATTCTGCTGCTGTGGTCAGAGTGACAGTGCCTGAGCCAGGTTGGAGGCAGTGGAGATAGAGAGGTTAGAGTGAAGAGATGTTCTGATGGTAGAATGGACAGGATTTGGAGATTGATGGGATGTGGGAGATGAGAAAATGAAGCTCAGGTTTCTGGCCTGTGTGGTGGATGGGTTGTGGCATCTTTCACTGAAAAGGGGGAGCCCTAGAGAAGCAAATTGGGAGGAGAGTGACAAGGCTCATAGGGGTGGCCTGGGAACCATCCAGGAGGAAGTGTCCAGAAAGAAGCTAGATACGTAGATATGGGCAAGAAAAGAAGGGTGTAGGCTAGAGGCAGAACTTTGAGAGTCCTCCTTGCTTTACTGATATCCAGCGACCAATCTGTTCCTCCCACACATGCAGCTCATGCCTTTTACTTGCCTCTCCATCCTTGACTTTTACCTTCTAATGCTCATGAGGTTTAGTGTCTCCAGACTAATATGAGACAAAACATAAGGCCCTTGAGGACTAGGGACATCATCTCTCTCCAGTATTACCCTAGCCTTGAGCATAGACCTGGGCATCGAGCAGTTATTCAGGTTACAGATTAATAAGTTATGATTCCAAATACCTCTGCTATCTGCTTTCCAAGTGTCTGGAATTTCCCCCATTAAAGCCCTTCCTGGGGCTTCCCAGGCAGTCCAATGGTTAAGACTCCGAGCTTCCAATTCAGGGGGTGCAGGTTCAATCCCCTCTCAGAGAATTAAGATCCTAGCTGCGTGGTGCGCACCCCCCAAATAAATAAATAATAAAATAAAATTATGTTTTAAAAAAAGCTCTTCTTTGGGTTAAGGCAATAGGGTCTAACTTGCATTAGAGGGCAGACACCTTTTTACCCTTAAACAAATCACATAAAATTTGGAGAAGGGGGAGAAAATGAGGGAGCAGAGAGGCCCAGAGCCTGCCTGATAGACCTCTCTTCCTCTTCCCCCTCCCAAGCAGCCCCTGAGCTAAAGCATCATGTCCAGAGGATCCCTATAAAAATGGAAAATTTACCTAACAGTGAGGAGCCCTGAGCAGCCAGTGAAAGAACGGGAAGAGAGAAGGTGGGGCTGGAAGATCTGAGTACTCATTCTGGTTTTGCCAAGTTACTGGACGACTCTGAGCAAGTCACTTCATTTCTAGAGCTTAGGACAAAACTGTGGCTGGCTCTTCAAAAAGAACTGTGAACATCAGTTGACAGGGCAGGCATGAAGGTGTTTTGCAAAGTGAAAAGTGTACAGACTAGATGGAATATTTAAGGGTGATGAATGCATACCTGAAAAATGCAGGTAAGAGCACAGAGAACAAAAGTGACCTACTTCTCAAATGTGAGATGTAGGCCCAAGCAAAGTCCTTCTTTAGACTTTAGAGAGCAGTAGTTTGAGCTGAGAGGTAAAAAATAAACAGGGTTTTTACAGGGGTCTGAACAAAGCAGACATCAATAAGGAAAAAAATTCCTGTGGTCTGGGTAGGAGATGATGTAGAAGGGCAGTTCTTTAAAATTTAGGAGAAAGTGGTTGGCCTTGGCAGCTGACATTGAAAGCTTTCCAAATATCTTATAAGGTTTAGTATCATTACACCCTAGTTAAAAGTATGGGATGACTTGCTGTCCCCCCAACACTCTTCTACCCTTTTATGTCCTTGATTATGGCTCTTCACCTTACACACCTTTGCCTTGTTAATGCCTTCTGATCCTTTAACACCCAGTTGAAATGAGATACTCCTGGGGAATGATTTGCTCCTTTTTCTATGAGTTCATTTCTTCTCATTATAACAATTAATGTGTTAAATGTTTTTTGGTTTTGTTTTCTAAATTTTGAGTTTAAGGGCAGGAAACACATCTTGGGTCATCTTTGTATCCCCAGTGCCTAGAAACGGAGCTGAACATAGCTGGTAGTCAATAAATCTTTGCTGAATTGGAATATATCTCACACATGTCCTCAACAGACACAGAGAAATGGGAGTGTTCAGGTGTAACTAGGTCTTACCCCCAAAGTGGGCAGGAAGAGTCTTACCCATTGTTACTTAGAAAATCAGCACATCTCTCCTCCATTTGTTGATTCTCTTGCTTAATGAGTTCCAAAAAACACATAAATGATCAAGATTTTTGCAAGCTTTACCTGGGGGCAATAGTGGGAGCTAAGGAAGATGTTGGAAATAGCATTGTTCTCCTGAGAATTACAGCACAAAGTACACTTTTCTTAGAAAGAACGGCTTCCAGGCCAAGGAACGCTTAGTAAGTAATTCTATTAATTAATCTAGAAAGACTATGTCCATCAGAAGGCAGATTTCGGAGTGAGGGTAGGTTACTAAGAAGCATAAAAATAAAAGAAATAATAATGATAGTTTACATTTATTGTATGATTACTGGTGCCTAGAACTATGCCTAAAGTTTTACTTGCATTTTCTCATTCAGTCCTTAGTAAAGTACAATTATCATCCTATCTTATGGAGAAGAAACCTGCAGTTGAGTTGTTACTAATTCACGCAAGATCACACAGCTAATAAGGAGCCAAGACAAGATTCAAATGCCAGACAATCTGACTCCAGCATCAGAGAGGATGATATTAAGCATTTAAGTTATATAAATTACATCTCAACCAAACTAACTGCTTACCAAGGCTTTCTAGTAATATGGCTTCCCAGGAGGCTCTCCCATAGGGAGAGAATATGCCTTTTGCCAGCATGTGAGCACCAGTCCACTTCCCAGTGAGTCACTTGGCTTATCCATCAAGCTCCTGTGCACCTGATGAGTCCCTAAGGAAGGAATCCACTCTCGAGGCTGAGAGCCAGATCCTAGAATGTGGTGACTTCACCAATGCCATGTGGTAAGCTGACAGCCTTCTGTTGATAATGCCCTGAACTCCTGTGGACTACAAACCTGAGATAGTCCATGGGAGGAACACTTCCTTAAATCACTTGGTGCTTTTAAGTCACAACAGTTCTCGTTGGTGACGCAGTCTGGGATGGTACTGCAGGGAACAAACCTGTCATTATTTTTATCATCCCAACTGTTCCACAGGCTCTCATCATATTACTTTTCCTTCTCACCTTGTTTCTGTCCAGTATGAAACAGCCTATCCTGTTGGTTTGGCTTTACGTTCCTTGGTCTTTGGGGCCAATTTCATGAAGTAGGACACACATCACCATTTCCTGCAAGAAAAAAACATTTCCTTTTGTTCCTTCTTAGTGATCCTCAGCATTTTCTCAGCCATGTAAGAGCAGCATGTGGGAATCTTTGTCTTCAGAGAGCAGGCTCCAAGGCCACTTGGACCCCATTCCTGGCTTCTGATGCCTCAGAGGTCATATAGTTGTAATTATAGTTGATATAATATAAATATAGTAGTTGTCTTAGTCCATTCAGGCTGCTATAACAAAATACCACTGACTGGGTGGCTTATAAACAACAGATGTTTACTGTTCACAGTTCTGGAGGCTGGAAAATCTGAGGTCAAGGCACCAAAATGGTCATTTTCTGGTGAAGGCCCTTTTCCTGGTTCATAGCTGTGCCTTCTTGCCATGTCCTCACATGGTGGAAAGGGCTAGGAGCTCTATGAAACTTCTTTTATAAGGCACTAGCCCCATTTATGAGGGTTCTGCCCTCAGGACTTAAGCACCTCCCAAAGGCCTCACTTACTAATACCATCACATCTAGCATTAGGATTTCAACATATGAATTTTGGGGAGGACACATATTCAGACCATAGCAGTTGTAAATATAATTGTAAATACATTTGAGGGTTTTTGCCATCTAAATACATTGCCTTGGACTTCCTTGGTGGTCCAGTGGGTAAGACTCTGCGCTCCCAATGCACGGGGCCCGGATTCCATCCCTGGTTGGGGAACTAGATCCTGTATGCATGCCACAACTAAGAGTCCGCATGCCGCAACTAAGACTGGGTGCAGCCAAACTAAACAAATCAATAAATAAATACATTGCCTTATATTTATCCACATGAATGCTTTAGAGGTGTGGAGAAAAGGGAACCCTCTTGCACTGTTGATGGGAATTTAAGCTGATACAGCCACTATGGAGAACAGTATGGAGTTCCCTTAAAGAACTAAAAATAGAACTACCATATGACCCAGAAATCCCACTACTGGGCATATACCCAGAGAAAACCGTTAATTCAAAAGGACACATGCGCCCCAGTGTTCATTGCAGCACTATTTACAATAGCCAGGTCATGGAAGCAACCTAAATGCCCATCGACAGATGAATGGATAAAGAAGATGTGGTACATAGCTACAATGGAATATTAGCCATAAAAAGGAACGAAATTGGGTCGTTTGTAGAGATGTGGATGGATCTAGAGACTGTCATACAGAGTGAAGTAAGTCAGAAAGAGAAAAACAAATATCGTATATTAACGCATACATGTGGAACCTAGAAAATGGTACAGATGAACCGGTTTGATGAGCAGAAATTGAGACACAGAAGTAGAGAAAAAACATATGGACACCAAGGGGAGAAAGCAGGTGTGGGGGGGAGGTTGTGGGGTGATGAATTGGGAGATTGGAATTGACATGTATACACTGATGTGGATAAAATGGATGACTAAAAAGAAAAAAAAATAACAAAAAAAGAAGACATTCTTTTTTTAAAAATAAATTTATTTATTTTTATTTTTGGCTGCGTTGGGCCTTTGTTGCTGCATGCGGGCTTCCTCTAGTTGCAGCGAGCGGAGGCTACTCTTCATTGCGGTGCATGGGCTTCTCATTGCGGTGGCTTCTCTGTTGCGGAGCACGGGGTCTAGGTGTGCCGGCTTCAGTAGTTGTGGCTCGCGGGCTCTAGAGCACAGGCTCAGTAGTTGTGGCACACGGGCTTAGTTGCTCCGCGGCATGTAGGATCTTCCCGGACCAAGGCTTAAACCCATGTCCCTGCATTGGCAGGCAGATTCTTAACCACTGCGCCACCAGGGAAATCCTAGAAGACACTCTTGATGCTTAAAGATAAGATGGTTTTGAGGCAAGGTCTTAGAGAAAGTGAATTAGTCAGATTATTAAAGGTACCAGAAAGAAAAGAAGCTAAGCATTAAAGTGTAAGTCGGCTTTGTTCCCAGTACATATTTCCTAAGTATACCAGGAGCTGTTTGGAGAGGAGAGCTGAAAAAAATGCAAAATGCAAATATTCCAGAGGTGTCTGGTAATTTTTCTCTAAGTTTGCCTTTTCGTTATGCTTGAGTCCTCAGGTGTACATAAGAGACTACTGGAATAATTTGGTTTCTAGAAAAAGGGGTCACATGTAAATTTTCCAGATACTTCACACATTTCTAGAATAGTAAATAATCACAAAAGGCAAGTACCTATTACTAGAAATCAGAAAACTTGGGTGTTGGTGCTGAGAAACCAAATTATCCCTTTTCTTCATGTCTGTACCCAAGCAGCTGAATGTTACTTGGAGAAAAACCGCACACTGGGCCAACTGGTTTAACTTTAAACTCATGATCACAACTTCAAATGAGTACCCGATACCACCAAGGCAGTCCCACTAGGAAAACTGCAAGCTTGCTTTCTCTCTCCCCTGCATTTGCACCCATCTTCACCCTTGTTACCCTAATTTCCACAGTGGAAGCATCCTGTTCCTATCCAGGGTCAATCCTCCCAGTTTCCTTATATCCTCCCATGAATTTCACCCTGATTTAAGTCAAGCAAGGGAATTCCCTGGCAGTCCAGTGGTTAACCGCTTTCACTCCTGTGGGCCTGGGTTTGATCCCTGGTCAGGGAACTAAGATCCGGCAAGCCCTGTGGCGCAGAAAAAAAAAAAAAAAAAAAAGTCAAGCAAGGCTTCGCTTTCCTTTATCACTCCCAATGACAAATAAACATGCTCTAGAACCCTTTCATCTTTTAGAACATGCTCTAGAATTCTTTCATCCTCCCTTAACCCCATATCCTTCCACATTTATCCCTGAATTTCTTTGCTCCCTTCGCAGCTAAGCTTCTCTCATGTTGCCTATGTGTGCTGTCTCTATTTCCTCACTTTCCTGTTCACTCTTCAACCCATTCTAGTCAGGTCCACACCTCTGATTTCCCAACATGAATCAAGCCAAAGTCACCAATGATAATCTCGTCTTCCAAGATGACCAATTCAATATAGCCATGTTTCTGGCCCAAGTTTACCTCTCAGCAGCACTAAACACAGTTGACCATTCCCCTCCTACCTGAATCCTTCTCTGCCCTTAGATTCCAAATTCAACACTCTGTGGATTTCCTTCTGTCTTCCTGGCTGTTCCTTCTCAGTCTCCTTCTCCATTACCCTATCTCTAAATGCTGGAATGCCTAGGATTTGGCCTTGGAACTTCTCTTCACTCTTTCCTCCAAGTCAGAGGTCTTATAAACTGACAGCCCCCACGTGCGGCTTAATCAGCTCATGCAGTTTAAAAACATCTGATTTAGTTGCCAACACCTGGAGATTTTACACACACACACACACACACACACAGATTTCCTTTAAAAAGAAAAAAAATATCTGTCAACATTGGGCTAACATTCTCATAATGGAACAATCAGCTCAATGGAGCAGAAGCTGCCCACTTGACGCTGGGTCCGTTTGTTTTCCGTGATCTAAGGTAAGGGAGTTGAGAATACACTCCTGAGTCAGAATCCCATAAGTATCAAAGACTCTCCTCCCTGAGCCACCAGAACATCTTCCAGTCAGCCTTCAGGGAATTTTACTGCTGGTTGGGTAGAGTCCGCAGGTGCATCTCGGGGAGGGGGAGGGGCGACCACACTGTGAGGGGCTGAAGGACCCCGCCCACAGAGAGCTCAACACCTCTCGGGCAAAAACAAGAAACGTACGTTTTAAAATACACAATTACGCCGCTCCAAATACAGAAAGTCCTTTTGGCAAAAGACTGCTATGATCGTGTAAAAGCATCAAGGCTGTCCTTCTTCTGGCCTCTCCGGGATGAGATGGCCTGGGTACACCAGAAAGCCCTCGCCCTCTTCTCTCACAGCCGGTATTAGGAGGCCCTCTTGTAGGGCGGAGAGATCCCCCAAAACCGCTGGGCAAGGACAGCCCTACTCGTCGTGGCTCGCAGGCGCTGGATTGTTTCTGAGGAGCCGGTAGTGAGAAGGAATCCGTCCGGCCTTACCCGGTGGCGGGCTGCGGTGCTGCGCTCGGAGGGTGGGTCCGGCCCTGCTAGGGCGGAGACTGGGGCGGAGCCCCGCCCCCGCCCAAGAACCGCCTCAGCCCCACCGCCTAGCCCCGCGCGCGCTTCCTCCAAACACCCTCCCCCCACGCCCTCCCTTACTGATTCAGAGCTGGTGACTGCAGCTAAGGAACCAGGTCAACCGGGCCGGGACCCTGGACCGCCCAGAAGCAACTGCCTCCGCCCAGGAAGCCCCACCCAGCGGGAGCCCGGACGTCGGTCTCCCTAAGAACCCACGCGCGACCGCTCGAGGGCGCGTGCGGCGTGACGCGACCCGCAGCGCGTCCCGTGACGCCATCGCGCCCGCTTTTGAAAGTTGGCGCCCGGGGCCGCCTCCCATGCTGCCCTGCGCCAACCCCTCCCCTCACCTTTCCTCCCCCGCCCTCCACTCGTCGCCCGACCGGCCCCCCCCCACCCGTCCCTTCCCTTATCAGCACCCGCGGCCCCGGCAGCGCCGACGCAGGCGCACTGCACCGCGCCGCCGCCATTTTGTGTCCGAGTCTGTGGAGCGATTAAACCGTGCGCGGAGCTGCTTCTTTGGCGGCAGCGGCGTCGGCGGTAGCCGGTGCGGGTGCGCGGAGCTGGCTGGAGACGCCGGGTGGCCGGAGCGGTGGAGCGGCGGCGGAGCGAGCGCTGCGGGGGGTGTGGCGCGGAGGTAAGGGGGCCCCGGGTGGAGGAGGTTTCGCGGGCCGCCTCTAGGTGTCACGATGGGGCCGCTCCGGTCGGCGCTGGCTGTAGCCCGGCGCCAGCGCCGCCGCCGGGGGGTGTTTGTCTCCCTCTACCGTCCCTGCTGCGGCGCGGCCGCCGCCATTGCCCGTCGCCGCCGCGGCCCGGCCGCCCTCCCCCCCACGTCCGCCCGTTCGCTCGCTCGCTAGGCCTCCCTCCCACGGCGCGCTAGGCCTCCGGCGGTGGCACCGACAGAGGCCCGCGCGCTGGCGACTCCATTTTCCTTCCTTTGTTTCTGCCCTCGAGGCCGGCTCTTGGCCCGACCGATCACCCGGCCGCGGCCCGCCCTCTGCCCTCCGCCCCTCCCGCCATGGGTGGCCCCAGCCGAGAGCCGATCTCCGCTCCCCGGCTTCCGCGCCCGCCTCGTTCAAGTGTCGACACCCAGCCTCCGCGCGCGTAGCCGGGTCTCCATGCAGTATGGGTGTCGGGCCCTTGCCGACGCCTCTCGGGCTGCCCATCCTCCCTCCTGCCCAGTCCCGGAACCTACCCTGCGGCCTTAAGAGCGTCCCCCGCCGCCCGGCTGCTCCGCGGTCGCTCCCAGTCCGCGCGTCGCCGCCGCTGGTCTCCGTCTCCACCGAGTGGCGCAGGCGGCGCTGCTGCGGCTGCGAGTAGAGGGACCCCAGAGCTGCCGAGAGCTCCCTCTGCAAGGCTGGCTGAGCTGCTCGCGCCTCGACGCCGCCTGAGCGGGCGGGGGGACGCGCGCTCGCCGCCCCCGCCGGGCCTCGCTGCGCCCCCAAACTAGCGCCCGGGCTCCTCGCCCGACCTGACCGGTGCGGCCCCCCCACGGTGGGCGGAAAGGACACGAGTTCCACAAGTTTTTCTCGAACCAGGGTCGGATTCCCCTTGCAGTGATAGGAGCCTGACTTTGTGCGCTAAGAGATCTGAAAGGGATCAAAACTTAATTTCATTCTGATCTCAAATGACGTGACAAATTCCTGAATTCGGGATTATGGGCTGGCTAAATTGGTTCAGGCAACTCTTCAGTTTCCGTCTCGCTTTAAAACGTCCTGACGCTAACTTACTACAGTATTTAGTACCTGATGCTTTTAGGGCTAGGCGAAGGCAGTTTTGCCCCGGGATTGTGCAACCCGATCTAAAGCGCCAGTAGGGCAGAATGAATTTATTCCTGACTCCACTGGTAATTTGCCCATATGCTGAAATATGAGGGATGATGTTGTAATTGAATCCTGGGTCACTAGTTGCAGTTGGTTTATAAATATCTACGCGTAATGTAACTACTTTTTAGTAGCTGACTTCCTGTAGCCCTGAGTTCAGCAATAAGTAAACATTCGCATATGTAGCGTCTTCCTGCTTTCTTTGCGTTTGGATCAGATAGGAAAATTAAAATTCCAGGTCCCCTTTAGGTGGCAAAAGAAGTTAAACGGAAAGTATGTTAAATTTATTCTTTCCTTAAGTTCTCTTGCATCATTAAAAAGCTTCCTGTCGAATTGTCAGTTTTTTCTTTTCCCTCAAATATTCTAGTACCTTAATACAATATCGTGCAGCACTTGATATATCAACTGGGGTTGCTTTGGAGAGAGGAAAGTCTTGATTAAATAGCGGGGCGGGGAGGGGGAGTGGGGAGGCTATGTTAAGTTTATGAGGAAATTAAAACAGCCTGGTGCTAAGCAAAATTGACCGGTCTACTGTGTGTAATCTCAGTCTGTAGAATTCTGCAGCAAATGCCTCCATAGGGGAGTGTTTTCAACATTACTTTTTTGAGCCCTACAAAAATGTTCCTTCTCCCTCTCCTCCATAATAAAGTTGCCCTAAGCAACTAAATGCAGTAGTGTTGATTGAGTGTCAGGCTTGAGAATAGAACCACGCTTAATTGTCTAATATATTGGTCCGTTTGTGTCATTTTTGGCATTCTTGTAATTTTCAGTTTTACTTTCCTTTTGAAATTATGGATGGCAGGTGGCATGTTTTACTTATTAAAATAAGGTCCAACACGGGTTAAAATCCAGCGGGTCTGTAGTTGAGTCAGGAGGAAAGCTTGTTTTCCCGGTAGCACTGTGCTCCATAGACCATGTTTTGCTTCTTGATTTCAGTTGTGCCATGTACAGCCATCAGCTTCTTGGTCTTACACATCGTTTATGTCTTAAAAAAAAAAAAAACTCTGTTTTTGTATGTATGTATGTGTATGTGTATGGCTGTGTTGGGTCTTCCGTGCCGTGCGTGGGCTTTCTCTAGTTGTCGCGACCCGGGGCTACTCTTCGTTGCCGTGCGCAGGCTTCTCATTGTGGTGGCTTCTCTTGTTGTGGAGCACAGGTTCTAGGTGTGTGGGCTCAGTAGTTGTGACACATGGGCTTAGTTGCTCCACGGCATGTGGGATCTTTCTGGACCAGAGTTCGAACCCGTGTTCCCTGCATTGGCAGGTGGACTCCTAACCACCGCGCCACCAGCTAAGTCCCGTTTATGTCATTTTAATGGTATAGATATCGTCCACAGAGTTGCTGTCCTTTAAGATTTCCTGTATGCCAGGATTCATACTTTGTTTGTTTGTTTGTTTGTTTTGGCGGTGCCGTGCACCATGCGGGATCTTAGTTTCCTGACCAGAGATAGAACTCAGAGATCTAACCTGTGCCCCCTGCATTGGGAGTGCAGTCTTTTTGTGTGTGTGTGTGTGAGTCTTAACCACTGGACCACCAGGGAAGTACCCTTTGTTTTTATTGGAAAACTAAGTTTACAGAGAAAATAAATTGAGGACATAAGGTTACCCAAAGAAATTTAAATCACTAGTATGACGAAGATTACAACAGGAATGTTTACCTACCTAGGAAAATACTGCTTATTTAAGAGTAGCTGGTAAACATAGGAAAATACTGCTTATTTAAGAGTAGCTGTAAAAGTTATCTTTAGGGATACATTCAACCAACTTAAAATTTAGGAGCTGTAAAAGTTATCCTTAATATGCATTCAAATTCTAAGAGCTTTAGGATTTTGCTTTAAAGGACATAGAAAAAATGAGGGCACCCACCAAGGACTTCTCTGAGTGGCTTGGGGAGTTCCTTGGGAGTGGCAGAAGCCACCTGTGGCTGACTAGGGCCCTGCTGCAGAGCCATGCTGGCAGAATGTTCCTTTAGAGGCTGGTTTTTTGCTTCAGGGATGCTACTGGCATCAAATTCACTCTACATTAACTACTTCATAGGCTCTATTTCATTTTTTTTAAACCAGAAACCTAGTTGACCATCTGTCTAACTTATTTACCTACCTTGGTTTCAGACGACTAGAGGCTTTTTTGCCAAAAATTAGGTCCCTCTTCAAACAAGTAGGATTTGTCATAATTTAATGCTTTGAGAAAGAGTATACACGTTGAGAAGAACAATAATGGCAAGTAATGTATAACTTTGAAGACCATGGTTCACAATTAAATGTGTAGATTTGGCATACCATATTTGTTTTTTTAAACATCCCCAAACTTTCTCTAGTTGTTGTCTTCAGATCTTCTCTGGCAGTACCTTTGTGCATTTTCTCAGTGTTTAGTATTTGAATGCAAAGATGTGGCATTGCGTATAGACTGCTAACATATACCCCAAGAATAGTGATTTTTCCACACTTGATCTTATTTTTAGTCACCCATCAATTTTCAGGGGCATAAAATTTCATTCCTTTTGATGCACATTAGTGACAATATATGGACTCCAATACAAAAGTGTTTGGTGGACTAAATGCACTAATTCTTTTCTTATGTTGTTATAAATTGCCTTTTCAACAGAGAAGACTTTTCCTTAGCTTCATCTGGTAAGCTATTATATCAGTTTAGTTTTGTGGGCTTTAGTTGTGAGATGGGTTCCCTCTTAATTGTACCTCATGTGCCAAATTCTTTGGAAATGCTTAAATTTAGCTCTTTCATTTAATTTGGGAGTTTCTCCCGCCCCTCGCCCCCCGCCATGGAGTTAGGTACCACTCTACCATTGCCTGAAGCTTGACAGTCCATTTATTTGTATTTTAGGGAGAGAATTGTCAAGTAACAGTATGACCTAAAAGTATTTTGTTATTTGTCTAAAAAAAGATATTTCATTGCTGTGCTTCTAGGATTTTCAAAGGTCAGTAGTGAAAGCTCCCCCCATAGTTATTTTATTACATGAAAAATACAGTCTTTACTTGTGGTTTAAACTAACTTAATCAGTAAAACCACTGCTTGCTGAAGATAAGGAAATAAACTGTTAAAGGAGTATTACTGCATCTATAAGAATTAACTTTTTGGTAGTTTAACTGTGTTTACATTATTTGGTTGCAAGGTCACAATGGGGTGCTATTTTGATAATCAGAAATCTTTAGTTCTTTATATATTTAGCAAATGTTTAAAAAAATAATTGGTTTTATTATTGACTTGATAGACATTTACAGCATGTCAATTAGTAATGTGACATTTTAGCAAGTATATTGTTTCCTAGTTTTATTAGTCTTCCTCTTGCCCTCATTTTGCTTTTCATACTGTATCTGCATTTGTGTGTGTTTGGTATTCATAAAGTGATTTGTGCTTCTATTTTAGAATGATCACAGACCTGGGGCCAAAGAACAAGATGCAGTAGTGGACAGATTGCTGACCAGAGGCTTGAGAGCTGAGTTCTGTCTTCCCTGCTCAAACTGACTTTGCAGCCACGGAGAGGTAAATGCTGCTTCCATTTCTTGGTCTTAAAAATAGGAGTAATAAGACCTTCCTGGGGTTGGAGGATTTGCTGTACCATTCTTGGGTATAGGAGATACAGGATAGTGGGTAACTGAGGGCATATAAGCTTTATATTAGACAGTACTCCATTTGAAACTCTGCGTGCACTGTTGTATACTAGCTGGTGACACTGGGCAACTTACTTAACTTTTCTACCCCTACAGTCCTTATTTGTGAGAATAATACCAATTAAAGAGACTATTCTTAGAGTTGATGAGAATGTGTATAAAGCATCAAGTACCATTCTGAGTATGTACATAGAAAGACACAAGGATATGGTGGCTGCTTTTCTGTAGAAACCCAAAATACATTCCAAATATACATTCCAAAATGTATATTTTGACTCCTGGCAAATGACCTCAAAAGTCCAGGGCTTGTGGCAATTTGTAATTTTGATGAGGAACAGATGGAATCCTATTATTGGGGAAGCTGGTATCCTAGATAAAAATTGTCTCACTTGGGCTTCCCTGGTGGCGCAGTGGTTGAGAATCCGCCTGCCGATGCAGGGGACATGGGTTCGTGCCCCAGTCCAGGAAGATCCCACATGCCGCGGAGTGGCTGGGCCCGTGAGCCATGGCCGCTGAGCCTGCGCGTCCGGAGCCTGTGCTCCGCAACGGGAGAAGCCACAACAGTGAGAGGCCCGCGTACCACACACACACACAAACACACACACACACACACACACACACACACACACAAAAATTGTCTCACTTAATTTGAGTTAACCTAGCTGATAACCCATGTTTGCTTCATAGTGTTACAGTCATTATAAATAATTTTTTAAAAAACATTTGAAAGGTCACTTAAAATTTAGCCCACAATTTCTGCTGTGAAATATAATGAACAGTTTAGGGAACTTGGAACAGGCCTCTCATAAATGTCAGTCTACTAGGCTTTGGGATTTCATTAACAGTAAAGTAGGGTTCTAGGTGTGAAAATTATCTCTTCTCAGGCTACCAGGAAGAACATCTTTCTTATCCCCTAAAAAATGTGAAAATAGTTTAATTGCACTTGTGTAATGGCGAAAAGGAGTGTAAAAGTGAGGGTTACAAATGCTGAGATTAGATAAGCTTATGTGAATGAATCATCTAAATGACTATTAAGATTTTTCTTACAAGCTGTGCCTGGAGCAAATAGAGAGGAGGAAGGGAACAGGAGTGAAAGCTTCTCTTCTTCAACTCTCTGTTTTCCAAGTGGGCAGCTTGGTACCTCTATAGATATGAAGGACAAGATGTATGTGCTAGTATTCTGTCGCTCCAGAAATAACTTGTGCCCTGCAGGTTCTTTTAATGTTGACACACAGTACATACTAATGAGCTTCTGGAAAGAGAAACAATACTGATTTGAAAAGCTATTGAGAAAACTAGCCTTAAGAATTTGGGGAATGGGGTTGTAAGAACATTTTGGTCACTTTTAAGTGTTATGACTAGTTCCCTGGTTCTCAAACTGGGATATGAATACCCTTAGGGTACAAAGTGGTATGGTTCCGGGGTACTTGAAGCCACAAGATAAACATGACCCATCTTCTTGGAGCTTCAATTGTGCTCACTGAGGGGGCGGTGAGTTAAGTAATTTAACTGGTAAGTAATTACAAATTTTTTTACATTAAAGCAAATATATATTTTAGGAGAAGAATGTGAACTCTATGACTGTCTAAGATAACACAGGTCTTCAACAAAATAGGGCATGAGTGCTTGAGAGTGGGAAGCCCTATTTGTATAGGTACTACAGTGCAAACATTTGGGAAGCAGTACTTTTGAGCTATGTAACAGCTCTACCATCCAGCTCCTTACTTTGTCCCCTGTAGTATCTACTGTGGACTATAGAAGTTAAATTGTATTAAGTGGAGCTTGTTTGCTTGTATGCATGTTCCTACACATGGCCAACATGCACAGGAGCTCTGTGCAGATTGGTAGACAGTTCTAGATGGCTGGACCAAGTCATCAAGACCGTTCCAATGATATAAGAATTATAATTTAAAAGAAAAGCGGCAGTACTGAGCAAAATCAGGTCTAAAACTGTAAATTCTATAAAACAATTTTGAAAACAAATGTCACATTAACTCAAGCATAATTAACAATTTATACTGGTTTTTGTAACCTCCCCCCCCCCCGCCCCCATTCAGGTTAGTCCAAGTCATAATAAAATGGCTGAATCCTAAGCTATGGACCTTATGACTCCTAAAATAATTATTTGAAAGCATCTATTCTTATCTGTTTTGTATGTTTTGAAATTTCTAAGTATTGTTACTAGAGTATTGCTCTTAATGTAAATGGCACTTAAGAATTACATTTTCTGTATTGATAATGCCTGCTCTTTGAATACAGGTTTTATATTTGAACCTGACTGGTTCTAGATATACTGAAGTGTGACTTTCTCTGAAATGATGTAAATTGGATCAACTCAGATACTTAGATGTGCTCTAAATACCTGCAATATTTATTTATTGAGCACTTGTAATGTGCTCATTCCATCCTTTGAACACTTGCCTTTCTACTTTGTGCCAGGGAGTGCATTAGGTACCAGGGATTTCAAGATGAGTAAGAAAAGATTCCTTTTCCTGAGGGTCTTAAGTAGAGTATGGGGCAAGAGATCTATAAATAAGTGTTGTCAGTGCTCTGATAGAACTATGCTCAGGGTGCAGGGAGGATGGTCAGTTACAGAAGTTAGTGAAAGGTGTTGGGAAAGGCTTTCTGGAGGAGAGACCCTGATCTAGGTGTATCAGGAAATACAGAAGAAGCATAAAATTAGATTTTAATCTTACTAGGGCACCAAGGCTTAGCCAGCCTGCAGCTTAATAGCTCTGGCAGGTTCATTAAGGGTGACTTCCTTGTCCCTTCCTTCCCATTTGTAAAATGACATATCTACTCTATTGGAGGCTTATGACAGTTAAATGTAGTATCGTTAGGGCAAAATATACACAGTTGGTCCTTGAACAATGTGGGCTTGTACTGCTTGGGCAACTTATACACAGATTTTTTTTTTTCCCCATGGTAAATACTACAGTACTAGTAAATACCAAGGTGCTACAACCCACAGTTGGCTGAATCCACTAATGAGGGTATGGTGTATATGGAGGGCTGACTATAAATTAAACTTGGATTTTAAACTACATGGAAGTTCAGCTCTCCCCTAAACCCCATGTTCTTTGAGAGTCAGCTGTATGTTTGTAACTAACTATAATGTGCTACATAAGGGTAAAGTGATGATCTTTACACTTTAGCAGCAGTTGGTCATTGTATATATTTTGCATTAAATTGAATAGTGATGACCACCAGAGAGTACAAAAGTTAAGTGAACTTAAGTGGGACTTATCAGGAAATTAATCAGAAAATATATTGAGCAGTAGACAAACGGATAAGTAAACGGGATCAAATCCCATGTTGGGAGTGATGTTCGACAACCACTAAAAAAAAACTGATTGGGAAGACTATTAACCAGCAAAACGCTTATTAGAAGTTCTTTTTTTAACATAGTACATGGTGGGGGGAGGGGTAGGCAGGGAATTGGATGAAGGCAGTCAAAAGATACAAACATCTATTTATAAGATACATAAGTACTTACGTATAAGATACATAAGTACTTAGGGTGCTTATATGTGCAAGGTGATAAGTATAATTAACACTGTTGTATGTTATATACATGAAAGTTAAGAATAAATCCTAAGAGTCTCATCATGGAGAAAAATATTTTTTTCTGTTTCTTTAATTTTATATTTGCATGAAATGATGGATGTTCACTAAACTTACTGTGGTAAATATTTCTTGACGTATGTAAGTCAAATCATATGCTGTGCACCTTAAACTCATACAGTGCTATACATCAATTATATCTAAGTAAAACTGGAAGAAAAAAATTAAAATATGGTACAAAAAATTGTTATGGAAGAAAAGTAAAGAAAAACTCAAACAGTAATAACCTGGCATATAGCAAGAGCTTGTTTGAATGAATGGATGCCAAGGGAAAAAAAGACTAAATGGATAGGCATCAAAACACTAGTCAAAACAAAATAAACTAGTAGTGTGAGGGTGGTTAGGTTTGAGGTGACTTTTCTTGGTTTTCTGTAGTTTTATAACATAGTTATTTTATAGTGCAAATAGATTTTTTTTTTCAATTATCAAAATTTGGGAGCAACAATATTCAACAATAGAGGACTAATTAAATTACAATACACCTGTTTACAGACAGTCCTCTGTATATGCAGATTTAACCAACTGCGATGTGCCATTTTATATATAAGTGACTTGAGCATCCACAGACTTGGGTATCTGGCCAGGGCTGGGAGGTGTCCTGGAACCAATTCCCTGTGGATACCAAGGGACAACTGTAATAGAATGTGATGCAACCATTTTATTATGTCTAGAAATATATTGAAATGGAGAGGGATTTGAGACATGCTACATAAAGAAAGCAGATTATCAAGTAGTAAGCACAATATAATTTCGTGTGAGAGTAAATACGTGTATATGTGGGGAGGGGACTGTGGATATAAACCAGCATGTTTATGTAAAATGTATAAGGTCATATTCTTGCTTATCAGAGTTTTCTCCTATTATCTGTGTTGTATAATTTTTAAAGGGAAAAAGGAATACAGTACAATAGGAAATAGTACTGAAGCTTTCCAATAAGTATAAAGAAATAATGAAAGTATTTTTGCCTAGTAAAGCTAGGCTCAAGAGCTTTGCAGGAACAGTTGCAAAAGTGCAGGCAGGTGGAGGGCACTGGCAGCCGTGTATCTGCCCAAGTGTTAGAGGGAATTGAGGTTGCAGTGGCAATTCTTAAAACTTTCCTTACTTAAATTTGGTCTTAATCTTTTTTTTTTTTTTCTTTTTTTTTTTTTTTTTGGTCCCCATTTTGTTTTCAATCTTCAATTGTACTGTGAATCTTAAGCTAAAGTCCATGTTAAATCCTAAGAGCCTGGATGCTGTCACCCATATCTAACTCCCCAGCCTTATCTTGCACTGTGCTCCTCTCGTCTTTGTTCTACCTTACAATCCATAGTTCTGGGCATGTTCTTTTCCGCCCCAGAGCCTTTGTATATATCATTCTCACTGCCTAGAGAATTATTTCCTCCTTTTTAATCTAGTTGATATCTGAAGAAGGAGACAGACATTTGGGGGGGGGGGTCTTGGGTCAAACAGCTCAGCCTTCCCTGACTTCCTTAAAAATATAGTCTCTTGTAATTTTCCTTCCTAACACATATTATAATAGCAGTTTCACACTTGGATAATTATTTGGTTAATACCTCTCTCTGTCCATGGACTGTAATCTTATGAGTGTAGGGTTGTGTTAATTATTATTAGCACAATAACTTTTCTTTATGCCGTTCCCCGGCCTCTCACTGCTGTGGCCTCTCCCGCCGTGGAGCACAGGCTCTGGACGCGCACGGGCCCAGCCGCTCCGCGGCATGTGGTATCCTCCCGGACCGGGGCACGAACCCGTGTCCGCTGCATCGTCAGGCGGACTCTCAACCACTGCACCACCAGGGAAGCCCAGCACAATAACATTTTATTCTTTGTATTTTGTGCAGAGTTCGTCACCTCACTGAATATTTCTTGAATGAATGACTATGAATAAATGTATGAGGAAATTTATTTATTTAAAAAAAAAATTTTTTTTTTTTAGAGAGAGATAGGAGAGTGAGAGAGATTATGAGGAGAGCGAGAGAGATGAGGAGAGCGAGAGAGATTATGAGGAGAGAGAGAGATTATGAGGAGAGAGATTATGAGGAGAGAGAGAGATTGTGAGGAGAGAGAGAGAGACATTGTGAGGAGAGAGAGAGATTATGAGGAGAGAGAGAGTTTATGAGGAGAGAGATTTTGAGGAGAGAGAGAGATTATGAGGTTAGAGAGAGAGATTAGGAGAGAGAGAGAGATTGTGAGGAGAGTGAGAGAGATTATGAGGAGAGAGAGAGATTGTGAGGAGAGAGAGAGTGAGGAGAGAGAGATTATGAGGAGAGAGAGATTATGAGGAGAGAGAGTGAGAGGGATTATGAGGAGAGAGAGATTATGAGGAGAGAGGGGGGGTTATGAGGAGAGAGATTATGAGGAGAGAGAGGGATTATGAGGAGAGAGAGATTATGAGGAGAGAGAGATCATGAGGAGAGAGAGAGATTATGAGGAGAGAGAGAGAGAGATTGTGAGGGGAGAGAGAGATTGTGAGGAGAGAGATTATGAGGAGAGAGAGAGAGATTGTGAGGAGAGAGATTATGAGGAGAGATAGAGATTATGAGGAGAGAGTGAGATTGTGAGGAGAGTGATAGAGATTATGAGGAGAGAGAGAGAGATCGTGAGGAGAGAGAGAGATCATGAGGAGAGAGAGATTATGAGGAGAGAGAGAGGGATTATGAGGAGAGAGAGAGATTATGAGGAGAGAGAGAGATCATGAGGAGAGAGAGAGAGGAATTATGAGGAGAGAGATTATGAGGGGAGAGAGAGGGATGAGGAGAGAGAGAGGGATTATGAGGAGAGAGAGAGATTATGAGGAGAGAGAGAGATTATGAGGAGAGAGAGATTATGAGGAGAGAGAGATTATGAGGAGAGAGAGATTGTGAGGAGAGAGAGAGAGATTATGAGGAGAGAGAGATTGTGAGGAGAGTGAGAGAGATTGTGAGGAGAGAGAGAGATTATGAGGAGAGAGAGAGATCATGAGGAGAGAGAGAGAGGAATTATGAGGAGAGAGATTATGAGGAGAGAGAGAGATTTTGAGGAGAGAGAGAGAGATTGTGAGGAGAGTGAGAGAGATTATGAGGAGAGAGAGAGATTATGAGGAGAGAGAGAGATCATGAGGAGAGAGAGAGAGGAATTATGAGGAGAGAGATTATGAGGAGAGAGAGGGATTATGAGGAGAGAGAGATTGTGAGGAGAGAGAGATTGTGAGGAGAGAGAGATTATGAGGAGAGAGAGAGATTTTGAGGAGAGAGAGAGAGATTGTGAGGAGAGTGAGAGAGATTATGAGGAGAGAGAGAGATTATGAGGAGAGAGAGAGATCATGAGGAGAGAGAGAGAGGAATTATGAGGAGAGAGATTATGAGGAGAGAGAGAGATTTTGAGGAGAGAGAGAGAGATTGTGAGGAGAGTGAGAGAGATTATGAGGAGAGAGAGAGATTATGAGGAGAGAGAGAGATCATGAGGAGAGAGAGAGAGGAATTATGAGGAGAGAGATTATGAGGAGAGAGAGGGATTATGAGGAGAGAGAGATTGTGAGGAGAGAGAGAGATCGTGAGGAGAGAGAGAGATCGTGAGGAGAGAGAGAGAGATTATGAGGAAAGAGAGAGATTATGAGGAGAGAGAGAGATTATGAGGAGAGAGAGATTATGAGGAGAGAGAGATCATGAGGTGAGAGAGAGATTATGAGGAGAGAGAGATTATGAGGAGAGAGAGTGAGGTTGTGAGGAGAGTGAGAGAGATTGTGAGGAGAGAGAGAGATTATGAGGGGAGAGAGAGAGATCATGAGGAGAGAGAGAGAGGAATTATGAGGAGAGGGATTATGAGGAGAGAGAGAGGGATTATGAGGAGAGAGATTATGAGGAGAGAGATTGTGAGGAGAGAGAGATTGTGAGGAGAGAGAGATTATGAGGAGAGAGAGAGATTGTGAGGAGAGAGAGAGATTGTGAGGAGAGAGAGATTGTGAGGAGAGAGATTATGAGGTGAGAGAGATTATGAGGAGAGAGAGATTATGAGGAGAGAGATTATGAGGAGAGAGATTATGAGGAGAGAGAGATTATGAGGAGAGAGAGAGATTATGAGGAGAGAGAGTGAGATTGTGAGGAGAGTGATAGAGATTATGAGGAGATAGAGATCGTGAGGAGAGAGAGAGATCATGAGGAGAGAGAGAGAGGAATTATGAGGAGAGGGATTATGAGGAGAGAGAGAGGGATTATGAGGAGAGAGATTATGAGGAGAGAGATTGTGAGGAGAGAGAGATTGTGAGGAGAGAGAGATTATGAGGAGAGAGAGAGATTGTGAGGAGAGAGAGAGATTGTGAGGAGAGAGAGATTGTGAGGAGAGAGATTATGAGGTGAGAGAGATTATGAGGAGAGAGAGATTATGAGGAGAGAGATTATGAGGAGAGAGATTATGAGGAGAGAGAGAGATTATGAGGAGAGAGAGAGATTATGAGGAGAGAGAGTGAGATTGTGAGGAGAGTGATAGAGATTATGAGGAGATAGAGATCGTGAGGAGAGAGAGAGATCATGAGGAGAGAGAGGGATTATGAGGAGAGAGAGAGAGATTATGAGGAGAGAGATTATGAGGAGAGAGAGAGACTGTGAGGAGAGAGAGTTTGTGAGGAGAGAGAGAGATTGTGAGGAGAGAGAGAGAGATTGTGAGGAGAGAGAGAGATTATGAGGAGAGAGAGATTATGAGGAGAGAGTGAGAGGGATTATGAGGAGAGAGAGATTATGAGGAGGGGGGGTTATGAGGAGAGAGATTATGAGGAGAGAGAGGAATTATGAGGAGATTATGAGGAGAAAGATTATGAGGAGAGAGAGAGAGATTGTGAGGAGAGAGAGAGATTGTGAGGGGAGAGAGAGATTGTGAGGAGATAGAGATTATGAGGAGAGAGAGAGATTATGAGGAGAGAGTGAGATTGTGAGGAGAGTGAGAGAGATTATGAGGAGAGAGAGATTGTGAGGAGAGAGAGAGATTATGAGGGGAGAGAGATTATGAGGAGAGCAAGAGAGAATATGAGGAGAGAGAGATTATGAGGAGAAAGAGAGATTATGAGGAGAGAGAGATCATGAGGAGAGAGAGAGAGGAATTATGAGTAGAGAGATTATGAGGAGAGAGAGAGGGATTATGAGGAGAGAGAGATTATGAGGAGAGAGAGAGGGATTATGAGGAGAGAGATTATGAGGAGAGAGAGATTGTGAGGAGAGAGAGAGAGATTATGAGGAGAGAGAGATTATGAGGAGAGAGAGAGATCATGAGGAGAGAGAGAGATTATGAGGAGAGATAGAGGGATTATGAGGAGAGAGAGATTATGAGGAGAGAGAGAGGGATTATGAGGAGAGAGATTATGAGGAGAGAGAGATTATGAGGAGAGAGAGAGATTGTGAGGAGAGAGAGAGAGATTAGGAGAGAGAGATTATGAGGAAAGAGAGATTATGAGGAGAGAGAGATTATGAGGAGAGAGAGAGATTGTGAGGAGAGAGAGATTATGAGGAGAGAGAGAGATTGTGAGGAGAGAGAGATTATGAGGAGAGAGAGAGATTGTGAGGAGAGAGAGATTATGAGGAGAGAGAGATCATGAGGAGAGAGAGATTATGAGGAGAGAGAGAGAGATTATGAGGAGAGAGAGTGAGGTTGTGAGGAGAGTGAGAGAGATTGTGAGGAGAGAGAGATTATGAGGAGAGAGAGAGAGGAATTATGAGGAGAGGGATTATGAGGAGAGAGAGAGGGATTATGAGGAGAGAGATTATGAGGAGAGAGAGATTGTGAGGAGAGAGAGATTGTGAGGAGAGAGAGAGATTATGAGGAGAGAGAGAGATTGTGAGGAGAGAGAGAGAGATTGTGAGGAGAGAGATTATGAGGTGAGAGAGATTATGAGGAGAGAGAGATTATGAGGAGAGAGATTATGAGGAGAGAGAGAGATTATGAGGAGAGAGAGTGAGATTGTGAGGTGAGTGATAGAGATTATGAGGAGATAGAGAGAGATCGTGAGGAGAGAGAGAGATCATGAGGAGAGAGAGAGATTTTGAGAGAGAGAGAGGGATTATGAGGAGAGAGAGAGAGATTATGAGGAGAGAGAGGTTATGAGGAGAGACAGATTATGAGGAGAAAGAGAGAGATTATGAGGAGAGAGAGAGAGACTGAGGAGAGAGAGTTTGTGAGGAGAGAGAGAGATTGTGAGGAGAGAGAGAGAGATTATGAGGAGAGAGATATCATGAGGAGAGAGTGAGAGGGATTATGAGAAGAGAGAGATTATGAGGAGAGAGGGGGGGGTTATGAGGAGAGAGATTCTGAGGAGAGAGAGGGATTATGAGGAGAGAGAGATTATGAGGAGAGAGAGATCATGAGTAGAGAGAGAGATTATGAGGAGAGAGAGAGAGATTATGAGGAGAGAGAGTGAGGTTGTGAGGAGAGTGAGAGAGATTGTGAGGAGAGAGAGAGATTATGAGGAGAGAGAGAGAGGAATTATGAGGAGAGGGATTATGAGGAGAGAGAGAGGGATTATGAGGAGAGAGATTATGAGGAGAGAGAGATTGTGAGGAGAGAGAGATTGTGAGGAGAGAGAGAGATTATGAGGAGAGAGAGAGATTGTGAGGAGAGAGAGAGAGATTGTGAGGAGCGAGAGATTATGAGGAGAGAGAGAGATTGTGAGGAGAGAGATTATGAGGTGAGAGAGATTATGAGGAGAGAGAGATTATGAGGAGAGAGATTATGAGGAGAGATAGAGATTATGAGGAGAGAGAGTGAGATTGTGAGAAGAGTGATAGAGATTATGAGGAGATAGAGAGAGATCGTGAGGAGAGAGAGAGATCATGAGGAGAGAGAGAGATTTTGAGAGAGAGAGAGGGATTATGAGGAGAGAGAGAGAGATTATGAGGAGAGAGAGGTTATGAGGAGAGACAGATTATGAGGAGAAAGAGAGAGATTATGAGGAGAGAGAGAGAGACTGTGAGGAGAGAGAGTTTGTGAGGAGAGAGAGAGATTGTGAGGAGAGAGAGAGAGATTATGAGGAGAGAGAGATTATGAGGAGAGAGTGAGAGGGATTATGAGAAGAGAGAGATTATGAGGAGAGAGGGGGGGTTTATGAGGAGAGAGATTCTGAGGAGAGAGAGGGATTATGAGGAGAGAGAGATTATGAGGAGAGAGAGATCATGAGTAGAGAGAGAGATTATGAGGAGAGAGAGAGAGATTATGAGGAGAGAGAGTGAGGTTGTGAGGAGAGTGAGAGAGATTGTGAGGAGAGAGAGAGATTATGAGGAGAGAGAGAGAGGAATTATGAGGAGAGGGATTATGAGGAGAGAGAGAGGGATTATGAGGAGAGGGATTATGAGGAGAGAGAGATTGTGAGGAGAGAGAGATTGTGAGGAGAGAGAGAGATTATGAGGAGAGAGAGAGATTGTGAGGAGAGAGAGAGAGATTGTGAGGAGCGAGAGATTATGAGGAGAGAGAGAGATTGTGAGGAGAGAGATTATGAGGTGAGAGAGATTATGAGGAGAGAGATTATGAGGAGAGATAGAGATTATGAGGAGAGAGAGTGAGATTGTGAGAAGAGTGATAGAGATTATGAGGAGATAGAGAGAGATCGTGAGGAGAGAGAGAGATCATGAGGAGAGAGAGAGATTTTGAGAGAGAGAGAGGGATTATGAGGAGAGAGAGATTATGAGGAGAGAGAGAGATTATGAGGAGAGAGAGATTATGAGGAGAGAGAGATCATGAGGTGAGAGAGAGATTATGAGGAGAGAGAGATTATGAGGAGAGAGAGTGAGGTTGTGAGGAGAGTGAGAGAGATTGTGAGGAGAGAGAGAGATTATGAGGGGAGAGAGAGAGATCATGAGGAGAGAGAGAGAGGAATTATGAGGAGAGGGATTATGAGGAGAGAGAGAGGGATTATGAGGAGAGAGATTATGAGGAGAGAGATTGTGAGGAGAGAGAGATTGTGAGGAGAGAGAGATTATGAGGAGAGAGAGAGATTGTGAGGAGAGAGAGAGATTGTGAGGAGAGAGAGATTGTGAGGAGAGAGATTATGAGGTGAGAGAGATTATGAGGAGAGAGAGATTATGAGGAGAGAGATTATGAGGAGAGAGATTATGAGGAGAGAGAGATTATGAGGAGAGAGAGAGATTATGAGGAGAGAGAGTGAGATTGTGAGGAGAGTGATAGAGATTATGAGGAGATAGAGATCGTGAGGAGAGAGAGAGATCATGAGGAGAGAGAGAGAGGAATTATGAGGAGAGGGATTATGAGGAGAGAGAGAGGGATTATGAGGAGAGAGATTATGAGGAGAGAGATTGTGAGGAGAGAGAGATTGTGAGGAGAGAGAGATTATGAGGAGAGAGAGAGATTGTGAGGAGAGAGAGAGATTGTGAGGAGAGAGAGATTGTGAGGAGAGAGATTATGAGGTGAGAGAGATTATGAGGAGAGAGAGATTATGAGGAGAGAGATTATGAGGAGAGAGATTATGAGGAGAGAGAGAGATTATGAGGAGAGAGAGAGATTATGAGGAGAGAGAGTGAGATTGTGAGGAGAGTGATAGAGATTATGAGGAGATAGAGATCGTGAGGAGAGAGAGAGATCATGAGGAGAGAGAGGGATTATGAGGAGAGAGAGAGAGATTATGAGGAGAGAGATTATGAGGAGAGAGAGAGACTGTGAGGAGAGAGAGTTTGTGAGGAGAGAGAGAGATTGTGAGGAGAGAGAGAGAGATTGTGAGGAGAGAGAGAGATTATGAGGAGAGAGAGATTATGAGGAGAGAGTGAGAGGGATTATGAGGAGAGAGAGATTATGAGGAGGGGGGGTTATGAGGAGAGAGATTATGAGGAGAGAGAGGAATTATGAGGAGATTATGAGGAGAAAGATTATGAGGAGAGAGAGAGAGATTGTGAGGAGAGAGAGAGATTGTGAGGGGAGAGAGAGATTGTGAGGAGATAGAGATTATGAGGAGAGAGAGAGATTATGAGGAGAGAGTGAGATTGTGAGGAGAGTGAGAGAGATTATGAGGAGAGAGAGATTGTGAGGAGAGAGAGAGATTATGAGGAGAGCAAGAGAGAATATGAGGAGAGAGAGATTATGAGGAGAAAGAGAGATTATGAGGAGAGAGAGATCATGAGGAGAGAGAGAGAGGAATTATGAGTAGAGAGATTATGAGGAGAGAGAGAGGGATTATGAGGAGAGAGAGATTATGAGGAGAGAGAGAGGGATTATGAGGAGAGAGATTATGAGGAGAGAGAGATTGTGAGGAGAGAGAGAGAGATTATGAGGAGAGAGAGATTATGAGGAGAGAGAGAGATCATGAGGAGAGAGAGAGATTATGAGGAGAGATAGAGGGATTATGAGGAGAGAGAGATTATGAGGAGAGAGAGAGGGATTATGAGGAGAGAGATTATGAGGAGAGAGAGATTATGAGGAGAGAGAGAGATTGTGAGGAGAGAGAGAGAGATTAGGAGAGAGAGATTATGAGGAAAGAGAGATTATGAGGAGAGAGAGATTATGAGGAGAGAGAGAGATTGTGAGGAGAGAGAGATTATGAGGAGAGAGAGAGATTGTGAGGAGAGAGAGATTATGAGGAGAGAGAGAGATTGTGAGGAGAGAGAGATTATGAGGAGAGAGAGATCATGAGGAGAGAGAGATTATGAGGAGAGAGAGAGAGATTATGAGGAGAGAGAGTGAGGTTGTGAGGAGAGTGAGAGAGATTGTGAGGAGAGAGAGATTATGAGGAGAGAGAGAGAGGAATTATGAGGAGAGGGATTATGAGGAGAGAGAGAGGGATTATGAGGAGAGAGATTATGAGGAGAGAGAGATTGTGAGGAGAGAGAGATTGTGAGGAGAGAGAGAGATTATGAGGAGAGAGAGAGATTGTGAGGAGAGAGAGAGAGATTGTGAGGAGAGAGATTATGAGGTGAGAGAGATTATGAGGAGAGAGAGATTATGAGGAGAGAGATTATGAGGAGAGAGAGAGATTATGAGGAGAGAGAGTGAGATTGTGAGGTGAGTGATAGAGATTATGAGGAGATAGAGAGAGATCGTGAGGAGAGAGAGAGATCATGAGGAGAGAGAGAGATTTTGAGAGAGAGAGAGGGATTATGAGGAGAGAGAGAGAGATTATGAGGAGAGAGAGGTTATGAGGAGAGACAGATTATGAGGAGAAAGAGAGAGATTATGAGGAGAGAGAGAGAGACTGAGGAGAGAGAGTTTGTGAGGAGAGAGAGAGATTGTGAGGAGAGAGAGAGAGATTATGAGGAGAGAGATATCATGAGGAGAGAGTGAGAGGGATTATGAGAAGAGAGAGATTATGAGGAGAGAGGGGGGGGTTATGAGGAGAGAGATTCTGAGGAGAGAGAGGGATTATGAGGAGAGAGAGATTATGAGGAGAGAGAGATCATGAGTAGAGAGAGAGATTATGAGGAGAGAGAGAGAGATTATGAGGAGAGAGAGTGAGGTTGTGAGGAGAGTGAGAGAGATTGTGAGGAGAGAGAGAGATTATGAGGAGAGAGAGAGAGGAATTATGAGGAGAGGGATTATGAGGAGAGAGAGAGGGATTATGAGGAGAGAGATTATGAGGAGAGAGAGATTGTGAGGAGAGAGAGATTGTGAGGAGAGAGAGAGATTATGAGGAGAGAGAGAGATTGTGAGGAGAGAGAGAGAGATTGTGAGGAGCGAGAGATTATGAGGAGAGAGAGAGATTGTGAGGAGAGAGATTATGAGGTGAGAGAGATTATGAGGAGAGAGAGATTATGAGGAGAGAGATTATGAGGAGAGATAGAGATTATGAGGAGAGAGAGTGAGATTGTGAGAAGAGTGATAGAGATTATGAGGAGATAGAGAGAGATCGTGAGGAGAGAGAGAGATCATGAGGAGAGAGAGAGATTTTGAGAGAGAGAGAGGGATTATGAGGAGAGAGAGAGAGATTATGAGGAGAGAGAGGTTATGAGGAGAGACAGATTATGAGGAGAAAGAGAGAGATTATGAGGAGAGAGAGAGAGACTGTGAGGAGAGAGAGTTTGTGAGGAGAGAGAGAGATTGTGAGGAGAGAGAGAGAGATTATGAGGAGAGAGAGATTATGAGGAGAGAGTGAGAGGGATTATGAGAAGAGAGAGATTATGAGGAGAGAGGGGGGGTTTATGAGGAGAGAGATTCTGAGGAGAGAGAGGGATTATGAGGAGAGAGAGATTATGAGGAGAGAGAGATCATGAGTAGAGAGAGAGATTATGAGGAGAGAGAGAGAGATTATGAGGAGAGAGAGTGAGGTTGTGAGGAGAGTGAGAGAGATTGTGAGGAGAGAGAGAGATTATGAGGAGAGAGAGAGAGGAATTATGAGGAGAGGGATTATGAGGAGAGAGAGAGGGATTATGAGGAGAGGGATTATGAGGAGAGAGAGATTGTGAGGAGAGAGAGATTGTGAGGAGAGAGAGAGATTATGAGGAGAGAGAGAGATTGTGAGGAGAGAGAGAGAGATTGTGAGGAGCGAGAGATTATGAGGAGAGAGAGAGATTGTGAGGAGAGAGATTATGAGGTGAGAGAGATTATGAGGAGAGAGATTATGAGGAGAGATAGAGATTATGAGGAGAGAGAGTGAGATTGTGAGAAGAGTGATAGAGATTATGAGGAGATAGAGAGAGATCGTGAGGAGAGAGAGAGATCATGAGGAGAGAGAGAGATTTTGAGAGAGAGAGAGGGATTATGAGGAGAGAGAGAGAGATTATGAGGAGAGAGAGGTTATGAGGAGAGACAGATTATGAGGAGAAAGAGAGAGATTATGAGGAGAGAGAGAGAGACTGTGAGGAGAGAGAGTTTGTGAGGAGAGAGAGAGATTGTGAGGAGAGAGAGAGAGATTATGAGGAGAGAGAGATTATGAGGAGAGAGTGAGAGGGATTATGAGAAGAGAGAGATTATGAGGAGAGAGGGGGGGTTTATGAGGAGAGAGATTCTGAGGAGAGAGAGGGATTATGAGGAGAGAGATTATGAGGAGAAAGAGAGATTATGAGGAGAGAGAGAGATTGTGAGGAGAGAGAGAGAGATTATGAGGAGAGAGAGATTATGAGGAGAGTGAGAGAGATTATGAGGAGAGAGGTTATGAGGAGAGACAGATTATGAGGAGAAAGAGAGAGATTACGAGGAGAGAGAGATTGTGAGGAGAGAGAGAGATTGTGAGGAGAGAGAGAGAGATTGTGAGGAGAGAGAGAGAGATTATGAGGAGAGAGAGATTATGAGGAGAGAGAGAGATTGTGAGGAGAGAGAGAGATTGTGAGGAGAGAGAGATTATGAGGAGAGAGATTATGAGGAGAGAGAGATCATGAGGAGAGAGAGAGATTATGAGGAGAGAGAGAGAGATTATGAGGAGAGAGAGTGAGGTTGTGAGGAGAGTGAGAGAGATTGTGAGGAGAGAGAGAGATTATGAGGAGAGAGAGAGAGACTGAGGAGAGAGTTTGTGAGGAGAGAGAGAGATTGTGAGGAGAGAGAGAGAGATTATGAGGAGAGAGAGATTATGAGGAGAGAGTGAGAGGGATTATGAGAAGAGAGAGATTATGAGGAGAGAGAGAGATTGTGAGGAGAGAGAGAGATTGTGAGGAGAGAGAGATTATGAGGAGAGAGATTATGAGGAGAGAGAGATCATGAGGAGAGAGAGAGATTATGAGGAGAGAGAGAGAGATTATGAGGAGAGAGAGTGAGGTTGTGAGGAGAGTGAGAGAGATTGTGAGGAGAGAGAGAGATTATGAGGAGAGAGAGAGAGACTGAGGAGAGAGTTTGTGAGGAGAGAGAGAGATTGTGAGGAGAGAGAGAGAGATTATGAGGAGAGAGAGATTATGAGGAGAGAGTGAGAGGGATTATGAGAAGAGAGAGATTATGAGGAGAGAGGGGGGGTTTATGAGGAGAGAGATTCTGAGGAGAGAGAGGGATTATGAGGAGAGAGAGATTATGAGGAGAGAGAGATCATGAGGAGAGAGAGAGATTATGAGGAGAGAGAGTGAGGTTGTGAGGAGAGAGAGAGAGATTGTGAGGAGAGAGAGAGATTATGAGGAGAGAGAGAGAGGAATTATGAGGAGAGGGATTATGAGGAGAGAGAGAGGGATTATGAGGAGAGAGATTATGAGGAGAGAGAGATTGTGAGGAGAGAGAGATTATGAGGAGAGAGAGAGATTATGAGGAGAGAGAGAGAGGAATTATGAGGAGAGGGATTATGAGGAGAGGGATTATGAGGAGAGAGAGAGGGATTATGAGGAGAGAGATTATGAGGAGAGAGAGATTGTGAGGAGAGAGAGATTGTGAGGAGAGAGAGAGATTATGAGGAGAGAGAGAGATTGTGAGGAGAGAGAGAGATTGTGAGGAGCGAGAGATTATGAGGAGAGAGAGAGATTGTGAGGAGAGAGATTATGAGGTGAGAGAGATTATGAGGAGAGAGAGATTATGAGGAGAGAGATTATGAGGAGAGATAGAGATTATGAGGAGAGAGAGTGAGATTGTGAGAAGAGTGATAGAGATTATGAGGAGATAGAGAGAGATCGTGAGGAGAGAGAGAGATCATGAGGAGAGAGAGAGATTTTGAGAGAGAGAGAGGGATTATGAGGAGAGAGAGAGAGATTATGAGGAGAGAGAGGTTATGAGGAGAGACAGATTATGAGGAGAAAGAGAGAGATTATGAGGAGAGAGAGAGAGACTGTGAGGAGAGAGAGTTTGTGAGGAGAGAGAGAGATTGTGAGGAGAGAGAGAGAGATTATGAGGAGAGAGAGATTATGAGGAGAGAGTGAGAGGGATTATGAGAAGAGAGAGATTATGAGGAGAGAGGGGGGGTTTATGAGGAGAGAGATTCTGAGGAGAGAGAGGGATTATGAGGAGAGAGAGATTATGAGGAGAAAGAGAGATTATGAGGAGAGAGAGAGAGATTATGAGGAGAGAGAGATTATGAGGAGAGTGAGAGAGATTATGAGGAGAGAGGTTATGAGGAGAGACAGATTATGAGGAGAAAGAGAGAGATTACGAGGAGAGAGAGATTGTGAGGAGAGAGAGAGATTGTGAGGAGAGAGAGAGAGATTGTGAGGAGAGAGAGAGAGATTATGAGGAGAGAGAGATTATGAGGAGAGAGAGATTGTGAGGAGAGAGAGAGATTGTGAGGAGAGAGAGATTATGAGGAGAGAGATTATGAGGAGAGAGAGATCATGAGGAGAGAGAGAGATTATGAGGAGAGAGAGAGAGATTATGAGGAGAGAGAGTGAGGTTGTGAGGAGAGTGAGAGAGATTGTGAGGAGAGAGAGAGATTATGAGGAGAGAGAGAGAGACTGAGGAGAGAGTTTGTGAGGAGAGAGAGAGAGATTATGAGGAGAGAGAGATTATGAGGAGAGAGTGAGAGGGATTATGAGAAGAGAGAGATTATGAGGAGAGAGGGGGGGTTTATGAGGAGAGAGATTCTGAGGAGAGAGAGGGATTATGAGGAGAGAGAGATTATGAGGAGAGAGAGATTATGAGGAGAGAGAGATCATGAGGAGAGAGAGAGATTATGAGGAGAGAGAGTGAGGTTGTGAGGAGAGAGAGAGAGATTGTGAGGAGAGAGAGAGAGGAATTATGAGGAGAGGGATTATGAGGAGAGAGAGAGGGATTATGAGGAGAGATTATGAGGAGAGAGAGATTGTGAGGAGAGAGAGATTGTGAGGAGAGAGAGAGATTATGAGGAGAGAGAGAGAGATTGTGAGGAGAGAGAGAGAGATTGTGAGGAGCGAGAGATTATGAGGAGAGAGAGAGATTGTGAGGAGAGAGATTATGAGGTGAGAGAGATTATGAGGAGAGAGAGATTATGAGGAGAGAGATTATGAGGAGAGATAGAGATTATGAGGAGAGAGAGTGAGATTGTGAGGAGAGTGATAGAGATTATGAGGAGATAGAGAGAGATCGTGAGGAGAGAGAGAGATCATGAGGAGAGAGAGAGATTTTGAGAGAGAGAGAGGGATTATGAGGAGAGAGAGAGAGATTATGAGGAGAGAGAGGTTATGAGGAGAGACAGATTATGAGGAGAAAGAGAGAGATTATGAGGAGAGAGAAAGAGACTGTGAGGAGAGAGAGTTTGTGAGGAGAGAGAGAGATTGTGAGGAGAGAGAGAGAGATTATGAGGAGAGAGATTATGAGGAGAGAGTGAGAGGGATTATGAGAAGAGAGAGATTATGAGGAGAGAGGGGGGGTTTATGAGGAGAGAGATTCTGAGGAGAGAGAGGGATTATGAGGAGAGAGAGATTATGAGGAGAGAGAGAGATTGTGAGGAGAGAGAGAGAGATTATGAGGAGAGAGAGATTATGAGGAGAGTGAGAGAGATTATGAGGAGAGAGGTTATGAGGAGAGACAGATTATGAGGAGAAAGAGAGAGATTATGAGGAGAGAGAGATTGTGAGGAGAGAGAGATTGTGAGGAGAGAGAGAGATTGTGAGGAGAGAGAGATTATGAGGAGAGAGAGATTATGAGGAGAGAGAGTGAGAGGGATTATGAGGAGAAAGAGATTATGAGGAGAAAGAGATTATGAGGAGAGAGGAGATTGTGAGGAGAGAGAGAGATTATGAGGAGAGAGAGAGAGATTATGAGGAGAGAGAGAGATTGTGAGGAGAGTGAGAGAGATTATGAGGAGAGAGATTGTGAGGAGAGAGAGAGGGATTGTGAGTAGAGAGAGATTATGAGGAGAGTGATAGAGATTATGAGCACAGAGAGATTATGAGCAGAGAGAGTGATTATGAGGAGAGAGTGATTATGAGGAGAGAAAGATTATGAGAAGAGAGAGATTATGAGGAGAGAGAGGGATTGTGAGGAGAGAGAGAGAGAGATTATGAGGAGAGTGATAGAGATTATGAGGAGAGAGAGTGATTATGAGGAGAGAGAGATTATGAGGAGAGAGAGAGAGATGAAGAGAGAGAGATTATGAGGAGAGAGAGAGATTATGAGGAGAGAGAGAGAGATTGTGAGGAGAGAGAGAGATTTGTGAGGAGAGAGAGATTATGAGGAGAGAGAGAGAGATTGTGAGGAGGGAGAGAGAGATTATGAGGAGAGAGAGAGAGATTATGAGAACAGAGTGATTATGAGGAGAGAGAGAGATTATGAGGAGAGAGAGAGATTATGAGGAGAGAGAGATTATGAGGAGAGATCTGGTCTTAATCTTTTTTTGTATCATTCGAGTAATGTTTAGTTTCATTCTTTGGTAGAGTCCAACAATTGTAGAATTATACTAGGACCTAAGGAACCTTTTACTTTTTTCCCTAGAGGTAAACACTATTAATAGTTTGGTGTGTTGGGCTTCCCTGGTGGCGCAGTGGTTGAGAATCCGCCTGCTGATGCAGGGGACACCGGTTCGTGCCCCGGTCCGGGAAGATCCCACATGCCACGGAGCTGCTGGGCCCGTGAGTCATGGCCCCTGAGCCTGCGTGTCCGGAGCCTGTGCTCCACAACGGGAGAGGCCCCAACAGTGAGAGGCCCACGTACCACAAAAAAAAAAAAAAAAAAAGTTTGGTGTGTTTCCTTTCGGTTTTTTCTTCCACTTTTGTAAATGGCCATGTACATATGGTACAGTTTTTAAAACAACATGTGTAATTGTGCAAGTATTCTGTGACTACCACATTCAATACAAGGAAATGAGAGGAAATATTTCAAACAGTACAAAATGATAATAGTGAAAAGTAATAACTTCCCCCTGCCTCTCATCCCTCAGTTTACTTCCCCACGTAATAAATATTACCAATTTTTCATATATCCTTCCAGAGAAAATTCTACATATATATAAACATGTGTTTATGTATCTTTTTTTAAAGAAACACAAATGGCAGCATACTATCTGCATTGTTCTGGACATTTGAGTTGTTTTCGATCTTTTGCTGTTAGAGAAAGATGCTATAATAATTATCCTTCTTGCATACAGCTCTTTGGGCACATGTACTAGTGTATCTGTACGATAAATTCATAGAAGTTGAACTGCTTATATATTCCTAGAAGAGGGAGTGGCATGTACGAAGACCCAGAGGCAAGAGAAAAGAAACCTAGGACGTTCTGGATACTGAAAGCAGCGACTAGAGCAGAGTGGATGAGGCTGGGTGCAGATATGCTGATAGAGCCTTGAAGGACCCTGTAGGCCCGGTGAAAGGGTTTAGACTTCAGCCTAAGAGTTTTAGCATGGGAGGTTTCAGAAGGGAAGTTTCCTTGCTGATAATGAACTTATATTTTAGAAATCTGTGGCCACTGTGTAAAAAATGGGTAGTAATGGAGCAAGAGGGAAAGCAGGGAAACTAGTCAGGAGGCCATCGCACTTGGCCAGGCGAGATACAATGTCGGCCTGACTTAAGGTAGGGGATCTCAACAGAATTGCTGTTTGTCTAGTTTTGTTGTATTTTTTGTTTTGTTAAACTAAGCTGGAATCCTATCCTGTGTCCTCTTTTGTAACCTTTTTTCATGTTATATGTTATGAACATTTTCCTTGTTAGATACCCTATGTTACCTCAAATTACTGGGAACATAGTTCCTTATTGCTAAATGTTAAGCTTTCTAACCTATTGCTTGTTGTTGGCCTTAGCTATTTGCCTCGAATACTTCATGTCTCTTCTTATTCCCCATGGTTCGAATTATTTCTAAAATAAGAGTAGGACTTCCCTGGTGGTGCAGTGGTTGAGAGTCCACCTGCCGATGCAGGGCACACGGGTTCGTGCCCCGGCCCGGGAAGTTCCCACATGCCGCGGAGCGGCTGGGCCCATGAGCCATGGCAACTGAGCCTGCGCATGCGGAGCACAGGCTCCGGAACGGGAGAGGCCACAACAGTGAGAGGCCCGCATACCGCAAAAAAAAATAAAATAAGAGTAAATTGGCTTCCCTGGTGGTGCAGTGGTTGAGAGTCCGCCTGCTGATGCAGGGGATGCGAGTTTGTGCCCCAGTCCGGGAAGATCCCACATGCCGCGAAGCAGCTGGGCCTGTGAGCCATGGCCGCTGAGCCTGCGCATCTGGAGCCTGTGCTCCGTAACGGGAGAGGCCACAACAGAGAGAGGCCCGCATACCAAAAAAAATAAAAAATAAAAAATAAAATAAAATAAGAGTAAATTGACTTTGAATGAAAGCCAAGTTAATTGTAAATTTGAGTGCATAGACTTTTATCTATTCAGAATCCTATCAAGTATATAGCTATAGCTCTAAGCATTTTTCACACTGAAATTAAATCCTGTGTTTCTTATTTTGAAAGAGGTAGATGATACACTAGCTTCCCCAACAAGGAAGGAGGAAGTAGAGTCCTAAAGTGTCCTAGATGGGTGAGGGCTTTTGAAGAAAAGAGCAGATAGATATCTTGATGCTTTGTGTGCAGTGGGGAGGGAGGGGGGGAATTATACCCTGACTTAGAGCAGCCTTTCTAGTTAAAACATACCCTAATGGAAGGGGGGGAAGAGCCAGTCTGGTAGACGGTATCTTTTTTTTTTTTCTTTTTTTTTTGGGCTGCTTTGGGTGTTAGTTGCAGCACGCGGGATCTTCATTGCGGTGCGTGGGCTTCTCTCTAGTTCCAGAGTATGGGCTCAGTAGTGTAGCACATGGGCTTAGTTGCCCCGTAGCATGTGGCATCTTAGTTCCCCGACCAGGGATCGAACCCACGTCCCCTGCATTGGAAGGCGGATTCTTTTTTTTTCTTTTTTTTTAAAATTAATTATATTTATTTTTGGCTGCATTGGGTCTTCGTTGCTGCACGTGGGCTTTCTCTAGTTGAGGTGAGCAGGGGCTATACTTTGTTGCGGAGCTCGGGCTCTAGGCGTGTGGGCTTCAGTAGTTGTGGCTTGCAGGCTCAGTCATTGTGGCTCGCAGGCTCAGTAGTTGTGGCGCACGGGCTTCGTTGCTCTGTGGCACGTGAGACCTTCCCGGACCAGAGCTCAAACCCATGTCCCCTGCATTGGCAGGCGGATTCTTAACCACTGCACCACTAGGGAAGCCCCCAGCCTACTACTTTATAGATAAACTCTGGTATTACAAAACTTTGGCATAGCATAGTCACTGTCACAAATTGTTAAGTGTGTGTAAGATACTATACATTCACAGAAGTATGGTACAGAACTATAATAATAGAGGACAGACACCCTAATTGTTTTTAGTAGTTCTTGTATTTCTGTTTTATTTGTATCTTACAGCTTTCTGCTTCTGTTTAAATTTTTTTTGTTGTAGGTATATGTTGAGACTATAAAATAGTAGTGACTTGGTTTCCTGTTGGGAATAAATTTTATTATATAATACATTTTTTTCTTTCCGGCTTCTTGGCGGACAAGGCCTTTGATCCTTCTTTTGTCTTGTCTTTTGAGTATTTGTAAATATATAAATTTCCCACCAACTTCTTGATTAAACTTTTGTCTGAATTTCTTTTTTTTTTTTTTAACATCTTTATTGGAGTATAATTGCTTTACAATGGTGTGTTAGTTTCTGCTTTATAACAAAGTGAATCAGTTATCTATATACATAAGTTCCCATATCTCTTCCCTCTTGCATCTCCTTCCCTCCCACCCTCCCTATCCCACCCCTCTAGGTGGTCACAAAGCACCAAGCTGACTCCCTGTGCTATGCGGCTGCTTCCCACTAGCTGTCTGTTTTACGTTTTATATTTCTTTTTTTTCTCTATTTGTTTCCATATTTCTCAGGAGTAACCACGGTGACAGATTACTTGTTTTTATAACCTAATATAAATTCAAAGTAGCATTTTGTTTCTTTTATTGTTTAAATGTCTCTGTGTTCCTGTGCATGTATAGCCTTTTTCTGTTTTTTAGATTTCTTTGTTCTGTTGAACAACACTTTAACTGTTATTCATATTTTATGCTATACTGTTTAGATGTCTCTCTGTATTTTTTTCATATTAACTGTTTCTTGATCTTTGTTCAAAGGCAGTATATTGCCACTTATTATTGCTATTACTATGCCTTTGGTACAGACACAGACATTGTTTAAGCATTTGACTTCTGATTTAACCTTGACCTTATAGGAGACCCCATTTACCAAATAAAATGGTCTTGTTTCTACAAAGTATCCTTCAGGAGTGAGTACTGGGTTATAGAGACCCTGGAGCGGTGGCCACATGGTCATTGACACACACTGCAAAAACATGAATTCACTCCATTATGTGTGTCCATTTCTCTTTTACTTTCCCCCTTTTTCCTTTTGTCGTTGTTGAGCTTGTCCATACCATCTAGACAGACCTTTTGATATTGATGCTACCCACAATAGAGGTGAAATTTTAGAACGTCCTTCTTGAGTCATACATTCCATTATTGCTCATACAGGAATCATATTAGTTTTGAGGTAGGCTTTTATTTTTATTATTCCAAATAAATAAATGAAATGATTCTTTGTTGTAAAGAATGAACAAAAAATTCTAATAGTAGAAAACTATGGGTATTTGAGTGGTTTTGATTTATGTTGACTTGCATTTAAAGTGCATAACTGTTGTGTTCTATCAATAGGTCAGTCACTTCAAAGCCATAGTCAGCATTCTGTATCAGGATTACCTTGGGACCTTTTGAAATATGGTCTGTCCCACCCCAGACCTATTGAATCAGAATCTCTGGGATCTGTGCATTTTAAAGCTCACCAGGTGATTTTGACACCAGCCAGGTTTGGGAACCACTGCTCAGGTAGAACTTGCCCCCAATCCATAGATGTACTGTATATTTTACACTGTATGTGTGTAATTTATTCCTTTTTATAACATAATTATTTATTCAAGGTGATACTTGCTGTACATCCCCAACCTTTCTCATATTCTCAGTGATGAAACACTGTAGGAGCACTCTAAAGACAGTCTTAACTCTGAGCTGCTTTCAGGATTATGGGCCTGGAGCAGGGCAAGGAGGGACCTGGTGGTCTCTGACATAGTCACCCTTGGGAGAACAAGGAGAAATATGAGGCATTAGGTTGCTGTATGCCAGCAAAAGTGTCATTCAGGCTGTAGAAAGCAGAAAGGGATAGCTCGTGCCTGGGAGGCAGCCTCCAATCCAAACTGTGGCACTAGGATGCTGACTGCCAGATAAGGTTTGTCTTCTGTTTCACGTATAAATGTCCAATAAGTGAAATAAACAGGGTACCCTTAATGAGGGCCTAGAACATGACCTCTGAAACCAGGTCACAATAATAAACGAGGTGGTTTAATACAGTTCCACATGAATTTTTTTGCACAAAGTTTGTCTAATTCCGTACATATTTATGTTTTTCCCACTTACTGTTTCCTCTGCTAGAATGTTTCTCTCTACTGTAGTTCGCCTGTCAAGGTCTATTTTATCCTTTAAGATCCACCTTTAGCAGTTTCTCTCGTTAAAGCCCTCCTTCACCAGCTTAAGCTATCCTTTTTGCCAGGGTGGTGGGAAGTATGTGTTAACCTCTGTTACAGCACACACTATATAGCTCTTGTTTGTTGTTCTCTTTGTCTCCCTGTCAGCTGAGGAGCTCTCTGAGAACCAAGCCCTATGCAGTTAGGACTTTTTTTTCCAAATAATTAAAAGGGAAATTCATTTCTGTGTACCCAGCATCAGGTGCCTTTTGATAAAAGAATTATTATTGGTTTTTATTATTGGTTTAGCACTTCTTATTCTTTGTAGCAAAAGAACTCTTTCACCTTCTATGATTGTTTCACCATATTGTTGAATTAATATTGTTGCAATTACAAATATTTTATTAGTATGTATGTATTTTCTTATTTCCTAGGTTCAAAGCTCTCCATAAATAGAATTTTTCAAGTAGCTGTTAGAATCATTGTTTTGCTTTGACTGCACCTTTTAATATTAACAAATGGGGAGAAGGGTGGGTTAAAAACTGGGGTGCTCTTAAGCGTTTTTACTTAAAAGAGATAGAATTTTATTTCCCTTTTAATTACTTCTCCCCCCTCCCCCAAATGCCCCACCTGTTCTTATTAAAGTTAATGGCACACAACAGGGAAGAGAAAGGTGTACATGTGACTGAGTTGGTGAGTGCTACTTCAGATAAAGGCTGCTTCCGCTTCCAGTCACCCTGAAGTAAATGGTCGCTAATGTTTTTCTGCTTCTCAAACTGAGTCATCCTTTCCACTCAGCTCCTCCCCATTCTTTATGGTAGTCTGCAACTTTCCTGGTACTCAGTATTAATCAGCATGATACTTTGCTTTGAGTTATCTTAAGCTCTCAGATAAGATGATGATGTATATATTTTCAGGAATAGTAGAGTAAAATGGTTATTTTATTTGACTTTTTAAACCTAACTTTTGTTCCAAAAGGGTAAATAATTTTTGTTATTTTTCACTAGTGTTCTGCATCTAATAAAAGTCAGCTTTTCCTTTCATTCTCAGGAGAAACTGGTTACTTATTTGTAATTCCTTTTTTTTTCCCTTGTCCTAATGGCACTTAGTATCCTCTACAGTCAGAATACCGAGCTAGGTTTTTCAGTCTCCTGGCTAAAAACGTTCTTCTAATTTAAAGATCTAGAAAAGAGAAAGCTACAGGGTGTCTCCTCTCTTCTCTGCCTTCTAATGATGTCTGATGTTTTGTATTGAGCAGTCTGAAGGCAAGTTGTTAGGTGACCTCCGTGTTAGGCTATTTCAGAATTGCTGTGGCTTATGGAATCTCAGTGGGGAGTTGGGGCTGCTGTTTCTTGCCAAGAGTGTAGACGGTCTTCTGATCTGCTCCAGGAAATAAGTTGGGGTTTTAGCTATCTGTTGTCCCTGTAGAGAACAACAGTAGTGTATTAAACAAAAAGTTTGGGTGGTTTTATTTATAAAGCAGACTTCTGGAAATTGTCCTTCTCTACTGTCTTATTCTCAATGCACATGTGTTATTCTTAGTACACATATATTTTATAATAACCAGTGCCCCCAAATGACTAAACTCTGAACTAGTGAGTATGAAAGGTTATTTTGGTGGTTTTCCTTTGAGAAATAACCTGACACATTTGCTGTCTAGCCACATAATCAGGTGATAAAAATTACTAAGTCTTAACATCTTCAAAAATTAGTGTATTCACAATTAGCTTTTATTTTTGTGGCAGGATTTTAAAAATCTTAAACCTATACTTGTGTTGTTAAGACTTAATTTTTTCTATTTGAGAAATGACACAAACATAGCAATAAAGGATATAAATTCATATTAAGCTTCCACATAGCATACAAACAAGGTTTTGTTTTTCCATGTTCTCTTCCTGCTTTTGTCATGTGCAGGAACCATTTATACATGTTTCATATGACAGTGACACCAATATTGAATGTCTGCTGCTTACCTAACACTGTTTTTGTGTTCATTGCTGTAGAGTATTCAGAAGTAAAAGGCATAGGACAGATACATAGAACAGTATATTACAGACAAACAAAATAACAAAAATGAAACAAATAAATTAAAGTTCAGTCTGCACTGGTCAAGGTTGAGAAGACTTTGAATAGGGGATAACTTGACCTGGAGGGGACAAGACAGTAGGCTCTTGTGTGGGAGATACCCCAAAGGTGAGGTTGGATGGGTCGAAAGGATGGTAACAAATCATACAGAACTCTGGGATCGAAGCCAAAGAGTTTGGAGTTGACTGAGTAACCCTCAATCCTCATGAGTTCTTCTGCCTCATTTCAGGAAGATTTAGTCTGGCAGCAATATGCTGGACAGACTTTCTATAGTAAGATAGACCAGCCTGGTAGACTGTTTAATTCCTTTTTGGCTCTTTTTCTCTTTCATTCCTGGATTTGATCAGTCACCAGATTCTGTCAACTGGTTGCTACCTTCATTCTGCAGATAATTGGTAGTTTATCAGAGAAGTCATTTTTGTGGGGAAAATTTATCTACGGTTTGTGATTAGAATTCTAAGAAACAGAAAGGTCATATGTTAAGCGAACATATATTCATTGCCTTCTGGGGTGACCTATAAAGATACAGAAGAGCACAGTAGCCAGGCTCTGCCTGCATTGTTTTATTTAATCTTTATGATAGCCAGTGAAATGGATACGATTATTATCTTTGTTTTGTAGAAAAGGAAACTGAGGCACAGAAGGGTAGCATGTCTCACTCCAGGCCACACTGCTAGTAAGTATAAGAACCAGAGTTGGAATGCAGGTCTCTGGTTGGAAAGCCTAAGCTCTTAATGACTATTCCATTCTGTTTCTCCTCTTGCCCCCCCCCTTTTTTTAAGATATGGAACAAGCATTTTCCTCATATAAGGATTATATTAAAACATGATTTTTAATATCTGCATAATGTTCTGTTTCGTGGATGTATCATCATTTACCAAATTTAACTATTCCCCTGTGGTTGTACTTTTAGGTTGTTTATAATTATTCACTCTGATTAATAATGTCCTTATAATCTTCGTGTTCATCTCTGATTTTTTTAAAAATTTTATTTATTTATTTAATATTTATTTTTGGCTGCATTGGGTCTTCGTTGCTGCGCACGGGCTTTCTTTAGTTGTAGTGAGTGGAGACTACTCTTCGTTGCGGTGTGTGAACTTCTCATTGCAGTGGCTTCTCTTGTCGTGGAGCACGGGCTCTAAGCATGCGGGCTTCAGTAGTTGTAGCTCGTGGGCTTTATAGTGCATGCAGGCTCAGTAGTTGTGGCACATGGGTTTACTTGCTCCGCAACATGTGGGATCTTCCCGGCCAGGGCTCGAACCCGTGTCTCTTGCATTGGCAGGCGGATTCTTAGCCACTGAGCCATCAGGGAGGTCCTCTGATTATTTCTGGGCGTAGTCTGAAGTGGAATTACTGGATCACAGTAATTTGAATATTTTAAAAATTCTTGATTCATATTACCAGTTACCTTGCTGTTATTTTTGGATTTTTTCATTGAAGTATAGTTTACCTCCAATATTATATTAGTTTCAGGAGTGCAACATAGTGATTCGGTATTTTTTAATTTGTTTGTTTGTTTGTTTTTTGCGGTATGCGGGCCTCTCACTGTTGTGGCCTCTCGTGTGTCGGAGCACAGGCTCCGGACGCGCAGGCTCAGCGGCCATGGCTCACGGGCCCAGCCGTTCCATAGCATGTGGGATTTTCCTGGACCGGGGCACGAACCCATATCCCCTGCATTGGCAGGTGGACTCTCAACCACTGCGCCACCAGGGAAGCCCCGATATTTTTTAGATTGCACACCATACAAAGTTAATATTTTTTATTCTCTGTAACATTTATTTTATAACTGGTAGTTTGTACCTCTAGTCCCCTTCACCTTTTTCACCCAGCCCCCTAACTCACCTCCTCTCTGGCAACCACTAGATTGTTCTCTGTATCTGTGAGTTACCTCTCTGTATCTGTGAGTTACCTCGCTCATTTCACTGCACCTTGACCAACATTGGGAGTTATCCTTTAAAACAGCCTTAACAGTTTTATAGACGTAAAATGCTGTCACATTATTTTAATTTGTATTCCTCTTAATGTTTAGGAGATTTGGTTGTTTGTGTGTTGTTTTTTTTTTTCTTATTCATCTGCCATTTGTATTTCTTTGAATAATCTACTTGTGTCCTTTTCCCAGCTTTCTCTTTTGGTATTTGTCTTATTCTTATAAAATTTATAATTACTGGGGACTTCCCTGGTGGCACATGGTTAAGAATCCGCCTGCCAATACAGGGGACATGGGTTTGAGCCCTGGTCCGGGAAGATCCCACATGCCGCGGAGCAGCTAAGCCCGTGCGCCACAACTGCTGAGCCCAGGCACCACAACTACTGAAGCCCGCGTGCCTAGAGCCGGTGCTCTGCAGCAAGAGAAGCCACTGCAATGAGAAGCCCACACACCGCAACAAAGAATAACCCCAGCTCGTTGCAACTAGAGAAAGCCAGCACACAGCAACGAAGACCCAACGTGGCCAAAAAAAAAAAAAAACCAAAAACGTGGCCTTCGTTTTTCAGAAACTTTATTGCTATCTTCAATATCTTGTTTATTTTTCAGAGATTTTGAAGATTAAATGAACTAGAAATAATTAACATCTTTACAATGTTTGGCCTTTCTGATCATGGATATAGATAGTAGTGTCCCTATTTAGTGAGGTCTTCTATGCCTCCTGGAAGAGTTTTGTAATCTTCAAATAGGTCTGCAAATTTTGAATTGAGGTTATGTTAAGATTGTTACAACTTTGTATTTCTGTGTTTTTCTGTATTTTCTATTAAATATATATGTGTATACAATTTCAGGTTTATAGCTCATCTTGTTCCACAAAGAATTTGAAAATACAAATGGTAAATGATATAAAGTCAAAACCACAGAAAATACAAATTAGAATAAAAGGTTACTACATAGTTTGAGAGGAAAAAGATTTATTAGGGTGTGGCCAGCTAAAGTAATGGTAACATGATCCTGTTACATAGGTCTCACAATGAAAGAAAAAAATTCCTTAGTTGAAGCAAAGCTTTTCTAAGCATGTAACTCCAAATGAAATTTCTCCCATGTATACTTTAGTGTAAGCCAAGGGCATAATGCCAAAACAAAACTTGGTGAAAGCAAGTTCTGTAGGGGATAAGACCATGTGACCCAAGTATACCCAGCTTTCTGATGGTCTGGCATAATTCTGGGATAAAGCCTAGAATAGGATGATGAATTCCACAGAGAGGTCAAGTCAGATAAGGACAGAAAAGTCTCCTTTGGATTTACCAATTAAGGGCCATTGCTGGCTTCAGAGCAGTTCAGTAGAGTATTGGGGAACAGAAACCAGACTGGTGAAATGAGGCATGGAAGAGAAGTAAAGGTATAGAGACAGTGTGGGGTTGAGTATGGGGAAATACGGAGATGGCAGATGCTACATTTTCAAGAGGGGTTAAGGGGAGTTTTAAGATAAAAAGATTTGAGCAATATAGAGCTGACAGGCAAGAGGGGGAGGGCTGATCCAGCAGGTTCTCCTAGGATTCAGGCCAGGCTGGTGGTGTAGGAGCATAGGCAGACCTCAGGAGCCTTGACCTCATGGGCCTTTACGTTAGAGTCTGGGCCTGTGTATCCTCCCACTCAACCAGTCAGCATGTGTTTTTTTTCACAGTGAGAGAATAGCGGTGAGCAAGGGCAGGGTGGTGTTTAAATACCAGTTTCCTCTCTTCCAGCTCCCTCACCCCCATGTGCCAGTTTCACTCTGCCTCAGTCTGAGGGAACCTCCTCCTGCCCCATCTTCTACCCATAAGTTGATAGAATGATTTTTTTAAAAAGTGTTCCTAAGCTTCAGTTTTTCACCAAGATGGTAGAGAATACAGGAAGGATCTGGTCTTCAGAGTTCCATTTTTTGTGTGCTACTGCAGCCCAGAGGACTAACCCATTTGCCAAGCTCATTTGGTTGTATTAGGGATTAGAATCTAGGTTTCTTTCTTTTCTTTTTTTTTTTTTTTAAGCCACACCTCGCAGCTTGCGGGATTTTAGTTGCCCCACCAGGGATCGAATCCGGGCCACAGCAGTGAAAGCGCTGAGTCCTAACCACTGGACCGCCAGGAAATTCCCCAGGTTTCTTTATTCCTTATCCATTGCCACTGAGTTGAAGGTGATAGCCAAACACATGAGAGAGATCCTTTAGGCAGTGAAACTGGGGGATGGCGCATGTGGATTTGGGTGGAGACAGCTGAAGTAAAAAGGCTAGTGAACGGAATGGCTACGGAGAAGGGAACAGAGCCTTGATGTGCTCTGAGCGGCTGGTGGAGGAGCTCTCAGAGACAAGGGAAGACAAGGGAGAAGAAAGGCTGATGAAGGAAGAGTATAAGTTTCATACTGTTATATGCCAAAGAAACTGAGTTTGAGGATGAGGGGGAGGCCTTTGGGTTGGCTGATGTGGTTCCTGGTGAATGGTGCTTGTAGACCAAGCACAGGGACCACAGAGGGCTAGACAGGGCAAGGACAGGTTCTTAAGATAAGAGCAAAACCATATACACGATCTCATCTATATTTTAAAATACATATCCATAAGAGGAAAAAAACTCAGAAAACAGCACCAAAGTATACTAGGTGATTATCTCTAGGTATAGGAATTGCGAACAACTTTTAAAAATTTTATATGTGCTTCATTTTTCAGACTTCTATAAATAGACTATAATATGCTTTAATAATCTGAAAAAGTGGTGTCCAGAAGTTAATGTAAACCCATTTTTAATGGTGTTGGTCCACAAAAAGATTTGACAAAACCTAGAAAGCATGCCTAACTCAAGCAAGGAGAGAGACAGAGAACATGAGAGACTTCAGAGAAACTGAGTGGAAGGCAGGAGGCACAGCTGAGTCCATAGAGGGAGGAAAGGGATGGATCAGAACTGCTAATGGGGTGACACAGCTAGGAGAGTACAGTCCCCAGGGAGTGAGGAGAGCGACCTGGTCCAGGCTATTAAGTTTGTTACTGATTCATAGACTTCTTTTCCTTGGAGGAAGTTAAGTAGAAGGATCCACTGCTTGGAAGGGATGCACTGCTGGCAGGGATTTCCAAGCAGTGTATGGGCGAGGCTGGTGGCCTGCTACTTTGTGTCTGATTTTTCTTTGTGAAAATAGAACCTACTGCTTTAAGACCCTGAATAGATGCTGATGTTCATGGACCTTATGCCATGTGTTTTTTCACAGTGAGAGAACACTCTTGTCAGCTCAACTCCCTGGCAGCACAGTTGGTTTCAATTTGTACTCCTTCGTACCAATTCTTTATCACCTGGTTTATAATTCCGTAACCTCTTTTAGGTTGTACTTGGTTATTAAAAGCAATTTCTAATATTTTAAGTTCTCAAATTCATGGCAGAGACAACATGAATTTTTCTGTGTTCTTCAAATTGTTGTGTGCTACAAAATCTCACAGAGCTCAGAGATTAAATGTTTTTCCTCCACTGTTTTTTTTTTTTACATTTATTTTGGTTGTGCCAGGTCTTATGGCAGGCGGGCTACTTAGTTGAGGCTCTCAGACTCCTTGGTTGTGGCTCACGGGCTCCTGAGTTGTGGCGTGTGAACTCTTAGTTGCAGCATGCATGTGGCATCTAGTTCCCTGACCAGGGATCGAACCCACACACCCTGCATTAGAAGGCGGATTCTTAACCACTGCGCCACCAGGGAAGTCCCTCTACTGGCTTTATTACTGAGGATATCTAAATAGCCTGGGATTATGTCGTGATTCTGTGGCAGGGCTAGCATTAGCATTTACAGCTTGTGAATTTTTTGTTCTTTGTCCTTTGATACTTTTCCAAGACTGTTTCCAAGGTGGATGGGGCTTTTTCTCTGTTCCTAACTCCAACATTGAAGTTATCATCTTTGCTGGGGTACTAATTTCAGACCTTCATGGCCTGGAAAATGCTTTTTTAAAAAATGTGAGAAGAGTAATGGTATAAAGTAGTACCTCTCAAACTTTAATATATGACACCACTTAGGGATCTATTAAATTGCAAATTCTGATTCTGTGGGTCAAGGGTGGAGCCTGCAGTTCTGTGTTTCTAACAAGTTCCAAGGTTAAGCCAATGCTGCTGGTCCTCAGATCATACTTTGAATAACAGGTATAAACTGTGCTGTCCAATACAGTAGCCCTTAACCACATGTGGCTGTTGAGAACTTACAGTGTGACTAGTTCAGATTGAGGTGTACTATAAAATATATACCACATTTCAGAGGCTTATGAAGAAAGAATATACAATATCTCAATTTTTTATATTGATTTCATCTTGAAATGATAATATTTTGGACATACTGGGTTAAATAAAATAGATTACTAAAATTAATTTCACCTGTTTCTTGTTAAATATGGCTACTGGAAATTTTTATTTTTATTTATTTTTTTAAAATTTCTTTTTATTTTTGGCTGTGTTGGGTCTTTGTTGCTGCTTACAGGCTTTCTCTAGTTGTGTTGAGCCGGGGCTACGCTCCATTGTGTGTGGGCTTCTTATTGCAGTGGTTTCTCTTGTTGCAGAGCGCGGGCTCTAGGCGCGCGGGCTTCAGTAGTTGTGGCACTTGGGCTCAGTAGTTGTGTCTCACAGGCTCTAGAGCGCAGGCTCAGTAGTTGTGGTGCACAGGCTTAGTTGCTCCACAGCATGTGGGATCTTCCTGGACCAGGGATCAAACGCATATCCCCTGCATTGGCAGGCGGATTCTTAACCACTGTGCTACCACGGAAGTCCCTGGAAATTTTTTAATGGTACATATGTGGCTCACTTTTATGGCTTCCAATATATTTCTATTGGATAGTGCCAGTATAGAACATTCCTGTCCCTAGACAAATCCATCTGAACAGTATTGGTTCTATAAAAGTAATTATAGTTAGTATCATGGCTCAAGTAGTCTTTGGTGATCAGAAATATAAATAAGATCTTATAAAAATGCTAGCACGGGGTTCCCTGGTGGTGCAGTGGTTGAGAGTCCACCTGTCAATGCAGGGGACACGGGATCGTGCCCCGATCTGGGAAGATACCACATGCCGCAGAGCAGCTAGGCCTGTGAGCCATGGTCACTGAGCCTGCGCGTCCGGAGCCTGTGCTCCGCGACGGGAGAGGCCACAACAGTGAGAGGCCCACGAACCGCAAAAAAAAAAAAAAAAAAAAAAAAAAATGCTAGCACATTGATGCTCAGACATTTTTATTTACAGGCAAATTATAAAGCACTTCACAAATGTCCCTTGACCCTCATGTTCTGCAGTAACATTTTGTTACATTTGTCCTTGCTGTTAATGGAACAGATAGTAAGAGATCTTTGCATTGAGCATTGTATCAATAGTATATACTCTTGGTTGTTGAGAATAAGGGACTAATGAAAGCAGGTAATGGCAGAACAACCCAACAACCCACAAGGTTTTCCATTAGCCTTGGCTTTTGTTCCATGCAGAGGGTGAGGTTTGCTGAATCTGTCCAAATACGCAGGTTGCTTCAAGCCTGGCTTTTGCCCTCAAAGAGCTTTAACAAGCCAACTGGGGAAATGGATCATTTTGAGAAAAATTTTAAATGTATAGTAGTGTGGTTGTTTTATCAGCAGACACATACAGGGAAAAGTAATGGCTAAAGACCAACAAGTCATGAATCTGAATAGGTTATCTGGGGTCAGATACTGAAGGGCCTTGAAAGCCAGAGGGCATTATATGTATCATGCATCTTTCCCTTTTGCAAAAATACGGATACACTTTGTTGAAGAAATCAAGCACTGTTCTTTATGAACCAAGTAAATCTTAATTTCCCCTGCTCAGAAAGCATATGTGGGACTTCCCTGGTGGCACAGTGGTTAAGAATCCCCCTGCCAATGCAGGCGATGTGGTTTCGAGCCCAGGTCCGGGAAGATCCCACATGCCGGGGAGCAACTAAGCCTGTACGCCACAACTACTGAAGCCCGCGTGCCTAGAGCCCGTGCTCTGCAACAAGAGAAGGCACTGCTATGAGAAGCCTGTGCACTGCAATGAAGAGTAGCCTCCACTTGTTGCAAATAGAGAAAGCCCACACACAGCAACAAAGACCCAATGTCTTTTTAAAATAAATAAAATTTTTAAAAGGAAAGAAAGAAAGCATATGTGATTTCCCATTGACAGCCAAATGAGTGTAGTCTTTTTTTTGTTTGTTTTTTCTTTTGTGGTACGTGGGCCTCTCACTGTTGTGGCCTCTCCTATTGCGGAGCACAGGCTCCAGATACACAGGCTCAGCGGCCATGGCTCACAGGCCCAGCCGCTCCACGGCGTGTGGGACCTTCCTGGACCGGGGCACGAACCCGTGTCCCCTGCGTCGGCAGGTGGACTCTCAACCACTGCACCGCCAGGGAAGCCTATGAGTATAGTCTTAATATTTTGTCATTCAAGACCATCCAATCTATGGCCACAACCAATACATCTCTCTCCTATCTCTTTCTACCCTTTCCTCTATCCTGTGCTTTTTAAGTCTTTTATTCTTTAACTCTTTTATTCTTTCTCATAACCAATTCCATCATATATTTTTTTCTACGTAGGGACCCCCTCCCTTGCAAAATTTGTGTGTGTGCACACACACCATGCTGTCTTTAGATATCCTGCCCATCTTGATCTCACACCTGGTTATGTAGGGTTCTCCAAACCTACCACTTTTACCTTGAGCCATTGTACCTAGTCTGTCTTTTTTGTTAGATAGTAACTCCTAGAATGCAGGACCAGGCCTGCATAGTTTTAGTCTTTGTACTGCTTTACAGGTGGTCCTGACTTAGGGAGCCTTCTCTGACTGCTAGTATGGATAGTGTTAAGGTACCTGAATTGAAGAAACGTGTCTGTAATAGAAGTAGCAAAAGCTTTGTTTGAGACGAGGGCAGGAATACAAAGCACTTTAAATTTTAATTTTGAATTAACCTTTTATATATTTGTCAGTTTTGTTAAGTCAGATTATTGATATGAATTAAATAATTGATGAAACTCATTTTATTCTTAGGTATCTCGGTATTCTCAGCACTCAAGACATAAGAGCCAGAAACTGAATCAGAAAAAAAACTGATTTTTTTTTTCTGTTTTCTATTATGTGTTCAGTTAGCATTTATTGTGTTCTTACCAACCTGGGCATAGTGCTCAAGAGTAAAAACTACTTGTTTTCATGGTCTCTGTCCTCAAGGAACTCATGGTCTTATAGACAAGAGAGATACATGAATGTCAAGTTGATGGTATGAGACAGGAGGTAGCGGTGTGTGTAGCTGCAAGCAGGACTATTGGAGTCTGGATCCAAGTTCTGATTTTGGCTCCAAAAAAAACTCGGGTGGCTTGTTTCCTAAGGGAGAATTTAGCTAAAAACAGTGAGGTCCTCTGCCAGATGTAAGAAATGTGTAAGATTTAAACCAGTTTTGTGAATAACTCTTTAATATCAAATATCCAGTCAGAGTTGAATCTCATTGTCTTGTGGCTTTTTTTAAAAAAATAAATTTATTTCTTTATTTTTGGCTGCATTGGGTATTCGTTGTTATGAGCGGGGGCTACTCTTTGTTGTGGTGCGTGGGCTTCTTGTTGCGGAGCGGAGCACAGGCTCTAGAGTGTAGGCTCAGCAGTTGTGGTGCACGGGCTTAGTTGCTCCATGGCATGTGGGATCTTCCCGGACCAGGGCTTGAATCCATGTCCCCTGCATTGGCAGGCAGACTCTTAACCACTGTGCCACCAGGGAAGTCCCTTAAAAAAAAGAAAAAGATTTTATTTTATTTATTTTTGGCTGTGTTGGGTCTTTAGTTGCTGTGTGTGAGCTTTCTCTAGTTGTGGCGTGTGGGGCTACTCTTCGTTGTGGTGCACAGGCTTCTCCTTGAGGTGGCTACTCTTTTTTTTTTTTTTTTTTTTTTTTTTTGTGGTACACGGGCCTCTCACTGTTGTGGCCTCTCTCGTTGTGGAGCACAGGCTCTGGACGCGCAGGCTCAGCGGCCATGGCTCACGGGCCCAGCCACCCCGCGGCATGTGGGATCTTCCCAGACCGGGGCACGAACCCGTGTCCCCTGCATCGGCAGGTGGACTCTCAACCACTGCGCCACCAGGGAAGCCCCAGCGGTGGCTACTGTTGTGGCTCTAGGCGCATGGGCTTCAGTAGCTGTGGCACGTGGGCTCTAGAGGCTCAGTAGTTGTGGTGCATGGGCTTAGTTGCTCTGCGGCATGTGGGATCTTCCCGGACCAGGGATCAAACCTGTGTCCCCTGCATTGGCAGGTGCACCAGAGAAGTCCTTGTGGCATTTTTAAAAACCATTTGTTGGTTTGAATCAGAATCCAAACAAGATCCATACACTGTGATTGCTGTATCTCTTAGGCCTCTTTTGTCTATATCAGAGTTTCTCAACCTCTGCACTATTGACATTTGGGGACCAATAATTCTTTGTTGTGGAGGACTGACCTGTGCATAGCAGGATGTTTAGTAACATCTCTGGCCTCTGCCAGAGCATCTACTAGATACTGGTAGCACACCTGCCACAGTAGTGACAACCAGAAACGTGTCCAGGCCTTGCCAGATGTCTCTTGGAGGCATAGTCACCCCAGGTTGAGAACCACTGATTTGTAGGTTCTCCCTCTACCTTTCCCATTTTTTTTTCTCCTGGTGATTTATTTGCAGAAGAAACTGGGTAGTTATTCCTGCAGTTGCCTTCAGTCTGAATTTCATGAATTTCATCCCTGTAGTGTAATTTAATATCATCTGTCACCAGTTTCCTGTTAATTGGTCGTTGGATCTAGAGGCTTGATTCGTTTCAGATTTTTTTGTTTTGTTTGACAAGACTGCTTCATAGGTGGTATTCCATTCTTCCATCAGGAGGTAAATATCTGTTGTGTCTTTTTGTAATATTAACAACCACTGGTGCCTAATTCATTCATCAGGGGTCTTTTTTGTTTAAAATGTATATGTTTTCAATTAGGCAAATTTTATTTTATATAATAATCTATGTTCTCCCTTAATAAAGGAAGGGGAAATGGAAGGTGAGGCGGTTGAAGCCATTGTGGAAGAGTCTGAAACTTTCATTAAAGGAAAGGAGAGAAAGACTTACCAGAGACGCCGGGAAGGGGGCCAAGAAGAGGACACTTGCCACCTACCCCAGAACCAGACTGACGGGGGTGAGGTGGTCCAGGATGTCAATAGCAGTGTACAGATGGTAATGATGGAACAGCTGGATCCTACCCTTCTTCAGATGAAGACTGAAGTAATGGAGGGTGCAGTTGCTCCAGAAGCAGAGGCTGCTGTAGACGATACCCAGATTATAACCTTGCAGGTTGTAAATATGGAGGAACAGCCTATAAACATAGGAGAGCTTCAGCTTGTGCAAGTACCCGTTCCCGTGACTGTACCTGTTGCTACCACTTCAGTAGAAGAACTTCAGGGGGCTTATGAGAATGAAGTGTCTAAAGAGGGCCTTGCAGAAAGTGAACCCATGATATGTCACACCTTACCTTTGCCTGAAGGGTTTCAAGTGGTAAAAGTGGGGGCCAATGGAGAGGTGGAGACGCTAGAGCAAGGGGAACTTCCGCCTCAGGAAGATCCTAGTTGGCAAAAAGACCCAGACTATCAACCACCAGCCAAAAAAACAAAGAAAACCAAAAAGAGCAAACTGCGTTACACAGAGGAGGGCAAAGATGTGGATGTGTCTGTGTACGATTTTGAGGAAGAGCAGCAGGAGGGTCTGCTGTCAGAGGTTAACGCAGAGAAAGTGGTTGGTAACATGAAGCCTCCAAAACCAACAAAAATTAAAAAGAAAGGTAAAATGAGTTTATCCATTATACTCTCATAAAACCTTTTTGGGATAAAGCACCTAACACAGTGCCTATGCGCAGGGTATTTTACATTAAATGGATTTATTTTAAAGATTGTGATGTGGGTGCCAGTCTAAAAGAAGTTTTTCCAGATTGAGAACTTTTTAAGTCCTGAAGAGAAAGAAGTAAATTTATTAGTGGCATGAGATAATTATAATTCAATGTGACTTAGTTGGCTTTAGTTATAAAAGACTAATGAAATATATTTGTGGAAGTTTAAGATTAGGATTAATCTTAACACTTTGAAACCCTGCAACAAGTAAGTGTTTTATTTTGCACATAGGTGTAAAGAAGACATTCCAGTGTGAGCTTTGCAGTTACACATGTCCACGGCGTTCAAATTTGGATCGGCACATGAAAAGTCACACTGATGAGAGACCACACAAGTGCCATCTCTGTGGCAGGGCATTCAGGACAGTCACCCTTCTGAGGAATCACCTTAACACACACACAGGTGGGTGCTGGTTAAGAATGTTGCGGGCTACAGCATAGCAAAGGTTTAAACTTGGGTTTTAAATATCATCTAAGCTGATTCCAGTGGGAATAAGAGTGGGAAGATGTTTTTGTTCTTTCTTACGGTACCCTCTTTGTGATCTTGATTTATTATAAGCAGACAGACTTAGTTACAGGCAAATATAAAGAAAGTTTAGTGGAAAATAATCTAAATTTTATAAGGATGGTGATTCAGAAAAAGATTTTCTGTGGTAGTTAACCTATAATATTTCCCAAAGGTATCACCACTGTGTTGCTAAGGTTTTAACAACAATGACAAAAACTAACCCCACCTAAATTCCCAGGCAGTAATTGCCAGGCACTATGAAGAAGAACATTAGAAATAGAAATGAAATCCTACCTTTGTAAAAACTATGGTTTCTGGTTGTTTTACCTCAAAGAAGATAATTCATAATCCCAGAATGGAAAATTTAAGGCACCATTCCAGCAATTCAAACATTTATTCATTCATGGTCCACACATACTTAATACTCTAATATTAGCTTCATGTTGGCTGTGGTCAGGTTCTGGGATCACTAAAGAGGAGAGACTATGGGCTAAATCTCTCTTTAGTCTCTCTTCTGGGCTCATTATACTTTTGGTGTTGGCATTTAGCTGTAAGTGCTAATAGAAACTTCTTTCACCTAGTTCTTCATGCAGAATAGCTTTCCTCTATCCAGATTCTCCACCTCATTTTATATGATGATTCTTGTTTTTTATTTGATGTGCTGGTTGTCTGATGAATGTGATCAAGTAGGGATTGGCCAATGAGCAGTATGCTGTGCATTAGTACATTTGCTGATGTGACTTGGTCACTTTTCACCAACTACCTAGTTTCTACCCAGACACTTGATAATAATATGTTTTATTTGGTAGTTTGAAACCCTAGGGAAAGGGCATATGACTAGATGAAAGCAGCTGGCCCCATTATAGGACTTGCCAGAACGGGAGTGCCTTGATGTGGGCGCTGCATGTCATGGTCTAGTCTTCAGCTTTGAAAATAAGAAATTCAGTCTGTCTGGTTATTCAGGAATGATTTGGCAGGACTAATTCATACTAACCAAATCCTCAAGAGTCAGATTCACATCAGAAAAGCAGTTTATGCCAAGGAGTATGCCTTTTAATTTTCTAGATGCAGTCGTATTGCATTCTAGGGGGCGCCCTTGCCTATGTCAGGATGCTGTAGCAATTGAAGGGTGACTTGGTGAGCCATGGACCTTGAGCAGAGGGACATAGGCAGTCATGTGGGTCAACCCGATGAAAACTTCTGTCCCACAGCAGCGTCCACTTCTTTCCTAATTGCCATGCTTATGTCTACCAGAGGCAGGCCTCTTTCTCTCCCCTAGATAATACTAGGTAAACATTGGAAATTCTTTGTTTTCAACTTACCTCGTCCTAATAGAAATGGATGTTGCTTTCCTTCTCTTGTTAGTTGTTGTTTTACTTACCTGTTTGTACCACCAGACTATACATTTTTCATAGATAAGAACTCTATCCTTCACTCTTAATCCTCAGTGGTAGTAAAGAAGCAAATTGAGCAAATGAACATTCTTTGGAATTTTCTAGTTACTATCATATCCAATCACATTTCCCTCTCCAGTGTTTTCTCAGTCTCTGGGAAAATCATTTCTGCAGATGGCTGGACCCATTAATTACATTGTGACTCTTTCTTAATTCCATTCTCAAAGGTAGCCTTCCTTTGATTTTGGTGTTTGAGATTACCTTGCTGTTCACCCCTTACCCACAGCCCAAAATTACAGATAGACCCTAGTTTCTATATAATAACCTATGAAGGTAGCACTGTGTTCTACTGTCAGCTTTATCTCCTTATTATCATTATTACCTGGGCATGATATTTTCAGTGCAGTGTTCAGAATATAAAGTGGCTAGAGAAGATCTACTAAAGTAATGTTATGTTATGGGGCTACTATGGGAAGACATATTAAAAACAGTAAGATTATCTCAGTGAAAGAACAAACAAAACAAGAAATATAGAGGGTATATTATTAGTTCATAAAAATATTTAAATATTCCATGATTTGACTTTCAGATCACAGAATATCAGATATTGATATTTGAAAATGATGTTTAAATCACATAACATAAAAGGCAATACTACTTTATAAAGCCTTTGATAAATCTCTAGAATACCTTATCAAACCAAATTTATATAGAAAACATGTTATTATATTTGTATTATTTTTTAAAGAAAAAGTGGGTCAATATGGACAGCCCAATGACCCTATATGTATAATCATAATAACAGTAAGGTTTGGTGTGCAAAAGGATCTTCAGCCAAATAACTATTAATTCTGTGTCCTGTACTTGATAAAAATTGAGGTTTAAAGATATTGTATATTTTTTAGAAGGGTTGAAACAGAATGGTATTTCTGTTAACCTTTAATCCATAGTGACCAGAATATTCACAAAATAGGGATAAAAAATATTTTGTATTCAAAAGCAACATACTCGGATGGATAATTAAGAGAAACTAAATGTTTGGCATGTGTTTCTAATATTTTGGGGTTAGTGTTGTAAAGTCAGCTGGGCTCACCCATAGCTTTTGGAGCTACTCTCAGGGAGGGTTGATGAGATGACCAAGGTCCGACCTCATGTAGCAGTTGTGTCACACATTGAACTCTGTAATTAACTGTGCCCTTGATCTTGTCTTTCTGTTATACCCTCCTTTCTCTAGGTACTCGTCCTCACAAGTGCCCAGACTGCGACATGGCCTTTGTGACTAGTGGAGAATTGGTGCGGCATCGTCGTTACAAACACACCCATGAGAAGCCATTTAAGTGTTCCATGTGTGATTATGCCAGTGTAGAAGTGAGTATTCAGCTCCTTGTTGGTTCCTCTCTGAAGAAGATCATGATTCCAGTATGAACTGTCCTCATACTGACTTAATACAAGATAGAAAAGCTTGCTAGATTACTACACTCCCACTCCCCCTCCCCACCACCAAAAAAAAAAAACTGTGATGAGTGTGAAAGCTTTTCCCATTAAAAAAAGAGCACTAACAGGACTTCCCTGGTGGCGCGGTGGATAAGGCTCAGCGCTCCCAGTGCAGGGGGCCCAGGTTCAATTCCTGGTCAGGGAACTAGATCCCACGTGCATGCTGCAACTAAGACCCGCAACCAAAAAAAAAAACAAAAAGGAGCAGTAGGAACTTCCCTGGTGGCACAGTGGTTAAGAACCTGCCTGCCAATGCAGGGGACAGGGGTTTGAGCCCTGGTTCAGGAAGACCCCACCACAGCCCCACATGCCTCGGAGCAACTACGTCCATGCGCCACAACTACTGAGCCTGTGCTCTAGAGCCCACACGCCACAACTATTGAAGCCTGCGCATTCCAGGGCCCACGTGCTGCAACTACTGAAGCCCGCACACGTAGAGCTTGTGCTCCGCAATAAGAGAAGCCACCACAATGAGAAGCCCGCGCACTACAACGAAGAGCAGCGCCCGCTCGCCACAATTAGAGAAAGCCCACGCGCAGCAACAAAGACCCAACGCAGCCAAAATATAATTAATTAATTTTTAAAAAATCATCTTAAAGAAAAGAGCACTGATCCACATATTATTACAGGCAAGTTCTACCAAACTTCAGAGAAATGAGTAACTATACCAAGAGCACTTCAGAATTGAAGATTTTAGGGACTTTCCTAGTGCTCCAGTGGCTAAGATTCTACACTCCCAATGCAGGGGGCCCGGGCTCCATCCCTGGTGAGGGAACTAGATCCCACATGCCTCAACTAAAAGATCCCACGTGCTGCAACTAAAAGATTCTGCATGCCACAATGAAGGTCCTGTGTGCCGCAACTAAGATCCTACGTGCTGCAGCTAAGGCCCAGCAGCTAGCTAGCTTGCTTGCTTATATATATATATATATATATATATATATATATATATATATATATATATATCACCTTTATTATTTGAGGCTACCCTGTTACCAAAACACTGGATAGAGGATACTTCCAAAAAGAAAACTCTGTTTCTCACAGAAAAGCCAAAATTCTAAGTGAATTAACAAACCAAATTTGGTAATAGATTTAAAAATAAGTGATTACTAAATAGAATGTATTTAAAATGCAAGAATAATTCAACATTAGGATATTATTGGTGTGTACTACACTGAGAGATTAAAGAAAAACCATATCATTTCTATAGGTTACTGAAAAATCATAAAATTTAATACTTATTACTGTTTAGAGTTCTAGCAAGTCAAGAGTAGAAAAAAATATCTTTAGGGACTTCCCTGGTGGCGCAATGGTTAAGAATCTGCCTGCCAATGCAGGGAACACTGGTTCAGCCCTGGTCCAGGGAGACCCCACATGCCGTGGAGCAACTAAGCCCACACACTGCAACAAAGAGCAGCCCCCTCTCGCCGCAACTAGAGAAAGACTGCGCAGCAACGAAGACCCAATGCAGCCAAAAATATATATATATATACATTATAAGGAGTATATACTGGAAACCTATAGTAAACCCAGCCTAATTAACTCTGAAACACTGGAAGTATTCCCATTAAACTTTGGAACAAGATTTCCATTCCTACTGTTACCATTTCAACATTGTATTGGAAACCCTAGCTAATAGTATAAAATAATAAATGAATTATAAATGGAAAGACAAAACTGTCATGTCTTGCAGACATATTTGCTTACATAGAAAATTCAAGAGTATTGGCTGAAAAACCCAAAGCAGTAAGAGTTCATTTGGTTGGTCAGATCCAAGATAAATACACAAGAATCAGTGACTTATTTATACAGTATCAATAGTAGGAAACAGGTTCAAACTCTAACAGCAATAAAATGACCTAGGGATAAACTGAACAGCAAAAAATATGTGATACCTACCTGTAAGAAGAAAACGTCTCAAAATTTTCCAAAGGACATAAATAAATACACATTTCAGGTTGATTCTAAATGTCAACTGGAAGAGTAAGTATGAATGACTAAGAAAATTTTGAAAAACGAATGAGGAGCTTGGGCTTTCCCGGTGGCTCAGTGGTTAAGAATCCACCTGCCAATGCAGGGGACACGGGTTTGAGCCCTGGTCTGAGGAAATCCCACATGCCGTTGAGTAACTAAGCCTATGTGCCACAACTACTGAGCCTGTGCTCTAGAGCCTGTGAGCCACAACTACTGAGCCCACGTGCCACAACTACTGAAGCCTGCGCACCTAGAACCCGTGCTCCACAAGAGAAGCCACCACAATGAGAAGCCTGCACACCGCAACGAAGAGTAGCCCCCACTTGCCACAACTAGAGAAAGCCTGCATGCAGGAATGAAGACCCAACGCAGCCATAAATAAATGAATAAATAAATTTTAAAAACAGAAAAAAGAATGAGGGCCTTGTGCTATTGGCTGTTTGAAAACTATATGGTAAATGAAGGCAGTGTGATACTGGAGCAGGAATAAACAAATAGTTTGTTGAAAAAGAATAGATCCTTGTATATATAGGAATTTAATATATGTTAAATAGGCAAGTTTTGGAAAGAGAATTATTCAGTAATGCTGTTGGGACCATTCTTTAGCCTTACAGTGTGGAATTTTACTATATAGCACTTAGAAGTACAGGGAGATTTTAATTTAAAAATTGGAACACTTTCTAAAATTTTCAAAGGAAACATTAGTGTTCAGAACACTTCTTAAGAGTCAAGTTTGAAAGTCACTGTTTTGTTGGGAAGGTACTTAATGAAAGAAGAAAAGCATAAGTCCATAGTGAGGAAGGTGAGAGGCGCCTGGCCTGTCAGGGAAGTGCTGATGATATAGGAAGAGAGACTTAAGGGAATTAAAATGCATTTACTAACTTGGATTCAAAATTTGTTAGAAAATTGATCCATAAATAAGCATGGATTATTTTAAAACTATTATGGAAAATTTCAAACATATATAGAAGTAGATAGACTAGTATAATACACCCCCATGTACCTATCACCCAGCCTAACAGTTAATAATAGCCCATCTTGACTCATCTATGCCCCTAGCCATTTTACCCTCTTCCCTTGGATTATGGTAGGGATTTGAGAGGCAACAGTTACAAATAATGAGGAGGAAGAAATACTGTCTTTTAGACTTCTTCTGTATTATGAACTGCAGTGTCCAAAAAATAAGGCTTTTGTGCCTGACCCACAGTATTCATGTCACAATGTATGTTAACAAAAGTTTAAGAGGTTCGGTTGCTTTTGTGTTTCAGGTCAGCAAATTAAAACGTCACATTCGCTCTCACACTGGAGAGCGTCCTTTCCAGTGCAGCTTATGCAGTTATGCCAGCAGGGACACATACAAGCTGAAAAGGCACATGAGAACCCATTCAGGTAGGACTTCTCCCCTCCTCGTATTAATGAACCGCTTTTTAGTGGATCCCGTGGGACCCTTTGAACCAACACATGACCCTATTAGTTACCCGAATGGAAGCTGGCATGAGAGTAGTATATAATTGACAAATGCTTCTCTGGCATATCTTTGGAATTCATTGTTCTGAATATACATTGGAGAATGGAAAGTTTTTACTGTTAGAAGAAGTCTGGGTAGGTTACATAAGTAACCCAACTCGTCAGTTTTCCAAAGTACTCTCTTTTCCTAAAAAGAAAATCTTGCAGGTCCTCCTGTCATCCCGTCTGCTTCCCCCAAAGGTAAGTACTGCTGTAGGAACCACTCTTACTAAAATGTGAAGGACTCTGTGGCAGAGCTGGGCAAAGCAGAGGTGGTGGCGGCCATAGTTTGGGACTTCTTTTCCATCTCTGAAGATAGGCGTGAGCCAGGCAGTGGGCCTGAGCCTCATCCTTCCTAAATTAAGAACTGTAGATTCTCTGTGGATTAGCACATCTGCCACCTGGATTACCCTCCAGTTAAATGATAGTATTCAGTTATTTCATCTAAGTTCATTTTGTATTTCCTTTTAAGGGGAAAAACCTTATGAATGTTATATTTGTCATGCACGGTTTACCCAAAGTGGTACCATGAAGATGCACATTTTACAGAAGCACACAGAAAATGTGGCCAAATTTCACTGTCCCCACTGTGACACTGTCATAGCCCGAAAAAGTGATTTGGGTAAGTAAATTAACTAGTGGCAAATGAAAAATATATTTTGACAAATTTGTGAAAATAATGGAAATCACAGATTACTTCATGTAAGTTTTGTGAATGTGAATGGCCTGCTGTTTAATAAAAGTCATTGCTTAGGTGCTAGTGATACTTTCTTCTGTCTTCTTTCTCTTACTGAAGCTAGGCTATAAGATTCTTTCCTGACTATAGCTCATCTATAAATTAATGGCAGCTGTAATGAGAGAAAACAGTATAATTAAAGCCCCCAAATTTAGGGAAGTGACATAGTATGATTCGAACTAAGGTCAGTTCACTTCAGGTTTTTTTCACAGTATTTGTACTTCCTCTAGGTAATGGGACTGTTTTATTGGTTTGGTGATAGCTATATTTCTGTGCTTAATTAAGCTAGAGTTGTTTTGTTTTTGTTTTAGTTTTTTTTGCGGTACGCGGGCCTGCGGGCCTCTGGGCCTCTCACTGTTGTGGCCTCTCCCATTGCGGAGAACAGGCTCCAGACGCGCAGGCGCAGCAGCCATGGCTCACGGGCCCAGCCGCTCCGCGGCATGTGGGATCTTCCCAGACGGGGGCAGGAACCCGTGTCCCCTGCATCGGCAGGCGGACTCTCAACCACTGCGCCACCAGGGAAGCCCTAAGCTAGAGTTTATATAGAGGCAGAGTTTGGTGGTAGAAATTTTAGTATGACCCATATTCTTTTTAAAATAAATTTATTTATTTATCTATTTATTCATTTATTTATGGCTGCGTTGCGTCTTCGTTGCTGCGCGCAAGCTTTTTCTAGTTGCAGTGAGCAGGGGCTACTCTTTGTTGCAGTGTGTGGGCTCCTAATTGTAGTGGCCTCTCGTTGCGGAGCACAGGCTCTAGGCCTGCGGGCTTCAGTAGTTGTGGCTTGTGGGCTCTAGAGTGCAGGCTCAGTAGTTGTTGCTCACGGGCTTAGTTGCTCTGCAGTATGTGGGATCTTCCCGGACCAGGGCTTGAACCATGTCCCCTGCATTGGCATGCATGCAGATTCTTAACCACTGCACCACCAGGGAAGTCCCATACTATGACCCATATTCTTAAAGATAAGGTGACCTGGATTTATCCCTTTATTTTTATTATTTAAAAGAGATAAAAATATTGCCCCAGTTTGTTTATCCAAAATGCATTGCTCCCTGAATAATAATAATAATATAAACTTAGATAAATTGTACTTTCCAGGTTGTCTTTTTTTTTACTTTTTTACTCATTTGATCTTCACAACTACCATATGAAGTCATCAAGGTATATTCTAGCTTTATAGATGATGAACAGGTGTCTTGACCAAAGCTACACAACACAGCTTATGAGTGGCAAAGCTGGACTTGAGTCCTCTCGAACGCTCTAGAGCTGTTTCTCACACAGGGGCGTACATAAGTACCCAGGTCATATCAGGAGCATACTGAGCCACAGCATAAACTTGGCCTGTCTTACTGCAGCATTGGTTATACTCAGAAGGTTTTGAGTAAAGTTATACAATTGAGCTGGTGTCTTAAAACATTTTTACGTTGATATGACTATATTGAAAAAACTGTAGACTAACTAATGTTTTTAAGATGAAACTGTGAGCTTGAAGTAGAGGACTTTGGGCTCCACATAAGATTCAGTGGGTCATGTGTTCATCCTACTCTGCTCTTGAAAGGACTTTGTTAGAAAAACTTAAGAGGTACTGTCCTCAGGTAAATGAAAGAGTTTTACTGTTCTCACTGTATAGAAACTAAAATCTAAACCAGTAATATCTCATGGCAGTGTGTGAGCTGTTAGGCCACTGTTTGAATTATTCAATTTTTTTTAAGTTATTCATTTTCATGATGCGAATAAAAACCTTGAGTGTTTTATACTTGCATGATACCTCTTAGACCCAGCATAACGAGCTCTTTATGAGGCACTTAATTGCCTAGGAGCTGTCAAATAATAGTTATCTCCCAAAACTATTCCCAAACAAGTTTGTGTTCCCAAAGCAGGTCTGATTTCACACTAATATGCAATAATTAAGATTCATCACTTTGGGACACAGGAAAGCATGGAGAATCTTGACAGACCTACCAGAGTCAAGATTCACTTTGAAATACTTAACTGCTCTAAGTCTTTTTTTTTTTAAACTGATGTATAAGAATAATTCCTACCTTACAGAATCATTATTGTAAGTATTTAATAAGAATGTGTGAAAGAAAGTCTTTAACTATTAAGTCTCTGAGGACCAGAAGGGGAAAGTTGAGGCCTAAAAATTATTTGGAATAATATACGTGTGTATAAAAGGCCTTCATATAATGAACATGTGTAGAGAGTTAAAAGTGAGCCATCCCTTTCCCCTACCTTATTTCCGTTCCCCAGAGTTGGCCCTCTTTAAGTTTGATGTGATATCGCCTTGATTGAGCAGATTGGTAGCACCATGAATTCATGACCCCAAAGGCAGCTGGGCTCCTGAGTAATCCAGCTGTTTGTCCTCATCAGTTGTGCTCCCATTCTCTTCAGTGAGTTTGTCCATTCATTTATTCATTCCACAAATGTTTGGGTGCCTGTGATGTGGGAGGTTCCATGACAGAGTAGGATAAATCATTGTTAACTTCCTTTAAGCCTCTAATCTTCCTTCCCTTTTCTCTTTGCCTCCGTGGTCTCAGTATGTAACCTCTTTTCCTACTTCACAAAAAAATAAAGGCAACAGGTTGAAACTTCACATTTCCTGTTATCAGATGTGTAAACCTACCTGCATTCATCCTCTTTCCCCATCTGCTGCTAGAGAATTTGTGTCACTCTTCTTGTCTGTGGCCTGTCCCTTTGCCCTAATCCCACTCACCTGTGTTCTTGGCAGCCTTTACGTGGTCAGGTATCACATCTTTACCTTCATTTTCATGTTCTCACTCCTTAATCTTTCGCCTCAACTCTAAATGTGCTTACATCTCTCTTGTCTTTTTTTTAAAAGAAAGTCTTTCCCTTCTAGGTTTAACTCTTATTTCCTTCCTAGCCAATGCTCATAAAGAGTTATATCCCTCACAGTCCTCTCTTCCTCAGCTTCTAGTTTCCTTCCCATCTGGCTTATACCCATCACTCTATAAAGTGACTCTGACTAAGATCACCAATGACCCCACATTGCAGAATGAAGGGAACGTTCAACTCCCCATCTGCCTTGATCTCTTAGCATCATTCTTCATAGGGGGCTGCACCCTCCTCCTTAAAACACTGTCTTCCTTTGGCTTTCATGGCACTACATCCTGTTGGTTTTCTTCTGATTTCTCTGTTCCTTCTCAACCTTCTCTTGTTTTAATCCTTTTTCCTCTCACTGGCCTTAACTGTTAGGTTTCTTAAGGCATGACCCATACTCTTTTTCTTTCTTTGCCTTAGTGATTTCATCTGTTCTCTTGGTCTCACTCAAATCCTACTCCAAATCTATCCTTTGATTGAAGTTTATGTGACCATCTATTCCTTGCCATCCCTATCCCTACTTGATATCATTGGCATTTCAACTTCAATATGTCCAAAACTGAAGGTCTAAAACCCCTTTACCCCCTCGCCCCAGAGATAAACACAGCTTGGGCTTCAGCCCTGTTCCACTATTCCTTGTCTCAGTAAATGGCCCCACCATCTGCTCAGTTTTCCAAGCCAGAAACCTGGAGGTCATTCCTGATACCCACCTTTCTCTTCCTCACTCTCTGGCCAGTCACTCAATCCTGTTAATTCAACTTCTTAGGTCTCTCATCAGTTCTTCTCCTTCCCTCCGTACCCACTGCCATTTCCTTTATCCAAACCACCACCTTCTTTAACCTATCCAGTTTCAACATCTCAACTAGTCTCCCCACGTCTGTTACTCTTTTTATTCATTTTCTGTATAGCAGCCAGAGTAATTATTTTAAGAAGCAGAAAGAAATGTATTCTTAACTCTTTGAAATGCTTGTTTGTGTTTTCACAAGTTGGACTGCGCTTTGTATTTTGCTTTCAGGTGTCCACTTGCGAAAGCAGCATTCCTACATTGAGCAGGGCAAGAAATGCCGATACTGCGATGCTGTGTTTCATGAGCGCTATGCCCTCATCCAGCACCAGAAGTCACACAAGAACGAGAAGCGCTTTAAGTGTGATCAGTGTGATTACGCTTGCAGACAGGTAGAGCCCTTCATAGGTAGAAAAAGGTTGATGTCCCATTAGTGTTAGGTTTTATCAGAGGGTTTTTATATACCTTGTATGGTGACTATTTTTAAGGATAATATTTTCAAACTGTGGTTTATGAGATTGTCACCAAAGGTCCTGCTTCTTGATTGTATCATGTCTGATTCCAACTGACAGTTTTATTCAGTCACATCTTCCCCCACCCTCCACCCACTCCAGGCAGACTGCTAGCTTTTCTCAAAACCATGGGAAGAAAGTCCAGGACTTGAGAGAAGGGAAGAATCTGGTCCTGGGGCCTGATGCTTGGGAGTGATCTACAGAAGCAGCCCAGCAGGAGTGATCGTATCTGTGCTAGGATTTTGGGAAGCAGTTTTGTACCCCAGTATGGTTAACTTTATCCTCTCAATAAGCAGTTTTGAGCCTAGACCCTTGGGAGAGAAAGGTCTTGTCAGCGACACGCACACAGATCGTGGCTGGAGTAGCAGCTCTAGGACAGGCTCTGAGACCTTCCCCCACCCCACTTTCTTTCAGGAGAGGCACATGATCATGCATAAGCGTACCCACACGGGGGAGAAGCCTTATGCCTGCAGCCATTGCGACAAGACCTTCCGCCAGAAACAGCTCCTTGACATGCACTTCAAACGCTATCATGACCCCAACTTCGTCCCCGCGGCCTTTGTCTGTTCTAAGTGTGGGAAAACATTTACACGCCGGGTAAGAGTCAGAACTTTACTTCCTGTCTTACAGTTCTTGATACCACGTTCTTGAGCTTCCACTGCAAAGCAGGGCAGTTTTTTCCACTGAGGTTATAAATATAGAGATGCACTGTCATTTGGAAAAGGGTCAGTCATCCCCACCTCGAGGTTTTCTGTCCATGTGTGAACCCTTCTACTGATGGGGAACTCAGTATATTTTTTTTTTTTTTTTTTTTTTTTTTTTTTTTTTTTTGCGGTATGCGGGCCTCTCACTGTTGTGGCCTCTCCCGTTGCGGAGCACAGGCTCCGGACGCGCAGGCCTAGCGGCCATGGCTCACGGGCTTAGTTGCTCCGCGGCATGTGGGATCTTCCCGGACCAGGGCACGAACCCGTGTCTCCTGCATCGGCAGGCGGATTCTCAACCACTGCGCCACCAGGGAAGCCCCGACTCAGTATATTTTTATTTATTTGGCCGCACCGCGTCTTAGTAGTGGCCTGCAGGATCTTTGGTGCAGCATGTGGGCTCTTTAGGTGTATCATGTGAACTCTTAGTTGTGGCATGTGGGATCTAGTTCCCTGACCAGGGATAGAACCCAGGCCCTCTGTATTGGGAATGTGGAATCTTAGCCACTGGACCACCAAGGAAGTCCTGGGAACTCAGTACTTTTTTTTTTTAACAGTTCTGTCCTGGATCTTCACTTAGGGCCATGTTTGTCAGGTCTGCACAGGACAGGGAGGTTGGTCTGATTCTCCCCTGCTCAGAGGACCCAACCTCATCTTCTGAGCAACTGTCCTCTCTTGCCCACCCTTGTCTCTCTCCCCGCCCCCTCCAGGTGGAGACCATTTCCTCTGAATGGGGAGAGTTTGTTCAGGACACATTTAGCAGATACTAGAACATTGAGACTTAATAGGATTCCCCCCTCCGCCGCCCCCTGGTTGTTTTTTTTATTAAACTAAAAGAGAACTTCCAATTTTAATCTTACCTTTTTTAGTAATGTGAAAGAGGGTTCTGTTCCTTTTGTTAGAATACCATGGCAAGACATGCTGATAATTGTGCTGGTCCAGATGGTGTAGAAGGGGAAAATGGAGGAGAAACGAAGAAGAGTAAACGTGGAAGGAAAAGAAAGATGCGCTCTAAAAAGGAGGACTCCTCTGACAGTGGTAAGTAACTTGTTTCTTGAGTTAGTTGTACATGGCAGGTTTTGGTGCAGAGTTTCCAGTGTATTTACATATGGACATGCTGGGATACAGAGATAGGCCAGTCTCTCATACTTCCTTTAAACCTCTAATCTTCTTGATGTGTGTATATATTTACAACAGCAGTTAGTTTATTCCTGGAGCAAATTTTCTTTTTTTTTTTCTTTTTTTTTCTCATGGCATTCCATTGCTTGATAAGATATTATATGTTATGTTCAGTTAAAGCCGAAGCAAAATTAATATCTTTACTCAATTTACTCAGATTAGTGATATTCTAAGGCCAGCAGAGTTTCTTTTCTATGTTCATAGCTTTTACATTTAGGAAGCTGGTCTAGATTTGAGCAGTGAATCTAATGGACATGAAGAAGGTTGCTTAAGCATCCTGACCAACTTCTGGTTTGACTGCCTGTGTCAGCCTAGCCTTGAGATGTGTTGATCAAATCCATGAAGGTCAGCCTTTCTCTTCCTACCTTAATCTCTCCATTTATAATTTAACACTTTGCCTATTTTCCTACCATTGATGTTCTTTGGGGTGTTAGTCATGAAATCCAGACAGAAAGTATATGCGTTGTGGTGCTAGACTCATGAAAGGGGTGGCAAACAAAGGTGTTGGTAATGTAGGAATCACGTTTGATTATACAAACTTATTCCATAATGTTAGGTTTTATAATGTGCATACTTGGGCAACTGGCAGCCAGTTAAGAAGTCACATCTGTGACTTAAGGTTTTTTGGGAAAAGGATGTAGAGGGGTTTTGTTTTGGAGAATGCACTTACAGATGATGCCTGATGTATTTCTAAGGAGTTCTCATTTTGTCTTCTGCATTGCTTGTCAGTAGAAATAGCGGGGAAGGAAGTGAAGTTTCTGAAAACGTATTAAAGAACTTAGTTATTTTATTGGTTTTTATTTTAAAATTTGTTCATGAAAGTACTAGATTTTTAATACTTAAATCTATAACAAAGTCCCTTTTGTTTTTTTAATCTTAATAAAGACTTCACTTTTCTATTCAGAACTTTATTTCTGGGAGAATATTCATCTAAGCATAAGAGTAGTTTATTCTTTGCTGCCTTTTTTAGTAGAAAATTATTTTAAGCAGTATCTTCATTCTCTCGGTTTTAAGTGAATGCCTCTTTTAAAATGTCACTTTGCTTAATTTTTATAAAAGCACATCACTCTCTACTGAGAATTCTGTGGGATCCCTTTGTTTGGCTAAGAAATTGAGTGGACTGTTGGGAGGTGCCAAGGAATGTCAGAGGGCCTCAAGTACCAGCAGAGATCCACAGATAACCTTTTGCTTCAGGATACCTTTAGTTGCTCTTTGTTGCAGAGCCTCCTACTGCCACAGACATTGTCCCATGCCCTTTGTTCTCATGGTTCTTCCCTGTTCATTTCTGTGGTTCATCTCCCAACAAGACGAGCTCTAGTATCTAATTGTACTTTACCAGAAGCATCTTTCACCTGCAGAGTTTATTGACGGTTCCTAATAGATTTCTACAGTTCCTCCCTTTGTCTTCTGCACTGCTGGTTTGTACAGCACAGTGTTTGGTTTTGGACCTCATACCTAGTGTCTCTTTATCCCAGAATTTCTGGGCTGGTGAAGGCCACACAGTCGTATTTGTTCCCTCCCAGAAGTTCTGCCTGTTGGCCATCAGCAGAAATTGACCAGCAGAGTCTACTGCTATTTTCAAGGCTTTTTGCCAAAATCTCTCCCAGCCAATAAGCCTTTGACCCTATTAACCTTCTTTGTGTGCTTTTTCCCCCAATTCTGACTGAATTTGTTTAATTTTCTAGGCATTGGGCCAACTTAGGCAATAGGGGGCTTGAATAAGTTCAGCAGGAAAGCGTGTCATCCTTGACACTCTGCCACGTACCAGTACGTTCCCCACATTTTCACTTAGGATTTCAGTTACTTGGCAAATAAGGCATTTTGTCCTGAAGATCAGGCATTTACTCACAGACTTCTCAATTTAAACGTTTGGTGCTAGAGAAAGAGAATGTGCTTGTATCCTGCATTTCTTGGAGGAAGGCAGACGGGGTACATTTTGTGCCTTGGCAATGGGGGAGAGGTAGCAAGAACTCTTCGGTTGCCTGTAGGTGTGGGCAGCAGAACAGCCGCAAACTGTGGTTAGTTGTGCCTTAAAAATCATTTAGCTTTTCTCTATTCCTATAAAATGAGGGTAATGTCTCTTATTTAATGAAGCCTAAATGGAATAATGGAGAATTTTTAAACTGTGATGTACAGTGTAAAAATGAACTGTGATTATGTAGTAGAATGTAAGTTACAGAGCACGATTACAGGCATTATCTCAATCCTTGTGATCCTTGGGAGTGCTTTAGAGATTACACAAGGAAACTGAGGTTCAGTGCGGTCATGGTCCCAGGTCACACACTTAGGAGATCTGAGACTCAAAACCATATTATCAGGCTCCTTGTCAGTATTCTTTCTATAGCAGTTCCCTCTCCTTTTATGTGATAATGGCATTTGGGAGAAGGTAAGGGAGTTAAGAATGACCTGTTGGGTCTGGAACAGCTGGGAATTAAATTAAATCCCAAAACTTGGCTTTATGCTTTTCCTAGTAAATAGGACCTCACGGTGCTTCAAGAACTTCATACACACAGACATGCATGCACACCTTCACCACTCTTCAGGAGTCCATCTCAGGCTTAGTGTCCTGCTTTATTTATCCTTGTGTGGTAGGTAAAGGGAACATTTGTTTCATTTTCAACTTAGAACACCGTTTGTGGGTTTTTTTAATATAACTGGCATACTGTGGAGTTGCCTCTAAGAATTCAAACTCAATATTCTGATATCTAAAGCTGATAGAAAAAAGTAATATCCAGTCCACATAAAATATGAATAATAATATTTGGGTTGATTTGCTTATATTGCATCAATACCAGTTTACTCTGTTAACACTGAAAACAAAAATTCCAGTGAAAGCATTTTTTAAATAGGCTTTTAACGATGAAAATAAATACGTAACTAGACTTCATAGAATATGTGATTATTTGTGTGTTATTTTTTCTTCCACCACTCTTCTCCTCGCCCTACTCCCTCTTCTTCCCAATTTCATGAGAAGAAAATGCTGAGCCAGACCTGGATGACAATGAGGATGAGGAGGAGCCTGCCGTGGAGATTGAACCCGAGCCAGAGCCCCAGCCTGTGACCCCAGCCCCACCACCTGCCAAGAAGCGGAGAGGACGCCCCCCTGGCAGAACCAACCAGCCCAAACAGACCCAGCGTAAGTTGACTGTCTCAGCACAGCAGGCTGGCGTCCTCTCCTAACACGTGGGGAAGCCAGACAGGTCCTTATTCTTTGGGTCGATGGGAACTGAGCCATGAGAACAAATTAAGGTCACACTGGGAACAAACTCTCAGGAAGCGATTTTTTTGGTTTTTACTGAGGAACATCTCTAGAGGCCTGTTAGGTTTCAGTAAGAGAAAGTCCAGAGTAGAACGGTACTTAATGTTCTGCAAGGTGGGTACTGTTAATGTGGGAGGGTTTTACAAAACAACCAGAGTCATAGTCAGCTGGCAAAATTGATGTGGTAATGAATGTAAAACAGCCAAATTTTAAAAGATAGAGGGAAAAAGCAATTTCTGAGCTGACACTGTCCCTCCTAAGAAATCCAGGCCTGTGGATTCTATTGCTGGCCTCCTGATTTATGAGAGGACACAGAGGAGGTGTTCACCCTCCACGTCACACCACGTAGCAGTCCTGTACTGGACGTGGCCCTTGTGACAGCAGGCTCTGTGGGGTCTCAGCTCTCTGTTCTATTCATGAATTTCCTAAAAGCTGGCAGGTTTTTTTCTTTCTTTAACAAATACAGGGTTTCATCTATTTTTTTAATATGCTCCCTGAGCCCTGTGTCCAGATGTCTTATTGCAGAGGGGTGGTTGGCTCTTAAAGATCCTGGGAACTGGGGCTTCCCTGGTGGCGCAGTGGTTGAGAATCCACCTGCTGATGCAGGGCACACAGGTTTGCGCCCCGGTCTGGGAAGATCCCACATGCCGCGGAGTGGCTGGGCCCGTGAGCCATGGCCGCTGAGCCTGCGCGTCCAGAGCCTGTGCTCCGCAATGGGAGAGGCCACAGTGAGAGGCCCGCGTACCCCCCCCAACCCCCCCCTCACACACACACACAGGCCACAAGTGAGTGAACTGGCAGAAGGGCCCTGGGTGTTGGGAGAACTTCAGACTCAAAAATGTCAGGTTCTTTGCTATAGGTGGGTCATCTCTAAAACGGACCTACATCCCACACTCTGAAGTATTCCTAGTCCCGCACCATCTGCATTTTTTGCCTGTCTCACACACACTATTATGAAGCCCAAATTTATGACATAAAGGAAAACTAAGTTTTTTAATATAAAATTTGGGAGTCATATGAAGAGGAGTGTCAACATTTTGTTCTTTGATAGTATCTAGAGTAGTGGGGCTTTGTGTATGGCTGCATTTTAGGTTATTAGGTCTTTTTTTTTTTTTTTTTTTTTTCGGTACGCGGGCCTCTCACTGTTGTGGCCTCTCCCGTTGCGGAGCACAGGCTCCGGACGCACAGGCTTAGCAGCCATGGCTCATGGGCCCAGCCACTCCGCAGCATGTGGGATCTTCCTGGACCAGGGCACAAACCCGCGTCCCCTGCATCAGCAGGCAGATTCTCAACCACTGCGCCACCAGGGAAGCCCCTATTAGGTCTTTTTGATTGACTTTCTCTGTATGGAATCTAAGGCTTTCCTGTGTTGCTAACATTCATTTAGTATTGAGTCTGAAAAGACCCTTGCAATCCTTGGGGGCTTTAATGGAGCATTTGTTTTGTTCATGCTCTTCTTTGCCAGCAACAGCCATTATTCAGGTTGAAGACCAGAATACAGGTGCAATTGAGAACATTATAGTTGAAGTCAAAAAAGAGCCAGACGCAGAGCCCGCGGAGGGGGAGGAAGAGGAGCCCCAACCGGCCGCCACAGACGCCCCCAACGGAGACCTCACGCCCGAGATGATCCTCAGCATGATGGACCGGTGATGGCGGGGCCTCGCTCGTTGCCAGGACTGCTCTGGGCTGTGTTTAAACGGCCCGCATCTTAATTTTTCTCCCTTCTTTCTTCTTTTGGCTTTGGGAAAAGCATCATTTTACCAAACATACTGAGAACTAAAACTTCAAGGATGATGTTAGAAAAATGTGATTTAACTAGAACTTGCTGTTTGATGTTAGCAAATCATGGAATGTTCTGAGTCCCTGAGGGTTTACTGTGAAGTGCTGAGGACAGTGTTGACGCCTAACTGGTTTTCTTAGATGGAAACAGAGACATTGAACCCTCTCTCTTGCTATGGTAAACCACTCCAGAAACCACCACTGGGTTTCCCAGAGTTCTATGGTCTTCTTCCCAGGAGAGTTTTTAATTGTAAATGCAGACTTGGGAAGGACTTAGACTTTTAAACTGGTTTTTGCTTTTGCTTTGCCCTGACTCTCTTTGCTTGGAGTCAGTTGCACACCAGTAGTATGGCATGCTACAATTGGTTTCTGTCCTGAAGACTTTGCCTCTTTCTTGGCAAAGTTTCTGGTATGGTCAAGCTTGTAAATAACTTTTTTTACATTTTAATCTTTTCCATTAATTAAGAGGTTGAAAAGAAGTGCAGTGTAAGAAAACCCAGCATTTTAATTACTTGCTAATTAAGTTTCCACAGACTGTAGTATGTAAATGTTGACAAGGAATTGGATCACAATCATGTAGCAGAATGGCACCAAGACTGCTGCCCGCTAGTGACGGACACCCACGTGGAAGATCATGATTTTCCAGCCCATGGAGCCAGCATTTGAACCTTGTACAATTAACTTTGTTATGATTTCCCATCTACATTTTCTTTGCTTTGTTTGTAGCTGAATTTTGTGTTTTATAACTCCTCTGTTAAAGCAGAAGGGTGATTATGAGTGGGTCACAGCAGCTCTTAAAAGCTGGGCCAGAAAATTTCACTAGGTCAGTAATTTAAACTTTGAATCTTCAAAAAATAATAATGTGAAGCAAAACCAACTAAAAATGATTCTTGCACATGAACTGTCACATGTTTAAAATGTGTTTTTTAGAGAGCCTCAGTCTTGCTGATTTCAAACACTTTTTTCTTCTGTGTATTGCTTTTAAGAGAGCCATCAGTTAGCTATCAGACTCTAGGTTGATGCATTTTGTACTTAGCTGTACTGTGTGATATTTTTCATTATTTTAGGACGCCAACATGAGACCTGTAATAAAATATGTAATGGGGTTGAAAGCTGGGGAGGAGGATCTACTGCTGTACAGCTAATAAATCATAACGGATTAACAAGTGCTCCAAACACTCCGACTTGTGTGATTCCTGCCTAACGAGGGGCCCAGAGGGGTCTATGTGCGTAGCCTCAGGCAGTGCAGGCCTCCTTGTCTTTCAGATGGAAGCTATGTTTCCAGGATGACCACTTCCTCTCTAGCAAATGAGAGGTGATCTTGGCAGGTGATGGATATTGAGTGCATCCTGCTGCAAGTTCCAATGCCCCAAAAGTCGTATGTGAGTAGAGAGGTGAGTGTATACAGCTGCCAGCCCCAGGATCCAACTGAAGAGCCGGTTGCCTGTGGTAGAGCATGTGGGCCACAGAGCTTAGAGGAGAAGGGGCTGATGGGACTCTTTGGCCTCAAGATCTCAGCTCAAGGAGAGCTGGGATCAGAATACATCGAGCTCTGCCAAGTGCAGGGGAACAGAGAGAAGCTGGGCTCAGTCTGCCCTAGAGAAGTTCATTTGAAAGGGAGACAGATGTGCCGCCACCAGGCTGTGGGGAGAGAGTCCTAGATAGCACAGCTGCTTGTTAGCACCTAGGAAGCAGGATGGAAAGGGAGTATGTTAGGAAGTTTATGCATTAGTGAAATACCGTCTTGCTGCTGTTGGCCATTTCTGGGTAGATTCCTTTGGCAAGCCCCTTTTAGGTGAAAGCTTTGGCCACTAATTATAGGTTTTTTGGTTGTTTGGTTTAAAAAAATTTTTTTTTATTGAAGTATTTACAGTGTGTTAATTACTGCTGTACAGTGATGTTGATTAAGTTATATGTACATTCTTTTTTATCTAATACTACTTTCCATTATGGTTTATCATAGGATTTTTTAAAAATTTTTATTTATATGGTCGCACCAGGTTTGTAGTTGTGGCAGGCAGGCTCCTTAGTTGTGGCATGTGAACTCTTTGTTGCAGCATGCATGTGGGATCTAGTTCCCAGACCAGGGACCAAACCTGGGCCCCCTGCATTGGGAGCACAGAGTCTTATCCACTGCACCGCCAAGGAAGACCCCTGTCATAGGATATTAAATATAGTTGTGTTATACAGTAGGACCTTGTTGTTTATCCATTCTATACATAGAAGCTTACATCAGCTAACCTCAACCTCCTACTCCATCCCTCCCCCATCCCCCCTCCTACTTGGCAACCACTACCACAGACTGGTGTCTGTTCTCTATGTCTGTGATTCTGTTTCTATTTCATAGATAAGTGCATTCGTGTCATATTTTAGATTCCACATATAAGTGATATATGGTGTTTGTCTTTCTGACTTACTATGATAATCTCTAGGTGCATCCATGTTGCTGTAAATGGCATTATTTCATTCTTTTTTATGGCTGAGTAGTATTCCACTGTATATACGTACCACATCTCCTATATCCATTCATCTGTCGATGGACATTTAGGTGGTTTCCGTGTCTTGGCTGTTGCAAATAGTGCTGCTATGAACATAGGGGTGCATGTATCTTTTTGAATTATGGTTTAGTTCTCTGAGGAACCTCCATACTGTTTTCCATAGTGGCTGCACCAACTTACATTCCCATCAACGGTGTAGGAGGGTTCCCTTTTCTCCATACCCTCTCCAGCATGTTATTTGTAGACTTTATAATGATGGCCATTCTGACTGGTGTGAGGTGGTACCTCATTGTAGTTTTGGTTTGTATTTCTCTAATAATTAGTGATGTTGAGCATCTTTTCATGGGCATATGGTCATCTGTGTTTCTTCTTTGGAGAAATGTCTATTTAGGTCTTCTGCCCATTTTTAGCTTCGGTTGTTTGTTTTTCTTTGTTAAGTTGTATGAACTGTTTGTATATTTTGGAAATTAAGCCCTTGTCATTCACATCATTTGCAGGTATTTTCTCCCATTCCATAGGTTGTCTTTTTGGTTTTTTTATGGTTTCCTTTGCTGTGCAAAAGCTTGTAAGTTTGATTAAGTCCCATTTGTTTACTTTTGGTTTTATTTCTATTGCCTTGGGAGACTGACCTAAGAACATTGGTACAATTTGTGTCAGACAATGTTTTGCCTGTGTTCCCTTCGAGGAGTTTTATGGTGTCATGTCTTATGTTTAAGTCTTTAAGCCATTTGAGTTTTTGTGTATGGCGAGAGAGTGTGTTCTGACTTCATTGATTTACATGCAGCTGTCCAACTTTCCCAACACCACTTGCTGAAGAGACTGTCTTTTTCCCATTATATATTCTTTTTTAAAAAAATTTATTTTTGGCTGCGTTGGGTCTTCATTGCTGTGCACGGCTTTTACTAGTTGCGGCGAGCGGGGGCTACCCTTCAGTGTGGTGCGTGGGCTTTTCATTGTGGTGGCTTCTCGTTGTGGAACATGGGCTCTAGGCATGTGGGCTTCAGTAGTTGTGGCTCGTGGGCTCTAGAGCACAGGCTCAGTAGCTGTGATGCACAGGCTTAGTTGCTCCGTGGCATGTGGGATCTTCCCAGATCAGGACTCAAACCCGTGTCCCCTGCATTGTCAGGCGGATTCTTAACCACTGCGCCACCAGAGAAGCCCCCACTATATATTCTTGCCTCCTTTGTCAAAGATTAATTGACTGAAGGTTTGGGTTTATTTCTGGGCTCTCTACTCTGTTCCATTGATCCATATGTCTGTTTTTATGCCAATTTTGATTACTATAGCTTTGTAGTATTGTCTGAAGTCTTGGAGGGTTATGCCTCCTGCTTTGTTCTTTTTCTTCAGGATCGCTTTGGCGATTCTGGGTCTTCCATGGTTCCACATGAATTTTAGGATTATTTGTTCTAGTTCTGTGAAAAATATCATGGGTAACTTGATAGGGGTCTCATTAAAACTGAAGATTGCTTTGTGTAGTATGGCCATTTTAACATTATTAATTCTTCCAATCCAAGAGCATGGGGTATCTTTCCATTTCTTTGTATCATCTTCAGTTTCCTTTATTAATGTGTTTTTTTATTATTATTAATGTTTTATAGTTCTCAGCCTGTAAGTCTTTCACCTCCTTGGTGAGATTTATTCCTAAGTATTTTATTTTTTAGATTGCGATTTTAAAATGTATTTTTTTTTACATTCCCTTTGAGATATTTCCTTGTTGGTGTAAAGAAGTTTAACCAGTACGTTAATCTTGTATCTTGCTATCTTGCCGAATTCGTTTATCGGTTCTGGTAGTTTTTGTGTGGAGTCTTTAGGGTTTTCTGTATATAGTATCATATCATCTGCATATAATGACAGTTTTACCTCTTCCCTTCCAGTTTGGATACTTTTTTAAAAATTTTATTTTTGACTGCATTGGGTCTTCGTTGCTGTGCACGGGCTTTCTCTAGTTGAGGCAAACGGGGGCTTCCCTTTGTTGCAGTGCGGGGACTTCTCGTTAGGCATGTGGGCTTCAGTAGTTGTGGTACACGGGCTCAGTAGTTGTGGCACATGGGCTTAGCTGCTCTGTGGCATGTGGGATCTTCCCGGACCAGGGCTCGAACCCGTGTCCCCTGCATGGGCAGGTGGCTTTTAACCACTGCACCACCAGGGAAGTCCCCCCAGTTTGGATACCTTTTATTTCTTTTTCTTGTTTGCTGTGGCTAGGACTTCCAATCCTGTGTTGAATAGAAGAGGTGAGAGTGGGCATCCTTGTCTTCTTCCAGATTTTAGTGGGAAGGCTTTCAGCTTTTCACCGTTGAGTATTATATTGGCTATGGGTTTGTCATAAATAGCTTTTATTATCTCAAGATAATTATAGGGCTTTTTAACCAGAATTCCAACTTAGCAGTTTTCAGTGAAAAGTAACAGTGGACAAACTGTGTGAAGGCTTCGGCTGGTTTGTGGTGTCCATGCAGACGGGTCTCCCAGAAAAATCGGTATCGTCAGGGGCCTTGGGACTGTGAACCAGGCAATCAGCAACTTGGACTGAATGTTAGTGGCCCGAAGCTGTTAGGGCATTTGGTCTCCATCCCATGCCTGGGCTAACCCCCACTGCCACCAGGAACCAGAGCACCCCCTACCAGAGTTGTTTCAGTGGCCACATAGCTTTTTAAAATTTTTAAGTATAGGGCCTTCCCTGGTGGTCCAGTGGTTGGGACTCTGCACTTCCATTGCAGGGGGCCCGGGTTCGATCCCTGGTCAGGGAACTAGGATCTTGCAAGCCACACAGCCGTTCCACCCCCACCGCCCAAAACAATTTTTTTTAAAGTATAATAGAAAATCTCTTCATAGAACAGCAAGCAGTTTTATCTGTATCTTCAACATAGCTTTTCTGTTCTAATTGTATATATTCAAATTGTTTAAGTAGGTTGGTTTTGGTTGGGGAGGGGGCAAGAAAAGTGACATCGTGATGCAGCTAAGGCCGGAAGGAGATTCCTCCATTGGCATAGCCCCATGATACATCCTGTGTGACTCCATTAAATGTGAAACCTTCACACTCTTACTCCACACGGGAGACCGAGCCTCATGGCAGTTCTGGGAGCTGCAGCCTGGCCTGTCACCCTGTGCTAATGGAGCAGGCGGGGCTTATTCCTCATTATGAGCTTTTAGCATTTCCTGAGCGCCCACAGAGTGTCATGCTGTCTAGAACACAGAGACAGTCTTGAACAAGTTGAAGTCCTCTCACCCTCTCATGAGTCACTCACTTGTGGGAGCTGAGTCCCACATGTTCACTTGGTCTCTGATAGCAGTTATGCTTGTTTTGTCACTGCCACACTGATGGCCAGCAGTTACAGAGATGTGTGGCTAGCCTGGCACCCCATCCTAATCTCCAGGCTGATCCTGGTTTCCTCCTCCGCAGCCCCCTGCTTGTCCTCACAGCACTCACTGGACAGGGGCTGATGCCACCAGTGCAGCTGTTGGTCTCAAGACACCCTCCACCTGGGAGCAGCTCGAACCCTTTGGCACTTAATTCCCTCTTGTATTTCTCATTCTTGTCATTCGAAACAGAAAAATCCCAGTGAGGGGGGCTTTCTATCCTTCTGTTCTGGAGTCTTAAGGTTGCCATGGTAAGACTTGGCAAATGTGAGTGTTCCCTGAGTTCCAGCCACTGTTGTGAGCACCTCTGTAAACATTTAATCCTTACACTTCAAGGTAAGTTAATAGCTCCAGCTTACAAAACAGGAACTGGATGCCCAGAAAGATTAAGTGACTTACTTACTTACTCAGTGTCAAACAGCCAGTAAGAGGTGGAGTCAGGACTTGAATTCAGGCAGTGTGCCTTCAGAACCTTCATTCCTGGCTACTTGGCCATGCTGTGTCTGAGAGCTGCTGAGCTTGTACCCTAGAAGCAGTTGGTGGGTTCTGTGTGGTCTCTTGTGAGAGTCTTAACCTGCACTCTCAAGTTGGGAGGCAGCAGAGCAGGATATCCTCTCACCTCTGTTGGCAGGAACTCGGCACCCTCTCTGGCTGAGTCCTGCCCTGTCAGCCCTGGGCTATCGCACCTGGGCTGCTGCTTTAGGGAAGGGGGCTTCCTCCAAGTTGTTACTATTCAGTTTCTACTTTGTCCTAATCTATGGTGGACCTCCGCAAAGGGAGATGAGATTTTGTGGGGGATGGTGGTAGTCAGATGAATGGAAAATGCTCCCAACTGTCTCCAGGCCTCAAGGTGACGAGGGGTAGCTGGAGATGGAAAAGAAACCAAGAGACTGCCCAGTGTCTCTCACCACCTCTCAGTTGTTTCACCTCTGCCTGGCTGAGCTGTGGGCAGGGCAGAGGGCTGTTCCTTATCTCATAGAGTTTATTTAGACTAATGGTAGAAGAAAATTGAATCCCCTCCTGTGAACCCTCCAGAATCTAGGTCCCTGGTCTTTTTTTTTTTAATATTTATTTTTTAAATTTATTTGGTTGCACCGGCTCTATTTTATTTATTTTATTTATTTATTTGGTTGCACCAGGTCTTGGTTGCAGCAGGCGGGCTCCTTGGTTGTGGCATGCACGTGGGATATAGTTCCCTGACCAGGGGTTGCATCCGGGCCTGCTGCACTGGGAGCGTAGAGTCTTAACCACTGCACCACCAGGGAAGTCCCTAGGTCCCTGGTCTTTTATAGGGTATCATGCATTCCATGACCTGATGGCCTCCTAGGCCTCTCTCCTAGTGGTTCCCCCCAAACTCCAGCTCAGGGAGAATGCAGACATGAGAGGACCCCCCCCACATACACTACCTTTGCTCATGAGTCACTCCACTCCTCCCTGCAGCCCTTGGGGCTGGCTGCCCCCTGATTACACCCCCATCTTCTGGCCCTGACCCAGCTTGAACTTGATGAAAGCTAAGGAACCTCTGCCGCAGAGAAGGACGTGGGGCCCATCTGGTGTTTTTTCCACCCTGTCAACAGTTTGTGACTCTCCGACGGGGTGAGGGACTCCAGGTTAGGAGCAATAGGGTCCTCCATGTTTAGGAAGGATCCGATGCTCCTTTCTGAACAGACGCCCCTTGCGTCTTGCATACTGTCCACCTTCCCCGCTGGGCTTTGGAGGGGACGGACCGAGGTGGGCCGCAGAGATTCCCCGAGTGGGCAGCGCCCCCTGGTGCTCGCAGCGGGGACTGTGGCACGGGGTGGAAGTAGTGGGGTAGGAACCGAAAGAGGCACGCAATACGCGAGACCCTCCCGGCCACACCTCTCCCTTCCCTCCCCAGGTCTGCCCTAACGGAGTAGCTCCTGAGCGACGGCGCGGGTGGGCAGCTGGGCTCTGCCCCCCTCCTACACCGTCGTACCCGCGCGACTTCTCCCAGCCTGCGGAGGCCGGGCAGGGCCTGGCAGGAAGCGGCGCTTACCTTCCGCTGCAGGAGGAGCAGGTGGCTGCCGCGCTCGCCGAGGCCCCAGGCTTCCTGTGCTCGCCCGCCGCTACCGTTTCTCGTCGGAGCTCCTTGGGCCACCCGGCCGCCAGGCCGGCCGCATGGCCCAGACCCCCGACGGCATATCCTGCGAGCTGCGAGGTAAGCGCTGGCCCTTGTCGCCTTCTTGGCTGGGAGGAAGCAGAGCGGCCCCAGAAAGCAGAGGCCCACCCAGCGCCTCGTGGCACAGGGCAAGCGGTTCTCTCTGCTCCTCAGGAGGGCTTGGCGGCCCAAATCCACTCCACTCCTTCCTCGCTGGCCCACAGATGAGCCCAGGCCCCCTAGCCCGGTACAGACCGTGGGCATGAATTGACCTCCATGGGAGGACCAGTTGCCCAGCAGGCTGCCCTTTTCCACAGGTGAGATCACCAGGTTCCTGTGGCCCAAGGAGGCAGAGCTGCTGCTGAAAACCTGGCTGCCAGAGCGGGAGGGTGCTGAGCAAGGTCATGTCCTGGTATGGCGGGGGCAGAGGCTGGGAGGGCCACTGGGGCCCTGGCAGAAAGAGGCTCTTGCCCTGCCCAGGGTGTCAGACACTCTCTCCCCGCAGGCACTGCTCCGATGGAGAGCCTACCTGCTCCACACCTGCGTCCCCTTGAGGGTGAGTCCCAGGGCCCAGCTGCCACCCCTTTGCCCTCCAGCAGCTTCCTTGATGAGGGCTGCCTCTGTGGTGGTGTCCTTGCGGGATCTGCCCTTCCAACAGCACTGGGCTCCCGGCAGCAGGCGGGACTGGAGTGTAGGCAGGTCTAGCTCTGAGATCCAGGCTTCACAAAGGACTGGGCTCCCAAGAGGGTGGGGCTCGGGCCTTGGTCCAGGCTCACCCAGGCGCTCCGCAGGTGGACTGCACATTCAGCTACCTGGAGGTCCAGGCCATGGCGCTGCAGGAGGCACCCCCTCAGGTGAGACCCCTAGTGCCCCACCAGGGCCTGCAGTCTGGTCTTCCACTCCTCCCAACCTGCCCCACACTTGGAGCCCAGCCCCTGCCCCACCCACCCCAGGTCACCTTTGAGCTGGAGTCCCTGCCTGAACTGGTCCTGGAATTTCCTGGTGTGGCTGCCCTGGAACAGCTGGCCCAGCACATCGCTGCTGCCATCAGGAAGGTCTTCCCTTGCTCGACCCTTGGGTGAGGCCCAGCAACTGAGGGGGCTGGCAGGGAAGGAGGGCAGCGAGGGGTGCTCTTGATGGCGCAGTGGGTGACCTCACTCCCAGGGCCTAGAAGTCCCTTGCCCACTTCTCCATGTCCCTCCTCAGGAAACTATTCCGGAGGCCCACACCCGCCTCCATGCTGGCTCGGCTGGAGAGAAGCAGCCCCTCAGAGGCCACCTTGCCCAGCAGACCCTGTGGTAAGGGCCAAGGTGGGGCTGCACAGGGCTTCCAGCCTACTCCCTCCTGCATCCTGACCCCAGGATTTGGAGGTCTCGCAAACTGAACAGAGCCACTCAAGGCACAGCCACTACCCAGCTTCGGGCTGATCTTCCTCCACCTCTGACCTTTTGTCTCTCTCTTTCCCCAACCCCTGCCCCATCACACCCCTGGCACCAACTCAGGTGGCTTTTCGGAGACATATGAGGCTCTGTGTGACTACAATGGCTTCCCTTTCCGAGAGGAGATTCAGTGGGTGAGAGTAGGGCCCTCTCTGGGGGCTCTGGAGACAGCTGATCCCCCATGTGGTTTGAGTCCCTCCCTATGCCTTGTGTCCCAAGTAAGTTGGAGGTACTTTCTTCCCACCCAGGATGTGGACACCATCTACCATCGTCAGGGCTGCCGCCATTTCAGCCTAGGCGACTTCAGCCATCTAGGAAGTCGGTGAGTGGCCTGCAAGGTCTGTGAAGAGAGGAAGATTCCATGACCCACATTCCTGGGCATTAGCCTCTCCATGGAGCAGGGATGCTGGTCCTAGGATCTGGCTGGAGGGCCCTGAGCTCTGCCCCTGCCCTTTCTTCCACCCAGGGACCTGGCCTTGAGTGTGGCCGCCCTGTCTTACAACCTGTGGTTCCGGTGCCTCTCCTGCGTGGACATGAAGCTGGTGAGAGCATAGGTGCAGCGGCGACGGAGGGGGGCTTGGCCTGGGGGACCAGGGTGCAGCCCACTGAGCGCCCCCCACCCTCTGGTTCTCAGAGCCTTGAAGTCTTGGAACAGATTCTGCACATGATGAGTCAGTCATCCCACCTGGAGGAGCTGGTGCTGGAGACCTGTGGCCTGAGGGGGTAGGGGGGACAGGGTAGGGATTGGGGAGGGGAGTCTGGGGGCTTGGGATGGAGAGACTAGTGGCCTGGGGAGGAGCTGGGAATCCAGGGTCAGAGCCTCACACCTGGGGTCTGGTCCCCAGAGACTTTGTCCGGAGACTGGCCCAGGCCCTGGCAGGGCACACGAGCTCCGGGTTGCGGGAGCTCAGCCTGGCGGGGAACGTGCTGGATGACCGAGGTACAGCTGAGCCTGGGGAACCCCCTGGGGCTGGCGCTGGAGGAGGTGAGACTCACATGGCTGCCCCCATCCCCCAGGTGTGGCTGCACTCAGCAGACACCTAGAGCATCATCCTGGAGCCCTGAGGAGACTCACCCTGGCGCAGACTGGGTTGACGCCGCGAGGTAGGCGGGCTGAGGATGGCTGGGGGAGGTGGAGCTGGGAGGTGGGGCAGCCTGATTGTGAGCCCCCTCCTCCACCACCAGGAATGAGGGCTCTGGGCCGGGCGCTGGCTTTCAATGCAGCGTTTGACTCTGCCCTAACCCACTTGGACCTTTCCGGGAATCCCGGGGCACTGGGGGCCTCGGAGGACAATGGGGTGAGTGGCCATCCTTAGGGCGGTGATTGGGGGCGCCGCAGGCAGTGGGGTGTCAGAAAGCTTTTGGTGGGTGATCCCTGACTCCCTCCTTCCCATCTCCATCCTCCCACCAGGGCCTCTATAGTTTCCTGAGCCGTCCTAATGTTCTGACGTTCCTGAATCTCGCAGGCACTGACACCGCCCTGGACACTGTGAGGGGGTGGTCAATGGGGGTGGATGCTTTGTCGGGCTGGCCGGGCCTGAGGCCCAAGGGTCGACTGGAGGGCAGGGCGGGAAGGGGCTCAGTCCCCCGGCCAGTGTAGCCCACACGCTCCTCCCGCAGCTCTTTGCCTCGCTGTCCCGCGGCTGCTGCGCCAGCCTCACCCACCTCGACGCTTCGAGGAACGTGTTCTCCCGCACGTAAGGGGGCGGGGCGGGGCGGGGCGGGGGTGGGGCTCTGCCGGGAGCCGCCTCCCCGCGCCAGGAAGCCCACTACTCCCGCTCTCCCGCCGCAGGAAGTCCAGGGCTGCGCCCGACGCGCTGCAGCTCTTCCTCAGCCGCGCCGGGACGCTTCGGCACCTGTGCCTGGCGGGCTGCAAGCTGCCTCCCGACGCGCTCAGGTCAGTGTCCCTGCCCACGGCCAGGCCCCCGTCTGTGCGGCCACCACCCAGGCCTGGCCTCCAGCACCTCACCCCGCTCGTATCGTACCCATGACCCCCCCTGGCATCCTGGCCCTTCCTTTTTGCTATTTGCGCTCTAGGGCCCCTGTTTCCAGCTCCCGCCACCCCCTGTGACATTCCCTCCCAGGGCGCTTTTGGAAGGCCTCGCGCTCAACACGCACATGGACGACCTGCATCTGGACCTCAGCGCTTGTGAGGTGAGCGCCCGGCCCGGAGACGAGAGCGGGCAGTGGGCCCACACATCGGCTGTGGGGCTGGGGCTGCAAGGCGGAAGCGCCGGGCAGTTTGGGGCCTGATCCTCCCCACCTGTGGCCTGTTGGCCTGAGCGCGTTCCATCTTCCACCTTCAGCTGCGCTCCGCCGGCGCTCAGGTGATTCAAGACTTAGTGTGCGACGCTGGCGCAGTGAGCTCCCTGGATCTGGCGGATAATGGTGAGGTCGCCCAGAAACCCATCCTCCCACCATCCACCAAATTCCCACCCCTCCCACTCCCGCATCCTCGCCTTGTGCCTGACCTGAGCCACCCCCAGGCTTCGGCTCAGACATGGTGACTCTGGTGCTGGCCATCGGGAGGAGTCGGTCCCTGCGACACGTGGCGCTTGGAAGGAACTTCAACGTCCGGTGCAAGTGAGCCCCCATCTCACTCCTGGGCCTCCCAACAGCACCCCACCACCCGGGTCTCCCGCCAACCGCTGCCCCTGCCCACAGGGAGACCCTGGACGACGTCCTGCACCGGATTGTTCAGCTCATGCAGGATGACGACTGTGTGAGTTCACGGAACCATGCGGGATCCTCAGGCAATGGACCCCTGTGGCCCCTCTTACTCCTGCTCCCTGACCTGCCTTGCTTGCTGACCCCTGACTCCAACCACAAATGGCTTTCTCTTAACCCCAGCCCCTGCAGTCTCTGTCCGTGGCTGAGTCGCGACTGAAACTGGGCGCCAGCGTCCTGCTCCGGGCCCTGGGCGCCAATCCTAACCTGACAGCCCTGGATATCAGTGGCAACGCCATGGGGGACACCGGCGCCAAGATGCTGGCCAAGGCGCTTCGGGTCAACACGAGGCTCCGGTGGGCGGGGTCAGAGGGATGGGACCAATGGGGGAGGAGGGCGTGTATGGAGGGGCTTAACTGGGCTAAGGGGCAGAGCTGAACGAAGCAGAGCAAGTGGAGCGCAGGGGTGCTCCAGACGAATGGAAAGGCAAGCGGGGTTGGGTGGGGCCTTGCAGAGCCGGGCCGCCCCCGACTGAACCCTGGCCCGGCCCAGGTCTGTGGTCTGGGACAGGAACCACACGTCTGCTCTGGGCCTGCTGGACGTGGCACAGGCCCTGGAGCAGAACCGCAGCCTGAAGGCCATGCCTCTGCCACTGAACGATGTGGCCCAGGCACAGCGCAGCCGCCCTGAACTGACAGCACGTGCCGTGCACCAGGTGGGGGTTCCCTCTCTTCCCCGCCCTCCTCTGTGCCTTGGCCCCACCCCCCACCACTTCTCAATATCCCTTGTGTCCAGATCCAAGCCTGTCTCCTGCGGAACAACCGCGCAGACCACGCTTCTACTGACTGCACCTCCCGCCTGAAGCCATCAGGTCTGGGGTCAGACCCCTCCGAACAGGTCAGAATCCCCTCCCTCGATGTTGAGCACACACAGAAGGTAGGGCATGGGGAGAGCTGTGGCAGCTGAGAGTCTCCGTAAGTCTGAGGCTCTGACTTTCCTGGGGCCATGGTGCCTGAATCCTGCTGTCCCAGACAAGTCCCTTTCCTTGATCTGCAGAGGAGCCAAAGGCTCTTGAAATAGTTCCCCCAAATAACAGGCCTAGTTGCTTTTTTTAAAGCATTTTTTCCCCTTTCTTTTAATTTTGAACTTTTAAACTTACAGAAAATTTACAAGACTAGCACACAGAACTTTTTTTGTCCTGAGCTATTTAAGAGTATGTTGGGGCTTCCCTGGTGGCGCAGTGGTTGAGAATCCGCCTGCCGATGCAGGGGACACGGGTTCGTGCCCCGGTCCGGGAAGATCCCACATGCCGCGGAGCGGCTGGGCCCGTGAGCCATGGCCGCTGAGCCTGAGCGTCCGGAGCCTGTGCTCCGCAACGGGAGAGGCCACAACAGTGAGAGGCCCGCGTACTGAAAAAAAAAAAAAAAAAAAAAAAAAAAAGAGTATGTTGCCAGCAATATGCCCTGTCACCTATGCAAATACTTTACGGTGTGTATTTCCTACAAACCTTTTATTTTTATTTTTATTTTTTTATTTTCTGGCTGCTCTGCACAGCTTGCAGGATCTTAGTTCCCGGACCAGGGGTTGACCCCGGGCCTGCTGCAGTGGAAGTGTGGAGTCCTAACCACTGGACTGCAGGGAATTCCCTTAAAGCATTTAAATAGGCTCCCCTGTTAAAGACAGGAGGTATTTTTAAATCTTCAATCATTTCTCTCCACCCCCAACTGTAGCCCCACCTGTGACATCCCATTCACGGGGCTTCCCTCCCCTCTCCACTGACGTTTGTTGTGGCCAAACTCAGAGACCCTTTTTCTGGCTTCATCTCCCTCCAGTACCTTGTCTTGGTGAGATGTTCCCCATCCATCCATTCGCAATTCCCAATTCTCTCCCAAGCTCCAGAGCCCAGGCATCGTGACCCAGACATCCTGCAGGGGCTTCACATTCTGTGTCTTCAAGTGATCTCATCATCTCCCACATCTCTCTCTTCTCTCTACCCTGGAGCCCAGTCTCACTGGTGCCCACACCCACCAAGTACTGTGGACAGAGCTTCAGTCCATGTCTCTCTTGGCTACACCGAAGCCCCCACAGACCTCCTTGGTTCTGCCTCTTGACTGACTCTCTCAAACACACCACTCTTTACTCCCACCCCAGCTATCCTTCTCTCCCCCTGGTCCTTCCTCCACGGCTCCTCACTCCCAATTCTCTTCATCCCTCAATCTGTCCTCTAGCTGGATGATGAACAGACTGAGCTTCTAAAACACTGACATGACTAACAGCTCTTTTCCTTCCTATTCTGGACACTTAGGAAGTACATATAAAATACCTACAATGAACTAAAGGAGACATTGCTCTCCCTCCTTGAACAGATAGGGTCCCTAAGTGGCCGTCCTGATGGTATCAGTTTCAGGACCTCACTCACCCTGTTGGAGACCTTGGGAAGGAGGCAGTCAGGGGATGGGGAGGGGACCAGGCTGAGACTGATTCCTCTTGCCCTCCAGGAAGTGAATGAACTGTGTCAGTCGGTGCAGGAGCATGTGGAGTTGCTGGGCTGTGGGGCTGGGCCCCAGGGTGAAGCTGCTGTGCACCAGGCCGAGGATGCCATCCAAAACGCTAACTTCTCTCTCAGTGTGAGCGCCCCCTCCCTCCCACTACGAGGACCCTCCCCCTCTTAGGTGTCAATTTGCAACTCCTTTTCCTCCTTGGCCTCCAGATTCTCCCCATTCTACATGAGGCTGGGAGCTCCCCAAGCCACCAATGGCAGCTGCGGCAGAAGCTGGAGGGCCTCCTGGGACAGGTGGGCGAGGTCTGCCGCCGGGACATTCAGGTGAGATAGTGCCCTTGCCCCAGCCCTACCTCCATATTCAGGCTTGACCCCCTTCCATAGGCTTGCCTGTGATATCCACTGAGTCAATGGTCTGTGAGGGTTGGAGCCTCAAGCCAATTGGTCTGGTCCCCAGCCACACCCTCACCATGCTCTGACCTTTGCCCAGGACTTCACTCAGACCACACTGGACACCACAAGGAGCCTCTGCCCACAGATGCTGCAGGGACCCAGGTGGAGGGAGCAGCTAGAGGGGGTCCTGGGAGGCTCAAGGGGTCTCCCAGAGCTGCTCCCAGAGCACCTGCTGCAAGATGCCTTCACGAGGCTCAGGTAGGCTGGATAGGGCTGGGCTGGGTTGGGCTGGGTAGAGACAGCACACTAACCCTTGCCCTCTGTTGCCCTCAGGGACATGCGCCTGTCAGTCACAGGGACCTTGGCAGAGAGCATTGTGGCTCAGGCTGTGGCGGGTCTGAGTGCAGCCCGGGATCGGCTGGTGAGCAGGAACTGTGTGCTTACACACACACACACGCATATACACACACACACACAGTGACCTGACCACTGCCTTGCAGGGGTTCTGTAATATCTTCTGGGGTCAGATAGCCCAGGGGTATTTCAGGGTTCCCTTTGCACTGATACGACTATGGCTGAGGCCCTGCCTCCCATCTTTGGGGTGCCTGGTACTGCAGGTGGAGAGTCTGGCTCAACAGGCAACAGAGGCAATGCCCCCTGTCATACCGGCACTAGATGGAGGTGAGCCCAGCCCCCTTGGGCCTGGGGAATTGGAAGGTTTTTTCTTCCCTGAGGAGGAGAAAGAAAAGGAGAATGAAGAGGAGCAGAAGGTAGGTGGTCCTAGAACTCTGGGCCTAGAACCCTAGATCTTCCCATCTTGTTCTGGAGTGTGGAAGGAGGGGAGGCAGCTCCCTGCCACCCCAGGCTGAGTTTGTGTCTTCCCCACCAGGATGACAGTCCTCCACAGAAGTGGCCTGAATCCAACCGCTGTCTTCACCTGGTCCCCTCCATTCACAGTAAGTCAGGGCCCAGGGGAAGAGAGCTACTCAGGTTGGACTGAAGTTCCATTAGACCTGGACACCTGGGCACATACATTCACCCCTGTCCCGGGAACTCCCTGACCCTTTGAGTGGGCTGGGCCAGGACCCCTGTGCAACGTGCAAAGTTGGGGTCCGCTGTGGTCAGTTGGCACAGGGTGGGACCTGAGCAGACCAGGGCCGGGACACAGTCTCCTCTCACCTCCCCGCCCCCCCCACCCCTTTCCTACCCCCAGGATGCGCATGCTTGGCGGCGCCGCGCTCAGCACCACGGACAGCGGCGGCGGGGGAGGGGCAGGTGGGGGGCGGGCAGCGTAGCTGGGCCCCTCCCCGCGCCCTGGGCGGGTCCCCTGCCGCCCTAGCGCCGCCGCCGCCACCTCCCTGGGCTTGGCGCTCGGTGCTCTTCTGGTGCTCTCCCCTCAGGTGCTGCTGAGGAACCAGAGCCGGAGCCCGAGCTGGCGGCTCCGGGGGAAGATGCAGAGCCGCAGGCGGGGCCATCCGCTCGCGGCTCTCCGAGCCCCGCCGCCCCTGGGCCCCCAGCCGGCCCGTTGCCTCGCATGGACCTGCCACCCGCCGGGCAGCCCCTGCGCCATCCGACCCGGGCCCGGCCGCGGCCACGGCGCCAGCACCACCACCGCCCGCCGCCGGGGGGCCCCCAGGTGAGCGCCCTACCCCCACTCCAGAGCTCGTGGAATTGGGGGTCGCGAGTGGCCCGTTCGCGCCTTACTGGTATGGCCGGCAGGGAGGTGGGTTGCCCAAGACCACCTGGTCATAATGCCGAGTTCTGGCTTCTTTCTGGCCAACCCCCCACCCCATACTCATGCGGGGTCACGAGTGTGTGGATTTCGTTGGGGGAGCGCTTGGGTGTAGGACTCTGCCTCAGGTTGGCCGCTGTATGGGGGGGTAGATGTGCGAGAGGGGGGCGTCTGTCTTACCCTCCCTCCCCCGGGGTTAATGAAAGATGCTGGGCCCCTGGCTGTGGGGACGATCCTGCGTTTACTGCACGTCCGGTGCGGGTGTGTGTGTGGCGCGGGCAGTGGGCACGGGGCCAGAGGCGGGGAGGAGCCGGCTTGAGGCCCCCCAGAGGGTCTGACGCAGCAGCAGGCGCCGCTGAGCCGGCAGCAGGCTGGGTGGGGTGGGGTGGAGGGTACTGCAGGGAACTGTTTGGAGCAGAGGGGGTGGCAAGTGGGAACGTGTGACCCAGCGGGTGCGTGGGCTCTAGCCCGCTGGTGACCAGGTGGTTCAGGGTGTTTAGGATACTCTGGGACAAGCATGGGTGTGAACTGGGTATGTCCAGGGCCAACTACAGGCGCGAGGGGTACGTGAAACCAGCATCTCTGCCCACCAGCTGGACAGTGGAGAGCTTGTGTCAGCAGCCCTATAGGGTCACTGCAGCTCCCAAGTCCTGGAGTTGCCCAGAGCCTGCCGCTGGACAAGGAAGGTGGAGAGAAGTCACAGTTACACTCAGCCTGGAGCCTTAACCCTGTGGTGTTCCTCAGGTGCCCCCGGCCCTGCCGCAGGAAGGGAATGGGCTCAGTGCCCGTGTGGACGAGGGCGTGGAGGAATTCTTCTCCAAAAGGGTGATCCATCAGGATCGCCTGTGAGTAAGGGTCAATTGCAAGGGGTGGGAGAGGGTGGAATGCTCCATGGGCCTTCCCACTTACTGCTGGCTGTCCCCACAGCTGGGCCCCCGAGGATGACCCGGCAGCCGAGGGGGGTACCACCCCTGTCCCCCGTACACTTCGAAAGAAGCTGGGCACTCTCTTTGCCTTCAAGAAGCCTCGTTCAACACGTGGGTCACGGCCTGATCTAGAGACCAGCCCTGGGGCAGCTCCCCGCTCTCGAAAAACCACACTTGGGGACTTGATTCGGCCACCAGCCCGTCCTGGCCGTGGTGAGGAGGCTGGTGGGGCTGAGGGGGGCACCAGCAGCCCTGACCCTACCCGCAGGAGTCGGCCTCGATACACTCGGGAAAGCAAGGCCTACTCCATGATACTGCTACCTGCTGAGGAGGAGACAACATTGGGTGCCAGACCTGACAAGGTGAGGCCTGGTGACAGGGAGCGAAGGCTCTACAGGAACAGTGAGGGCAGTGGGCTGTCTCCCCACTCGGGTATCTCTGTCCCCAGCAGCAGCCCCTGGAGCGGGGAGACACAGAGCTGGCCCCAACCTTTGAACAGCGAGTACAAGTGATGCTGCAGAGGATCGGCGTGAGCAGAGGCAGCGGGAGTGCCGAAGGCAAGAGGAAGCAAGTGAGCTGGGAAGGGACACAGGTGGGAAGTGGGGAGGCAGGTGACACGTAGCTCCTTTTATGTGGGTGATTTATGTGACCAGGAGGAGACTCATGACACACAGACAGGTCTGTCGATTCTTTCCCCTCCCCACAAAAGTCATCAGAGTCAACCTTTCTTCTCTCTTGGCTTCTACCCTAACCCAGGCCACTGATACCTCCTCCTTGAAGGGGATGGTCCTTTCTCTGCAGATCTAACAGAAATCTGGCTTTGCCATCTGCATTTGAAATAACAAATCCTCCAGGGGCTTCTCAAGACATTGCCCTGACTCCTGATCCTGCCTCAAGGCCCAGTGGGGTCTCAGCCCCGGTCACTTTCACCTCACTGCTCTCAACCCCGGTTCATCTCAGAGCCTCTACACAGGTTCCTCTGTCTGGAACTCCTCCCTGCCTCACTTCCAGCCTCTCATTCCCACCCATGGGCTACACCAGGTCCCTCTTCACCCATCCCTGTATTTCCCTGTGGGCCTTCCTTGACTCTCTCCCACAGCCCCCCTGCTAATGCCACTCTCTGATCACAGTTCCTAATAAGAACCACCACCCTACGGACTATCCCTTTAATAACTTCAGGAAAATAAGAAACACAAATGAAGTGAAACTCAGCTTGAATTTAGAAACATTAAGGTATAGAAAGTGAATCAAAGAAATTACTTTGTGTGTCTGTGCTTGCATATGTTTCTGTGTGTTAACTGTCCACCATCATAGACTGAGCTCCAAGAGGACCAGGACTGGGTTTGCCATGTTCTTGCCCAGCCCACGGTGGGCATTTAGTGACGGTTATAACAAGAATGAATAAAAGGACAAGGCTAGCACAAGGGTGGGACAGGATCAAGCTTAACTTCCCTATTTCCTACAGAGCAAAGATGGAGAGATCAAGAAGGCTGGCTCGGATGGTAAGTGGGACCCTGGGCTAGGGCAGTACATTTTGGGGGAGGAGGAGATAGCCCCCAGGGGGTTTGCTCTCCTTGGCACAAGAGTGGGAATAGCCATGTTTTTCTTCCCCTCACTAAGCCTAAGCCCCCAGCCCTGCCTTTGCAGGTGACATTATGGACAGTTCCACAGAGGCCCCTCCCATCTCGATCAAGTCCCGCACCCACTCTGTGTCTGCTGGTGAGTGAGGGCCACTGTGTATGTTGGGGGTCATGCAGGAACAGGCTGGAGGGGATCAGACCATTGGTCAGGCTCACCTCCGACACCTGGCCCAGGTCTTGGCTGACACCTTTCTCCCTGCAGACCCTTCATGCAGACCTGGTCCAGGGGGCCAGGGGCCCGAGTCTGCCACCTGGAAGACACTAGGGCAGCAGCTGAATGCAGAGCTCAGAGGCCGTGGTTGGGGTCAACAGGATGGTCCAGGCCCCCCCTCCCCTTGTCCCAGCCCAAGCCCCCGAAGAGCCAGCCCCTCCCCAGACAGCCTGGGCCTCCCAGAGGATTCTTGCTTAGGCTCCAGGAATGAAGGTAAGCAGGTACCCTAGCCCCTACCCAATACTGGGCTAGGGCCTGGAGGAGTCCCTGCTGGGAACTCAGCTCCTCTGGGGACCCTGAAGGTGGGAGGCAAGGGCTGGAGGAGGGGCAGCTGTTGGGACCATACCCTGATACCCTGGCCTCCCCCAGATGGCCAGCTGAGGCCGAGGCCTCTCTTGGCGGGGCGACGAGCAGTGTCTGTGCATGAGGACCAGCTGCAGGCCCCTGTTGGTGAGGGGAGACACTTCCATGTGTGCTTGAGTGCAGGAGGAGATGTGGGAGGGTGGGCTCTCTTCGAGGCTCTGGTCCTCGGAGGGGGCCACCAGTGGCGTGAGGGGTTGAGAAATCAGGGAGCCAGAGGCCAGGAGCAAGGGTCTGAGAAGCCCTTCCTACTAGCCCTGGCTCTACCTGCACAAGAGCACTCTCTGCCAGGGGTGGGAGGATGCCGGGGGAGGGGGAGGCTCTGAAGGCAAGTGTGCGTGGGGGTCGAGGACAGGCAGCAAGCCCTTAGCAACCCTCCCCAAGTCTTTCTGTATCCCTCAGAACGGCCCCTGCGGCTGCAGCGCTCCCCTGTCCTCAAGCGCAGGCCAAAGCTTGAGGCACCTCCATCTCCAAGCATAGGTAAAGGGGGCTGGAGCCAATTGGGTGGGCAGCAGGACTGCTCAGTCCAGTCCTGACCCCTCCTCTCTCCCCCTCTCCCTGTGCAGGATCTGGCCTCGGAGCCGAGCCTCTACCCCCACAGTCTACAGAGCCCTCGGGCCCTGAGCAGAGCCCACCATCCCCAGCCACAGACCAAAGAGGCGGCGGCCCCAACCCCTGACCTTCTCCTTTCCTGCCGCATGAGATTATTTTATTAAAAAACTTCAAGGAAGCTGGTGTGAAACCCTGTTTATCCACCCCCAGGCACGGACCTGTGCACACATCCTCCCATGTGCTCACATGACCCCTCACACCTGGGTTAGTTCAGCCTCCGGCTGTGGCTCCATCAGAAAGTGCAAGGCCCAGGCCACAAGCTGGGGAGGGAGCCTGGGAAGAGAACCATGGTTGTAGGCCAATGGAGACTGGGACGGGTAACCAAGAGTTGGGGCACCCCCAGGCACTCACCTGGCAGCTTGGACCTGGGCACACAGGGAGGGGCAGGGTGGCTCATACTCATATTGGAAGGCAGAACCGTCACGATGCCTCTTTGTGGGGTCCTGAAGTGGGGGGTATGGTGTCTGGAGAGGGACCAAAAAAGCCCCTAACCTCATCCAAGGCTACCCCCAGCCCAGCCCAGCCCAGCCCAGCCCAGCCCAGCCCAGCCCAGCCCCATTCTACCCTCCAGTTGTAAGGGGTGCTATGCTCACCCAGACAGGGCTGGACTCCAGGGCTCCCTTGGTGGTTCTTGTCCTTGGAGAGTGCTGCCAGGTCTTGGGGGGTAACCCTAGCTCCTTGAACTCCAGACTACGTCTCTGGGCCATGGTTACATGGGCCTGGTGTAGAGTGGGGACATGGCCAAGGGGTGACAGACTTGGGGTGCAGCTCAGGGCTGGGGAGCTGGGTACATGGCTGGGGTGTGGGGAACTGGGGGGCAGGGGGCCATGGGCTGAGCAGATGGCTGACAGGGGCTGGAAGCTGCCCTTCTGCGCTGGGTCTGGAGCAGCCAAGGGCAAGGCAGGCAGAAGGCTGATACTGGCACCACTTTCCTCTGACAGCATGTGGCTGGGTAGGGCAGGGGTTCCTGAGGAGGAAGGGGACTCACCATGAGCGCAGATCTCTCAGCTCAGACTAGCTGAATGACCTGTGAACATAGGCCTGCAGGAACTGTGTTCACCGCCCCCCCCAGCTGTGCACCCTTTCACAGCAACCTGTGTAACCCAGGCATCTAAATGATAGACAGCACCAAGAACATGGGGCCTGAGCACCAGCTTACCTGAGGAACTGGGTGAGGAAGGAGGAGAGGAGATGAGAGTCAGCGACAGGTCCTGTAGAGCCGGGTGTGGTGGGGGTAGCTCAGGGCCTGGCGGTCCGGGGAGGCTTATCAGCACAGGGCACTGGGCATGCAGGCACTCCCCTCTTGACCTCTCCAGTCCTCCTTACCCTGTGACCTCTGACCTGGGCCCAGAGAGCTCAGGATTTGCTGGTCATTCTCAGAGATGTGCAGCCATAGGCTGGGGACAGAGTACACAGCTTCTCCCTGTAGGATAAAAACATTCAGTTTGGCCCTTGCCCAACTCCCCACTCCGACATTTCCCAAGAGAAGCCCCAGACTGACCGTGGCTCTGCAGCGTGAGGCCGCCCAGCGGGTGAGGGGGGGTGCTGTGCAAGGGCCTGCCAGCATCAGACAGCTCTCAGCCAGGCTCACTAGCGCCCCCCGATGCTCCTGGTCCTCCTCTACCTCATCCAGAAGTTGGGACAGTGAAAGGCCTAGGGACAGAGGACCGGGGGATGCGCTGAAGCTCAAAGAAGAGGAACGGGGGTTGCGGGGGGAGAAGGGCTTATTAAGGAAGCAGGGGGGTGATGGCTGGAGAGATCACTCTACAGGGAGTTAGGGCAACTGGCCAACCTCTATAAGTACCTGCACTGGGGGAGGTGGACTCTGAAAGGTGCTCCCTAGAGAAACAGAGGAAACAAGCCTGAGGAAAAATCCTGAAGCCTATCTGATAACACAGATTTGCCATTCCCTGACCGAACCACAACTGACCCAAGAGCCCAACCCCAAACTCACTCCAAGCAGTCATAGAGCTTTTTCCGCACATCCGGGTCCTGGTTGCTGGGAAGGAGAAGTAGTAGGCAGTCGATATAACTAGGAGCCCAAGGCCTGTGCCAACGCCAGCCAGGCCTGGGTGGGGATTACAGCTGGAGGGTGGAGGCATCACTTACCAACCAGTCACCCGTTCCCGGGGCTGCTCCGTGGGCAGGAGGCTGAAGCGGTCCACCTGGAGGTAGAACTCCGAGGGCTGGAAGGGTGAGTTCAAGGACCGGGTCTCAGGAGTTGTCAGGAAGTCGGGCCCAGTAACCCACCCAAGCCAGCCTCACCACTCACCGCGCCTCCCTCGGCGACTTGGACGCGGGCATCGCAGTTTTGCAGTAGCAGCAGCCGGCCTTCTGCCCCTCGAAAGCCGAACTCCTTCTCCTCCCTGCAGCGAGCGCGATCCTCACTAACGCGCTTGCCTGAACACTGCCCCGCCCGCCTGGGGCCCGCCCGCCTGGGGCCCGCCCACTTCGGGCTCAACGCTCGCGCTCTCCCACCGGATTCCAATCTTCCCAGGCTCCGCGGAGCCTCTCTCACCAGTCCGAGGCGTTCAAAGCCTCCCGCGTCACCAAGCATCGGATACTGTGGGTCCCGTCGGACACAAGTAGCGTGGCCCCTTCAAACGTGTCGGGAGCGCGGGACGGGCCCGGGGCCTCGCCCTCCTGCAGTACCTGACGGCGACGACCTGCGTCAAACCCACCGCCCGGGGCCCAGCACTGGTCTCCGGGCCCTGAGAAGGGGGTGGGGACTCACCTTGAGCAGCTGCCCCGCCCGCGGGCTTGAGAGTGCCTCTGACCCTAGAACCAGCTCTCGAATCCAAGGCCGCAGGACCAGACTCCCCAGGCCTGCCATTCCCGCCGCGGTAGCCAGACGAACAACCCCGGCCCGCGTTTCCCGCGGGCGCTGCGGCCCCGCCTCTGCTCGGAAAAGGAAACGTACAGCGGCTGGGCGGGACCTAAGGTCGAGGTCCCGCCCATGAGCGTGCCCGCGCGTGCGCACGAGCGCGTCCTATTCGGGAACTTGTCTGCAGACCCGTGTTGGTTCAACTGTATGCTGCCCTGCTTACTCTTACCCGAGGATCTCTCCAAGCAGCGGCCGGGCGTTTGCGCCGTTCTTCAAGACTCCTGTGGCACTGGGCAGGAAGGGGCCAAGGGCTGGCTCCGATGGAGTGGGAGGGATCTGGGGCCTGAGGTCCGAGTGGGTGGCTCAAAGCCACTTCAACGCCTGTGACCCCAAGGAGTTCAGCAATTATTTGTTGTGACTCAGTTTCCTCATCTACAAAATGCACAGTCTTGTTAGGTCACTGTAAATAAAAATACATAGCATTCACGCTTCCCTGGTGGCGCAGTGGTTAATAATCCGCCTGCCAATGCAGGGGACACGGGTTCGTACCCTGGTCCGGGATCCTACATGCCGCTGAGCAACTAAGCCTGTGCGCCACAACTACTGAGCCCGCGTGCCACAACCACTGGAGCCCGTGCTCCACAACAAGAGAAGCCACCGCAATGGGAAGCCTGCCCACTGCGACGAAAGAGTAGCCCCCGCTTACGGCAACTAGAGAAAACCCGCGCCAAGCAACGAAGACCCAACACATGCAAAAAAATAATTAATTTTAAAAAAGATTAACATGATAAATTTTTTTTTAAGTTCACAGCATTCAACAAATACTTCCCTCTCTCTCCCCTCGCGTTGGCCAAGCCCCTCCCCCAGATTCCCGGGACGCGGGGACCGTAGCGTAATGACGTAGGAGGACGCAAAGATTCTCCCACCCTTATCTCCGTTTCCTAGGAAACGTGGACTCCGCGTTCAACTCCCTGTCGCTGCCCCCTTGACGTCACGATCCGGACAGGAGGGCGGGGCGAGTGCTACCGCCAGGGGCGGGGCGGCGCGGGCCGGCCGGGCTGTGCACCTGCGCCTCGGCGGTCCGCCTGGGGCATCATCCCCGGCCCGCCTGGCCCCGCCATGGCCAGGCCGCAGAGGACTCCGGCACGCAGTCCCGACAGCATCGTCGAGGTGAAGAGCAAAGTAAGGGCCCCTCCAGCCCCGGCTCCGGCCTCAGCCCTAGGCGCTTCCAATTCCCTCATTCTCCCCTTCCTGGCTCCTTGGTCCCCACCACCTTTTTCTCTCCTCCATCCTCCACGTCCCATCCTCCGGCTTTTCTTCTCGCTTTCCCCCATCCATCCTCCTTCCTTCTACTGCCGGCCTCAAGAGTCCCTCGGTGTCCTGGGTACCTGGAGGGAGGGGAGAAGACCTTGGACAGCGTCCCTTGTACTGGGTGCAAGGCTGCAGCTGTTGTGAAGCCCCCCTGTCTTTCTCACCCCTGCCACCTTCGGACCTGTGGTGAGAAAGGGCACGGACTCCATCCTAACCCCTCCCCGCCCCCACCCCCACCCCGGCCTCCAGTTTGATGCCGAGTTCCGACGCTTCGCGCTGCCCCGCGCTTCGGTGAGCGGCTTCCAAGAGTTCTCTCGGTTGCTGCGTGCGGTACACCAGATCCCGGGCCTGGACGTGCTGCTTGGCTATACGGATGCTCACGGCAACCTACTGCCCCTCACCAACGACGACAGCCTGCACCGGGCCCTGGCCAGTGGGCCCCCGCCGCTGCGCCTGCTAGTGCAGAAGCGGGGTGAGGAGGATGGGGTACAGTGGGCAGCCTCTGTGGGGTAGGGTGACAGGGCAAGTCTACAAGGGTTAGTCCATGCCCAGTGTGCCCAGGCTTCACCCTCTGCAGTCCCTGCCCTTGGCCTGACCTCCAAGTGGCAGCAAATAGCTACAGTGCCCCCTTCCTCAGGCCTTGGCCTGATGGAAAAGGGCCCAAATGGGAAAGCAGGGTCTCTGATCTCAGCGTCCCCCTCTCCTGCAGCAGAAGCTGATTCCAGTGGCCTGGCCTTTGCCTCCAACTCCCTGCAGCGGCGCAAGAAAGGGCTCCTACTTCGGCCAGTGGCACCCCTGCGCACGCGGCCACCCCTGCTAATCAGCCTGCCACAAGATTTCCGCCAGGTTTCTTCAGTCATAGATGTGGACCTACTGCCTGAGACCCACCGACGGGTGCGGCTGCATAAGCATGGTTCCGACCGCCCCCTGGGTTTCTACATCCGAGATGGCATGAGTGTGCGCGTAGCTCCCCAGGGCCTGGAACGGGTTCCAGGCATCTTCATCTCCCGCCTGGTACGAGGGGGCCTGGCTGAGAGTACAGGGCTGCTGGCAGTCAGTGATGAGATCCTCGAGGTCAATGGCATTGAGGTAGCTGGGAAGACCTTGGACCAAGTGACGGACATGATGGTCGCAAACAGCCACAACCTCATTGTCACCGTCAAGCCAGCCAATCAGCGCAATAATGTGGTGCGTGGGGCATCTGGGCGTCTGACAGGGCCTCCTTCTGCTGGGCCTGGGCCTGCTGAGCCTGATAGCGACGATGACAGCAGTGATCTGATCATTGAGAACCGCGAGCCTCCCTGTTCCAATGGGCTGTCTCAGGGGCCTCCATGCTGGGACCTGCGCCCAAGCCACCTACTTCCTGATGCCCGCAGCTCTCTGCCCTCCCTGGATGATCAGGAGCAGGCCAGCTCTGGCTGGGGGAGTAGCATTCAAGGAGATGGTAGTGGCTTCAGCCTCTGACAGGCAAAGATGCAGCCCCTTGCCCTTCCAGGCCACCGGGACATGGCAGGGACTTCCCCAGTGGGGTTTTTTAGCTTGCTCAAGGGGCTCTCAGTCTGGGGAACATTAAAGGTTTTCTACAAATGCAGTTATGGTCCTTCTGTTTCCCAGGCCTAGCCTCCTCCTTGATCCCACAATCTTGCCTTCTGGCCTGGACATGAGGCAGGAGTGGAGGAGTGATAAGGGCAGCAGAGAAACCTTCCTGTAGTCAAGCAGCAGGAGGGACACCAGGCTTGGCATTTCTAGGGTAAGAAAAGCTCTTATGGAAACAAACCTCACTGTGTACAAAAGGTTTAATTTTGACAAAGGGGTTAAGAGGCTGGGATGGCCCTTCCACAGCCACCAGTGACTGGGAAGAGTGCTCTGGGGATACTGCCCACCGCACTGCGCCTGTCTTCGAACTCCACTCTATGATGGAGCCCAGTCCTGCCCTTTACAACCATGCAGCGATCCTCAGTGAGACCCCTGACTCTATCCCCATAAAAGGGCTCAGGCATCCATCTTCACAAAGACCTTGGGGCGGGAAAAGATCTTGATGGCCTCCTCTACCTGCACCAGCTTCCGGTCCAGCTCAGCACGATGGCTCTGAGCTCTCAGTGAATCTGCCCCAGCAGGCAGCAGCACCAGCTCACGCAGCAGCTGGCTCTGGCCTACAGGGGCCCCAGGAACAGTAAGTGCGGGGCAGGGGTGCATGGTCCCCAGTGGGTTCCCCATCCAGCTCCCTTTGGCCACATACTCACTCTGGAGCAGATTGCTCAGTGTCTCCAGCCGCTGGTTCTCAGGCATGCAAGTGTGGCCAGGGGGCATGGCCGGGTCTGGCTGGCTGTGCTGACGGACCTCAGCCTCCTGCCGCCACAGATCCCTGCGCTCCAACAAGCTGCGATGCAACAGACTCAGGATTGATGATCCCAAGGCAGATGTTGGCTCCCACCCACCATAAGCGTCCCTTACCCCGGGTGTTGGGCAGTAGGACCTACTAATGGGGCACGTGACCCTTCTGTGTGGCGTTGTAGTGCTCCAGGGCCTGCCGTTGCTGCTCCAGCACCTGTGCCAGGACTTGCAGCGAGCGAGAATGACGCCGGGGGGCCCTCTTGGCAGTGCGAGCATTGTGGGTAATGAAGTCCACACTTGGGCCTGGGCCCTGCAGGACATGGCAAGCATGATGAAGTAGACAGCACTGTGTTGTACCCCTGAACCTCCCCAGGATCCCTGCCCTACCTCCCAGCCCTCACACATCCTCTCACCTTAGCATTGGGACCTGGTTGGGTTAGCTGGGGACTGGGGACACGGGGTGGTGGGAACCCAGGGCCGCAACGGGAATGTGCGCGCAGGAAGTGGGCAGGCTCTGTCCCAGAGGCAGGGCCGGGCTCCTGTAGGCCAAGGCATAGCAGAGGGATCAGTCAGGCTGAGGTCAGGGTCTCAAGCCATAAGACCAAGTCTCTGCCCTTCCTGCCTTTCAGGATCTTTCTCTATCACCAGTCCTCTGGGACTGGACTCCTTCGTCTTGAAGGAGCACTTCTCCTCATCAGCATTTAAACATGTGTGTTTCTCACATCTTAAAGAAAACAAACACCCCTCCTTCTATCTCAGTCCTGGCTTCAGCCACCGTTTCTTTTTTCTTTCCTTCCTAGCCAAGATTTCTGGCTCTGTCCCCACTAAGGTCACCAACAGCTGGTCTCCAAGCCCTCAAATCCAGGGTCACTTCCCTGGTCTCATCGTCCTCAGCCAGATCCTCAATAACTCCTGGGTCTCACTCCTGACATCCACACCTGATTCTCCATCTGCTTGCTGGACACATTCCCACTCCCTGCGAGTCCCACAAATGCTTCTGATTCAACACATCCACATATGACCTTATTGTCTTTTCTCTCAATCCTGCCTCTCTGTCTCAGACCCGTGGATAGAGAAGTGGTGCCACTATCTACCCAAGACAGAATCCTACCACCATACATACCCCTGCCCCCGCCCTTCCCATTGTCCTTAGAAATAAAGGTAAGAAGTGGATTATGTGGCCCTTTATGATGTGGGTACAGGTGACTTCTTGGCCTAACCTCACGCTCTTCTTCCCTCACAGTGAATTGAACAGCATCCCCACTGCGCACACTCCCTCTGGTCTTAGGACTTCTATCCGTGAGGTTCCATCTCTATAAAATGTTCTCCTCCATCCTCTCCTGGCCTAATTCCTACCTGCCCCTCAGAATCACCCAGCCATCATCACTTCTGAGAAAGCCCCCCAGCCCCACTCTGCAGCAGAACCAGCTATCTCTTAGTCCCCTGTTACCTTAGTCCCCTGCGGTTTTCCTCCCTCCTCATAACTCAGATCAGAGTATAACTGCCAAAAAGATGGGCAATACTTCTGGCTGCCTGAGGCAGGTACCTGCAGCTGGGCCTTGACATGGGACTCCACTTTGTCATACTTGGGTGCGCGCCAGAGAGCCTTCAGGGGCCTGGACTGGTCCTGCTCCCGGCTGTGCTCCTGTGCACGGAAGCGCCTCTGGATCGCCCTTATCCGCCTCAGGTTCTCCTTCTCATGGTCTTTAGGGTCCCTCCCTGGGGAAAAGATGTTGCCAGGCTCTGCCCTACATACAGCCCATGCAATCCAACTCACAACAGTGAACACACAGGCTCACACCCTGCCTCCCACAGAAAGATCTCCCTGACATCTCCATCTAAGTCCACCTCGTCACCTTGTTCCCTTCCTCACACAGTAATTATCTTCTTCTATTCCTGATGATTTTCTACATTTTTTATTGCGAAGTATACCATTAATCATCTTGCATATCATATTCACCACTTCACTTGTTTATTGTCTCTCATCTTGATTCGATGATGCTCTTCTCCAACCTTGTTTTCCTAGCACCTATAGGGCCTGGCACACAGTAGACACTCAAGAAACAACCTTTCTTTCCATTGATGCATGAATTCATGAAGCTGAGCTATGGGTTTTCTGGGGGATACCTCATCTAGTCCTTTCCTGCGAGGAAGAAGAGAGGACTTTTATAGTCGGGGAAACTAACACTCAGAGAGGTAAAGCCTGAGCCTTCCTCAGGGAAGGAGAAGCAGCTGCTTTTGATCTCAGCTTTGACTTCAGACTCGCCTCGTCCCTTCTGTCCAGAACTTACTCTTGGGAGAGGCCCCTGGGCCTAGGGAGATACCACCGAGCTGCAGCAGCACGCCACCCACGCCGCGCCGGCCACGCTCCAGGATTTCTCGGGCTCCGGAACCGATGCGGGGGCCGCGGGGAGGGGAGGCGTCTAGGTCGGGGTCCGGAGTCAGCAGGCCCAACTTCAGCGCGCTTCCCTCAAGGCGCCCTTGGGCTGAGAGGCCAGACGGGGCGGAGCGCGGAGTTCAGTGGTGGAGCTGGGCCCGACCCTTGCTCTGGCTTCGCCAGGGTGAGGCACCCCACAACTCACCCGAGGCCGGCCGCCGGTAGTAGTACGGACAGAGCGTAGGGTCTGGGGGGATGGGCCCCGAGATGCGGGACGGACCCTCGCACATGCCGCCGTCGTCCTTCTGCAACAGTGCACCGAGGCCTGCCGGGCTACGCATCTCCGGCCCCGAACCCCCTTCCTCAGCCCAGCACCTCCTTCCTGGACCCGGGCCCTGACCCCAGCTGTGCCGCCATGCCTGCGTTCCCGGCCCTCGCCCCGCCTCCCGACCCTGGACTGCGCTCGCCACCTCCGCTCTCAGCCCACTTCCCTGCCCCGTTGGCAGCCCCTTACCCGAGCAGGGGACTCACCCGAGCAGTTTCACCGCCCACTGCCGCCACCCGACCTCTTTGCTGTTGCCAGGTAACAATGGTTTCCGTCCCTGAGGTCAGGGGCCAATGCCCCTTGGCGCAAAGCCTTCTGGGGCTTGTAGTTCCAGCTGAGGGTGGGGCCAGACCGGCTGCCAGTTGCCCTTCGCAACCCGGCCCTTCTCCGGGGTCAGCTCACGGTCTACCAGTCTAGGGTCCGCCCTCCACCTCCCACCCGCCATGTCCCACAAGCAACCGTCGAGGATGCGCGGATCATCCGCAGCCATGGCCTCAGCAGGGGCTGAGAAGCAGCCAGGGGCCCAAGACGGAACAGCCTTGGGGCAGTCACAGCTTACGGAGGTGCCTGGTGGCCATGTGCAGAATTCTGAGGTGACCATTAGGCTGTCTAGCCTTCAAACACTTGGCCACAGAGCTTTAGGAAACCAGCTTCTGTGCAATGACCCTCTAACTGCCAGGACAGGCTCCACAGGCTGGGAGGGGCATGGGCTGGTGCCCTTCATCCATATTTGGTATTTAATGGCTGATCCCTGTATCCTTTGCCTGGCCATGGTGACCAGTTACCTATGTGTCACCTCTAGTGTCCAGTTATGGGAAACCGGTGCCTGGTGCCAGCCCATGAAGCCTGCCAAACCGGGGGTGAAGACAAGTGTCCAACAGGGCCAGTCTCAGAGCCCAAGATCCAGGAGGAAAGACTCAAGCTGGAGGAAGAGAGGCACAAGCTGGAGGTGCAGGCACTAGAAGAGAGAGGCCCCAGGCCTATGGCCTCCATTGTGAGGACCAGTCAGGGTCTGAAGAGGAAGCCGGTCAAGTGAGGGGGCTTTCAGAGGGAAGAAGCTGAAGGGGTGGGGAGGTGGAATGGGGGTGGATTCCATAGGATTCCTAAATCGGGCATTCCTGCAGTGTACATACTTATCCCCTGCCACCACCATCACTCCTGCCCTCTTCTGTCCCTCAAGAGCTCTAACGTAGAGAACATCCAGAGAGGGAGTCTCAAAGCCTTGTAAGGGACTGAACTCATGAGCTCTTGGCCCCTGTCCAGCCCCGGGCCTCACTGACCAGGAAAGGGACAAGAATCTGGGCCTGGGGTGGCAGGCAGACAGGGCTATTCCCTAGGACAGGGCACAGGAGCCAAGGCTGGAAGCTGGCTCCTCAGGCCTTCTTGTCCCCTAGGCTCCCAGGACCTAGCCACCAAGCCCATCCTAGGGCTGAAGCTGAGCTGCCACAGGGGATGCCGCTGCAGAGGGAGGAGCGGGAGAGTAGCCAGAGTGAGCCCTCACCATCTGCCAAACAGCACAAAAAAGCCAAGAAGCGCAAGAGTGTGGGAACCCCAGTACTCCCCGTGGTGGCCAGCACAGTGTCTGCTCCTTCAGGGACCTTAGGACTGCAGCGTGAGTGGCATTCCTCGGGCCTTCCCTTTATCCCCCACCTGCTGGACCCCTGACATGGCACAGCTTGGCGCTCCAGCCCCTGCCCTGCCCCGGGTCCTTGCAGGAAAGGCCCAGCGCCTGCGGCCCCTGTACCACTACATCAACTATTGCAACCCTGAGCTGAACCAGGCAGGGGAAGGGGACAGGGAGGCCAAGGCTGAGGTAAAGCCTGAGTCGGAGCTGGCCCTCGTCCCCGAGGAGACGGGTGTGGAGCAACTGCAGGCCTTGCTGCCCTCGGCAGGTGAGCTGGGCTCAGGCCTCACTTTACCCTGCCCCAATATGTTCACGACCCCCACCTACACTCTGGTTCCCCTGGGAGAGGAAGCTGGCGAGGAGCCTGGTTGTTTGCCCAGCCTGGGGGTCAGCGGTTGCCTCAAGGCTGAGATGGTCAAGTCAACTCAGGTGGACATCAACAAGATGCCAAGTGTCTGCGCTGCCCCACTTGTACTCCCACTCTCTCCTCAGTACAAGTGACCGTCCTGCCCCACTGGGGGCTCCCCTTCTCCCAAGCCTGAACCAGAGCAGCAGTCTATGGCCCTAGCCACTCAGGTGGAAGAGGGGATTCTGCCCCTACCCCTACTTGGGACCTTGGGCGTGCTAAAAATAAACGTTTTTCCTTTTCTCAGACTGTGATTCCCCAAATAAGATGCCTGAAGAGGGAGAGGCTGGGAAGAAGGGTGGAGGATTCCCCAGTACAGTGAACTGGATTGCCCAAGAACTTGACAGAAATATAGATTCCTGGGCATTACCCCAGACCTAATTGAATCAGAATCTGCAGGGGTGGGGCCTGGTTCTGTACATTTAAAACCTCCTCAGATAAACCTGAAGGTCAGACAAGATGACAGTGGGGATGGAAAGGCGGGTGGTAAGGAGGAACTTGGGGAAGAGAAAGGAAAAGGACTGTCAGGTCATGGGAAGCGGGTGCTTGGCCTTGCTCCCTGTCTCCCAGGGAAGGGGCCTGCATTGATGGGACCTTGAGGGGACCAACACTTGGAATCCTCCTTCTGAGGTGGCAGAGTTCATTTGCCTGTCCCAAGAGGGGCAGCTCTCACAGCTGGACCAGACTATGCCCCCAGAGTGGCCCCTGGTGACGGAGGAATTGGTGCCTTTTTCTGGCAGGCAAGGGGTGGTGGTGGAGGTGAATGTTCTCTTTGGACCCCTGTGGCTGAGCCACTGGATGACTGCGGCATCTCATCCTCAGGTGTCTCTGGGAAGAGGGTGCCAGTGCTGGCCATTTTGGAAGGCCCCTATCCTGCTGCCTCCTGGTCCTCTTGCATGTCCCTCAGACATCATAAACACAGGGAATTCCAGATTAAATGGATTTCTCCTCCCTCCAACCTGCTTTTCCTCCTGTTTCTCATCTACACAATTGTTCAAGCCAAAATCCTGATATCACCCCGGACCCCATCCTATTCTTTGCTCATTGACTCCTGCCAGCTAATCAGGCATCAAGGCTGGTGAATCTACCTTCTCAGAGAATCTCTCGGACACCCCAGTCAGCACCCTTGCCTGGGACACTGTCCTCTCCAGGTGAGAGCTCACTAGTCTCCCTGCCGGTGAGCCCTTGCCCCACCAACCCACCCAATGATTCTGCTACACACACTCCTGACCCCCTGATGGTGTAGCTCCCCCTCTAGCACCCTGCTCCTCTTACGTCAGCTACCTTAAAACTTTTAATTGGCTTCCGGTAATTCCCTGACCAACTACACCTTTTCCTACCTTCCCTCTCTGCTTGTGGGGCTTCCCCTGCCTAAAGTGCCTTTATTTCTTCACTCTCAGCCTGGCTAGTATACATGTACCCTTGAAGACTCATGGCGCCTTGCTTCCTGCTGAGCCAGGCAGCACCCAGTGCTGTATTGCCCTGCATTGTAGCATCTACACGCTACTATCACTGTGGGTTATGTAACTATTTCGGGGACTAGACTGTGAACTCCCCAAGGGCATGTGTCATTGCACCGCATCCACCTAACAGAGGGACCCCATGAAAGCCACCAAGATAAGGAGACCAAGGTGGGGAGCCGAGGAAGCTGCAGAGAGGGACAGGTCAGGATCTGAAAGGCTGAGGCCATCCAAAGTCCAGGACCATATGGGGGGCCCCTGGAATAATGGCCTGGCCATCCAGGAAGGGAGGGGGTGGGCAGGCCCAGATGGAGGAAGTAGGAAGAAAATGGGCATAATCCCAGGCTGTTCCCTCCTTTAGGGGTCACTTGGATGCTCACTGGCCCCATGGCAAGGCCTCAGGGCAAGCCGTGGGGTCAGGACATTTATTCTTTTTGCCCACACTTCTCCCTGGGCAGTGACTTGACTGAGCTAGGAGATACTTCTACAGGGACCATGCAGACTGAAATGTTGTCCACAGGGATGAGCACGAATTCTCCAGGAATTTTAGAGGGAGAGGGCTCTTCAAGATAACTGAGCTTGATCTCCTGACTTTATGGCTGAGGAAGCAGAGGCCTGCAAAGGAGTGGCCTTGCATGAGACCACACCCTGGGGCCCAGGGAGGGCCTGCCCTTTCCTGAGCCCTGAAGATCTCTGAACCTGGGGGCTCTCTGGCTAAGGTCTGACCCAAGAAGGCTGAGCATCTGCTTTCTCTGTGTGGTCTCCAGGGCTGGAGGTGTCAGCCAGGCCAGCACTGATAAGGAAGATCTGTTCCTATCTCCTCACAGGTGACGTAAGAAACACTCAGTAACCACAGAAGAATCAGTCTGTTTCCCGGGGGCGTAGTCACTTGACAGGCTTGTCTAAGCAGGGTGGGTGATAGTAGCCACAGAAAGGAACAAGACACCACTACCGCTCCTAGAAGCTCACTCTTAAGTGTGCAATGCTGAGGCAGCATAATTCAAGGAGACACGATACAGAAGGGCTGAAGACCAAAGCTGTGGCACCACAGGTGGTGGGGGTGACTGCCACTTTGCCTGCAGGAGTGAAGAGGCAGCTCTCCAGCTGCTTCCTGAAGGAGAGAGTTGGGTGGCTTTGCAATCAGAGGATATGCCAGGGATGAAGCCTCACTAGTGTGGAAGATGTCAGCCCCATGTAGGAGGGCCACTTAGCATGGCTGAAGCCGAGGCCTGGCTATCAGACCAGGCTGGGTGAGCCTGGGAGGGATAAGGAGGGGTGTAGGCAACGAGGGATCTTGGCCTGACATTTTGGAGAGGTTGCTTGGGCATCAGCGTGAAGGGCCGAATAAGGAAGGGAAAGACTGGGGATAGGGAGGCCAGGAGGCTGCTGCCATTGTCTGGGTGAGTGCGAGTCCTAGATTTGGTTGGGGGTTGGAAAATAAGCAACAGGTATTCTGGAAGTTCTCTTCTACTTGCTGTAACGGAGAGGAAAAGCTAACTGCATTTTCATTGGCTTGGAAAAACTTTATTTTGACCCAAGGAAGATCCTGAGATTTGGGAAACAGGTCCTGGGAGGTGATGCTGACTTCCTCCAGGAGGGGGAGCTGCAGGACAAGCCTGAAACCAGTTGACTCTGTCACCTCTGCGAACCAGAACCCTGCTTGCTTCCTTGGGAACAGGCATCTGGGCCACTTCATGGTACCTCTCCTCCCCGGCACCAATCCAAGAGATACATGATGGTAAAGACGTCTGAGGGATGGCCATGGACCTAGGTTCTGCAGAGTACCAACAGAGGACCTGGGTCCCCAAGAGTAGCTCTACCCTAAGCCCATGTACAGTCGGCCCCAGGACTTGGTCGGAATCCATCTTTGTAAACCAGAGGTTTTGTTGCAGAGTCCTATAAAACCTAAGTGCCACTGTGGGTCAATAACTTGGCCCTTTCTTAAGTAAGAGCATCTGAGTCGGAATCAATGGATGCATGTGCTTTCTTGGACAATACCCAAATTTAGGGGGGATCTCAACATCTTATTAACACACAGAAGGATGACCTGGAGCTGAGCCGGGAGGAAGGGAGCAGCTTCTCCTTCTTCACCTCTACCAGTATCCTGCCTGGTGGGGTTCTCTCTACAGTCCACCTACTAGTTCAGGCCAGGCTGAGATTCCTGCTGTAGAGAGGAATGTAACCTGGATGAGGAACCGAGCGGGGAGGGTCAATGCCTGGGCACTCAAGAGTCTGAGATGCCACAAGCACTAAGGAAGGAGTAGTTCAGGGTCAGGCTCTGTAGTCAGAGGACCCTGACCAGGCTCCTAGCTCTGTCACTTATAACTTACAGGAGGCAAGTAACTTTGCCCCTCTCTCCTCTGAATAATGGGAATATTAATAGTAATACCTCATAGAGTGGTTTGGATATTAAATGGAATAATACACGTGAACCGTCTATCCCGGGGCCCCCAGCACGCAATAAGTACACCCCAACACTAGCCACTGTTATTTTATCTCACAAAGACAAGGTCCGAAACCAGGACAATACAGGAAAATAGGCCTGGTGACTCCTATAAAGGGTGACAGGAGGAAGAGGGAGCCCTCTCTGAGCCTTTCTCTTTCTGGTGAGGAGTCCACAGCAGGGCAGAAAGAGGGAAGATTAGAGAAGGGGAAAGTTTGGTCCAGACTTAATTCTGGCAGAGGAAACAAAGGAGTTAGATGTGTCCTTTCCCACTGTCCTGCCCCACCTGCCCCTGACTGACAGGGTTAAAAGCCTTTTCCTGTGGGGAGAACAGGTTAGTAAAAGCAGAGCTGGAGACTGGCTGGCTAGGCCAGGCAGTGCTCGGCTACACCCCAGCTACAATGCCTCCGAGGGGCAGCGCCTTCCTCCAGTTCACCCCGTCTAGCCTCCCTGGGGCCACTCCTCACCCCTCCTCTCCCAGGGCTCCTCTGGAGCCAACCCCTCAGTTTCAAGAACAGAACCCTTCCTGACCTCCAGCCCAGGGAGACCTCAAACTCTCCCACTCTCTCCCCTTAAACATCAGGCCTGATTGGCCCCCTGAAGTCTTAAGTCCTGTTTGCTGAGGAAAGACTTCTTGGAGGGCTCCTGAGGGATTCAGCTGCAAGGGAATAAGCCAGGAGATGAGGGCAGACAGTGGTAGGAGCCTGTGTGTCCCGCTTGATAGTGATGGATCCAGAGCAGGTCAGGGCTGCCATGGAGCCATGAGGAAAGAGAAAAATAGAAACAAATCTACAACAATCAACAAGCCTTTCATTATTAAAGAAATCCAATCTACCAAACAAACAACCAACAACCACATGTCACAGTGTCAGACTTTCTGATTTATTAACATTTATCAGATGTCCCAGAGCTCTCCCTTGTCTCCTCTCTGCCAACTCAGGGGGGCCCTCTGCCCTAGGTCAACAGCCCCTGAGAGCTCATCTACTACAGAACCCCTCCTCCCTACCAGGGAAGGGGCAGCCTGGAGGCCGGAAGGGCTAGGTCACATGGGAGCGAGAGCAGGTGCAGATCCCTGAGGGATGACTTCCTGCCCTCACCATTCCTGAGATGCCCCTGCCCACGACGGGCATGGAAACAAGGCCTCTTGTCATTTCTCCTCAGGCCTGAGGAATCAAGCCAAGCTGGCTCCTTGCTGTGCTTTCTCACCCAGTTAAGACCACAAATATGCGGATGAAGCCCCCAAGTCAAGCCTTTGCGGGAACTGCTCACACACTGGGGGCAGCTCCGCCCTGTGCTGTGGACCGGCCCTCTCAGCCATGGCAATAGGAACGGCACCGCCTCACCAGTCTGAGGAGTAAATGAGCACTGGAGGGGGCGTTCTCCGGGAGCCACCTTCGGATTCACCCGAATTCAACTCTGCCCAAGTTGACCTATCAAATGAAAGACACTGTGCTATAACCAAGCCCTCCCATCACAGCTCCTCCCTCGCCCTTTGCCCCGTGGCAGGGAGCCCACGTGCAGGCTCACAGGTTATTCCGCTGGAGCGCCTCACACAGGTTCTGGTTGGCGTCGGGCTCCTCCGTCAGCACCTCCACAGCCTCCCACTCCCCGGATCGGCTCGACCGTTTGATGGCATCCACCACGCTCTGCATGTAGAGCCCATCCTCGAATGAGGCGGCCATGGAGACGGGGGTGTGGTCCCACGTGCGGCGGTCCCCCTGCCCCTGGAAGGACTGGCGCAGGGCCTGCACCATGTACACCATGCCCTTCAGGTAAAGCAGCGGGACACCCTGGGGCCCCTGCTCGGGGAGCCCCGTGCCCACAGCCAGCGAGTCCCTCAGCAGCAGCTCCTCTTGTGTGGCAGAGTTCTTCTGCCCGTAGAGGTCAGCTCCCCGGGCAACAAGGCGTCCCGCAGAGCCCACCACCATGACCTCGTGCACAAAGGCGCCTGGCATGTTGAAGTTGAGTGTTACTGTGCTGCACACACCCCCACCCATGAGCATCTGGAAGAAACAGAAGTCATCGCTGGTGACATGCCGGATGCCACGGATGGCTGCATTCTGCCTCACAAAGGTCTTGAGCAGCCCATGTACCTTCTCAGCTTTCTGGCCGGTCAGGTGGGTCAGCAGGTCTACAATGTAGGTGCCCATGGTGTGCAGGCCCCCACCGCCCATGAGCTCATCACAGATCCAGCCGTAGTTGGGGCTGAGCAGGCTGCCCGAGTAGACGCGGGCATCACAGATCATCACTGCACCCACATAGTGCTCGGCAATCAGCTGCTTCATGCGCACAAAGGCAGGCAGGAAGCGCAGCACGTTCCCCACCAGGCTCATGAGCTGCGGGTAGTAGCGCGAGGCTGTCACCATCCGGAAGGCATCCACCGAGGTTGCTGCCTTCTCACAAACCACATTCTTCCCAATGCCTGAGAATAAAACACAGCAGGAAATCTCAAAGTTCCACGGGGTTTACACTGGGAAAAGAAAACCCATTTCTGGAAGGCAGATGACTCAGGAAAGCCGCCTCTGAGACCAGCTGGTGACCTGGGACAAGTGGAAAGGTGATGAGCTTGGAAGAAAATGGTACCCAGTGACTGGGACTAGAGAAAGAGTTATGGGCTCTAGAAAGAGAAGCAAGTTCTTAAAGGAAAAGTGAAAGGAGTAGAGGCAGAAGGTGCAAACCAGGAGCGGGAGGTAAAGAGAGGTGGTACAAAGTTAATCTTATGTGTCAACTTGGTTAGGTTATGGTGCCCATCAAATACTAGTCTAGACACTGCTGGGAAGATATCTTTAGATCTGATTAACATTTAAACCAGCAGACTTTGAGTACAGCAGATTACCCTCCATAATGTGGGTAGGCCTCAACTCATCAGATGAAGGCCTTGAGAACAAAGACTGAAGTTCCCTGAAGAGGAAGGAATTCTGCCTCCAGACTGCCTTCAGACTCAAGCCTGCAACATCAACTCTTGCTGGAATTCAGATTTGCTCTGCAGATTTCAGATCTGTTAGCTCCTACAATAGCATGAATCAAGTTTTTAGAAAATAAATCTCTACCTCCCTCTCTCAATATACATCCTCTTGGTTCTGTTTATCTACAGAACACTGCCTAATACAAGTGGGCTGGAGAGGTGGACATGCTTATGTACCTTTATGCATTTATTAGGTCATAAGCTTGGGGTAAGAAAATCAAATCTGTATTCTAGGGGATGAGCTTAGCACTCTCAGTTGTAACTGCAGAAAGGGCTCTAAGATTCCTCGCAGACTGTCATCTGAAGACACTGGTTCAACAAGTTAGTGTAGTCATAAGGCCCGAAAATGCTTGGCTCCAGTAGGAGGGGAAAGGGAGAGAAAACATCCTTTCTGTCTCATTCATGTTCTGAGTACATCGCAGCTGGAATGCACCCAGAGAGCAAAACAAAGCTAGACAAAGCCCTGAAGAGAGAGACCAAGAGGACTGAGCAGCTCCCACACGAGGAAAAGGAAGGGATCAACACTCCTCCACATATGAGATGAAAGCTCATGAAGGTACGAACAGCCACAAGACACCAACTTCTGGAGTATTCCTGTGAGCTTGGGATGGTTCAAGCAGAAGAAAGTCTTATGCTAATACGTTCAACAGAAAACTTACAAAGCCCAAGAAGTCGTATGGACTGGACACACACAGGTTTTGGGGTACAGCAAGCTAGGGAAGGGTGAAGACATCCAGTTATTCCATTACTCATTCCACAGACACTGCCCTTGGGGTGCAACTCAAATTCTACTACCTCGATTCACCCAAGAAGTCATGGGCTTCTTGAGGGAACAAGCTCAAGGGTCTGGTACAGATGGCAGAATAAGGGAAGACTTCATGGGGGAGTGCCGCCAGGGTTATCTTTAAGGAAGCAGATGTTCCAGGGAGCATAAAGGGGAAAGGACACCCAGGCAGGAAACTGCATGTGCAAAGGCACTGAGGAAAGGGCTGGGATTGCTAAAGTCCTGAGTGCACACCAGGAAACAGGTTGGAGGGTTTACACAGGGTCTATAAAAAATGTAGGAGGGCTTTCCTGGTGGCACAGTGGTTGAGAGTCCTCCTGCCAATGCAGGGACACGTGTTCGTGCCCTGGTCCGGGAAGATCCCACATGCCGCGGAGCGGCTAGGCCCGTGAGCCATGGCTGCTGAGCCTGCACGTCTGGAGCCGCCACAGCAGTGAGAGGCCTGCGTACCACAAAAAAAAAAAAAAAAAAAAAAAAAAAAAAGTAGGAAACTGGATAGATAGTTGGTAGCATCACTCACAAAGACATTTAAGGTGGTAGGGTAGGTTTGGGGTTGGAATCCTAAACTGAGCTCTTGATACTCCCTTCCCTGAGTTTTCTCCATCTCAGTCAATGGCGATTCCATTCTCCCTGTTTCTCAAGCCAAAATCACAGATGTCACTCACATCCATCCCACTTTCAATCATCAGTAAATCCTGTTGGCTTAGCTTTCAAACGACATCCAGGATCTCACCAGTTCCCACTACCACCACTGCCACCTTCCTCATCCAAGTCACCACACATTTTCGCCTGGGTTATTGCACTGTTAACTTAACTGGTCTCCCTCAGTCTTTTTTTTTTTTTTTAATAAATTAATTTTATTTATTTATTTATTTTTGGCTGTGTTGGGTCTTTGTTGCTGTGCGTGGGCTTTCTCCAGTTGCGGCGAGCAGGGGCTACTCTTTGTTGCAGTGCGCAGGCTTCTCATTGTGGTGGCTTCTCCTGTTGCGGAGCACAGGCTCCAGGCGCGCAGGCTTCAGCAGTTGTGGCTTGCGGGCTCTAGAGTGCAGGCTCAGTAGTTGTGGCACACGGGCTTAGTTGCTCCGTGGCATGTGGGATCTTCCGGGACCAGGGCTCAAACCCATGTCCCCTGCACTGGTAGGTGGATTCTTTACCACTGCACCACCAGGGAAGTCCGGCTTCTTCTTTTTTAAATTTTTATTTAATTTTTTATTTTAATAAATAAAAAATATTTATTTATTAATTTAGGCTGTGCTGGGTCCCAGTTGTGCACACAGGATCCTCATTGTGGCCTGTGGAATCTTTTTCTTTAGTTGCAGCATGCGGACTTCTTAGTTGCAGCATGTGGACTTCTTAGTTGCAGCATGTGGACTCTTAGTTGTGGCATACAGGATCTAGTTCCTAACCAGGGATTGAACCCAGGCCCCACACAATGTGAGCACAGAGTCCCACCCACTGGACCACCAGGGAAGTCCCTGGTGGTCCCTAGCTTCTTCTGACGGACTTGGATTCTGTTCACACAGCCTCAGGAGGGGAACTTGTCTGGCCATCTTGCAACAGAAACAATGGGGCCCCAGGAAAGCTGACTGCTCAGAAAGGGCCATTTATTGGTGCCAAACTCGAGCTTTGGAGCCACTTTGGGATTCAAATTCTGGTTCTCTCGCTTGGTTGCTGCATGACCTGCGACATTTCTAAATCTCTCTGGGGTTTGGTTTACTACACTGTCAAAGGAGAGTCAAATCTACCATGCAGGGTAGAACAGTAAGTCAAATGAGGCAGTATATATGTAAAGTGCTCAGCCCAGCACAGCTCTGTCAACGGTACATTTTATAACCATCACCATGGGAGAGACCCAGCAGATGTCATAAATACATTTTAAGACTCACACAGAAGCTATATTTTCCAGGCCAATAATATCAATGTTCAATATTTTGAAAATCTAATTTTTAAAAAGAAGTTTAAAGATCAACATGAACATAGATGAGTTTTCTTCTTCTATGTGCTGGTTATCAGGCCTCTCATAGAGTTAGGCCCAGACCAGTCCTTCGGAAGCTCACAACCTGACAAAGCCCACAGGAGATAATCTGGTGCCTTTGGCCAATCCTTCCAAGCTTCCCTCACTTCCTACCCTCTCCCCTGCCACCCTGACCCTCAAGAACCCCAAAGAGCATTTGCCATCTGCACATATGGGATTCTCGGGCATGAACTCCCAGTGTTACGAAGCTCAGTGCTACGACAAGGAGGAACACATGTAGATCAGTAGCCTATGACCTAATTCAATCTCTTCACTTTACAAAACTCTTGAAATCTCCTGCTCTTCTCTAAACAGTAACAAAAGCTTTACAACAGGTACTGGCAAGACAACAGGAGAATGGCTAGCCAAGCGTTACACGCCCAAGGCGGGGAGCAGTGTGGAAAGGGCAGGGGGCCAAGGCAAGGGGAGAGGTCCTCCTTGCACAGGGGTCCAGAGCTGGAGGGGGGCCCTGCAAGGATAGTAGCCCCTAACTGCTATCATTATCTGTTCTTGGAGGGTCTCCAATGCTTCCCCACACTTGTGGGATTTTAGGATTAGGAACAGGAGAACCACAATACTGTGTGAGAATTTGGCCTCCTGGCTGCAGCTCTGGCCAACCCAGAGGTTTCCTGCTACAACTATGCACAGCAGGGGTTGGGGTGGACACTGCAATGTGGGGAGGAAAGGAGGTGGGCTGGGAGGAAAAGGACTTCTGTGGCTGCTGAGAGTTTGGTGGTGATAAAACTAGAGTAAGTAACATCTACTTCATGCCACGAGAGGTCAGGGAAGGGGAAGAGGCCTTCCTTCTTGAGCCTGAACAGTAAGAGAGCTTTTGAACTTGGGACCCAGTAGTATTATTAGTGTGGGAGCTAAAGGCCATCTTGAGTTAAACCAGGCTCCTGCAGGCCAGCTGCACAGGTCCTGTACCATTAGGAAGACTGGTGTTGCCTTGAAAGACATGTTTATTTAAGTTTATCTAGCTTTCCTGTTAGGAAATCAACAAGATATTAGAGAAGCTGAAAACCACTTTTTAGTGTGTGTGTGGTACGCGGGCCTCTCACTGTTGTGGCCTCTCCCATTGCGGAGCACAGGCTCCGGACGCGCAGGCTCAGAAGCCATGGCTCACGGGCCTAGCCGCTCCGCGGCATGTGGGATCTTCCCGGACCGGGGCACGAACCCATGTCCCCTGCATCGGCAGGCGGACTCTCAACCACTGCGCCACCAGGGAAGCCCTGAAAACCACTTTTGTCTCCAGGGAATGGGCAAAGCATGGGTGCCGAGTGCCATTAGCTCAGATCTTCTGGAGGCTGAACAAGCTCCAGACTGCACGCCTCTCTCCAGCTCATACTCCCCAGACAACCTAGTAGTAAAGTGCCCTGAGAAGCTGCCCCAAACCACCTCTTTGTTCCTTAGTAACGCACCACAGGTTCACGGCTCTGGGACAACACCGCTCTTTCCCTGTTTAGAGGTGTGGGACTAGACAAATGATTTCAAACAGCAGGGAAGAGAAGCAGCCCCAGAAAAAGCACCACTTTTATGTTTTACAAAATCCATGGATTCTGCCTTTTTTTTTTTTTTTTTTAACAAAGAATGTTCTGCTACTTACAAAAGTAAGTTTGAAAGCCACCAGACAGAATCACTGCTGCCCACAGCCCAGTCTCTCCTGGGTCACAAGCCCCTGTCAGCTCCCTGAATCACACCAGCAGACTGGGCTTGCACAGGTAGAACTTGTGAACACTTCCATTCAACCAGTATGCCAGGCCCTGTGCTAAGCTCAGAGGATACAACATCAGGCATGATCTCTACTTTCAGACAACTTACAGTTTAGTGGGAGAGAAAGCCATTAATCAAATTGCACTTGTGATAAATGAAAGGAAGATGATATTAATGTTAATATGAAAGATACAGCAGGGACCTGATCTGGACTGGGGGTCAGGGAAGGCATCCCAAGGGACTGGTGTTCTTGGGATTAAATTATCTGGGTCAGGCTGCTTGAGGAATGATCCCTTGTTATCTTAAGAGCCCATGGGGAAAGGATTGGCAAAGCCAGCATTTTTCTAATGAAGCACACAAGTGCCAAGAACTGGGCACAGAAACTTACCTTTTAGTGACAGATTTAAGAAAACATTCAACTATGGCAAAAATGGTGAGGCACTTTGTACATTAAAGTTTTCTGAACCACTTCTAAACTGAGAAATAAAACATTAGAGTCCCTCCCTCTCCTTTAAGGAATTCATGGGAAAGCCACACGGATGAAATCTGAGGTGGAAGAAAATGAAAAGTCCAACAAAAGTAGAAAATAAGACCCTTAGAAAACCGTAATTCAAAAAGACACATGTGGGCTTCCCTGGTGGCGCAGTGTTTGAGAGTCCGCCTGCCGATGCGGGGACACGGGTTCGTACCCCGGTCCGGGAAGATCCCACATGCCGCGGAGCGGCTGGGCCCGTGAGCCGTGGCCACTGAGCCTGCGCGTCCGGAGCCTGTGCTCCGCAAAGGGAGAGGCCGCAACAGTGAGAGGCCCGCGTACCGCAAAAAAAAAAAAAAAAAAAAAAAAAAAAAAAAAAAAAAAAGACACATGTACCCCAATGTTCACTGCAGCACTATTTACAATAGCCAGGACCTGGAAACAACCTAAGTGTCCATCAACAGATGAATGGATAGAGAAGATGTGGTATATATATACAATGGAATATTACTCAGCCATAATAAGGAACGAAATACGGTCATTTGTAGAGATGTGGATGGACCTAGACTGTCATACAGTATGAAGTAAGTCAGAAAGAGAAAACCAAATATTGTATATTAATGCATACATGTGGAATCTAGAAAAATGGTACAGATGAACCTATTTGCAGCGCAGGAACAGTCATGCATAAAGAACAGATGTGTGGACACAGTGGGGGAAGGAGAGGATGGGATGAATTGGGAGATTAGGTTTGACATAAATACACTACCATGTGTAAACCAGATAGCTAGTGGGAACCTGTGGTATAGCACAAGGAGCTCAGCTCGGTGCTCTGTGATGAGCTAGAAGGGTGGGATGGGGGGTGGGGGGGGGAGGGAGGTCCAAGAACGAGCTCCTTCCAGAGCTTTACATTACAGGAGGAAAGAATGGGTCCTGCTTTTGAGGCATTAATTTTAATTTAAGTACAGTTCTCCAGGGACTTCCCTGGTGGCGAAGTGGTTAAGAATCTGCCTGCCAATGCAGGGGACATGGGTTCAAGCCCTGGTCCAGGAAGATCCCACATGTCACAGAGCAACTAAGCCTGTGTGCCACAACTACTGAGCCTGTGCTCTAGAGTCCACGAGCCACAACTACTGAGTTCACATACTGCAACTACTGAAGCCTGCGCACCTAGAGCCCATGCTCCGCCAACAAGAGAAGCCACCACAATGAGAAGCCCGCACACCACAACTAGAGAAAGCCCACGTGCAGCAACGAAGACCCAACGCGGCCATAAATGAATAAATTTATATTTATAAATAAATAAATAAATATATATATATATATATATATATATATATATATATATGTATATATATATATAGTCCTCCAACCTACAGAAAAGTGTTTCACATTTGAGATGACTTAGAATGCTTAGTTTCATTTCTAAGCTACATTCAACTCAGTGAACACTTACCTAACGAACATCCAGAGGAGATGCCTACCATTTATTTTTGATGTGAATTTAACTTAAACAAATCTGTGCTTCCATGTGGGACAACAGGAAAGCCTGGCTTTCCCTTGTAACGTGATGCCAGTGTCTTTCTTGGTCAGTACTTGGAGGCAGTCATATATCATGCTGGAAATGCTGAATGATACCCTCATTTCACAAGGCCCCACACAGGTTGAGAGGGACAGAAACAGGGTCAGAAGTGTGGTCTGATGTCAAGGTCAGTTTGGTGCTCTGCCTACAGCAGTTCATGTACTCACACCAAGTCATTTGGGAAAACTGGAGGAGTTCTCATGGCCTCTTCCATATAAGTTAAAATAAAGACAGAATTCTCACTTAAAAAAAAAAAAAAAGCAAACAAGCACACAGGGAGGCAACTTCATGGTCACAACAGGCTCAGTGACTCCTTTGGGGCCTAAGTGGGCAGTGCCTGAGGGCAGGTCCAGCTGACAAGGGCTCTCCCAGCCCAACCAAATTGGCCCTGTGGTCATGTACCTGTCATAGAACAGACCAACAACCCTCATTCATACCCTCCTCCTTCCTGACAACAGAGATGTGGAGAGAAGCCTGATGGCCTTACTTCACTGAGGGCTGGGATACAGGATCCCAGAAGCTTCTGGTCATCCCTGTCCTTCCTGATTATATTAAATGGCCCAAAGTCCAATGTTTTCCTGTACCAGGAAAACAGCAGGCTTGGGCCCAAAGAACTCTGGGGTTTCCTCTTTCTCCTTACACAGCTCAGAAATGGCCTCTGTGGGGACCCTAAAGTTCAAGAAGGCAACCAGAGCCTCTAGCACTCTGCCTCTGCACACACCCGGCCTCACCAACCTACATTCATGCCACAAGGAACGGAGAGAAGTCAAGTGACCATGGTAGCTTGATTCCCTTGAACCAGCCCTCTGTTAAAGTGTTGGCTTAAGTCTACTTCTAAACCCAATCTGGGAGCATTATCTGCCCTAAAAATCTAGGGCCAGTGAATAGCTCCAATGTCACACATCCTCAGAGAGAGCTCTCTGGAAAAGACAAACCATCTATAATTTTTGGCCAAAACTTACATGCCCTAAATCAACAACCAGACAGACTGCTATTCCTGCTCACTTCAATGAACACTTATCCTCTCCAACCCATTGGGCTAGAGGTGACAGACACCCTCTTATCCTCAGACTAAGGGAGAGACAAGCAGCAGAGCCTTGGACCCTCCACCATGGTAGTGGCCAGAAGGAGTGGCGGTCAGCCTCACGGCATATCAGTTCCTGGACCCACAGATCTCTGACTGCATCAGAGACACCTGGCTCCCATCACCTTATATAAGACAATTACTCTGTCAATTAATTATATGCTACCTGAATTGTTACTTAACTCTTTTCTCATTTACCTTGCAACGTGTGTTACTTCTAGTCTCTTCAACTAGACTGTGAAATCTGAAAGCAGAGACAGCTCAGATCCAACACTGCTCTGAATGTCAAGAATGACATCAGGACAGTGCCTAGCACACAGGAGACATTTAAAAAAAAAACTGCTGGATGAATGTTTACTGGTTTGTTTTCCTATTAGATTCTGATTCCTATATAAGACAAACAGAATAATTTTTCTACAGTTGACAGGAAAGAGAAGCCCAACAGGAACTGCAGGAGAACAGCGCACCAAGCCATGCCCAGCCAGGGGCAGGAGGTGGCCGAGCAAACTATTTCCGGAGGGAGCAGAGACGTGAGCAGGCTGATCTGTGGATCCTGTCAGGGAAACCCAGCATTGTCAGAGAGCCTTCCCACCCTCTGGCATACAAAATTGCAAAGCTTGGCGGGAAGGGTGTGTGCTCAGTCTAGTCAAGGACTGACAAAATATGAGAAATGGCAGCCTTGATACACATCCTCTTCTCCTTTCTGTGGTGCTGCGTGCCACAAAAATGGAAGAACAAATGCATCAATCACAGCCAATTCCCCAGTGCCCAGGTCTTTGAACTCTGACTTCACAGAGGCAAACTTTACAATGCCTAAAATGTAATAATCTCTAGCCCCTGTGACAGGCCAACTCGAAAGACATTTGCTTAATTTTTGCTCAGGGATTTACTTATGGGAGGTGGGGAACGCTGCATGTCTCCCAGCCACTGGAGCATTTCCTCCCCCAGCCATAAGGCCTCCCAACGTGCCCTCCCTCGGTACTGGTTCAGGGATGAGTGCTGTCCCAGACCCAGGCCCAAGAAGGGCCACCCAGGCCCAGAGGAGAGCAGTGATACTCAAGGACCACTGAGAGGGAGGCGCAAATCTGCCCTTGCTATGGCCTGACTGTCCGTACCTAGAGCCTTCACAGATATCTGTCGGGTAAGCGGAGGGGGGATGTTGATGCACACCAGATCCACGTCTTGATGCAGCAAGACGTCATCGGTCCGGCTGGTGTAGAAGGTGATGTTCATCTCCTCGGCAAGCTGCTTCGCCTCCTCCTCAGTCTTCCCCCACAGGGCCTCCACCGTGAACCCTTCTGCCCGCAACAGCGGGACCAGAACCCGGGCAGAGCTGCCAGTCCCAAACACGCCCACTCCGGGAAGCATCTTCATGCTGGCTTCTCCGTTCACCAACTCATCTCCTCACAAGAGTCTCCAGCATGAGTACGACCATCCCACAGTCCTGGTCACACATGGCTCCTGGAACAGGAAGCAGGACACTGGCTGTTAATGGGGGGCACACTCAGCTGAGGCTACTTTCTGGGCTGATTCGGAAGCAGCAAGTTCTCTGCCACAAAAGACAAATGAAATATTGCTCCAAAGTGAAATGCTGCAGAAGCTCTTCCCATGCAGACTTAAGGATATTAGCAATATCTATCTACTAGGAGGAGGAAGGATGAAAAATGAGTAAAGCTAGGTTCAAATTTCTGTCCTGTTACTTAATTTTCGGTGTGACTTTTGTCAAACCATTTAACCTCCAGGGCCTTAATTTGTACAGTTCATGATTCTATGATATTATATTACAGAAGAAAAAGAAGAGTGTTATTATATTACAGTAAAAGACAAAAGAGAACAACTTAGGTGCTATACACATTATAATTTAAAAGTTAAGGGTAGCAAGCATAGGAAAATGTTCACTAGAAACCAAAAATACCAAAAAAAAATTTAAACTACCAAACTGGCAGCAGCAGCAGCAGCAGCAATAACAAGGATATTTAGAATGAAATTTTTTTAAAATTTATTTGTTTTATTTATTTATTTTTGGCTGCATTGGATCTTCATTGCGGTACGTGGGCTTCTCATTGTGGGGCTCAGTAGTTTTGGTGCACAGGCTTAGTTACTCTGCGGCATGTGGGATCTTCCTGGACCAGGGATCGAACCAGTGTCCACTGCATTGGTAGGCGGATTCTTAACCACTGAGCCACCAGGGAAGCCCAGAATGAAATTTTTTATATAAAAATATCCATGCTAACGTTGACTAAGATAGTGAAAAATTGGGAAATGAGACAGATGTTCAATAACAGTAGTGGGTTAGATTAATAACACTACGGAGCCATTGAAAATCGTGAGTAGAAGGCCCTCAATGATCTGAAAGATGTCACCATGTATTCACTGAAAATGCAGAAAACAATATGTGTAGGATGATAACAATTTTATTTAAAACAAAACCAAAAAAAGCACAAAAGGTGTATGTATGTATGAGAATATACAGGATATCTCTATCAATAACCATACTCCATACAGAGGACATAACAGAAGGACCTGAATTTAATAATTATTACTCAAATTGATGAGACTGTGGATGATTTTTGTTTTCTGAACTTTGCCAAATTTTCTACAATGAATGTTTCTTACTTATTATGGAGTTTTTCCTTCTGATCACAAGGGTTTATAAAATGAAATAAAGAACAAGACCAAACAAAAGTCTGCTTGGAAACCACAATGAGATTTAGGTGTGTGCAGGGTATCAGGTTTCTCCACACAGCACTCCCTCAGCTAAACCAGTGGTCCCCACTCTAGCTGTATATAGAGTCACTGGTGACTCCAGACCCACTGAATTAGACTGTGGGGATGAGGCTATGTCACCATCACTTTCTCTTTTTTTGGTTCTTATTTTATTGTGGTAAAATACACATAAAATTTACTATCTTAACCATTTTTAAGTGTACAGTTCAGTGGTATTACGTACATTCATACAGTTGTGTAACCATCACCATCATCTACTTCCAAAACTCTTTTCACATTGCAAAACTGAAACTCTGTCCCGTTAAACAATAACTTCTCATTTCAACCCCTCCCCCCAGCCCCTGGCAACCACCATGTCTCTATGAATCTGACTACCGTAGGTACCTTATATAAGTGGAATCTTATAGCATTTGTCCTTTTGTGACAGCTTATTTCACTTAGCATGTCCTCAAGGTTCATCCATGGTGTAGCTTATGTCAGAATTTCCTCCCTTTTTGAGGTTGAATAATATTCCATTTTATGTATATACCACATTTTACTTACGCATTCATCTGTACATGAACACCTGGGTAGCTTCCACATCTTAGCTACTATGAATAATGCTGTTATGAACATGGGTGTACAAATATTTCTTCCAGACTCTGCTTCCAATTCTTTTGGGTATATACCCAGAGGTGGAGTTGCTGGATCATATGGTAAATCTGTTTTTAATTTTATGAGGAACTGCCATACTGTTTTCCACAGGTCCTGTACCATTTTATTTAGTTATTATTATTTTTAATTAATTTATTTATTTATTTAGGCCAAGCCACGCAGCTTGTGGGATCTTAGTTCTGTGACCAGGGATTGAACCTGGGCCCACGGCAGTGAAAGTGCCAAGTCCTAACCACTAGACCACCAGGGAACTCCCAAGGTCCTGTGCCATTTTAAATAATAATTTTATAAATATCTACAGTCCCTTAGTCTACCAATTATCTTTTTAAAAAATCTGACTACTTTCTGCAAATCACAATTTTTAAAAAGTTGTATCCAAATGTTGGATATCCAAATGCTGTTCTACTTTTATCCACGTAACATTGCTTCACTTGCATCTCCTCACAGATCAGTCAACCTATTTGTCAGTTTAACAGAGACATGGCATTCCTTTTGTAAATCCATAATAATTAACTACCTCCTTCCCCAACTGTGAGCACTAGTGACATATATACATCTCTTCCTTCCCCATCCATGACACCCCCACACACACCTTTCTGGTCATTTCTGAGCACTACTTTCAGGCTCTCCTGCTCATATCCTCAGCTCCTTCAATGTTGAGCTTCTTGAGGTTCTGTCAGAGGTGTCCTCTTCTCTTCCTGCTCCACATATTCTTTTTACTACTCATGTCCCAGGCTTTAATTAGTATACCTGTGACTTCCAAATCTGCAGCACAAGCCCTGCTTTCTCTCCAGAGCCTCACACCCATATATTCTAAGCTCCACAAAACCCACACAACCAAACCTGAACAGAAGCAGTAAAGTAAGATGGTGAGAACACACAAAGTGAAGGCATCCAGGAAATCTGGGTTCAAATTCTGGCCTCACCACTTCCTAGCGAATGAAATGTTTTTCAGGGGAAAAGCAGGTCTAATGCTTTTTAGCTCCTGGGGTTTTTTGAAGATTAAATGAGGTCCGGTTGTAAGTGTCCAATGAAGTGTCTAGTATACAGTCAGCATTTAATAATTATCATAAACCTTCCCTCAGACATTTTCTTCCTGTATTCTCTGTCTCTTGGTATGTCACCATCATCAACTCAGTTCCTCAACTCAGAAAGCTGGCCAGCATCACAATCTCTTTATTCCCTTACCTGTACAGGTAACTCATCATCAAGTCTTGTTGATCCTCCCTCTTTATTATGTCTTAAATCCACCCCTTCTTTGATATCCCCTCTGCCACTGCCCTAGTCTAGCCCCCAGCACCACTCACCTGGATGACTGCAACAACCCTCTACTTGATCTCTCTTGCTTCCATTCTTTCCTTCCTTCATCCATTCCTCATACTGCAAAGAGATCTTTCTCAAATGCAAACGGAATCACATCACTCCCTTCCTTTTTAAACACTTCAGTGACTTCCCACTGGACTCAGTATGAAGTCCAGATGCTTTAGTATGACTTACAAGGCCCTGCAAGATCCAGAAATCTCAAAACAGGTCTAGCTTTGTGTAGGGTCACTTTCAAGGGTTATCTCCAAAAGAGATGAGTTTCAAAACACATACCTAGGGCTTCCCTGGTGGCGCAGTGGTTGAGAGTCCGCCTGCCAATGCAGGAGACACGGGTTCGTGCCCCGGTCCGGGAGGATCCCACATGCCGTGGAGCGGCTGGGCCCGTGAGCCACGGCCGCTGAGCCTGTGCGTCCGGAGCCTGTGCTCCGCAACGGGAGAGGCCACAACAGTGAGAGGCCCGCGTACCGCAAAAAAAAAAAAAAAAAAAAAAAAAAAAAAAAACCACATACCTAGATAACCTAGTAAGAAGAACGTTCTGTGAAATTACTAGCTATAAACAGGTTAAAAGTTGGGGAGATAGTTACTCAAGATGAAAACAATGGCTTCAGAGTAACAGATGATGAGTGTATTTTTTCTTTCTGGGAGAATTAAACAGTGGGGAACAGTTGTTTATTGAGCCCCTTTTAGATCATATTAACATATAAATTTGTACATGAATGTTCACTGGAGAATTAAACATAATAGCCAAAAAGTAGAAACAACCCAAATGTCCATCAACTGCTGAATCAGTAAACAAAATCTGGTATAACCATACAAAGTAGTACTATTGAGCCACAACAAGTAATGAAGTACTGATACAAGCTACAACACAGATGAACCTTGAAAACATTATGCTAAGTGAAAGAAGCTAGTCACAGAAGGCCACATATTATATGATTCCATTTACATAAAATGTTTAGAACAGGCAAATCCTTAGAGACAGAAGGTAAATTAGGGGATGGGAGAAAGGAAGGAATTGGGAGGTACAGTAAAGTAAGATGTTCTCACCATGTTACTTTATTGCTTCTGTTCAGGTTTGGTCATGTGGGTTTTGTGGAGCTTAGAATATACGGGTGTGAAGCTCTGGAGAGAAAGCTGGGCTTGTGCTGCAGATTTGGAAGTCACCGGTACACTAATTGACTTTATTCTTCTACATTTGGTTATTTAGTTGTTCCAGCCCCATTTGTTAGAGAGACTATTCTTTCCCCCAGAATGACCTTGGCACCTTTACTGAAAATCAGTTGATCATAAATGTATGGGTTTATTTATGTACTCTCAATTTTATTCCATTGGTCTATACATCTGTCCTGAACTTATAGTAAGTTCTGAAATCAGTAAGTGTGAGTCTTCTAACTTTGTTCTTTTTAAATATTATTTTGGCTATTATGGGACCCTTGTATTTTCCTATAAATTTTAGGATCAGTTTGTCAATCTGGGATTTTGAGAAGAGATTGCTTTGAATCTGTAGATCAATTTGGGGACTGTTGTCACCTTAACAATATTAAGTTTTCTGATTCATGAACATGGGATGTCTAATTTCTTTCAACAATGTTTTGTAGTTTTTAGAGTATAAGTTTTATGTTAAATTTATTTCTAAGTATTTTATTTTATTTGATGCTATAGTAAATGGAATTGTTTTCTTAATTTCATTTTCAGATCCAGCTTCTTTTGCTTCTACCGCAGATACAATTGTACTGTGTGAAGCATACATCTCTGTTAGGGGTTGGTTTGCCCATATAGCCCACAGTACAGCATCCTACAGTACTGCTTGATCCTACCTGAAGGACACCTGTTCCTTTGTGAACCACAGACATAAGCATGACTTGAGCTGCCTCTAACTCCAGACCCCTGTCAGCTTCCTGCCTCCTCCTGTCTCTACTCTCTGGGCTGTGGAGCTTGGCTTGTTCCCTGCACTCTGCCATTTCTACCACTGGGTTCTAGCTTAACCATCTTTCTTTCCTTTTCTTTCTTTCTTTTTTTTTTTTTTTGGCCATGCCATGCAGCATGTGGGAACTTAGTTCCCCAACCGGAGATCGAACCTGCACTCCCTGCATTGGAAGCGCAGAGTCTGGCACTGGACTGCCAGGGAAGTCCCATCTTTCTTTCTGATGGTGAATAATGTCCGTGGCCTCTCAGCCACTTCTCTTTCCTCTTTGCTGATAATTCTCTTGCCCTTATAGGATTCCCTTCTAGTTAGAAAACAGGTCAGTCACATACTATCTTCTATAATTTTCATGTCCTGAACTCCCTTTAGCTATTTTGGTCACTTTCTGCATTTACAGGTTTTTGGGGGGTTACTTACAAGTCATGGATATTCTGGGAGCTTGAGAGTATAAAATTTGTTGCACTACACAGTAAGATTCTGCTTAAGCTTTGTGGGTCATTCATTACAACAGCTCTAAGGGTCAGGTGAGTGAGACATAGCCACCATAAGCAAGGATGTCCGTGTCCTCTCTAAATTCCTGCCCAGGGCACACTTTTTCCTCTCTCACACCTCATTCCTTCATGCTCTAATTATATTTGGGTGTATATTCGCACTGGTGGCTTAAAACAACAGAATGGATTAGAAGAAATTTTAATAACCTCTGTTTCACTGACAGTGACTCAAAGGGCATCTTCATCAACACCCATAAATAAAGGGGTAAGAGCTGGCCTCTGAGGAAGCCAGATGGCATGAAGCTAGGCAAGCTTGACGAGGTATTTCCTGCTCCAGTAGACAGAACTGGTTTTCCTCATTTATTTCAGTGATTACCCTTTCTCACCCCGACATGTCCTATTGCTTTCCCCCAACATCCTTGTACATACCTTTCATGTGCCTCCAAAGATCTCCACAAACCCAGTCCTGCCTAGCTCACATGCATTCCAATCAGCATATGCTGGTCAGGAATGGAGGGGGAAAAGTGCCTTGACAGGACTGACTATATATAGTTTGACAAGGCTATAGGTTATGGGGAAGGTAGCACAGAGGTTAGAAGCATGGAATCTGCAGCCAACCTTGCCTGGGCTCAAATCCTGGCTCCACCACTGACCAACTAGGTAACGTCAGGTAAGTTTCTTAATCATTCTGTGCCTCTGTTTCCTCATCTGTAAATTGGGGTTAACTGTATGTACCTCATAGAGGAGTTAAGGATTAAATGAATTAATATTCATGAGCATTTAAAACAGGTACTGGCCCCTAGTAAGTCACTACATGGATCTTTTTTTTTTTTAAAGCTATGTATGACTGCCTTCGATATCTCCTCTTCGAAAGCTGTGTAGGACTATGAAGGTAATATTCTAAGCTAATATGCAAGTGAGTGCAATAGGCCAGGCAGTGTTTTGTGTAATGTACAGTACTTCAAGTCCACGCAATCCTGTCTTATAGATGAGGATAGCAGAAGCTTAGAGTGGCTAGGTAACTCTTCCAGGGTTCCACAGCTGGTTTTGTGTAACACACCTGCCACAACTAGCTGTGAAACCTGGAGCAGGTTACTGAGCTTCTCCAAGCCTCCATAAAAACAGAGGCTTGTATGTGTGGAACAACTCTTCTTTCATCCTCAGCGATGAGTGTGAGCCAGGAAAGTTCATTCTGCTCCCTGGCTTGGCGACTGCCTGCCTCAGCTCCACCACTCAAACCAATATTGCTCTGTTCACACATCACACCTTTATTGAGGACCCCAACAGGGAGACTGTAGGGGATAAAAAGATGAAAAGACACAGTCTTAACTTTGGGAGCAGCAACAAGTCAGAAAGGGAGTAGGAGCCAGAGCTGGTGGCACAAGTGCTAATCTAAGGAGTCTGGACTCTGATTGGTGGGTGTGCTTGGTACTTTTTGCTGTCCCACCTTTGCCACCTGATCCCCTCTCTGCTCTGCTCTGTCCCCCACTAATCAGAAGGCCAGTCTCTAAGAACTATATCATGTGGGCTTCAGGCCCTCTGGCTTCCATCTGGGTCCAGCCAATCTCAGGAGGAGATCAGAGCACAGGAAGAAAGGTTATAGTATTCATTCTCTGCCTCTCTCCCTACCAGCATGTGGCTCTGGCAGGAGCTGTGATCCTTGACCAAGGTCAGTGTCTACGAAGGACCCCTCTCCCATAGCCACAGATTTTGCTGGGTTCTGGTACCCCTCCCTTCCCCCACTGTGCCTGAGGTTGTAACAGTATCAGCTATAGCCAGTCCCTACCAGTCCCTCGGTGGGCCACCATCCCTTGTAGGTTTCCCTTACCGCACTCACCATCGTAAATAATCTCTCCATTAAAGGCTTTTCAATAACCCTCTGAATGTGCTCGCTGTGTCCTGCCTGGACCCTAACTAACACAGTAAACAAAGCAAAGCACTGAATTTTTTTTTTAAATTTGATGTAGGTGGAATACAGTTCAGGAGACACTAGACACAGAGAACCAGTTAAGATATAAAATAAGAGTTAAGGAGGGTCTGATGGAGGGAATGAAGTGGAGCAGACAGCTATCAATAGGACCTGGGATTATGAGGGGAGAGGGAAAAGCCAAAAATGGCACCAAACTATAGACCAACATCCCTCATGAACATAGGCACAAAATCCTCAACAAAGTATTAGCAAACTGAATCCAGCAATGTGTTAAAAGGACAATGCATGATGACCAAGAAAATGTAAGGCTGTTTCAATATTCTAAAATCAATTACTATAATTCAACATATCAAGTCATGAGGTTAGTTATTAAACTGCATTAATTAGAAATGCAAATTAAAACTTATTTATTACAACTACACACCTATTGGAATGTGTGAAATTCAGAAAATCTGATATCAAAAACTGGCGAGGATATAAAGCAGCTGTTCGTTGTTAGTGAAAATGAAAAATGGTACGGCCACTTTGGAAAACACTGTGTCGTCTTTTAAAGTTAAATATACACAGCATACAACCTAGCAATCCCACTTCCAGCTATTAACCAAGAGAAATGAAAACTTATGTTCATACAAAAACCCATATGTAAAGGCTTACTTTATAATGTCTAATGTCGGCTTTATTTGTAACTGCCAAAACTTGGAACCAACACAAATGTCCTTCAACTGGTGAGTGGATCAACAAACGGTAGTATATTAATGTAATGGAATAGTACTCAGCAATTAAAAAAAAAGAACTACTAATACACGCCATGACACGGATGAATCTCAAATGTATTATATGCTAGATGAAAGATGCTGGACTCCAAAGGTTCCATACTGAGTGATTCCATTTACATCACATAATAAAAAAGGGAAATTATAGGGGCAGAATAATAGATCAGTGGTTCCCAAGGGTTGGGGTAAGGGGCCTGAGGAGACTACAAAATGCCACAAGGGAATTTTGGGGGTGGGGAATGGTGAAGGAACTGTTCTACATCTTGACTATGGTGGTGGTTATATGACTATATGCATCTGTCAAAACTCAAAGAACTGTACACTAAAAATGGTCAATTTTACTGGTATGTAAATTATATTTTTAAAAAGTGACCCCCTAAAAAATGATATTGAAGTTCTAAGCCTGGGAAGTTGTAGTATCATTAAGAGAAACAGGGAAGCCATGAGGCCTGACAGTTGAGACACGTGCCAAAACTGGGATTTGTGGATTCTGTTCTTCCCAGACTGGTTAAATATCATCTTACATTCTGTATGTCTAGTCCATGAAGCCACAGCTTCTGCAAAACCACAGGACAAGACCCACTCCCCATCACAGAGGTGGGCCAAATCCAATATGACACCTGTTCTTTGTTTTTTTTTAAAAAAAAATTATTATTTATTTATTTATGGCTGCGTCGGGTCTTAGTTGCAGTGTGCGGGCTCTCTAGTTGTGGCATGCAGGCTCCAGGGTGTGTGGACTCTGTAGTTGTGGCACTCGGGTTCTAGAGCACGTGGGCTCTGTAGTTTGCAGCACATGGGCTCTAGTTGAGGCACGTGAGCTCAGTAGTTGTGCTGTGCGGGCTTAGTTGCCCCGCAGCATGTGGGATCTTAGTTTTCTGACCAGGGATTGAACCTGCATCCCCTGCATTGTAAGGCAGATTCTTTACTGCTGGACCACCAGGGAAGTCCCTGTTATTGTAAAAAGTTTTACTGGAACACAGTTACACCCATTCCTTTATCTGTGGCTGCTTTTGTGCTGTGACAGCAAAGTAGCTGCAACAAAGACCATATGGCCCACAAAGTCTAAAATATTTACCATCTGGCCCTTTACAGAAAAGGTTTGCGGATCGCTACCCTATCCCAGGGGTTATAAGACCAGGAGCTCTAAGTGATAGCATATAGTCATGAAGGTAGCCAGTATTATGATAAAAAGAACACCCTACCTCACTGTGTGTGTGAAGAGTCACAGATTCTGGGAACTCTGGCGTTAGTGCATAACTTCAGAGAGGTCACTCATTCATTAGGCAGCTTAAGTAGGGGTCAGACCCTGGAAAGAAGGTGCCTATGAAACCTTTTCTACCAACAATTGTTTATAATGTTGGGGGTTTCAGCGTGCTGAGCTAAAACCTACATTTTCCAGCCTCCCTTGCAAAGAGGTGTGTCTAGGAAGACAAATAATACAAGGTACAGTTTGGTAGAGTTTCTGGAAACGTTCTTTTAAGATAGGGCAACCCTGGGACTTCCCTGGTGGTCCAGTGGTTAAAACTCCACACTCCCAATGCAGGGGGTCCAGGTTTGATCCCTGGTCAGGGAACTAGATCCCGCATGTTGCAACTAAGAACCCACATGCCGCAACTAAAAAAAGAGCCTGGGGGACTTCTCTGGTGGTGCAGTGGTTAAGAACCCGCCTGCCAATGCAGGGGACACAAGTTTGAGCCCTGGTCCAGGAAGATCCCAATGCCGTGGAGCAACTAAGCCCATGTGCCACAACTACTGAGCCTGAGCTCTAGAGCCCGTGAGCCACAACAACTGAGCCCGTGTGCCACAACTACTGAAGCCCACGTGCCGAGAGCCTGTGCTCCGCAACAAGAGAAGCCACCACAGTGAGAAGCCCGTGCACCGAAGAGAAGCCCCCGCTCGCCGCAACTAGAGAAAGCCCACACACAGCAACAAAGACCCAACACAGCCAAAAATAAGTAAATAAATTTTAAAAATTAAAAATATTTAAAAAAACAAAATTTTTTTTTAATTTAAAAAGAGGCTGGGGCTTCCCTGGTGACACAGTGGTTGGGAATCCACCTGCCAGTGCAGGGGACTCAGGTTCAAGCCCTGGTCTGGGAGGATCTCAGATGTCACAGAGCAACTGGGCCCGTGCACCACAGCTGCTGAAGCCTGCGCGCCTAGAACTTGTGCTCTGAAACAAGGAGGGGCCTCCGCACTGAGAAGCCCGCACACCGCAGCGAGGAGTGGCCCCCGCTTGCTGAAACTAGAGAAAGCCCGCACACAGCAACAAAGACCCAACGCAGTCAAAAGTAAAATAAAATAAATAAATTTATAAAAATAAATAAATAAAAATTTAAAAAGAGCCTGCATGCTGCAACAAAGATCCCGCGTGCTGCAACTAAGACCTGGCACGGCCAAAATAAATAAATTAAAAAGACGGCAGGGCTTCCCTGGTGGCGCAGTGGTTGAGAGTCCGCCTGCCAATGCAGGGGATACGGGTTCGTGCCCCGGTCCGGGAAGATCCCACGTGCCGTGGAGCGGCTGGGCCCGTGAGCCATGGCCGCTGGGCCTGCGCGTCCGGAGCCTGTGCCCCGCAGCGGGAGAGGCCACAACAGTGAGAGGCCCGCATACCACAAAAAAAAAAAAAAAAAAAAAAAAAAAAAAAAAGACGGCAATCTCAGTTGTCGGGCATATTCCCCCCCACCTCCCCCTTCATTCTGCCTGAAATGCAGATTCTATGGTTCGAGTTGCCACAGATATCTGACCAGCAGGAGGCAATCTGAGGGTGGAACACAATTTCCTGCAGATATTGACACTGAGATGGTGAATCAGATGTCATACATGCCCTTGAGGAACTCCATTTTATCAACAAGACAGGCAGGTAAACACATTTGTTATACGGTATGACAGGTAGAGCAACAGGAAACTGTGTGTGGCACAGAGAAGAGCACCATTAACTACATGGGCCCCAGATGGTGTGCAAGCAGAAAAGGCTTCCTGGAGATGATGTAACAGCTCCAAGGTGGTCAGAAAGGCTGGTCATAGAGCCTCTCCAACATATCCAATGGCAAGGCCCTCCTTTTACTGGTGGTCAGCTTCTGCTCTTCTGGGGCCACTTTAGCTAGAAAGTTCCGCTTCAGATTGACTTGAAGTCTACCCTCATTTAACTTCCACCCCATTGGTCTTACTTCTACACTGTGGAACAACCTGTGATGTTCTAATGAAACTCTCATGTTTCCTCTATGTTTCCTAGATTGTTTGCAGATGGCCACAGTAATTCTCTTCCTTGTTTTCATGCCTTGAGTAGTCAATCACTTCACACAGTGACTCTGTACTTAGCCATGTCACTTGCTCTGGCCAATGGGACATTAGCAACATGACACAAGAGGTTTGAAAAGTACTTGTGCATTAAGGCTTGCTCTGTTGCTACTCCTGGGATCTCTGGAGCCATCACCATGTGAACAAGCCCAGGCCATCCTAATGGATCATAAACATGTGACCAAGTCATCCCCTCTGCTCCAGCTGACAATGAGTCAATTGCCAGTTGACTGAGATCATTTCAGGCTATCCAGTTCTAGCTGAGCTTACCCGGACCAGAACCACCACCCAGGTGACCCTAAGAACCACGAGAAATAATAAATATTTGTCTTAAGGTACTGAATTTTGAGGTTGTTTCTTATACCACAAAAGCTAACTGATACACTCCTTTACAGACCGAACTCCCTTAATTCCCTCAGACCTTCCTCACATTCTCTGGCTAAGGCTGCTCTGGTTTGTCCATTGTCTAGATTGTCAATATGCCCCTGAAATGCAGACCCCAGAACTGAACACGATATCCTGAATATATTCTGGCGTTCTTCCCTGTACATTACACTCCTGTTGCTTCCATGCATTTTAGAATTTAGACAGCCATGTCATCTTGACACATGGTAGGATTTTGCACATGTCCTAATATTCTGTACTAGTATAGTTAGGTTTTCAAAAAATTTAATTCTGGTAAAATACACATAACATCAAATTTACCATCTTAACCATTTAAAAATGTACAGTTCAGTGGCGTTCAGTACATTCACATTGTTGTGCACATTCACCACCACCCATCCACAGAACTCTTTTCACCCTGCAAAACTAAAACTCTATATCCATTAAATGATAACTCCCCAATCCCCCTCCCCCCAGCCCCTGGTAACCACCGTTCTACTTTCTGTCTCTATGGGTCTGACTACCCTAGGTACCTCAGATAAGTGTAACCATATTATACTTGTGCTTTTGTGACTGGCTTATTTCACTTAGCACAACGTCCTCAAGGCTCACCCATGTTGTAGCATGTGTCAGAATTTCCTTCCTTTTTAAGACTGGATAATATTCCACTGCATGTACATACCACATTTTGTTTATCCATTCATCTGTCAGTAGACACTTGGGTAGAGTCCACAGTTTAGCTACTGTGAACAATGCTGCTATGAACATGGGTGTACAAATGACAGGGTTTTTTAAAAAATTAATTAATTAATTGATTGATTGATTGATTGATTGATTTATGGCTGCCCTGGGTCTTCGTTGCTGTGTGTGAGCTTTCTTTTTAGTTGCAGCGAGCAGGGGCTACTCTTCATTGCAGTGCGCAGGCCTCTCATTGCGGTGGCTTCTCTTGTTACAGAGCATGGGCTCTAGGCACGTGGGCTTCAATAGTTGTGGCACGCAGGCTCAGTAGTTGTGACTCGCGGGCTCTAGAGCACAGGCTCAGTAGTTGTGGCGCACAGGCTTAGTTGCTCCACGGCATGTGGGATCTTCCCGGACCAGGGCTTGAACCCTGCATTGGCAGGCAGATTCTTAACTACTGTGCCACCAGGGAAGCCCTCAGGGTTTTTGTCAAGTGTTTTTACTTGTTCTGGAATTTTGTCTTCCTAATCCTATTAGAATCATCAAGCTATTCAGAAGCTTACAGATGGATGGAGCCAAGGTGGTTCCATCCAAGCTATTAAAAAATCTGTAATACTTTGCCTTGTAACTATATATTTTTTAAGTTTTAAATTATGCTTTCTATTTTTCAGTGCCAGGCTTCAAAAAGAGCCATTAGGGATTTCTACAGACAAACTTACTGCCTTGTAATAGTATCGTTACCCTGCAAGCCACACAAATGCAGTCAACTGATTTTCAGCCAAAGTATTAAATCAATTCAATGGGGAAAGAAAACTCTTTTTAAAAAATGGTGTTGTGGGCTTCCCTGGTGGCACAGTGGTTAATAAGCTGCCTGCCAATGCAGGGGACACAGGTTCGAGCCCTGGTCAGGAAAGATCCCACATGCCACGGAGCAACTAAGCCTGCGAGCCAAAACTACTGAAGCCTATGCACCTAGAGTCCATGCTCTGCAACAAGAGACACCACTGCAATGATAAGCCCGCACACCGCACAAAGAGTAGCCCCCGCTCACCGCAACTAAAGAAAGCCCACGCGCAGCAATGAAGACCCAACACAGCCAAAAATAAATAATTAATTTTTTAAAAATGGTGTTGGAACAATTAAATTTCCATATAGCAAACAAAAAACCTGACCCTTCCTTTCTCACTGTGTACACAAAAATTAATTCAAGATGAATCAAAGACCTAAATGTAAAATCCAGAACCATAAAGCTTCTAGAAAAACATATCAGAGAACATTTTCAAGGACATGGAATAGGTAAAGATTTCTTGGACAGGACACAAAAAGCATTAACCCATTGATAAAGTAGATTTCAAAATTTTAAAGAATTTCTGCTCATTAAAAGACTCCACTAAAAAAATAAACAGGTAAGCCACAGATTAGCAAAAAATATTTGCCGAACATATATGTAACAAAGGACTTGTATGCAGAAGAAATCCTACAAATCAACAATGCAAAAACGAACAACTTGATTTTTTTTAAATGTCAAAGGACTTTGATCGCTTCACACCAAAGATACAGGAAAGCCAATAAGCACATGAAAAGGCACTCTGTATCATTAGTTATCAGGGATATGCAAACTAAAACCTCGCAGAGATACTCAAGATAAGATACTCGCTAGAATGGCAAAGAAAAAAAAAAAGACTGACAATCCCAAAGTTTGGAGAGGATATGGAGCAAATAGAACTCTCATACATTGTTGGTGGCAGTGTAAAATAGTACAGTCGCTTTGGAAAACTGACATTTTCTTATAAAGTTAAACATATCAACTCAATGACACAGCAACTCCACTCATAGATATTTACCCAAGAAAATGAAAACATACGCCCACAAAAAACTTAGACAAAATGTTCTCAGCAGTCCTAATTCATCTTAGCCCCAAATTGGAAATAAACCCAAATGTTTATGAATAGGAGATGAGATAAACAAATTATGGTATAGGCATACAATGGAATACAGAAAAGCAGTAAAAATGAATGAACTACTAATAAATGCAACAACATGTGTGAATCTTAAAAACATTATGTTGAGTGAAAGATGCTAGGCACACACACCAAAAAAAACCCCCATACTGCAGGATTCCATTTATTTGAGGTACAGGAACAGGCAAACCTTACTTATTAATGACAGTAGTCAGAAGTGGTAGCGTGGTGGTTGGCAGGTTGGGGTGTGGGGCAGGGAGGTGTGGAACCGACCAGAAACGGGCACCAGGAAACGAATGATGGTGGAAATACTCTATATCTTGTGTTGCATTGTGGTTACATGGGGATATATTTGTCACAACTAATCAAACTGAATACTTAGCATCTGTTCATTTAATTGTATGCAAATTATACCTCAATTTTTAACTGCCATAAGTGGTGTCTGAGGGTATAGAACAACTTACTTGCACCCTGTGGATTTACGTCTATAATCAAATTAAATGGACATGTGTGAATTAAAAGTCTCTTCCCTTTAAAACAAAACAAAAACCGTGTAGGCATACTTTTGGTACCAATACAGTTGGCCCTCCATATCTACGCATCCTCAGATTCAACCAACCATGGATGTACGATATTTAAAAAAAAAAAAAAAATACCAGAATGTTCCAAAACATAAAACTAGAATTTGCTGCACACCAGTGACTATTTACATAGTTTTACATTGTATTAACAACTATTTACATAGCATTTACATTGTATTAGGTATTATAAGTAATCTAGAGATGATATAAAGCATATGAAAGGATGTATGTTATATGCCATTTTATATAAGGGACTTGAGCATGCACGGATTTTGGTTTACATAGGGTTCCTGGAACCACCCCATCCCGTGTGGGCGCGCGCACGCGCGCACACACACACACACACACACACACACACACACACACACGAGCGCACGCGTGCGATGACTGTATGGAGACAATGGCTGAAGCCAAGCTAAGGCCAATGATCTACTAAGTCTCGGCACTTGCTGAGGATCTGAAGATGGTGGCACTTTTCCCTAGCCAACGTCACACTGGATGAGCTGCTGAGCTGTGGGTGTTAGGCAAGTCCTCACCACTCAGGAACAACTCATACTAAGGAAGTGAGGGTTCAGAAAGGAGTTCTTCTCCGGTATCGCCGTAGGCAGGCGAAGTTAATGATGGCTATAAGTGAGAAATAATGTGTAACAGTTTGTGGTTGTAGCTGTACAGGTTGGGCAATAAGGTTAGCACACCACAAGGGTGGCTAGCTCAGCTCCCAACCCCCCACACCCCAGAACGAGCCCACAGCTGGAACTCCCCAACAGCAGCAGCCTTTGAGAGCTATGCACCCTTAGGGCACCCGTCCTCAGACTTTGCCAGACTTTGCCGCAGGCCTCTGGCCCCTCAGACACATTCCAAGGGGCCAGTATCAAGGGGCTTGTTTGGGAATTAGATTTTTCTGAGGATAAATTTTTTCAGTAATTGTATCTTAATATAAAATATGCTAAAATAAAGCACTGTGGCCAGTGATGAGGCCAGGACCCTAGTTATTGAGTTGGGCCCTCAATCCTCCCTCCCTCCCTCCTTCCCTCCTTCCTTCCTTCCTCCCTCCCTCCCTATTATTTATTTGTTTATTTGTTTGTTTATTGTGCCACGTGGTTTGCAGGATCTTAGTTCTCCAACCAGGGATTGAACCCGTGCCCTCCGTCCTAACCACTGGACCACCAGGGAATTCCCCAATCTATATATTTTTAAATTAATTTATTTTCATTTTTGGCTGCGTTGGGTCTTCGTTGCTGCACACAGGCTTTCTCTAGTTGTAGTGAGCAGGCGCTCCTCTTCATTGTGGTAGGCAGGCTTCTCATTGCAGTGGCTTCTCTTGTTGCAGAGCACAGGCTCTAGGCACGCAGGCTTCTGTAGTTGTGGCACGCGGGCTCAGTAGTTGTGGCTCGTGGGCTCTAGAGCACAGGCTCAGTAGTTGTGGCACACGGGCTTAGCTGCTCCACGGCATGTGCGATCTTCCCAGACCAGGGCTCGAACTCATGCCTCCTGCATTGGTAGGCGGATTCTGAACCACTATGACATCAGGAAAGTCCCCCAATCTATTTTTAAAACAGATTGTGACATTAGCTGTGTTTCCTCCTACCTCTCTGGTCATTTCTCTGCTAGTTTCTCCTGATAATGACTGTGGTAATAACCATTGCTCCTGGCTCATGACTGATGATCCTATTCGGTCTCATGGCTTTAAATACTATCTATTCTCTGACGACTCCCAAAGTTATCAACCAGGTCCTCTTCCTTGAGCTCCAGGCTAGTATAAACAACTGCCTATCTGATGTACATTTCGACTTGGTGTCCAGAACTAAACTCCTGATGTTTCTCCCCACCAAACTCTCTCTTCCCACAGTGGCTTCATCTCAGGAACTGGTACACAAATTTTCCAACTGTTCAAATCAAAACCTGGGAGTAGTCCTTGATCCTTCTTCTCTCACACTTCTCACCTGTTCCATAAAAACAAGTTTTGCTGGCTCTCTACCTTCAAAACACATACTGTATCCAAGCACTTCCTACTACTCTACTGCTTCCACCTTAGTTCAAGTCACTATCACCTCTTTCCAGTGCTACTACGACAGCCCACCTGGTCTCCCAGATTCTACCCTGCCCCTTCCCATACTGCATCCCCAATCTATTGTCAACAAAGCGCTGAGAGTGACGCAATTAAAATGTAAGTCAGATCAAGCCACTCCCCTGCCCGAAGGCACCACAAGCTTCCCATCTCTCTTAGAATAAAAGCCAAGGTTCTTCCCCTGACCTACAAAAGGCCCTACTTGATCTGTCTGCACCCTATCCTCTTTCTTACCTTATACCCAATTTCTCTTCCCTTGTTCACTCTGCTCCAGCCACACTGGTTCACTGCTGTATGTATCTCAAACATACCAGGTATGTCTCTGTCTCAGGGCCTTTGTGCTGGCAGTTTCCTCTACTGTACAGATGGTATCAATTTGGCCTACTCACTCCCTCACTTCCTTCAGGCCTCTACTCAAATGCTGTCTTATCAGAAACAGGTTTATGTTCCCATTGTTGGTCTCATCCTACCACCCCTGCGAGAGAGGATGCATGCTCCTTGAGGAAAGGGAATTTTTTGCCTGTTTTGTTCTGCTGTACCCCCAAGTTCCTAAACAAGGCCTGATATGTAGTGGGTGCTCAGGAAATATTTGCTGAAAAAAGTGAAAGATTTCAGACTTTGCTCCTGCATAGTTAATCAATAAACAAAGACATATATACTGAACTCATCAAAACTGTATATAATTTTACTGTATGATTTTGGGATATGTTCACAAATGTAATAAAGGGAGTACTTATATTGTTAATTAAATAGTCTGGGGCAGAATCTGGTTTAATGGTTTAGGAAAGAAAGCATCATATAACAGAATAGCTCTGTCTGCCAACTGGGATTAGGAAAATGAGCTGATGCTCTCAGTCTTAAGCTACAACTTGACCTGTCAAGAGGGGCCCTCACCCAGAACTGTCTCTCCAACTACCACCACTCCTCAACATGACACGACTCAAGCTTATCAGTTAGCTCAGACCCCTTATAGTCAAGTTTCCTCTCGCTAAGAGAAGCACACTGTAAATCAAGCCTTGGGACTTCCCCGGTGGCACAGTGGTTAAGAATCCGCCTGCCAATGCAGGGGACACGGGTTTGAGCCCTGGTCCGGGAAGATCCCACATGCTGTGGAACAACTAAGTCCATGAGCCACAACTACTTAAGCCCGCGCACCTAGAGCCCATGCTCCGAAACAAGAGAAGCCACTGCAATGAGAAGCCCGCGCAACACAACGAAGAGTAGCCCCCATTTGCCAGAACTAGAGAAAGCCCGTGTGCAGCAACAAAGACCCAATGCAGCCATAAATAAATAAGTAAGTAAATAAATAAATAATCAGTCAAGGCTTGCAGGACCACAGTGATCCAGCACTTAGGGGCTACTTTCAGTCGAATGCCAGCAAACAATCGTGAAGGGAAAGTAAGTGATAGCGGACTCAAGCAAGTGATACTGACTCAAACTTAACCAGTTCCTAAGGAACCACTCTGGCTGCAGTGAAGCCTTCCTGCCTCCACAGCCAGTCCATCCCTACAACCCATCAATTGGACATCTTAATGCCCCTTGAATTCATCCACTGCTCTGGTGCCCTGAACAGACATCGAGTGAGTCTCGATGGAAATGGACCTGACCATTTCCTTCCCCTGCCTCTAAGTGACCCTAAGATAAAGCCCAAATTCCTTCATGGGCTCTCCCCAGTGTGGGTTGGGCCTTTCCCCATCTCTCCACCTTACCACTTTCCCCTTTAAACTGCACTCAGCATGCTAGCAGCTACCAAATCTAACTCTTTCAGTCCTGCTCTGAGATTCTGGTCCAAACTGTTTGCTCTGCCTGAAACAATCTTTTCTTTTTCCCATTTCCTCAGGATAACTCCTTCTCAGATCTGCTAGGTCTCCAGTTAAACACCACTTGTTCAGAGAAGCTGTGCCTGAGCTTTGGCTTTCACAGTGCCCGTCACACTTCACTGGGATCTGTCATGATGTCAAGAGGTTGCCTATCTCACTCTTTGCTGTCACCAGGACAGAGCAGTGTCTGAAGCTGAGTAGGTGCTGCTGAGTAATGATTGAGGAATGAGCATATGAATGAATAAGTACAAGAACAGATGAATCAAGAAGTCAGGACAAAGCCTTTGTGGTAGCTGCACTGAATAGAAGGCAACAGTTTTTCCTGCTCAAGTTCTTCTTTTCCTTCCTATTTTTTTTTTAAGATTTAATTTTATTTATTTTTGGCTGCGTTGGGTCTTTGTTGATGCATGCCAGCTTTCTCTAGTTGTGGTGATCTGGGGCTACTCTTCGTTGCAGTGCGCAGGCTTCTCCTTGCAGTGGCTCCTCTTGTTGAGGAGCACGAGCTCTAGAAGCGCTGGCCTCAGTAGTTGTGGCACACGGGCTCAGTAGTTGTGTCCTATTTTTTTTTTTTTTTTTTTTTTTTTTTTTTACAGTATGCGGGCCTCTCGCTGTCGTGGCCTCTCCCGTCGCGGAGCACAGGCTCCGGACGCGCAGGCTCAGCGGCCACGGCTCACGGGCCCAGCCGCTTCGCGGCACGTGGGATCTTCCCGGACCGGGACACGAACCCGCGTCCCCTGCGTCGGCAGGCGGACTCCCAACCACTGCGCCACCAGGGAAGCCCCTCAGTAGTTGTGGTACACAGGCTTAGTTGCTCCACGGCATGTGGGATCTTCCCAGACCAGGGATCGAACCCGTGTCCCCTGCATTGGCAGGAGAATTTTTATCCACTGTGCCACCAGGGAAGTCCCTCCTTCCTATTTTAAATAAAATATGTTCTAAAATCTTGAAGAATATAAGCTTCTTTGTTGGTTTTTTTTTTTTGGCCACGCCACAGGGCTTGCGGGATCTTAGTTCCCTGCGCAGGGATTGAACCCAAGTCCCGGCAGTGAAAGCACCGAGTCCTAACCACTGGACCACCAGTGAATTCCCTGAATATAAGCTTCTCTGAATGATGCTCTAGAACTGATACGTGGAACATTACCATAGGAGGGGGGTGCCATGACATAACATCCAGTTGCAAAGCGATCTATAACATAAGAGCATAATTCTTGAGCATGGTAAAGGAGATAAAATTAAAATGTAAAGGTCAATTTTAAGCTCAATCCTCCTTTTGCAAAACCCAGGAAACTGGTGGGGAAATAAGTAGCCTTCCATGTGGCCTTCAACATCAGTCATGTCCAAGAACTAATTAGGAAGGTATGTCTAACTGTCCCGCAGCCCTCATTTGGGTCTCCCAACACCTGGAATTGAGCCACTGTGGTAGACAGGCTGTCACTGCGTGGACAGCAGAGCTGGACCCAAGAGGGAAGACAACCACGCCTCATCACCCGAGCCTGAGCAGGAACCAGGGGAAGTATGCAGCTTGAGTTCTGAACTGCATGTTCATAGCAGAGGGACTACCTGCAGTTCAGTTAGAGCTCCCCATGAACCAGCTTGTACTTATAGTCTGAAAGGGTAACACTGCTTTCTGCAGGACTGCTTTCGGATAAATGTGAAAGTGTTTCTTCACCTACATGTATGTTTCCATTGGAAAATAAAAGCCAAAGAAAACAAACAGGTATTGAGTTTTACACATGAGTTATGACAAATACTTTGGTCCCTGGGTTTCAATGATCCAAAGGCTCTGTGGGAAGGTTTAGTTGTTCTATGATTTGTTTAAGTGTCTTACACTGACTCAATGACATAGAGATCGCTGCCTTCTCACTGACAGCAAAAACACAAACAGGACCAAGGAAAGAAATGCTATTCCCCCATTTCTACAAGCTGACACGGAGGTAAACTGTTAGGCAACCACCAGAGAGCAGGAGAGCATACGCAGCCCTAGCCAAAGATGCCAGTTCCCCATCTCTGCACTCCCCTCCACACAGTGTCCTAGGAGGGACACTAATGAAAGGCCTAATGACCTGTCTAATGAGGTGTAACTACACAATGTACAAAAGGGTCAGCTAAATTGGGTCATAAAGGAGAAGTAAATTTAACACCCACAGAGGTATCTGGATAATTATTAGATCTGAAAGTTAGTTTCAGCTGATGATTACAGTAAGAAAAAGTACTTATCTACCAGCTGTATTAATTCTTTATTGCTTTTGAAAGTCTGGCAATAACAAGATTATTTTTTCAAAGATTGCCTTAATGAGTTCTAGACTGACATCAACTTGAAAATTCCATCCTCAGCCCTACTCTCTCACAGAGCAATTTTATCTAATCCTTCAACTTCACTCTGACCTCCACACAAACATTCTTAACTGGCTCTATACTTCTAAGTGTCTATTGGAAATCCCACCCAAGAGACCTACCAGCTTCTCCCAACCCCAAATCATCTTTCCTCTCCTTCTCCTGTGCTCCCTCACTCCACTTAATGGTACAACATCCAGTCACCATAGTTCTTTCCTCATTCATTCCCTAATATTTGTAAGGGCAACAATGAGTCAGGCATTATGCCAAAAGGTGGGGCACAGAGCAGTGATCCAGACAGGTCAGGTTCCTGGATCTTAGTTTCCATTTCTTGCTACACCCACTGCTGAATACCAAGGAATAATTTGACAGAGGAACACGATGAGTGGCAGGCATGTGACAAAGACTCTGCCTTTGCTGAGGTAAAGCACACTTGGCTGTGATGCATGTGAAGTAGCCAACCCTAGAGTGAGGTGTATTACATACTTTGGTTTTACCTGTAATCCCAAGAAGAGGATGAGTTTTTAATTATAATAATAAAACATTTTTCAATGTGCAAACCTAATTTACTAAGGTTTTCTTTGCGTTTTCCACCTTCTATATGGATACAAGCACCCTGTCGCTGTGAAAATGGCTATTTCTATGGCAGCAAGAGACACTTTAGAGAATTACCTATCTGCCTTCCTTCAGATTTTTTGGGTGTAGGATGTTCTTAGGGCACCCCAGAACACAACAACCCTGACCAGTGTTCTCTAACTCCGTTATATGGCCTCTGGTCACCAGGAAGGTTGAGTAGTTCTCCAGTGACTGGACATGCCTGGTGCCCTTCACAAACATCTCGACTTGTATGCAGAAAACTGCTTACCAACTAGGTCATGATCATGCTCAGCTGTGTTAAACCTGAGATGTAAAATAATCTAATCTCAGGACAGTCTTTGCCATAACACCCCCTTTTTCCTGTTTTCCTTTTGGTTAATGTGTAATGAAGGAGGCCGGTTATAAAATATAGGATGTATATGGGATATGCCCACCTGAAAATAGCCATTCATTTTAGTATTTTCTGAGCATTGTTTAAATGATGCTCAATGTCTTACCTCACTGTTGAGACACTAAGTTCTTTCAGGACCAAGACTGTATTAAGGAGATAACCGGTCCCTGAAACTTAACACTTCAAGGTATTTATTTGGTAACACTCCTATAATAATTTGGAAATTACTTGAAGGCATTTAAATGTTCTTTGGACAACAACCTTAGCATATCAGGAATATTAAGCAGTGAAGGAATGAGAAACAAAGACAATAATTTTAAAAGAATAACCACTATAAGGAGCAAGCCTTCGGTTGGGGGAACCAAAACAGCCGTTTAAGCACAATGATTTAGTTCCGAAAATAAGATCAGATAAGAAATACTATGTTCAATCATATCCCCCATTGCTTCAAAAAGCAAGCTATGGGGCTTCCCTGGTGGCGCAGTGGTTGAGAATCCGCCTGCTGATGCAGGGAACACGGGTTCGTGTCCCGGTCCGGGAAGATCCCACATGCCGCAGAGCGGCTGGGCCCGTGAGCCACGGCCACTGAGCCTGCGCGTCCGGAGCCTGTGCTCTGCAACGGGAGAGGCCACAGCAGTGAGAGGCCCTAGTACCACAAAAAAAAAAAAAAAAAAAAAGCAAGCTATGTCCCCTTAGCACCTGGCACAGGAATATGAGTGCAAAAGGCTGAAAAGTAACAGGAAGTACAGCTGATCTCTCTACCATCCCCCATTTCCCTGACAATGAGAGGATACCTGGATGACAAATACACATCTCACAGGCTACCAGAGCCACCCCCAGAGAGGCCCCTCTGAGATGATAACCATTTCCTAGCAGGAACCACCACGGAGCTGCAGAAACCATTAACCACATGGAACATCCAAAAATGTGCTTTGAGATGCTGTAATACAAAACCATCCATCAACAAGCACCAAAAGAGACCCTAAGGGTCAAAACTATTCATCAACGGGCACCAAAAGAAACAGCAGTCTTAGAAAGCAGCATAAGATCTGTACAGTCACCTTTCAAATACATACATGTAAACTCATTATCCTAGGTAACTGCACTACTGTTTGGTTCATGACACCTGAGTTAGGAAACAGTGCTGCCCCGTCCCTGCTGCCACCGTTCTCCCTCCACCACTTTTAATACAGTCAGAGAGCAAGAAGGGGTGAAGGCTTGCAGAGAGAAAACAAGTTCAGTATCATTCTTTACACAAGCAAGAAACTTTCAGGAGGGGTTTGTTGGTTTGTTTGTTTTAATAGTTACTCATTATAGAAAATTACTATGTGTTCTTTTTATGTTCCTTCTGGCTAAGTTTTTATATCTGTTTGATGTACTTGTAATCAAACTGTATTCACAACTTTGTATCCTGATTTTTTTCACTTCTATTTTGACATATGCATTTTTCATGTTGTCACAGACAGTTTTTAAGGGTTACGTGGTATTTTACTGACTACATGAACCAGCTTTTCCTTTCTCTAGTGTTAGGCACCTATGTCATTTTCCAATTTTCTGTTATAACCATTATACAGGTTAAGAAATTATGGCCCAGAAATTACATGATTTGCCTAACATTATCATTCTAAGCAAAATTAATCGTGAAAGTAAATCATAAAGATTTTGAGGTTGTAAAGTGATATGGTAAATCTCAAAGCCAAGTAGAAGCATCTCCAGCTGTATTTTGGGATTATCTATTCTCATGAGAAATTGAGAGCTGACGGTTTGAGAAGAGCAGAGTTTTCCCAGGCCAGAACGGAAGACTGTGCTCAGTACTTAGTTCCCATTCCTCAAAGCCTTCGTTCCTAATCTTTCATAGTAGAAGACAGATAGGAGCCATTACAGAAGCAGCTTCTGGGAATGGCTCTGAGAGGTGGGGGGGAGACTGAGGTATCCCCATAGCAATTCCTGGCAATCCTGGTTCACAAAGAGTGTGCCATTTTGTTACTGGCAACCTTGAAAACTGACAGTACCTAGGACAAAGGCACCACTTGCAATTCCCCTTCTAAGAGCAGGAACTAAAGAACACGTGTTAAGGGTAGGGTTTCAGTGTATTTAAGTAATGCAGGAACATTCACCTCTTCCTTCTTAATGTTTAATCCTATTTTCTAAGTGTTCATTCCCATCATCATGAAAAAGAAATATTTACTCCATTTCTCATTTCCTTTGTCTGGGTTTAAAGACATGGTACTTTAATGAGCTCATTCCTGACCTAATGGCTAATTCATAAGTGAATGTTAGTGTGCTGGGAAGTCTTACTGTTTTCATGTTTTTCTCAGTATCTTTTATCATTCCGATTTTCATGAGCCCAAACTTATTTCAACTATCTTTCATTCCCCACTCTTAAAAACACCTGGCATCTAAATTTTCAAGTAATTTGGACTTTTAGGCTGTCCTGAAGTTTACTAATACAAAGCTGCTTTTATTTGTATGTAAGAAAAATAATGTCCTATTACTATACTGTAAACGAATTCTCAAATACAGCAAAATAACCAATTTTTTTCTAGACACTGTCCAATTCTAACAGTGGATTTAGCCTAGAATTGGACCTCCTATTATAAAAACACACAAGTGACTTGTTAGGCATTAGAAGGGCTCTTCTGCTTCTAAGTGAGTGGTCGCTGATTCCCGTGTTTTCCGAACACCAACTCTGTATTACAACTTCCTACATGAGATCACACTGTGTCCCCATTTTATTTCTCCTCTTATTGTATAACTAGAAAAGCAGTTCAGTGAAAGTAAATCCTGCTAGCATTACTGGTTTATCTGGTAAGTTGGCCTGTTAAATACTGTTGATTACTTTACTACAGGCCAGGTTTGATAACTGCCCTCAGCTGTCCCAGAAAATGGAATGGATGTTAAGTAATTATTTGTCAAAGGTTTCATTGCCTTAGCAATGAAGAAACACTTTGAGAGTGTGCACATCTTTCTCCCCTGAAAACAAATGTCCTTCTGATTAGAGGGGCTAAAATAATGCACACAAATCCACGGGGCACACTCACCACATTTAAGCATTATGTTCTCCAAATGCTCATTCAAGGAAGTATTTGCACTGACATTCAAAGCCCCCTCCCACCCCCTACCCAGTGCCACAGATGGTAATTGCTCCCTTCCATCTACTTTGATTTTGGCCTACTTGTCTGTCTTCTACCTGGGCCAACGCTAAAGTAATGAGGGTTTCTACACAGAATACAATAATTTTCATAAAGCTTTTCTGACAGGATTTGGTTAACAGTGCCAACGTTCCCCCACAGATTACGTATCCTTCTGATAATACCCCATTATTTCTTGAGGTATTTATACAAATATTTCCAGAGATGGCAGAAAAGTCAATAAAATGCAAAGACGCAATAGCCATAGTTATGGACAAAGGAAGAACAAAGCTTTCTTCCTTAAACTAATTTTACCTATTAACATTATCATACTTTCAATGCATCTTCTCATCACTCTGAGGGGTTTTAAAAAAAAAAACAAACCCTGCGGCAAAGTCAAATACACAGTGAAAATTAGTTTTATCAAGCTAGCAAAAAACTGACTTCGATGATTAGAATCAGGGACCATCTTTTAAAAATCACACACTTCTTTTCCCCATATTACAAACATTTATGTCTTTTGGGGGAGTACTTTTTTTTCATTGCTAATCCTACTACTAATGGGTTCTAGTATTACTATAGAAATCACATATTTGAATTTTCCCAACAAATAAAAATAACAGATCAGATCCAGACCAGTCATTCCATAGGAAAGGTAGAGAACAACCAGGTGATAAGAGAAAGTCTCTCACAATAGAATCTTCAGCTGTAAAATGGTGGGGCTGGGGTGGGTGTCTACCAATAGTACTGTCTGCTGAAATTTTTCAACTCTTGGTACAGATAAATTCTCTAAACTCCTAGTCCAAAAGCACTAACTTTTTCACATTTTCTGTAAAATGGATGGCCTTAACACTCTTGTTCCCTGGTGTAGCTTTTCAGAAGGAAATGAGTTTCCTTATCAAGGATGTATCTAGGGGCTTCCCTGGTGGCGCAGTGGTTGAGAATCCGCCTGCCAATGCAGGGGACACGGGTTCGATCCCTGGTCCCGAAAGATCCCACATGCTGTGGAGCAACTAAGCCCGTGCGCCACAACTACGGAAGCCTGTGCGCCTAGAGCCCGTGCTCCGCAACAAGAGAAGCCACCGCAATGAGAAGCCCGCCTACCACAACGAAGAGGAGCCCCTGCTCTCTGCAACTAGAGAAAGGCCGTGCCCAGCAATGAAGACCCAACGGCAGCCAAAAATAAATGAATAAGAATGTATCTAGATTTCCTGACTACCATCTTCTCCATATCTCTCCACATCACAATAATGCATTAAGTGTCTTTTCTAATTTAAACAGTTGTTCTGTTCACCTGAAGGTCACAGACTCAGGGCTCTTCCTTCTGAGACCTCTGTGCCCCATAGCTTACAAAGGTCCTCTGTGCCCTGTGCGACCAGTTCTGGATACTAAAAGTCACCTACTTCCTTCCTCGTGTGTCTTGCCCTCAGCATGACACTGTGGGAACAATGAACATAAATAAGGTTTATAACCTTCCTTGGTGTCTATCCAAGGCAGCTTTAAACTTTTCTACTCCTTCCTGTCTTGTTCTTTAGATGCTGCTGTAAACTCTTCACACCACCATTCACAAGTCCTGATCTCCCGGCCCCCTCTTCCTCCCTCACCATTCATCTGATAATGCCCTGAGAATACTTCACCTCACCTTTTGTCTTCGCAAGTCCATCTGCTTCCTTCTTGAGCTTCAAAGGTAGGCCAGGCCCAGGGAGATCTGGCCAGTGGACACTCTGGGACTGGCAGAGCCACCGCACCTTCTGGAGTGTCCCTTCTCCCACCTGCCACCTGAACGCTCTTTTCTTAGAGATTCATCCCCCCAAAGTACCATCTCATTCTGAAAGACGATGGACCACCTACCCCACGAGCCCTTTGTCTGAGGTTCCCATACCTCACATTCTTATCCACAAAGCGTCGGTCCTCACACAGGTAGGGGGGTCTGCTCGGCACAGGGCGGGGGAGCCTAGGTTTTCGCGTCCAGTAAAGGGATAGGTTATGGCCGAGGTCCTTCCAGGAGCCAAAATTCTAAAATTCTACGACCGAACTTGCAGGTCCTATTTCTGAGGCAGGAGGACGAACTCTGGGGCGACCCCCGAACTCCGAGCCCGCGCTGGCTGTTAGAACGGCCCCCTCCAGCCCCAGCTCTGCGTATCCCCGCCTCCGACCTCGGGCGCCGGGCCGCGGCGGAGGCCCGGCAGGCGCCCGCTCGCCGCCGCGCCATGCCCTTCTTCATCCTCACCCGCCGTCGCCGGCCGCCTCTCACCTGGCAAGCTGGCATGCCCCGCCCTGCGCCGCACCGGAGACCAAGGGTCTGGACGGGTCTCGGCGGCCACCAGCCCTCCTTGAGGGAGGCTGGCGGGGACCCACGGGCCCCGGAATCTAGCGCGCCGCCACCGGGAACGCGCCGCCTGGTTTCTAAGGAACCGGGGTCTGGAAAGGGAGGGGCGGGACGGCGGGAGGTCTGCGCATGCTTCCTGACGGGGGTGGACCAGCGCAGGGAGGGGCCGTGGCCGAGAGCTGCGCATGCTCGCTGGTTGGGGCGGAGGTTAAGCGGTCTGGCTGGAAGCCCTGGTCATTCGTTTCCGGCGGTGGAGGCGGCAGACAGAGAGGTTTCCCAGCCTAGGCTTCTTTCCGGTCCGTCGCCCGGCAGCAAGAGCGAGGAGGTTCTGAGTAGTGTGGTGGGCTTTGGTTGTCCCAGAAAAAAGGAAGGTCTGCTGCTGGGTAACGACGTATCTTTGCAGAACGACAGTTCTCTTGAATTCGCCGGACTTCGCGGCTTTCTGACTCCTAATGACTCGCTTTTGCGTGCCTGTCTGGGGTCCTCTTCTGGACGTTCTTTGGTTGTTCCTTACATGTCAGTGCTTTTCAAGACTGTGACCTCAGTCCTCCCGATCTCTTTACTGGAACCTATTTCCCCCCAAATAAATACCACTTTGTAACGAGACTACCCTTTGTTTCACCAAACTGTCCGCTAGAGCAGCGAAATAAACCTGTAAGCCTTAGTGTAAAACAGGCTATGTTGGAAATGTGTCTGGAGGGAAATGAATTTACTGTCGCTTTATTTATGGAACCAGGACGTTTGTGCTTAATCGAATACTCCACTCTTCCCTCTACACTAGCTTTTCCCTGAGAGTCCTGTAAAATGCCCCTGAGGGAAGCATTCTGTAGTAATATAAGTTTGGAAAATGCTGGGTTAAGCTACACATTTTTTTTTTTTTTGGTACGCGGGCCTCTCACTGCTGTGGCCTCTCCCGTTGCGGAGCACAGGCTCCGGACGCGCAGGCTCAACGGCCATGGCTCACGGGCCCAGCCGCTCCGCGGCATGTGGGATCCTCCCGGACCGGGGCACGAACCCGTGTCCCCTGCATCGGCAGGCGGACTCTCAACCACTGCGCCACCAGAGAAGCCCAAGCTACACATCTTAACACAGGATTTTTTAGAGCTTTCAATTAGTGGGTGATGTTCACTGTGAGCATCCATGACAGTTTTCATTATTTACTGGGTCACAGAACCCTTTTCCAGTCCCAGGAAACATATCTCTCTGAGAAAGATTTATATGCTCTCCAGCAAACCTCCTCACTCCCAGTAACTTTTAGCCACCACCTTCTGTTCCCTGTATTATCTTGTGGATAATATATCCCTATATTATCCATCCTTTCACCCCAACAAAAAGCCTGCAGTTGCCTTGTCTCTTGCTACCCCGATCTCCCTCACATCTGGTCACTCATCCTGTGGTGCTAACATCCCCTAAATATTTCTCAAACCCACCTTCTTGTGTTTGGCCTTGTCCTTCTAGACGGCTTCTTTGCTTCTAGTCTTGTCTCCAGGTGGACAGCAGCATAATCTATTTTATGCCTCCTCTGCATAAAACCCTGGTGCCTTGGGAGCAGAGGAGGCAGCTTGAGGCAGGAGCAGGCCGGTCACACTAGGGAGCATCCTCATGGAGGCAGGGTGGTCATTTGTACTGTGTCCCTAGGTGCCAAGCCCTGCCCTATGCATGCTGTAATCCTCTGTCACCATGGGGAAGCAGTATTAACATGTTAAGAAGTGGGGAAAATGAAGCTGAGAAAGGTTAATTTTCTGGGGGCACCCCAACTAGGATTTTGAGCATGAGCTCTTTTTCCTCAGACTGAAAGGAAGCTAACCTTAATACCCCTCAGAAGAGTTCTGACCAGTGTTTGGAGCGAGCGTATTTAGAATGCATTAAAATCTTACTTTGAGGAGAAGAGGTCCTATGGCCCACCTTTTTGTATTTGCTACTTTTTCTTTGTCTCAGATGAAAGCTGTTTCGTGGGAGAGAATCAAAGCTTTAAGTATCTATGCTCTTTGGGGTCTTGCAAAAGTCTTGAGAATCCTTGAGACACCAGGGGCCTAGGCGCTCGACTAGTAGACTGGGAAGGGGCCAAGCCCTCCAGGATGGCTGTGCCACACTAAGGGTGCCAATCCCAGTAAGACTCACGACAGAGACCAGACACTCGTGACTACTCATGGAAGTGTATTTTAATAAAAATAATTCTGTCAAAATACAACAGGAGTTTTTTCATCTCTCAAGTACAATTTAATAGGATGTTTTGTGTTAGAATTCTCTCTAAACCCTCCCACACCCACAAGTTTCATGCTAATGCCAAGTATCAACTTGCGAGGACAAAGGCAGAACCAGTGTGCACAATGTGGAGGACGTCTGTGTCGGCTGTAGTTACTAATGGAGGAAAACCCAATGCAAAGAGGCGGTGCCTGAGACAGCCAGAGTCCACAATCTGGCCACAGGTCCGTGTGCACGGGGCTGGTGGTCAAGTAGGGCTCTCCTGCCCAGCTGCCACACGGTGTGCATACCTGAGTTGTGAGCGACCAAAGGAACTTTCAGCTCTGACAGGTCTCTGCCTCATCTTTGTGCTTGCTTAAGGGGTAGGAAGGTGCTGGGAGGCTGGGCAGTCCCCGCTTCTCCATCTCTTGGTGTCCTGTTCTGCCGGCCAACACCCAGCCACAGACCCATGTAGGTGAGGAATAGGGGTTCTGGCTTTCTTTGCGTGTCCGCCAGTTTCTGCTCTGGAAGGAGCGACCAATTGGTGAAGCAAGAGGAAAAGGTAAGTAGGGAAGGCTGCTCCCCCAGGGCTGAACAACCCAACAGAGCCAGGTCTTCTTCCTGCCTCCTTGGTTCAAGTTCAGCTCTTCACCGGGACTCCTCCCAGGTGCCTTCCCCACTCTCGGCTCCCGGAAGTAGGCTGGCAGGACTGGGTGTGCATAAGGGGCTCCTCGGGCTGGCAGGCAGGCCTGGACTATCAGCAAGACAGTGGGCTCAAGCAGCTTGAGTTTGGTCCTCTCCACGGCTTGTGGGGCAAAGGCTTATGTCCCAAAGGTATGCTGTCCAACTGGGACAGAAAGCCCCTCTGGAGAGGAACAGAGTAAACAACTTGGACTCAGCTGAAACAGTGAGATAAGGCACAGAAAATGGGGAGGTGGCCATGGGTACTGAGTGCGAGGCAGGCGGACACCCAACCCCAAGCAGCACACAGCTGTCCTGAGCCCTCCTGGGCCGCTCAGCCGCTCTACAACCCAAGCCCAGGCACCCATCCCCATCCCTGACACACCCCTGAAGGTACCAGCTGCGCAGACACTGCTGGAGGCCTCGCCAGCCTAACCCCTCACCCGCCATTCAGCTTTAGGACTAAACAGTGTTGTCCAATCCTCAGGGATGAGGTTAGTCCCAGTTCTGCCCTAATTTGTTGTGTGACTTTGGCCAAGTCACTTAATCTCCTGGGCCTGTTTCCTTATCTATAAAAGGAGAGGATTGTTGGAGTAGACGTTCTCTGAACTTCATTCCAGTTGCAAAAGCCTCTGGTTTTAATTCCCACTCCTGCTTGCTTCTGACCATTTTAAGAGCCTGATGTTTCCAACTTATTGGTTTGGGAGCTAGGCATCCCCAGGTTTGCACAGGATGAATTTCCTTTACAGACAGGACAACACCCCCCTGATGGGTTGCGGTCTCCAGGATGCCAGCTGGGGCCCTAGTAGGGACCAAGAAAAAAGCAGCAGCCTACAGGATCATGTCCCAGGGCAGAATTCTGGGAGAGCACAGGGCCACTGGACCCATCACCAGCAGTTAGTCCAACTCAATCATTTCTCTTGTTGTCCAGCTGTAGGCCCAGCGAGTCCTGGTGGGCACTGAATATCTCAGGCCACACCAACCATTCCTGAATCCACTGATGGAGAGCAGGAGCTTGGCCAGCCCAGATCCAGGCAGGGACTGGAAGCTCGACTTCTGACCTTGCCCCTTTGCAGGGGGCTGCTTGGGCACTCCCTCCCACTGCGAGGCCGATGGGGAAATCCCAGCCCATCCTGGTGCTCCTCTGGGAGGCCTTGTCCCTTTCTTCCTCCTGGGCAGTCTGTCCTCTCCACAGATGGCCGGCCTAAGTCCTGGCAGCATCGTAACCCTTCCTCTCCTGATTCCCTGATGGCAGTACCAGGACTGTTTTTGACCCACTAGCTGTGAGGATCCGTCTGACATAGACAGACGGGACATTTGTAAAGCCCATGAGGTCCTTTCCTCTGACCAGCAAATATTCTTAACAGTCTTTCCTAAGATTGGCCGGGGCCAAACTGCAAAGGAGCTGCCTGGCACAGCTACAGTGAGGCCTGGCCTAGGGGGTCAAGGGTTCCATCCACTCCAGCGACTGGCAGCCCAAAAATCTGTCTCCACAAGGTCCTGGCTTTTCAACAGAAAGCATCAATTCCATCAGAGCTGTGGAGAGATGGTGAAGATCCAGGCAGGAAGCAGGCAGCCCGTGTACTCAAGGGCCTCTGTCCTGGGTATGGAGACTTCCTCCCCGCAGCCTGACACTCAGCAGCTCTCGGGTCAAAGGCAGGTAATTTCCAGGCAATCAATTTAGAGTAAATGAATTATTTGGCCATCTTAACAACAAAGGTAGGCAGGATGTTAAAAAGGGAAGAGAGAGAGAGGCAAGGCAGGCAGTGAGAGGCAGGGTAGAATGGTAGATAGCGTGCTAGCCAAGGACCCTCTAACTCCCTTGCTCTGCTGTGTAGCCCTGGGCCAATTCACCTCTTCTTTGGACCCTTGGCCCTGCAGTTCTCTGCTCAGTTCAGCTCTCAGGGGCCTAGGGACCCACACCTCTCAGATGCTACAAACCAGCTTAGCCTGACCTGCCCACTCTGTGGCCCCCAAAGCCTACTGGGCTTCCCTAGGCTGCAGCTGGGCCTGTGGCTAAACAAAGGGGAAGCCCAAAATAAACGAATCACTTGGCTGAGGTGACAGAGATGATTCTTTTTTAATGAGTTGGACTCAAAAACATATGGTGTCTGGACAGCTTCACCCAAGAGGTGCTGGACCACTAACACTACGATAAATACTGTGTCTTTTTTTAATATATATATTTATATATATATATAATCTCATTTTTTTTTTTTTTACTTATGAAAATAATAAGCTATCACCAACTTGGATAGGCTTCACCACTAAATTAGCAGAAACCAGCTCAGCACAAACTCTCCAGAGATAAATACTGGTGGCTCAGTCAGGAGGGGAAAAAAAAAGATTAAAAAACCCCAACCTCTCCTCAAACCAACCCCTTCTTTCAAAATAGAAGTAACCAGACAATACTGTGTCATAGGCCGCTGCACGTGAAGGGGGGAGAGAGAGACTGAGGGTGGGAGAAAAAGAAAGGAAGGAAGGGAAGGAAGGAAGGAAAGGAAGGGGGGAGGCCAGGCAGGAGGAGTGGACTCTGCCCATGGCTTCCAGGTCCCTGCACCAGGTGCCGATGGAGGGCAGGGCTGCTCCAGCCCTGGGGCCGAGGGAGGGCCAGGTGGGGCCAGACAGTGTGGTCAGCTAGTGCAAGTAGTCGTCGACTCTGGCAAAGGAGCAAGATCCCAGGCCCGCTCGGGCCATGAGCCGTAGACATTCAGATGCCTGGCCCAAGGCGAGCATCAGAGGGGGCTGCTTTGGCAGGTTCTGAGACTCTGTGGAGAAGAGACAAGGCCTGGTCACTGCCCTGCTCAGGGCTAAGCCCAGGTCAAAGTTCCCTTGGGAGCAGAAGGTGGGGGGAGTGGACAGAATCTCTTGGAACAGAGCACTCATGTGTCTCTGTGTGAGTGTGTCCCAGCCACCAGTCCATGGCCCTGCCTGTGGCTCTCAGCTTTCTTTAGAGCAATGAGCTAGCCAAGGCCCAGGGTCATAGTCTAGGGCCCATCATGATCTAGCCAGCCAACTCAGTTGGGCAGAGGGAGGTCAGGGTTTAGGTTCAGCCATGGGAGCCCAAGAGTCCCATGTGTCACCAGAAAGCCTCTGGGCAGAGCTCACTGCCCAGATTTGGATAAACATCAGTAATTTCTAGGGAGGGGTGAAGAGGCCAACCTAGGTACTCATAGGCCAGCTTCTGTTTTTGTTAGATCCACTTACCTAAAATGGCGCTGTTGAGGGCAGCGCATACAGGCTCCCTCTGGATGGGGTCAAGCTGCTGGCCAACTGGGCAGCTCCAGGGGTCTGAGTACGCAAGCAGGCTAAAGGCATCCTAAAGGACAGGGCATTCTTGAGAGGATTGTGGCACGTACCACGCACCCCCTCCTCCATGGCTCCAGGGGGATACAAGGCCCTGCGTGGTGCCCACGGAGAGCACAACATACACCGACTGAAGGGTCAGGTAGGGCTGTGTCCTCCCCAGAACCTAGAGAGGGTGGGGTGTACCCTGGATGTCCTGTTCCCCACTGTAGACTTGACTAGAGCCCGCTCTGTCCTGTTGCTGCTGCCTGCCCCGAGTGCCCTCCCACAGTCACCCTGCCCCACCACCACATGGGGGCCCATTCTGTATGAGGGCCTGGCTTGTTCTGTACCTGCAGCATCTCTGTGTGGGCCAAATTCTTGCCATATTCCCGGCCCAGCTGCTCACTCAGTGCCTGCAACTCACGGCCAAACAGGATAATCCTTTCTGTGGCCGCCTGATTGCCCCCGCAGAGCCGCCGCCGAGGATGCCCATCGTCTGCGCCCAGAGCCCAGCAGGGAACACATCAGGAGGGATAAAGAGAGAAAGGGAGGACTAGGGTGGGGACCCCAAAGAGAACACGACAAGAAGGACCTTGGCTGGGGGTAGGGTGGGGTGGTGCAGCTTCTGTTAGAGGCAAGTGAGGGCTGAGAGGAGCAGGTGGACCAACCAGAGCTGAGCTCTTCTTAGTCCACCTAGCCCATGGTCTAGGAGTCAGACAGGACTCAAAGCTTGCCCTCTTCCCACCCTCTGCAAGATCCAAGGGTGTTCATAAGGTGTCTGCTCTCACCAACTCCTTCCAGCCCCAAACGCTGGGAACTTGTTCTGGGCAGCAGGCTGAGGCCTTCCCACCTCAAGCACCGATTCATGATTGGCTAAGGAGGCAGTGGACCAGATCTGGATAGAGTTTCTCCAGCCACCAAAGCCTGCCCATCCCAACCCCCACAGAGGGGAGGGGACACCGGGACTGAGCAATGCCGCCTGTGGAGCACCATGCGGGGGCACGGCCTTACCCATGCTGGACTCATCCGTCTGCAGGTCCTCATGCTTGCAGGCACCATTGACAATGCGTGTGGACACGCTCTCCAGCACACCATTGGGGTAATGTTCTGCCTCCATCTCCATCTCACTGTCGCTGTGGAGAAGGGTTGAGGTAGGAGTTAGCAAAGGGGATGTGAATGGAACAGCCTGGCTGGGCCTCCATTTAGGCTTTAGCCGCAGTTGGCAATGAGTAAACTGAGGTCCCTAAAGGGCATGAAAGGACAGCTCCCAGGCTTCCCGGGCTCTAATACTTGGGCCCTACTGTGACACCAGCCATCCCAGAAGCTTGTACCTCACTCCCACTCTGGTCCCCATGCTGCCTCTGTGACCATCCTCACCCTGGCCCTCCTATGAGTTGGTACACCCCTTCTATACACCCCCTGACCCCCAATGACCAGGGCAGGTAAGTCCTGACAGGCATCTCTGGGAGCCAAACCCAGGTCAGCCCTGTACCATGCTGGAGGGCTACTGAAAGCCACCTACAGTCTGCAACCTAAAAACCCTGCCTGCCCAACCTGGCTGACCACAAGCTAAGCCCAGTAAATGCTCCTTTAGTCTAGACCCTGGGGGTTCCAAGAGGCCTGGTAACCTTGGAGGCAATCACATTCTCAGTGTCAGCGCCTCTGGAGAAAGACAGGGCCAAGGAAAGTGGCAGCTGAATCAAGAGTTGGACCAGAAGCTGGAGCCAATGCCAGGCCTGGTGGGTCAGCGGCTACTATTCCAGGCACAGACCTGGGATGGAGGTGGGGGGTAAAGGGCAGGGTGGCGCTCAAAGGACAGGCTGCAGTGGGCGCAGAGGAGAAGGCAGGAGGAAGAAGCAGAGCAGAACAAGCACCTGGTCTCCTGGTTACTGGTACTGCTGTGGGGCTGGGACTTGGTGGAATCTGTTGAGTTGGACTCGGAGTAATTGACTGAGGATGGAGATGAGGAAGATGAGGACGACGACGAGGAAGAGGAGGAGCTGGGTGGAGGGTATTTACTGTGGTTCTGTTTGCTCTTGGTGGAAGCGACACCATTGCTGCAGCTGGGACTATCTGCTCCTAAAAGCCGGGGGACAGTCACAAGAAGAGGGGCAGCTTGCCATCAAGCAGGGCCCCAGGAATAACTACAGTGGTCCCATTTCCCTTCCCCCAATCCAGCAGCAAGCCCTGAGCCCAACCCAGGGAAGGGTGTATGGGTGGCCTTGCTTCTCCACACCAGTTCTTCCCAGAGCCCTCTGGAGAGTGGCTGACCTGTGTTGTGCATGTGGGAACTAGTGGGGCCGTGTCGGGGGCTGAGGCTTGGGGAGCCAGGGTAGCTGTCCTGGGACTTGGGGCTTCGGGAGCTCAAGCTGCGGACCTCACTGTCAGTCCCATTCACCATCTCCACAAACTGTCGGCACCTGCAGAAGGAGCAGAGCAGCAACGCTCTGGGCTTGGTCCGGGTTGTGTATGCCCACCACCAGCTGGGCTGTGGGGGACCTGACAGTGCCCCAGACTTACTTGAGCATGAAGAGCAGGTTGGGGTTGTGCTCCAGCAGCCCTGGGTAGAAGCGCTGTGTGGTCTCAATGGCCTCACCCACACGGCCCTCCAGCACCAGCTTCTGGATCTCTGTAGAGAGCAAGAATGCGGCAGTGAGCGAGGGGCCGCAGACCTTCCTCACAGCCACACGTCTACACACTGCCAGCCCCAAGCACGGACCAGCTGACAGTCAGGTGGGCCGGCTCAGAGTGGCACGCCCACTGAGATGCTCACAGAAGAGGCTGAAGAAACAACCTGGCCATCCAGCCCCACAATAGATCCTGGTTTCTGTCGAGTGTCAGGTAGTCCTCAAAGAATAAGAGGGGAAAATGGAGGGGGGCGCTCTTAGCCCAGAGGCAGCAGATTGAGTTTGGAGGCTTGCTCCTATGGAGTACAGGTTGCCAGGGACCTGGGCGGGGGAAGAGATCCTGGCTGTGGGAGCATAATATAGGGATGGGCACCCGGGCAGCTTCATGGCCTGAGAGGCTCCTCTTCAGACAGACTTCTCTCCTCAGGTTTCACAGGGGGTTGGCAATGGCAGCTCATGGATTCTGGGCCAGGGCCCATGTCTCGGCGGTCTTCAGGGGCTGCGGCACGCCCCCCTGCTGAGAGAGGAGGTCATCCTCCTCACACTGGCAGCTCTGACGTTGACACCTCTCAGGCCGTCGGCATCGTGCTCTTACCCTGGGGCCTGGTGCGTCTTGCTGGGAGCGACTTCTGGGTAGATCCCAAGTCTGGGATCCCTTTCCGACTGTCTGGCTGGGCGTGGCTTCTCTGGGAGACACAGACACATGCACATACACAGAGACGACAGGCTCAGAGTGACGCAAGCAGGCACACACAGACACACATGTCCACACACGCCTACTCTCCTTCACTCTCCTCTCCTCTTCCTATCTCCTTTCTGGGCTGTTTCCTCTTTCCCAGCACCCTCCTTCCACAAAAGAGCCCCCAAAACGCAGTATGCAGGCTAGTATGAAACCAGGAAACCTTCCTTTGGCTCCTTCTTTGTTTGTCTGCAAAGCCCAGGACCAGAGGTGGGAAGCAGAGAGAGGTCTACCACAGTGGCCACGGAGCATCAGCCTTCCCCCTGTCTGACTGCTTCAGTCCCCTCTCTGCCCAGGGGCAGGCAGAACAACTAAGGTTGAGTAAATGGTGGCAAAGGCAGGGCACTGAACTGGTAAGATGCAAACACACTCTTTCTAGAAGACTGTGAACAGGAGGCTGAGTGGAATCCAGGATGCAGGAGGAAGGAAACAAGCATGGAGGAAGATCCAGCCATACCAGGCCCCAGCCTGTGCCAGGCCATCAGAGTATGCATTAGGGAGGCTGCACCGAGACATTCCCATGTTGCTGGACTGTCCTTCTGGACAGTGTGGCCTTGAAAGAGGGACCGAAGAAGGGCCTGGGGCTGGGCTGTGGGCTGGTCTTCTGGTGAGGACCTTTGCTGAACAGACTCCTGACAGGTTACCCAAGGCTGCCATGAGCCAGAGAGCAGAATTAGGGACAGGTGAGAGAGGGAGGGAGAGGGGAGAGGAGAATCAACCTTACTTTGTCTGTTCTTTATGGATGCTTGTTCTTCCTGAATCGGGGTTTCAGTCATTCGGGCAAAAGCCGTGGCCGTGGCACAATACCCATGATGCACCAGGTAAGATGAGACCATGCTAGAAAAAAGGAAATGCTCAAGGTGACACTTAAGAACTGCATTTCTCACCAACCCCCTGATGGGACAGACTATCTCCCTGTTAGGTCTTCCCTAAACATATCTTAAAGGTGCAACCTCCACAGAATAATAAAGGGGCTAAAACAAAATGAAAACATCCCCCAGTGCTCATGCAGTCAGGCGGGAGAGGGGCAGGTCACCACATCTGTCCTCACAGCTTGGAGGAGTGGCTGCAGTTTCTCTGGGATATGCTGCCCACAGGCGGGCAAGTATGATAACAAAAGTACATACAGAGGCACATACCATCTCCTTATAGAAGCGGCTGCCTCCTGTGACCTGCAGCAAACCCAGAGACTGCCGAGAGTCTCTTTGAGGGCTTCCTGGAAGGGCAGCCAGCCAAGCAGTCTGGCAGCTGCCCAGTGATGATGCATGCCACGTGCGTACCTTCTACAGACACAGGAGCTCCTCTGCAGGTGCCCCACGCGCCCGGCAGAAGCATTCCAGCTCAGGTGAACCTGGCCCTCAGCAGTGTTGGCTCTAGACGGTGATGGGGAGCTAACCCACGACCCAAGTTACTCCACGATACACAACAAATTAAGGGCCCAAGGAGCCAAGGTTTCAGGCAGTAACATGGTCAACCGGAACACAATCTTTGGGAGATGGCCCTGAGAAGCCTGATGTCCAGAAACCATTTAATAACACCGAAAGCTGGCTAAGCAGCAGCACACGTAGAGTCCTCATATTTGATGTGTACAAAAGTGAATACCCTGGTGTGTGCATATGTCAATGTCATTATTATAACTGCCAAACACAAATGTCTGAAGGGCTGTCATGTAAAAGGCACAGTAGTTCAGCTGTGTGTTCCCTCATGTTTTAAGGGGTAAATGAGATGATCCATATAAAGTGCCTAGCAAAGCAAGAAAATATATACAACCTCTTATGAAATTATGTATTTATAACATTAATTATGAATAAGAATTATAATATTTATATTATTACAAACACAAGGGCAAAAATTCTTGACAAAACATGGTTCGGATGCGCCCATATGCACGTCAGAGGGCACTAAAATGTACAGTCCCTTCGACTCAGTAATTCCACTTCTTGAAAGGACACCCAGAAAATAATCTTAAATATGGAAAACTCTTTATGTACAAAAGGGTGACCCACACAAGCAAGAGAGAGGAAATAACCTGAACCTACCACCAAGGGAAGCCAGCCAAGGGGTTTGTGGCAAATTTGTCTGCGAGATAATACAGCCATTAACAATGTCCATAAAGCGAAGTTATATGAAATCCCAGATATGAGTTATATGCAGGTCTCAGCAAATACTACATATGAACACACACAGGCACACAGATACATACATGTAAACAAATACACCCACGTGCTGAGCCCAGGCCCTGTCAACTGAGAGTATTAGTCCCTCCCCCCACACGGCTGGGGCAGCTCCACCTCTCCCCTTGCCTGTCCCAGCAAGCCTGCTATGGGGACTGGCACCATGCTGGCCCTCCAAGGAAGGGCTTCTTCTAAGTTCTGGGGGCTGTGGGGACAAGATGTAGCAGCGCTGCTATTCCTGAGATCCCTGCCTCAGCCCTCCCGTGGAGCCTGCCTCAATATCAATCCCTAAAGAACGGACGGTTACACAAAGAACCCAGTGTGCACCCCACCCCCACCCGCTGGACTCTGGTACCCCGGTGTCTGCAGGGCAATGACCAGAGCTAGCAGAAGCCCAGTCCTTTTCTGCCCACCCCTGGGAGCCAATCTAACAAACTAACCCACCTCCTGGCAGAGTGGGTACAGGTCACTGCCTCACTCAGGCCTGCAGCTGTCAAGTGGAAGAGAGAACCATATCTGGCCTCCCTTGGGATTCTCAACAAGACTGTCTCCCAGGAGAGGCTGGGAATTAATCAGCCAAGAGCCAGCTAGGTCCTAGGGAGGACCTTCTTCACACCACCACTGCCACAGATGCAAGGGACTTAGCTGGATCTGACCCTTAGAGGTGACCTTGGGCCAGAGTCATGGCATGATAGACACTCCCTATGATGGAAGAGAAAAGTACACAGAGGAAGATACCACAGGGCGTACTAGCACATCCTCTGCAAAATGACCTGGGGAAGGAAAACAGCCCTGCTGGTGATATTACATAAGGGCCTTCCGATCTAGCTGAGGGGGCAAAGGTTTAACTAGGAGCAGCTCTGGAGAACTGAACTAAGAGAGGAGCAGGAGAGCAGCAGGCAGAGTCATCCTGGGAGTGCTTTCCAGAAGGAACGCTACCCACTAAGGTTCACAAGAGCAGCTTGTAGCAGTACAGGGGCCTACAGGAGAGTGAGGCCCCTGGGATGGGGCAGGGCTGGGTAAGGGCGGGAGCGGGGCACTCACTTCTGCAGCACCGCCTGCCACTCGCCAAGCCGGGCACTGATGGGGAAGCAGTGGACAGTGCCCTGGACCTTGGCACGCCACTCCCGCATGTAGTCCTCAATGTCAAACAGGAAGGGTTGCTGCCCAAAGTTGGCGTCCACAATCTCCCCAGGTGTCTGCAGGCCTACGGTGGGGTAGAGGTTGGCCTGAGGAGGAGAATGAAATGTCAGTTGGGCCCTGAGGGCAATGGGGCAGCAGGGCCTTGCCTCATCTCACTTCCAGCACAGAGGGGAAGGCACTGGCTCCCGCAGGCCATTGCTTTGGCTTTGAGAGAATTGCAGCATGGCTGGGGGAGGCAGGGCTAAGCCACATTCTGCCCACCTCCCTAGCAGAGATACTATTCCCCAAAGTTTGAGGGGAGAAGGCAAAAGAAAAGTAAGCGAGGCTCAGCATGGAGTCTCTTGACCTGCATCAGAGGCTGTAGTGTTCCCAAAGCCCAAGGCCCCACTTCGGGACTCAGCCAGGGCAGAGAGAGGCAGGCTGGGCCCGTGAAGATCTGCTGCAGGGGTGGAGGATGGCTCCTTTCAGAAAGATCCAGGACCAAGGATCCCTTTGCCACAAAAAAGGGGGGGTATATAAGGGGGCAGGAAGGGATGTGGGGAGAGAGGAAAGGAGGGGAGGAAGAGGAGAGTATAGCCAAATGGCCAAGGGGGTTAGGTGGTATGGACCCCCTGACACTGGAAAAGGGTAAAGAAAGGCTGCTGCCCTTCCTGTCTGAGGCTCATTAAGAGGAGGATCTTCTGGCCAGTGAGGTTTGGGCATGTCCCTCTGGGTGTGGGGCTCCCTGCTTCCCATCAATCCCCTGCCTTGACCAGCTTTTGCCAGGTCGCTCCCTCACTCCAGGCCTCCTATGGCTCCCACTGCTACAGCCCAATGTCTCACCAGCCTCCTCCTCATTGGCCCCGGGTCCCCAGTCTTCTCTTCCACCTTCCATCCTCAGACCATGTATCATTCCTGACTACCACGTGCTGGTACTGCACACTGGGTTCAGCCTTTCTAGCACTTGGCACAGAGTGCCATCACATCCACATCTGGGTGTTTTATGTCATACCCCCACCACTAGACTCTTCCCCACTCAGGGTCAGAATTCTCCTCCTGTGTCTGTTCTCTTTCTTTGCTTAGGACCACAGCCCCTCTGTGGGGACTCCAGGTTGCAGGGAAGGATTTTGATACATAGACAGAGGTTCTAACAGGATCCTGCGTGTTGCAGTCTGGGCTTCAGAAGGCCCCTCAGATCACAGGGGCATTTCCTATTCCTAGAGCATCACAGGGGAGCACAGGATCCCTAAGCAGCCCCCAGAGCCAGCAAACCTTTCCTCTTTCCAGACCCCAGCCAGGGCACACAGAGCCAGGCCAGGCTCCCAGCATTCTGGGCGGAGGCCCTGCATGTGACAAGGCCTGTGATGACTCATGACAAAGGACTGGAGTGCAGGAGGTGGGATGAGTCCTGAACTAAGCCAGCAGGAAACCTCACCCTTTTCTAAGAGGAGAAAACCCTATAAATCTCACCTCTCTGGCCCAGGAGTACCCTGCACAGTAGCAGGTTCAGTCCCCTTGGGCACTGGCTTTCCTCAGGGATCTTTGATGAGTACGCACAGGGACCTGGCTCCCTAACAGGTCAAGAACAAGTTTCTATACGAACAATTTTCTATACTCTGCACACAGCTCCACTGGCTATAAGCCACACAGAACTGGTTCAGACCAGCTGAGCCAAGGAGCTACCTCATCTCCGCCCACACCGTCCCCTACCTCCTAGCTGCCTTTGGAAATGCCACAAATCTCTGTCACCTGCTAAGAGTCATGGAGGAAGACCAGGCCTTGCTGCTGGAGAGAGAAGAAGGCTGGCAGGTACCGCCTACTGGTACCTTCAAGCTGACGACACAGCACACATCCCTGGCTGGGGAAAGGGCAGGACTTCACACCCTGCACTTGCAGGTAACACCATGCCCTTTCCCAGTCGGCCCCCGGGGCCAGAGCAGGAGACCCAATAGTAGTACTTACCGGGAGGTCTGTGAAGGCTATACCTGTGGAGGGAAAGGAACAGTCATCAGGCCACCTGGTTTCCCATGCTTCTGTGGGCCCTGCAAGGGTCCGTCACAATGGCTGGCGGTGGGGCGGGGGGGGGGGGGGCGCTGGTCATCACACCTCGCCTACGGTGAAGGACAAGCACTAGCCAGGGCTTGGTAGGTTTATTTTTTATTTTACTTTATTTTATTTATATTTTTAATAAGTTTATTTATTTTTGGCTGCTTTGGGTCTTTGTTGCTGTGCGCGTGGGCTTTCTCTAGTTGCGGCAAGCGGGGGCTACTCTTTGTTGCGGTGCGTAGGCTTCTCATTGTGGTGGCTTCTCTTGATGTGGAGCGCGAGCTCTAGGCATGCGGGCTTCAGTAGTTGTGGCACACGGGCTTAATTGCACCACAGCATGTGGCATCTTCCTGGATCAGGGCTCAAACCCATGTCCCCTGCATTGCAGATTCTTAACCACTGCGTTACCAGGGAAGTCCCGCCTGGTAGGTTTACACCCTGGCCCTCCCTTTGCTGAGTCGCTTGGCCAGAAGTGAAGTCAGATATTTGGATATTTGTCCTCAGCATTTCTACCCTCTTAGGGAAAACCTGCTAGGAAGGACTAAACCCAAACGATCTACCTTGAGGCCTCTCTAGGCCTGATTGTTCTCTTGATCCAACATGTATTTATGGAGACCTCCTGTGTATGCCAGGCCCTTTTCCATCCATTACCTCATCTGATCCTCATACCAACTATGGGTAGCAGGCTTTCTTATCCCCATTTTACAGATGTGGAAAGTAAGCCTAAGAGGTTAAATGATTTGCCAGCAGTCATAAAACCAGCAGAAACTAGTGGGACTGGACTCATTCCTAGTCTGATGCTCCAACATCACCTCTAAGCTGACGGAGCAGTGGAGACAGAGAGGGCGGCAGCTGCCCGTCGTCAGCCCATACTTGCCCAGAATCCCCAGAGATTCCGAGTTGACAAAGCCCAAGTTAACAGTGGCCTATGTACCCTCTGAACCCTCCTGCCAAGAGAAGAGGCTGTTTCTAGGGGCCTTAGTCCTGAATCAGAAGTGAGGGTAGAGGGGATAGGGACCCTAAATATAGGAACAGCCCTGAGCAGGAGAGGGGCCTCAGCATAACTGCCAGAGCATTCATAGTTTGCAGATTGAGATATGACTCAAGGCCCAAGGACACTCTCCAAAGGGCTCATAGCCTTCCCATTTTTAAAAATTCTTATATCTTCTAGAAGCTGCTAAGCTTTTGGCCTGAGAGGTTTTCAAACCACTGACTACTTAAAGGTCCCTGTCTGCTCCCTCAACTCCACCCCAAAAAGAAACTGAAACCCAGCAAGAGTGAAAAACAGGTGAGGGTCTGATGATAGGTCTCCCAGTAAACCTGGGGCCAGAATCCTGATAGCAGCCAAGTGAGCATCCCATGTTCTTCCTCTGTGCTGGGCACTGGAATCATGTCTTACAAGGAACCATTTAATCCTCAGAACAACCCTGGAAGGTGTATACTGTCTCTGACACTAGTTTACATATTAAAAAACCAAGGCACAGAGAGACTGTTTACATTCTTTACTGGGCTATTTTGCTCCTCAGTGAAAGAAGTTCATAAACCCATGACCTTCCTGCCTGAGGCCACTCCTGAGCCCCACATGCAGAGTCAGCAGTCACAGAACTAGCAGGATGGAATCTGGAAGCCCCTCCATGTCCACCCACCAGGTCTGCATGGGAGCTGCCCCCATAAATCTCAGTGTGGCCAGGCTACTGCTGCTGTACTCCCAGGCTCATGAAGAGGCCCACAGAACCCTGGAAGAAAGCGGAGTCCAGGCTCCATCAATTATCTGCAGTGTGACCTCTGGCAAGCTACCCAACCTCTCTGAGCCCATCTGAAAAAAGGGGGTAACAATATACCCAACACCTCAAGAAGGAAGGAAAAACAGATTCGCTATGAAAGCTGCTTCATAAACCGTGAGGTCTAGGTACAAGTTGGCCAGAGTTGCGCCACAGGGTGAGACAACTGCCACATTTCTGCCCAGGGGATGAGCTACCCGGGCTTGCCTAGCTCTACTCACAATGGCACTCAGGAAGGAAAAGGCCTTGAGGTGCTTCCAGGAGGATGAGGAAAGAGGCTACTCCACCCCCTACTGCACTGAACAAGGGCAACACTGCTCCCTGTAGGTCTCTGGGAGCCTCCACAAAGACACTGTGATGGCAAGATCTGAGATGGCCCATGGGAAGATCTGAGAAGGTCCAGGCAAAGATCCAGGATGCAAATATGACATTCAAACCTGCTGCTAAGAAGTACCCTGAGCCAAAAAGACACAGCTCAGGGGTCACTGAGGCGCTGAGGGTATAAAGAGCCTGTATAAAAATTACTCTGGGGACTTCCCTGGGGGTTCAGTGGTTAAGAATCCATGCTTCAGGGATTCCCTGGTGGCAGAGTGGTTAAGAGTCCGCCTGCCAATTCAGGAGACACGGGTTTGAGCCCTGGTCTGGGAGGATCCCACGTGCCGTGGAACAACTAAGCCCAGGCGCCACAGAGCTCATGCTCTGCAACGGGGGAGGCCACCGCAATGAGGCCCACGCACCACAGTGAAGAGTGGCCCCTGCTTGCCACAGCTAGAGAGGTCCCGCACACAGCAACGAGGACCCAACGCAGCCAAAAATAAATAAATAAATTTATTTATTTATTTTTTAAAAAAGAAAAAGAATCCACACTTCCACTGCAGGGGGTGTGGGTTCGATTCATGGTGGGAAAGCCAAGATCCCACATGCTATGCAATGCAGCCACAAAAAAAAATCACTCTGAAAGCTCATGGACCACTTGTGGGTGAGACGTCAATCTCCAGTCTCCATTCACTCAGTGTTCATTTGTTCTCCCATCAAGTATTTGCTGAGACCTCCCAGGAGCTAGGCCCTATGACAGGCAATAGGGAGCCAGCTGTAAGCCTGGCCCTAAAAGTGCTGCAAACTCCAGCAAGAGAGATGGTGTGCAACTAGTAATTACACAGACAACTGACCAACGACACATAGAGTGAGTGCTGTGACAGAGGACAATGGAGCAAATAAAAGGAGCAGGGCGGACAGAGGCAGGAAACATCATTCTGCTTCTCTAAAGAGAGAAATGTTCTGAGGTTAGAGAGCAATGATTGGCTCACTGATCCTGCGTGAGATTCTGAAGTGCATTATATTGATAAGCTGGCTTGTGAAAAGGAAACAAGGTCATTAGATGATTCACCAAGTAGCCTATCACTTTCATTGACTTTCCATCAAATTTCGTGATCTAGAAAATGCAGGGCTTCCCTGGTGGCTCAGTGGTTGAGAGTCTGCCTGCCGATGCAGGGGACACGGGTTCGTGCCCCGGTCCGGGAAGATCCCACATGCCGCGGAGCGGCTAGGCCCGTGAGCCATGGCCGCTGAGCCTGCGTGTCCGGAGCCTGTGCTCCGCAACGGGAGAGGCCACAGCAGTGAGAGGCCCGCATACCACAAAAGAAAAAAAAAAAAAAAGAAAATGCAGAGGACAGGTCATATCCATTTTTTCATAAGGTCTCAGTAGTATCCTTGTAGAAAAGACAGGAAAACACAAGATTCAATTAACATAATGAAGTGATTCTTAAATGGCTGGTGTCTACCTGGACACACTGTAGGCTGAAGGGCTCAAATCCAGCCTTGTCCTCTTCCAATATTTTTATCAATATCTTGATGAAAACACAAATAAACATGTTTATCAAAATTTAGGTTAATACAGTGCTGAAGAGGATACCAAATATTCGAGATAGAAAAAAGCAAGACCAAAGAAGATCGTGACAGGCTTGAAAAATAAACATAGGCCTAAAGGAAGTTTTATTACAAGATGTGTGAGGTCTTCCATGGGGTCTATATAAACATGTACTAAGCGGGACTTCCCAGGTGGTGCAGTGGTTAAGAATCTGCCTGCCAATGCAAGGGACATGGGTTTGAGCCCTGGTCCGGGAAGATCCCACATGCAGAGCAACTAAGCCTGTGTACCACAACTGCTGAGCCTGCGTGCCTAGAGCCTGTGCTCCACAATAAGAGAAGCCATTGCGATGAGAAGCCCGCGCACCACAATGAAGAGTAGCCCCCGCTCACTGCAACTAGAGGAAAGCCCGCTCGCAGCAACGAAGACCCAACGCAGCCAAAAATAAATAAATAAATAAATTTAAAAAACCAAAACAAAAAAAAACATGTACTAGGGAGAGGAGTTTTTATTTTTTATTTTTCTATTTTTTTTGGTCGCGCCGCACGGCATGTGGGATCTTAGTTCCCCAACCGGGTATCAAACCCGTGCCCCCTGCAGTGGAAAGTGCAGAGTCTTAACCACTGGAATGCCTGGGGAAGTCCTGGGAGATGAGTTTTTAAATACAGTGTGAGGGGGTTTCCCCGGTGGCGCAGTGGTTAAGAGTCTGCCTGCCAATGTAGCGGACATGGATTCAAGCCCTGGTCCGGGAAGATCCCACATGCCGCGGAGCAACTAAGCCCGTGCACCACAGCTACTGAGCCTGAGTTTGAGAGCACGCGAGCTACAACTACTGAGCTCACGTCCCACAACTACTGAAGCCCATGCGCCTAGAGTCCATGCTCTGCAGCAAGAGCAGCCACCGCAATGAGAAGCCTGCACACCGCAAGAAAGAGTAGCCCCTGCTTGCCACAACTAGAGAAAGCCCGCGTGCAGCAACGAAGACCCAACGCAGCCTAAATAAATAAACAAATAAAATAAAAACAGTGTGAGGGTCTGGGGTGACATTAAGGTGGCCATGAGCTCCTTAGGGACCTAGGGATCTGACTGACAAAGAGCTTAGGGCTCAGAGGAGGGAGTTGCAGGCACAGAAGGGACAGCAGGTATGCCCCAAATCTTATGTCCCATAGCAGGTGCCATGCTCTTGAGCAAAGTGTGGACAAGCTGAAGAGATGTAAGGAGGGCAGGTATTCAGAGCAGATGGGCAGAACTGGGCTGGCTCGGAGGGGCAAGTGAAACAGGGCTTGGGTAAGGACTGATAACCCGTAACAGTGGCCCCTGGGACTCTGACAGCAGAAAAGCCAAGAGGCAGGAAATAGCTGGAGTCAGAGAACAGAGTGGTGAATGAGGAGTCATCTTGAGACCTTGGCCTTGCCCTCCAGCAGCTAGCTCCTCACAGGCTGGATACCGGCAACTGGAGCTAGGTGGCCATGGATTTCAGGGGAGAGTTTTTCCAGATGTGCACCTGGGTCAGCTCTGCATCGTCTGTGCTATGCTCTTGGCTGCCCATTCTAGGCTGTGGCATCTGACTGCCCTGTTGAGGAATGCTGGCTCCTGCTCGCTCAGCCCCAGTCACAAGTAAACCCCATTTCCACCCAGGTCCCCTGATTTTGCCCGGGCTCATCTCCTGGAGAAGCCACAGAGGGATGTGGGGAGTGGCAGCCACCTTTTGACTGCCCCACAAACCAGGGGAAGTGAGCCTCCTACAAGTTGGGTTCAAAGTAAAATGCCCAACTCCCTTCCCTGGCAAGGCCTGTGGTCAACCTGGCTGGTAGGCTTCTGCCAGATTAGAGACCTCTGCAAACCGAGGAAGGCAGGCCCAGCAGTTAGGTACCACCTCAGGGCCACTTTGGCCATGGGTTCCACTCACTCGAGGGCCAAATAGCAGTCAGCCCTACTAGGGCAAGGTGTCAGAATAGCCAAAGTTCCTCTCTTAGTTTCTAATCCTAAATTCCTATATGTGTACAGGACTACTCTTCAAGGTATCATCCAGAGTTCTCAAGACCTTCCAAGGACTGCTGCTTCTCCTGGGTTTCTGATCCTAGTTGACAGCACCACTAATCTAGCCACTTTACCATGCTCCCTTCTTTCCAGTGCACCCCATCTATCACTTAGCCCCGCTCCAGCACCCCTAGGCCTTTGCAGGCCTGTTCTCCACTGCCTGCACCCATCACCATGGCCACGGCTCATGCCACCTGCCTCTTCCTCAGCCCTTACTCCAATCAGTCCCTCCTTTTCAGTTTAACCAAAGGGACTTTTTCAATATAACTCTGTCCAGGTTGCTGTCTATTAACCACAAACAGGCCAGAAGAGACCTGACCCCATCTGACTCCAGCCTGTTTACCTCTTGTACTAGAGCAGCCCTCACTGTTGCTCCATAGCAACCAGTGCCCTGCAGAAGGGCCAGAGAAAGTCCGGGCCCAGGCGACAGGCATACAAATCACTACCACTGTCAAGTATGTACTAGGGCCCCTCAAACTTCTCAATGACCCTAAACCTCGCTCCAACGAGTGTCACACAGGCCAGGAGCATGACCATGACATTGCTGCTCTCTCAGCACTGACCCAGGCTCGATAAATGCTGCTGAATGGATGGATTAACAAAGGGACCACTTCTATACCCTCCGTTCCCCTTGCAGGGCTCTGATGCTAGGAAATGACTGAAGTTGCCTGGAGCTCAGCAGAGGATCTACAACACTGCTTTGGCTTCAAAGCCTCTCACCAACCAAAGTGGCTCCACAGGGCAGACCCTCCAAGGTCCCCTATGTACCCACCAAGGCTGTGGCCATTCTTGGTGTAGAAGCAAGTGCCATTGATGAGGTTGACGCAGCAGCCAATCACGTCTCCTGTAGTGAATGTGGGACCATAGGGCTGGCCAGTCCCAGAGGAGCAGAAGGAATGCCCATCATCACCATGGTAACCATAGGAATGTTTATCCCAACCTGTGGGGGAAAAGAGAGCAAGAGCTGAGGTGAGGTACTTGAGAGAAAAACAAGACAGTCACAGAAGGCCACCCAGGTCTGAGCTCCTCTCCCCAGCCTGCTACCACCTGACCAGTGCTCCTGGCCTCTCACAGAGCCAGCTGTGGGCAGGGTCTGGCTATGCGAAATGAGCAGTGAGTTCAGCAAGTCACTGCCCTGAGGAGTTGAGGCAGCCCTACTGAAGAAGGAGCCCAAGCTGTGGTTGATAGGAACCAAAACCATGATGCCCTGGAAGGGACTTACCAGAGGGCCATGAAACAAGGAGGTGGTTGGGGAAAGCCTCATGAAAGAGAAGAGGCTTGAACTGAACTCTGAGGTGTATCATGGTTGTTGTTTTTCTTTTTTAAAATTTATTTATCTTATTTATTTATTTCTGGCTGCACTGGGTCTTCATTGCTGCGTGCGGGCTTTCTCTAGTTGCGGTGAGCGGGGGCTACTCTTCATTGAGGTGCGCAGGCTTCTCATTGCGGTGGCTTCTCTTGTTGAGGAGCAGTGGGCTCTCGGCGCATGGGCTTCAGTAGTTGTGGTGTGCAGGTTCAGCAGTTGTGGCTCGCAGGCTCTACAGCGCAGGCTCAGTGGTGGTGGCACATGGGCTTAGCTGCTCCACGGTATGTGGGATCTTCCTGGACCAGGGATCGAACCCATGTCCCCTGCATTGGCAGGAGGATTCTTAACCACTGCACCACCAGGGAAGCCCCTGATGGCCTCTCTTTGTTGTGGAGCATGGGCTCTACGTGTGCGGGCTTCAGCAGTTGTGGCACACGGGCTCAGTAGTTGTGGCACACAGGCTTAGTTGCTCCACAGCATGTGGGATCTTCCCAGACCAGGGCTCGAACCCATGTCCCCTGCATTGGCAGGCGGATTCCTAATCACTGCGCCACCAGGGAAGTCCCATGGTTGTTGTTTTTTTAATGTTTTTTAAACTTAAGTATAATTTACATGTAATAAGAGTCTTCCTTTTTAATTGATAGTTCAACAAGTTTTAACAAATGTTACCACCACCACAATCAAGATACAGAACATTTCCATCACTCCAAAAAGTTTTCCCTCATGCCTCTTTGCAGTCAATTCCACTCCACGCACTCCCCAAGTCTCTGGCAGCACTGATCTGATTTGTTCCTATGGTTTTGCATTTTACAGAATGTCATATAAATGGAATCACAGAATATGGAGTTTCTTGTGTCTGGCATCTTTCACTTAGCATAATGCGTTTGAGATTCATCCACATTGTTAGGTGTACCAGTATTTTGTTTCTTTTATTGCTGAGTAGTACCCCATTGTATGGACATACCACAGTTTGTCCATTCACTAGTTGATGACATATAGTTGTTTCTAATTTTTTGCTATTATGAATAAAGCCAATAAATATTTGTATATAGGTCTTTGTGCAGACATATGTTTTCATTTCTCTTAAGTAAACACGAAGAAGTGGTACTGCCAGGTCACAAGATAAGTATATCTTTTACTTGATAACAAACTGCCAAACTGTTTTCTAAAGTAGCTGTACTGTTTTGCATTCCCACCAGCAATGTATGAGTTCACAATCTCACCAGCACTTGTTACTGTCAGTTGTTTTGGTTTTTTCTTCTTCTCTTACACATTTTAGTAGGTACGTAGGGGCTTTAATTTGCATTTCCCCAATGTCCAAGGATGTTGAGCATCTTTTCATATACTTATTTACCATCAGTTTATTAGAAAATTATTGAACTGCCTATTCAAATTTTTAACCCATTTTTTAAAAAATTCGGGTTGTATATCTTACTGAGCTATAACGTTATAGATATATTTTGGATACAAAATGTGTTTTGCAAATATTTTCTCCCAGTCTGTGGCTTGTCTTTTTCATTTTCTTAACAGTATCTCTCAAAGGCCTGCTGGGATATTTTTATTTTTTTTTATTTATTTTTTTTGTGGTACGCGGGCCTCTCACTGTTGTGGCTGGACACGCAGGCTCAGTGGCCGTGGCTCACTGGCCCAGCCGCTCCGTGGCATGAGGGACCCCCCCGGACCGGGACACGAACCCGCATCCCCGGCGTTGGCAGGCAGACTCCCAACCACTGCGCCACCAGGGAAGCCCTAATTATTTTTTATTTTTATTTGTATTGGTGTATAGTTGATTTCCTGCTGGGATTTTGATTGGGATTGTGTCGAATCTACAGATCAATTTGGAGAGAATAGATAGCTTAATAATATTGATTATTCAAACCCATGAACATGGTATAGCTCTCCATTTATTTAGGTCTTCTTTAATTTCTCTCAACATATATATATATATATATATTTTTTGTGGTACATGGGCCTCTCACTGTTGTGGCCTCTCCCATTGAGGAGCTCAGGCTCCGGACGCGCAGGCTCAGCGGCCATGGCTCACGGGCCCAGCCGCTCCGCAGTACGTGGGATCCTCCCGGACCGGGCACGAACCCGTGTTCCCTGCATTGGCAGGAGGACCCTCAACCACTGCACCACCAGGGAAGCCCTCAACATATTTTTAACAAAGTTATTTCTAAGTATTTCACTTTCGATGTTATTATATATATATTTTTAATAATAACATTGACTTTTAAAAAATTTATTTATTTTATTTATTTATTTTTGGCTGTGTTGGGTCTTCATTGCTGCGTGCAGCTAGTTGTGGAGAGCGGGGCTACTCTTTGTTACAGTGCGCAGGCTTCTCATTGCAGTGGCTTCTCTTGCTGCAGAGCACGGGCTCTAGGCACACAGGCTTCAGTAATTGCAGGACATGGGCTCAGTAGTTCTGGCTCATGGGCTTAGTTGCTCCGTGGCATGTGGGATCTTCCCAGACCAGGACTTGAACCCACGTCCCTTGCATTGGCAGATGGATTCTCAACCACTGCACCATCAGGGAAGCCCTTATTATATTATTTAAAATTTTATTTTCTAATTGTTTCTTGGTATTATATCAAAATATAATTGATTTTGGGGGTGGAAGGATGGGGTCAAGGTTTCTTTCTGGAGTGATAAAAATGTTCTAAAATTAGATTATGGGCCTTCCCTGGTGGCACAGTGGTTGAGAATCTGCCTGCCAATGCAGGGGGTGCAGGTTCGAGCCCTGGTCCGGGAGGATCCCATGTGCCGCGGAGCAACTAGGCCTGTGCGCCACAACTACTGACCCTGCGGCTCTAGAGCCCGTGAGCCACAACCACTGAGCCTGAGTGCCACCACTACTGAAGCCCGTGCGCCTGGAGCCTGTGCACTGCAACGAGAGAAGCCACTGCAGTGAGAAGCCTGTGCACCACAACGAGGAGTGGCCCCCACTTGCTGCAACGGGGGAGGGCCACGCACAGCAACGGAGAACAAAAGCAGCCAAAATAAATATATAAATAAATAAAATTTATTTTATAAAAAAAAGTACAGGAAGTGGGGCATCCTTGAGAGTCAAAGAATAGGTTCTATTTAAATAAATAAATAATTAAATTAAATTAGATTATGATAATGGTTGCACAACTCTGTAAACATGTTAAAAACCACTGAACTGTACACTTTAAAAGAGCAGATTTTATGGTATGTAAATTTTATCTCAATAAAGCTATTAAACACACACGTATTTGATTTTTTATATACTCATCTGGTATCCTGCATCCTTGTCAAACTCACCAATTAGTTCTGGTAGCTTTTGTGAAGATTACAGTGCCCACTGGGAAAGGGTTCCTAAGCAAGAAGACCTACTTCCCACATACAAAGAACATATGTGTAATTCAAAGAAAGCCAGGAGCACCAGACTTCAGGCCAGAGGCCTGAGTTCTCGGCATGGAGTCTCCCAAGATGGGCTATTCTGCTACAGTGCCCTGCAGCTGCTAGAAACCCAAACTTCTGCTCCAGTGGTCTGGGATGCCAGGGATGGCGGTGGGGCTCTCTCAATGCTGCCTGAGCAGCACAGCCTTCCCTAAAGCCAAGTCGACTGCTTACCACCTCCTGAGGCCATGTGGCTGTGGGGAAAGACTGTCCAACAAAGCCACTGCCCATTCTAGCCATCCCCAAAGAATCCTTGTAGACAGATTGCTTGCTGTTCCTGTGGTTCCTCTCAGAACTATGCCCACAGCTGCTGACAGATGCTCACTGGCTCCTCCCTTTGGCCAGTGCGTCAGGGTTTGCCAATGCTTGCCCCTTGAAGATTTCTGTAACATTCTTTGGTCCTCCCCTAGCATGTGCTCACATCCTTGATCAATTCCGGTTCCTGCTGAGCCTCTCCAATCACCAGTCACTGTTCCTGGGACTGTCCCTGTCTCACTCACCGCTTCCTAACCCTTCCCCCAACCCCCACCATCAGGAGTCTCAGAGGTGACACAGGTGTGTGCATATACATGTATGTGTGTTTGTGTGTAGTGACTAGTTCCAGCCCACTTCTTTCTCACACAAGGATGATACTGTGTGACAGATCTTTTATGCAGATCTTACTGTCTAGAAGGTAGAAGACACACACTGGAAGGTTTTCTTTTTTTTAGCTTTCTCCAATTGAAGCAGTAGGTACTTTTTTTTTTTTTTTTTGAAGCAGTAGGTACTCTTAAAAAACTAATATAAATGTGGCCATTTGATTTATTAAAGCTAGAGAAATCATCCGGAAGAACTGTTTCCAACTTGGTCAGTGACTCAAGGATATCTGGGAGCTATTTTTGTCTCAGTGTAAGGGAGCTGCTCAATAATGATCACCAAAACAACAGATGCTTACATTTTCAAAGACCTAAAATAAAAATTAAAGTATTTTTGAATACTTCTCTTCAAAAATAAACTATATAATTATTTTGACAAACCTACCATAGAATTTTTGGATTTTTAACTCAAGCTACTCAAGCTATAAATATGGATTTTAAATTTTTAAAAACTAAAGAACTCAATAAAAAACCAAAATATTTATTTAGAGTTAATTCAGGATTCACCATCACCTCAGTTTGGCTGAAAAAAAGATATATTTTCCTGTTTTGTTTTGTTTTTCTTCAATTTCCAAATGATTTGTCAATTATATAGATTTGCCCAGAGAAAGAAAATTCATAGTCCCTGTGACACACTGAATAAGGCCTCCCAAAGATATCCAGGTCCTAATCTCTTGAACCTGTAAAATATGCTAGCTTGCATGGTAATAAAGATTTTGCAGAAGTGATTAAGTCAAGGCTCTTGAAATGGGGAGATTATCCTGGATTATCTGGGGGCAGGGAGGGTAGGATAAAGCAATTACAGGGGTACTTGTAAGAGAGAGGCAGAAGAGTCAAGTCAGAAAAGGTGATGTGACGGTGGAAGCAGAGAAAGAATGAAAGATGTTATTACGCTGCTGGCTTTGAAGATGGATGATGGAGGCCGTAAATCAAGAAATATAGGTGGACTCTAGAAGCTAAAAAGAAAAAGGAAATGGATTCTCCTCAAGAGCCTCCAGAAAGACTACTACCCTGTTGACACCTTGATGTGAGGACTTCTGTCCTCCAGAATTGTAAAATGATTATTTTAAGCCACTACTATTGTTACAGCAGCAATAGGAAACTAATACAGTCCACTATGGCTATAGAAGAAGTTTCTGAGCATCTGGAATGATCAGTGCAGAGACGCAACACCTCAGCTACTTGTCTCTTGCTCGTCAAAGTGCTATGAAGTTAAAAGCTTTTCAAAGAAAATCACAGAGCTGTAATGTCTTCAACTGAAGCTATCATTTCATAGCCAATATTTTTTCCAAACACAATTAAGAGCCTGTGTGTGTGTGTATAAGGTGTATATGTATGTGTTTGAAAGGTAGCTTGGGTTAAAAACAGAATGTTATTATACAGCTCATTTAGTAACAGTGGCTGCAGCAGCAGCAGCAGCTTGGTTTAAGACCTCTGTGTTGGACTTCCCTGGTGGCACTGTGGTTAAGAATCCGCCTGCCAATGCAAGGGACATGGGTTCGAGCCCTGGTCCGGGAAGATCCCACGTGCTGTGGAGCAGCTGAGCCTGTGCGCTAGCACAATGAGAAGCCCGCCCGTATCAACGAAGACCCAATGCAGACAAAAATAAGTAAATAAAATGAATAAATTAAAAAAAAAAACACACACCTCTGTGCTACTTTCCCACCCTCTGGAAAGAACATGCATCATCCAACTGTTATCAAACAGTTAATAAAGGTCTACTCCATGGAGCCGACAAAGTGAGGGTGGTGGGGGGTGTGAAAGGAGCAGAGAAGACATTAATATATAAGTAAATCAATAAGCAAACAAGAAAACACCTGGTAGAGGAAATGTGCTCTGAAGAAAACAAAGCCAGATGATAGGCTGGAAGTGGGACTGGGGATGAGGACTGACCAAGATGGAGTAGTCAAGTTAGTCCTGGCTGAGGGCTGACCCCTGAGCAGAGGTCTGCTTGATGAGAGAATCAGAAGGAAGAACTCTGGGGGTAAAGGGAATGAGCTCAGCATGTCTGAGAAACAGAGTCAGTGGGGCTGGAGCTGAGTGAGACTTAGGAAAGACTGGGAGCAGAGGTGACAGGGTTTGCTGGATGTGGGCACTGATAGTATGAGGGGAAGTAAGGATGACTCCCAGGTTTTTGTCCTGGCAAATGGTGGATGGTGGTACCATTCACTAAGAGACAGGGAAGACGGGCAGAAGGAAGAGATCTTTAGGACACGTTACGTTTCAGATGTCTTACTAGACACCCAAGCAGCTGGGTGGCAATACGAGGCAGGTGAGATGACTGTGGCTCATCCCAGAGGTGGCAGGGCTGCCATGGGAACACTCACTAAACAAACAGTGGTGTGGAAAGAAAACTTAAAATGAAGTCACTGGAGGATTTTCCTATGTGTTGTCCTCATACAATGGCTTTCTGTTTTTCCTCTGGGAGAAAAATTCAGGCTAGTCAAGGACTAGAAAGGGCAGAACAAACACAAGAGAAAGGCACCAGAAGCCCAAAATAGATGAGGACATGTTAAAGGGCACAAAGTTACTCTAAATGGATTCGGTTACCCCGCCCTCAATGAACCTTCTCCCCAGGGCTTGAGAAGCTGTATAGCAGACAGAAGCTAGTACTACCCCAGCCATTCTTGAGGAATCGGGCAGACAGAAGAAAAACTACAAGGCCAAGGCCTAACTGCTGTTGCACATTCTGCAGTGAGTCTGTTTTTTGTCAGCCTCCGGCTAAGGAGGGGGGGTTGGCATCTGTTAGAAAGAAACACTGTAGTCCTGGGTGCCAGGGTAGCCAGTGTGGCCTGAAGGGCCCCTGCAGTCTGGTCCTGGACATGGCACTGTCCCTCCAAGATGGTAGGCCCTGGGCAGTCACTCACCTCCTCAGACCTTGGTTCCCTTCTCTACAAAATGAAAGGGGAGCAATGAGACATCATTGTCAAAGGGCCCTAGGTGTCTACTTGTAAGAAACACTCCAAGACTCCAAACCAATCAGTAAGTATGGTAATCCCCATCTGAGGGCTGAGGAAGCTGAGGCACTGAGAGGCTCCACAAAGGCCTGTGGTCCTGCAGGTTACACTCTCAGAACCTTGGGTCTCCTTTTTTTTTTGGCCAGGCCACGTAGCTTGTGGGATCTTTAGTTCCCCGACCAGGGATCAAACCCACATCCCCTACAGTGGAAGTGCAGAGTCTTAACCACTGGACCTCCAGGGAAGTCACCGGGTCTCCTATCTTCTGAGGAACATTCAAGTAAGCTCCAAGCAGGTACCCATGAGGGTGAAGACAAAACCTCCTCCTTCCTGGGGTGGCCCCAACCAATTGTAGGGAAGAGGAAGATGCTTTAAAGGTAGAACAGCATGAGCTCCTGAAGACTGGGCTCCATCAGAAAAAACTTCAGGTAACCCCTACAAGGTTTCTGGACCCTAGGCTTGGTCACCTGACCAATACTACTCCCTGTAGGTAACTAGCTGGGTTCCATCAACTTTTGAGAAGGGACTGGGCACAAGTCCCCCAGGGCTGCAAGAACAAATAGCAGGAAAGTGGAACAAGGAGTGCCAGGATTTGTCTGCCAGCTCCCCTTCACTGGGGGACAGCACTCCTTTTCTTAAGAAGCAGCTCCTTCCCTGTGCCAACCCTGTGGTTTCGGTGGGGAATGCTAATCCTAGTTAGCCTCCTCCCTGACCCAAGCTGGACCAGTAAGAGATCTTCCAGGAATTTTTGTACAAGGGAGCTGGGAGGAGAGTGGGTCTCAAAGCTCTGTGCTGCCATTGTTCCAACTTCATGTAGAAAGCCAGTTTGACAGACTAAAGCTAATAAACAGAAAGCAGAGGCAAAAGACAGGAACAGAGACAGAAAGAAAAGTCCCAGACAGCATTTGAGTCCCTAAGACTTCACTCCTCTGCTTGCCCTGAGGTCTGGCTGACCAAGTTGGTTAGAGATGGGATTCTCTACCTTGAAGCAACCAAAGTTCTCTGACTAAAGGGGCCACATCCAAGCATCTTTTTCCTTACCTTGCATAACACGTGGCCCACAGTAGGTGCTCAAGAAATGTATGTTGAAATGAAAAGGGAAATGGGTCAAGGGCTGGCAGGGGTCAGACCTGGGGTCTGACCATGCTGACGCACCACCCATGGGCAATCCTGGGCTTGACTGTGAGTTTTGTTATCGTGAGTTTTCTTTTCAAGCAAAGCAAAGCAGTTAGAGCAATCTACCTGCATCATGCCCCCTTTTATACAGACTAATAGCGAAGCCATTTCCGGGCCTTTGAAAGAGGCTGCAGACCTGGCTCTATCCCTGGCAAAGTCATTTAACTTCTCTGCTCCGTTTCCTCATCTATGAAACAGGGCAGGTGATGCAAATATCCCTGCCAGCTCTAGAAGAACCCATGGTTCTTAGTCCTCCTTCTCATTAAGAGAGTCTAGCAACTATGGTCTTTCCCATACCTCTGCCTGGCTAAGTCTCCCCTCCAGCCCTACCACTCTCAGCTTCAGGACAGGACCTTCTCCAACCCCCTATTCCTGCCCTGGAGTCAAAGTCAACAACTTCCTAAGCGTGACCCCTGGCAGGATAAGCAGTCACTCATCCCTGGATGGGCCTGATGTGAAGCTGGGGTGATGTGCCCAGGAATTAGAGTTATCACCCTCACCACAGGGCCAGAGCCAGCTGTCTCAGAGGACAGTGGGATGTGAGGGCCAGAAGAAAACGAGGGAGCTCAGCTGCCCTGCACAGCTATCAGGCCCTGTAGGGAGACAGGTCCAGGTGGCTCTGGGTCAAAGGATGGCTGGTGCTGCAAGACAGGGACAACACTGTGACAGAGAGTGCCACCCAACTAACCATTCTTCCCTCTCCAAAGAGAATAAGCCCTGTCACTCCCAGAGAGAATGGATGGAGAGCCAGCCTGGTGCCCACAAAGAAAAGCCTATCCCTGCCACGTCAGACACCTATCAGATGCCAGAGACGCAAGGAGAAGCCACGCCAGAAGGCTTCAGGCCAGGAGGCAGGAAGCCCCAAGTGCCCAGTTCAGATGCTCTGGCACCACCCACTTCCCCCTCCATCATCACTCAGAGGGGAACTCCCAATCACAGAAGTATGGGGGTGGCTAAGGAAATGGCTCACCGTCTTGGTACTCCCAGATGCCACACCCCTGGTTACAGTGTCCTCAAGGTGGGAGACTCTCTATAGGGGTGCCAGGGACTCCAGCATGATTGCTCCAAGAGCTGCCCCATGCCACTCCCACCTGGCAGGACACGTCAAGGGCCTCAGTCCCAGGGGAACTAGGAATGGAGAGGACCCCTACTTCTGAGTAGAAAGATTTCCACATCATCAGCACATTAGCACAGAAACCTGGAAGGAAGCTGGTGCTGTGCCTGTCCACTAGGTTCTAGTCCTGGCCCGCAACTGACCAGCACACAGGGTCCAGCTCAGGCCTCACAAACTAGCCTAAGTGCTGGTCCCCATGCCAGCAAATCAGCCATCTCTCCCCAAGAAATGGATCCTGATCATCACTGGACTTTGGGATCAGAAAGACTTGGGTTTGAATCCCAATTCTGTCACTTCTTAGCCCTCTGAGTTCCCCTGGCTGAACTCTTTCAGGATTGGTAGGAAGATTAAACGAGAATGGACGTGGAACACCAGCCTACAGGAGGCACTCCCTGGCAAGTTTCCCTGCCCTCTCTGTCTCTAACACCAGCTCCATGGTCAAGCCGGCACTTCCGACTTCCTGCTCCTTTCTTTCCTGAGGGAGCGAGCGGGGTGGAGCTGGCTTTCCTAACTAAGAGCCCGCCAACGGCAGCCCTAGGCCTGTTCTACTCTTACTTGTCCCCAGTTTCCTGGGGAGGTCACCTGGCCCTCGGAGCAGTCGGCAGAGTTCAACAGCCATGTCAGTCATGGGGCTGGCTATGGAGGGAAGGCGCTGGGCTGGCTTAGCCAGGGTGCTTCCTAAACCTGGGGTTGCTGTGGAGAGAGCACATATGTCATAGGAGACCTCATGACAGGGCTGCTTCTCAAGGATGGTCACTCACTCAGAGTCACCACTCCCTGGAAATCCATCAGACAAATGTTTTCCCCATAACCTCAAATATCTTAAAAAATCTGACAGGACCCACCGCCTGGAGCAACTCAACAATGGATAATGGGAAAGCAAAAGAGATTCTCTCATTCAGCAAACTCCATGTGGTGGCATCAGGAAGTCCCGTCATAGTACTCACAAGACTGTTACCCCAAGTTCTAGGAACCTTGGGACCAAGGAACAGGACCAACACAAGCCTAAGGTGATGCTTCTGGCCAAAGGGACCAGGGGTGCCCTGGAGGGTCTTCTCTTTATGGTAGTTCAACAGGAAAGCCAAGGCAAAGAGGGCAGGAGACAAAGGCTATCTTTGCAGACAGCTGTGACACCAGGGAGAGCCTGCTCTCATAGGGGCACCCCGGCCCTACACTGAGATAGATGTCAGCCTGAAGCCATGGGCAGGGTGAGGGACTGTAGAGCCAGCACCTGCATATAAAGGGGCCTTCTACAGGTCATATTCCTCCCCAACCCTGACAGAAAGAGATACCTGACTGCCAGGAGAGGCCCAGGGGCATCCAGGGTGGGTCTTGCTGGGTCTGGCTAAGACATGGCTCAAGTGGCATCTGGCACATTCGGCAGGGCTATCTGCCAATGCCTCAGGCTCCCAGAGGACAGGCTGGGTCTGTCATCCATGCTGAATCAGGCTACAGAAAGGGGTGAACTGTCCCACTAAACTGAGGTACAACCTCAGCTCCCAGGCCTTGGTATCTCTCCTCTGGGATTGGGTTTGGCTTGTCCTTATTTCCACTAAGCTCCTTTCGAACTTCTGGGGAAAGTTACTGGACAGATGACCCCTGGTAATGTAGGAGCCTGTGACTTTCTGCACATACTGCCAGATCCTGAGAAATGGGCAAGCATAAAACCCTTCCCAAAAGAAGGCCCAGCGTGGTGGTCCAGTATTTCCAAGACCCCTAGATACAGACTCCCTCAAGGAGGCAACAAGAGGTTGAGCAGTAACTGGTCCCCACTCAGCTCCACCCTCATGTGGCCCCAGCCTCCAGCCACACCAGACGACACTTGATAATCTCTGTTTTCAGAGACTGACAAACTCAGGTTTCAGAACTGGCTCTTCTGCTGTCGATGAAACCTCTTATCTCAAAGGACTTAACTTGCCCTGAAAAACACAGCCTTAAATCCAAAAATTTTACCTCTGTGCTACACAGAGGTAGGAGCTGGTATCTGGAAGAAGAAAACAGGATACTGTAGACAAGAAATCCCCAGGCCCAGGAATAATAACTTATTTGTTATCTTAGCTGCCTCATTTCAAAAGACTGCCAAGGAGCCCTCATACGTTGTGGTAATACAGCTCTCCCTGTGGGTGAGGTAAGAAAGGCCCATGAAGAAGGACCACGGGCTTAACTGGCCACAGGGCCAAGGACACTGCTGGCCCAGAGAGGAGCAGCAGGGAAAGAGAGGAACTCTTACATGAAACAAGCTCCACAGTAGGGACTGGGGAGAGTCCTGTGGCACAAACCATTAACCCCCATGTGAACCACCAGGAGTTTTGACCAGCTACCTGGCCCTTGGGCCCAACTACCAAACCACCCTCTGCCTGGACTGCCCAGTAGGACCTGCTGCCAGAGCTACAAGGCCTCTGGGTTTCTACCCCTCCACTCCCACCCGGTCATTTCCCAAGGACATTTCAGAGAAAGAACAGAATGAGAAAGGCAACAAGGGGTTGGGCAGCACCAAGCGCATAAACCCCAACCTATCTTCCCACAGCCCTGGTCCCGGGCAGCTGTTCCAGTGGCTTCAGGGAATCTCCTGGCTGCCCCCCTTTTCCAGGGAGGGCTGCCTCAAGGTACCTTACAGGCGTGAACTCAGGACCATCCCCAGTCAGCTTCCTCCCTTCACCAGCCTCAGGGAGTACTTACTTGGGAGGCTTGTACAGTGCCTACAATCAAGCCAGGGTTGCTGAGGCCTATTCCCAGGTGCATGCCGGGATTAGGAGGAGGTACATACACCCAGACGCCCAGTGGCGCCCTGATGATTCAACCCACTCAGCTGGAGAGAAGCACGACTTCCCTCATGGAGGGACTGAGCAGCCCCACGGCAGACCTCTGTGAAGCAACGTAGATCCTAGGGTGAAAGATGCTCCAAAGAGAGGTGCTGGTCAATGATGAATACGAAGGGGGCTCATCAGCTGTGGGGAACAAGGGTCTCAGCCCACATGGAGTGGGACAGAAGCAGTCCCCATTTGATGGGTACAGACAAACAGCACTTCCAGACTACTGGAAACCCACTTACGTGTCAGTAATCTCTAAGACATCTGCTGCACAAAGCCACCTACTATTGGTATTTGCTCTGAGCAGACACCTTATTCTGCATATCCTTAGGAGGACAGAGAGGAAGGATATCCAACACTCAGTTTTTTATTGCCACACCGACAGGAGCTAGCCTCTGCCCTCATGAACCTGGCATGGACCCTCAGTGCTCTGCCCTGATCTCTGCTATCTGCTGTTCCTTTCCCATGGCACACGCAGATATGAAATATCAGCTGTTTGCAGAATGTGTCCCACCCAGCAGAAGCAGGCCCCAGCCACAGGGATTAGGACACAAACACTCCCATGGGTGTGCCCCTAATAGCCCACTCTGTTAGTAACAGTCTTAATAAGGTCAGCTCCTGGGAGAGGAAAAGATGCTCACTTGATCATGACCCATCATGTGGAACGAAAGCAGACAGTCGCCCTGCCACCCCTCCTTGCCCTATCACTACACCCTCCCCTCTCACCCCCACTGAGGCCCAGCTGCCAGGTGCCATTTGCTTCAGAAGATATACCCTCCATCCCCAATCCCCAGCTGTGGTTCTTCCAGCTGCTTCTTTTCCAACAGTTCAAGGAAAGGATGCCTCCCTCAGTGGGCCTGGGTTCTCCTTTGAGGGGTTGCAGTAATTAGGGTAACAGATGCTACCCCAAGAGAACAGCTGCCTCCTCCAAGGAAATGGCAAGGAGAAAACTATCAGCTGTCCAGCTCTGATGCAGATGAGGCCGCCTATCAACACAGCCTGAGTCTCCCTGGCTCTGTCTGACGTACAAGACACAGAAAGAAGATCTGTTCTATCCTTGCCCCCTTCAAAGCACCCGAGCTTGGGAGAAGCCCAAATCCCCCTATATCCACACCCCGACTTTCTTCCTGCTTCTCCAATCCAGGGATCCCAGCCCATACGGTGTGCTGCCAGCTCAACAACCGAAGGGTGGGGCTGCAGGTACACTCACCTACCTGCAGATCATCCTTCCTGGCTGCAAAGCCATTTAGCCAAGGGTTCTGACATTCTTATTTTGGGCCACACCTGTTCCTTGGTTCATACTTAAGGAGGCCAAAAACACTTTATAAAAGATAAACATCAAAACTTCCGCATCTTCCAACAGAAACCTCTGACCATGCAAGCTACGACATGCCCATATGTTCCCAGGAAAAACTGAGCACACGGCCTCATACGAGAAACACTCCCTGTTACCACCTGCTCCCAGAGCCAAGTGAGACCCCCGGCGTGGCTACCCTCTACTCCTGACAGCCCTAAAGGCAAAGATGGGCTTGCTAGCCAGTACAGGAAAACCTATAAGAAAACACTCAAAACAACAATATTCTGACTCCGGTTGCTATTCCATCTTCGTCCTCCATAATTCACCTCCAGCTAATGTACTAAACATGTCTACTCAAACACAAAACACAGCACTAGAGAGAAAATGTAGTTCAGATTACACCTAACTCCACTCTGATACACAAACACCCATAAAAGAACTTTAAATGGATAGGTACTTTCTTCCTCAGGTAGGAAAACAAAACAAAACAAAACAAAACAAAACCTTTCTGGGGACTTCCCTGGTAGCACAGTGATTAAGAATTCGCCTGCCAGTGCAGGGGACACGGGTTCAATTACTGGTCCGGGAAGATCCCACGTGCTGTGGAGCTTATAAGCCCATGTGTCACAACTACTGAGCCTGAGCTCTAGAACCCTCGTGCCACAACTACTGAGCCCACATGCCACAATTACTGAAGCCCGTGCGCCTAGAGCCCGTGCTCTGCAACAAGAGAAGCCACCACAATGAGAAGCCTGCACACAGCAACGAAAAATAGCCCCCACTCATCACAACTACAGACAGCCCACGCGCAGCAATGAAGACCCAACGCAGCCAAAAATACATACATACATTTATTTTTAAAAAAAAACCTTTCTCAATAACAATATAAGCTAAAATTTGTGTACCTCTTTTTTGTATCAGGCACTATTCTAAGCACTTTAAGCACTCAATCCCCACACCCATCCCATATATGAGTTAGGTACTAATATTGCATCCATTTTACACATGGGAAAACTGAGACCCAGAGCAGTTAAGTAATTTGCTCTAGGTAACACAGCTGCCAGGATGCAAATGCAGTGTGGCTCCAGAGTCCATGTTCTTGGCCACTGAGCTACACTGCTCGAGAAGCCAACCACAGCCCTAGGTGTCTTTCCTCACACGAGCAAAAGTGAGCCAGTAGTTGGTTCAACAACACTGAGCCCCAACATACAGAAAAGGGGAGACAGTGACTCCTCCTACAGAATGAAGGTAGTGGCAGAGCCCCTATGCACAATCAGTGCCACAACAGGGCAGTGCAGGGAGGCTGAGCTCCAAATGAAGGCTTCTAGCCCAAGGCAGGTTGCAGGCCAGGGGGACCTGGCACTGGTTTCAAAACACACTTGGCTTACTGAAGCTACTTCACTGAGGCAAAGCACAGGGAAATGCAGGAATGGCCTGCTGCCACAGCCCAAGGGCATCTGTGCTCACTCTGGGAGAGCTGCTATAAAAAGATGTGGTCCAGCCCCAAGGAGTTCACAACCCAGCAAGGATACAGTTGCGTAAATGTGGAAGAATCACATGCGGCAGGGTGGCAAGTGTCATCAGAGACATGATCAGGGCTGAAGGGGTCAGGCAAGACTGCACGAAGGGTCACAAGCAAGAAGGACACCTCCAAGGAAAGTAGGACATCTGCCAAGGGGCAGAGCAGGAAATGTTTGCAGGATGTTTTGGGGTCCCACACAGACATACCAGTGTGCAGTGTGTGTGGAGGGCACAGGTGGCAGAAAAGGCTGAGCAGGGCCCACAGCACCTGTGTTCTGTGGGCAGAGGGGTCAGAGGTCCAAAGCAGGCAAGGGGCAGAGTGTACAAAGGGAATGGAGAGCAGAGCCCTGAGGTAAAGAGATTAATCAGGAGGCCATGGAAATAGCCCAATGGAGAAGCTGTAGAGGCTGGAGGCCCAATGGAGTAGGAATAGAGAAGGGGGCCAAATTAAAGAGATGCTTGTGAAGTAGCAGAACCATGGGATGAGAGAAAGGGAGGGCATGACAATTACTCTGAAGTCTCCCACTTATGGGCCAAGGTGGACAGTGACTGTCAACAGAGACAGGGAACACATGAGGATCTGGTTTTTGCAGGAAGGTAATCTCATTTGGGGGCAAGCAGGTTCACTGTCTACTGAACCTTAAGCAAAACACGGGTTTCTGGAGGCATGATCTGCTCATAGACAGAGTGGAGACAGAGGAGTAAGTTCTGTGCTCTTGCCTGGAGGGCTCTTCGGCTGCCCCTTAACTGCATTTTCAGGGCCTGGCAAAGCACAATCAACCATTCATAGGCAACAAAGAGTCTGCTGAGTTCCTCAAGGAAGGTGAGAACTGCCTCCACTACCTCCATACCCACTTCACCCAGCTACTTTAAGTTCTAATCAAGTCAAAACTACTGAGCCCGCGTGCTGCAACTACTGAAGCCCACGTGCATACAGCCTGTGCTCCGCAACAAGAGAAGCCTGCGCACCACAACAAAGAGTAGCCCCTGCTTGCTGCAACTAGAGAAAGCTTGCATGCCACAACTAAAGATCCCTCATGCCACAACAAAGATCCCACACATGGCAACAAAGATCTCGCACGCCACAACTAAGATCTGGCTCAGCCCAATAAATAAATAAATATTTTTAAAATTAACTCAAAATGGATCAAAAACCTAAACAGAAGAGTAACATGGGAATTCCCTGGCAGTCCAGTGGCTAGGACTCCCTACTTCCACTGCACGGGGAACAGGTTCGATTCCTGATTGGGGAACTAAGATCCCACATGCCATGTGGTGTGGCCAAAAAAAAAAAAAAAAAAAAAGAGTAAAATTATGAACCTCTTAGAAGAAAACATATTTAATATTCTCGACCTTGGATTTGGCAAAGGATTCTTAGATATGATACCCAAAGCATGAGCAACAAAAGAAATACATAAATTGGACTTCATCAAAAATAAAAACTTTTGGGCTTCCCTGGTGGCACAGTGGTTGGGGGTCCGCCTGCCAATGCAGGGAACACGGGTTCGTGCCCCGGTCCGGGAGGATCCCACATGCCACAGAGTGGCTGGGCCCGTGGGCCATGGCCACTGAGCCTGCGTGTCCGGAGCCTGTGCTCCGCAGCGGGAGAGGCCACAGCGGTGAGAGGCCTGCGTACCGCAAAATAAATAAATAAATAAATAAAATAAAAACTTTTGTGCTTCAAAAGATATCAAGAAAAGACAACCTGGGACTTCCCTGGCAGTCCAGTGGTTAAGAATCTGCTCTTCCACTGCAGGGGGCACGGGTTCAATCCCTGGTCGGGGAACTAAGATCCCACATGCCTCAGTGTGGCCGAAAAAAAAGAAAAGAATAAAAGAAAAGACAACCTAATATATACATACACACACACACACACACACACACACAATGGAACACTACTGAGCCATAAAAAACAACAAAATAATGCCATTTGCAGCAACATGGATGGACCTAGAGATTATCATACTAAGTGAAGTCAGAAAAAGAAAGACAAATACCATATGATACCATGTATATGTGAAATCTAAAATATGATACAAATGAATTTACTTACAAAACAGAAACAGAGTCACAGACATAAAGAACAAACTTACGGTTACCAAAGGGGAAAGGGGGGGTAAGGGGAGGGATAAATTAGGACTTCGGGATTAGCAGATACGAACTACTATATATAAAATAGATAAACAACAAGGTCGTACTGTATAGCACAGGGAACTATATTCAATAGCCTAACATAAACCATAATAGAAAAGTTATGAAAAAAGAAAAAAGAAAGTCAACCTAAAGAATAGGGGATGGTGGTGTGATGAATTGGGCGATTGGGACTGACATTTTTATACACTGATGTGTATAAAATTGATGACTAATAAGAACCTGCTGTATAAAAAATTTTTTTAATTAAAAAATTTTAAAAAAAGAATAGAGGAAAAGATTTGCAAATCATATAACTGACAAGAAACTTGTATTCTAAACATATAAAGAACTCTTACAACTCAATAATAAAAAGATAAATAACCCAATTTAAAAATAGGCAAGCCACGCAGCATAGCCAAAATAAAAAAAGTAAAAGATATTAATAGACATTTCTCCAAGGAAGACAGACAAATGGTCAATAAGCACATGAAAAGAGGCTTGATATTATTAGTCATCAGGGAAATGAAATGAAAACCACAATGATATACCACTTCACACCCACTAGGATGACTATAATCAAAAAGTCAGATAATAACAAGTGTTGGCAAAGATATGGAGAAATCAACCCTCATACACTGCTAGTGGGAATGTTAAATGGGGCAGCCACTATGGAAAACAGTTTGGCAGGAAGCCAAAACAGTTCCCAGGAAGCCATCCCATGACAGCAGACAACTTATGGATCCACTCTCAGGCCCTATAGTACCACTGCCCAAAACCATCGGGCAAACTCCTATTTGCCCCTAAATGCCAGGCTGAAACACCACTTCACAGTGCTGTGGTGCAGGAACCACCCCTACAGCTACCCTCCACTAAATACACCTGTATCTATCAAAGAGATACATCAACCCTCAAACGTCTCATCTGGAGTCAACACCAAAGTCTCAAATTCTAGACACAGCTAAGGTCACTACCATCACTCCCCTCCCACCAACCATCCATCCAAACAGTCCAGAGTTTTTTCACCTCAACCAATGACCTCTTAGAAATCAGAAGCAACTGGCAGAAAGGCTTTAGCTGTTATCATCCTCTACCTCTCACCTCACTACCAAAATACATGCAAGTGGTTTCAGGTCTGTTTATGAATGATGATACTTTTGGTTTTGGAGAATGTTACGCTCATCATATGTGCACACACACACGCACACACACACACAAAGTGACCCCAGGAAATGTAAAGCACCAAAGGGGATTCTAATCTTCCAAACCCAGTGCTGGGATGAACAGTGGCAGGCCCCCCCCATCATTCCTGAGAGGAGTGTCTCGCTGCTATCCCTACATCTGTCCTGTGTTAGGTCTGTGCAGCCATTCAACCAGCCCTGTATCCGGGAAAGCCAGAGGCATCCATCATTCCTAGGGAGAATCCCTATCTAGATGCAACCTGATTCCTACTTTCCACCTTAAGGAATAATCAGGGAGATGATCAGATACGGCTGGAAGGAAAACCCACAGGAGCTGGCAGGCAGAGTGGAAATGAAGACAGGTACAATATCCACAGAACACTGAGGCTCCCTTCTCTTGCCAAAAGAGAGATGCACCAGTGAGGATGTAAAAAAGGTGCTAGCTTTCCTGATGTGTTAGTGCAGGAACTAACACCTTATCCACTGTCCCTAAGTCCCTTCTCCCTACAGGGCCACCCCCTGTGCCCAGGCAGGGTCCAACTTCACAACAATGTTACATTAACAATGTCAAAGCACAAGACCTGCAGCTCGCCTCTAGGCAGCCCAGAGGGGTCAAAAGACCCATCTTATAAACAAGGCAAACAGACTAAGACAGCTCCACATGGCTCCATCTCAAACAGTTTCAGTCAATTTAGGCAGACCTGGAACTCCTCCTACCTCACCTGCTCCACACCATGGATCCCAAACCCAATGGCCAGGCGAAAACGATTCTTACTAAAGAAGGATGAGTGTGTGGAACTCAGAATATCATGCACATGGTAAAAGGCTGCATTCCAAGACCAGCTAAAAGACAGGCATGAGGGCTTCTTGATGCAGGGGCATTTGCTTTTGGTTATTTTATTTTTATTTTATTTATATTTTTAAAACAGGTAATATATTCACAAGAAAGAAAATGTGAAAGCTTCAAAAGTAAAAAATTTCCTTCCCAGTCCTAGCCCCAGCCACCCTGTCCCAAGGGACAGCCAATATTACAAGTTTTTCTTAGCTTTCCAAAGATATTCTATGCGTGTACAAGCAGATACAGATATATTCATTTTCCCTCATTTTTTTTACATTTGGTAGCATAATATACATTGTTCTATGCCTTATATTTTTCACGTAGTGATACATCCCAGAGATTACTCCAAAACAGTACTTGAAGAGCCTCCTCATTTTTTCATGGCTGCATAGTATTCTTTTACATAGATTAACAAAAATTCATTTAACCAATGTTCAGAGTTGCTTAAAGTGCCACCCAATAACAGATTATAGTAGTTACTTTTGTATAATGAACCTATAAAAGCCTCTTTTCTCTGCCATCAAAGCTGTGCAAAAGTTCAAATAGCACATTTAGTGCAAGAAAAAGATTTAAGAATCAGTTTACCTTTGATAGGAAATTATTTTTCTAAGCTCCCTGTTCACAAAGAGACAGAGCTATGAACACTGCAGATATAACATCTAGTCAGCTAAGGCCAAGGCTTGAATAACAAAGATCACAGCTTCATGCTACAGAGAGGCCAAACATGCCACACACATTCTGATTAATAACTAAAGGACAGTTTTTGCTCAGATCAAAGCCAAATTTTTTTTAAAAGTCAGGTTCCTGACAATTAGTTGAATCCTGAGCAGGTCTAGATTTCAAGTACTTGAAATTAGTCAATGATGAAAAAACCTGATTGATATTAAACATAAGATTGGAAAAGACATACGGTTTAAGTGCTACTCGCTCTTTGGAAAAAGCCAGCTGCCTTCTCTGTGTCAGAGGCCAAAAAGTAGAGAGGGCCTGGGCAAAAACACAAGGACTTTTCCTGCCTCAGTGACAGTGTCAGGACAGCTTGCACCATGTCACTTACACCACGCAAGGGACAAATGGACTTAGGACCATATTCTAGAACCCACCAGCTTCTGGTAGAGGCTTTTGTCCCCTCAACTGTGCCTAGCCCAGGACTGGGTATGAACGGCTGGGCAGAAAACAGCTGAAAGGGTGCCTGGGTGGTAGAGGAGGCCCACCTGCAGGGTCCAGAGCCTTCCACAAATCTGAGGTTGCTGACTGTAAATCTAAGTCTCACGCACATCCTCCTATTTATTAAGAAACTGCCTCAACTGTCTTCCACATGGAGGTCACTTAAAGACTTTGGTCATTAACATGGTAAAGTAAAAGAGGAACCAACGTTGGTGGCAGCCTTCCTCTCTATATATGCCAGAGTCCCATGCTGGTAAGCAAAGGCCAATAGCAGTGAGGGCTACTGAGGCGTATTCCCACTGGGAGCAAGCTCAGGTCACTTGGTTTTGACTGTAAGCAGTTCAAATTCCATGAAGGACAATCACTTGCCAATTAATTTTTGGAATGGAAGCCCACACCAGCCCGGCCCAACGGCCACCTTTCAGGATCCTCCACCCAATGGCTTGGCTTAGCAAGTAGGCAGCCAGCAAACAAAGTCCTCTCCAGCTTGTTGGCTGCCACCATGACTCTCATCACAGAATGAATCAAGAGAAACAGAAAAATGTTCTCTTAGCCAATGACTCACCAGGAAGTCTGTTCATGTTGACGCCTTGAGCTGAGAGTCCTATTCCCATGTACCTTTGAAAAAGCATACATACAAAAATTCTGGTTAGCAAATGATTATGCATCTCCCTTCTCAAATATTTCTTGGTAAAAGACAGAAAAAAAGGAAAAGCAATGAATGTAGAGACTCTTTTAACAAACTAGTGGTTCTTGGAGAACCTTTACGTTTTGATTTTCTAATGGAAATCTCTCAATGCCTTAAGCAGCTGGAGAAACAGGAGGTAGTGTCTGTAACCAGGAACCACTGGCTTCAGTTTCAGAGCAAAGTTTCCTGGAGTCACTGCTTCCAGTCCCTTGGTTTCTGGCTCCAGCTAAGGTGGCGGAATCTATTCCCAAGAAGTGCCTAAAGTAACTAGTTCAATCCTAGGCAGTGCTTGGCAGAATAATGCAAGATCAAGCCCAAAGGGACAAGTCACTCTTCAGCAAAGACCAAAACATGGAAGAAGTAAAGCCAGCTGGATCCATATAGGATCGTAAAGACCCCTCACACAGGGCTTCTTCTCTGGGGTCTCCAAATTCATTACCCTTGCCCTATACATTCACCACTGGCCTTCTCAGTCATCCAAAGCTGAAGGTGGTGGTGTGTGAGGCCCCAGAGTCCCACCCCGTACTCTTCCCACCTAGGTACCTAAAAAATTTAGGCAGCTACAGCCAGGTGGGACCCATGCTGGGCAACTCTGTCAAAGATATCTCAGTGGCACTCATGAGAGAGCAGGTAAGAAAAGGAAATGAACAGGGTTTTTTTTAGTCTAAATATTTGTAGTGTACAAAGAAACAGTGAGGTATCTCCCTAAGAACTTAGAAATAAGAGAAACAAGTCACCACTATCTAAGTGTAAAATAGTAGAAACCCACACATGATGCCTGAATTAACCGCCTATGAGCATCAAGAGGTAGTTGAGAAGCTCACAATATTGAAAACACCAACCAAGACGGCTAAGGGATAACTTTATGGTTGCATTAACAATGTGAATAAGGACTTCCCTCGTGGCGCAGTGGTTAAGAATCCGCCTGCCAATGCAGCGGACACCGGTTCGATCCCTGGTCGAGGAAAATCCCACATGCCGCGGAGCATCTAAGCCCATGTGCCACAACTACTAACCCAGCGCCCTAGAGCCCACAGGCCACAACTACTGAACCCTGCGCACCTAGAGCCTGTGCTCCACAACAAGAGAAACCACAGCAATGAGAAGCCTGTGCACTGCAACAAAGAGTAGCCCCCGTTCGCCCCAACTAGAGAAAGCCCTCGCACAGCAACGAAGACCCAATGCAGCCAAAAATAAATAAAATAAATAATTTTAAAAAACAACAAAAAAAGAATGAAGTTGGACCCTTACCATACACCATATGCAAAATTAACTCAGAACGGATCAAAGACCTAAATGTAAAACCTAAAACTATAAAACTCTTTGAAGAAAACAGAGGAGAAAAGCTTTACGACATTGGAATTGGCAATGATTTCCTGGGTTCTTTGGACACCCAAAGCAGAGGCAACAAAAGAAAAAATAAATTGGACTACATCTAACTTTTGTACATCAAAGGACTGTCAACACAGTGAAAAGCAACCAAAGAAATGGGAAAAATATTTGTGAATCATATACCTGTTAAGCGTTTAATATCCAGGATATACAAAGAACTCTTACAATCAACAACAAAAAAACAAGCAACTCTATTAAAATGGGCAACAGACTTGAATAAACAAGGGATAGGGAGGGTGGGAGGGAGACGCAAGAGGGAAGAGATATGGGAACATATGTATATGTATAACTGATTCACTTTGTTGTAAAGCAGAAATTAACACACCATTGTAAAGCAATTATACTCCAATAAAGATGCTAAAAAAAAAAAGATACACATGGCCAATCAGCACATGAAAAGATGCTCAGCATCACTAATTATTAGGAAATACACATCAAAACCACAATGAGATACCATTTCACACCCTTTAGCATGGTTATTATCAAAAAAACAGAAAATAACAAGTAATAGTGAGGATGTAGAGAAACTGAAACCCATGTGTATTAATGGTGCAGCCACTGTGGAAAACAGTATGGCAGTTAATTGTATGGTAATTCAAACACAGAATTACCATAAGATCCAACAATTCCGCTTCTGGGCATATACCCAAAAGAATTGAAAGCAGAATTCTAACAGGTATCTGGACACCCAAATTCATAGTGGCTTTATTCACAATCAGCCAAAGGTGTATTAAAAAGAAATAACAAGACCAAAATGGAGTCATCTGCCCCTAGGACAGCAAACCGAGACTTCACTGCACATCAACTATACCTCAATTAAAAAAAAAAAAAATTAGGTCTTCCTTGGTGGCACAGTGGTTAAGAATCTGCCTGCCAACGCATGGGACATGGGTTCGAGCCCTGGTCTGGGCAGATTCCCACATGCCACGGAGCAACTAAGCCTGTGTGCCACAACTACCAAGCCCACATGCCACAACTACTGAAGCCTGTGCACCTAGAGCCCATGCTCCACAACAAGAGAAGAGAAGCCACGACAATGACAATCCCATGCACCACAACGAAGAGGAGCCCCCGCTCACCGCAACTAGAGAAAGCCCGCACACAGCAACGAACACCCAACACAGCCATAAATAAATTAATTAATTAAAAAAAATTAATCACACTTTGCACCTCTCTCAGGAATGTGATGTGTAAACAATCTGGGCTTCCCTGGTGGCGCAGTGGTTGAGAGTCCGCCTGCCGATGCAGGGGACACGGGTTCATGCCCCAGTCCAGGAAGATCCCGCATGCCGCGGAGCAGCTAGGCCCGTGAGCCATGGCCGCTGAGCCTGCGCGTCTGTCCGGAGCCTGTGCTCCGCAACGGGAAAGGCCACAACAGTGAGAGGCCCAGTACCGCAAAAAAAATAAATAAATAAAAATAAACAATCAATCTGAAATTTCCTGATTAGCACTAGTGAGGTAATCTGCATGATAAAACCCCACCATTCCCTTCCAGAAAAAGATGTCCTGCCTAAAAAATCCTTTCTTTTCTTTTGCTAATAACTTCCTTGCCCCACCCTCCTTCTGCCAGACAAAAACCTTTCATTTTGTACAACCCCTTGGAAGGAGGGGTTGCTAGATGGGATGCTGCCCAATTCATGAACCACTGAATAAAGCCAACTAAATCTTCAAATTTACCCGTTGAATTTTTGTTTTTTAATGGGTAGGAAGTTTCTATTGATGAGTGGATAAACAGAATATGATATATACACACAATGGAATATTATACAGCCTTAAAAAGGAAAGAAATTCAGACATATGCTACAACATGGATGAAACTTGAGGACACTATGCTAAATGAAATAAAATTCATAAAGACAGAAACAATGATGGTTGCCAGGGTCTAAGCGGAGGGGAGAATAGGGAGTTATTGTTTAATGGGTACAGAGTTTCAGTTTGGCAAGATGGAAAAAGTTCTGGAGACAGATGATGGTGATGGTTGTACAACAATGTTAATGTACGTAAGGCCATTGAACTGTACACTTAAGAATGATTAAAAAGGTAAATTTTATGTCATGTATTTATATTTTACCACAATAAAATAAATGAACACATATCAGAACAACTGTCTAAAAAAAAAAAAAGGTTCAAGCTCACTATCACCAATTATAACATTTGTTATTACATAAAGTCTTTTCCTCTCTTCAAGCTTGGTCATTTAGGGTCCAGGGAGATAATATCCTTACCTGCCTTTTCCAAGGTATCATCTCTGGCCAAAAACCCAGCATGTGAATATGAGTTTATTTGGTTCTGATATCTCCCAAAGATCAATCCCTCAACCCAAACATACAAGCACAAGAGATGGAGCCTAAGTCTGCAGGCTCCAACCCTACATCTCATGCCACAGTGGGGAGAGCAGATGCTGTGTCTGCTGCCCACCTCAGGATGCAGGGGCTATGGGCTGGAGCCCCCAGCCCTCAGAGGAAAAGCAAGAGTCAGTGCAGTGCTGGGCACATAATGGACATTCAACAAACACCTAGGGTTCATCCATTCACAGGCTGGTAAAGAATTTTATCACCAAAGTCACAGGCTTTCTCCCAGCCACATTTCAATGGGAACCTCAGCTTCTAGCTGGTATGAGGTCATGACAGAGCTATGTGACAGATAAGTGAGCTCTGAACTCAGCCACAACATCCCCAGTACTATTCTCCCCTCTTGCTGACATTGGACTTTAGCACTGTGATATTAAATGACTTACAACCACAGAGCTAGTGACATAACAGGCACAAGGGAAGTCCACTTTTCCATCCACTCACAAAAAATCTAGGTTAAGACCTGAGGTTTCCTCTCAATCACCAATGAGGGGACTTTCCCTGGTGGCACACTGGTTAAGAATCCACCTGCCAATGCAGAGGACATGGGTTCGAGCCCTGGTCTGGGAAGATCCCACATGCCGCGGAGCAACTAAGCCTATGCTCCACAACTACTGAGCTTGTGCTCTGGAGTCCGCGAGCCACAACTACTGAGCCCACGTGCCACAACTACCGAAGCCCATGTACCTAGAGCCTGTGCTCCACAGCAAGAGAAGCCACCACAATGAGAAACCCACACACCGCAATGAAGAAGAGCCCCCACTCGCTGCAACTAGAGAAAGCCCACCCACAGCAATGAAGACCCAACACAGCCAAAAATAAATACATAAATAAATAAATTTATTAAAAAGAAAAATCACCAATGAGTAACATGTGTAGTGCCTTGCCAGGTCCTGGACTGATGTGGTCCCAGCTCTCTGACAGGCTGCCATGAATGAGGCAAACAACAAGGAAAAAAATCCCAAACCCAAGTATGTTCACCTTTGGATCTAAGAAGCAGGAAGAATGACATTAAGAAGTCACCCTGACACTGCTTCTCCTCCGTTGATCTCTGGTGGCACTTGAAAATGAATAGGTTGTTTGCTACTGTTGGGTCCTTGCTAAAGTTGTAAAAACAGGTGTGATAAATATCTCTTCATAGAGGCCTCTGTAGTCACCCATTCCACAAAGATCCTCTGTGCCTCGTACAGCGCTGGGGACACAAGGGTGGATTCCCTGCCCTGGAACAGTTTCCAGTGCCAAGTCAGGGGTGGGCCAGAGAATCAGGGTGCAATGAGTGGGGGGTTCCCAGAGGAAGCGAAGGCTGAGCCAAGACCTAGTAAAGGGGATGAGGGGAAAAAAAAAAAAAAAAAAAGGAGCTTGTTCCACACAGAAGCAACAGCATGTGCTGAGGCATAGAGGCAAGAAAGCAGCCCCGTGGTCAAGGAAGTGAGAGGAGTTCAGTGTGGCTGGGTCACAGCTTGGACAGACCTAAAAAGAGCCAAAGCTGGAGCCAGAAACAAGCTATTCACACACAGCCTGCATGCTAGCTTAAGGAGTTTGAACTTCATGGGAGGCCGATGGGAAGCTGGAGAAAGGGTTTAGAAAGGGCGCAACTGATCAAACATCTGATATTTGAAAAATGGATTGAAGAGGCAAAACTAGAGGCTACCAAAATCATCCCAGTGGAAGATGACAAGGCTGGACAAGGAAAGAAACAGTGGGATGGCAAAACGTGGAGAGAGCCAAGTGTTCTTTAGAATACGGTGAACTTACTGGGTGGGGGAGGAGCTGCCCAAGACACATCCCAACACAACCAGTCACCAAAGAAAGAGCAATTCTGAGATGTACTTGGAAAGTTTGGAGCCTAAGTGCCTGTCGGTAGCAGCCCTGCTCCAGCTCTGCTCCAAGTCTTTACACTGCACAAACAGCTGAACAGGAAACATACCTGTATCAGACCAAATGTATCAGACAAACCCAGATTCAAATCACCTCTTCAGCATGTGCCCAAGGGCCCATCACTTGGCGGGTCAGAGTCTGCTTCCTCAGCTATGATCATGAATCCAGAGAGCCCTCCGGGCAGCCACTGAAATGAGTGGACAACCCCACTGTCCTCTAGTTCATGCACTGGAGGATCTTCCAGTATTGCAATCCGGAAAAGGAAAGTAGACCGTCCTTGAAGGCCTGGATCTTGAGACATCTAAAAACAAATGCCTGTTTACATGGGACTGCCAAGGAGAAAGAAGGTGAGCATTTGCTTCCTTCTTGGTAATGGGTCAGGCAATGCTAGGAACACTAACAGACACAGGCTGCCACGGTCTCCTGGGAGGGACGCAACAAGGGCTCTCACTCCCCAAGCTGGTGACAGGCACAGACAGAGCTTAGTTCCCCACACTTCACATCTCCACTAGGGCTTTCTTTTCAAGTAGCAGGATATCTCTGAGAAGCTTGGGGAACAGTTATTTACCCCATAAAATGACTGAAAGTAAGGTAAACCGATCTGATTTACTCCTTTCTTCTAATATGGTAGCAAAATAGAAAACAGTGTTTGTCGGAGAGGTGAAACAGCCAGTTAAGTGTGGAGGGACAAGAGACGAGCGCTCATGGCAGAGAGGCCGTGAGTCGGCCTCTACCTTCCCAGTCTCTACTCTTCACCGCAAAAACCACAACATGGGCTAGAAGAGTGACTCCGCCTCTCTGTGAGGCTCCAGAGAGAAGAGGGCTGGGTCAGGATCTCCCAGAGAGCAGGAGAGAAGAGCAGCAGTGGCCCTCGGCTGACCACACAGCCAGGTCCACCCTGAGGCAGCAGGTCCAAACCGGGGCCCTGGAAAATGACCAGCCTTGAGAATGGACTGGTCGTTTCTGGGGCCCGTGCTGCCCTCCAGCCGCCTCTGCTGACTCTCCCACAAAAGCAACAGTCCGCTGAAACTACTGCAGTCACGCAGAGTTGCGAGCATGTTCCAGTCAGCTTAGATTCTTCTTTTTTCTCTGCAGTTTTCCAGATTTTCTACAATTAACATAAATTACTTTGATAATCATAGAAAAATTATTTTCAAGAGCCAGCTGATGGCTGCATACTGAGGAGGTTGCTGGCTCTCACCCATCAGACTCTCCCTGGATTGTCCCAGGGCAACATTTCAATGCCAGAGAGACACAATGAGGGACCTGGTCTTCAGGGTCAGCTCCTCAGTATACTCACTTCCCTGAGTCTTGACAGGAGGGCAGAATCTGCATCAGAAGAGCACACCTTCAGAAACAGCCAAGAAATGGTCAAAATCCATGCTCAGTAGAGGAGCTGGGGCTCCTGGTGCATCCCAAGCATAACCCAGAGGAGACCCTCAGGAGACACCGCTGAAGTGACACAGCCTCAGCACAGCTCTAATTGACTGGAGAGTCTTCCATGACCCAGGCAGGCCTAGGGGTAGACAGAGGACAGGACCTTAGAAAGCAGGCCTCTGGACTCTCACACCCTTCGAAGATGTACAGCAAGGCCTGGAGCGAGGAGACCACCCCTTTGCTGTAATCCCCCGCCTGGTCCTCAGAGATAGCTTGGAGCGCTCCACGCAAGGAACTTCTTTGGCAACAAGTCTGACATTCCCTTCCTGCCTCCTGAAGAGAAGCACCTGAAGAGTTTTAAAGTGAAAGGGACACTTTGCGGCAGGGCTCCAGAGACAACATCCCAGACTCGGAAGCCTGGTCTCAGACACTGCAGCCTAACTCAGGACTGTGGGTCTTTGATTTCACCCCACATCTCAGGTTCCCTATCAGAAGAAGAGAGGCTGGACTAAACGGGCTCCTAAGCACCTTCCCAGCTCTGGCCTAGAGACTTCAGTTCTTGGCAGAGTAATGTCTGGGTACTGTTGCAAATGTGCTGTACCCAGTTCCAAGCCCAAGATGGGGCAGACCTTGGAACAGCAATCAAAAAGCCATCAAGAACACATCAAAAGAAAAGGGAATTATAGATCAATATACCTTCTGAAGAGAGATGCACAAATCCTCAACAAAACTATAGCAAACCAAATTCAACAACATTAAAAGGATTAACATCACGACCAAGTGAGATTTATGCCAGGAAATTAACACAAGAAAATCAATCAAGGCACCTCCCTGGTGGCACAGTGGTTAAGAATCTGCCTGCCAATGCAGGGGACATGGGTTCGAGCCCTGGTCCAAGAAGATCCCACGTTGCTGTGGAGCAACTTAAGCCCACGCGCCACAACTACTGAGCCTGTGCTCTAGGGCCCGCAGACCACAACTATTAAAGCCTGCGTGCCCTAGAGCCCACGCATCGCAACTAGAGCCCATGCATCACAACTACTGAAGCCACTGTGCTCTAGGGCCCATGTACCACAACTACTGAGCCCGTGTGCTGCAACTACTGAAGCCTGCGTGCCTAGAGCCCGTGCTACGCAACAAGAGAAGCCACTGTAATGAGAAGCCCACGTTCCGCAACAAAAAGTAGCCCCCGCTCACCGCAACTGGAGAAAGCCCTCGCACAGAAACAAAGACCCAACACAGCCAAAAATAAATAAATAAATAAAATAGCCAAAGGACTTGAATAGACATTTGTATCGTCAAAGAAGATATACAAATGGCCAATAAATACATGCAAAGATGCTCAACATTACTAGTCATTAGGAACTCCAAACCAAAACCAAAATGAGATACTAATTCACACCTAGGATGAGGAAGGAAGGAAGGGAGGAAGAAAGAAGGAAATAAGTTGTTGGTGAGGATGTAGAGAAATTAGAAACATAACACATTGCTGGTGGGGATATAAAATTGTATAGCTGCTTTGGAAAACTGTTTGGTGACTCCTCAAAAAGTTAAACATGGATCAATCAAGCAATTCTTTTTTTTTTTTTTTTTTTTTTTGGCCATACCACAGGGCTTGTAGGATCCTAGTTCCCTGACCAGGGATCTAACCCAGGCCCCCTGCAGTGGAAGCAGAGCCCCAACCACTGGACCACCATGAAATGCCAATCAAGCAATTCTTAAGTGTACACTCTAAAGAATTGAAAAGACGGTCACTTCCCTGGTGGCACAGTGGTTAAGAATCTGCCTGCCAGTGCAGGGGACACTGGTTCAATCCCTGGTCCGGGAAGATCCCACATGCCACGGAGCAACTAAGCCCACGTGCCACAACTACTGAAGCCCGCGCGCCTAGAGCCCATGCTCCGCAGCAAGAGAAGCCACCACAATTAGAAGCCCGCGCACCGCAACGAAGAGTAGCCCCGGCTCACCACAACTAGAGAAAGCCCGCGCAAAGCAACGGAGACCCAACACAGCCAAAAATAAATAATAAATAAATATATATTTTTTAATGGCTAAAATGGTACGTTTTATGTTATATTTATTTTACCATACACACACACACACACACACACACACACACACACAGTGTCACCAAAAACACCCCTATGACCCCGCAGGACACACACACACACACACACAGTGTCACCAAAAACACCCCTATGACCCTGCAGGGCAGCATTAGCCTCATCTGGCTTTTCCAGACAAGACAAGTAGGGCTTGGCAGAGCTCAGTGGAAAGCATCAGAGGATCCTGGCCTCATGTCAGAGCCAGAAGAAAGAAGTCCCTCACCATAAGCACACAGCAGATGACAACAGTGAAGAACACAGAACTAACTCTTATTCCTTTTCATCAATTTCTCCTTAGAGGGAAGGTGGATTTTATGGACTGGCAAGCCCACAGACACTTTTAACAAATGTTGCCAATGACTATGGGACCTGAACTTTTTTTTTTGGCCATGCCACAAGGCTTGCGGGATCTTAGTTCCCCAACCAAGGATCCAACCTGGGCCCTGGCAGTGCAAGTGCCAAGTCCTAACCACTGGACCACCAGAGAATTGTCTGAATATTTTTAATTCAAGTTCCATCAGCTGAATGTCTCCAGGCCCACAGAGCTCTGGTAGGAAGTGACAGAGAGGAGAGAAGAGACAAGCTCCTCAGCCTCAAGGTTGAGATGGCTCTCGGGGGCTGCAGGAAGGTAAGTTCCGCCATCAAGCCTCTCAGGTCAAAAGGCCAGTCACCACTGCCCCGTCCCCTGCCTCAGACCCCCCAAGGAGCTAATGGAAGGCTGGCAATCTTGTCTCTGTCAGAACCTGCCCCAGATAAGAAATCAACAGCCTCCACAACAGAGGGGATCTCTGGGGTCGTGGTTACAAAACGGTCCCTGGGAGACATTTCAGGAGAAACACCAACTGACATTTAGGTCTGAAACGAGAGCTAATATTTGATGCTGGGGATTTTACTTCCTGGTCTGACGGGGCTGCTTAAAGCCACAGTCCTTCATGATACCAGCTACTGTGTACAAGCTGCTCCTCTAGCAGCTACACCCCAACCCTGCCCCTCTACCAGAAAGCCACCCAGTCACCCACGGAGCCCAATTCTATGCAGGCCCCCCCCATTGAGAGGAAGGGTATTAGATGAACGGACCCAACCGGGTACCATCCAAGAAAGAGCAAGCCTGAAGGCAAAGGGACCATGAGACAGGATATGCTTGCAGGGAGGAGGGTGGTTCTGAATGTGTGTCTGGAGACCCTCATGCATACGCTACCACCAGCACCATCAAAACACCCAGAGAGTCCACAAGAAAGGAAGGGGTGGAACAGCCCCCATGGGTGGCCCTAGGCAGGTTATTCACCACCCTGCATTATGGCTCCTTCCCTAAAGAATCTCCCAGGAAACTCAAGTACCAAGCCTTGAAAATTTCCAGGGCTGACCACATTCCAAAACCAAAGATACTGCCCTTAACTAGAGGGTATAACCAACTGGCACCCCACCTTAATGTGAGAGGGTTCCCATCAGACCCCACATCCCATAAGCTTTGGACCCTAACCTCTCTGGCCCCGTGTAATTATAAAGCTGGAGCAGAGCTCAGTGTGAACACAGCAAATACTCTTAGGTACTCAGATATTACCCTTAACTCTCTAGTTACAGGTGTTCATCCAGAAACTGGCCTTGAGTTTGCTGGTTTGTAACTTAGCATCTTTCATTATTCTCAGCATGGGGTCTTATTCAAGTAACCTACCATTACATGGAAACTAAGTCCTAATGATTTTGAAGGCCTCAAATTCCATGTAATAAACCCCTTCCTGCTTAAAATATCTGGAATCATTTCTGTTTTCTGCACTAGTCTCAAATGATATAATATACATAATGGCAATAACCTGAATTTGTTTAAACCTGCATCGCTCTGTCCCTTCTGCTATCTATTGATATTTTCAAAATGTACACCATGTCAGGTGTTACAAGAGCGAATGTATTCCTTTACAATTTAAAAAAAAATTATAGGTAAAATAAAAATACATTTTGGTTAAAAAAAAAACAAAAGGCAAGGCTGGGCTTCCCTGGTGCGCAGTGGTTGAGAATCTGCCTGCCAATGCAGGGGACACGGGTTTGAGCCCTGGTCTGGGAAGATCCCACATGCCGCAGAGCAACTGAGCCCATGAGCCACAACCACTGCGCCTGCACGTCTGGAGCCTGTGCTCTGCAACAAGAGAGGCCGCGATAGTAAGAGGCTTGCGCACCACAATGAAGAGTGGCCCCCACTCGCCGCAACTAGAGAAAGCCCTCGCACAGAAACAAAGACCCAACACAACTAAAAATAAATAAATAAATAAATTTATTATTTTTTTTAAAAAGGCAAGGCAAATGTAACTACCAATAAACTCCTCGTACAACAGTTGATATTAAAAGAGAGCATTCTATAAAATAGCCCATGCCAATTTCAGACACATGGTTTTTTGCAGACCAGGGTATAACCAGTACTGCTCAGCAAACCATCCCCTCTATGTCTTTCCTCTCGGTTCAGCTCTGCCTCAGCAATGTCCTCTAGAAGAGACAAGCTGAGCCCTTGGACCATCTGGGCACAACTCAGATGCCCTTCTCCTCTCTCCACCTCTTCTCATCTTAAACTGTCTCTGCCCTGAGGACCAGTAGGTTTTGTCTCATGATGTACCTCTGACCAAAAGATAGCAGCTGCCTGGTGCATTGTGCAGTGAGAAAACATCTGGGGCTCTGTCTGGACAAGAATGAATGCTGCTATCAATCCATAACATTTGCCATGCAAGCTGAGTGGACAATGGGGGTATTTGAGCCTTGACACTTGTCATCCATAACCTAAACTTCCCTGAATCCCAGGCCATCTCTAAGGTCCAAGAGGTAGGAGAGGAAGAGAGTGTACAAGGAATGCTAAGACTTACCCCTCCCCCTCTTCCCTACACAGTCCAGAGCATCTTTCACTGGCCCCTTCATGGCAGGGGGCTGGACCCTGTTCCAGCACCAAGTCCCCTTGTCTCACTTCTAGCAAGAGTCACAACCTCACAATTCAATTACAACAGAACACCAAGGATCCTAGAGCTAGAAAGACATTTTATGTGGATTTTAAACAAAATTTCTAGGGAAGCAGAGGAATGAACATCCTTGCATTTTGACACGGTGTTATCCACCCCTCTCCTAGTGATCAGTCCCTTCCTTCTCACCTCTGACCACCCACTCGGGGCCACTGATTCCCTCCCAATGGTCCCAGAAAACGATGGCACACAGTGCCTGCCACGCAGAGCTGCTGAGACCAGGCTCCTGTGCTCCACTCTGATGAGCTCCTTGCTTCCCCTCTAACAGGGAATCTCCCTTACCTGATGACTTATCTAGGGAAAAGACCAGGGAATTCCCTGGTGGTCCAGTAGTTAGGACTCTGCGCTTCCACCACAGGGGGCCCGGGTTCGATCCCTGGTCAGGGAACTGAGGTCCCACAAGCTGCACAGTACGGCCCCCAAAAAGAAAAGAAAAGCCCAAACATTCCCGAGAACAAAAAATAATGGGGGTGGGGGTGGGGAGGGGTAGGCATGAAGTGAATTTTAGGAATTTCTCCAGAGACTGATCCTTGACCAAGGAAGTCCCCATTTATGAAGAAAGAAGCCATACTCCTCACTCTCACCTCGAAGTTGGAGCCTGGGTGGTGACATACAGTGGTCAGGTAGGTCTCAGGGAAGCCCAGATGTGCTCAGGGCAGGAACAGGTCTTACCAGAAAAGAGGATGCCATGTGGACTCCAGTCCTCTCACTCTAGACCAGAGCTGCACCTCAGTACACCCACCCAACTACACCTGGGCTTTAACCCCCAATACAGGTAAGCAATACAACACTCCAAGCTGCTCCAGAGCCCCAATACACCACATCTCCAGAAACAGTGCAATGTGTTACTACGGAGAGATGCAGCCCAAAGCTCAGCATCTGCCCCTGAGGCCATGAGCACTGGGCGGATGTCGATGAGAACAGGGCACAATCACTGTTTGTACCTGCCTTAGGCAAAGACAGCACCTACTTCTCAGAGCTGGCAGGACAGGCCTTCTCCAGGTCCACAGATGAGCACCAAATTTCTCAACAGCACTGTACAATGCACAGAGACTGGAGTGGGGGTCCCAGGGTGAGAGGCCAGCCACATGCTGTCTCTAGACTGGAGGGCCTACGCTCAAGTAGCTCTGCAAACCAGAAACACGGCAGGTGAGATCTTAATTGGGTGAGTGGATCTCTGAGTCTCCATGAAAAATCATGGACAATGTTGTCTTTCAGATGGGACTTAACAAAACCAGAGTACCAGAGAATACTAGCCACACACAGAGGCCTTTCACCTCCAAGAAGCCACTCTGGCTACCAGTCTTCAACATCCTACCTATGCATCCCACCATATAGGAGAAAGGCCAACCAAGAGAGAGAAGAGACAACTGCTGTAGGAAAGCCATGCCCAGAGTCAAGGACCTAAAGTCACTAGCCGGGGGCTTCCCTAGTGGTGCAGTGGTCAAGAATCCGCCTGCCAATGCAGGAGACACGGGTTCAAGCCCTGGTCCGGGAAGATCCCACATGCCGCAGAGCAACGAAGCCTGTGTGCCACATCTACTGAGCCTGCACTCTAGAGCTCGCAAGCCACAACTACTGAAGCCCACACGCCTAGAGCCTGTGCTCTGCAACAAGAGAAATCCATGCAACGCAACAAAGAGTAGCCCCTGCTCGCCGCAACTAGAGAAAGCCCACATGCAGCAATGAAGACCCAACGCAGCCAATGAATGAATGGATGAATAAATAAATAAATAATAAATAATAAATTATTTTTTAAAAATAAAAATAAAGCTACTGGCCCGCACCGGACAGGAATCTCAGCCAGAGGGGCCTGGCTGAACCAAACCAGCAGAGTTTCTTCTGCCCTATCTACTCTCAAAAGTGCAGGCAGGGGACTTCCCTGGTGGTCCAGTGGTTGAGACTCCGTGCTCCCAATGCAGGGGGCCCGGGTTCGAGCCCTGGTCAGGGAACTGGATCTCACATGCCACAACTAAAGATCCCACATGCGGCAACTGAGACCCCAAGCAGCCAAGTAAATAAATAAATAAATATCAAAAGTGCAGGCAGATCCAAAGTCCTCGTATATTGCTACTGCCCTCAGGATAAGCCCAAGCTCTCTGGCCAAAGCACATAAGCTATTTCTGACCTGGTCCCTGCCTAACTCATGCTCTGTGTTCCACGTGTTTGATGCACTGTTCCTTTCGTCTAGAGCATCGTTTCTCACTTTGTCCATCTGGAACCCTCCAACCTATCCTTCCAGATTCAGCATCATCACCTCTTATATGAAGCTTTCCCCAGACTCTCAGGTACAGGAGGAAGTCCAACCTCTGGGCCACCCCTGGGTACAGCACACACCATGAACGGGCTTCTTCTACACCAGCCTGTGAAGTCATGTGCACAGGCCTATCTGCCTCCTCTCTAGATAGGCCTCAGGCCTGTGCTCCTGGGGCCCAGGTCTGGGCCTGGGACAAAACAATGGGTGCCTCATTGTCATGTGGAGAATTAATGGATGAGCACATTACTGCCTGGCCAAAGGAAGCTGGCTGCAAGTGAAAGGAAAGGCAGGCTGGCTGTGGCCAAAGGACCACAGGGCCTGGGCCTGAGCACAAGATGCAGAGGAGAGGAGAGCACCCGCATCCCACCCCCGCAGCTCCATCCAGTGCTCTAGCCCAGGCTTGCTGTTCTTGGGTAGAGCCACTCATCACATGTCGGGAGGCCACCACCACTGCCGCTGCTGGGATGATGTTACAGTCTATTTTGAGGGTCACACTGGAGCATCTGTCAGCCTAGTCAGCCACACCCTCCATGTGTCATCACTAAGAGCTGGAGACACCCAAAGGTCCATGAACTCTGCCTGAGCATGTCATTTCCCCAGGGACCCTCAGTTTCAGGGCCTCCTTGGCTTCCTAACAAGATCAACCCAGATGCCCTTATCTCCTGGCACCAGTGGCAGGGCTCTGATGTCTCCTCACCCCACCAGATCTGCTCCTGGGGTTCCCAGCTCTGGTGACTCGGCAAATGCAGCTGAAGCCCATCAGTCTAAGCCTGGCTCTTAGCTCATACATAACCCCTCCTTCTCCAGTTCTCCCTTATGTTTGAGGAGCGCCCAGAAAGCCCAGCACCCAGATGTCAAGCCAGTTACCAACCAGGCTCATTTTAGGCCCAACAGGTCTCACCTGCTGAGAAACTCCTACTTATCCCTCAAAACCATGCCCAGGCTCTGCCTCCTCTTATAGAAAGCCGTTCAGTGGACTCTCTACAGAATAGGCCAGAGGCTCTCTGAGGACAAGGCTGGCCTGTGCAGGCTTTACTGTTGTTCTCCCTGTACCTAGCATGCAACTGGCACACAGAAGGTATGAATCAGTATAACCCTTGAAATGAAACCTTTCTAATTAGACAAGCTTAGTGTGTTCTGCTAGAAAAGACATCGTCAGAACAAAGGGCTTTCTGGAAAACAATGACACTGACAACTAGGTTCATAAACACCTTTTACAAAGGAGGCCTGTACTCAAATCTACGGAAAAACAAGTTTACAGATTCAATGGGATGGTAAGTCAATCAAGCCCAGTCCAGAGCACGCCACACTTCTCTGGGCCCACTCAGCACTAAGTACCTTTCAGCTCTGTCCCCTAAGAACACTGTGATCCCCTAAGAATCCAACTGGACATTCCCTCACTCTACCCAGGCAAGGAATGCAACAGGGAAAGGCAGCAGCAGCGTGGACACACGTGTCTGGGATCAGGTGAGGGCATCTGATAAGTTAGGCTACCCCACTGCACACCCTAAGCCCTGTAGCCAGGGCAGGTCACCAAACATCCCAGGGGCTCAGGCTCACCCACAAAACAGGTACATCATCATCTGCTCCAGCCACTTTCCAGAGATGCCATGAGGATGGAACTAGGTAATACAGGAAAGCTACATAACCAGTTAACACCTGGGTCATGGACCAAACACCTTCAACACTGACGGGAAACAGGAAACAAGCTGATCATTGTCTGCCCTGGAACTGCCCCTGGCCTCCTAAAAACCACATCTGGCCCACATGGCTATATCTTAGCCATGAGAAGGCTTTCAGGGATTCCATAAAGAGGCCATAGGTGACATTCACACACCTTTCCTCTGACAGTGGTCAACTGAAGCAGGCCACCACAAGCATACATGACCTGGGACCTTTCTAAAACTGAGATTTCCAGGTCAGCTTAACAGCTATATTTACCTCATGTAAAAATGCTGGGAAAGTTGGGAAAAGATGCTCAACTTTCTTTGGATTTGCAGGCAATACCTACAGTAAGGCAATCTAACAAGATACAGGGCCTTTTCCAGCAAGACCCACTTATAACTGAAATGTTAAAAGCCAGGTGAAGGAACCCAGGTCTCCACATTTAAACTGAAATGTAGAGACCTTCTGAAAAACTGTTCTTGTCTTTTATTAGCTCACTGTTATCTACGAGTAAGGACTCTAGAGAAAATAATCCATTTTCCTCCCTGCAAGTTTAAGAAATGCCCCTCCATTTCTTTGGCAATATGAGACTGCAGCACCAACATTTCAGTCTATATTGTAACTATTTTTGCAGTGTTTGTTTTGTTTTAAGAGGCTGTTCTCATTCACACTAGTTCAACCACATTAAATACATGCACTTTTATCAGATGGTGGAAAGGGAAAATAGATTTAAAGCCCTCCAATAATATAAACTTCCTACCTGTAAATGCACTATATGAGGATAAAAGTAAAAGATGCAATAGCTTGCCATGATCACAACTTCAGTATCATAGAATTCTGGGATTACAGGTAGCGTAGATGCTGGCCTAGCTCCCCACAGTACAGACAAGATCAAAGCCCCATGACCTACCCACAACCACAGAGCCCTGCCCGGCACAGATGTTACAACTTCACTGAGGAAGCTGGCAAAGCTCCAATTCCATCAGTCTTGACCCCAGCAGAGCCCCTTGGCCAGGCATTTTGCATGTACCACAACGGGAACAGTCCCTAGGAGAGAGGAAGTATTCTGAATGCTCAAGAACACACATCAGGGTTGGAAGGAAGGTCGCTGGTGGGGTCCGCAAACTACCCACACCAGACCTAAGGTCTGATGAGGAAAACCCTTCCAAAGCAACTAAAATTATGTTATTTCATAACTTAAACACCTGCTTTGTGATAACAGCCAGAAAAAAAGGGAGACTAGGAGAAGAAAAGGAAGAAAAATGAAAAATCTCCCTTCTGATTTCCTGTATCTGCTTAGATCATCGTAAAATAGGGAGCCTCCCTAATGCTGACTTTAATGAGGACCTTCCTAACGCTGATCCAACTGGTGTTAAAGTCCCTGGACTGAAAAACAAGTTTATGAGTAGCAAGCTCATCTGATTCTGACCATGTGCATGCTGTTTACCCTAAGATGACAGACCAGTGGCTGCCACAGCTTTGATGAATGCTGCAAAGACTACTATCCCTTTGAAGTCTACAGGGGCCTCTACCATGACTAAATGCCATAAAAAGGAATCTTGAATACAGCAAGAGTGTGAAAGGAGGTAAGTCACAAACACCACACAACAGTGGGGGAACTCCATTCTGGACGCTGATTTGTTAATGTAAACTTGTTATTTGTTTCCCTGACCTGTTGATGTATCTCATACACTATCACTAAAGAGAAGCCCCTCCTCTATAAAATGTATCTATTTGTCATCAAAAGCTGCTGCTTAGACCAGGCCATGCCCACAGCCAGGTAACAGAGGTATCTGCTATTCAACCCTTTGCAGCCCAGACCAATGCAGCTCAGCAGCTCACACCAGTCACAGGTGTCAACCAGGAGACCTCAAACTCTGACCACAGGGAACAGTTCAGTGTTGGGGGAAAGAACGTGGTCAGGAGGGGCTTACCCATCTCTTCCTTTGCTGACAATCTTCACCTCAAAGTAATAAATGCCACAGGCAGCAGGTATGGGGTGGGTGGCACGCACTGAGGCTGCATCTTTGTGATTTTTGCCATGACCTAATAGAAGAGGGCAAGGAAGAAATTTCAGCAGAAGGAAATGCAAATGGAAGCCTCATTTTTCTCTGCTCCGTGGCAACTTCATCCCTCCATGGCCAGAGGAAGCCCTTGCACAGTCCAAGGAATAATCAGAAAACAACTGAGCAAACACATAAACCTCCCACCTTTGGCTCACCTCCTCCTAAGAATAGCAGCTCTGCCTGAGACACTGCCATTCAAACCACAGGAGGGTACATGCAATGTGGGTGCATATGTGAGAGATTTCCTAGTGCTGCTGGCAGACACTCCAAGATACAGGCAGCCCACTTGGAAGACTAAGGGAGGAAGAGGCAGCCCTGGAAGACGCCCCCACAACTTAAGCGCAGAACCCTAGGTCTTGTCTGGGATGTCTGGCAGGTGAGCAAGCTCATAGGCCTCTGGCTAATGGAGAGGATGTGACCACCCCTTTCTTCAGACACTTATGAAATTAAGCAGTGGTGAAGGGCCTAGCTCGAGTCGGAGGTACCCCAAAACAAGCAGGAAGGCCCTGAAAAGAATGTCCAGCCCAGTACTGGGTTTGGACACCTGCTGCGGTTCTCCTGACATCAGATGTCTCAGGGCAGAACAGACTAGGCAGTCAATCCTTGGCCTGGTCAGCCCCACCACCCGAGACACCCTGCAGGAACTAAGGCCCAAGCCGGAGCACTCGAGCTGGGGAAGGGACGTGATGGAGCACGGGCTGGGCACCACACCCACCCCGCAGACGCTCTGGCCTTCTCCCACTGCGACCAAACAGGCCAATACCTTTGTAGTGGACGCGGAGGTTGCCCTGGGAGAGGCCGATGTAGTTGTACTTGTCCTTGGGGCTCCAGGAGCGCGGCAGCGGCGTCTCGTGCTGGTTGACCGCGGGATACAGGCGCTGCAGGCGCCGGCTCAGTTCCTGCTCCCCTGGGGACGGCAGCCCGCATCCAGTGCCCCCGCCGGAGGAGTCTCCAACCTGCAGGTTCCCAGCTCCCAGGTCCGCCGTCGCCGCCGCCATCTTGGAGGGAGCTGCTATTGTGTCACTGGGGGCGGAGAAAAGCGGGACCAGATCCGCCTCTTTCAGCCAATGGCCAGCGAGCCAACCTGGGCCGCAGGGAAACCGAGTCCCAGTCCGGCACCTCTCCTTCGACACCACTACGCCTCGCCACATTTTGGACTCCATTTCCCACAATGCAGAGCTCTCCAGGGGCGGACGAGCTTGGGCTCGTAAGGATCTCTGGGAGCTGTAGTACAAATCCCCTCGGCCATAAGCCTGCTCGGCTGAGACACTGGGACACCGAAAACTACAATTCCCGCTGGCAACGCGGCTCCGGCCTCTCAGTTCACCTCCCTCCCCCATGGCCTCTGTTTATCTCCCTGCCTCAGTTCTGGTCGCTAGGGTCATATCCGCTATAGTGACTGACTCTGAGGAGACTCTATTCCCGGTTCTAGTCTACCTTTGCTACTTGGCCTTCCTCCCAGCCCGCGGGTGCGGGGCACGGAGGCGTGGCACAATCCTGACCCCGTCCCCTCCGTTGGGCTGCTGGGACCTGGTCGCCATGGCTACGGACTGTAAACTACCACAGCTTCCTAGGCCAGTAGTGCTGGCTGCACGGCTGCCCTACGGTCATGGACTCCCCGAAGCCGCAGTGCCCCAGCTTCGCGACCACGTCGAGGTAGGCGCTGGCCGGGCTGAGGGGGAAGAGCAGGCCTTGAGCACTTCCAGAAAGAGAAATGGTACCTGATTCTGACCTCTGCACCTCCTGCCTCTGTCCATTGGTTTGGGGCTCCAGCCCCACAGGATCAGTGGTGCAGAAACAGTTAGAATCTCAGATGACTTCTCAACCCAGGAAGGTCGTTACATTCTAGTAAAAGGGCAGGCGCACTTTATCATTAGTAATAGCCAGCTTTTTCGTATTGAGCGTGTATTATGTGCCAAGAGCTCTATACACCATATTTAACCCTCACAACAACTCTATGAGGTAGTAATATCACTATTTTACAAATAAAGAAATAGAATCTTGAAGAGATCATGTGTCTTACACATGTTTATGAGTGATGGAGCTAGTATTTGAACCCAGCCATGTGAGACCCGAACCTGAGATCTTAGCCACAAGGATAAACAACCTCTTCACCCACTGGCTTATGACAAAGAAGCATCTCTAAGCAGCCTAAGAACATCCCATGGCCTCAAGGTAGCTCCTGCCTGTATTCAGGGGTGCAGCATCTGGACACTGCAAATATGATAACAAGTTCCATTAGCCAGGAAAGCCACAAAGTATACATATTAATACAAAAATTTTGGCTAAATACCTTTCTAGCTCTGAGAGCTAGGAGAAGGCCCTTAAGTTCTGGGCCTCTGTTTCCATATCTCAAACATGGGAATGACACAGCCCACCTTAAACTGTTGGGAAAATTTAGGCAGCATATATGAAGCTCTCATGACAGCTCTTGCACATAATAGGCATTCAGTAAGTGTTTAATGAATGTACTTTCTCGCTTCTACTCATTCCTAATGCAAAAAACCTGATCTCACCTAAACTCTAATCCCCCATGGTCAGCTGCCTTGACAGAGAAAGACAAGAAAAGTCACGAAATGAATCACAAAAACCAGACAGCAGGCTTGAGAAAGAGTGTTGTTACCCAACACACGAATGATTTAGGAAACTGCAATCGTTTGAAAGGGATATGAAACAGACTCAGAAAGAGAATCCCCATGTATTTTAAGAAGGAAGCACAATGTAATTGCTGATGCTGAATTTGGTGACAGTACAAAACATCATTCCTGCCCATATTCTTCATTCACCAGTGTTTAGTGGTGTATAGTATATTGGGCCAAGCTCACTGCTTCCCTTAGAGGAATAGTGTGGGTGTCCTCCTCCAGCTCCCCTTAGAGCAGGGCCAGGATGATGAAGCATGGGCCAGACCTTAGCACTACACGAATGTCAGCAGGACCCTCTAAAAGTGACTTTGAGGGAATTCCCTGGTGGTCCAGTCCTTAGGACACTGCACTCTTACTGCCGAGGGCCTGAGTTCAATCCCTGCTCGGGGAGCTAAAATCCCGCAAGCCACACAGTGTAGCCAAAAAAAGAAATAAAGGGACCTTTGAATTGTGCATTTTCCTGCAGCAGGTTTCTCCTCCCCATTGGCTTTCTCCTTTCAGCCTCACATCCCTGGCACAGTAGATTTATGGATGGAACTCAGTAGCTTGACTTCACTCAGTACCAGGACTTACCCCTGTCAAACCCACTGCTTGCCATTAGTTAAATGACTGAGTTTTCTCCACTTTTGAAGTAGAAATATAGTCTATTTCCCACTCCTCTCTGAGAATTGGTGTAAAATATTTAATATAATACTGAAGAAGCATCCTAAACTTTTTGGATAAGTGTATAGACTCTACCAGGTGTTTTTAAATTTATTTATTTTATTTTATTTATTTTTGGCTGCGTTCAGTCTTTGTTGCTTCATGCGGGCTTTCTCTTGTTGTGGCGAGCAGGGGCTTCTCTTGTTGTGGTGCACAGGCTCTAGGCGCGCGGGCTTCAGTAGTTGCAGCATGCAGGGTCAGTAGTTGTGGCTCGTGGGCTTCAGTAGTTGCAGCATGAGGGCTCAGTAGTTGTGGCTCACGGGCTCTAGAGTGCAGGCTCAGTAGTTGTGGTGCACAGGCTTAGTTGCTCCATGGCATGCGGGATCTTCCTGGACCAGGGCTCGAACCTGTGTCCCTGCATTGCCAGGTGGATTCTTAACCACTGCGCCACCAGGGAAGCCCAGGTGTTTTTAAAATTAACATTTGCAAATCTGTTTTTGACTACTGTCTCCCTTGGCATTCAAAACTAACATGTTACCGGCCGCTCTCGCCTTTGAGATGGCCCACACTCTGTCTGTGGAGTGTGTTTCTCTCCAAATACATCCACCTCTTACATATCACTTTGTCTCTCACTGAGTTCTTTCTGAAAAAAAAAAAAAAAAAAAAAAAAAACCTAACATGTTACCTACTGAGATTTTCCATCTGGCAACTTCTCAGGATTTGTAGAGTTCCCCATAGTTTTCTTGCTTACCTTGCCCCATGTGGTAGTTCCAGCAGGAGCAAGAAGAACAGAGTTTAGAAAATTGACTGGTCTTGACAGGAAGGTATGATTTAAACCAGTGAGCTGATGGGTTGATCTGTTGCATCCTGTCTCAAACCCGTAAACATCTGAGCAAAAGCCTTTCCTTTTCCACACTGGCGGCGTATTCGACATGGTTTGCTCACACTTGTTCAGCTTAGAGACAATAGAGAACTGGAGTTTGGGGTGTCACTGCTCCATGAAGTAGGACTAAAGAACCCTGCAAGACAGATTTTCCCAACTGGGTTCACGTCACTGCTCTCAACTTCCCTGGAGTTTGGGTAATCCATGTCTCAGTTTTATGGACAAAGACACTGAGGTCAAGAGGTTAAAGAGCATACCCAAGGTCACCAGCTAGCAAGGGGAATGAAGACATAAGTCTATCTGGTGGCATAAATCACTCCCACCCGCCGCCACCATGGATTACTGGGATCACTTCTTCCTTTTGTTCCACCTGAGTCTGACTGCCCACAGGCAGCCCTTCCTCTAGACCCCCAAATGCCTTCCTAGCTTGAGCAATGATGGCTGTCCCCAAGAGGCCTAGAAGTTAAATTATGATCCACTTTTCCCACATCCTTCTTTCACAGTTGATATCTCTGCAGCTCCTTGCAGTTTACAGGTTATTTTTTAAAATATTTTTTTAATTAATTAATTTTTTAATATTTTGGCTCCGTTGGGTCTTCGTTGCTGCGTGCTGGCTTTTTCTAGTTGTGGCGAGCAGGGGTTACTCTTTGTTGAGGTGTGCAGGCTTCTCATTGCAGTGGCTTCTCTTGTTTCAGAGCACAGGCTCTAGGCGTGCGGGCTTCAGTAGTTGTGGCTTGCGGGCTCTAGAGCGCAGGCTCAGTAGTTGTGGCATACGGGCTTAGTAGCTCTGTGGCATGTGGGATCTTCCTGTACCAGGGCCCGAACCCGTGTCTCCTGCATTGGCAGGCGGATTCTTAACCACTGCGCCACCGGGGAAGTCCCTACAGGTTATTTTTGCATATCTCTTTTACTCTTATTTAAACTTCACAACAACATTGTGAGATAGAAAATGCAAGAACTGTCTCCATCTCCTTGTGAGGAAACTAGGCTGAAAGAAGTTAAATGATTTCCCCAAGGGGGTCCCTATTGGAAACACAGATGTCAGCCTCTGGGCCCTATCAGCCAGTAAGTAGAGGCTCAAGACTCCCACCCTACCTCTTGGACCCCAGACCCTGTACTTCTTGTCCTATAGCACCTGCTTTTGGTATCACACCCCCAGAATGTGGCTGTCACATTCATGGAACTGTCATCACAGCCACAGCTAAACACTGAGGGGAAGTATAGGCCTACAGCGTTCTCTGGGTTCATGGTGAGGGTGTCCTGCCACTGCAGGAGTTGGTGAGACTCCAGTGAGGAGGAGAGGGTTTCTGGGAATGTGGGAAAATGGTTTGGGCCCTGAGCCAGGAACTTGTTGGCAGCACCTCTGGGAATCTGGAGGCAGCACTGAGAAGACAGAGCCTGGCTCTGAGGGGAAAGGAAGCCATGTCTTGTGGCTCTGGGAAGAGTGGAAGTGTACTCCCCACTCAAGGCTCTGTCACCCACCACTTGCTTCTCCTTCTCTGTGCAGAGCACACTTGCGACCTTTAGGAGTTATCGTAGATGATTCCTTCCTCACAGAAGCCAAGAATACCCAGAAACGCAAGCTTTCTCAGAAACGGAAGACGCTTCTGGTTAGTGGCTGTGTCCTGTTGGAACCCTAAAGTTTGATCCCCAGATCTTTCTGCCTCCCTCTCTGCAACCCCAAAGCACCACCCACCTGAACCATGCCCCACCAAGTGGCTTCTCCCCAGTTAAGGGAGTGTGGCTCAGAGGCCAGGCCCAGCAGGCTCTGGGATGGGGGAACATGCACTCTTGCTGCACCTCACCGGAACAGCCTTCCCAGACCTCCCCGAGCAGAGAGGGACTCAGCTCCTGCCCACAGATAACCTTCCCCTGCAACTCAGCATTCTAGAGTGGACCTCATTTCTTCATCCAGCTTGCCATGAGCCAGGCATTGTGCTGGGTGCTGGGATGGTCCCACCAGATCTGTCAAGGTCCTTCAGAGCTATGACTATATCTTTTTGTCTTTACGGCCACAGTGCCTGATGTGGTACTTGAGTGGCTGGCATATGTATGTGCACCATAATTGCTGTATGTATGTGAAGACAGTAGTAAAGGATGTTTCTCCATTGCACTGTTGGCTCTGCACTGGAAGAAGAGACTCTTTACCAGCCTCACAACAGGTTCTCCCTCCATTCATGTTCTTTAAAGTTTTTATAAAAAATGAATGCTGGGGAATTCCCTGGCAGTCCAGTGGTTAGGACTCCACACTTCCACTACAGGGGGCACAGGTTCCATCCCCGGTATGGGAGCTAAGATCCTACATTCCTGCATGCCACGTGGTGTGGCCAAAAAAAAAAAAAAAAGAAATAATATTCTTCCCTCAAATTAAAAATATATTGTGTTATTAAGATTTGGGGGCTTTTGTTGATATGATCATAAGATTGTTATTACTATTTAACAAGCAAACAGCCATTGTCCAAATCTTACAGGTGAAAAAACACATCTGAGCAAATTTATAACTCCAGCTCACAGTGGAGAACTGTGGGCTGTGGTGGTTTTCTTTGTGCGAGTATGTCTTGTCTGGAGGATCTGGGGACACATGAGCTGTACAATTTGTGAGGCTGGGGACTTCAAACATGGGGACCCTGACATCAGGGAGGGAAAGGGGTAGTGTGGACTCTAAGCGGAGACCAAGCGCAGCCACAGTCCCGAAAGATCCGATTACTTGGGGTGTCTGCTCTCCGTCCCCCTCAGCTGCCACCTACTCAGTGGACCTGGGGCCAGGCTCTTTCACTCCCTTTGTTCTGCGCGGCGGCAGTGACACCGTTCTCAACCACCAGAGGACGCTGTTGCCTCCTGCCGCCCCCGACCCCCGGGGCCGCCTTTCCCATTTTCACCTGCAGGGGGAAGCAGAGAGCACGGAGCTCCCGGGAACGCCGCCTTCCAACCACCCGCTTGCGGAGGCCTTACCAGCTGTTAACAACCAAGACAAGAAAGCAGCATATGCCCAGCAATCAAAATAGGGTTACTTTTTCTCTTTACAGAAACGGCAGACAGAGCACGAAGATGGGCCTTTTTTATTTTTTAAGTCTCCCAAAATAAGCTAAATTAAGCTTTATTTCTAACTCGTTTTGTCTGCTCAGGAAATTTTCAAGGCTAGTCTCCCTTTGTTTTTGTTCTTGTTTTTTGTTTGTTTGTTTTTAACTGAAGTCTGGTTAATTTACAATGTTGTCTTAGTTTTAAGTGTACAGAAAAGTAATTCAGCTTTACATATAATATATATTCTTTTTCAGGTTCTTTTCCATTATAGGTTATTACAAGATATCGAATATAGTTCCCTGTGCTATACAGTAGGTCCTTGTTGCTTAGCAGTTTTTTATATAGTAGTGTGTATATGTTAATCCCAAACTCCTAATTTATCTCCCCCACACCTACCCCTCTATCCCCTTTGGTAACCATAAGTTTGTTTTCTGTGCCTGCGAGTCTATTTATGTTTTGTAAATAAGTTCATTTGTATCATTTTTTTTAGATTCGACATGTGATATTATATATTTGTCTTTGTCTGACTTACTTCATTAATATGATAATCTCAAGGTCCATCCGTGTTGCTGCAAACGGCATTATTGCATCCTCTTTTATGGCTGAGTTGTATCCCATTGTATATACGTACCACATCTTCTTTAGCCATTCATCTGTTGATCAACACTCAGGTTGCTTCCATGTCTTGGCTATTGTAAATAGTGCTGCTATGAACATTGGGGTGCATGCATCTTTTCAAATTACAATTTTCTCTGGAAATATGCCCAGGAGCAGGATCATATGGTAAATCTATTTTTAGTTTTTAAAAAAATTTCCATACTGTTCTCCACAGTGGCTGCACCAATTTACATTCCCACCAGCAGTGTAGGAGGGTTCCTTTTTCTCCACACGCTCTCCAGCATTTATTATTATTATTTTATTTATTTATTTATTTATTTATGGCTGTGTTGGGTCTTCGTTTCTGTGCGAGGGCTTTCTCTAGTGTGGCAAGCAGGGGCCACTCTTCATTGCGGTGCGCGGGCCTCTCACTGTCGCGGCCTCTCTTGTTGCGGAGTACAGGCTCCAGACACACAGGCTCAGTAATTGTGGCTCACGGGCCCAGTTGCTCCGCGGCATGTGGGATCTTCCCAGACCAGGGTTCGAACCCGTGTCCCCTGCATTGGCAGGCAGATCCTCAACCACTGTGCCACCAGGGAAGCCCAGCATTTATTATTTGTAGACTTTTTAATCATGGCCATTCTGACTGGTGTGAGGTGATACCTCACTGTAGTCTTGATTTGCATTTCTCTAACAACGATATTGAGCATCTTTTCATGTGCCTGTTGGCCTGGCCTCTTGAAAATGTGAAAAAGTTACCATTAACTGACCAGGGTTAGGTGCTTCTTCGACAACTTCCCAGGTGTTTTCCTGGGTTACTTTGTCCTTTTATAAAAATCACATCAATTTTAATAGTCTTTCAAAAAAAGTTTTCTGTCTTGATTTTTAAGTTTGGCTTCTCATGTTTCCAGTTTATCTATTTCTATTTTTATTTCCTATGTCTAAAATTTTTATTATGATTTTTTTTCTTTTTCAGGCAACCACGGGCTTAAGGCTTTCTTTCCTAATAGTGAAAGGATTTTGTTTTTTACATCTTTATTGTAGTGTAATTGCTTTACAATGTTGTGTTAGTTTCTGTTGTGTAACAAAGTGAATCAGTTATATATATCCAAATATCCCCATATCTCCTCCCTCTTGCATCTCCCTCCCACCCTCCCTATCCCACCCCTCTAGATGGTCACAAAGCACTGAGCTGATTTCCCTGTGCCATGCAGCTGCTTCCCACTAGTTAGCTATTTTATATTTGGTAGTGTACATATGTTAATACTACTCTCTTCACTTCGTCCCAGCTTACCCTTTCCCCCTCCCCGTGTCCTCAAGTCCATTCTCTATGTCTGAGTCTTTATTCCTGTTCTGCCCCTAGGTTCATCAGAACGATTTATTTATTTATTTATTTATTTATTTATTTATTTATTTATTTATCTATCTATTTATTTATTGGTTGCGTTGGGTCTTCATTGTTGCGCGCGGGCTTTCTCTAGTTGTGGCGAGTGGGGGCTACTCCTTGTTGCGGTGCACAGGCTTCTCATTGCGGTGGCTTCTCTTGTTGTGGAGCACAGGCTCTAGGTGTGCGGGCTTCAGTAGTTGTGGCTTACGGGCTCTAGAGTGCAGGCTCAGTAGTTGTGGCGCACGGGCATAGTTGCTCCGCGGCATTGGGATCTTCCTGGACCAGGGCTCGAACCTGTGTCCCCTGCATTGGCAGGTGGATTCTTAACCACTGCGCCACCAGGGTAGCCCCAACCATTTTTTTTTAGATAGTGAAAGGATTTTAAGCAATTAAATACTTGTGAGTGCTTTTCTGATCATATCCCAAACATTTTGATCATGTAATTTTAACATTTCTATAACATGTTGTATTTTTACTTTAAGTAATAAATGGGTTGGGAAAAATATTTATTTTTAAATTTCTGTAAATGGTTAAGTGTTTTAGAGGTATGTTTATATTATCAGTTCTTATTTCATTGTATTATATCAGGAAATGCAAGGTATACAGTTTCTCATTTTAAAATGTGTTAACACCTTATCTGTGGCCTACGATTAGTTTTTTGTATTTATTAAGAGATTGTCCTTCTTTATTTCTGTTTAATATATGTATAAATCTACTCACCTGTCATTATCAACTGTATTACTCTTAGTATTTGTCTTTTACCTTTCTCTGCTTGATGTAGCTTATTTTGATAGGGGGGCTTTAAACTCTTGACAATTCTGTTTCATCATCTCTCTTCCCCCCCCCATGTTTTTATCTATTCAACAAATATTTGTTGATTCTTATTGTGTGCCAGGCACTGTGGATACAGTGGTAAACAAGATGACAAATTCTGTGTTTCTGAGAAAAGATGGGGGTGTGATGACGGGAAGGTGTGAGCGTTGGGATTGGGAAGAGTATCAGGGAGAACCCCTGAGATGCTGGTTGAATAGTCAAGCTGGAGCATTCTTGACCCAGGGAAAGCCTGTGTGAACATATACACCCAATAGTAGCGTTTTCATTATGCCTTGCATCCAGCTAAATGATTGTGCTCCCTTAGATATTTATCCCACAATATTTGCTGAGTGCTACAGACTATGAAGAGTGTTAACAACATTGTAAATCAAGTATACTTCAATTAGGAAAAAATAAAGACTATGAAGAGTGTGAAGTATGATGCCATCAGTTCTGGAAGTATACAGATAGGTCAACCTAGACCCTTGCAAGAGGCTGGAGTCCTCCCTGGGACCTAGCAACAAGGCTTACTATGTACTTTCCAAAATATTTAGGGAAAGGATAAATGATTGCAAGATTGAGAAAAAATAGGTAGAACTAATAGAATGCAAAGAAGAGCCCAAAGAGACAGTGGCATTTTCCACATTAAGAGGGTCAGGAGCCAGTTACCATTAGCCTGGAAGGACTCCTAGAGCCTGGATGTGTGGGACATGGGTGGTAAGCCTAGTCTCTCTCCATCTCAGAAGAACCTGGAAGCTGGGCTCAGGGCCTTCCACAGAGGAGGCTTTAATACTGAATTCAATAATTCAGTGTTCTTTTAAATTTCAAAGTAACTTATGTGCATTGTAGAAAATTTTGAAAAATACACAATTACAGACACATAATCACCCATGGGCCTATCATTGGAGAATAATTACTGCTAACCTTTTGCATTATTTCCTCCATCTTTTCTGGTTTTTCATCTTACCTGGTTGTGCTTATTCTCTAATTTCAGGCTTTACTTAACCCTTAGAGATATAGTGCATGTTAAGACTCTTTGTAAACATTTCACGCCTGTATAAGAATCTTCTGTTTTTAGACACTTAGGAGTTTTCTGATATTTTCATAGTCACAAGTAAGGCTTTGAGGACTGCCCTTAGGCATGAAGCTGCTGCTTCATCTCTGTCCCCTCTGCACTGGCCAGCCCAGACCTCAGCCTCAGCCAGCCTGCCCTCCTTGGGCATTGGCCCCTGTTCATAGCCCTTCAAAACTCCTGCTGTTTCCCTGAGGTATTGGTGCTACCCAGGCAGTCTTTGTGCACCCCCCCACCTCCCCTGACACATCACGCTCTTCCAGAGTGACCTCAACTCCTCCCATGAAGTCACTCAAGCTTTACTGAAATCACTGACATCATCACTTCCTCCTCTAAGAGTACCAGCCTCCCCTGGCACCCTCCAGTCAGGGCTTCCACACTCCTGTGACCTGCTTCAGCTTCAGTTACTACCTGCTTATCAGTTCACTTGTCGTCCCACTTCCATCATACCCCCAGCTTCCTTCATGTCCCAGAACCCAGCAGGGGCTGGCATGTGCTATGGACCCAGAAATGTTTGATGAACAAATGAATGACTGAGTGGATGAACCCTAGAAGTAGGCTTCACTGGGTAAGAGAGTCATTTTTTTCTCTCATGTTTTGATTATTTCATAAAAAGTTTAAAAAACAAGCTCATAAATACTACTACACCCTACCCCTGCTCAAGGTTCAAAATGAGATCCCACTGCTTCAGGGCCCTACCACCTCTCCCCTTCCCCTCCCCCAGGGGGCAGAGCCTAGTCTCTACCCGGGGTCCACAGGTCACCCTGCTGCATCTCTGCAGTCCTGCCTGAGAGTCCAGGCTTGAGGCTGTGCCTGCCCTCCCCTGTCTCCCTTTAGCTGGATTGTGCTGTGGGGGCAAGAGATGGTCCCAGTAAGTACTCATATCTGTTTTCATAGCACAGGTATTCAATACTCACTGACAAACCTACAGAAGAGAAGAAGAACTCACCTTTACTGGGCTCCTAGAAGGTGCCTGAGTCTGTATAAACCACCCTCTATTCTTTCTCGTTGCATTCTCACATCAATACAACGCAATGGGGAGCACAACCATTCCCATTTTACAGATGCAGAGACTGAGGCTCAGACTGTGGTTACATAACCAATAAGGGGGATCTAGGGTTTAATCTAACCCCTCTCTAAGGACCACAGTCTTAATTGTGAACCATATTAAGAGATGTTGGGTGGGGGGAACCCAGGAGTGGAGGAGGAGCCTGGAGAGGAACATCAGGAAAGGGAGCAATATTGTCATGGTAACCCCACCTGTCCCTTCTTATAGTCCTGTCCATTCTCCATCGGTGGCCACCTGTCCCCAAGGCCCACATACATCAGTGACCAGACCATTCTGCATAATCGAAAGCCCTGTTCAGATGACTACCGGCAGCGAGTAGGGTAAGCCAGGGTCAGCCTGATGGTGGACAGGCTGGGCCCAGAAACAGTGCAGGGGTGTTGGTGCCCCAGACCCAGGGCACAAGGGCCTGGTGGGGTGTCCATCATATCTCAGTCCACCACTCCCTGCAGTAGCTGGCAGCAGCAGCCCCTGGGCACTACCAAGCCAAGGTACCTAGAGCAACTAGAGAACTACCTACGCAAGGAGCTCCTCCTGCTGGACCTGGGCACAGATTCTGCCCAGGAGCTAAGGCTGCAGGTCAGAGCCACAGAATAACTGGGGCGAGGGCAGGGGCAGGGCCGGGAAGAAACCTTACTCACCAGAACTAGGCACTTCAGACCTTCAGGCGAGACCAGACTTTCCCAGCTCTTTTGGGTTCCCCTTCCTGGTAAGAGAAACGTATTCTCTGACAAAGCCAGTGAGCAGGCAAGTCTACCAGCATGGAACGAAAACTCTCCTGAGGGTTGGGTTTCTTTACCTGAGTCAGGTGGCCTGAATGCTGCCTCCAGTCCCTTTTGTGATCCCCAGCACCCACCTTGGGTCATTGGGTATCAGTGAATGGAGCCTAAATCCTGGCAGTTGGGCAAGCAGGGGTCATACAATGTCTACCAGCCCAGTAACAACAGCCCCAAGCTTGAGGAACTTAGCCAGATACAGAGAGAAATCTAGATGTAACCTAGATTCTGATGCATATTAGGGAAGGAATCACCAAATCCCTGCTCAAATGGAAATGATGACAGGGAGTCCCTCACTTCTGACTTAGTCACTGACAGAAGCATTTGCTGAGCACTGTCTGTGTACCAGGCTCTGGTGGGGACTTAGATATGGTCTCACAAGCTAAAGGAACCTCGCCAACAAAGAAGCAGAAGCTCAGAGAAGGCATCTGGCTTTGTAGTAGTGGAGCTAGGATTCAAACTCAGGGCTGGTTTGGGAGCATGTGCTCATTCCAGTACACAATGTTGCCTCCAAAACCTTCCTGTGTGTCCGAGTGGGACAGGAAACCACACCTCTACTTGGAAGCTAGAGCCTTAGACCTTCTCCTGCCCCCACAGGGCTGTAAGACGGGGAGGGGTGCTGGTAAGAGGCCAGCTGAAGCACAGTGCATGAAGAAGGCTGGCTGCCTGGAGAGCCAGAGAGGGGGCTCAGGTAGAGAGGGGGAGGTCCTGACCCAGGTCGTCTGCCAGGTCTCAGAGACAGCACCAGGAGAGGTCTCCAGAGAGCAGCTGAGAGGGATGGAGCTGCCTCTCAGATCCCCGACTGTGAGAGACCCCGGTGGTGCCTGTGGCATTTATTTGAATGTGAGTCGCCTGGCAGCTTCATGCTAGGACACTTCTAAGCCAAGCAAAGAAAAACTTAGGTCCCACTGAGGGTGGCAGCTATAGGCCAGGAGGTGACAGTTTCCCTTTTCTTGCCAGCCTTACAGAGAGATCTTTGAATTTTTCATAGAGGACTTCAAAACATACAAGCCATTGCTATCCTCCATCAAGAATGCATATGAGGTGATGCTGGGTAAGACTGCAGCCTCCCTGCCTGGGCCCAGCCTGGAAGAGGCAGAGAGGATCCTACTCTGACCTTCTGGGTTCTGCAGCAGGGCTGGGGCAGCTACAAACTGGGCTTTGAGGTCACCAAGCCCCCCCTTAGCCTTTTTGCTTACACTGTCATGTGATAGGGCACCCCAGGGCAACTGACTACCTCCCATTCTCGGGAAGCATGGTGCGGCAGTATCTGTGAGAAATAGAGCATCTTTTCTATTGACAGTGAAGCCCAGAAGGGTGGGTGTACCCCTGGGAAGTGAGGGGGCTTCCCTCACCAGGCTCAGGAAGTGCTGGGCATGGTGCAGCTGCAGGACTAAAGGCCGTATGGGGAAAGGGCATAGGTGAGACCCGGGTCCTCATCGGGACTCTGCCCCTGGTTTAAAAGCAAGTGCAGGAAGGACTTAAGCAGGAGCTATGCTTTGAACAGGCATGTATAGACTCCTCGAGTTTGCAAGGGACATAGCCACTCACTGTGACCTCAGGATCAGTGTCTCCTGGTTGTTTGTCTTCAATGGCCCCAAAGGGACTCTCCCACCTGTCCCTGCTTAGCCCACCAGAGGGAGAAGATTCGGGCTCTGGAGCCCCTGAAGGCGAAGCTTGTCACTGTGAACGAGGACTGCAACGAGAGGATCCTGGCCATAAGGGCTAAGGAGAGAGATGAAATCTCCATGCTGAAGAAAGAGAAGATGAATTTGCTAAAACTCATTGATAAGAAGAATGAGGAGAAGATCTCATTGCAGAGTGAGGTGAAAGGGAGTAATGTGGTGACCAACTCCCTGAATCCCTCCCACCCACACCCCAGGGGTGACCTTGAGGCCTTCAGCCCTGGGGTGACCCCCTAGCTCTCTCCACCCTTCTGCCTGGAATGATATAAAGAGCCACCACCTCCCCCCACACCCCTCTCTCCACATGCTGCCCTCCTCCTCAGCTCAGCACTGGCTTGGTATGGCCCCAAATGCCAGCAGAGTCCCGCTCCTCGGCTGCCAGATTTTCTCCATAGGAGGAAGCTTCGGCACTTTGCTGCATTCTCAGGAAGACCAGTCTCCTCCTCCTTCTGCCTTTCTTGTTCTCTTCCCAACAGGTGACCAAACTGAGGAAGAACTTGGCTGAGGAGTATCTGCGCTACCTCAGCGAGCGAGATGCCCGTAAGATACTTATTGCAGACCTGAATGAGCTACGGTACCAGTGGGAAGACATGTCACTAGCCCAGTCCCCAGGTACGCCCGAGGTGGGTTTCTCTCCCCTGAAGAGGCGCTGGAGAGGAGTCTGGCTCTCACCACTCCTATGCATTCAACTCTATTATCTGCTCATTCACGATGGGAGATGTTCCTGCTGCCACCTGGGTCTGTGGATCTTCTGAGCTGGCCTGAGAATCATAGACTTGTTGTTTAAGAAGGAAACAATCACTGGCAACTGAGGCAGCCTAGAATCCCTAAGGGCAGGACAGGCCTGGTACTCCACATCCTGGGCTTCTCTATTTAAGCTCAAAGCCCTATGCTCGTAGCACTATGGAAAGACTCAGGGGTTCCCAAGCTGGGTGAGCAGGAAGACCTGGGACATGCCCCAAGGGACACTCAACCCTGCCCTGGGCTACAGGCCCCAGAGGCAGGATGACATGAGCTGGCGGGCCCCCTGGCAGGTGTCTGGAGGGAGGACCCCGTGAAGTTAACAACGGCTCTGAAGATGGCCCGGCAAGACCTGACCCGCACACAGATGGAACTCAACACCATGAAGGCCAACTTTGGAGATGTGGTGCCTAGAAGAGACTTTGAAATGCAGGAGAAGACCCTCAAGGATCTGCAGGAACAGGTGCTGGTGGGCAGGCAGGGTAGGGAAGGGCCATGCAGGTGAGTAGCAAGGACCAATCACCCTGCCCACAGCTGGACAGCCTGAGAGACGACTATGAAGAGGTCCGCAAGGAGCATGAGATGCTGCTGCAGTTGCACATGAGCACGCTGAAGGAGCGGGACCAGTTCTACTCTGAGCTGCAGGAGATCCAGCGCACCTGCACACCACGGCCAGACTGGTCCAAGTGTGAAGGTAATGCTGGCCATGGGAGCCCTAGGGACTGCTCAAGTGCGTGGTCTGGATCCAGCTCCCTCTCCCTGTCTGCAGATGTGGTGGCTGGAGGACGAGATCGCTGGAGAATGCTGGCCGAGGGCAAGAACAGCAACCAGCTGGTAGATGTGCTCCTGGAGGAGATTGGCGAGGGGCTGCTCCGAGAGAAAGACTTCTTCCCTGGTCTGGTAGGGGAGTCCCTGGGCTCAGGAGGCTTGGGGCCAGAGTCAGAATGGCCAGACCTTGCTGCTGAGGAGACTTGAGGTTCTGGGGGAACTATCTGGGGCTTTGCCCTGCTTGCTGGTGGGGCTACAGAGGGGCCCAGAGATAAGCTGACATGGTTCCATACAGGGTTATGGGGAATCCATCCCCCCTTTCCTTCGGTTTGACGGCGTTGTGGAGAACAAGAAGCCAACCAAGAAGGACGTGGTAAACCTCCTCAAGGATGCCTGGAAGGAACGTATCACTGAGGAGCAGGTCAGATCTCTCTAGCCATTTTGGCCTGGTGTGGCTGCCTGAGTCCTCTGGTGCATGGGGGTGGGGGGTGTCCCTCAAGGTGCTAGGGAACAGGGAGGAGGGCCAACCAACTGTGGGCCAGGCTGACCAAGCAGTCTTCCCCCTACCCTGCAGAAAGAGAAGTTCCCAGATTTCTTCTTCAATTTCCTGGAGCGTCGCTTTGGGCCTGGTGATGCCATGGCCTGGGCTTACACCATTTTTGAATATACCAAGCTCTTCCACTCCAATGAGGTCATGAGTCAGTTCTATGCAGTCTTGATGGGAAAGGTAAGCTTGGGCCTGGCCCTCCACCCTTTGTCCCCAGCATAGGCTAGCTCTGTCCCCACCCCTCTAAGGGAACAGCAAGATGGTCAATGCTTCCCCCCTAGAGGAAAGAGAGTGTGTACATCAAGCAGAAGGAGACAATAGCACAGCTGCTGAAGGAGATGACCAATGCCGACAGCCAGAACAAGGGGCTACTAACCATGGAGCAGTTAAGGTGAGAGACCAGTTGGCCACCCCGAACTTCAGCCCAGCATGACCTCTGGCCAAGCTCCTAGCTGTGCAGGGGGAAGGGGAGCCTGGTGGGAAAAGGCCAGAGACTCAGTGCATGCTGCCCTTTTGAGCACCAGTGGGGCTGGCAGAGGGGTGCGGGGAGATAGGTAGGCAGGCCTCAGCCAGGCCTGTCAGCCCTCGTGTCTCCCTATAGCACTGCCCTCAAGAGTACCTTCCCCTTCAAGAAGGACAAGAGAATTCAGGAGCTGATGGAGGCAGGGGGCTGGCATCCCAGCAGCAGCAATGAAGACTTGCTCAACTACTGCGTATTACTTAGGGAGGTGGGTTGGGGCCCAGGAACTTGCCCAGTCCTGCCCTAGCCTCTGCTGGACCCTAGCCTGTGTACCCTCACCTTGCCTTATGGCACCTTTCCAGGACGAGGAGGGCCAGAGCGTGCCCTTTGTGCAAAAGCTGTGGAAACAGTACATGGATGAAAAGGATGAATACTTACAGGAGTTAAAGCAGGAGCTGGACCTGGAACTGTGAGTGACCCTGGGGACCTCAGGCTCACTGAGTCATTGGCAAGTTTTACAGGCTGGGCCACAGAGTAGCACCTCAAGCCCCAGGTCTCCCTATGCACCGAGCTTGCTGCTGGGCACTACATACTGCTCAAGCCTGGGAGAGGGCATCTTGGGGTCTGGGGTATAGAGAGGATGGTCAAGGTCTATCTCTCTCTTTCTTTGTGGGGGCAGCCACGATGAGGTGACCCTACCCAAGGTACGTGAGGCCTTGATGAACATTGATCCCAGCCTGGACAAGCAGACCCTAAACAGCTATTTGAGCCAGGCCTTCCAGCTCCCCATGACAGAACTGCCAGAAGAGGGCGAGGAAAAGGAAGAGGGCATTGTGATAAGCCTCCAGACTGCACTGGAACAGCTTCAGATGAGTGATGTTAGGCGTATGGGGCCCCGAGAGCAGGAACCTGCAAGCTGAGGCCATTGTGGGCAGCCTGAGTGCTCCCGTGCTGCTAACCTCTGACTGTTGTTACAAAATTGTTTGTCTGAACCCATGCTATTCTCTAGGTTACGCTGGGGAGTCAAGGGAAGGGTGGTCGGTCCCTGCTTGGCTGGTCCCAGAACATGCGCCAAAACACAGCATATTCTGTTTGTGACATTTTATTGATGCTAGGGAGCAGGGAGGAAACCTAGAAGTGTATGTGGGGCCAAGGGGTCCCAGGTAGGGACAGGGCAGGTGTTGAGGCCTGGCCACTACTGGGCGGGGAAGACAGTGTTGCCACTGAATGCACAAGGGATGAGCTGCTGTCGGTACTCCAGGGGCAGGTGCCGCTCCACGAGCACATGCAGGGAGACTTGGTCGGTGACCAGGCCCTGCCTGCAGCAGAGGAAGATAGAGAATGAGAGAATCAGCGCCAGCACCCCCACACCCAGCACCTCCCTGCTTCCATCCACTTACCTTCGCATCAGCAGCTCCAGGTCCTCTGGCCTCACAGTCTTGCGGCCAGCATGAGCAGCAAATACCTCCAGGTCGTCACAAAGATGCTGGAAATACTTGTCCAGGCTGCCAAGAAAGTAGGGGTAAAACAGACTGTTCATGATCTGAGGGGCTCCTCTCCCCACCCCAAGTGTCAAGGACTCACCACTTCTCCACCATCTCCACAGCCTTCTTCTCCATGGGCATCTTAGCATAGAAGCTAAAGAGTTTCGCATATTGGTTCAGTCCAGTCTTGTAGGGATCTTGACGGGGTCTGGAGCCAGGGATTCGGGGCTTGGAAGGAAGCCTGGCCGACAGAGTCTCCGGAGGCTCTGAAGGTAACCTGGGGGCAAGGAGTGAACAGAGTTAGCTGAACTGCTGCTACCTAAAGAGGCCACTAATCAAAGATAAGTCTTGCTGGCTCCTGCCAAGACTGAGGCCCTTGTGCGCCTTGGCCAGGCTGGACCAACAGCTCTAGCCATTTCTGGGGGGCAGTGGGGACAGGGGGCTATGTAGAGGCCTGGTCTTTCCCTGGGGCCCCAACCCTCCACAATCTGGACACAATGTCCCAGTCTAGCCCAGTCTAGCCATACAAACCAGTACTTGCTCAGGCCCATGATCCTCAGGCTTTGGCATGGACATTCCCCCTACTCAGCCCACTGCTGCCTGTCCCATTCTGCTAATCCTCCTCCAGGAAGCCTTCTCTGACTGCATACTAACCTAGGCACTTCCCCCCTGCCCAGGCTCCTCTAAGCCCCTGCAAGCAGGCACCAGGAAGACAGATGTGCTCTAAGTGGGCCCCATCCAGCCCACCTTAGGGTGCTCTCCTGGGTAAACATCTACATACCTAAAGGAAGAGTGATAACTCTGTGGTACCCAATGCCAACCTCAATAGCTGCCCCCTTCCAAGAGGCCCATGTGGAACAGGGTCGTGGGATCTTACACTGCAGTGCTAGGCGGTGGAGCTGGCTCAAGAAGCTGAAGTCGCCTGGCCCGAAGGAACTCTGGGGTGCTGGAGGCCAGCTCAGGACTTGCTGCAGAGGAAGGGCAGGGTTACAGAGGGCACAGGCCTGACCATCTCACTCAACCCTGGAGGCCCACAGCCTCCTTATCCTGTTCCTCGAGGGCTCCATCTAGCTCCAGCCAAGCAAGGAACCCTTCAGAGTTTCCCTGTCCCAAGACCACCTGTGCCCAGAAACACAAGCCAGGTAAGCCCCTCCTCCAAGGCCAGGGACACAGCTGTCACTTACCCAACCACCCCCTGATCCCTGCACTGGGCCCCTTACCTGTTCTACCAGAGGTGTCTTCATGCCCTGAAGATCCTTCTGGCTCGTTGGCCTCGACAGCCCCCCAGGATCCCTCTGCTTCGGTCACTTCTATGTGTCCTTCAGGCTCTTCTGCTCTGGTGGATCCTTGTGCTTCTGCCTCCTTCTCCACTTCCCTCAAGCTTTCTTCCATTCTTTCCTCTGCCTCCTCACCTACTCCATTCTGTAAGGGCTCTACTCCATCTTCTCCAGAGATATTACTGCTGATGTTCGGAAAGCCCAAAGCAAGGGCATCAACCTCTTCCACCCTTCCAGCCAGGGCTGGTTTCCCAGCACCTGAATCAAGGGGAGAGAATACAGGCTAGAAAAGCAATAGGCCAGGGCTGTAGCTCTGAGAAAGGTAAAGATGGAGTAGTAAAACCCAGCCTAGCCCATCAAGGAGGGAAGAGGGCCAGAGGCAGCCCCAGGGTACTGGTTTGGAATCTCCTGGCCCAGCACTGACTCTGCTCTTGGATGGAGGGATCAACAGCCCTCCAAAGGGAGTTGGGGGTGAGGGGGTACACATATGGGCCTGAGGAGGAAGAAACACCAATGCCAATTCTTGCTTAAGCTAGGCTTGGCTCCAGGTTGCGTGCCCCACATACTCACCGTTGCTCTGCAGCCCAAGCCCGCCGCTCCATGTCCTGCGACTGGCAGCCCTCTCCACATCTTTAGCCGCAGAGTGAGAGGGACAAGGCAGGGAGTGGTGCACACTGAGGGAACGGCCAACCAAGGGCTGGGAGAAGGGCTGGGTGTCCTCCAACACTATGTCTGTTGGCAGAGTAGCAACGGGGGTTCTGAGGCTCTCATCTGGAGATCAAGGTCCAGTTGGCACTCAGTGTTTTGCACGCCCACCTGCTGCTCTGCTACCCAGTCACCAGGGCCTGGGTAGTGGACCCACAAGCCTGCCCAAGTGGCCCTCAGAGAGAAGACTAAGCCTACTCTAAGCCTAATCTCCCTTCCACAGCTCTCCTTGCTTACCTTCCTGCTCCTTAGCCTGGCATTCCCAGGCTCCATAGGTTGCCCCACCCAATCTGCTCACCCATGCCTCCGTTCTCCACTTCTCATTCAGGTCCCTCTGCCTGAAACCCTTCTCTTATCCTGGTGAACTTGACTTGTCTTTTGCAATCAGGCTCCCAGGTCAGCTCTGACTGAACAGCTGATCCTGAAACCTAGCCCCTTTCAACGTCCCAATAAGCTCCAGCCACCATATCACACCCCTTTCCTACCCTCAGTCCTGTAGCTCTTCAAGGATATGGGGTCCTGGAAGATACTGAGGGACTAAGACTGGGCCCCCACAAGACAAGAGGCAATTTGCAGAAAGAAAGCAGAAAGTTCTCATAGACCTACTGGCCAGGCTTGCTCACTGTTCTTGACTTAAAGGAGAAAGAAAAAACCTTGGACTCAGCAGCACCTCCCATCAATCATGGGGCGAAAGCTTTCCCCACAGGCCAGAAGATGGAAATCTCAACCTTACCTGGAGGAGCTAAGGCCAGGGAAGTATCTCGCAGATCCTGCATAAATGTACCCACATCTACAACTCGGCGGGTAGGAGGTCTGCGGGCCAAACCAGGCCTCTTCACTGATTGTGGCTGCAGAGGTGTGGCGAAGGTCAAGTTAAGGGAGCTGATGGGAGGGACAAGGCACAAAGGAAAGTCAGGTACCTGAGGTCTAACGCCCCTACCCCACCCCAGGAGTCCCCCAGCTGCCCCGGTGTTCTCATCTCTTAGAACCCAGCCACCATGCTGTGAGTATGGAGCAGTTATGGCCAGACTGCATTCTAGTCAGCACCCGCTTCCCCAAGCCTCTCCTCCACCAACTCCCGGAACAGGCAACAGCACCTGGTGAGGGAAGAGGCATCAGCATTCCCATGAGGCTCTGCAAGAGGATGTAAAAAGAAACCATAATAAGTTACCCAGGCCTCTCTAAGGCCTCCTCAGTCTCTCCAGAGGACAGAGGGGGTGGCCACAGGTGTTGTCCAGGACCTCACCTTGGGAGGGAGGCAGTCCCAAGTCCACTCCTTGCTGAAACACTGACAACCTCAGTCTCTGCTTCCTTCTGCCAAGAGCCAGCAGACCTGGAGCCAGGGTTGTGGGGGGCTCAAGTTCAGGAAGCTGCAGCTCCAGGCTACAAGGATGGAGCTTTTCTCAGACAAGCCAGGACACCCAATTCTAGCTCTTAGAGCCCCAAGAGGCTCCCTGACTGGTAATGCCCAGCAGCCTAGCCCAAGGAGGGAATTTACTGCACCTGTGCCGACCGCTTTCCCGTCTGGAAGCCTGGACCACCTGCGGTGCCGGCACTGGCTTCACCACTGACTCTGGCATTAGGATGGAAGATTCCGGGGCTGTAGAAATAGCAAGGAGAGAGTGGAGCTGGAAGGGCAGGCTGCCCTAAATGAGAGATACCACAGGGCTGGTGCCTGATTCTCACTGCAGGCCAGTGCTCACTCACCAGTTAGTAAGATGTTCTTCAGCAGAGTCCGAGGTGTCTGTTCCTCCAGGTGTCCACTGGCTTGAACATGGGTCAATCTGTCAATAGACTGGGTAAAAGCATCAAGCAATCAGTTTGTCCCTTTGCCTTGACAGTCCCTCAAGGTGGGCTCCAGAGCAGAGCTATTACTCAAGAGACCCCTAAGGCAACCAGAGCCCTGTAGTGATCAGTGGGTAGGGCACTTACCCTGGCTCTATGAGAACGCCTGGCAGTCATCTTTGTTTGGCTCCTCAGCCTCCTAGAGGAAGGTGTTTGAAGCAGGGCTCTCTGGACACTGTGTAAACAGCAACAACTGTGAGAATTATGTAGGGAGGGTGAACTAGAGACGGGTCTTCGTCAGGGATCTTGGCTGAAGTCCTTTACCCTCAGGGACAGGGACCAGAAACCACTTGCCCTCCCACAGCCCTATTCCCAGTTCTATGTCAACAGGGTTGTGGATGAAAGGGAGCCGAGGGGTATGGGAAGAGAGAAGGAATATGATGACCCAGCCAGAGAGAAGGGCTGCGGAAGGCTTCACAGAGGTGACTATGGCAGAAGTAGGGGTTAACCACACAGATAAGAGGAACAACTGGAAAAGTATCCATTCTAGACACTAAAACAATCCAGGGATATTTCAATATTTTTAAACCTTTTAAGTACTAGTCAGGTTCTAACAGCAACCTCCACATGGGTCACTCCAGCCGTACTCTCTCCAATCCAATCCCCTCTCAGATTCCAGAACCACATAAATGTTCCTCTGGCACAACTCCCACCTCAACACTCATAGGTCTAAAACCTGTAATGAATGGCTTCCCATTGTCTATAAAGGAACTGCACTGCCCCAGGAAGTCAGCAGATGCCATCTTCCACCCTCTCTGCACCATAAGCTCACCACAGCCCTCACCCACTGACATTCCCACCACGTCAGGCCAAACTCGCTGCTCTCTAGCAAAGCATCTTTCCAGTTCCTGCCTCCTGACTGCTACCCAGGCTATGCTCTGCAACTCCTTTCCCATCTTTCAGCTGGGAACCGCTTGGGAGACAGTTCAGGGCAGATGCCTGGACATACTCTGGAAAAAACTGGCCTAGAGAACATAGCAGAGGTCCAGATTCTGAGCACCTATCCTTCGCTTCCAGAAGCGGACCCCCAAGAACGCCTGCATAATTGAGCTCTGAGGTCCGGAGCGGCCTGGAGTCTCAGGGGTGGGCGCACAAACAGCTGACCCGAGCCCAGCGAGGAGAAAGGAGCCTGTTCTCAGAGCCCTGGACTCTGCTCCTTTCCGAGACTCAGTTTCCGTCTCTAAACAGGGTCAGCTCTGGACCCCCCCCATCGCCCACTCCCTCTGGTTGCTCTTGTGTTGGGCAGCGCCCTTAAATACTCGGTCCGAGAACTCCGGGGTCGCCGCGGGGTGCGCGGATCCGCTGTATCCAGCACGCGCCGTAACAACGTGCGCGTCGTAGGCTCGCTGTCCCGGCTGTAGTCGTCCGCCATCGCCTCAGCAGCCAGCCCTCTCAGCCGCTGCGGCAGCTACGATCGCCTCCTTCCCGCCGCCACATTTAAGCCAACTCTCGCGATGCTGCTGAATTTAGGTCAACTCTCGCGATGCTGCCGCACAGCCCCACGGGAATTGAAGTTCTAGTCCTGCCGCCGGCTTCGCCCGGTGTGTACAGTGGTGGTAGCAAACGGGTTTTGCGGGCATCCGTACCTTGAGCCTGGGCAAGTATGTGCAGCCAGTCGAAGCCTCGGTTTCCTCACCTGTAAGATGAGAGTGATAACCATCTAATAAGGGTGTGTCTGTGTGTAATGAGTCAATTAGATAATGTTTAACTCAGTACCTGACAAGTAATAAGCCAGGTCATGAATAAATAGCAGTGACTATTTGTGAGAATGTCTCTCATTCTCATCTCCCTCTCCGAAGATGAGGAGAGACACATTTGGGCCAGGAAAAAAATAACTGTATTCTATATGTGACCTGATCAGATTTGCATTTGCAAAGACCAATATGTCTATAGAACCTGTATCTATCACAAGAGATCAGTTTGCAGGCTCAGAGGCTAGTGGGCTGTTTGTGTTCCAGCAGAGATGTTAAAATTTCCAAACAGCAGTTTTGAGATGAATTCCGGCTCTCAAAAGTTCTGTTAATGCTGGAGACTCCATTACCATATTTTCACCAATTGACAGCCCCCTGCCCCCTTTCTTCAATTTTAATGGGAACTGAAATAGAACTTGAGCTCTGAGTTTCCTGTGGAGCTCTCCTTCACGCTCCTAAATTGTGTGTAAAGTTTCAGATACTGGCAGTGGCATGGGCATATTTGTGCTTATGTTAAAAAATAGAGCAAAAGGGCTTCCCTGGTGGCGCAGTAGTTGAGAGTCCGCCTGCCGATGCAGGGGACACGGGTTCGTGCCCCGGTCCGGGAAGATCCAACATGCCGCGGAGTGGCTGGGCCCGTGAGCAATGGCCGCTGAGCCTGCGCGTCCAAAGCCTGTGCTCCGCAACGGGAGAGGCCACAACAGTGAGAGGCCCGCGTACCGCAAAAAAAAAAAAAAAAAAAAAATAGACCAAAGAAAAAATAAGATTCTTGCTTCTCAAAATTAGAGAACTGCAGAGGAAAATCATATCAATATTCCTCGTCATTTAGATCTGACGTTTGTGTTATCTGACTTAAATTGCTAGCCCTTTGCAGGCACATTTCCGCGATCACTATCAACCACCTAAGTGCAAGATTTATTTATTATTTGTAAAGCTTTGGACTGGATAATATGGAAAAAACATTAAAAACTTTTCAAAACAATTTGAGAATGAGCTTACTTTTCACAGCATTATTTGTGTTTGCATAGATTGTCTTTACTGTGCTTACATGATTGATTAAACTTTATATTTACTATTTGTCAAAAAAACAAAACAAAACACAGGGACTGCCCTGCTGGTGTAGTGGTTAAGAATCCACCTGCCAATTCAGAGGACATTCGAGCCCTGGTCTGGGAAGATCCCACATGATGCGGAAAAACAAAGCCCATGCACCACAACTACTGAGCCTGCACTCTAGAGCCTGCAAGCCACAACCACGGAACCTCAGTGCCACAACTACCGAAGCCGGCGAGCCTAGAGCCCGCGAGCAACAACTACTGAAGTCTGTGCGCCTAGGGCCCGTGCTCCACAACAAAGAGAAGCCACTGCAGTGAGAAGCCCGTGCACTGCAACGAAGAGTAGCCCCCTCTTGCCTCAATTAGAGAAAGCCAGCGCGCAGCAGCGAACACCCAATGCAGCCAAAATAACAATAATAAAATTTTATAAATATTATTTTAAATAATAAAACACTGGGGGAATTCCCTGGTGGTTCAGTGGTTAGGACTCTGTGCTCTCACTGCCGAGGGCCTGGATTCAATCCCTGGTCCAAGAACTAAAATCGCACAAGCCGCGTGGTGTGGCCAAAAAACACAAGAAAGCAAAACCAAAAACGAACAAACAATCAAAACAACTGGGTTCATGGGGCCAGACCATGTGAGGTATCACAGGTTCTGGAAAGGAGTTTGGAGAATATTCTAAATGCAATAGACCACCGGAGGGATTTAAGCAGAGGTATTACATAATTATATTTTCTTTGGCAGCCATGTAAAGAACAGATTGTAGGGAAGGCAAGATTGGAATCAGGGAGACATGTGACAAAGGTTCTTGCCTTTCTCCAGAGGTGACAAGATAGAAGGTGGGCAGGGCAGTGGGGGTGGGGAGAACCAGGCGTTGCATTCCAGACATTTTTTGAGTGTAGAAGACTAAGTGTAGATTAAAGGTGATTTTAGGGCTTCCTTGGTGGCGTAGTGGTTGAGAGTCCGCCTGCCGATGCAGGAGACACGGGTTTGTGCCCCGGTCCGGGAAGATATCACATGCCGCGGAGCGGCTGGGCCCGTGAGCCATGGCCTCTGGAGCCTGTGCTCTGCCACGACAGTGAGGCCTGCGTAACACACACACACACACACACACACACACACACACACACACACACACGGTGATTTTATGTACTGGAAGGTAGAGGTTTTTTTTTTTTAATTAATAATTAATTAATTAATTGGCTGCGTTAGGTTTTCATTGCTGCGCGTGGGCTTTCTCTAGTTGCGGCTAGCGGGAGGCAACTCTTTGTTGTGGTGTGCGGGGTTCTCATTGTGGTGGCTTCTCTTGTTGCGGAGCACAGGCTCTAGGCACACAGGCTTCAGTAGCTGTGGCACACAGGCTCAGTAGTTGTGGTGCACGGGCTTAGTTGCTCCGTGGCATGTGGGATCTTCCCGGACCAGGGCTCGAACCCATGTCCCCTGCATTGGCAGGTGGATTCTTAACCACTGCGCCACCAGGGAAGTCCCTTTTTTTAAAAAAAACATTTTTATTGGAGTATAATTGCTGTACAATGGTGTGTTAGTTTCTGCTACATAACAAAGTGAATCAGCTATACATATACATATATTCCCATATCCCCTCCCTCTTGCGTCTCCCTCCCACCCTCCTGATCCCACCCCTCTAGGTGGACACAAAGCACAGAGCTGATCTCCCTGTGCTATGCGGCTGCTTCCCACTATTTTACATTTGGTAGTGTATATATGTCCATGCCATTCTCTAACTTCGTCCCAGCTTACCCTTCCCTCTCCCCGTGTCCTCAAGTCTGGAAAGTAATTTTATAGAGCATAATTTTCAATGTTCTGTACATAAAGAAATGACATCAAGTTTGACTTCTCACCAACATTTTTTGAGTAAGATAGGTCTTGAGACTGACTGGTAGGAGTAGAACCGTATCAGTAACTGTATGACAATGAAAATACATAATAACAGATGCAATGACCTTTGCTGAATTTTATCCCTACTGCACACATTTTATAAACATTTAAACATATAACAAAGTGTGTATTCATGTTTTTACACTTGTATAAATGATTCACCCAAATGAATGCACATCGTTCACCATGGGCTACACATACTAAAGAATGCATTTCTGAATTTGAAGGGGTTCAAGCTGTGGACCTCAGTTTGCATTGGCCAGGAGGAATGGTTCTGTGAAATCCACACAAATAACCAAGGATCACATTGGTTGTAAACAGAAATGCAATGGTAATGTTTGGGTGTTGGGACCAGAAAAATAGTTCTTTTTTTCCCCATTGTCCTGTATGTTTCTAGAACATTTTAAGTATGGGTCTGTTTTACAATAAAGAATAACAAACTTGGACTTCCCTGGTGGCGCAGTGGTTAGGAATCCGCCTGCCAATGCAGGGGACACGGGTTCGAGCCCTGGTCCGGGAAGATCCCACATGCCGTGGAGCAACTAAGCCTGTGCACCACAACGACTGAGCCTGCGCTCTAGAGCCTCAGCTCTAGAGCCCGCACCCCACAACTATTGAAGCCCGCGCACCTAGAGCCCGCGCTCTGCAACAAGTGAAGCCACCGCAATGAGAAGCCCACAGACCGCAACAAAGAGTAGCCCCTGCTCGCCGCATCTAGAGAAAAGCCCGTGTGTGGCAACAACGACCCAATACAGCCAAAAATAAAAAGGAATAACTAAAAAAGTGAGTTAACTTGGAGTGCTTTTGCAAATTTTTAAAAGGCCCGATCTATTTTGTTTTTATATCAAATAATTAGAAATAATATATAAACTAGGCTTCGAATTCATACCCGTGGTCTGGTCTATAATCAGAAGAGAAAAAAGTGAGGAGGGAGAGAGAGTCAAGAGAAAGGGTGAAGAACGGCAAAAAGTGGGAGAAACGGGGAACTCGGCAAAGGAGGGCTAGCTTACAGGTAATTCTCCTGGACGAGTGCCTGGCCTCCTCGCTGGTTTTCCACAGCTTCTTCTCTTGCCCTTTAGAACACTTTCCCCAAGGAAGTCGAGGGACTGGGGAGGTAACTTGTTACAATACAAATCCTGTCCAACCGCTCGTTTAACAGCCCTCCAACAGTTCCCAGTCACTGGCAGAATAAAATCACAAATCTTGTAACTTGGCCCAGTTTGTTATCTTTCGGAGCTTCTGCTATTCTGGCTACCCTTGAGGATCCTTAAGGGCAGAGCCTAGCTCCTTCCTGCCTCAGGTTCTTACAGGCTGGTTCCCGGGCAAAAACCAGCAACTCCTCCCTAACCAAGCTTTTCGTGGATTTTTTCTTCCTGGGCCTCTGCCTCCCACTTTTCCCTCTCCCTTGTTTTTTTTTTTTGGAGCGTTTATTTCTATTTTTAGACATCCATTAGTGTGCATTCATTCACATCTATTATCCAAAAGCCTGACTCTCATCCCTCTACAGCCAGGCCGGGTCTGTATGGTTCCTGCAAGGTTCCCAACTCCCTGCACTATGCTCGGCGCACAGTAGGCGCCTAGTGATGACTATGTTTATGTCAATAAGACAGTCAAGGCAAGCAGCGTCTGAGTCGGGGGAAAGTCTCCAAGGCAGACAAAAGGTCTCCCTGAGGTCCTTTGGGGCGCTGAGGCTTAGGTCCTTCCTCCCCTCCCCCGCAGGAATGCCGTGGACTCAGCAGCTCAGGGTTGGGGGACCGCTTCCGGCGAATAACACAACCTCGTCCGAATCCTGGTCCGCTTGCAACCCGACCTTTCCCTTAGGCGGCGCTCCAGGCCGCAGCCGCCAAGTTTAGCGCAACGCATTGCGGGATTTGTAGTTTCCGTGGGCACATGCCCAGGGCGCTTGCGCACTGGGGAGACGCGTGCCGCCCGACTCCCATCAGGATTCCAGGTCCTTGCGAAGGGCGCTCCAAGCGACAGCGTTCCCACCGAATACGCCTCTCTAGTCCGCCGAGGGTGAGCCGTGTAGGGGAAGAGTCCGCTCTACGTGGGCTGCAAAGAGGCCGGAACAAGCGCGCCCCCGCTCCGGAAGTGAGCGGCTTCTGCCGCGGTGCATTGTGGGGGGCGTAGTCCTCTTTCCCAGGCGGTCCTCCGCGGCGTCCCTGGGGCCCACTCTGGAGCGCAGGCGGGCGGCTGGGCGGCTGGCTCGGCGCGGGCCGACGGGAGGCGTATTCTGGGCACGGGGCACCGGGCCAGTCCGGCCGCGCCGGGCGGCAGTAGTGGGAGGCCGCCCAGGGCCTCGCGCGGTGCCGCCCGTCGAGGGGCGGGCGGCGGCATACAGACCGGGCCGTCGAAAGGCTCAGAAGGCCGGTGGGCCGGGCCGGGCCGCGCGGCGCAGCCATGCCTGGCTTTACGTGCTGCGTGCCAGGCTGCTACAACAACTCGCACCGGGACAAGGCGTTGCACTTCTACACGTTTCCCAAGGACGCTGAGCTGCGGCGCCTTTGGCTCAAGAATGTGTCCCGTGCCGGCGTCAGTGGGTGCTTCTCCACCTTCCAGCCCACCACGGGCCACCGTCTCTGCAGCGTTCACTTCCAAGGCGGCCGCAAAACCTACACGGTGCGGGTCCCCACCATCTTCCCGCTGCGCGGCGTCAACGAGCGCAAAGTAGCACGCAGACCCGCGGGGGCCGCAGCCGCCCGCCGCAGGCAGCAGCAGCAGCAGCAGCAGCAGCAGCAGCAACAACAGCAGCAGCAGCAACAGCAGCAACAGCAGCAGCAGCAGCCGTCGCCGTCCGCCTCCACTGCCCAGACCGCCCAGCTGCAGCCGAACCTGGTATCTGCTTCAGCGGCTGTGCTCCTCACCCTTCAGGCTGCTGTGGACAGCAGCCAGGCTCCGGGATCCGTGCCTCCGGCGCCCACCACTCCCACGGGAGAAGATGTGAAGCCCATTGACCTGACGGTGCAAGTGGAGTTCGCGGCCGCAGAGGGCGCAGCCGCTGCAGCCGCTGCGTCGGAGCTAGAGGCTGCTACAGCAGGGCTCGAGGCCGCCGATTGCCCTATGGGCCCCCAGTTGGTGGTGGTCGGGGAAGAGGGCTTCCCTGATACTGGCTCCGATCACTCGTACTCGTTGTCGTCAGGCACCACAGAGGAGGAGCTCTTGCGCAAGCTGAACGAGCAGCGGGACATCTTGGCGCTGATGGAGGTGAAGATGAAGGAGATGAAGGGCAGCATCCGTCACCTGCGTCTCACCGAGGCCAAACTCCGTGAAGAACTACGCGAGAAGGATCGGCTGTTGGCCATGGCTGTCATCCGCAAGAAGCACGGAATGTGAACGAGTCCCTTTTCGGCCTTCGGGACTCCCAGACTCCTGCCAGCTTAGAGGGACCTGAGGCCGCCGCTGTTGAAGTCCCTCATACTCCTGGGGCACTGGTTGGTAGTACTGAGCCTTAGGGCAGCTGGACTCTTTTGCTGGTGACCAAGCACCCTCTCTTGTTTCCTCCTGAAATAAGGTCCTGAAGTCTGGGATCTCAGACTGCACTGGTGACACCAGCAATTATGACTTTGTCTACCCCTCCCCACCTTCACTCCCCAACCCCAAGTTTATGTTGCAGGTTCTGGTTAAGCAGAGGCTTCAGAACCACTGAACTTGAAACTTATCCCTTAGGGATGCAGGCGAGATGCCCAAGGACTGTGGCTTTGGGAAGACAACTAAATCTTGAGTTTGGCTGGCAATCAGAGACAACTCTTCTGTGTGTAGTGATAAGAGATCCAAGTAACATCAGTTCTACTTTTTGTGCTTTTCCTTCCCAGGTGCAGCCTGTGATTCTGATGGGGACTGGCAGGTCTGTGCCTCTGCCTCCTAGGACCTCCCTCCCAGGAGGCCATCGACAGGGGGATCTAGGTGACCTGTTGATGGAGATCCAGCTTGCCAGGGACTTAGGTCTATCCTGTTATGTTTGCTACTGGTTACAAATTCTATTTTCTGTACAATTAGTCAGACTAAAGTTTTCACTGTGTTTGTTTGGCAAAACAGATTAAACAGAAAGTAAGGTTTTTATTTGGGTTTCGCCAATTTATTTTTATAAGGACTCAGCTAAGGGTCCCTGAAACATGGGGAGATGGACTTCCTGATAGGCCTCCACCTTCTCCGCCTTAGGTCTCAAGGACCAGGCTGACCCTGAGAGTAGAGATGCTTCAGTGACTAGGTTTCTCCATAAAGAGGCCCTAAGCACAAGGACCCTGGCCTCATAAGGTCTTTGCAGAGTTCCAGCTCACCCCGAAGAGTTTGGAAATTGCACCAAATGGTCCTGGTTTGTCCATGGGTTAGCTCCCTGTGTCAGCTCCCTGTGTCCTTTCAACTGGGAGAAGTAGCAGCTGAGAACTAAACTGAATTGTGGCAGCCCACTTCTCTGAGGGTTTTGAATTCCTTAAGAATTTTCAGCTGGAGTTGAATTTTGCTCACCATTATAGCCCTTAGGCCTAGTATGGTGTCTGGCACACATGGGCATGCAGTTACTTAAATCACTGAAGACCATAGCTGGAGCCAGCCATGGACTCTTATACAGATACCTTTGACTTTGGTACACTTTCATTGTGAAGGAGGTGGATCCATAGAGGACTTTAAGCATAGGAGTTGGGAATTTGTGACCCCTTGACTCATTTTCTTGGCTGTTAACATCTTTAGATTGGATATTGTAGTGGCAAGGTGACATTTTTATCTATGGTTCCAAGTAATTTAGCTCAAAGCTAGCTACAAATGCCTTTAAAGCTAGCCATGTTTAACATGGGTGTTGGGGCACAAATGGACACTTATTGGGCTCCATAAAACATATGACTCCTTTCTCTGTTACATATGGAAAAAGCCACTTACCTGGGCGCTTTCCCTGTGGTTTCAAACTGCAGTGACTCTAAAATAAATGTCTCTCTAGTTTCTGCTCTCCTTCTGGCCCCTTGGCACTGACTTGAGAAACAAGTCTGTGGTGGGGAGGAGGGGTGGGAGATGGGTTGTGCAGGTACCTGGATGTGGAAGGGACTGTATCTCTCCCTTCCTAGGGTTAGTTCCGGCTTGTCATAAGGTGGTGGAAGCACAGCAGTGCCCTTCCAGGCCAGGTGGGACTGAAGCCCTTTATGGGTAGGTATTGGATCAGTTGCTCAACTGTCCCCACTCTCCTTCATTACGACTGAGGATTTTCCCAGGCCCAAGCTATGCTCTTTAGTGTGTCCTTTAGCTCCTGTGTGTTGAAGGGACTTAGACTGTTTCCCTTGAACCTCTCAGCAGCACTCCCAGGACAGGGTGAGGGCCAGACTAGCTAGGACTCTCTGATGTCTGGATGTTGTGAGCACACAACCTATCTGGTGTTTTAGCTTCTGGAGGGGAGGAGGACAGCTCAGAGCAAGGGGGGTCCTAGATACACCGCAAGCAGTGCAATGCAGAGTCTCCCTGAGTAAGTAACAAGAGAAGATTCTAGTCAGGCAAAGTAATACAGATCTGGGATTTAATTAAACAGAAGCCTGGCCTGGTCGTATGAGGCATTCCCGGGAGGAACAGTGGGGGTGACGGTGATCTGTGAAGGACCCTTCTGGAAGAACAAGAGAACTGAGAAATCTCTGGTCAGGAGAAGACTTGTCGCTATAAACTTTACCTGTGATGACCCTGGCTTAGCTGCAGAGCATTTACCCAGCAGGCCTGAACTGGAGACAGGCCTTACTTCAAATGTTTGCGTTGCCCGGGAAACGATGAAAATGGGCGTTGAAAGGAAAGGGCAATGGGCGGGAGGGAGATTATGGACAATTTTATCATTTAAATCACGGGGAAGGTTTGGGCCTGCCAGTTATTACTCTTTTCTCTTAATAAAAATGAAACTCTTAGCTGCCCTGTCTGCTGGAAAAAAAAAACAAAAAACAAACTTGTGAGAATGTCTCGTAGACCCTAACTGCAGAAATATAAAGAGTAATCTTGTCTCCAGCCCAAGAAAAGCCTCGCCTGCTTGAAACCAGTTTTGGGTCCGACTAGCACCGGGCAGGGCGCAAGAATGTTGGTACAAACAAAGCTGTGCGTTCCGCCCCGACTGGCCTTAGAGCAACACTCGGAAGAGCTGCAGGGGCGGCCAGAGCACCAAAGGGGAGGGGGCTTTGCGAGCGGAAACAGCTCAGGGGCCTAGGGAGGGGCGGCTAGGCCAGTTTGGGGCCAGGCCGAACTCCCACGGAGGCGGGGCCAACACCGAACGGCCGCGCAACCAGAGCTAGGCCGGACCAGCTGGGACTTGGCGATAACTGAGCCCTGACCCCCGCCTGGCGCCAAGCTCGGGTGTTCCAGAGGCTTCCGCTAGACCACAATTCTCAGGGGCTCGCCTCGGCGGCCTCCCTCCTTGACTTAGTCTCCCCTCCCGCGCTGCGGGCCGTGTCTGGGCCTCGGCGCATAGGACGTCGGGAACTGTAGTTTTCTCCTGGCGCACCTATGCCAAAAAGGAGAACGGGGGGAACTGCGTTTCCCAGAGTGCAGCGGGGTGGCAAGGGAAGGCAGGGGGGAAGGGACAGTCGGTCGCAGACCGCGCTGGGTTGCCGCCGCCGCTGCAGCCATCGTGCCAGCCCCTCGGGTGAGTGTCGGGGCTAGCGCGCTGGGGCGGGGGCTGGGCCGCAGGAGCCGCGCTCCGGGTCGCCTGGAGTCTCAGCTGCGAGTCCCAGGGCCGCCCCTCCCCTCCCCCCCCCGGCGGCCCGAAGCCGCGCGGGGCCGGGGCCATGTGTCGCGCGCGGCTCCGCCTCCCGTCGGTCCTCTGAGGCGGCGGCCGGGGGAACACAGAGAGAGACAGCCAGGAACCCATTTCAGGCGTACCGTGCCCGTGGCGGGCACACCGGACCGCGCCGGGGCCGGGCCTTTTTCTCTGTTCTGGACCACCCGGATGGGGCTCTCCGGGCCCCGCCCCGTCTGGCCTAGCCTGGCCTGCCCGAGTCCTGCAAACTCTGCAGGCAGGCTGGCGGGCGGACCCCAGCCACAAGTCCTGCCGCCCGCCTGCCAAGGATCCGGGGATGGGCAGGTGCCACCCGGCCGGCTCCGGAGTCAGCACTGGGTAAGGGCGCCCGCCTGCCGCAGCCCTACCCTCACCCGGTTCTCAGCCATAGCTCGGCTGGGATGTAGGTGAACGCTACCTTGCTTGTCTGCCCGCTGAGAGTGCACAAAACCTATCTCCCACCCTGGAACTCAGATTCTCCTGCATCGAGGCCGGGTCAGGGAATCTGGGGTAGGGAGTGGGTTCCACGTGGGACTTCACCCCTGGCCAGTCTTGGAGGATCTGGCCTGATGAGATGAGACGGCTCCGGACTCGTAGGCTCAGTCCCCGCCCTTCCCTCTGTCAGTGATCAGGCCCCAGCCGTGGGTGGGTTGGCCGGCCGCGTTAGTGGAGGGAGGGAAGGGAGGGAGGAAGCCAAGGAGGTAAGGCTGAATGTGTGAGCCTCCAACACATCGTTAGATCTCTTCAGCACAGCCTAATCCTCGCTTCTGCCCCTCCCAGAGTCATCTGCCCTTTTCCCACAGAGGAGGATGATTCGATAAGAATGGTAACGGTAAGGTGGGGTTTAATGGAGGGAAAATTAGAATCCAGGTCTGAGGTCCCTTGGCCTAGTGCCAAACAAGAGGCTGGGCTGCAAGCGACATTGGGCATGGGGCACATCTGGGCTGTGGGGCTCAGATTCATGCTCTGTGAGGCCCTTCTGAAGCCTGGGTGGCAGCACTAGAGCTGGAGGCTGCAGAAAGTCAGGCTTCCCTCACCTGCCTGATCACTTTCCAACAACTGAGTGACCTATGAACAGGCAGGAAGCTGGTTGGGCCTTGGGAAATTGCCTTTAATGATGGCTCCAAAGACTCCATTGATTTCTGGGAGTAGAAAAGTATCTAGCCATAGAGTAGTCTTCTAGCAGGCTTTGTAAAGACACTCCTGATTGGTGATAAAATTAAGGGACAAGTCCAGAGAAGACCATGGGATATGGAGAAGAGACAGTTCGTTAAGCCTTGATTCCTCTGACCCCAGTGTAGCTTCTGAGCCACAGTTCTTGCAGGGATAAAGAAGCAGCTAAGTCTCTGCAGACCTGGCCTCAGCAGCATGCAGTTCTTTTAGTAGAGTTGAGTTAGGCCTGTGATGCAGGAAGCCACCATCCCTGGATTTTTTTTCCTTGAGTATTTCCCCAGGTAATATTTTTCTGGTCATTGAACTCTAGCCTTGGAAGTTTTCCTGCAGTTGAATTGCATTCTCCCTGGTTAAGGAGGACCGGCAAGGAAGGTTCTGTCCAGATCTTGTCACCAGGACCTGCATTCTCTCTGGACTCAACCTCCTAGTCCACATCCTAGCCCACGAGCACATGGGAGTCAGGTTCATTCAGCAGACTCAGGAGAGGCCTGGTTTGCCAGTGGAGGTGGGCAACAAGGAGGGACCACCCACAGGACACAAATAGGATCAGTGTGGTTGGATCTCTTAGTGCTATAAGTAGTTGTTCCAAGACCTTGAGATTGTCTGGGTTGGTTCTTTCTAGGACACTGGTGTCAGGTGAATTAGGCTTTATGGCTGTGGATTAGTTCACACATTGCAAAGCCCTAGGTGACTTGAAAACAAGGGTTCTCTTCAAGGTCAAAATGTTGCTGTTCCTTGGGAAAAAGGAACAAAGGTTAATTGGGAACTGGAGGAATTCAGGCCCCTCCCTCTCATTCCAATCGTTAAGTTCCTTATAAATTCTGTGTCTGGGGTCATCTAGGCATTGCTAGGCATCCTGACCCCCATAAATCCTTGACCTTTCTGGAATTTGGCAGGCTGTCTGTGTCTCAGAGCTCAGAGATACGAGAAGAACCCTGAGGTTCTCCAGAATCAGTCTGCACCCTCTATTCATGTAGGGCTGACTTGGGAGGTGGGGCCTGGCATGGGATAGTCAGGATATGGCTGCGTAAGCAAGGGGGCAGGCTGTGAGGATGCTGGGTTCTCAGCCAGCTCAACTAGGTCCTTAGTGACATGGAGCCCACCTCTCCTCTCTGAGCCACATTTCATTTTATTTTGCTGTCTTTGCAGTTGGTGGGTTGGGATGGAAAGAATGATTTAAGTGAAAGAATACTCAAATTTTAGAACTGGAAGGCACCTTATATCAAAAAATTCTGGAATACCCTTACTGAGGCTTTAGTATCTTGCTTGAAATTATTTTTTTTTCTCCTTTTACACCAATGATCCATTTTATTCAGGAACCATTCTTGCAGTGCTTTCTATATGTCAGCCCACTGGGCTGAGGCTGGAGGTAGAATATTGAATCCTACCAAGTCCTGGTGCTGGGGAAAGGATGTCACAGTAGTGGAAGAGACAGAGGTAATGTTGCTATTAAGTACTGAGGGCTAAGTTGAAGGGACCCACAAGGGGCTCTTGGCCCTTTGCAAAAGAGGGGGCTTCTGAATGATTAGAGCACCAGAGAGGAAAGTCTGTTAGTGAGCCCACTCTCCTTTCCAGTGCCTGGAGAAACCACAGAACAAGGTGTACTTCAGGATGTTGGGGCCAGGAAAGTCTGGGGTCCCTTGAGAAACTTGGCTGTCACCACTCCAAATTGCTATGGCTGTTGAGTCTAGCAGCTTCTATTGGTAGCTTCTCCATTCCTCAGGGGTCTCTGCTGGGTGTTCTCCTGGTGCCTGAGAATCTTACCAGCATTCTGTGGTTCCCTGCCTGGAACCTGGGTTTGTGGCTTCTGTCTCTTTTGAGACCCTCTCAGGTCACTTATTCAAGTGCCCAGTGCTCCTGGAGTGATGTATATCAGGACATCTTCCCAGAGTCAGACAGAGGCGCTCTCCCTAGAAGAGAAAGGGAATAGTCCTTTTGGAGAGAGGGGGGTGGATCCAAAAAAGTCTTCCACAGGATGGACATTGAAAGTTGGGCAGGATTTCTGTGCGCTGGGGTTGAGCTGAACCTCCTGATGGGCCTCCTTTTTAATTTTCTTTAATTTAATTTAATTTTTCTATACTGCAGGTTCTTATTAGTTATCTATTTTATACATATTCGTGTATACATGTCAATCCCAATCTCCCAATTCATCCCACCACCACTGCCCCCCCGCCCCACCACTTTCCCCTCTTGGTGTCCATACGTTTGTTCTCTACATCTGTGTCTCTATTTCTGCCCTTCAAACTGGTTCATCTGTACCATTTTTCTAGGTTCCACATGTATATGTTAATATACGATATTTGCTTTTCTCTTTCTGACTTATTTCACTCTGTATGACAGTCTCTAGGTCCATTCATGTCTCTACAAATGACCCAATTTCGTTCCTTTTTATGGCTGAGTAATATTCCATCGTATATATATACTACATCTTCTTCATCCATTCGTCTGTTGATGGGCATTTAGGTTGCTTCCATGACCTGGCTATTGTAAGTAGTGCTGCAATGAACATTGGGGTGCATGTGTCTTTTTGAATTATGGTTTTCTCTGGGTATATGCCCAGTAGTGGGATTGCTGGGTCATATGGTAATTCTATTTTTAGTTTTTTAAGGAACCTCCATACTGTTTTCCATAGTGGCTGTATCAATTGACATTCCCACCAATAGTGCAAGAGGTTCCGATTTCTCCACACCCTCTCCAGCATTTGTTGTTTGTAGATTTTCTTTTTTTGGCTGCATTGGGTCTTCATTGCTGTGCATAGGCTTTCTCTAGTTGCAGCAAGTTGGGGCTATTCTTCGTTGCAGCAGGCGGGCTTTTCATTGCAGTGGCTTCTCTTGTTGCGGAGCACAGGCTCTCTGCACGTGGACTTCAGTAGTTGTGGCTCGTGGGCTCTAGAGCGTAGGCTCAGTAGTTGTGACACACAGGCTTAGTTGCTCCCTGGCATGTGGGATCTTCCCAGACCATAGGTCGAACCTGTGTCCCCTGCGTTGGCAGGTGGATTCTTAGCCACTGCGCCACCAGGGAAGTCCCGTTTGTAGATTTTCTGATGATGCCCATTCTAACTGGTGTGAGGTGATACCTCATTGTAGTTTTGATTTACATTTCTCTAATAATTAGTGATGTTGAGCAGCTTTTCATGTGCTTCTTGGCCATCTGTATGTCCTTGGAGAAATGTCTATTTAGGTCTTCTGCCCATTTTTTGATTGGGTTGTTTATTTTTTTGATATTGAGCTGCATGGGTTGTTTATATATTTTGGAGATTAATCCTTTGTCCATTGATTTGTTTGCAAGTATTTTCTCCCATTCTAAGGGGCTGTCTTTTCGTCTTGTTTGTAGTTTGCTTTGCAAAACCTTTTAAGTTTCATTAGGTCCCATTTATTTATTTTTGTTTTTATTTCCATTATTCTAGGAGGTGGATCAAAAAAGATATTGCTGTGATTTATGTCAAAGAGTGTTCTTCTTATGTTTTCTACTAAGAGTTTTATAGTGTCCAGTCGTACATTTAGGTCCTAATCCATTTTGAGTTTATTTTTGTGTATGGTGTTAGGGAGTGTTCTAATTACATTCTTTTACATGTAGCTGTCCAGTTCTCCCAGCACCACTTATTGAAGAGACTGTCTTTTCTCCATTGTATATCCTTGCCTCCTTTGATGTAGATTAGTTGACCGTAGGTGCGTGGGTTTATCTCTGGGCTTTCTATCCTGTTCCATTGATGTGTATTTCTGTTTTTGTGCCAGTACCATATTGTCTTCTTTACTGTAGCTTTGTAGTATAGTCTGAAGTCAGGGAGTCTGATTCCTCCAGCTCTGTTTTTTTCCCTCAAGACTGCTTTGGCTATTCGGGGTCTTTTGTGTCTCCATACAAAATTTTTTTTTTTTTTTTTTTTTTTTTGCGGTACGTGGGCCTCTTACTGTTGTGGCCTCTTACTGTTGTGGCCTCTCCCGTTGCGGAGCACAGGCTCCAGACGCGCAGTCTCAGCGACCATGGCTCACAGGCCCAGACGCTCCACGGCATGTGGGATCTTCCCGGACCGGGGCACGAACCCGTGTCCCCTGCATTGGCAGGCGGACTCTCAACCACTGTGCCACCAGGGAAGCCCTCCATACAAATTTTAAGATTTTTTTGTTCTAGTTCTGTAAAAAATGCCACTGGTAATTTGATAGGGTTTGCATTGAATCTGTAGATTGCTTTGGGTAGTATAGTCATTTTCACAACATTGATTCTTCCAATCCAAGAACATGGTATATCTCTCCATCTGTTTGTGTTGTTTTTAATTTCTTTCATAAGTGTCTTATAGTTTCCTTCATACAGGTCTTTTGTCTCCTTAGGTAGGTTTATTCCTGGGTAGTTTATTCTTTTTGTTGCAATGGTAAATGGGAATGTTTCCTTAATTTCTCTTTCAGATTTTTCATCATTATTGCATAGGACTGCAAGAGATTTCTGTGCATTAATTTTGTATCCTACAACTTTACCAAATTCATTGATGAGCTCTAGTAGTCTTCTGGTGGCATCTTTAGGATTCTCTATGTATAGTATCATGTCATCTGCAAACAGTGACAGTTTTACTTCTTCTTTTCCAATTTGTATTCCTTTTATTTCTTTTTCTTCTCTGACTGCCGTGGCCAGGACTTCTAAAACTATGTTGAATAATAGTGGTGAGAGTGGACATCCTTGTCTTGTTCCTGATCTTAGAGGAAATGCTTTCAGTTTTTCACCATTGAGAATGATGTTTGCTGTGGGTTTATCGTATACACTGATGGGCCTCTTTTTAAAGTTATTTTTTTCTGATGGGCCATTTGAGGATGTTTGTGTGTGTGGAGTTGGATTTGAGTTGACTACCCCTTCCCCAACTTTGAGATTCTGTGATTCTCTTGCTTTGACCATATGTGGCAGGAATTCTTGAAGACTCTCTCCCTGAGGGAGGCCACAGTGTGTGGGTTATCCCTGCAGTGACTTCCAGGCCTGGAATCAGTCTGGAGTGACTGATCATTCTGATCATCACCCTTACCACCAGGTCTGTGTGGCACCTTCTCCTTCTCACCCTATCAGCTGGAATGTGTCTTCCTGGGAGGAATCATTTGCTCAGGTCTGGCTACGACTAGGGAAGTGTCTTTGTGGCCAGGGAGGAGGAACACAAGAGAGCTGGGGTTGGCCCTTCTCACTGCCCTGGGCCTTTCTTTTTATTTGTTGCTGGTACCTGTTATGTACCAACTCCTTAAGCACTGAGGCTGGAGTGGGGGCTACGCTGGAGAAGGAGAACCTCTCCTCATGAGAGGGGTGTGTCCAAGGTACCTGGGAACTGAAGGTAGTTTGCCTCAGTAAACTGGGGGAATTCTGGAAAGTTTGTTTCTTAAAGCCTCAGGTACTGCATTAGAGCCACTGGGTCTCACCAGGGCAGAAACTGTGGGCCCCTGGAAGGATGTCTAAAGAGACATTGGTTCACTTGCAGAGATGGTCAGGCCCAGGTCAAGGCAAGTTCTCATTTGTAGGTTGTAAACCTGCTTTGACAGGCTGAGCATGCACTTAGAGGCTTTCTGTTCTGATGGGCATGGAGCTTGCTGATTTCAAAGGGGAAGAAAAGGCCTGGGCTCCATTCCTCACAGCCTCATTTTGCCATCTATGCTTTCTGCTGCTTGACATGGGCTCTCAGCTGTTCCAGTCCAGGCCAGTTTTGTGGACATTTGAATGCTGACTATGCCAGTGGCCTTCTGTGGTCTTGAATTCTTTCCTAATCTCTCAGAGTCTTGGTTTCTTCATCTACAAAGTTACACTAATCACACGAGCTTTACAGGGCTGTGAGACTCAAATGAGAGAACACATGTAACTGTTTGGCTTACAGGAGTTTGACTTACAGTACATGAACCAGCACGTTCATGGATGGGAGCTCTCTAGGACAGGGGCCTCAGAGATCCCTGAGCCACCTGGGAAGGGGTGGCCACTCAAGGACTGAATAAGCATGGAGCAGAGAGACTACAATGCAGGTCTCGGGATTCACCTTCTGGGCCAGCCAGGGCAGCCTGAAATCTGGAGCCCTTTCTTCAAATAGAAGAGAAGGAAAAGGCCCTTAGGGTGCTGGGGGCACCTAGACATCAGAGGTCTGCCCCAAGAAAGGGTTCTGTCCTGGCCAGGCATCTGGGCAGCAGACCTTAGCTGATTTCCCTCCCAACTTCAGGCAGGGGAGTGGTGGACGAGGCTGTTGCCAGTCCTTGGTCAAGGCTGCTCTTTAGTGTGGTGTCCCTACAGGAGACTGAGATACCCACCTTCTTCCTAGCTCTTGACCTAGTATTCACCTAGGACCTGCCAATGACTGCTTACAGCTGAGTCCTGCTTTATACTCTCAGTTGATTACCCTAACATCCTCATAATTACTGATGAAGAGACAGGGTCAGAGGGTCATACCATGAGGGAGAGGAGAAGCAAGCTAGAGGCCAGGCCTTTGAGGGTGTGGTTGTGTGCCTGCTATTCAGCCCCAGTTGTCCCTCAGGTGATCAGAACCTTGCAGGGGTGGGGGGTGTTTGGGAACAAAGCCCCACTTCCCACCCGCTTCAGACAGATGGCTGGGTGGAAGGCAAAGGATTGTTTCCTGACAACTTGGACAGAAGGTGTGGAAGGAGGGGAGGTGGGTCACTTGGCCACTTAAATTGAACAGGGTTTGCCCAGAACTCACTCCTGCAGAGCAGAGGGGCTGGTCCAGGCACCATGGGAACAGGGGTGCCCCAGTCAGGGAGATGGACCATAAACAAATATGTAAATGTGACAATCTTATGCAATGACAAGTGCTAAGAAAACGAAACAGGGTGGTGAAGTGAGTAACTGGGTGGCTGCTTTAGACGGAGTGGTCGCAGTGTCTGAAGGTATCTATGAGGAGGTAACATTTGACCTGCCACATATGTGACAAGGAGGCAGACACATGAAGATCTACGAAGAAGGGTGATCCAGGTAGAAGGATCAACAGTTGCAAACCCCTCCAGTGAGACAGGCTCAACATGTTCCAGAAACAGGAAAATGCCCAGAGTGGCTGCAGAGGACAGGAAGGAGTGGGTGGCAGGAGACAAGGTTGGATAGCTGGGAGGCCAGGTTACCCAGGGCCTTGAAGGCAGGATAAATGGTTGGGACTTTGTCAGTGGGGAATGGGAAGGAAAGTCATTGGAGGGCTGTAGGACAGGATATACAGCACCCCTCAGATCATGGAAAGAGGTGCAGTTTGTTCCTGAAGGACAGGCACCATGCAGCCTTCCCTCTCACTCCCCACAGTGCACGCCTGTGCTCTGGGTTTAAGCCAGGGTTGTCTGTCAGTCCCACCTGTCGGAGTCCTTCTCAGCCTCTGCTTCAGGGCTCTTGGAGGCCTAGCAGACAGTAGGTGTGAGGGTAATAGAGATGGTTGGTGCCAATTTCAAGGATCCCACTATAAGCTCAGCACATCTGGCATTCTCTGTGGACCTCGGTGATGGGCCCTCAGATGTGAGCATCCTTCTGTTTTATTAGTCTGGAGTCAGTAATGTCCTCTTCTTCATCACTCTCCTGCCCCCAGCCCTGACCCAGGTCCAGCTAGGCCAGCATCTACCTCTGCTTTGCTGAGATGGTAGAATGGGGTTGTGACTTTGAAGATTTGGGAAAACTGTGAGATCATCCCCTGTGAAAACACCCATTGTTTAGTGTGGCAGTCTGCCTGGTGCCTTTGTTTGGAGGCAGAATCCCTGGTTCAGACCTGTCTTGCCCCTGTCCGAGAAAGCCAAGGCCAGAGATCAGGGCTTCAGCCCTACATGTTGTTCATTTTTTTTTTTAAATTTATTTATTTTATTTTTATTTATTTTTGGCTGTGTTGGGTCTTCATTGCTGTGCGTGGGCTTTCTCTAGTTGCGGCGAGTGGGGGCTACTCTTTGTTGCAGTGCACAGGCTTCATTGTGGTGGCTTCTTTTGTTGCAGAGCATGGGCTCTAGGCGTGCAGGCTTTAGTAGTTGTGGCATGCAGGCTCAGTAGTTGTGGCTCACAGGCTTTAGAGTGCAGGCTCAGTAGTTGTGGTGCACGGGCTTAGTTGCTCCGCAGCATGTGGGATCTTCCTGGACCAGGGCTTGAACCCATGTCCCCTGCATTGGTAGGCGGATTCTTAACCACTGTACCACCAGGGAAACGCCCATGTTGTTCATTTTTATCTCCAGACTAGTTATCACTGGGAGTCCTGGCTCTGGAGTCCACTAAGCCTGGTTCCATCCAGTTCCACCATTTATTAGTCTTGTGACCTTGAGCAAATTAGCTGACCTTGCTGGGCCTCATTTTGCTCATCTCTAATGTGGGAGTTGACTCACAGGGTGTTAGAACAAATGCATGTAAAGCCCTTAGCGCATTTCTACACGTAATACACGTTAGTGAAAATGAGACATTATCAGCTGGAGATTGCTGTTTCAAGTTTCAAAATACTGGAAACACTGAGCCAGAATTTGAGGATAAAAATGAAGTTTTTTCTGTTACCCAGTGGAATCTCCTGGTCCAGAGGTTTTAACCTGGGGTCTGTGACAACCTCAGGGAGTATGAATGACTTGAAATCATTCACAAGGCTGGGGCATCTCTGCCTCTGTGCAAATTTATTGGGAAAGGGCCATGGTTTATGAGAAATTTTTAGAGGGTCTTTGCACCCAGAGACCTAGGGTCAGTGAAAGCTGTTGCTCAGTGGGTGAGAGGTCACCGAAGTCATTTCTGCTCCTCGAGGAGCCTGGCCTTAGTCAGCCTAAGTGAAGCAGGAGACGGTGTGGTCAGCAGCCCTCTTGGAAGAGCTGTAGGAGAATCTGTCATGAAGTTCAGTCTCCAATCTGATGTGAGGCTGCCCCTCAGCCTTGGCATTTTGTTTCTTTCCAGGCTGTTCTTTCCACAATAAATATATTAGAAACAAGGTCAGGGCTGGCTGGCCATCCTGGGGACATCCTCCCAGCCTGGCCCACCTCTCCCCTATGTTGCTTGGGGATGGGAGGTGGGCTCTGCACCCTGTTGCTTTTTCTGGACTCAGGAATGCTGCCTCCCGGCTATGAGTGCAAAGCTTTGTGGAAGATTTGGAGTCATAAACTATAAATCCTGTAGTTTGCTGGACTCTGTGCTGGGAGGTTGAGGGGGTGGGGTCGGGTGTGGCAGGAACCACACTGGAACCCTCACAGCCCAGAGCCACAGTGTTTAGGCAGAGGAGTGAGCCCTGGGTGTGTTGATATGGCTTTGCACATGGGGTTGGGGTCAACAGTTGAGTCTGGAAAGGAGGGCCCAAATGTGTGGCATCTGAACAGTGACCTGAGGGGAGCGCGGGCATCCCGGCAGGAGGACTCACCTGTGCAAAAGACACAGGGAGCAAGCACTCAAAGAGTTCTGGTGTGTTTATGTGTGGAGCTGGATGGAGGTAGGAGAGAATGGCTGAGGAGTCAGGGACGGGTGTGGATAGCCACCTGTGAGGCTTTGGGGGTTTGACCTTTAACCCAAGGGTGAGGGTTTTGTAGGGGAGGGACATGAACAGCCTTGTGGTTTAGAGCTCAGGGATGCAAAGTTAGCAGAAAGCAAGCAGTGGCCTTGATCAGAGAACCCAGTATCAGCACTGATGTACTGGGTGAGCTTGGGGCAACCAGCTGAACCTTGGTTTTCCCACCTGTAAAGTGGGCTGACAGTGGAATCTGACCACATGGCGATGTGATCACAACATAGAGATAAACACATCAGGATCAAGCAGGCCTTGAACGAGGTTGGTGTTGGCCTCAGCGGCCCCATTTGACATCTTTAAAGCAAAGTCTTCAGTCCACATACTTTTGAAAGTTCCTTCTCCCACTTTCTGGGAGCCCCTGAGCAGTCCTGTTCCTCTGGAGAGCTCACTCTGCCCTGCCCCACTCCACTGGGCCAAAGGGGTCTTCTTGTCCTTTTATCCCTCTACCTCTTTACTCCACCACTACTTCTTCCAAGTAGTTTTTGTATTAGCATGTTATCACACTGTTAAGAACAATGTTGAAAAAGGAAAAAACACCCCCCCACTTCCTTCACCTCACTGTCCCACCACATGGCGCCACTTTTTTTTTCTTTGGATCAGCTTCTGGCCTTATTTCCCCTCATCCTCCATCTCCACCTTCTCAGTTTCCTGCCCTAATCTCTTTCTGTGGCTCCAGACATTTGCTAATGTTGTTTCTTCTGACTGGCATACTCCTTTCTCCAAGACCTTCCCTGAGGGCTGCTGAGGACAGAGGGGGAGATGGCCCTCATCCATTCCTCCAGCTTTCCTCCTGCCCCAGAGTTCAAGATGCTCAGCAAGGCATCTTGAGAGCATGATGTGGTAGGGTTGGGCCACGGTGAGTGAGCCAAGCATAGTGAATACTAGGGTGAAGGGGCAGAGATGCGAGATGTGGGGCTGTGTCCTGCCTCCAATAACCCAAGTTTGCATGTGGTACAGTCACAGTCTGACCCCTTGGAAATGTGACCAAGACAGAGCAGCTGGGACCAGCTGTTGATCCTATGTTTTTCCCATTTGTTGATGTATTTCTTGGCAGAGTGTGAACTGGGACACACCTTGTCCCAAGCAGGCGTGGCCGGGTCCATGCTTTCTCCTCTGCTTGTTTTAGACTTTCCTGGACATTTCTTAGTCATCCCAGCACTGAGCTGCTATTTTTAGTGCCACCACCTCCTAGGGGACCTAGAATAAAGCTGGCTCAGCTTCCTGGCCCCTCATTGGCTGGAGTGTTGGTCACAGGCAGGGAGATTGGCTGGATTGGGGATAAGCCACTGCCCACTAACACTGTCCTTCCCTCTGGCTCCTCTGGCCTTGGGTGAGGTCATAGGGACTGGAGCAAACTAGCACTTAACCATGTTGAGTTGAGGGCTTTACTAGGTTCCCTTAGTGAGACCACAACCACTGGCAACATCAGGGTTCCACCCTCTTATAGAGAAGGGGGCTGAGGCCCTAAGAAGTGCAGTGACTTGCGTGAGATCCCACTACTGCCAATGGTTGTCTGCCAGGGCCAAACCCACCTCCTTACTGCTTTGGTTCAGAGTTCCTGTTATTAGGAGAGAGGGAGTGGGCTCCTCTACAGTCAGAGATGACCACAGAGCAACACACAGGTCTGCTGTCATGGAGCCTGCAGGGAGATGCCCACCACCCTACTCGGGCCTGCCAAAGCGTGAGCGACTCTTTCATCTGGGGCTTGGGTTTTCTGTCTAGCAGCCTGGGGTCCCTGATATCTGTAGCTGGGGGGGGTGTGCCTCCCCTCCTCCCCCCACTCAGAGACTGGAGAGGGGCAGCCCTTCTGATGGAGCCAGTGCTGGGATGGGGATGTGAAGACATGACACATTTCCCCCTCACAGCCTTCATTTTCCCTCCCAACATTTCTGTTATTACCTGTGATCCTCTGAACCCATGGTTCCAGCTCTGAAGTGGGTAGATGTAACCCCCATCAGTGACGAAATCATGTCACCCGGCCTCAAAGAAGTAAACTGCCCCCTTAAGACAAAGTGTGTGTGGGAGGGGTCCCTCGCTGTCTTTGTTGCAAATGGGTCCTTGAGGAGCCATTTACCCCCACTCTCACTGGGTCTTCTTCCACCTGCCAGTAAGCCCGGGGGGCAGTGTTGAGGGACTGAGTGCTGAGTCTCAGCAGGACAAGGAGTGGGCCTGAAGGCTGCAATAGAAGACACTCCACATGCAGACATCAGTAGTTCCCGACCTGCAAAGTGGGAAGAATAGCAATAACTCTCGCCTTGCAGGTTATTAAGAGGATTAAATGAAAAGATATGGGGAGAGTGCTTAGCTCCTCCTTAAAAGCCCATCCCTCCATTGGACTTGCTCTGACCTTCCTTTGTCCTGGCTCCACCCTCAGCACCCATCCTGCTGTTTCATCTACGAGAGCCCCTCAAAGGAGGGTCTGGGTCTGGTCCACCTCTGGGCTCCCTGCACTGGTCTGTATTGAGGGATCGCCTGTCAGTTCCCTGGGCCTTGTCTGTGTCTCCTGGGAGAGGGCCCAGGAAAAGACTCCCTACTCAAGGAGGTCTGGAAGAGGTGGGGGTCAGTGAGGAGACTGGCTGGCTGCCTCCTGCTTCCACGGTACCAAGGTAGCAACACTACCCTCCCTGTCTCACTGAACTTGCAGGTCTCAACGAGGCCGGGTGACGCTCCAGAATGGGAGACAAGCCAATTTGGGAGCAGATTGGATCCAGCTTCATTCAACATTACTACCAGTTATTTGATAACGACAGAACCCAACTAGGCGCAATTTATGTAAGTCTTCAGCTCTAGGACCAGAACAGGACCTCAGGGGATCAATTCAGATGTTGGGCCAGTGCCTCCAGTTCACAAGTTCTGGCAGCCCTCACTGAATTTGGTTGTCCTCTTTTATCTGAGCTACTCTCCATGGCACAGGGGGCTTAAGGCCTAGGCCAATTCCCTGGTCCACACATTCCTTTCTGTCATCTATAAGACTGGATTCTGATACCCTAGGCAGCAGGTTCTGGGCTTGCCATTCCGTGGTCCTGGGAGTGCCTCTGTTCTAGATTGGGCAGCAGCAGACAGAGGCTAGGGCGCATGGTGCCCTCTGGAGGCAGCATCTGTAAGCATCATCAGTGCCCTGCTGATCTCTCCTGGAGGCCCCAGGTCCACCTTCCTTTGGGGGGCCAAAAGCCCCTGAATGCTCATGGGAAACAAATGGGATTAGTCCAGGGAGGTTGGTGTGTCTTGAGAAACCCTTCTATGCAGGTATGATTTGCTGCTATTTTAGTGATGTTCATATATACCAAGAGTTACTTGTATTTGACCCTGCCCAAGACAGAAATGTGATTGATCAGGCCACGCCTAGCAGGTCTGCCCAGGATAGGAGAGGTAGGAGTCATTCAGCATAGCCTTGCAGCCTGACTGGGCTGTGGGCAAACTCCTTTGTGTCTCCCTCCAAAAAGTCAGGGCCAGTTCAGAAATTTTGAAGAAAAGAAAAGGATCTTACCAGTGGAAGAACAAATCCAGCACAGATATTTAATTGTCATTATCATAGGTAGAGAATTTTTAAAACTCAAACTGGTATGACTCTGGGATCCTTGGCACTTCTACCTTATTGCTTTTAAAATCAATTAAAGCAGGCCTGACCCAGAGAGGAGTTAGCAAGGTCCTAAAAGAGTACTTTATGTATGTCATTTTATATAAACCTCAGCACATGTTCCCTTTAAAGATCAGGAAACTTAGACTCAGGGGGAGAAAAAAAAAGGTAGCTTGCTTAATGTCAGAGCTGGTAAGTAGCAGAGGCACTTTTGAGTTCTGCCCCTGAAGGCTGTGGCAGGAGAGATGGGGTGGGGAGGAAGTGAAGGTGTAGTGGATTACATGTTGATGGTAGGGAGGGTCCCAGGCAAGGCCTTGTCAGCCTCCATTCCTCCCTGACCCCATGGGAAGGGCCTCTGTGGAACTCACTGATGGCTTTTCTGGGACTGGTGCTGACTGACCATGCAGCAGGATGGCTTTTGACTGAGCACTGGCCACACAGAGCCAGCCTGGAGCTCATGCATATCAAAGGCCATACAACTTCTTGAATAAAAGGTGGGAAGTGAACTTACTTATTAATAAGTTTGTATTTTGTTACATAGTGTTTCAGAACTTGGGTTCTGCAGTGCTGGGGTGTAATTAAAGAAGTTGTTCATCCTGTAAAGTTTGGAAGTTACCCTCATTTTCCTTATTTACAGACAGGGAAACTAAGACATGGACTAATTTCCCCAAGCAAGACCCTTTTCAGGGTCCTTTCAGGGCCTCAGAGATACTCCTTGTGCTCTGAAGCCCTGACCCCAGGTTTCCTGGTTTTCAGATTGACGCGTCATGCCTTACGTGGGAAGGACAGCAATTCCAGGGGAAAGCTGCCATTGTGGAGAAATTGTCTGTAAGTAAGGGCCAGGGCTGGGCTGCAGGCTGCTCCTTCCCCACCCCACTGGCCACAGCCCACCACCCACTCTTTCCTTTGCAGAGCCTTCCGTTCCAGAAAATCCAGCATAGCATCACGGCGCAGGACCATCAGCCCACGCCAGATAGCTGCATCATCAGCATGGTTGTGGGCCAGCTCAAGGTAATAGTACTGCTGCCTTGCAGTGCTGCTGTCCTGCTTCTCAAGGGACACCCAAAGTGATGCCTAGAGCTGTGTAGCTCAGTACAATAGCCATCAGCCACATGTGGTGTTTTTTTAATTACATTAAGTAAAATGAAATAAAATTAAAATATAGTTCCTCAGTTGCATTAGTCATACTTCACGTGCTTGTGGCTGCCTGTTGGACAGTGCAAACACAGAACATTTCTGTTATTGCAATAAGTCCTGTTGGAGAGCACTGGTATAGAGCATTTTTGGAAAAGGGACAAGAGGTATAGGAGCAGGATGGGGCTGTGATGCAAGCCACTGGGCCTTTGCACTGCCCCAGGTGTAGGTGGGCCTTCTGCAGGCAGCTGATCCTGAACTGGAGTCCATGCTGCCACTCCCCAAGCTGGCTGCTGATTCTTCCACCTGCTGAGCAAAGCAGATTCCTGAAACTCTTGCTTCTCTTTGCATTTCTCCTTCCACTTCTCAAGACCTGTTACCTTCAAAGCCTTCCTGTGGCCCCGTACCCGCCAGGAACTCCTACTTGTTATGCTCTAACAGGCTGAAGCCAGATTCTTGATTTCCAAAAAAAGCCTCTCCTCCTTCCCAAAGCAGGACAAATGAGCTGCCCGTTAACCAGGTTCCAACCTCCTGGGCCTGTGGCATCATGGGCCCCAGAATAACAGGCCCACATGCCTTCTCCCTAGGCTAGGCAGGGCTTCTTGAGTCCGATTAGAGGGTTGAAGAAGGTGGGGGGGCCTAGGCCTCTCCAGTGGACGCGGACGGACCTGCCTTCTGGCCTGTTTTTCCTGTTAGTTTCTCCTGCCTGTCCAAGATACCGTGCCCAGAGAGTGTGCTCAAATAGGCCTTGAGAGTGAGGAGGTCTCTCCTGGGGTCTTAGTGCCCACTTTCCCAGCTTGGAATCAGTTAGCAGTGCCTCTTCCCACCTGGCTTCAGGTTCTTTCTGGTGTTTTTGTCCAACCCCCAAAAGACTGATTTGCCTCCTTGCTGATGATAATTCCTGGAAAAAACAGTGATGTTAGAAACACCGTTGGTTGGCTGGGCTCCTACCTCAGCTAGGCCTCATCTGGGTATTCTGCAGTTTGGATGGAAGTCTCTCACCTTTCTTTTTCATTGCAAATATGTTACATGACAAGAAACAGATTACCTGATAGCGATGCGTTGGTTTTTTTCCTCTGTAGAGCTGTAATCAGTGTGAGCTTGGTTTTGAGCCTTTTCTCATGTACTTGGCCATAGTCAGTGTTAGTAGTAGCTTCTCCTGGTTGGACTAACTGGAATAATCAGACACTAAGATTGTTTAGTTTTCAGGTTACTGTGAGTTACATGGTAAGTGCTGCAGAACTCTTTCAAATTGATCACTTGTGCCCAGAAACATGGGTTCAGAGGCACGTACGTTCTCTGCTCTGTTGCTGTAGCTAACTGGTGAGTTGTTCTGCAGTTTGTGTACATAGCAGTGTGAGCTGCCATCTCAAGGCCCCTTTGTGCCCAGTTCAGTGTTTCATACATTGTGTCAATTCCCAGTCACAAGTACCCCTTAGCTCTCCTAGGATTTGCGTCCAAATTGTAGGGCCTGATCCCAAAGTCAGCATTCACCTCCAGCTGAACACCCTTCCTGTTCCTTGGCCACCTTACTGAACCATTTTCTCTCTCCTCACAGGCCGATGAAGACCCCATCATGGGGTTCCACCAGATGTTCCTATTAAAGAACATCAATGATGCTTGGGTTTGCACCAATGACATGTTCAGGCTTGCCCTGCACAACTTCGGCTGACCTCCTCCCAGCCAGGCACTCATGCTGTTTCCTCCTCCCTCCTCTTCCCGATATTATTCATGCTCCTCCAGATGCTCCAAATATCATACACAAATGAGCAGGGCCGCGGTGGGAGTGGGCGCAGTGCGCTACTGCTGCTGAGGTATTGTGCATGATGTTTGGACGCTAGACTAGTTGCATCTGACGGGAGAAGTTTGTGTTGTACCAGCGCATGCCTTGGAAAGACTTAAGTAATGCGAAAGGTTGTCTTTTTTTTTTTTTTTTTTTTTTTTTTTTTTTTTTTTTTTTTTTAATCTACTGACAAGTTGCTCTAGTAACCCAAAGAAGTGAAGGAGAAAGCAGCTGCCTCACCACCGAGATGTTGATTTGTTCAGATGTTTCAATGCCTCATGATACAATAAAACCACGAAAATTTTCTTAACAGTTTAAATTGTTTTAATTAGTTTAATAGTTGGCTGGGCATCAGTAACTACCCTGCCTCATTGGCTCTCTCATGTCTCACCCTCCCACCTCTACCCCACTTCAGCGATACCTGTTGCAAGGAGAAAACGCTGAAGCATCACTCTCAGCTGGCTTCTCTCAGAAGCCCTGTAGGGCAGTGTTCCCTCCATGGCCCACCTGGTCTTGGGAAAGTGAGCTGCAGACAGGCAGAGCTCAGGTCTGACCTGAAGCTTCCCTTGCGCTGAAGCCTCTGCAGTCAGTTCTGACACCTCCTGTGATCTCTACACTGGGTAGGGTCAAGGCTCTAATGACATGTGAGATGACCCAGAACCCCACTGAAGATGGAAAAGCAAAAATGGCCCATTAGCTTCAGGCCCTCTGAACTGAGGGCTCAGCAAGACCAAGTATGAGCAGAGGTTTGAGGGAGAAGGGCCTGTTCTATCCACAGAAGGGTCAGGATCACATCCAGTGTGCCCCGTAAATCCCAAGCCAAGCAGAGGGCAGCACTGATGCTGTACCATCTGCTGTGGATATCATTACCCAAAGGGGAGTAACTCAAACAGCCAGCCTCCAATGCCTATGGAGCCAGGCCTGGTTGGGTTGGAGTATAGATTTAGAACTATGAAAGAAAGCATTCTGAGTTTGAGGGATTTAGGTTCTAGGATTTCTCACCCATGAGACCTCTGCAAGGCATCTCTAGGCCTCCTCCAATTCCTTCCCTGACCACACACACACACCTTCACACTATCTTCAAATCCCAGGAAGTCTCAGCTGTTGGGGCAGTTTCTGCTCCTCAGTTTTGGGGACAAGCCTTGCCTAGTACAAATCTAGCCCGTGAGCCCTGAGACCTTGGTGGTGTAAAACTGGTGGCAAGGTAGCAACCACGGGCTAGAAACAAACCCAGGACTTGGGCTGATACCCTGTTAGGGGTTTTAGGATTAGTGAGGGCACCACAGCTTTGCCTGACCTGCACAGCCCCCTTCCCTCCTGCACTATGGATGGAAGCCAAGGACTTCCTCAGACCCCCACTGGTTGCCTGGCTACACTGGGCTGGATGGTGTGCTGTTTGAAAGGACAGCATACTCAGGAGATTTCAGTGGGGCTGATTTCTTGGCTGCTGTGTATTTGGGGGGTGGAGGTTGGGGAGAGAGGTAGAAACCTGCTGCCTCTTAAACCACCCTGTATAAAATCTGCAATACAGCTTTTCCATGTACCTGTGCCTGAAATGTCTGCAATAAAGAGGTGTTTGTAAACTATGGTTCCTTTCTTTTTGCCTGAGGGTGCCAGGTCATGCAGGGGGATGCTGGGAGACATTAGGGAACAATGTGATGTTTGTGGTGGGACCATCTCCTCTGCCCTTGCAATTCCTGGGTCCGTTACTTCACGGGTCCCTTCAGGTCTTGGGTTACACTGACCCACTTCCCAAAGGGGAAACCGAGGCTCCTGCTAATTCAGCTTGTTCCTGGGGCATCTGAGGGATTCAGCTTGGGCAACCAAATTGACCCGGTCCTAGGCCCACCATGAGCCCAAGCTTTGGGAGTGGACATGGACCGGGCGGGATATCCTGAGGCAAGTAGGGCGCTTTGGGCGGTCCAGTAGGTAGACATTTGCTCTGCCTCAGCCTCGAGGAACTCCCCAGACCCTACTAGCTCAGGGACAGAACCGCGGTAGGGACGGTCTCCGGGAGGGGCGAAGCGTCCGACCCCCAGCCCGGAACCTTTCTTCTCCGCTCCTCTCAGGTTCCGGGAGCCGAGTCTGGGGCGGGCCGGAAGTGGAGGCGGTTGGTGGGGTTGGCGGGGCTCAGGGACACGGCGCGGGCGGCGGTTTGCGAGCTTCGGGTGGACCGAGTGTAGTGACTGGTCCCACTGTCTGATCCTGGCGGGGCTGTGCTCAGCTGGACGGTGCGCGGCGGCGGCGAACGAACGCGGCGCGGACCCGGGCGCCCGCGGCTGGGCCCATGGCCTCCTCCAGCGCGAGCATCGACATCGAGGACGCCACGCAGCACCTGCGGGACATCCTCAAGCTGGACCGGCCCGCGGGGGGTGAGCCGGAACGGTGGGGGTGGGTCATTGGTGAGCGGGCAGAAGGGCGGTGCGGGCCTCGGCCACGCTCATGGCCCTCGGGTCGCTCAGGACCGGCTCTGCATCCTCCCGGCTGGTGAGGGCAGACGAGGGTCGGAGCGGCAAATCCCTGAGCGTGCTTGCTGAAGGGCGCAGACCCCTGGGTGCGATCCTTCCCCATCCCAGAGCCGGGCCGTTCTGCCTCGTCCTTCAGCGTCTCGGCTGAAGGTGAGACACCTTCTCTGAATTCGCAGAGCCCACCGGGTGTCCTGACCGCAAGGTCTCTAGTGTTCCTGGGACTGGCCCGCGTTCCCTACCCTTTTGCCATAGTTCAGAGGCCTAGTCTGGGCTCTGTATGCGGAGTTCTGGGTCTAGACCTAGGCGCTGTGCTGAAGAGCCGCTGATCTCCCTATGCAACTTGCCCTTCCTTCTGGAATACAGACTCTAGGCATGCGATTCTGAAACTGATTTTCAGGAGGAAGGTGACCAACCCCAATTCCGTGTCCTCTTGGGTTTAAGGCAAATCACAGACTGCAGAGTCCTGATTGGATTAGGCTACAAACATCTGCAAGCCCTAGTTTACATCTATTCGTTTAAACTTTTCTTGGGTTTGCAGTGGTACCTCAGAGCTGCTCCTGCCCTCAATGAGCTCCTAGGACACAGAGCTAACAAGGTGTAATATAATGCTCTTCTCATTGAAAGAGAGAAGTGTTTGGCACTGTGATGGGGATAGGGTGGGTGAGGTAGGGGCTGGAGAATGCTTGAGAACAGATCTGAGAGAAGAGCGATGTTTAGGTTAGGTCTTGTAATATGGAGAGGGGCTTGGGTGTCAGGAAAGACATTCTGCAAAGAGGAAATAGCATATGTGAAAGTACCAAAGTTTCATGGCAGGTTCAGGGACCTGTGAAATGTTGTAGTGGTAAAGAGACTGGCTGGTAATGGTGGTGTGGATGTGCAGTGGCCAGAGCTGAGAATTGGTGTTTCCTCAGACCCTGTTCTGAAACCTTCTGGAATGCCCAAACTGGCTCCCTTTGGAAGCAGGCACTGGTGCTCACTCCTGGGTTTAGCTAACCTCTAATCTCTGAGAAAATCTATCTGCTGCCTGGAACCACCAAGCCCTTTTCCCCAGGCCTGGAGTGTGTGCTCCCTGGACTCATGAGCTTGGCCTGGCCCTCTCATACTTATTAGCTGCTAGCAGACTAGTCTTCACAAAGGTTTGGTAGAGCCTGGCATGGGTAACCTGTAGCTTGTTTGTTTGTCCTCATGGTAGCCTGCCTGGAAGGAAGAGTGGTCAGCTTACTTACCCCTGAGCAGCTTAAGGTGGCTCTGATGCAAGTGAGGTGGCCTGTAGTCTTTCCTCTTAACTCTTTGCTTATTTATTGGTACTTGATTCCCCTGTTTGCCAAGTAGCCCTTGCTTGTCTCCTCTCACTGGAGGACCATGTGAGACCCCAGGCAGTTTTGTGACTAGAAACTTGTCATATTCCTTGAATATGAGGCCCTACTCTCCTTGCTACCTAGGAGTTTTGGAGTAGTGTCTGAACCTATGAGGGTGCTTGAAACACAGCCAATGGTAAACAACTGAAAGGCTGTCTTTCCTGATTACACACCCTACCCCATAATTTCTCTACTCTTTGTCCAGCTCCTTCCTGTCCATTCCTCCAGGGTGGCTTCTTCTGAGCCATTTCCGTGCCAGGCAGTCTCCTTCCTTTCTTACTTCCACATCTTATCATGTCTTTCCATGCCTTAGAAGCCCACCGTCTCTTCTCCAACCCCTCCACTACTTTGATGTAGGCCCTGGTATCTCTCACCTGGATTCTTAACTATCCTGCATGCTACTTTAGAGCAGTCTGTCCTCTGGCCATAGCAGATCATGTCACTTCCCCATTTAAAACTTTTGTGGCTCTCATTACCACAGGGAAAATCTAAGCACCCTAGCCTCATACCTGAGACCTCTGCAGCCTTGTTTTCCCTCCATCTTTCCCATGTTTGTGTGTTCTAGCCACGCTGGCTCTGATGGCACCTCCTCTGTAAAGTCTGTCCTGACCCTTCCCATGCCCTCCTTCAAGTACACAGAGTCCCTCTGTACTGACCCAGGCCTGAGTATTAATTGGACTCAGAGCATTCTTATACCCTTCCCCCAGGTAGAAGAGCCTCATGCTCATCTTTGGTCCTAGCATGCATTGGGTTCACCATCAGTGTTTATGGAATAAAGGTTGAACAAAGGGCCCTCCTCCCCACTAACAAACCTTGTTGAGTGTTCCTAGAGCACCTCATGGTTCTTGAATGAAGCTCTGCAGGAGGAGAGGCCAGTGGGCAGGTGGAATAACTTCATCAGAGTGGCCCTTTCTGTCTCTAGGTCCCAGTGCAGAGAGCCAGCGACCATCTAATGCCTACAATGGAGATCTCAATGGGCTCCTGGTCCCAGACCCCCTCTGCTCAGGTGATGGTACTTCACCAAATAAGCCTGGTCTCCGAGCCATGCCACCTATTAACCTGCAGGAAAAGCAGGTCATGTGAGTGTCTGGGAGATGGCAGTGGTGGTGATGGGGTCTTTGAGGCATTTGTGAACTAAAGGCATGAGGTGAGGGGAGAGGGTCGAGCAGCCTCTGCTGCTTCCCCACTAAATGACCTGGGGTGGAACACTTAACCACACTGAGTTTGCACTAGGATGAGGGGCAGTGACAAGCTCAAGGGCTTGGCCTGGATCTGAAGTTTGGGCACCTGGTTTAGCATGGAAGTAGGGCCATTCCCAAGGAGGGAGGTGAACAAGGGAAGCTGTAGGTTTGGGGACCAGTGAACCAGGCAGAGTTGGGCATCTGGGACTTTACACTTTCACCAGAGTGTCTGTATCTTCTCCCCCCAACCCTGCCCATCGAGACTTTGGGTGGACAAGAGTCACGCTGTGCACCCCTCCCCCCAGCTGCCTCTTAGGAGACGACAGTTCCACCTGCATCGGGATTTTGGCCAAGGAGGTGGAGATTGTGGCCAGCAGTGACTCTAGCATTTCAAGCAAGGCACGGGGGAGCAACAAGGTGGGCACCAGGATGTCATGGCATGTATAATGGGTGGGGCACACTTAAGCTGTCCCTCCCTCATTCCATGCTGCCAGTACCTATGGGGACTATCCTGACAGACAGGTAGTGTATCCCAGTCTCAGGAAGCCAGGGTTGGCAGCCAAGTCTCTGTGGGAATGTGGCCCCAAGAGTTGTGAATGGGTGACTGGGCCTGTGCATATGGCCTCTAATGTCCCCAGGCATGCTGGGGGCTACCTCAGCTCCAGGAAAGCTGCCCCAGCCCTCGACTTCTATGACCTTCCTCACTCTTGATTCTCAGGTGAAAATCCAGCCCGTCGCCAAGTATGACTGGGAGCAGAAATACTACTATGGCAACCTGATTGCTGTGTCCAACTCTTTCTTGGCCTATGCTATTCGGGGTGAGTAGGCACAGTACGGAGGAGGGAGGTGTTCTGCTAGTAGCCCCAGAGATGCAGCTCTACTGTCCGGTCACTCAGCCCACTCAGACCGTGGAGGTATAATGGAAGGCTTGTCTGTGCTGGCCCCAGCTCTCCCAAGCCTTCTGGAGCCGAGTGAGAAAACAGAGCTTGAGACTGGTAGTGGCAGAGAGGGAGGCAAGGGCAGGGCTTCTTTGCTGCTGCCTGGGCCTAGATACTTATTCATGGCCTACCACTCTCCTGATTCTAGCTGCCAACAACGGCTCAGCGATGGTACGGGTGATCAGTGTCAGCACTTCAGAGAGGACCCTGCTCAAAGGCTTCACAGGCAGCGTGGCTGATCTGGCCTTTGCACACCTCAATTCCCCACAGCTGGCCTGCCTGGATGAGGCAGGCAACCTGTTTGTGTGGCGCTTGGCCCTGGTTAATGGCAAAATTCAGTATCCTTTCCTAGGGTGGGATGGGGGACTGAAGAAAAGTGGGTGGAGCTGGGTCTGCCAGACATACCTCATTATCCATCTGCCTAGCCCTTAACACCCTGCTCAGAGAGGAGATCTTGGTCCATATCCGACAGCCAGAGGGCACTCCACTGAACCACTTCCGCAGGATCATCTGGTGCCCCTTCATCCCCGAAGAGAGTGAGGACTGCTGTGAGGAGGGCAGCCCAACGGTGGCCCTGTTGCATGAGGACCGGGTGAGGGGGCTGGGCATGGGGGGACAGGAGGGGACCAAGTAGCAATGGTGTGGTCATGGGCTGAATGCTCACCTCCCTGTACCTGCCAGGCTGAGGTATGGGACCTGGATATGCTCCGCTCCAGTCACAGCACCTGGCCCGTGGATGTCAGCCAGATCAAGCAGGGCTTCATCGTGGTAAAAGGCCACAGCACAGTAAGCCTGCAACTGACTGCCTTTCCTGCCCTCCTCTCCCCACCCCTTTATGTCCCTCATCTATTCCCTGTTCCCACAGCTGCCCAGATAGCTTTCTAGCACTCTGCCATGGGAACTCGGAGCACAGAGGGACCCGTCTCCTGTGGCGCTCACACCTAACCATGCACCCCATGGATCTGGTCTTCTCTACAGCACCCCACCCCCATTCCTTGTCTTTCATACAAACACGCAGATCCGCTTTGGGTCAGCCTAGCTCACTGCCATCCTCACCTGAGGAGGACTTGCTCCCACCTCTAGTCAGGTGGCAAAGCAAGGCTTTTTGGGTTCTTCCCAGTGCCTAAGTGAAGGGGCCCTCTCACCTGATGGGACTGTCCTGGCTACCGCAAGTCATGATGGCTTCGTCAAGTTCTGGCAGATTTACATTGAGGGGCAGGATGAGCCCAGGTAAGGCGGAGCCTGAGGGCCTGGGCTCCCCCAGGTAGGAGATCAGATCACCCACTCAGGCCACTCATATACCTGCCTGCAGGTGTTTGCACGAGTGGAAGCCTCATGATGGGAGGCCCCTCTCCTGCCTCCTGTTCTGTGACAACCACAAGAAACAGGATCCTGAGTGAGTGAGTGGGCTGGCAGGAGGGTGGTGGGCCGGACTTTGGGCTCCCAGCAGGGGCCCAGCCAGCCACTCAGTGCCTTGTTGCTTTGCAGGGTCCCTTTCTGGAGGTTCCTCATTACTGGTGCTGACCAGAATCGGGAGCTGAAGATGTGGTGCACGGTGTCCTGGACCTGCCTGCAGACCATTCGGTAAGCAGGGGCTGTGGGGCTGGGCAGGGGCAGGGTTGGGTTCCTTCCACCCTCTCAGTCTCATTCATCCTGCCTCATGGCCACCCCCTCCAGCTTCTCCCCAGATATCTTCAGCTCAGTGAGTGTGCCCCCCAGCCTCAAGGTTTGCCTGGACCTCTCAGCAGAATACCTGATTCTCAGCGATGTGCAACGGAAGGTGGGCTGCAGTGGGGACACTCTGGGCAGAGCTGATATCATCAGGGAGGACAGGGGTATGTGTGGCACATCCACAGCTTCCCAGCCCCTGAGCTCAGCTGTGAACTCACTACCTGTGCAGGTCCTCTACGTGATGGAACTGCTGCAGAACCAGGAGGAGGGCCGTGCCTGCTTTAGCTCCATCTCTGAGTTCCTGCTCACCCACCCTGTGCTGAGCTTCGGTATCCAGGTTGTGAGTCGCTGCCGGCTGCGGCACACTGAGGTGCTGCCAGCCGAGGAGGAGAATGACAGCCTAGGGGCTGGTGAGCTGCTCAGGGTCAGGGATGTGTGTTGGGATGTAGGGGAGTGCTGAGGCACAGAGGGCCAGGGTCTTAATTGTCCACATTGTCCTTGCAGATGGGACCCATGGAGCTGGTGCCATGGAGTCTGCAGCCGGTGTGCTCATCAAACTCTTTTGTGTGCACACTAAGTGAGTGTGCTGGGGAGGCCCGCCTGTGCCCTGTCTGTACCCCTCCCTACCCTGCTGACTCTGACTCTCATATTCTCCCCCTGCTCTCCCTGCAGGGCATTGCAAGATGTACAGATCCGCTTCCAGCCACAGCTGAACCCTGACGTGGTGGCCCCGCTCCCCACACACCCTGCCCATGAGGACTTTGGTGAGTTGGGGGTGACAGGAAAGCAGGTTCTGACTGAGGTCTGAGATCTGACTCAAGTGGCAGCTTTTCCCACAGCATTTGGAGAGTCTCGACCAGAACTGGCTTCTGAGGGCCTGGGATCTGCCACTCACGGCTCCCAACCTGACCTCCGACGCATCGTGGAGCTGCCTGCACCTGCCGACTTCCTCAGTCTGAGCAGTGAGACCAAGCCCAAGCTGATGACACCTGACGCCTTCATGACACCTAGCACCTCCCTGCAGCAGGTATGCTGTGGGAGGAGTGCGGGGCGCAGGTAGGGAGGCCCTGGGAGGGCCCCCCACAGCCACAGCCCTCGTTCTCCGCATCTCCCCAGATCGCTGCATCTCCTAGTAGCAGCAGCAGCAGCAGCAGCAGTTCCTCTCTTACAGCGGTGTCTGCCATGAGCAGTACTTCGGCCGTGGACCCCTCCTTGCCCAGGTGAAATGAGGGTCAGAGTTAGGGCGTGTCAGGGGCTGGTGCCAGGTGATGCCAGGCTCTGGCTGCTTACACTTCATCCTTCCTGCCACCAGGCCACCTGAGGAGCTGACCTTGAGCCCCAAGCTACAGCTGGATGGTGGTTTGACAATGAGCAGCAGCAGCAGCCTGCAGGCAAGCCCACGTAGCCTCCTGCCTGGCCTGCTCCCAAGTCCGGCCGACAAATTGCCTCCCAAGGGGCCTGGGCAGGTGCGTGTGTGGGTGTGTGTGAAGTGCAGTGTGGCAGGTATATGGGAGTGGGAAGGCTGGCTGCAGTCTCCTCCCACAGCACCCTGTCTTCTGGTCCTGCTCTTCCTCAGGTGGTCCATGTTTCCCCTGAGGGTATCTCAGCCCCCGGTGTCCCCGGAGGGCAGATCCTCAGCCTTTCCATCCCCACCTCCTCTCCTCCTGGGCTGCGGCCATTTTTGACCTTCCTCCCCCTCCCCCATTGTCCCATCTCTCATCACTACACACACCAGCGCTTTGTCTCTGTACTCCTTTTACTCCTACTTCCCACCACCTAAGTTCCCACCTTTGGCCCACCTCAGGTGCCTACTGCTGCCTCTACACTATCCCTGGAGCTGCAGGAAGTGGAGCCCCTGGGGCTACCCCAGGCTTCCCCCAGCCGCACCCGCTCCCCCGATGTTATCTCCTCAGCTTCCACTGCCTTGTCCCAGGATATCCCTGAGATCGCATCTGAGGCACTGTCCCGTGGCTTTGGCTCTTCTGCTCCTGAGGGCCTGGAGCCAGACAGTATGGCCTCAGCTGCTTCAGCACTACACCTGCTGTCTCCACGGCCCCGGCCGGGACCCGAGCTTGGCCCCCAGCTTAGCCTGGATGGAGGCCCTGGGGATGGGGATCGGCATAGTACCCCTTCCCTCCTGGAGGCAGCCTTGACCCAGGAGGCCACGGCCCCTGACAGTCAGGTCTGGCCTACGGCACCGGACATTACTCGTGAGACCTGCAGCAGCCTGGCAGAGAGGTGAGGAGCTTAGGAGGGGGAAATGTGCTGATGGTAGGGGCTTCAGATAGAGTCATCCACTGCTGAGTTGGCCTGTCCCCCCAGCCCCCGGAATGGCCTCCAGGAAAAGCACAAGAGCCTGGCCTTTCACCGACCACCTTATCACCTGCTGCAGCAACACGACAGTCAGGATGCCAGTGCCGAGCAAAGGTAGGCACCACCCCACACCGTTCCTCTCACCGGGAGGGTCAACAAGTGGGTAGATGCCTATTTCTCTCCCTGCCCTTCCCACAGCGACCACGATGACGAGGTGGCCAGCCTGGCCTCTGCTGCAGGGGGCTTTGGCACCAAAGTTCCCACTCCACGTCTTCCTGCCAAGGACTGGAAGACCAAAGGATCCCCTCGGGCCTCACCCAAGCTCAAGCGAAAGGGAAAAAAGGATGACGGGTAGGACGGGGTCCTGGGGCCAGGGAGAGGGGTGGTCTTCAGGCTGCCTGCTTGACATGGCCTGAGGCGCTTCTCCTCTATGGCAGGGATTTGTCTGTGGGATCCCGGCTCACAGAGCACCAGGTGAGCGTGCAAACACCCTTTCTGCTTCTGGGACTCCTGCCTGTGGGGGTGGGGTAGGGTCTAAGCCTTCCCCTGGTCTGGTGTGTGGGGATGGGCGGGGCGGGCATCATGTGACTGTTGGTGTTCCTGGCAGGTGGCAGAGGCCCCTGAGGACTGGCCAGCACTAATTTGGCAACAGCAGAGAGAGCTGGCGCAGCTCCGGCACAGCCAAGAAGAGCTGCTACAACGTCTGTGCACCCAGCTTGAAGGCCTGCAGAGCACCGTCACGGGCCACGTAGAACGTGCCCTAGAGTCACGGCACGAGCAGGAGCGTATCCTTGTGGGCAGTGGCACAGCATGGGGCGGCGGCAGCATTCTTGGCCCAGGAAGGGATATGGGACCTGCTGCAGCCCTGTTCCTTAGCTACAATGCAGAGCGGCGACTGGAGCGGGCACTGGCTGAGGGACAGCAGCGTGGTGGGCAGCTGCAGGAGCAGCTGACGCAACAGCTGTCCCAAGCGCTATCTTCAGCTGTGGCTGGGCGGCTGGAGCGCAGCATACGGGATGAGATCAAGAAGACGGTTCCTCCGTGTGAGTTTTGCATGGAGACTTCTTCTGGGTGGGCCAGATGGGAGTGGGGCCCCCTACCTGTCAAGCTTCCTCTCATGGCTCTACCTTTCCCTCCTCACCCTGTCCCAGGTGTGTCTAGGAGTCTGGAGCCTGTGGCAGGCCAACTGAGCAACTCAGTGGCCACCAAACTCACAGCCGTGGAGGGTAGCATGAAAGAGAATATCTCCAAGCTGCTGAAGTCCAAGGTGCTGTGGGGCCCAAGATGAGGGAGGTTGGTGGTTGGTGGGCTTGGGCTCAGCTTTCAACTCAGCCCCTTCTTCCACCCCCAGAACTTAACAGATGCCATTGCCCGAGCAGCCGCAGACACGTTACAGGGGCCAATGCAGGCCGCCTACCGTGAAGCCTTCCAGAGCGTGGTACTGCCCGCCTTCGAGAAGAGCTGCCAGGCCATGTTCCAGCAGATCAATGATAGCTTCCGACTGGGCACGCAGGAATGTGAGTAGGGTCATATGCCCCAAGAGGGGAAGGGCTATCGTCTTCTCCCTACCATCCCTCTCATGGCCCCCATGGTCACTTCTCAGACTTGCAGCAGCTGGAGAGCCACATGAAGAGCCGAAAGGCACGAGAACAGGAGGCGCGGGAGCCCGTGCTGGCCCAGCTGCGGGGCCTGGTCAGCACACTGCAGGGGGCCACTGAGCAGATGGCGGCTACTGTGTCCAGCAGCGTTCGGGCTGAGGTGCAGCACCAGCTGCACGTGGCTGTTGGCAGGTGTGTGGGCAGGGCACTGAGCTAGGTGGTGGGTTTGGAAAGGGCCAGACCCAACTGCCTGTCAGCCTCATCTCCCTCACCTCACTTTTGCAGCCTGCAAGAGGCAATTTTAGCACAGGTGCAGCGCATTGTTAAGGGTGAGGTGAGTGTGGCACTCAAGGAGCAGCAGGCTGCCGTCACCTCTAGCATCATGCAGGCCATGCGCTCAGCCGCTGGCACACCTGTCCCTGCCACCCACCTCGACTGCCAAGCCCAGCAAGCCCATATCCTGCAGCTGCTGCAGCAGGGCCACCTCAATCAGGCCTTCCAGCAGGTAAGCCGGGTACTAAGCCCAGATAGAGTCAGGAGTCTCCTGACAAGGCCCACACATCATACACTCCACTCTACCCATCAGGCTTCGGGTGGTCTGGCCTCAGCAGACTCTTTTTGGTTCTCTTTCTCCTCCAGGGCATTTCCCTTGCTTTTCCCTCTGTCTGGACCCTGGATCCCTTTCTTCCTACCTCAGTCTACCTTCTTTCAGAACCACCCTTCTCAGGAAACCTTTCCTGATTGCCTAGAGTAACAACACAGCCCTACAGTGCTCTCTCTGGGCCGCAAAGCATCCCCCTCAGGATGCCCTACTCTGGCCATCCTCTCCCAGGCCACATAGCCAGACAAGCAGGCATTCCATCCTGACATTAGCTATAAACTCTGTTCTCTACTCAGGCCCTGACAGCTGCTGACCTGAACCTGGTGCTGTATGTGTGTGAAACTGTGGACCCAGGCCAGGTTTTTGGGCAGCCACCTTGCCCCCTCTCCCAGCCTGTACTCCTTTCACTCATCCAGCAACTGGCCTCTGACCTTGGCACTCGAACTGACCTCAAGCTCAGGTGAGCGGGCATAGTCAGGGACTAGGGCTGTGGTGAAGGGCGGGGAGCAGTTCAAAGCAGAGACTCCCACTCCTGCCTGACTCCCCTCCTTAATTTTCTCCACCAATCCCCTCTGCCCCCACCCATCTCAGGCTTTGAGGCCTCCATTATCAGCCTCTGGGCCTCATTGCCACCAGGGGGCACTCCTCTCTGCTGGAGGCCACCTGTAGCCTGTCCTTTTCCTAAATCCCCAGCTACCTGGAAGAGGCTGTGATGCACCTGGACCACAGTGACCCCATCACTCGGGACCACATGGGCTCCGTCATGGCCCAGGTGCGCCAGAAGCTCTTTCAGTTCCTGCAGGCGGAGCCACACAACTCACTTGGCAAAGCGGCCCGGCGTCTCAGCCTCATGCTGCACGGCCTTATGACCCCCAGCCTCCCTTAGCTAAGCCTGCCTTGCCCAGGATGGGGTGGCACTGAAGGTCAGCAGACAGGCCTAGGCCAAAGCAGGGTCATGTCTGCCCTTTACCTGCTCAGGCTCCCACCTCTGGCGTGTTTGATGGGGAAAGCACTGGCTATGGTCTATAGATTGTGGTAGCCAGCAGGTTTAGGCTGGGCCCAGGGTGGGTATTGTGCCTTCTTGGGTTCTGCCATGCCTGGAGCATGACCCCTGAGATTATGACACCACTTCAGTTGAATTTTCCATGTTCCTTTTTACCACCAATTTGGTTCTTTTTGTTTTTGAAAAACATTGAGAAATTCAATTAAATGCTTTTGGAATAAAATGGAGTATGTGTGTGCTTTTCGTATGTCTTTGGCATGACTTTGATAACTGTCCTTTGTTACCTGCCCCCTCTCCTGGAACTCTGTCTAGGCCAACCCACCCCAGGGCCCTGGACACCCACCCTCATCTGCCCAACTGCCTTCCCAGATCTCCGCTTTCCATCTCTGAGGCAAGGCAAGGGCCCTGGGATCAGCTCAGCACCACCCTATGCCCCTGGGTTCTCCTCTCTGGAGTCCCTCCCTTCTCCTTCGCCTATCTGAACTGGGGGTGGGGCTGCTGGCTGGTTTGAGCTCCACCCTCACCCCCTATCCAATCACAGTTCCTCCTTCTGGGGGCTGGGCTGAAGGGCTGCACTCCAAGCTGCTAGCTCTGGCACTAGGCTCCCAGCCCGGGGACGATGTGCTGCCGATTCTGTCACCGCTGGCAACCGCCCTGTGCACTAGGGCTGTTGCTGCTGCTGCTGCCGCCCCTTGGTGAGTGCCGGCGTGCTGGACCCAGCCCAGTCTGCGTACCCCCTCCCCAGGCTGGGTGTAGGTTGTGTGGGAGCTGAGGCACAGCCTTCCTGAGCGCTGAGAGTCAGGGTGGAGAGGAGGTGAGAGGGCTCCAGGGAGGGATTGTGTGCCAGAGGCTTCAGGATGTAAAGTGAGGGTGGGAACTGAACCCTAGTTTCGGAGGGAAGAACCCCCAAATGCCACAGTCCCCATCCTGATAAGGGGAGACTTGACCTCTTGTGGGACTCCCAGACCAACCGTGGGATTGCTGAGGTCCTCTCTTAGGGTCGAACCTGGATCCCAACCCCCTCTATTCTGCCCTACTCATCAGAAAACACCTGTCTCTGGGGAGGGGATGGAAAGGCCAAACAAAGGTTGTCTAGGCTGCAGAGAAACTGGACGTTGCCAGGGGCCCTGCCTCCCTTCACCATGTCCATACTTCTTCATTCATTTGGACCATTCTCACCTGACCTGGGACCCAGAAGCTCGGAAGAAGAGCCAACCCCTGGGACGAGGCTTCTCCTTCCCCCATCCCCACCTATCCTGTCCAGGTCCGCCTAGAAGGGGGCAGAGGCAGGTGGTCCCCAGATATGCCCCTTAGTTCCCTGGGGCACCCCTTTCACGCTGAGTCACGTCCCCAGAACGCTCCCTGGTAAACAAGCCCCTGGGGTTTGGCGGCGGGCGGGGGGGGGGGGGCGTGAGGGTGCGCCGCCTCATCCTATCAACTATTCTCCACCCCCACCCCCAGTCCTTGTATCTCCCCTGGCAGCAACCACAGCGGGCCCAGGCCGCTGTGACACCATATACCAGGGCTTTGCCGAGTGTCTCATCCGCTTGGGGGACGGCATGGGCCGCGGAGGTGAGCTGGAGAGCGTCTGCAGGTACGGGCAGGCGTGAGGGCAGCAGCCCAACCCCACACCCTTGGGGTCTGAACCTCTTCCCTCCCATTCCAAAGCCCCCTGCCCCACCTAATTCCCCTAACCCCACACCCTTGACAGGTCTTGGAATGATTTCCACACCTGTGCCTCGCGAGTCCTATTGGGCTGCCCCGAGGAGGCCGCCGCCGTGTGGGAGTCACTACAGCAAGAAGCGCGCCGGGCCCCACACCCAGATAACTTGCACACTCTGTGCGGCACCCCTGTACGCCTTCAGGAGCGCAGGGAGGGCCCAGAGACCAACCAGGAGACGCTGCGGGCGACAGCGCCAGCACCCACTCTGGCCCCCGAGCCCCCTCTGCTGGCGGCTGCGCTGGCACTCGCCTGCCTCCTGGGTCCTCTGGCCTAGCTGGTCTGGCCGGGTAGCAGCGCCCCCCACCGTCTCCAGCCCTGCCCTGGTGGCTGCCGTCGTGGCTCCTCAGAAAGCGCTCGGCTTTCATTAAAGGTATTTATATTTGTACCAAGCTCCTTCCTTTCTTTCCACTGTGGCCCACCTGGCTGGGGTGGAGCCTTCAAGAAGCTGATCCCCAGGACGAGATGGGCGGGCTGAAGGCCACCATAGGGGACTCAGTCTTTCTCTTCACAAACACTCATTTCCCAGGGGCAATGCAGAGCTTTCCACTGCCAGCAGGTTCCAAGACTTCTGGTGGTGACCCAAGATGTGCGGGAATGCACATCTTTCTCTGTTCTGTGTTCTCCTGGGCTGGCATTCCTAGCCCTACCTGCCCCTCCTGTCCTGGCCCCTAGGGGCCATGTGAGGTGATAGAGTGTCCCCGCCCCCACCCTCAGCCTAGTCCACCCCCCTCCCCAGGTTCTTTCCAGTTTCCAGGCTCCTGTCCATCTCACCTCCTCCTCCCTCTTCTGAACTACCACCTTAGCCTTCAAGACAGTTCAGATTAAGTACCCTTTCCTCTCCTTCTCTGGGGTCCTGATTCATCTGAGGGGAGCCTGTTCCAGAAGGTGGGGAGCCCCCATTGGAGTCTACATTCAAGTACCTGGGGTGATCTGGAGCTGCAGAAATTGGGGTCACAATGAGGGTTCCTCTGGCCTCACGCTCTCCACAAGCTTGTTCTTTGAGAAGAGGTGTGCAGTGTGAGGTCAGAACAATCCCAGAAGGCTTTCTGGAAGCACAGATGAGTGTGTGATGTGTGAGGAGCCCCAGTTCATCATGGTGGAGAAGAAGAGGAAGAATCAGAACGGGCAGACTCCTGAGGGAAGGAGGAGGCCTCAGAGAGGATGAGACCCTCTGTTGATCAGTCATCTACTGTCCCTGCCAGGATGCTCTTCCAAGCCACCACCCCACGACTTGTGGGCACTGCCATGGCCTCCTCACTGGCTTCTACTCTCACTCCCTCCACTTTATTCTCCATTTTCTAAATTGAAAAACTGATCCTGATATTAAACTCCTTTGCATTGTCTATAAGGCCCTATGTAAGCCAGCTATGTTTATATATAGGACATTTTATTCAGTCTACTCCTTCAACTCCCCCTCTGTAGTAGCACAGAGTGATCTACCTACTCAGTCCTTGGGTTAAGGGGAGGTTTCAGAGAAGGACCATGATAGAGGGTGATAGGAGGTAAGGATGCAACACTTACAAATGGTGGAGGAGAAGTGGGGCTGAGTTGCAGAGGGCTTTACAAGAGGGGCCCAGGCAATCAGCTGGGAGGGGAGGAGGGGTGGGAGTACAGAAGTTGGCAGGCCAGGTTTGCACTAAAGCCCATGCTGGGAGGTTGTTGGCCCTAGGACAGAATCAGGCCTGATAGGACCCTTGATTAGGCTCCAGGGCGACAGGTGCCTCCAGAGACCTCCACCCTACTTTATCATGTAGGAGCCCTATTTCAGCAACGCTTCCCAAACATCCTTCCATTCCAGTTAGCTAAGATGCCTCAGTTAACTCACTCTCTGCCCTGTCTTTTCTCCTGTACTTCATTCACCTGTATTTTTATCCCCACTTCTCTCTCTCAGCCATTCCTTACCCATCTCACATCACCTGAAGGAGAAGGTTCAGGAAAAACACCCTCCCAGATCCGCCCCCTTTGACCACTAGTATCTTCCAGAAGGAAAGGCCAGCCTTTTATTCTTGTACATCTATTCTCTGTGCTCAGAATAACCTTCCTCATTTCCTCCTGGTGAACTCCTACTTCTTGTTCAGTATCACCTACCGCCTCCCTAACCCTGCTCCAAGCTGAATCAGAAGCCTCCTTCAGGTCCACACAGCTCCTGGGCTTTCTTCTGTCTCTGTACGGATAACACTGCTTCACTAGCTTGTTGCTGTCTGGGTCTAGGTCAGAATTCCCCACTCTGGATTCCCCAAGTGTCCTCTTTGTGTCTCTAGCACCCAGCCTAAGGCTGGGTATAAAGAGTGTACTTGTGAAAAAAAAAAAAAGTGTACTTGTGGGAGTGTGTGGAATGAAAAACAGAATTGCTAAATCCTGCATAGGAAGTGTTACAGTCAGCAAAAGCTTGGACTAAGAATGACTTCAGTATGGAGGATGTGTCTTCTTGGGGCAGCCCTCTTAACCTGAGCATACTATTTGGAGGGATGGTGCTGGGGCTCCAAACCCCAAAAGTCTTCCTAGAGCCACTCTTGGTGGGTGGCCAGGAGCAGGCTGCTTCCAGGAGCAGGGGCTCATTTGTGTTGGCCAGCCATCAAAGGGATTACCATCCTCTTGCTGTGACCTACTTTCCCCTGATTTTTGCCCCCTAAGTCCCTACTCTTCCCTGGAATTGAGTGACCTGGAGTGTGTGCAGGGGGGTGGGGGTGGGGACAGAATCTGCTCTCTGGCCAGGGGTTTAAGAGCTTTGTGTGTTTTATCCCAGAGCTGCAGGAAAGGGGTGGGCTGAGAGCCAAGTGGACTGGGCCCTAGACACAGCTGCCCAGGCCAGAGCATCATGATGATGGTGCTTCTCACATTTGCAGCTCCGCAGACATGGAACAGCTTATTGTTCAGGGGAGAATCTGGGGGTTGGATATCCTGAGCCCAGTTCCCTCTGCATCAATATACCTCTTCATCTCAGGGCCCCTGTGTTCTTCACCAGAGCCCAGGCCAGCACCTTCCATAGCAAGGGCTCAATAAATATTTATTGAATTAATTTGCTGAATGTCTGTAAAATAGAGGTGTTGTGTGGATTTGTAAGCCCCATCAACCCTGGAATTCTATATTATTTTCAACTCTCACAACTGTGAGGTCAAGATTATGATCCCCATTATACAGATAAGAAACATGAAGCTTAAGGAGGGGAAGATGTCTTGCTTAAGTTCAGTTCACACAACTGTGGAAGTGTCAGAGCTGGGATATGATCCCAAGTTTGCCTGGCCCCTAAGTTCATTCCCTTAAGCATCACACTAGACATATGGAAATAATTTTTTAAGTTTTCTTTTTTCTTTTTTTTTTGTGGTACGCGGGCCTCTCACTGCTGTGGCCTCTCCCGTTGCGGAGCACAGGCTCCGGACGCGCAGGCCCAGCCGCCATGGCTCACGGGCCTAGCCGCTCCACAGCATGTGGGCTCTTCCCAGACCGGGGCACAAACTCGTGTCCCCTGCATCGGCAGGCAGACTCTCAACCACTGAGCCACCAGAGAAGCCCTTCTTTTTTATTTTTATTTATTTTATTTTTGGGTGCATGGCCTGTGGGATTTTAGTTCCCCAACCAGGGATTGCACCCATGCCCCCTTGCAGTGGAAGCATGAAGTCTTAACCACTGGACCACCAGAGAAATCCCTCAAGTTTTCTTTTTAAATAAAATCTTTTATGAAGCCCTACTACTTAAAAAAGACTTATGATATTTTATTGGTGTTAATATATGTTTAGGTTTAAAGTATAACATTAGCTTATACAGTTAAAGACAATTCCATGTATGAAGTAAGGGCTCAATAAAGATTTTAAGAAATGAACAGACTGCAGTGAGGAAGATGTATGGAGATTACAATCCCATCATCACTCAAAAGTAGTAGTGGGGCTTCCCTGGTGGCGCAGTGGTTGAGAATCCGCCTGCCGATGCAGGGGACACGGGTTCGTGCCCCGGTCTGGGAAGATCCCACATGCTGCGGAGCGGCTGGGCCCGTGAGCCATGGTCGCTGAGCCTGCGCGTCTGGAGCCTGTGCTCCGCAATGGGAGAGGCCACAACAGTGAGAGGCCCGCGTACCGCAAAAAAAAAAAAAAAAAAAAAAAAAAAAAGAAAAGAAACTGGATTGTTCTCCAGCCCTGCTGTTTATGGTTGCCCAGTGAAAAGACTCCACCAAGCACGTGGATTGCGCCCCAATAGTAAATATAAGGTAAATAATAAAAATATTATTAAAGAAGGAAAAAAAATCCCCTTATTACTTGAGACATTTATTTCCCCCCCCATCTCCACCCTGAATCTGGGTTGATTGTAAAGTTAAGTGAGATAACTCTGACCCTATAGAGGAATTGTTAATGGTAACAATTTTTCTTTAATCTACTTGTTTTGCAGTCTCAGGATATACTAAATTTAGCAACAATGAAAACAACAATAATTAGACTGTTACTCTGAAGTTGGCCCCAAACTAATTTCACCTATTCTCAACCATTTGCAACTCCGCTGTGATGGAAGTCAAATTCAACATATCTGAGTGCCTGAATTATTTTAATTTCAGTTTAAAAAAATAGATTTGTTGGGGCTTCCCTGGTGGCGCAGTGGTTGGGAACCCGCCTGACAATGCAGGGGACTCGGGTTCGATCCCTCGTCCTGGAAGATCCCACATGCTGCGGAGCAACTAGGCCTGTGCGCCACAACTACTGAGCCTGCGCTCTAGAGCCCATGCTCTGCAGCAAGAGTAGCCACCGCAATGAGAAGCCCGCGCACCGCAACGAAGGGTAGCCCCTGATCACCGCAACTAGAGAAAGACCGCGCACAGCAACGAAGACCCAACGCAGCCAAAAATAAATAAATTAATTTTAAAAATTGATGTGTTAATTAAATTTATACCAATCCTTTGCGGAGTTCCAGAGGCACTTCCAGAAACCTCCTGAAATGCACTACGTTCCCCACCACGCACTATATTATTTTATTTTGGGCCGCGCCCCGCGGCATGCGGGATCTTAGTTTCCCCACCAGGGATCGAACCCGTGGTCCCTGCATTGGGAGCGCGGAGTCTTAACCTCTGGATCTCCATGGAAATCCCCCAACCTCGCACTATAAAGCGCCCTACCCCCAACCTGAATCTTGAAACTTTCTCCCTACTTCCCACGGTGCCTGCCCCAGACCTATGGTCGAGACACTTGGAGCGACACATCCACTCACCTCCTACTCCCGGAGAGAGCCCGACCCCGCCCTGAAGGCGTTGATTGGCAAGCCACGCTCGGAGCGCCGCCAACCGCGTAGCCCGGCCCTCTCGAGTCCGCCCCTGCCCCGCCCCGTGGGCGGCCCGGATTTGTTTTGGCGTCAAGCGCGCGCTGTGATGACGCCACGACGCTGACGCCTGAGGATGGCGGCGGCGGCGGCGGCGGTGGCTGGGGCTGTGTCCGCGGCCCGGAGAGGGTCAGCACAGTCGCCCAGGCGCCGAAGAGCCCGCCGCCCGCGCGAGGTGAGGCGACCCGGCCAGGACCGACGGCCCCATGGGCGGGAGGGGCTGACGAGCTGCAGCCACGGTTGCTTCCTGGAGCACTGGGCCCGTCCCTGCCCAGCCCGGAGCCCTCGGCCTGTGCCCGCTGCGCCGGGGCCTAGGGGGAGTGGGTAGGAGGCCAGGCGATGGCTGCTTGGGGTCCCTGGTGTCCGAGGCTTGACTGGCCTTGAAACATGCTTCTGCGCTGGGTAGCCCGTCTCTGAGGCCCCAAGGGCCAGGTGGACGTGGTCAGCTGTCCTGCCTGCTGTTCAACCAGTCGACATCGGTCAGGGTGAACCAGCCTGGTTGTCCTCACTACCTTCTCATGTCTGGCACCTACTCCACACCTCCTCTTTTGGTACTGAACGACAGGGTCGGGGGCCAGCTAGTCTCTTCTTTGTTCAGGCTGGGGAAAATCACACCTGAGTCCAGCCGGGTCGCCTGCTTTGTAAAACAGTTATCCCTCTGCTTTTGTAAGGGGAAGCCCAGCTCCCCCACGCTCACTCCCTCTCCTGAAACTGTGAAGTGATAATTCCCACTTGAAAATCTAAGTAAGTCCTTCATTGCCTAAAACTGGCTCCGCGGTACCTGCAGGGTAAAGGCCAGACTTCATAACAGGGCATTCAGGGCTCTTCATAATCTGGCATAACCCTGAAGTCAACACCTGGGCACTTCTGTCTCCTGCTTACATAGTTTGTTGTTGGGGGTATGTGCATCTGCCGTTAGCTCTGTGTTTTAACACTCTTTCGCTTTTTTTTTTTTTTTTGGTACGCAGGCCTCTCACTGTTGTGGCCTCTCCGGTTGTGGAGCACAGGCTCCGGACGCGCAGGCTCAGCGGCCATGGCTCATGGGCCCAGCCGCTCCGCGGCATGTGGGATCTTCCTGGACCGGGGCACGAACCCGCGTCCCCTTCATTGTCAGGCGGACTTTCAACCACTGCGCCACCAGGGAAGCCCTCACTCTTTCGCTTTAGATATACAATTTTCTCACTTTGTAATTCTCTTCTTTCCCCCCACCCCCAGCTCCACCCACGAGTTTGGAAAATTTACATCTGTCCTTTAAAATCCACCTTAGATTTAATTTCCTTGGAAAAGCCTTCCTTCACATGTAACAACTGACTCCTCTGTACTTCAATTCATGTGACTGCTATTGGAGTTTATTGTGTTGTGTCACTTGATGGTTGGCCTGGGGATTGTGTCTTCTGTCTGCATATCAGTGTCTGGCCCTGTGCTTGGCATAAAGTAGGAGCTGAGTCAACTGTGATAGGTTGCTGATTTAAGAATGAATACAGATTCAGCTATACTACTGAGCACGTATCAGGGGCCAGGACCTGAGATGAGCACAGTAAATGCGAGTGTCCTGTTTGCACATTCACACGTATGCATATGGTAGGTGATGCAGCCTTGTCATCCTGATGGTCTAAAATCTCCTGGGGTGGTTTTTCAAAATACAAATTTAAGAGTCTCATTTTCTGAGATTTTGATGCAGAATATCTGGAATCTGGTAGGAATCTGTATTTTTAAAAAACTCTCCAGGTGACTTTACTATGCTCCTTGGTTGAAAATCTTTGTCATCACTCCAGGAAACTGTTGTGTCTTTGTCCAGTGGGAAGGGCCAGCTGTGCCTTGTAGCACACAACTGCTGCTGCAGTCTCATTTCCCATATCTTCGGGAGGCAGGATGATTTGGTGGTTAGAAGTATGGGGTTTGGAATAAGAAAGACTTTGATTCAGTTCTTGACTTTTATGAGATCTTGAGGTTCTTTGAGTCGTAGTTTGCTCATCCCATAATAGGAATAATCATGCCTACTTTATGTGGTTGCAGAGAGGAGTGAGAATGCATATAAGATGCTTAGCACAGTTGGAACTCAGGAAATGGGAGCCACTGTTATTATTAATGGCTGTTCTTCCCACAGTTCATCCCATGTCAAAAGGGGATCTCATCTTAGTAAGCCTGTTTGCTCTTCAGACTGAGTCTTGTGTAGGAAGCTACCTTATGTTATGTGATTTCCTTGAGGTAATTTCTGATCATCAGATAGCTCTAACAAAACTGTGCTTCTACTCAGGGCAGTTGCAGTTGGCTATTCCCCTAGAAAAAATGTGGATTGCTGACTCACTGGAGGGCGGGTGTGCTGAATAAGTACGTGTCCAGGTCTAATTGCAATTCTTGTTAACTTGTATAAATGAGCTAAAGAAAGTGCAGCTTTCAGGAAACCTGTTTGCCTCTTACACTGAGCTAGAGCTGAGCCTCACTTGGAATGGAATATCCCAGAAGATCCTAGTATCTGTGAAATCTGAACTAGATGCTGGGGTCCTCTGTCACTCACAGGTTCATTGTTAAGTGAGTGAGACTTTGGTTTAGCCGTCTGTTTTTTCTTTATAAGTGTGAGCATGCTATTTGGGCAACTTTGATCCTCTCCAGTGCTTCCTAACTGTGTGATGTGAATTGGCTATAGGTGTGCCAAAGTATTGACCCTTAAGCTTTGAGATAGCTGAGAACAGCTGTCTCCACTGGCCCAGGGTGCACAGAGAAAAATTTGAGAAGTACAGCCCTGGAAGAAAGGAAACAATTCCGCTTGTTGAGAGCTGGAGAGAGACTTATTTATTTGAACTTTCTTTTCTTCCAGGAATCTTACTCAGTGAGTATTAAGCCAATTTGTGTTGGCTAGGTCATCACTGAGCTAATTCTTGGTACAGCCCTCTGTTGCCATGGCATCTCATGTGATGCTAAAGTAGAAAAATGTGCTGTTTTCATTTGCTAGAGGAAAATTATCGCAGAGGGACCCCTTCCAGGCTGCCAGCCTTGAAGTGGCCTCACAGGACATCATAAGAGTAATGGATCAGGGGACTCTTGGTGTGGAGCCATTTGGGCTGTAAGTTCCTTGAGAACATAGATTATAACTGCCTTCTTTTTGTCTGTCACAGCCCCTGGCAGAGTTCCTGGCCCACAGCAGGAGCTCAGTAAATATTTATGGGTTGAACTTTGGGATTTTGGAAGGAGAACCCCAGGTACATTGCCAGAGGCTGTATTTCTGATGATGGGATGGGCAGTGGGTGGGATGTCTCAGATGGAGTTGAGGGTCAGGATAGAATGAGGAGGACACGACAAACTGTTGAACTCTCCTTCTCTCAGCCCTAAAGCAGGAGTCTCTGCTTACCAATTATTACCATGTAGAGCAGTGGTGCATAGAGTCCTTAAGAGGTGGAGTCCTGAGTTACTATATTCCAAAAAGAAGTTATAACAATTCTTATTATGAAATAGTATTTAAAGTTAAAACATTACGGAAGTGAATAATGAACTGTGTCTTTAGACACAAACACTAATCATTAGTAAAATAATTTGGTATATATTTGGTATAATAATTTGGTGTATATTCCCCCAGCTTTTTTCTTATCTATATACTAGTCTATACATTTCTACAATATGTATTTTTTAACTTTAAAAATATAATATGTGGTGATGACTTTAAAATATAGCAATAGCACGGAAGTATGTAATGGGAGAAGTAAGAGTCTCCCTTCCTTCCACCTGTTCCCCTGACATTCCCACACCCTAGAGGCAGTCACTGTCAACAGCTTCTCTTCTACCTGTCCAGGATATTTTTTTCCTATGTATATGTCTATACCTTTTTAGAAATTCTTCATTAGACATATGCTTCACATACTCTTTTTTTTTTTTGGCTGCAATACGCGGCATGTGGAACTACCCCGACCAGGGATTGAACCCTTGCTCCCCCTGCAGTGGAAGCACAGAGTTTAACACCACTGGAACACTGGGGAAGTCCCTTCACAAACTGTTTTAAACTCTTTGGTGCATCACAAACATGGATACCAGTACAAAGCCACTGAAACTGACGGGTATCTTTCTTTCTTTGTCAATATACATGGATTTACCTCATTCATTTCAACAGCTGCAGAACATTCCATTATGTGAATGTATATTAGTTTATTTAATTATTTCCTTCCTGATGAATATTTGGGTTGTTTCCATTTTTTCATTATTTTAAAGAATGGTTCCATGACCTTTCTTTTGCAAATATATCTTTGTGTACTTGTAGAAGTGGTTTTGTAGAATTATTTCTGAAAATGAAATTGCTGGGTCTCGTGTCAGTTTCCCTGTTTTAGTTCTCTAAATATTTATTTATTTATTTTTGGCTGCATTGGGTCTTCGTAGCTGCACACGGGCTTTCTCTAGTTGTGGCAAGCGGGGGCTACTCTTCATTGTGGTGCGTGGGCTTCTCATTGCGGTGGCTTCTCTTGTTGTGGAGCATGGGCTCTAGGTGCGCGGGCTTCAGAACTTGCAGCATGCGGGATCAGTAGTTGCAGCACACGGGCTCAGTAGTTGCGGCATGCGGGCTCTAGAGCGCAGGCTCAGTAGTTGTGGTGCATGGGCTTAGTTGCTCTGCAGCCTGTGGAATCTTCCCGGACCAGGGCTTGAACCTATGTCCCCTGCATTGGCAGGCAGATTCTTAGCCACTGTGCCACAAGGGAAGTCCCAGTTCTCCTGTTTCAGAAAGCAGAATCGTGTGGTTCCCCCTAAGGTTGCAGAGGTCCTTGTTCAGGGTTTTGTTTTGTTTTGTTTAATTTTACTGAAGTATAGTTGATTTACAGTGTTGTGTTTAATTTCTGCTGTACAGCAAAGTGACTCAGTTACACATATATATTCTCCTTCATATTCTTTTCCATTATGATGTATCACAGGATATTGAATATAGTTCCCTGTGCTATACAGTAGGATCTTGTTGTTTATCCATCCTATATATAGTAGTTTGTATCTGCTAATCCTAGACTCCCAATTCGTCCCTCCCCCCCGGCTCTTGGCAACCACAAGTCCGTTCTCTATATTTGTGAATCTGGTTTTGTTTTGTAGATATGTTCACTTGTGTCGTATTTTAGATTCCACATATAAGTGATATCATATGGTATTCGTCTTTCTCTGACTTAACTTTGCTTAGTATGATAATCTCTAGGTCTATCCATGTTGCTGCAAATAGCATTATTTCATTCTTTTTAATGGCTGAGTAATATTCCATTCCATACACACACACACACACACACACACACACACACACACACACACACACACATATATCATCTTTATCCATTCATCTATTGATGGACATTTAGGTTGTTTCCATATCTTGCCTGTTGTAAATAGTGCTGCTGTGAACATAGAGGTGCATGTATCTTTTTGAATTACAGTTTTTTCTGGGTATATGCGTGGGAGTGCGATTGCTGGATCATATGGCAACTCTATTTTTAGTTTCTTGAGGAACCTCCATACTGTTTTCCATAGTGGCTGTGCCAATTTACATTCCTCCCAACAGTGTAAGAGGGTTTCTCTTTTCTCCACACCCTCTCCAGCATTTATTAGTCAACTTTTTAATGATGGCCATTCTGACTGGTGTGAGGTGGTACCTCACTGTTTTGATTTGCATTTTTCTGTTAATTAGCGATGATGAGCATCTTCTCAAGTTCCTGTTGGCCATCTGTATGTCTTTTTAGGAGAAATGTCTATTTAGGTCTTCTAACCATTTTTCTTTCTTTTTTTAAAAAATTATTTATTTTATTTGTTTTATATTTATTTTTGGCTGCGTTGGGTCTCCATTGCTGCACGCAGGCTTTCTCTAGTTGTGGTGAGCGGGGGCTACTCTTCGTTGTGGTGCGCTGGCTTCTCATTGTGGTGGCTTCTCTTGTTGTGGAGCACAGGCTCTAGGCTCATGGGCTTCAGTAGTTGTGGCTCACTGGCTCTAGAGCACAGGCTCAGTAGTTGTGGCACACGGGCTTAGTTGCTCCGTGGCATGTGGGATCTTCCTGGACCAGGGCTTGAACCTGTGTCCCCTGCATTGGCAGGAGGATTCTTTTTTTTTTTTTAAAAGATGATGTTGGGGGTAGGAGTTTATTAATTTATTTATGTATTTTTGCTGTGTTGGGTCTTTGTTTCTGTGCGAGGGCTCTCTCTATTTGTAGCAAGCGGGGGCCACTCTTCATCGCGGTGCGCGGACCTCTCACTGTCACAGCCTCTCTTGTTGCGGAGCACAGGCTCCAGATGTGCAGGTTCAGTAGTTGTGGCTCACGGGCCTAGTTGCTCCGCGGCATGTGGGATCCTCCCAGATCAGGGCTCGAACCCGTGTCCCCTGCATTGTCAGGTGGATTCTTAACCACTGCAACACCAGGGAAGTCCTAACCATTTTTCGATTGGGTTGTTTGTTTTTTTGTTATTGAATTGTAGGTGCTGGTTGTATATTTTGGAAATTAAGCCATGTTGGTCCCATCATTTGCAAATATTTTCTCCCATTCCATAGGTTGTCTTTTTGTTTTGTTTATGGTTTCCTTTGCTGTGCAAAAGCTTATAAGTTTGATTAGGTCCCATTTGCTTATTTTTGATTTTATTTCTATTGCCTTGGGAAACTGATCTAGGAAAACATTGGTACGATTTATGTCAGAGAATGTTTTGCCTGTGTTCTCTTCTAGGAGTTTTATGGTGTCTTGTCTCATATTTAAGTCTTTAAGCCATTTTGAGTTTATTTTTGTGTGTGGCGTGAGGGTCAGGGGGTTTTATCTAAAGTGACAGACTTCTTTGCCTGCTATCCCTGCTTGCCTCGTGATGGTTAGAAGTGCTGTTTAGCAGTTACTTATTTCTGGGATTCCTGAGAGATTACTGCCTACTTCATTTTGATAGACAGTCTTTCAAAACATGGGAGCAGAATATAGAGATCTTTGCAGGCAAAAGGTTGTGAAGCTTTGCCGTGGAGAAGAGTCTTAGGAGGTGTTATTGGAGAGGGCTCGGTGCCTGCCTGGGAGGCATCCACAGACTTCTGTGGCCAGGAAAATTGTTTCAGGATCCATCCCTGTCCTCTGCTCCTAGGCCCTTGGTCTCCCCACAGATGGGTCTGGTAGTTTATGGACAAACTTGCTTTGGAGTTCAGATAACAATCTGTAAGACCCAAATAGACCCGAGAACTCTGGCTTCCTTTTTTGTTGAGGACATTTATACAGGAGCCCAAAGAGCATGGCTCTGGTTTAACCACCAATCTGGCCTCTTCCTGCCACTTGAAAATTTCTGAGGTTCTGGGATTGTTGCCTGCAGCAAAAAGAAACCTGAGAACCAGCCCACCTTTCACTCACTGTTAACAAACATTGAATGCCTGCTGGGAGCTCAGTGCTTTGTTGGGAGCCAGAGAGTTCTAGAAACCTGAGAAGTGGTCCCTTCCCTCAAAAGGCTGACAACTCTAGTGATCAAAAGTAATCTAGAGTATAGCAGTGAGCAGTATGACCCAGGTTGTACATGGAATGGAGGTTTCGGAAGACATGCCCTTCAGGCTTCGGGCTTCCTGGTGGCGCAGTGGTTAAGAATCCACCTGCCAGTGCAGGGGACACGGGTTCGAACATGGTCCAGGAAGATCCCACATGCCGCAGAGCAACTAAGTCCATGCGCCACAACTGCTGAACCTGAGCTCTAGAGCTCATGAGCCACAACTACTGAGCCAGCGTGCCGCAACTACTGAAGCCTGTGAGCCTAGAGCCTGTGCTCCGCAACAAAAGAAGCCACCATAATGAGAAGCCTGCGCACTGCAAAGAAGAGTAGCCCCTGTTCGCCACAACTAGAGAAAGCCCGTGCATAGCAACGAAGACCCAGCACAACCAAAAATAAATAAATAAATTAAAAAAAAAAAAAGATCCTCAGTAAAGTTTCGTTGATTCATCAGTTGAGTGGTATGAGAAAGGATTGAGTCCTTGACCTGTTGAGTCTGAGCTCAGCTGGGCCCCAGGCACTTTTGGAGTCTATCTGGTTTGGTGGAAGGAGCTCTGGATGGAGAATGAGATTTTGGTTTGTTCTCGGCTGTCACTATCTGAGCGGCTTGGACAAGTTTCTACCTTTTTGGCCTGTCATTTCTGTAAAGTGTTAGCGAGGACAGTAGTGCTGAATGCTCATGCCTACTTCTGCACTCTGTCCAACACGCTTACCTTCTTTGAGGAGTGCTTTGGGTCAGGCTTGGAGTTAAAGGTGTGGAGGCCGACTCCAGAGAGTTCAGTACTTTCTGTAAGACGTGTTAGGATTGGTGTCGTGAGACAGAATAGTGACTTATGAGAGCTGGCATAGCATGACCTACCTGGGAGGTCGCTTCTTGAGGCTTTCCTCATTCACACCCACACTGGTCACTCTGCTGGGAGCACATACATGAGAGCTGAGGACAGGAAAACACTTTGCCCTTTTCACAGAAGGAATTTTGCCAGCTGCTTCCCTTGTCCCTGTTTGCCTTTTCACCTAACTGATGTGGAAAGAGAATTTAACAGATGTGATTGGAGTGTGGAGCAGCTATGATCACCTGGAGGTAATCAGCAGTTCCCCGCATCAGAGCTGGCACCTTCTTTCCTCCACTCTTCATCTGTAGTTGGGAAGGTGGAGTAAGCCTATCTTTGAAGAGTTTCTAACTGGAACAAATGTGAGAGAAACTGTGTCCCAGAAAGGAATAAGGAAGGTCAGAGAGGGATAATCCTTGGCTGTCTCACTGCTGACTTGAGATCCTTGCTTAGACTTTGTTTAAAGTGAAAAGTCAGGCCTTTTGTAAACCTTAGTTTTTGTCATCAGGAGCAGACTAGGTATGCACATCTAAACAAAAAGAGCCCATGGGTACACCTGGAGGCAGTTACTTATTTTGTGGATCTAGGGTTCTACCTCCTCCCCAGGAAGAAGTGACATCTGAGTAGCTGTGTTGTGTCACCCATGCAATTTGTCTTCTTTCTGAATGGTGGTAGATGTTGTTCACAGGGTGGTCTTGGGGATCAGCGCCTGTGTTCTGCCTCAGGAATCCTGGCCCAAGAGCTTTTTTTTCCCTGAGCTGCAGCCCTTTACTGTATTGTCTTGTATTTTCCCTGAAGGAAGAGATGAGTGCAAAATTCCGAAGTCCACAGTTCTAATCTTCGGCCTCTGTGAAAAAGAACCTTGTTTCTAAATGCCTTTGTTTATTTTAAAAAATAATTTATTAATTTATTTATTTTTGGCTGCGTTTGGTCTTCGTTGCTGCGCGCGGGCTTTCTCTAGTTGGGGCAAGCGGGGGCTACTCTTTGTTGCGGTGCGCAGGCTTCTCATTGTGGTGACTTCTCTTGTTTCGGAGCACGGGCTCTAGGTGCGTGGGCTTCAGTAGTTGTGGCATGCAGGCTCAGTAGTTGTGGGTTGTGGGCTCTAGAGCGCAGGCTCAGTAGTTGTGGCACACGGGCTTATTTGCTCCGTGGCATGTGGGATCTTCCTGGACCAGGGCTCGAACCCATGTCCCCTGCATTGGCAGGTGGATTCTTAACCACTGTGCCACCAGGGAATCCCTAAATGCCTGTGTTTAAACATGATTTCCTAAGCTGCTATATGGGATCTCCTGGGCATTTGGGTGAAAACTGCAGCAAATCCTGAAGAGCCTGTGTTGGTTGAGGAATCTTTTCCTCATGTGAGGAAAGATAAATCTCATTCTGCTGAGAGTCATACTGATATACTGCTTAAAACCTAAGCCCTTAATCTTTGGTCTTTTGTCTGATGGATTGGTAATCAAGGTCTTGTGTACGTTTCAGAGGTGAGCTTTTTCCTTGGGAACATTGGTCAGTTATTGGTCAGTTATCACCACATTAGCCACATTGGTCAGTTATCACCATCTTGAATTCAGACCCTCACCGAGGGCCTCTGTGTGGGTTCTCTGTGACCCTCAAGATGCCCCAGCAAAACCTCCCTGGGTCTGCTGCCTTTCATGGGATCTTTTGCTGGCTTTGAAACAGGTTGGGCGTGGGGATTGGTGTTGCCCCTGGGCAGCCATGGAATCTCTGACCCTGACCAGCTCTTTTCCTTCTTCTTTTTTGTTTTTAAATTAATTTTTATTGGAGTGTAGTTGATTTACAATGTTGTGTTAGTTTCTGCTGTACAGCAAAGTGAATCAGTTATACGTATACATATATGCACTCTTTTTTAGATTCTGTTCCCATATAGGTCATTACAGGGTATTGAGTAGAGTTCCCTGTGCTATACAGTAGGTCCTTATTATCTATTTTATATATAGCAGTGTGTATATGTCAACCCCAATCTCCCAGTTTATCCCCCCTTTTCCCCCTTGGTTGACCAGCTCTTTTCAACCATTAGATTCTACATCCAGCCACCCCACTGCAGCACTTCCAGAACTGAACTCTTCCTACTGCTTCCCAAACCTGTCCCTCCTGCTGCACTCCTGACCTTCTGCCCAGGAGCTGGAGTGAGGGACTGGAGTGCTGTCCTCTCCTCCCTTTCACCCCTATGTCCAGCCTCCAGTCCCTGTCACTTTTTCTGCTGACCTCTCTCCTTTCCACCACCCTGTCTGTGCTGCTACCCTCCTCACTGGCCCTTTCAGTCCACTTCGACCCTCCTCCAGTTCAGCCTTATACTTCTTTCTAAACACAGAGTCGACTGCCTCTCCCTGTAAGCCCTTTGGTAGCTTCCTTTCACCTCCCAGGAAGGTCCTGGCTTCTCACTGTAACTTGGGCTGCTCTCCACAACCTAGTTCCTGCTGACCTTCCAGCACTTCAGCCCCCAGTCCTGTCTTCACATCCAGACTGCACATTCCCAGGCACGGGGTGCTGCTCTGGACCTCTGAACCTTTGAGTGTGTCATTCTCTCTGCCTGAAACAACATTCCCACGTTTCCTCACCTGCCTCATTCTTCAAATTCAGCGTGGGGGTTGCCTCCTCCAGGAAGCTTTCCCTAATCCCTGTGTCATTCTTGTGTCATTCATGTATCTACTATTGTTTCTCAAGCCTAACATTTACTTTGTTATATTGAAATTACCAGTTTTGATGTTTTGCTCTTCATTTAGACTATGAGTTTATTGACCATGTTTTGCCTGTATTGGGTATGTTAAAATATACCTGCACTGGATGTCTTATTCATTCCTGTATCCCTAGTAGATGTTCAGTAAGCACTTGTTCTGAGTTGATCGTTTTATCCCCAATTCTGTATATCCTAATTAATAGGAAATTCTCAGCTCTTTTCTTTCACCCTTGGGGCCCTCAGATAGACTTAGAGAAGGGCAGCCTGGATAGAAGTGACCTCTGGAAAGTGGTACTTCAGCACTTCAACTTGTCCAGGGCCCCACCAGCCACAAGGTATTAATAGTTGGAACATCTTTGTCTGGAAAGCAAATGGGAAAGTCTCCTGGATCCTCATCCCATGGAAGCAGAGTGCCCCGATCCACAGCCCGACTCTCATCTGGATGAAGGTGTTAGTGTCCTTTCTGAGCTCAAGGCCCCCTCTGCCTCTTTTTTTTTTTTTTTTTTTTTTGGCTGCACTGCGTCTTCTTTGCTGTGCGGGCTTTCTCTAGTTGTGGCAAGCGGGGACTACTCTTTGATCTGGTGCGTGGCCTTCTCGTTTCAGTGGCTTCTCTTGATGTGTAGCATGGGCTCTAGGCGTGGGGACTTCAGTAGTTGTGGCACGCAGGCTCAGTAGTTGTGGCACACGGGCTTAATTGCTTCATGGCATGTGGGATCTTCCCAGACCAGGGCTCGAACCCATGTCCCCTGCATTGGCAGGTGGATTCTTTTTTTTTTTTTTTTTTTGTTTGGCAGGTGGATTCTTAAGTGCTGTGCCATTAGGGGAATTCCCCCCTCTGCCTCTTAAATGAAGCCCAGGCTAGTGTTTGGTGGCTATCTGGTGGCAGTGTGCTAAGGCTTGTGGTTCCTACTTCACTGGAATTGGTTTTAGCCATTTCTGGGACTTGTGTAGCATTTTAGCCATCTATGTGGTAAACTGGGGAAGTGAGAGACCCTGGAACAGGGTGTTAAACTGCCAGGGTGAAGATGGTGCATTAGAAAAGTAGTGCGAGCCATCCAGGGAAGATTGAGGTTAGGGCAGCATCCAGAGCAGTGGGTGGTGGTGGGTTGTTGCAGTGGGGGATCAACCCCTGCAGGAGGCCTAAAGGGCCAGGAAGGTATCCATGAGGGAGGAGGCCTTGGGGAAGTGGCTTTCTACACCCTGGTGGGTGATAGTGTTGGAGAACAGGCCTCCAACACTCCACGCCCCCGTTTCAGAAAAGATGAGTCAGAGTAATAAGAGGAATAATTTTAACCTTTAAAAGACATAGGACTTCAACTATGATAAGGGACCCAGGGAGAGTAGGGAGGAGGGTGGAGGCAGTGACAGCTGAGCCTGGTGCATGTTCCTGCCCCTCTTCAGAGTTGAAGAGCAGCATGAAAATTATACCCAGGGAGATGTACATCAAGACCACGGAACTCACACCCAGTCTTTCATCTGGATCCTTCATGGCATCTGGGCTCCAAGCACTCAGGGACCAAAGCCATTCTCCCTTCCAGGGAACCATACCAGAGTCAGGTCTTCAGGCTAGGTTTATCCAGGGCCAGTGGGGAGGGGGTAAGGAGGATGGCTGGGATCCCTCCAGAAGTTTCCCTGGCTATGCTGAGTTCCTTTCTTCTGTCTGTGTAGGTGTAGACGGGGCACTGCCTGCAGAGCAGGTTCTGCCAGCCTCGCTAGAGAGGATGCCCCCGTGTCCGTGATGGGCTGTGGGACAAGCAAGGTCCTTCCTGAGCCGCCCAAGGATGTCCAGCTGGATCTGGTCAAGAAGGTGGAGCCCTTCAGTGGCACTAAGAGCGATGTGTACAAGCACTTCATTACAGAGGTGGACAGTGTTGGCCCTCTCAAAGCTGGGTTCTCAGAAGCCAGTCAGGGTGCAAACCCCTGCCCTGGTGCCCCCACTACCGGCCACACAGAGCCTCCCTCAGAACCACCACGCAGGGCCAGGGTGGCTAAGTACAGGGCCAAGTTCGACCCACGTGTGACGGCCAAGTACGACATCAAAGCCCTGATTGGCCGAGGCAGCTTCAGCCGAGTGGTGCGTGTGGAGCACCGGGCAACCCGGCAGCCATATGCCATTAAGATGATTGAAACCAAGTACCGGGAGGGGCGGGAGGTATGTGAGTCGGAGCTGCGTGTGCTGCGCCGGGTGCGCCACGCCAACATCATCCAGCTGGTGGAGGTGTTTGAGACACAGGAGCGCGTGTACATGGTGATGGAGCTGGCCACTGGTGGAGAGCTCTTTGACCGCATCATCGCCAAGGGTTCTTTCACTGAGCGTGACGCCACTCGAGTGCTGCAGATGGTACTGGATGGCGTCCGGTATCTGCACGCACTGGGCATCACACACCGAGACCTCAAGCCTGAGAATCTGCTCTACTACCACCCAGGCACTGACTCCAAGATCATCATCACCGACTTTGGCCTGGCCAGTGCCCGCAAGAAGGGTGACGACTGCCTGATGAAGACCACCTGTGGCACGCCCGAGTACATTGCCCCTGAGGTCCTGGTCCGCAAGCCCTACACCAACTCAGTCGACATGTGGGCGCTGGGCGTCATCGCCTACATCCTGCTCAGTGGCACCATGCCCTTTGAGGATGACAACCGCACCCGGCTGTACCGGCAGATCCTCAGGGGCAAGTACAGTTACTCGGGGGAGGTGAGTCTTCTGTCTTGGGGATGTTGGGAGGCCCCTGGGTGGGTGGGGGCTCCTATCCTACAGCCCTTAATCAGGGGCATGTGCTCTCAGGGCCATGTTCGTGGGGCCAGACAGATGATGTAAAAATGGTAAAGTGAGACTAGTAGGGTATCTTAGCTTGGATTTCCCCAAAAGTGAGCCCTGAGACAAGGACTTGGGAGCAGATAGTTTAATTGGGATGTGATTCCAGTAAGCACAAATGAAGGGTGGGGAAAGTGAGGTAGAAAGGGAGTGGAGTGGACTGCCACTGTGGGCCATTGGTACTCAGTTCCACTGGGGACCCTGTGAATAATCATGTGGAATGTGCTCAGAATTGTACCACTAAGGGGCAGGAAAGAGGGTGGGTTTTAATCCACTGACTCTTGTATGAGTCGAGAATTTCTTTGCAGGGGCTTTAAATCCCTGGCACTTCCGGGCTGTTCTGAATGCCAACTAGTGGTGGAGAAAGTCCTCAGGCAAAGAAGCAGAGAGATACAGGCACTGGCCATGGGAAGCTGTCAGTACGCACATGAGCACTGCAGCTGCAGGCGAGCCCAGAGGTGGGCTGAGAGGAAGCAGGGCAGGGCATCCATAGCATCTGTTCCAGAGGACTAAGTCAAGCTAGTGACCATGCCCTGTCTAAAGGAACAGCTGCTTCTCAGCCACTTTTGCCACAGAGCAGGGCAGACTCCATGCACCCAGACATTCCAGTTTTTTAAAGAGAAGCCAGAAAATCTGATCTTAAAGTGTTAAAATATAATTCACATATTTAAGCAGTACCATGTGCTTAACCCAGCAAATGCTTACTTCTGGCCCTAATTCAACCAGCAGGCCATCAGTTTGTGTCTTTGGATCCATTGATAGTCCTGATGCCTGAAAAGACCTGTTAGGTTTCAGCACTGCTGGGAGCTGCAGGGAGGTGCAGAAAGAGTAAGAACTGGTTGGTCCTCAGACAGGATGCTGACCGGGTAGGAGACAAGGCTCACCACAGGAAACGGTGAGCACAGCAAGCTGGATAGAATGTTCTTGGGGAGGTTGTGAAGAAAAGAATGTGTGATGGCTTTATGTGGGAGGTGAGGTAAGCTTTGCAGGATGACAGGATTCTGCCAAGGCAGTGAGGGCCCCTCGCCAAGTGCCCCCTGCAGAGTGCTCCCCGCAGTGTTCCTCTCAGGCCTGCACTGCTATCCATGCCTCCTGAACAACCCATGGAGACGGGAGGGAGCTCTGGGACCACCTCCCTTCTGCAGCCCAGCTTTCCTCCCAGGAATGTTGGACTGGGCCCTCCCTGGTCTCAACCAATTGGCCCAGAGCAGCATTTCCTACAGGAGTTGCCCCAAAGCCTCATGAAGGCAAAGTGCCTGCAGTGCTTATGGTCCTGTGCTCCATCATCTTCCCTTTCAGCTTCAGGACATGGTTGTGGGGTCAGTCAAGGATTTCCCTGCTGTGAGCATGGGGGCTGGCCTTCCCTAGGGGGTCCCCACATCACGTGCCTCAGGGTGGTGAGAGGAAGGGAGGGAAGCCACCTTCTTCCGGCCAGCTCTGTGCTGACCACAGGTGAAGGAGAAACTGGGACATTCTCCAGCTCTCCCCTAAAGTTTTTCATGTTTTCTTCTGTGCTCCAAATGGATTCAACAAAACAAACGCCAACTGGCTGGGAAGCCCAGGCTGTGATGCAGTGGTCACAGCGGACACCGCCCTGCTCACCCTTTGGGCTGGGTTTCATCACAGGTCAGAAGAGCCAGAATCCACCTCACAGAGGCAGTGTTGTGCCAGGGCCCTGCCTGGCTTGCCCTTGGAGCTCTGTGTGGTGTAGCTTAGCTACAGGAGGCAGGGAGGTTTCCCAAGAGTTGCTTACAAAGGAAAGATTCTTTCCAGAAGTCTGTAGGTTTGCCCAGGAGTTCCTGATTCTGGCAATTGTTGATCAGGCAGTTTATCTAATGGGAGCTTGCAGAGTCTTGCTAACTGGCTATTGATTATCTGAGGGTGAGAGAATGACAAATAGGGTGGGGAATGAACTCAGGCTTCCTGCTCCTATTGTGGCCACAGACTGGGTCCTGAGACTGCTTCCTGCCCTGCTGGAATCACGTGGCACGGGTCTGGGGCTCCTGGTGTGTGTGGGGGCACTGCCCAACCTTTGGCCCCCACTGCCCTTCATCTGAAGCTGAAAACATCAGTTCCCAGTCCCAGATTCAAATCCCTGGCCAGCACTGATGGCACCTGTCCGTTACCAGGAGCTTGGCAGACCCCAAGAGGAGATTCCACCACCATCTGCAGAGAGCTCTGGATTGGGAGGAGTTTGTCTGGGGTATTTCCTGGGTAAGGAGGCCTTGTCATTAGATCAGACTCTCTGAGCTGGAGACCAGGCATCTTTCTCTTTTGCTTGTAATTGCCTACCCGTAAGTGCACTGGGGATGTGCAGAGAGACATGAAGGCCTGTTCCCCATCCCCATGAAACTTGAGATTGCCCGGGAGAAAGGACTAGGAATAGGAAATGGCCACAGAATGGACCCTTGTTGGTAGGCATATGCCAGCACAGGTCTGGGCAGTCTGGAACATGAGCCATGGGGTGCAGGTAAGGTGGTGGATTGGCCCCTTTTCTTAGGACTGGGCCCTGCCCCCATCCTCACCCAACCATCTGTCTTCTACTGTGTGATGGTCATTTGCCCTTACGGAGGCATTCTGAGTAAGCAAGGCCCCGTCTGAGAGCCTCAGGGAGGTGTTTCCATCTAGCTTCTTGTGCAAATAAGGGACTGCCCACTTTGAACTCAGCAAGGTTTGGAGGTGTGCATTCCTCACCTGACAGTAGTCACCCTGCCCCCTCATAGTGGTTTCTCGTGTATACCACACTGTCTGATGTGCTTGTTTCCCAGGGGCTCTATCCATGCAGCCCTCTTTCAGGCTCAGTAGTTTCTGTGGACTTGAATAGAGGACTTCCTTCAGGTGGTGGGCTTTGAGGAGGAGGAAGCTCAGAGAAGGGGATATTACTCACTGTGCTCCAGAATAAACAGGAGATTGTTTGGGAATAACAGCAGAGGTTGATGAGGCTGGGCGAGGCCTGGTGTTTGTTGCTGGGAGCTCTGTAGTGCCAGGGATTATTTGGAGATTCCAAGCATTAGGTGGGAGGGAGCCCTCCGGGTTCTTGACGGTGAAGGGGAAATGTAACAGGAAGTGTTGTGGGAGATTAGCTGGAGGGAACCTAACTGCGGACTGTTGGAATAATCCCAGTTTGGAATGGGGGAGCCTGGTGTCCTGGGGATGTTTGGGTCAGATCAAGGATTCTAGCGAGTGGGCTCAACATAGTACATGTGAGCCATAGTTTAGAAAGAGAAGGAGTTGGGGGGTAGAGCCCTCCTGCAGCTCTGCAGGAGGAGCATCATCTTACGAGGCAGATTGAGAAAGGACCCCAAGCTGCCCTCTGCCCCGGAGAGTATGTAGAGTCCTGCTTTGACATCCCCACGTGGGACCCAGCAGTGGAGGGATGCACACAAGTGGGACCTCCTTCAGCACCTGCCCCACAATGCTGACGCTCTAGACACTCTAGCCCCCAGGCCTGGCCCCACGCTCCACCCCATTCCCTACACACCGTGGGCTGGAGATGTTTGCTCCTTTCACTCCTAACAATATGCTTTTGCTCAGGATTTTCCCTCTGTTCCCAATGTCAGCCTAAGAAATTTGACTGGCTCTCAATCATCCAATTCAAAGATTGCTTCCATTAAGAATCATGCCAACCATTGCCATTGTGTGGCCTACTGAGTACCAGGCACAGCTCTGAGGGTTCTACACCCAGCATGTCTAATCTCTACAATAATCTTGTCAATGGGTATAACCCCCTCATTTTATAGATTAGTAAACTGAGGCTAGTGAGGTTAAGTAGCTTGTCCAGGGTCTCACAGAGGGTGGCAGGCCTGGGATTTGAATCCAGGCCATCTTGGCTTCAGAGTTCTTGGCCTTCCCATGCCCACAGTCTACTTTCCCTGACACATATGCCTCAGCGTGTTGCTGGAGTCTTTGTTTCAGCACTTTCCCAGGCTGTCTTCTGTGGACATCTTTTCCCTCCCCACCCTGTAAGGTTCTTGAGGACAGCATGTGTATCAATACATATGCTCCCAATACTTTCTCCTGCTTCTCTTGAGGGAAGCACCAGTGGTTGCTGGTGAGGCCCTGGGCAAGGACCCAGAAGTAACTGTCAGGTAGACTAGACTGCTCCTGCTGGCTGGGAGTGTTCTCTTCTGGGGCTGGGTTCCAGGAAGAAGTGGGGAGCCTGCTGGAGATGCACTTAGGGGTTTGTTGGCCAGACCTGCTTAGAAGCAAATATAGGAATCTTGGAAGAAGAGAGAGTTCTGGAAAGGAAAGCCTGTGACAGGTGATTTTGAGAGGAGAAATCTGAATTTTTATCTAGTGACTGGAGGTGCTGGAGTGGCGAGGGCCAAGCTAGGGTCATGTTGGAAGTGATCAGGAGATATATGTTGGCCAGATGTGAGTGTGAGTGTGAGAGCAGTTTGAAGATACAAAGAGTCACCTTGAAAGAGGGAGCTTCCTGTCATGGGAGGCCTGGAGCAGCTGCTTCTAAAGGAGTGACACAGAAGGTGAGTCACCATCTGTAGACCATACTAGAGGACTGTTATGGTCCTGCCAACTTGGAGATTCTGTGATTCACTTGACATGAAATGCGACGTTGTGGGCCTAACGTTATTGCTTTTGTCAAGAGTTCTATTCCTAGAGGTAGGATGGATGAAGAGGCTCTTGTGGGAATGATGACAGAGTGATGCCGTCAGCAGCTTTGCTGTCTGCCACGTTTAGCAACTTTTAATTGTCACCCTCCTCTGCTTGGGCAGTCTCTGAGCTGTGGGCGAGCCCAGGTGACTGCGCCAGGAACAGGTGGGCTTGGGCAAAGGTTCTCACAGAGCCTTGTTCAGGAGAGTGAGTGCTGCCAGGCGGAGGACAGAATCCTGGTGGGAGGTGAAGCTCACCTGCACGACCGATATGCCACTTCCCGGGGGATTGTGTTGGTGGGAGGTAGCTTTCCAGGGGTGGGTCTCTGGGCTGCAGGCTGACCATCCATCAACTTGGGCCAAGGGGCACTTGCTCAGGGGCTGTGAGTTACACCATGTGGTAGTTCTGATAGCCCTGCAGTAGGATGAGTGCCCAGAGCCAGAACTGACACTTACATTCCCATCCCAGCTGTTTGCCACTTCTTAAAGTGACTCTGACACTTGCCATCGTACCCTGGGATGTTGAGGATAAAATGAAGTGCAGGGCATGTGGTGTGTTCTGGTGCTCTCCACGTGAAGGGCGCCAGTGCCTGTGGGGGCTGCTCATGCAGCCTGCTTCATATGCTCTGACGGAGCGGCCAGGTGAGCAGGGATAGGACCTTGCCCCATAACCATGGGGTGGACTGCACGGGGGAAATGGGAGAGCTGCAGACTGGACGTGTGTGGGCAGCAGAGCGGAATGCAAGGAGGCAGGTGGTGTATTTCTGGGCTCGTGCTTGGATTCTCCTGGATGCCTTTAATTGCCTAGTGTTCCCATGGCCAGTGTGGATAGGGGCTTATGTGCCACCCCTGGGCCACCGCTTGGCTCCCTGGAGCCCCATCTTCTTGGCATCCCTCTGCTGTTGTTGCCCTGGTTACACACTCACCTCCTGTGGTGGCAGAAACATGCCCATCTCCCCACATTATTGCATTTAGCATTTTTGCCAAAACACCTTGCTCCAACCACCTACAGCATCTCGTTATCCCAAGGTCCTTTCATTACTGCGGTTTCCCACCCCCCTGCTGAGGTTTCCTCCAACAAAGGGGTATATGTGGGTTGCGTTCAGAGCGGCTCCTGGTGCCCTATCCGTTCCCTCCCTCTCCTGCTCTTTCCGTTGTCTGTATCCACCTCGAAAGCTCTGCCCTTTCACAGGCCCTGTTGCTTCTAGGCCCTTGAGTTCCTCTGAGACCTGCTGGGGCTCTTGTTTCTCCCACGATCTGACCTCTTTAAATCTTCTTATGACCTCCCACGCTCATCCCCTGCCTGCCCCCACTGAGGTGGTTAAAGGTGACCTGATCCAATCACACCCCACGTGCCTCTCCATACTCTCCTTCCTTGTAGGTCTTCCTATCTCCCAGGGTGAGTGTGGTGCCCAGACCTGAGCTTTGCTGCAGCATGGCCTGGCCAGCCTGGAGCAGAAGACTGAGTCACCTTCGTCTTTTCACTCATCCTGCCAACCCATGTAGACCTAGTGCCTGCCCTGACCTCAGTCCTTTGTACCCAGGGTTCCAGGGACACAAACCTCTGGGGACAGAGGCCAGAGTACGGGTGACATGCTGACAGCCACCAGGGATCCAAACTGCCTCAGAAATTAGAATGGGAAGAAGTTAAAAAAAAAAAACCAACCAGGTTAGGCCCTGGAAATCACCTCACTTCAGCAGTACCCTTGAGTGGAGATAGAAGAGACCATTATGTAGCTAGCTCTGAAATCCAGAACCTTCTAGGACTGTTCCAGGAAATTGTTTTTTTTTTAAATTTTTTATTTTATTTATATTTTATACCGTAGGTTTTTTTTTTTTTTTTTTGTGGTACGCGGGCCTCTCACTGTTGTGGCCTCTGCCGTTGCAGAGCACACAGGCCCAGCGGCCATGGCTCACGGGCCCAGCCGCTCCGCGGCATGTGGGATCTTCCCGGACCGGGGCACGAACCCATGTCCTCTGCATCAGCAGGCGGACTCTCAACCACTGCACCACCAGGGAAGCCCTATACTGTAGGTTCTTATTAGTTATCTGTTTTATACATATTAGTGTATATATGTCAATCCCAATCTCCCAATTCATCCCACCACCACCAACCCCCCACCACTTTCCCCCATTGGTGTACGTACATTTGTTCTCTACATCTGTGTCTCTGTTTCTGCCCTGCAAACCGGTTCATCTGTACCATTTTTCTAGCTTGCACATATATGCGTTAATATACTATATTTGTTTTTCTCTTTCTGACTTGCTTCACTCTGTATGACAGTCTCTAGATCCATCTACGTCTCTACAAATGACCCAATTTCACTCCTTTTTATGGCTGAGTAATATTCCATTGTAGCTATTTACCGTATCTTCTTTATCCATTTGTCTGTCGATGGGCATTTAGGTTGCTTCCATGACCTGGCTATTGTAAATAGTGCTGCAATGAACATTGGGGTGCATGTGTCTTTTTGAATTATGGTTTTCTCTGGGTATATGCCCAGTAGTGGGATTGCTGGGTCATAAGGTAATTCTATTTTTAGTTTTTTAAGGAACCTCCATATTGTTCTCCATAACGGCTGTATCAATTTACATTCCTTCCAACAGTGCAAGAGGGTTCCGATTTCTCCACACCCTCTCCAGCATTTGTTGTTTGTAAATTTTCTGATGATGCCCATTCTGACTGGTGTGAGGGGATACCTCATTGCAGTTTTTTTTTGGCGATACGTGGGCCTCTCACTGTTGTGGCCTCTCCCATTGTGGAGCACAGGCTCCGGACGCGCAGGCTCAGCGACCATGGCTCATGGGCCCAGCCACTCCGCGGCATGTAGGATCTTCCCAAACTGGGGCACGAACCCGTGTCCCCTGCATCGGCAGGTAGACTCCCAACCACTGCACCACCAGGGAAGCCCCTCATTGTAGTTTTGATTTACATTTCTCTAATAATTAATGATGTTGAGCAGCTTTTCATGTGCTTCTTGGCTATCTGTATGTCTTCTTGGAGAAATGTCTATTTAGGTCTTCTGCCCATTTTTTGATTGGGTTGTTTGTTTTTTAAATATTGAGCTGCATGAGCTGTTTATATATTTTGGAGTTTAATCCTTTGTTTCTAATTTGCAAATATTTTCTGCCATTCTGAGCGTTGTTTTTATGTCTTTTCTCAACTTAAAAAAAATTTATTTATTTACTTTATTTTTGACTGTGTTGGGTCTTCGTTGCTGCACATGGGCCTTCTCTAACTGCTGTGGCTTCTCATTGCTGTGGCTTCTCTTGTTGCAGAGCATGGGCTCTAGGCATGCGGGCTTCAGTTGTTGTGGCACACAGGCTCTAGAGCGCAGGTTCAGTAGTTGTGGCACACGGGCTTAGTTGCTCCGCGGCATGTGGGATCTTCCTGGACCAGAGCTTGAACCTGTGTCCCCTGCATTGGCAGGAGAATTCTTAACCGCTGCACCACCAAGGAAGCCCTGTCTTTTCATCTTGATTGTAGTTTCCTTTGCTTTGCAAAAGCTTTTAAGTTTAATTAGGTCCCATTTGTTTATTTTTGTTTGTATTTCCATTACTGTGGGAGGTGGATCAAAAAAGATCTTGCTGTGATTTATGTCAAAGAGTGTTCTTCCGATGTTTTCCTCTAAGAGTTTTATAGTGTATGGTCTTACATTTAGGTCTCTAATCCGTTTTGAGTTTATTTTATGTATGGTGTTAGGGAGTGTTCTAATTTCATTCTTTTACATGTAGCTGTACAGTTTCTCCCAGCACCACTTATTGAAGAGACTGTCTTTTCTCCATTGTATATCCTTTCCTCCTTTGTCATAGATTAGTTGACCATAGGTGCATGGGTTTAGGTGCGTGGGCTTTCTATCCTGTTCCATTGATGTGTATTTCTGTTTTTGTGCCAGTACCATATTGTTCTTGATTACTGTAGCTTTGTAGTATAATCTGAAGTCAGGGAGTCTGATTCCTCCAGCTCCGTTTTTTTCCCTCAAGACTGCTTTGGCTATTCGGAGTCTTTTGTGTCTCCATAGAAATTTTAATAATTTTGTTCTAGTTCTGTAAAAAATGCCACTGGTAATTTGATAAGGATTGCATTGAATCTGTAGATTGCTTTGGGTAGTATAGTCATCTTCACAATATTGATTCTTCCAATCCAAGAACATGGTATATCTCTCTGTCTGTTTGTGTCATCTTTGATTTCTTTCATCGGTGTCTTATAGTTTTCTGTGTACAGGTCTTTTACCTCCTTAGGTAGGTTTATTCCTAGGTATTATATTCTTTTTGTTGCAATGGTGAATGGGAGTGTTTCCTTAATTTCTCTTTCTGATCTTTCATTGTTAGTGTATAGGAATGCAAGAGATTTCTATGCATTAATTTTGTATCCTGCAACTTTACCACATTCATTGGTGAGCTCTAGTAGTTTCCTGGTGGCATCTTTAGGATTCTCTATGTATAGTATTATGTCATCTGCAAACAGTGACAATTTTACTTCTTCTTTTCCAATTTGTATTTCTTCTAATTTGTATTTCTTTTATTTCTTTTTCTTCTCTGGTTGCTGTGGCTAGGACTTCCAAAACTATGTTGAATAATAGTGGCGAGAGTGGACATCCTTGTCTTGTTCCTGATCTTTGAGGAAATGCTTTCAGTCTTTCACCATTGAGAATGATGTTTGCTGTGGGTTTTTCGTATATGGACTTTATTATGTTTAGGTAGGTTCCCTCTATGCCCACTTTCTGGAGAGTATTTATCATAAATGGGTGTTGAATTTTGTCAAAAGCTTTTTCTGCATCTATTGAGATATCATGGTTTTTACCCTTCAATTTGTCAATTGAAGGTTTTTATCCTTCAATTTGTTAATATCACATTGATTGATTTGCATATATTGAAGAATCCTTGCATCCCTGGGATAAATCTCACTTGATCATGGTGTTTGATCCTTTTAATATGTTGTTGGATTCTGTTTGCTAGTATTTTGTTGAGGATCTTTTCATATATATTCATCAGTGATACTGGTCTGTAATTTTCTTCTTTTGTATTATCTTTGTTAGGTTTTGGTATCAGGGTGATGGTGGCCTCATAGAATGAGTTTGGGAGTGTTCCTTCCTCTGCAGTTTTTTGGAAGAGTTTGAGAAGGATGGGTGTTAGCTCTTCTCTAAGTGTTTGGTAGAATTCACCTGTGAAGCAATCTGATCCTAGACTTTTGTTTGTTGGAAGATTTTAAATCACAGTTTCAATTTCACTAGTTGTGATTGGTCTGTTCATATTTTCTATTTCTTCCTGGTTCAGTCTTGGAAGGTTATTCCTTTCTAAGAATTTGTCCATTTCTTCCAGGTTATCCATTTTATTGGCATAGAGTTGCTTCTAGTAGTCTCATGATGCTTTGTATTTCTGCGATGTCCCTTGTAACTTCTCCTTTTTCATTTCTAATTTTATTGATTTTAGTCCTCTCCCTCTTTTTCTTGATGAATCTGGCTAAAGGTTTATCAATTTTGTTTATCTTTTCAAAGAACCAGCTTTTAGTTTTATTGATCTTTGCTCTTGTTTTCTTTGTTTCTATTTCATTTATTTCTGCTCTGATCTTTATGATTTCTTCCTTCTACTAACTTTGGATTTTGTTTGTTCTTCTTTCTCTAGTTCCTTTAGGTGTAAGGTTAGATTGTTTATTTGAGATTTTTCTTGTTTCTTGAGGTAGGCTTGTACTGCTATAAACTTCTCTCTTAGAACTGCTTTTGCTGCATCCCATAGGTTTTGGATCGTCATGTTTTCATTGTAATTTGTCTCTAGGTATTTTTGATTTCCTCTTTGATTTCTTCAGTGATCTCTTGGTTATTTAGTAATGTATTGTTTAGCCTCCGTGTGTTAGTGTTTTTTACGTTTTTTTCCCTGTAATTGATTTCTAATCTCCTAGTGTTTTGGTCGGAAAAGATGCTTGATACGATTTCAGTTTTCTTAAACTTACCGAGGCTTGATTTGTGACCCAAGATGTGATGTCCTGGAGCATGTTCCGTGTGCACTTGAGAAGAAAGTGTAATCTGCTGTTTTTGGATAGAATGTCCTGTAAATATCAATTAAATCTATCTGGTCTATTGTGTCATTTAAAGCTTGTGTTTCCTTATTAATTTTCTGTCTGGGTGATCTGTCCATTGGTGTAAATGAGGTGTTAAAAGTCCCCCACTATTATTGTGTTACTGTCGATTTCCTCTTTTATAGTTGTTAGCAGTTGCCTTATGTATTGAGGTGCTCCTTTGTTGGGTACATTTATATTTATAATTGTTATATCCTCTTCTTGGATTGGTCCCTTGATCATTATATAGTGTCCTTCCTTGTCTCTTGTAACATTCTTTATTTTAAAGTCTATTTTATCTGGTATGAGTATTGCTACTCCAGTTTTCTTTTGATTTCCATTTGCATGGAATATCTTTTTCCATCCCCTCACTTCCAGTTTGTATGTGTCCCTAGGTCTGAAGTGGGTCTCTTGTAGACAGCATATAGATGGGTCTTGTTTTTGTATCCATTCAGCAAGCCTGTGTCTTTTGGTTGGAGCATTTAATCCATTCATGTTTAAGGTAATTATTGATATGTATGTTCCTATTACCATTTTCTTAATTGTTATGGGTTTCTTTTTGTAGGTCCTTTTCTTCTCTTGTGTTTCCCACTTAGAGAAGTTCCTTTAGCATTTGTTGTAGAGCTGGTTTTGTGGTGCTGAATTCTCTTGGCTTTTGCTTGTCTGTAGAGCTTTTGATTTCTCCATCGAATCTGATGAGATCCTTGCCGGGTAGAGTAATCTTTTTTTTTTTTTTTTATATCTTTATTGGCGTATCCTTGCTTTACAATGGTGTGTTAGTTTTTGCTTTATAACAAAGTGAATCAGCTGTACATATACATATATCTCCATATCTCCTCCCTCTTGTGTCTCCCTCCCATCCTCTCTATCCCACCCCTCTAGGTGGTCACAGCACCGAGCTGATCTCCCTGTGCTATGCAGCTGCTTCCCACTAGCTAGCTATTTTACAATTGATAGTATATATATGTCAATGCTACTTTCTTACTTCGTCCCAGCTTACCCTTCCCCCCTCCGTGTCCTCAAGTCCATTCTCTATGTCTCTGTCTTTATTTCTGTCCTACCCCTGGGTTCATCAGAACAATTATTTATTAGATTCCATATATATGTGTTAGCATACGGTATTTGTTTTTCTCTTTTGGACTTAACTTCACTCTGTATGACAGACTCTCGGTCCATTCACTTCACTACAAATAACTCAATTTCGTTTCTTTTTATAGCTGAGTAACATTCCATTGTATATATGCGCCACATCTTCTTTAGCCATTCATCTGTCGATGGACTAAAATTCAGGTTGCTTCCATTTCCTGGCTATTGTAAATAGTGCTGCAGTGAACATCGGGGTGCATGTGTCTTTTTGCATTATGGTTTTCTCAGGGTATATGCCCAGTAGTGGGATTGCTGGGTCATATGGTAATTCTATTTTTAGTTTTTTAAGGAACCTCCATACTGTTCTCCATAGTGGCTGTATCAATTTACTTTCCCACTAACAGTGCAAGAGGGTGCCCTTTTCTCCACACCCTCTCCAGCATTTGTTGTTTGTAGATTTTCTGATCATGCCCATTCTAACTGGTGTGAGGTGATACCTCCTTGTAGTTTTGATTTGCATTTCTTTAATAATTTAAAATATTTTCTTGGCCGCACCACACAGCATGTGGGATCTTAGTTCCTCGACCAGGGATCGAACCCACACCCCCTGCATTGGAAGCAGAGTCTTAACCACTGGACTGCCATGGAAGTCCCCGTCTCAAGTTTTAGAACGCGGCTTTACCATCCTTTAAGTTGTCATGCCTTTTCTCATTTTATTTTTATCTTCGAGATTCTCTGCCTCTTTTTTTGTTTATATATAAATTTATTTATTTATATTTGGCTGCGTTGGGTCTTTGTTGCTGTGCGTGGTCTTTCTTTATTTGTGTTGAGCAGGGCAGTTAGAGCTGTGGAAACTGAAGAGCGTGACAGTTTATCATTTTCCTTTTTCTTTCTTTTGGCTCCACCGTGCGGCATGTGGGATCTTGGTTCCCCGACCAGGGATCAAACCCATGCCCCCTGCAGTGGAAGAGTGGACTCCTAACCACTGGACTGCCAGGGAATTCCCATTTTTCTTTTCCTCACTTGGCTGCATATGAGGAACAGAATGTTACCTGGCCAGTCAGTCAGAGGCTGCCAGACATACTCATGTGGCTCCAGAGGCCTGAGCATGTTGGGGAAGCAGGTGGGTTGGTCTGCATGTGTTGATCGCTTTCTTTTTTATTTGGTTGTTCTGGGTCTTAGTTGCGGCTTGTGGGCTCCTTATTTGCGGCTCGTGGGCTCCTTAGTTGCAGCAGGCGGGCTCCTTAGTTGCAGCTCGAGGGCGCCTTAGTTAGTGCTTGAGGGCTCCTTAGTTGTGGCTCGCTGGCTCCTTAGTTGTGGCACGTGGGCTCCTTAGTTGTGGCATGTGAACTCTTAGTTGTGGCATGCATGTGGGATCTAGTTTCCTGACCAGGGATCGAACCCGGGCCCCTTGCATTGGGAGCACGGAATCTTAACCACTGTACCACCAGGGAGGTCCCAATCGCTTTCTCAGGAGGTGCTGAATTGGACTTGGCCAGAAGTGTGGCCATGGGTGAGTGTGGAAGGCCTTGCTTCTCCTTTGTGAGCCCTGTTGGAGACCTCCAAGGGGCCACTATTCTGGAGGTCAACATAAGCCCCTGCCCTGCTGTCAGTGGGCTGGCTTGAGGACCACCTTCCCGTGTTTCTCCTGTTTGACTTCCCGCTGCAGGTCCCTCAGTGTGTGAGGGTTAGGCTGGATGCCATTGCACAGCCCGGTTCTGATGTCAGGACAGCTCGAGTCACATTGTCTTAGGGGACCCACCTGGCCCAGCTGCTCACAGTTCTTCAAAGATGGGGAGAGCTGGGGCCTGCCAGAGAGGGTGGGCAGGCCCTCAGACTAATGAGCCCATCGGCATTCCTCACACTGCTGCCGGTACAAGGTAATTGGAGAGGCAAGCGCCTGGGGGAGGAGGAGGGGCAGATCAATCCAGCTCACTTTGGCGATCATGGCAACAAGCAGCAGGGGTTGACAGCTGGTGTGAGCCTGTGTCACTCTGGAGGTGGAGATGCTTAAGCCTACAGTGCATGTCTAGTGAGAGGCCCATCTGAGACTGCACTGGACTGGTTTGGAGCTGCATCGGGCCTTGGTTTGGCTGGGTATGGATATGAAGTGGGGATGCTTCTGATTCATCCGTGTTCAGGTTCCTGACTTGTGAGTCCAGGTTCGCCACTTTTTATTCTGTCATTTACAGAGGAGTTGCCTCTCTTCTGGCTTGACTGGACCAAGGGCCAGGGGCAGAATCCATGTCCCAGCCCTGTTTGGCTGGCCTGGGCTGGCAGCTCTGTCTTGGAGCTGGCCCACCAACAGGCTAGGCTGAGCTGCAGTGTGTTCCCCAGTGATTTCTCCTTTTCTTGGAGACCATAAAAGCTGCAGTGCAGCACAAGCACAGGTATTCCCATGACCTGTTCCAGCTCTAGGTTTGCTGTGTCCATCAGTGGCCCCATTATGCCTGCGTCTTTCCATTTCTCAAATGAGTGACAGGGGCCACAGTGTGTCTGTGGTCTAGATTGGCTGGCCCCTCACAGTGGCTCTTTGTGTTCAGGTGGCAGCAGCAAGCCATGGGGCTTTCTTGAACTGAGAGCCCACAGCAACTGTGGTAACTGTCTAGTCCAATCACCCTGCGTGTCAGCCTCAGTATCAGAGCCCTTAGTTACACAGGCCTGCAGGGAAATGTGGACCAGGCTGCCTGCGTGGGAGGGCTGTTGCTCCTTGCTCTCCCTCACTGCTCTCAGACAGCATGGGATTTATGGGCCCTAACTACCCTCCTCCTGGAGGCCAGTCGCTTGCCAGGAATCACTGGAAGCTGGCCCACTGGTGAGGAGGACCCTGTTAGGTGGCTATTTAGAAATCTGGGCTTTCTGTGACTTTCTTCCAGTTCAGCTCAGTAAAAGTTGAGATTTGCCTTCCAAAGGACAAGTAAGGATAACAACTACAAGTAGCTCCACCTCTTCTTCAGGACTCCAGATGAGTCTTTTCCTTGTTTCCTACCCCACCCCACCCACTGCCTCCCGGTACATCGACATCAGTGGGGAAGGGCCTAGGGGAAGAGTTGGGGGTCAAGGAAGCCTGACTGGAGGTAGCGATACTGTGTTAGTGTGTCTGCTGAGTGGGCATGCAGCTACCCCAAATGTGGGCTCTCAGACTTTCCTGAGCCTTGGAGACTGTGTTCAGGGGCTCCTCAAGGTGAAGGGCACCATGGGGTAGAACAGTCAGACCTCTCACCAGACAGGAAGGAGGGTGATAGTATCCCTGGCATCCAAGCCGAACCACCTGGAGCAGGTTCAGAAAAAGTACTAGCCACCCACCCTTTGGAGCGTGTCAGAGCCCGTGCCAGCGTGCTCCCAAGAGATGCAGGGACTCGGAGAAGTGCTGCACCTGCCCTATTTCAGCAGAGTAAGTCAAGGGCCCGGGCATCTGGGCCCCACATCCTGGAAGCAGCTGCAGGAGAGGGCACTCATCAGGTGCCATGCATGGTTGTTTACTCGCTGAGCCTGTATCTACTGAGTGCCTCCTGTATGCCTGGCACCAGGCACTGGTGAATAGCTAAGCATGGTCTAATGGGAACAATAAACTTGAAATTATTCGAATAGTTGCTTAGCACTGGGGGCTAAGAGAGGGAGTGTGAGCAAGTGTCCTTTAACCTGAGAACCTGAGGATTCAGCCAGGTGAAGACAGTTTGTGCAGGCTGAGACCCTGAGACAGACAGCTGTTCGGTGTGTGGCTGAGATGAGGCAGCCGTGGGTGCATGTAGCAGAGCAGGCTTTGTGCTGAGGAAAGAATGTACTAAAATGAGGCTGGCACAGGGTACTGCCAGGAGCCCCTGTGTGGCTTAGAGAGGTCATGCAGACATGAGAAGCACCCTTGAGAAGGGTCCTGATCCCTGCTGGGCTCCCGGGATCCCCCTGCTATCCCAGCAGATGGAGAAATCTAGTTGCCTTGAATTGTTTCCTTTGCTCCTCATGGCTGAGAGGCTGAGGCTGAGGCTGATGGAGAGAATGCAGTGATTATTTTGGCCACTTTTTCAGTTGGAAGGGAGGGTGGACCCTGTTTTTAAGGACTGGGAAGTGGCCTGGTATGGACATCCAGTGATGGGAGCTTAAGTCCGGCTCAAGATATGGCGGAAGGTTTGGGTTGTTCTTATTAAATCGCCCTGAGTTATGGTGGGTCCTGGGGTAGGTTGGGTGGTCTTGACGGGGGCCACCTCCTTGAACCAGGCTTTGAGTCCAGGGCACCTTTGAAGTTTGCTCCTCAGGGAGGGGGTGGATCCTTCTCCTATCACACTCCTTGTCACTCAGAGAGCAGCCTCTGCTCAGTGGCCTGGGTCAGCACTGGGTGGAAAGGGGAGGCCCGGAATGCTCTACGTGGGAGGAGCCGGGCAGTTCCTCTCTCTAGGGGGAGAGTGGAGGGCTACTGGACAGGTCTGAGTGCTGTGTAGGTGACATCGTCAGGATGTTCAGGGCAGTGTTGAGTATGCTCGCTCTAATGCTTGTCCTTGGCTTCTAGCCCTGGCCCAGTGTGTCCAACCTGGCCAAGGACTTCATTGACCGCCTGCTGACGGTGGACCCTGTTGCCCGTATGACGGCACTGCAGGCCCTGAGGCATCCGTGGGTGGTGAGCATGGCAGCCTCTTCGTCTATGAAGAATCTGCACCGCTCCATCTCCCAGAACCTCCTCAAACGCGCCTCCTCGCGCTGCCAGAGCACCAAATCTGCCCAGTCCACGCGTTCCAGCCGCTCTACACGATCCAACAAGTCTCGCCGAGTGCGGGAGCGAGAGCTGCGGGAGCTCAACCTGCGCTACCAGCAGCAGTACAATGGCTGAGCTTCCAGGCTGGGGTGCTGACATGGCATGGCCCCAGCCTGACCACACATTGCTGTGCCATCTGGGCCCACCGCCCTCTCTAGAGATAGGTCCGTATGGTCAGTGGTAGGTGAATAGCCCCAGCTCCTTCTCTGTGCCTTCAGCAGTCCCCATCTTCACCCTGGGCCTGAGTCTGGTGCGACAGAGTGGAGGGAGCCCTGGGAAATACGAGCCCCCTGAATGGGGAACCTGGTCTGGCACTAATGCTCCTTTTGCTGGACAGCTGCTCTGATACATATTGGGGGAAGGGCAGGACCTGGCCTTCAGTCTCCTCACCTCTTGGCTCTTCCCTAGACCAAAGGAGCATGCAATGCCAGGTAGAGGGTGTCCTGTGGTCCCAGGACTCTTTGGGACAGTTACTTGTGGAATACCCCCTTTCCTCTACCAAGCCTTCCTGTCTGCCCTCCCCCCACCCCACATTCCATGGCATCCTGATCCTCTTGATTATGCTCCAGTGAGAGGCCCGGGTAGGCCCACAGCTTGTGCCTTGGCTGGACTCTCAGCCCCTGGCTAAGTCTAAACAGCCTCCCACCTCCCAGCCAAGATCTGTCTTCCTTCATGGTGCCCCCAGGGACCCCTCCTGGCCCCAGGACTTGCCAGGATCTCTGGTGGTAGGACCATGGAATGGTCCTTGGCCCTCTGGACTGTGTGGCCATGTTGGTAGCAGGCTTGCTCCAGGCTTCAGCCTCTCTCTGACTATGAGAGTTCTTGCCCACCAGCCTATTGCACTCAGTGCCTTCTTTACAGAGCCTACTGTCACCTCCCTCTCCCCCTTGGATGCCCATTCGATTCCCCAGGTGCCTCCTTCCCAACTGTGCGGGGTTAAAAGGAGCCCCACTGCTGCTACCTGGGGGATGGGGGCACCTGGGCCAAAGCAAAGGGCAGGGGCTTCCGAGGGAGAGGATTCCAGTGTCAGCCTTGGCTCCACCCTTGGTGTTGCCTCTCCCTACAGGTGCTGCTGTTCCCTCCGCTGCAGCTGCATTAAGGAGCCACCTAGTGTCTGGCATGAGTATGGGCGGCCTAGGAATGAGCACCATGCTCTCCCTTTATCCTCCAAGAGGAAGTCAGAAGGAAGGAGCTGCTGCATTGAGGGAGGGTCCCCGGGGTGCTCAACTCTATCCCCTTCTGCTGAGCTTCTGCGCAGCTCCCCCTGGAACTTAGCCATACTGTGTGACCTGCCTCTGAACCCTGAGTGCCTGGGGCACTGACCTCACGGTGGCCTTGCTCAGTCCAGCCTGTCCCTGCTTCTTTTCACAGCATTACCCTTCCATTCTGGGCCCCACGGAATCTCTGTCTGAAGGGAGCCCCTGCGAGAGGTGGGTGGAATCGGGTGGCTGCTCTCCCAGAGGTCTGAGCCATACCATCCCGCTGTCGGTCATGGTGCCTCCACACCACCACAGATGGGGCTGGAACCCAGGCCCTGTCCCTCCACAGCTGCTTTCAGTGGGTGGGAAAGAGCCAGGGCCCAGCTCTAGCCTTAGCTGGACTGCACGTCCCCTGCCAGCAGGGAGGGTTTGGCTCTCAGTTCCTCCCAGTGGGTTCCCTTGGGCTAGACCCTCCTCTTTTTGCATGTGCCACCTCCAGTGGGAAACCAAGCCAAAAGAGACCACTCTGGGCCAAGTCATCCGTGCCTTGTACACCCCCTCCTGTCTCCAGTTCTGCTGGCACAAGGCAGTGGAAAGCCCAAGCCCCATGGCCTCAGAATTCCCCCTACTTCCCCAAGTGCCTCTGGGGATTTATTTCCTCTTTTGGCCAGGATGGGCCTGGTCCTGAAGGTAGGACGGAGGGAGTTTGGTGACTTGGGCCTTTATGCCATGGACTGTGGATTGAGAATGTGCAGTTATTTATTTTGTGTACTCAGTTTGTAAATGTATCCTTCGTACTCAATAAACAGGCTGCCTTCCCCAGGGAAAGCTGCCCATTCATTCCGACAGCCCAGTCTCTTGCTGTGGACAAGAGGTTGTCCAGGAGGCGGTGGGGAGGTGGGGAGAGCCCAGCCTGGTCACAGCTAGTCTAGGAGGATCCTGACTCCTCAACACCTGCCGTGCCAGAAGACAAAGTCTGCTTGGGGAGTGGGGCCCCCAAGAGCCTCTCCTTTTCCCTGAACCAGGAAGACAGGCATACACAGGAGGACAGAGCCTGGGGTCTTTATTGGACTGAGATGGGGAGAGGGCCTGTGGTGGGCTTGGCTGTAGGCTATGATTGATCCAGGTACTGAACTTGCTAACCCAAGTGTATGTGGCAGGCGCGTGCACGTTGCGGTCATTGGTGCCCCAGGAGACAATACCAGTGAGCACCCTCGTGTCCCCCTTCTGGCAGACAAGTGGGCCTCCAGAGTCACCCTGATGGAAGGAGAGGGGAGAAGTCAGTGTTGGGGGTGGGAGTGCCACAGGACAGTGCAGAGAACAGGACAGGGTGCCAGTGCTCACCTGGCACGAGGAGGCCCCGAGGCCCCTGCACAGATCATAGAGTTGGTGATGCGTGAGCCCCAGTATTGCTGGCACCGACTCACGGTGACCAGGGGCAGAACCACCTGCTGCAGACGTGCGGGAGTCACACTGCCTGTGGGCCGGGAGTGGGTGGTTAGGTCCCAGATGACTTGTCCCCACCCTGCCCTCCCACCCAGAGTTTTGGCCCGAGTTCCTACCCACACCGCTGAGGCGGCCGCAGCCAGTGGTGACACGTGAGGCCTTCAGGCAGCACCTCATTTGAGAAAGCCAGGCAAACTGGTGAGATGCGTGTTGTATACTGGGCTGGGGAGACGAGCTTTAGTAGCATCAGATCGTTGTTCATGGTGGTGGGGTTCCAGAAAGGGTGCGTGATGGCCTGCGGAGCCAGGAAGGGGCCATGCAGGATGGGGGTGGGCACAGGCCCCCAGGGTGATGGGTGCTGAGGGGACTAGGCCAGGGCATGCTCCAAATTCCTCACCCCCAGAGCCCACACACCTACACCTTCCCCATCTGCAGCCCAGGCACTGACCCGCGAGATGGACAGAACCTGCAAAGGCTCAGCGCTGGATGATAGGTCGTACTCCCCCAGGATGACAAAGTGGCAGCCAGGGCTGCAGTGAGAGTGGGGTTGGGCAGCCACAAGGAGGGCAGAGTGACAAGAGAAGGGGCCTCCAGGGCAAGAAGGTGGAGAGGTGGGGGCTGGGGGGGGTGCGGGTAGAAGGGAAGCACTCACACAACATTGCAGTGGGCAGCAGTGACCACCCAGAACTGGCTGATGAGGGAACCACCGCAGAAGTGGAAGCCGTTGCTGTCCTGGGGTCAGGGGTCAGAAGTGGGGGTGGGCCCAGGCTACACCCAGGCATGAAACACCTGAAACCCTGCCCCACCCCCAGGGTGCATGTACCTGCAAGGACACCTGCCAGGGCCACGAGCCCAGCGCTGCGTTCTCCCCATTGACAATCCTCTGGCTGAAGCTGAGCACCGGTCTGACGGCAGGAACGCTGCAACCTGACCATTGGGCTGGTGAGGACCTGCTTCTCACATCCCAGCACACCTCTCCTCTCCTCCTCCTGGGTGCCCCCAGGCTGCGCCCCCGAGAGGGGTCCAAATCAAGAGGGCTCATCACTACCCATTCTCACCAGGAGCACCTCTGGGCCTCTATAGCTATCTCAGTTGCCCCCATCCAACCAGCCTCCAAGTTCTGTCCATTCTCCCCCATCTCTCTCCAACCTACTCCCCACCATTCCCCAACTCCACCCCACCCCAAATCCCAGGTCATTTTTCTCCCTGTCCCCAGGAATATTCCTGTCTCCTTCCTAGCCTCTTCACTCCCTCCAGACCTCAACGGTCCATACCCCACATGCAGCCAGAAGGCTCTTCCTAAACTACACGTCCAACTTCTGCTTCTCAGCTTCCTAAACCCTCCCTGGCTCTCGGGCCCAGCCCAAGCTCCTGTCCCATTTGTGAGACTAGCCCCTGACCCCCTCTTGCCTCCTCCCAGCCTTGCCACATCCTTTTTCCTTTGCCCACTCTGTCCACATGCTTCCCTTCTAGCCAGCCTGGCCCCTTCCCTGAGCCCCTGAGCAGGAAGCCTGGGCTGCTGCTGGGAGCTGGGTTGCCCTAAGGCTGTTCAGTCAGGGTTGGGCCAGGCCCACTCACCCCAGGAGGAGCCAAGGAGGACCAGGGTAAGGATCAGGCTGAGCAGCAACACTGTGGCAGGTATGAGGTTGAGCACTGGGCCTGGCTTTATGGTTCTCTTCATCCTTGAGCCAAAGTCCCAGGACTGAGGCCAGGCAGCTGTGGAGGTTCAGCTCCCTGCCATGCTCTAGTCAGGAGAAGGGTCTCTTTAGGTCAAGGTCCTCCACCCAGGCCTTATCAGACAGAGCCCAGCTGGGTGTGAGGCTCTCATCTCCTCCACCCCACAAAGCCTGGCCCCTGACTGGATCCCTGAACCACCTCACATCCCAAATGTTGAGCACCAGGTACCAGGGACCCGTGGTTAGACTTACGGTAACCAGCTGGTGGCCGGGATCAGGGAAGTCTCCCAGGGCTATCAGGAGCACCAGACTCAGAGAAGCCTGCTCAGCACCCATGGGTGTTCCTGACTGGTAGAGGGAATGTCCACCAGCACCAGCTCTGCTGTGGAAGGGCCAGGGCCAGGACGGGGGTGCTGGCGGGTTGCAAATCCTAACATATCACCTCAGTGATTCCTCATCAACTTGGAATGGGTGTCACGGTTTGCTCAGGGAGATGCTGACTCTCCCGCCACATGGTGTGTTTGGACCCAAACCTTCATCTGTCTGGCTCCAAAGCCCACACTGTTCGTGATGAGATGATACACCTAGAAGGGGCCTTGTGCACAGGAGGGCAAGGTATGAGCCCTTGGTGACTGGCCAATCCTGGATGGAGATCAGGGATGGAAGGATGACAGCCACCAAATCTCTGACAGCCTCCAGGCCCTGGGGCTCCCATGCACAAGCCCCTGGTATCTACAGTCTGTTCACTGTAGAGCCCCAAGCTGAGCCTGAACTGAGGGAGAGAAGACACCCCTGTGTGCAAAGTTGCAACAGGTAAGTTGGCTTGCCTCCTTCTAGGGGTGTGAGGGCTTTGGCTGATTCAAGAACACATCAGTCAAAAAAATAAGATGAGTTAATTGCTGACTAGAGGGAAGGATAGATAGATACATGGTAAAGCAAATATCAAAATACTAATTGTAAAGTCTGCAGTGGGTATATAGGTGTTCAACTTTTTTCCAGATTTTATGTTTTACAATTTTCATTATAAAATACTGATGGAAAAAGCATAATCAGGGACTCAGGGATATCCAGCCTGGAGTAGACCCTCCCCAGGGGTTGGACAGACTCTCTCTAACAGTTCCAAAGCTCCAGGGGAGTTCAGCCATTCTCTCCCAAGGCAGGATGCTCCCACTAGCACCCTACACCTGGGCTGACACTCAGTGGGTGCTCAGCAAAAGTCTGCTGGATAAATGTGTCACGTCATCTCTCCCCACATGAGCCCCGTGACCCCTGGCACCCAGAAAACTTGGTGTCAATCCCCTTAGTCACAGCCCAACACATGCAAACAGAAGCTCAGCATCATGTTAGCACCTCAGGTATGCCTGGTCATCAGAGGGGTTTCACAGATAAAGGCGTTGTAGCGGTGAGGAGTGCGCTTGTGAGAACTTGCCCTTGGAATCAGGGAGCAGCTCCTCCACCAGCATTTTAGCCATCAGTGGGGATGGGGGGGTCTGACTGAGAGCTGTGGGCTGTGTCCTTGGTCACTGATGAGTCAGGTAAAGGCTCTATGTGGGGGCAGTACATAGGGCCTTTCGGGTTGTACAACAGCCCTCAGTGGACTAGAGGGCAAGAGCAAGGCATGGGAGTGGTAGGGGAAGCCTCTGTAGTGTGGAGAGTCAGGAGGGGGGCTTTCCACTTTGAGCCTGTGATACTTGCCAGGGCTGGGGTTCTGGAGAGGTAGATGCCTAAGGTGACGGATGAAGTGTACCCCTTACGCTAGGCACTGAAGCCATGGGAGGAAGTGGGCCCTGCAGGGATAACTTAGCCACAGAGCCCTGCTGGCTGCTTATCCCCCTACACCCAAGAAGGACAAAGCCATCTGTCTAGGTGTTTGTGTTTTCTGGGTTTATTCCTCCTTGTTCCAAGCTCTAAGCCTCAGCCTACTTCACTCTACATCCATGGCCTGCACAGTTTCTTCCAGCAGCTCCAGGGTCAGTGGCATCACTGTCTCTGACAGGACAGCTGTGGTCCCAGGGGCAAAGCGGTACTGGCTGGACCTGGGAAGGAGAAAGGATGACCTCATCAAGTGGCCCGTCCTCTCTTTGCAGCCCCCTATTTCCCTTGCTACCACCCCATCCTCCCCTGTGATTCCCCCATCTCCCATGTTCCTACCTCTCTATAGGCTCTGTGGGAGAGCTCAGTGTTCGCAGCAGCTTCGCGCTGGTCCCAGTGATCACACATGCATCCACACTGCCCCCAGAGCCCAAGTCACCCAGGATCCCTGCAGAGATGGCTTCCACCAGCAGCTCCTGCGCTGCCTCCAGCTGTAAAGATGTGTGTGTGTGTGTGTGTGTGTGCGCGTGTGCGTCCTGATGGACCCTTTAGTATCACCCTCAGGCTACAGCCTGGAGACTGTTAATCTTGAAGGCTGGACTATTTACCATTTGCTCACACCCAAACTCCTCTCTCTCCCTACACCCCCATCTCCACCCCAGACTCCTCTACCCTGGTTTCAGTATCCCTCTCTCCAGAGACCCCAATGTTCCCACTGCCCCCATCTTCACAAACTTCTCTGAGTCACACTTGTGGCTCTGCTTCCAGTGGCCTGTTCACCCACCCCCAATCTCTGGCTCACTGCCTTTTTCTTTCTGGGCCTTAAGCACCTATAAAGTGACATATCCCTTCTGCTTCCATCCACCCTAAACAAGATGCAGACTCCAGACCCCACCTGCTGTTCCCTTCTCCCTCAACACCAAATGGCCCTCTCTGAGTTTTGACTTCTGGGACTGTTGGAATAGCACTTCACCCTCACTCCACTGGCCCCTCAGTCTCCACTCAGTCGTCACCTCCGAGAAGTCTTTCCCGACCTCTAGAGTAGGCCAGGGTACCTCTGCGTTTCCCCAGCTCCCGGGTGCACTTCCCACCAATGCACGCGTAGTGGGGAGGGAGGGCGGGGGAGATGTCGCTCACCGTCATGTTCGGCTGGAACCGGTCCTCCAGCACTGCCAGGGCCGCATCCTGGCCGGAGCCTGCAGGCAGGAAGGGCATCTGAGATCAGCCGCGGCCTCCCAGTCGCGGGATAAACGTTGAGGTGGTCCCACGGGCGGGTTTCGCGGGAAGGGGGCGGAAGCGCTCACCCAGAGCCATGAAGGGCAGACGGCTGTAGGAGCCGTGGGGGTGCACGCAGTAGAGCTGCGGTCCGGTGAAGTCTACGCCGCCCACAATCAGCGAGGCGCCCACGTAGCCCCGGTACCTTTTCGCGTAACGGGGCGGTCAGTCGAACGCACAGGAATCCAGGTGCCGCCCCTCAGCGATACCGCCCCGGCACCCGAGCCCCGCCCCTTCCCGTGGCCTGGCGCCCCGTGACGGACAGCGTTCCTTCCTGCCACTCTCTTAGCTTCTCCTAGGCCAGCCTCTTCCGGTCTCTCGGACCTCGCAGCCCGCCCTTTCTCCTGTCAAGCCTCCTCTCAGCCCTGCCCTCCCCGCAACTGCCCCTCCCCAGGGTCATTTTAGCCCCGCCCCAGCACCGGAAGAGCGTCTGGCGCAACGCGCGGGTGACGGTGGCCACGCGGGTCTCGCGGCCTGTGGACAGCGCGTGTAGCTCCATGTTGGACGCCGCCATCCGCGTGGTCATCTCTGCGTCCGCGGCTACTCCAGCGCCACAGCAGCTGAAGGCGAAGGGAGGGTTCGTGTGGGCGGGACTAGGATGTGCTGGGACCCGGGATGGGAACGAGGGGGCGGTTCTTGAGGCGGGAACTGGGCGGGGGAATGCTCACTAGATTTTAGGGGCGATGAAGTGGATCTTTTCGCAGCTCTGGTACGCCACGATCGAATCGTTAGTGGCCCGCGTATCCGCGCCCAGGATGACCCCGTCCTGGAGGCGGGGGAGGAGCCATTGGCTTAGTGCCACCTCCCATTCCCGGCCGCTCCTCTGAGTGTTACAATCCCAACGCCCTACTCACTCGGAACACGAGGCCTGCGATGGTGGTTCCGGTCTTGCGTGCATGAGGGACACGGAGCCCCGGGAGGGAGCGTTCCAAGGCTGCGTTTCTGGAAACGAAGGAGAGAAACCCAGGTTTCATTTCTTCTGGGACCGTCATCACATCCCCTAACTCCCTCCAGGTTTCCCTCACCGTTCGGGTAAGCCTGGGAACCCAAGTCGTTTCACACACGTACCTTCCCCCACCCTCGTCCCCAGGAATTTTAAAGACCCTGGGGCTCCCACTCCCGGAAGCCCCCACTGAGGGCGTAGGCAGTGGGGGAACCAACCATTCCCCCACTCACCTCTCGCAGTTTTCGAAGGAGAAGCCCTTTTGGGGTTCTAGCGCTGTCTTCTGCATCTCCAGGTGGGCAAGGGGTCAGAGGAGTGGGATCAACACGGAGGGAGGAAGGCTGAAGCCTTGACCTCTCGGGCTGCACTACTGAGCTTCCTCCTTTCTCTTTCACCTTCCCTCAGAGCATGCCAGCCCCTTTTTTCTGCATCTTCTCTTTCACTTTCACCTTCAGCTGGTCCTAGGCAGCTTGGGAAGGGGGAGATGCCCCTTGCCTGGCTCTCCATGCTGCTCCTGGGCCCTCTGTCTGAACAGAGGGACAGATCCCTCTTCCCTGGCCACTGTCCAGCCTGAGCCCCGAGCTCTGCCTACCCTGACCCCAACTCTAATCTCAGGTCCCAATGCCCTGAGGCTGTCACATTGACCAGGTCTCTGTTCTCATTGTTAGTGGCCTTCCAACAGCATCAGTCATGGCTGCCATTTGTCATTCTCCCAACTCCTGCCTCTCTTTTGCTACCTTTGCCTTCTTCCTAAAACCTCAAACACCGAGGTTCAGTCCTCGGCCAAGATGATGCTGAGCCTTCCGTCTTCCATGTCTCGGATGCTGTGTTGCCTCTCTCAAGAGGGGCACCGTAGGTGTCCATCTGGTGGCTCATAGGCATGCTGGGCTGTACCCATGGCTAAGCCTTATTTCACATCCCAAATGACCCTTTATCCACTTCTTTCTCCTAATTACTGCTTGTTTCAGCTAGCATCCTCTTTCCCCTGGATACTGCACTGGCCTCTCTGGTTTCCCCACACTTCCTGCCCCTCACCCTCCACCCCAGGCTACACTCTGCCCTGCAGAGAGGGGGCTCTTTTCTAGATTGGAGAGCTGGTCACACTCTTTCCCTGGTTAAACCCTGTATAAGCTGCATGCTGCTCTTAGGTTGAAACCAGTCTTTACAGTTACCCTTCTCATTCCATCTGATCTCACAGGCACCACCTCCTCTGGGAAGCCTTCCCTGACCCACAAGAATCACCACCTTGTTCCTCCCTAAACTTCTCTCTCAGATCACTTAGCTCCATTAATTAAATCTTCAGTATTGAAATGACCTATTTAGTGGCTGTCACTCTCCTAGATGCTAAACTCTTGTGCTTCTGTCACCCACCTAGCACTCAAAAGTCTCTGTCTAGAGGTGGGGGTCTCACCTGCCCTTTAGGGAGCTAGGAGGGGCAGCTCAGATCTTCCCCATCCTGCACCCTAGGCTCCACGTACCCCCATTCTACAGCTGTGTGTGCAGCTCCCTCCAGTCCCCATGCCCAGAGCAGAGGCAGGCACAGAGAGGCTGCTTAAATAGCCCAACCAGAAGAGTGGGAAGCTGTACCTCTCAAGGTGCCCAATTCAATCCCAGGCTCTAGCGAAGCTCTTCTTGCCCTATGCTCCACAAAGCACCAAGTCTGCAGATGAATGAATCCTGGTGTGAGGACCCTAGTGCCTTTCCCTGAACCCATAACACACGTCAGGGCTTACAGCAGTAAAGGAAGGTCTTTATTCAGGGGGCATGGGCCTTGGGCTGGCAGTTGGGGGTACGGCGGTGCTATTTCGGTAGGTACCCAGCAGGATGGCATTGATGTGCTCCAGTGTCTGGTTGCTGAAGACCATATTGAGGTGCTCTATCCCAGGCAGAGGCAGCAGGTGCACAGGCTGCTGTTGGCGGCCCTGCCAGTGGGCACAGAGCTCGGTGCTGCGCGTGGCCACGGTGTCATCCCCATCCTCATAGAGCACACCCACAGGGTCCGTGTAGGGGAAGCCATGGTCAAAGATGTAGGTGCTGGGTGTGGGCAGGCCGACACCATACAGACAGTATACTTCCACTCCAGGTGCTGGGAGCCCTGCCAGCAGGTCACGTGACTGTAACCACATGTACCAGCCTTCCTCAAAGTGCAGGTCTGTAAAGAAGCGCTGCAAGTCACGGCTTGTGTAGTTGAAGGTGGGGGTGGAAATGAACACGTGGTCCTCTGGCCATGCCTGGCTGGAGGGCAACATCCAGGGGGACGCTGTTGTCATGCGCTGCTCCTCTTTCAGCTTGATGCTGGACATGATTGGGATGCCTTGGTTGTCACCTGTGGACACAGAGCAAGGTGGGGCAGAGAGCCAGTCCTGGCTACCCCCGGCCCGCAACTTGCCCCCCAGCCCAAGCTCAGCTGGATGCTCAACTTTGTCTTGCCCGCTCCAAACATCGACTCCAAGTCATGGACTAGAACCTGCCTGGCATTCAGGAGGTGCTCCGTGTGTACTTGGTAAGTGAGAAGCCCTAGTGGCACCTCTGTGAGGCAGAGCTGTAGAGCTTCAACAGGAGGGCAGGGAAGGGTTTCCTTTGTGTGTGAACAGTGGGGGATGGGGCTGGCAGTTCTCTCTCAGGCAAGTGTCTGTCTGTCGGCCCCTGTGGCCTGTGCTGCACAGGGCTCAGAGCTGTGTTCTGGGAAGAATGAAGTGAGAACAATCTCTGTTTGACACTCATTGATATAGTCTGGGGAGTGTTTCCTTCACTTAAGCTCCTAGGGGTAAGGCCATGTCTGGCTGTGCTCAGAATACAGTGGGTGCTCTGCAGGTGGTAGCTATGCCGCTCGTTGGGGAAGGGCAGGAGGGGCTCCCGGGGTCTGGCCCTGGCTTAGGGCAGATCCCTGGGCAAAGGGGCTCCTGGGAGCAGAAGGCAGCCGAAAGCTGAGTGGGTAGGACCTGAGGCCACAAGGAACAGACCTCAGCAATGAGTCAGATTGCTGGGGTTAACTTCCTCTTTGTTTACTTCCCCTTTGTCATCGCTGAGACACTGTCAGGAGACACTCTAATGGTCCAGGCCAGGCTCAGTGCTCTCAGAGGGCCAATGAAAGGGGCTGTGCCCCAGAGGTGGTAGACAACACCCCCAGCCTGGCATTGCAAGAAGAAACAGGAGTGAGGGCAGGCCCACAGTCAGCTTCATTCCACCCCCCACCCCTCCCCATGGGACACAAGTGATCAGAGGCCCTCTCACCTGAGGCCAAGATTATCATGGGCTTGATGGAGCCACCCCAGGGAGCCCCAAGAGAGATGAAACCATCGATGAAGCGGTCCTTCCAGGCCTGGGGCTGGCGCAGTAAGAAATAGAGCAAGTGCAGGCAGCCGAGGCTGTGCCCAATAAGGAAGACAGGCCTTCTGTAGGTAGTGTGCATTTCCTCCACTAGCCCAGCAAGCTTCAGGTAGTACTCCTCCTGCTGGCCTGCAGCGGGGTGGGTGGGTCAGCACAGCTGGGATTAGGGGCCACCTGCCCTACCCCAAGACCCCTATGCACAGAGACACTCACTGGGCTCCAGCCGCCAGTCGTAGGGGGCGGCCCGCACCGTCTCATCCCGCACATACCCATTGTTGACCAGGTTCTGAACCAGTGTGTGCATGTAACCTGTGGGCGAGGCAGCGACACTGGGGGCTCTGGCCGTGGCTTCTGCAAGCCCACCAAGCCTAGAGCCCCACACTTTCCTGCAACACACACACCTGCCAACTTGCTGTTGTCCAGATACTCAACAGAGTAGGTCTTGCCAAAGCCAGGAACACGGATCTGTACACCGGGGGCATTGGATACTCGCCCAGAGCTGCGGTTGTAGACAACCCTGGGGGCAGTGGGACAGTCAGCGGAGCGGCAACCAAGGAGCAGGGTGGGGGGCTAGGACAGAGGGGACGGCACGAACCTGGTGTTATCGATCCAGCAGTCTACCCCAACGGGTAGGAACATATTGAGATCCAGCCAGATGGTGAAAAAGTCGTCTGTCTTGCGGTAGCACATCCAGTTCACCACATTTGGTTTATCCAGCTTGGCTTCCAGCTGATTCCCCAGGCAGCCAGGCACTGCAGGCACCAGCCTTCACTCTGGATCCCTCCCATTTCCCTGCAGTGGACCCCACCCCCGTCTCACCTCCCCCATACTACAGTGACCAGACCCGCCCCTTCATCTCCCACACCCTCCACCCCCAGGGACGAAGGACAAGATCCTCTCTTTCTGATTACATCCCCCGCCCCGTCCCCCCAAAGCCCAGGCTCCCCTCAGTCAGGGAAGGTACAGGGGCCAAGGCCACCGACCCCTGCCCCCACCAAGCAAACATGTAGCATGGCTCTCCATCACTGCCAAAGTCCAAGGGGAGAACAAATAGTACGAGGGAGTGGGGCCGGGCCTAGGAGTAGGAGCAGGACCTGGTGAGCCTCTCCTGCTCTCCTGGGCTGGGCACCTTGTCCTTGCCGGGGTGGGGGCTGAGGAAGGAGTGGTGGGGCTTGGACCAGGGTCCGGTGGCTACAGCTGACCACAGCTTGTAATGCCCCGGTCAAGCCCTCAGGCACACCCACCCTCTACTCCACCCACCGCGGGGAGACAACTCTGAGACAGGAGGACAGTGTGGTGCAAGAAGGGGTTGATTTCTCTGCAGGACAAGCCTTTGGCCCCTCCAGATGCTGAGGCAGGGATCAGGGCTAATGCAAGGGCAGAAGGGCTTCGGCAGGCTCTGCTACCAGGGGCTGGGGCCCAGGTTCCCCAAGGTCTGCCTTGGTGTATCAGGGGCCTGGTGGGGGCTTACCGAGGATGACGGGCCGTGTGTGGTTACTGAGCTCAGCCTTGGGCGTGGTGTGCGGGGGGAAGAGCACATTGAAGAGCCAGAAGGGGGCGGCGGTGGGGAGCAGCAGCCCCAGCAGCAGCAGGACCCACTGCCACGGGGAGCCGGGCGGCCCCATTCCAGCCCTTGTGCCTAGTGCCCAGTGAAGCAGTCCTGGGCTGGCCTTATCTGGAGTGGGGGTGGGAGGGGCCCCAGGGTCAGTGGGAGGGATAACCTGGCCAATGGGGGTGGCCAGAGATTTCCGGAAAGGGGCACAGCCTCAGGGAGCCGGCTCTGGGCCTGGGTTCAGTTCCGCCTTCTTCCCTTGGTGCCAGGGGAAACAGAGCCGGGGCAGCGGGAGGCCCAGAAGTACACAATGTTTTATTGAAAAAAGTCAGGCTTCAGCTGGCTGGTTCCTTTCAGCTCGGCTTGGTGGGAGTCCCTGCCCACAGTAGCCTGAGTCAGATCTTCCTGCAGGCCAGCTGGGCCAGAGCCCTCCCTGGTCGCCCTTCCCCTCCTCTCTGATGGTGACATTCGAACAATAAATATGCAATAAATAGCGCTCCTGGGCCAGCTGCCTTCAAACCCCACATCAGCCCCCACCAGTCTTCTGAGTCAGGACAGGCGTCCTGGGGTGCTGGACAGGAAGTCCCCAAACCTCTCAGGGTCTTTCAGGACCTTGGATCCACCTCCACTGCCAGGTCTGGGCCCAGTCTCCAAGGAGACCTAGCAAAGCTGGGTCCAGGGCAGGGCTGGGCAAAGCAGGGATGGCAGGCAGGTGCTGGGAGGGGGCTGTTTGTTACCCTGGACACCTCCACTCTAGGCCACAAGTCTGTGTTGGGCTCAGGAGTAGATGGTGATGACTTCACGGCCACCACCACGGACCAACAGCACCCGTTCGAGGCCCTCAGTCAGCACCTCCAGGAACTCCATGTCTGTAGGGCATCGGGTCAAGGAGGCAGCACCCAGGGAAGCACCAAGGGGCACCCAGGGAAGTTTGGCCCGTCAGTCAGAGCTGGGTGCCCTGGCACCCCCTAGGGCACCCAGGGAGAGGAGCTCCTGTCCTGACTTCACACACTGTCTGCCTCCCCACTGCCCGCCTCTTTACAAAGGGATACAGTTCTCATCACCCTCGCTGTTCTTGGGTGGGCCGGGCATGTTCAGTAGGACCAGGCGGGCGTCATGGGAGCGTGTGACAATGACTTCATTGAGCTTCACAGCTGTGTGCATGCGCCGCACATTGGATTGGTCCCTGCAGATAATGCTGTTGATCATGGGCCCCGCCCCTGGCCCACCCACAGGGCTTGTCTGCCCCCATCCCACCTCCAACCCCAGACCCTAATGTGGCTGGGTCCATTTCTGCTGCACTCACGGCTTAATATGTACCAGCTCCCGGAAGTTGTCGGGGGCATGGCTGGGGTCCCAGGGCTCTGCTGCCATATATTTGTCCCGTGTCCATGTCATCTGGATCTTGTCAGTCCCAGCTGCAGACTCTTCCTCCTCGTCTGAGTACAGGCTCTCCAGCCGCAGGGCTGAGTGCCGGTCCTTGACCAGCTGGGCCTGAGGACAATCAGAGGAAGTTGCCTCTGTGCCATGGGAAAGGGTGGGCCTGGCTGGCCCAGCATGATCACCCAGCCTTAGGGAAATGGGTGGGGCTGGGGTGAATCACCCTGATGCTCCCACCTGATGGCGTCTCCCAAGGCCTGACCCTGCCCTGGACCGAGAAGGCCACTGACCTCTCGCTCCCGCTCAGTCTTGGTCAGCCTCATCTGCCGCAGCATCTGGGAGCGCTGCTCCATCATCAGTGTCCGCTCGTAGGTATATGCGGAGATGTCGCTGTTATGCTGGGGAGAGGGTGAGCCGTGAGGACCGCGCTACGTGGGGCAGGGTATCCACAGGGCTACGCCGGGCAGGTGGCTTACCATCTCCACCACTTCCACCTCTGCCTCAAGGCGCAGGTGGTACAGGAAGACAGCCAGATCCTTCTTCATCTGGATGCTGTTGTCATCCATCTGGGCCACTGTGAAGATGCGCATCCGGCACTTCCTCCAGACCTGTGGCAACAGAAGGTGGTGGTTCAATCACAACCCAACTGTCCAAGGGCCCAGCCCCTCACAGCGGGGCCCAACCGCCTGGCCCACCTTGTGCTGGCGTAACAGGAAGGGCAAGAGCATGAGCATGCCGCCGTCGTGGACAATCCACCACACATCGATGTGGCCCTCCAGGTAGCGCTCGTGGTTGCTGGGGTAGAAGGCGATGTTCTTGGGCACGAGCAGGGCCAGGTGGGCGGCCGTGGTGCAGCGCACGGTGTCTGGGGAGGAGGGGCACTGCTGATCATCAGCCCGTGACCCTCTGGCCTCTGTCCCCACTTGACCCCTGCCCCTGTCCTATGTGGTCGAGCCCAGGCCCTGACCCTCACGCACCAATAAAGGTCTTCCAGGCACGTGGGTCCTCACTCTGTCGCCAGCCATAGGGCCAGCCCAGCACCACGGAGTTATGCCTCATGCCGCCCAGGCCGCAAGACTGGATGAGGTGGGCCAGCCCCTCACGCACCTTGCTGGCCACCACCACCTGGCAGAAGCCCTTCACCTTCTCAATCTCCATCATGTTCTTGATTGTCTGTGGAGAACATAGCAGGGTCAGAAAGCAAGGCCATCAGCGTCCCCTCCGCTGGGCTCCCCACCAAGGCCCCTAGGGCGCAGGGGGTGGGGGTGGGGGAGGAGACGGGGGCAAGCTGCTCACCCAGAGGCCATGTTTTCAAGATGGGACAGTTACAACCCCCTTGCTCCAGCTCTCAGCTGGCAGCAGTGCTGTCTGCCTGGCTGGCCAGCACTGGTCCCCTCCCCTGTGCACCAGCTGCAGCCCAGACATCTCTAGTCTAGTTCAGTGTCCTCCCAACACCACCCCCTTACAGCAGGCACCTGCTCAGCGGCCTGGGCCTCGCCATAGCTCTCCAAGAAGCTGCCCTGGATGACAGAACCAACAATGGTCAGGCCCTTGCCGGCCTTAAGCTGGGAGGCGAAAGTGAGGAGCCGTGGGTACTTCACATGAAGGTCCTCATCTAGCTTCAGCAGCACCAGCAGCTGAGGCCTGTGGTGGCCGAATGGAGAGGGAGCCTGAGACCAGGGCCAGAGGTTTCCAGGGAGCCCAGCTCCTTCCCTTCTTGGCTCACAGGCCCCTACAGGTAGCAGTGATCCAAGGGCCAAATAAGCAGGATGGTTCTCCTGGCAACTCAGGACGGGGAGCACGGACTAGGGAGGGGGAGCCAGCACCTCGTGACTCTCCCACCCTCACAGTGCCCCCTGAGAACCTGGACTGGGCCCTGCCAGGCCGGGTGTGACTCACCGCCAGTTCTTGGTGTGAGGAGGTCCCTCCTCTAGCCGCAGCAATGCATAGCGGGCAGCACTCAGGGACAGGCCTCGGATCCCGTCGCCCCACTCCTTCTCAGCCCTGCAGAGGCCCCCACAAGCTGGTGAGCCCCCAGTCCCCCCCAGGGGTTGTGTCCGTGTGTAGGTGAGATGAAGGGGCCAGGCCCCAGTCACATTCCCCCAGCTCCAGCACCACGGTGACTAACAAAGGACGGCTCAGCTCCCCACAACCCAACAAAGAGTGGCCCAATGGCCCTAAGCAGGCGGCAGCCCTCACTCACCCTTGGTACTCAATGTACTTGTAGATCATGCCGGCAATGAGCATGGCGACCAGGGCATAGTACCAGGACGAGACAAACATGAGAGCCAGGCAGAGGCTCATGCCCAGGAAGGACAGCGCCCTGGGCCAGAGAGTGGGAAAGGGCCAGAATCAGGGAGAGATCAATAGGGCCCCAGGCCCAGACCCCCAATCTCAAACCCCATCCAGAATGGGGCTCCTGGCTTCCCCAATAGCTCTTGTGTCAGAGGACCTGGCTCAGGGGCCCAGCTGGCACTTACCAGTGATAGTACTTGAACCGAGGCCGCCAGTTGGGGGTCCTTAGGAGTGTCTGCACAGCACAGGCCAGGTTCACAAACAGGTAACACATCAGGAAGAACCTGCAGCACAGGGAGTGGCTGGTACAGAGAGGTCTCCTGGGAAGCCAGGTACCTGATGTCCCTGACCTTCCAGGCTGGGCCTGGATGAGGAACCAGGACATGTCATGGCCCTGCCCTGCACAGGCTCAGGCAGGTCTTCTCAGCCTCACCACGCCCAGTCCCACAGCCTGGTGCAGATGGGATGCTGCAGCAGTGTCCGCAGAACCAGGTCTTAGAGGATGGGCAAGTGTTCGCAGGCAGAGGAGGGGAGGGGGCTGCAGGAAGGGGGAACAGCTGTGGAAGAGGATGGTGTCAAGGAGGGCTCAGTGTCTGGAGATGGCTATAGACAACAGTCAGGCCTCTGGCCTGGGTGACCAGTTGGATGAGGGGCTGTCATGAATGTGGGGCGAGTGGGTCAGGGGAAGACAACAAGGGCCATTTTGAACCACTGAGTTAGAGACACTTGAGGGACACTGTGGTGGGTATGGGAGACTGGGACGGGGGAGGCCTACTGCATGAGCCCTCCAGGAATGACAGCCGAGGGGCAGAGAGCTGAGTGGAGGGGACGCCAACCTCCACCCTCAGCTGGTACAAGAGGAAGGACGGACAAGAAGGCAGCAGGGCTTACGAAAGAAGGCGTGCCAGGGGGCAGGAACTCCCATGAGGTGTCCCGTTAGGGCTGCCAGGAGGAGCCACGTGATAAAGGCTGAGATACGTCCTCTGACTTGGGCAGTAAGGGGCCACCACCCAAGACGACTGTGGCAAGAACAGTTTCAGGTGTGCGCTGACATGTGGGTGGACCTGGGCAGTAATGGGTGGAGGTGTGCTGGGGGGGAACAAGAGAGCACTGACTCCAGCAGGCCTGGCTGGGGCAGGGGGGCGGCTACTTCGGGGGGAAGGGTGAGTCTCACAGGCTGAGTGGGGCAGTGAAGGCTGGCTCAGTCATAACTGAACAAGCAAAAGGAGCACCGGCAGCGGAGCAGATGTGTAAGGAGAGGTGGAGTGGGCCCCAGCCCTGGCAGAGGTGAACACAGCAAGGACACGAGCCCTGCTGCCAGGACCCCTGGAAATTGCCACGTGCTCACCGCCTCCTGCAGGGCACTAGCAGATTCAGATGCCCAGCATTCCAGAACTTTAAAAGCAAACAACTTTGAAAACAGATGGATGGGGTAGTGGTGGCCTCATCAAGGTGCCAGAGACCAGTGCTTGCCCTGACCCTGCTCTGGGGGTCTCCCACAGAGGCACATGGGACCTACTGGTCTCTTTAAAATTTCTGAGTAAGGGCCAGGTTCGCTCCAGAAGGCAGAAGTGGCTGAGCTCTGCCAGGCAAACATCCCCCCATACAGCCTGACACATCTCCCTATTGCGCCCTCAACACCAGACAGTGTCACAGAGCTGCTGGGCGGGGCCCCCGGCTGAGGGGTGCTGAGAGTGCAAGGAGCCTTTCCCAAGACCATCCCCCAGCCCTGCCCTGACCCCCAGCTCACATGGATAGAATGGGGGCCACCATGTCAAGGGAGGCGATGAGGATGCCCAGCTCAGCGATGAGTGCTGTCAGGAGGAGTGCCCATGTTGGCTCGCCGTTTGCCTTGCCATGGCCAAAAACCTGCAAGCACCGGGGTCAGTGGGGTCAGAAGTGAAGAAGTTGGTTCCACTGCCCCCATTCCACACCTAAGACCACAAGTCACAGACCGGCCTCCATCATGAAGTCCCTCTGGGGCTCAGGTCACACCCATGCCTATCCTGATAGGTACAAACTCCTCTGCCCTCCACTTCTTCAGGCCTCTCTGCTGTGGATGAGCCACAGGTAGGCCTTGGGGATTCTGGGCCCAAGCAGCTCTGCCAACAGCAGGGCAGGGCCAGGGCCAGGGCAGCTCTCAGCAGCTCTCCATGGATAGCTGCATGGCCCTGGCCCCCAGCAGGATAAAACGCACCCATACTTATCTCCTACCTCTCTCCCCAGCCGGTGTGAGGGGCCAGGAGCACCCAGGCAGTGGGGGAGTGCAGAAGGCTCACCCGGAGGAAGGGGATAATGTTGTCCTTGGCGATGGCCTGCAACAGGCGTGGTGCCCCAGTGAGGCTCTGTAGGCCGGCGCCACAGGTTGAGAAGAAGGAGCCGATGACGATGACCCAGGGCGAAGGCCAGGCTAATGTGCCCACCACCAGGTTCCTGCTGACGCCATCGCCGTACCTGCAGGGGCCAGGCTCAGGCCATGTTCCACGCAAGAAGCCCCCCAAACCCTGGGTGGGGTCGCCCAGAGTGAGGGTTGGCAGGGGTCAGGAAGGATGGCTATGGTGGACAGAGCTCTGGCCCCTCAGCAGAGGCCAGGCCACCAGCCCCTATCCTTTCCCCTCAGCCCAGCCCCGATCTGTTGTCACCATCCTCTCAGAAGCAAAAGTTCTGCTGGGGCCTGACCCACCACCGGCAACCAGCAGCCTGAGGACATGGGTGGAACCAGGTGTGCAAGGGGGGCCGGTGTCAGGGCAGCCAAAGCTGAGCCCAGTGCCACGGGGAGGGGCCCAGATCACTCACTTGTCCCGGAGGACCACACCCTCGATGCAGGCGCCAAAGAGAACCACGCTGCTGAAGTCTGTGGCTGCGTCAAGGAAAGCTCGGCCTCCGCCGCCACTGCCATCCCCGTGCATCCCCGCACGGCGCCCAAGGGCCCCTCGCTCAAGTCTTAGCTGGCAGACTCAGCTGGGACACCTGCAGCTGCGGGTTTCATGTTGTGTACACAACCCTTGAGTGTGCGCGTGTGTGTGAGGGGTGAGGTACACATGCGCGCGTAGGGAGTGTGTCTGCGTGTGCCAGCTGGTGACTTATACACAGGCAAGTGCCTCCTGTCCCCCTTCCCCACCCACCCCAGGCCTGGGAAAGGATACACACAAGGGAGGTTGTAACAATGGCCAGAATGGTCCCCACTGGGATGGACTTCTGTGCGTCTCGGAGGTCCCCGGAGCGGTTTGAGCCAGCCATAATGCCTCCAAAAACAAGGAAACTCCCTCAGGGGCTCCCCGGGAGTGGGGGCAGGGCAGGGTGGGTGGGTAAGAGGGCTCACCTGTTACGGAGGGGAAGAAGATGCCGACCAGCACGGTGAAGGAGGTGGCGATGTCGGCCACCACGTACAGGGGCAGGCTCTCCTTCAGGCCAAGGGCGTCTGTGGAGGGCAGCCCGTGCTTCTCCACGACCTCACCCTTCTCCAGGTAGGCGCTCCACAGGTTTTCTGTGGGGGCAGCAGCATCACCACTGCAGCCCCACCTACTTCCCAGGGAAGTTTGGGGCAGCCCAGCCAGAGGCTGCAGATGTAAGAGGTTCTCGGGGTTCAGGGGGGTGACTTCAGCCGAATGGCTATGGTGTCAGCCACCGGGCTGCTCTGGCCACAGAGAAGGAGCTGTCTGGCTAGAAGTCTGAAAGGCGAAGGTGCCTGAACCACCATCACCTGCCACTGCCTGCCTCCTAGACAGAGGCCCTTTATGGCTCCTGTGAGAACAATCACAGGCAGGGTCAGGGGCTGGTGGCTGGGGAGAAATGGGCTGCCAGAACTTTCTGGGGGTTGTCGCAGGCCTGGGACACTGGCCAAACAGGCTCCGTTCACCCGAAACCCAGCTGCCAGGAGCCAGGCTGAGAGGACACGGCTGGGCTGGGAAGGCAGCCAGAACTGCCTCCCATTCCTGAGCTGGCCACACAAGGACGGCTCTGTGCTAATCCATCCTTCCGTGCTCATTCCCTACCTCCTGCTCAGTGTGGGGGGCAGGAGCAAGACAGGAGGGAGGACGCACCCTGGAGCACGCCAGCAGCTGCACCAGGGATGCCAGGGATCTCAGTCACATTGTTGAGCAGAAAGTAGGGGTCGCAGGAGTCTGCGGTGAGGTTGGGGCTGTGGCAGAAGAGGCTCCAGAGCCGAGTGGCCACGGTCTCATTGTCCACCACGGCTGTCTTGGCACAGACATCAAACTGGTCCCGGGACAGGGTCCTATTGCCCAGCATACATACTCTGTGGGAGAGTTGGGGGGACAGAAGCATCAGAACCTGCTCAGCCGGAGACCCCAACCTGCTCCCACCCTGTAGCCTCTACAACTCAAGGCATCAAAGGCCATCCACATGGGAAGGATGTCAGTGCAATGCCTGGATGTATTCCCAGGTTACTTACGGAAACACGGGAGGGTCAAAAATAGACTTGATGCCCCCAGCATAGATGGAGAGGATGGAGATAATCACACAGGCCAGGAAGAGCGAGGCAAATTTGTTCACATACTTGACACCAACAAACACCACCAGGGTCATGAAGGTCAGAAAAATGGTCCCATACACCCGCATATTGTTCAAGGTGGCACTTGACATGTCATGAGTGCCTGTTGGGTAAAAAATGGCGGCTGGTGGGGCAATGTATGTCTGAAACAAGAAGACAGATAGAGGAGGTTCAATCTTCCTATGTGGAGAGTCAAGCCCAACATTTTGGTTTTCTTTTTAAGCGTATCCAGAGGGGAGTTCCCTGGCGGTCCAGTGGTTAGGACTCAGTGCTTTCACTGCCGTGGCCCAGGTTCAATCCCTGGTTGGGGAAATAAGACCCCATAAGCTGCACGGCCCAAAAAAACCAAAACCAAAAAAGAGTATTCAGAAAAAGCCAGTCACAAAAGAGCATATATTGTATGAGTCCATTTATATGACAAGTCCAGAATAGCTAAACCTGATTAAATCTTTATCTATCTATCTATCTATCTATCTGGCTGCGCCGGGTCTTAGATGCAACACATGGGATCTTTGTTGCTGTGTGCGGGATCTTCGTTGCGGCATGCAGGATCTTTTAGTTGCAGCATGCGGGATCTAGTTCCTGACCAGGGATCGAACCCGGGCCCCCTGCATGGGGAGCACGGAGTCTTAACCACTGCGCCACCAGGGAAGTCCCTGATTAAATCTTACTGAAGACAGAAAGCAGATTAATGGGTGCCTAGGGCTGGGGGGAATGGAGAATGATCACTAATGACCATGGGATTTCTTCTTGGGGTGATGAAAATGTTCTAAAATTGACTGTGGTGACAGTTGCACAACTTTATGAATATACTAAAAACCATCCAATTGTATACTTTAAATGGGTAGTGAATTGTATGGTATGTGAATTATCTCTTAATAAAGCCATTATTGGCTTTCCTGGTGGCACAGTGGTTAAGAATCCGCCTGCCAATGCAGGGGACACAGGTTCGAGCCCTGGTCCAGGAAGATCCCACATGCTGCGGAGCAACTAAGCCCATGTGACACAATTACTGAGCCTGCACTCTAGAGCCCATGAGCCACAACTACTGAAGCCCGCGCACCTAGAGCCTGTGCTCCACAACAAGAGAAGCCACCACAATGAGCAGCCCGGGCACCACAACGAAGAGTAGCCCCCGCTCACGGCAACTAGAGAAAGCCCACGCACAGCAACAATGACCCAACGCAGCCAAAAATAAATAAATTAAAATAAATTTAAAAAAAAAAAAAAGCCATTATTTACAAAAAAGAAAAAAAGGATCCAGACACAGGAGTTGACCTGAATAGCTAAATAGCAGAAGTGGAACAGTTTGAGGAGCAACAAAACAATGACAGTACAGGATTATGAGCCAAAGAATAAAATAAATATCCAGGAGTTCATGGGACTTCCCTGGTGGCGCAGTGGTTGGGAGGCTGCCTGCCAATGCAGGGGACACGGGTTCGAGCCCTGGTCCGGGAAGATTCCCACTTGCTGCGGAGCAACTAAGCCTGTGCGCCGCAACTACTGAGCCTGTGCTCTAGAGCCCGTGAGCCACAACTACTGAAGCCCATGCACCTAGAGCCTGTGCTCTGTAACAAGAGAAGCCACCGCAATGAGAAGCCCGCAACGAAGAGTAGCCCCCGCTCTCAGCAACTAGAGAAAACCCGTGTGCAGCAGCGAAGACCCAATGCAACCAAAAATTAAATAAATGAATGAATAAATAAATTTATAAAAAGAAAAAGAAAAACAGACAACAAAACCCCCAGAATATCCAGGAACAGGCTCCACGCAACAGACAGGGGACCTGGAGGTGGGAATAGACAGGCAGTTCCTCTAAACATCTACTGTCTGGATGCCCAGGTGTGGGCACGTTTTACCCTGTGCTCCCCACTGCTCCTCCCCCTCTTCTCCCACCATGAGGTCAGTTCAGTGGGAAGAGGGAAACTGAGTCAGAGCACACATGAGGCCCACAGAGGGGGCACTGACCTCCAAACAGGGTCCTGTGGCTGTTCACCCTGATTTAGGGATGAGGATAAGATGGATCTGAAGGGCTTTATTAGCACAGAGCCCTGGGGGAAACAGAGCTGGCCAGAGTCCACATGAGCCTGCGAGGCAGGCCCTGCGTCACCACCAAGACCTGTCACTGAGTTAAATGCAGTAAGTTCACAGACCACCTGCCATGGTTGAAATGTTGCCCGAGTGGATGGAACATCCAGGGTCAAGGTGAAGACAGCCAGGCCCCTTCCTTGCCTGGCCCAAACTGGGAAAGGGCTGAAGGGGAGACTGGCTTGAACAAAGATCTTTCTCCCTCGAAGAGGCCTCCCTCATTATAAGCCCTAAACCCGGACCAGAGGTGAAGGGAGCTGGAGCCGCCTGGGCCTATGGGAAATGGACTGTTTGGACAAGACCAGAGTTGGCCAGGGCTTAGCCTGACTCACCAGCAGGATCTCAATGGCCCCCAGGATGTACATAGCCGCTGCAAATGTTGTTCCCAGGTAGAAGCACAGGCCAACAGCCCCTCCAAATTCTGGTCCCAGCGAGCGGGAGATCATGAAATAGGAGCCCCCAGCTACAACAGAAAAAGCATTCATAGGTCAAGGCTGGTTCTTCTTCAGGGGGGCCTCTCCCATGACAACCCTTCACAACCATCCAGAGGGACAGGGACTGCTTTTCCCATTTATAAACGAGCAGAAGGGTTAGAAGACTTGCCCAAGGCGGCATGGTTAATAAGGGGCCAGGCTGAGGTTGGACCTGATTTCCATTTGACTCCAACACCCAGCACGGGCCAGTGACATGAATACTGTGCTGGGGCAGCTCTAGGTCCGCAGCAGAGCCTAAGTGGCCTACTGTCCCCCAACTCCCTGCAGTTAGGTCACTCCCCGCAGCCTCCCCTGGTTGGGTGTGTCCTATCTCAGCATGCCTCACCCCTCCCAAGGGCTATGTCTGTTAGTCTGACCCTCCAGACCAGGGCAGGGACCGGCTAGCTTTTTGCCCCTAGGGCTGGCCACTGGGTGAGTGTCCATGGCTGACCCTCCTGCCCTGAATCTGTGCTTCCATCAGAGTCTAAAACCCCTGGCAAGACTGAGCCAACACTGGACCCCAGGGCCAGTGAGGGTGCAGGGGACAAGAACAATCCCATGCTGCTGGTTGAATCTGCTCCTGATGAAACTTCTCTGGTGAAAAATCTGGGAACAGGGATCAAGAAGCTTTAAAAAGTCTAATCCCTTTCATGCTGTAATCCCACCTCTAGGACCCTCTCCTAAGGAAACTGCCAGGGGCATGAACAAAGATCAGTGTGCAACGCTGTTTATGACAATCATGTTTACAGTAGTGAAAAAGTAGAACCCAAGAGTAGGAGAACAATAACATAAATTAGGTAATGTCAATCCTGTTTTAAAAAAAACAAATGAACTGTTTCCAGCACTTGAGAAACACACAGACACACACACACAGACACAGACACACACACACAGTTTGGGGAAAACAATACATCTCAATACTTTACAAGACCCTAAGACCATGTATGAAAAGGCTAACAGTTATGACCTTAGGATGGTGGGATTACGGGTACTTTTCATTTTCTTTTCTACATTTTTTGCACTTTCAAACCCTCTATGGTAAACATATATTGCCTTTTTCCCCCTATTACTTTCATACTAATGCTAATAAAGCTGTTATTTGAAAAAAATAGAAAAGGATTCAAACACAGAAGCCAACCCAAATAGCCAAAGTGTTCAAGCAAAACAATAAATAATAATGGTACTAAGATTATGAGCCAAAGAATAAAATAAATATCCAGGAGTTCACAGTGATATAAATACATGGTTGAGTAAGTACATACACGGAGTCTCTGAAAACCAAGGCCAATCTCATCATCCCGGCTGAAAACCCTCTGCATTGTCTATCCTGTAATCCAGCGTGGCCCAGAGTCCTTGGCTTGGGCCACCAGGTATGCCCCATCACCTTCTTTATCAGCCCCAGCCCCTGCTTTTTAAAAAATTACTTTTATCCAAAAAAAAAAAAAAAAAAAAGCCCAAACAAACAAAACACAAAACAACATAAAACTCTGCCAAGCAAGGATGCTCTGAAGTGATAGCACTGTCATGGAGTCAAGGACTAGGATCCCAGCAGAAAACTGCCCGGGGGGGGCAATGAGCGTTCCTAGGCATGTGAAGGTGGATTCTGGGCCCATCCCCTCCGCAGGCCTGAGTGGCGCTCACCCACCTGGAACCACGCCGTTGGTGGCAATGGCGCTCATGGAGATGGCCGTCAGCAAGGTCTGTGGAAAGGAGGGCCTAGGTGAGCAGCTCAGCTGGGGGGGCTCTGGGGGGCGGCCGTGGCCCTGCCCCAGCTGGGATACTCACACAGCAGCAGCAAATGAGCACAATGAGGAGGGCCTGCAGCACACCGGCCGTGCCCACCATCCAGGTCAGCCGCAGGAAGAGGATAACCCCGAAGATATTCTGCAAGCAGGGCAGGTACACCCCCATGAGGGTGCCCATGCTGGGTGCCTATGGAGCAGGAGGGGAAAGGGGGGACAGAGCATCAGAGGGGCCCAGATGCTCCATGGAAGGCCAGCCCCTAGTCACTTGACAGTCCCCTGCTCCCAGGGTGTTCTACCAGAGAACAGGTTGGAGAGGGATATTCCAAGCGGAGTCCTAGGGAGTGCAGGGGGTAAGGTGAGAGGATGTCTGTGTTGACTTTCATACATGAAGAAACAGTTTGGGACTGAGAAGGTATAAAACCTGATTCTTTTCAAAACCCCACGTGTGAGCTTTTGAGCCTCACCTCCTCCTCATGGTACTGCCCCCCCTTCCCTTCCTCTCTTCTTTTGTACTTCTGGAAAGTGAAGTCTGTGTCAGATCTCCACCTTCCCACCCAGCATGCCCCATGTCACCCAAGCCAGAGTCTAAGAAGTTGTTCCTGACCCTCCCTCTCTCCAACCCCCCAGTTCAGTCCAGTGGACACCGAGTCCTGCCCAGTCTGCCTCTTAAGCTGCCCTGAGATCAGCCTTCCTTGCCTCAGCCTTAGTCCCTTGAACCTGGGGCACTACATCTGGGGCACCTGGAGGGTGCCTTCTTGTGCCTGTCGACCTCTCCACACTCCAGCCCGCTCTGCTGCCAGAGTAGGTCTCTGAAAACCAAGTCCAATATCATCATCCCTACTAAAACCCCTCTGCATTGTCTATACTGTAATGCATAGTGTGGGCCAAGCTCCTTGGCTTGGGCCACCAGGCCTGCCCCATCACCTTTGTCAGCCTCAGCTCCTGACAACATCAGTCCCTCAGAGCCTCTGAACCAGGGCGTGTGCTGGGCTCTACCTGGGAGGGTTACCCCTGCCTCACTGCCTGGCAAATTCCTCTTCAGTTAAACCTTCAGGAGACTTAACTGTTTCCTCTTCCAGGAAGTTCCCCCAGGTTGCCTTAGCTGGAGTTGGTACTTCCTCTTGCATCCCCTCAGCATCTGATATACCCTTCCATCATAGTGGTCAGGGTAACTGTTCACTCGAATGACCATACTGGGTAGACTGGGCTTGTTCACTGTTCTATCATCAGCAGGCCCTGCTGGTAGTCAAAAGGTGCTCCTAGCCCGTGAGCAATGCCTTAGAAGGCCTCTGGGACAACCTGTTGGGAAAATCCTGCATAGAGAGTAGAGACTCAGGCTGGAGGGCAGGTAGGGAAGGTCTAATGGACATATCCAGGCAGGATTTCTCAGCTACCTAAGGGTAGAGTAGGGGCCAAACAGGAGGCCAGGGCAGACGCTGAAGCACAGAATTAGGGCTGGTGCTGCCTTCTTCTTCTTTTTTAAGAAAAAATATTTATTTATTTGGCTGTGCTGGGTCTTAGTTGCGGCACGTGGGCTCTTAGTTGTGGGATGCAGGATCTAGTCCCCTGACCAGGGATCGAACCCAGGCCCCCTGCATTGGGAGTGCAGAGTCTTAACCACTAGACCACCAGGGGAGTCCCATGGGCTGGTGCCTTCTTGAAGAACTGAGCCTCACATGAGAGCAGCCCAGAGTAGTGGGGCCCTGAGAGCTTCCACCAGAGCCCCAACAAAGCCTCCTGCCCTGGAGCTGGGGTGGGAGAAAGAACTCTGGCCACAGGAACTCAAGGGTCCAGGCCTGGGGCAGGATCTGTGTGCAGCCCTAAGGACCACAGAAGGGCCTAGAAGGGCCTGAGTAAAAACAAATGGTCCCTCAAACTGTCCTGCACAGTGTAGGTGAAGGATACACCTCATCTGGACTCTGTCTGAGCCCTTCTCAGAGGCCCTGGACCACCCGCTGGATAGTAGCAGCTCCCAGCCCCCCATTTGAGGCTGAGTCACTCTGGGAAAAGGGCAGTGTGGGAAAGGGCAGGGCCGGAAATGCTTTCTGCATCTCCAAATAACCTCTGGCAGCCTCAGAAGGTCACCAGGCCACAGGCGGAGGCTGCCATGGAGAGGCTGCCTTGGGTCTTGGTGTGGTCTGGTTGGAGGACCGCCCTTCCGGCTTTAAGCTTTCCTTTTCTGAGGCCCCTGCTCAGACCTGCCTGGGTGAGGGCCACAGCTCAGCGGCCCCAGCTCCCTAGCTTCCTACTGACTCTCTGTGGACTTGACCAGGCTCCTGCTTTCTCCATGAAAACGCCACTGGCGCTGGGACACTCAGCCATCCTCTCACATCTTTAACCTAGGGCCAGGTGGGCTGGCAGGTAAGCTGAGGCTGGACCCCAGCATCCTCACAGGCTCCTCTTAAGGCCAAGGGACCATGGGCCTTCAGCAACTCAGAATTTCCTCTGACACCTTGTGGAGATGTACACTAGCCTTTCTCAGGGACCTTTTTACTCCCAGCCCCAGCTTCCTGGGCTTGGTCTGAAGGGACAGGGAGGAGGCTCTTACCCAAGGATCCCACCACCCACTGCAGGGCTAAACACAGACAGCCACAGGTAGTCAGGGTTCTCTGCTATCTGCAGTTCAGAAAATATCAGCAAAATCACAACCAGCAGGATAGGGTGGGGGTCACGTCTGTGTGACCTCAAGATCTCAGCTGCCCTCTCTCAAGCGTGGGCTAGTCTGCCTCCCAGAAGTGAGGGGTGCACATCAGCCTCTCGTCTTGGCCCACCTCAGTAAGGTCCAAATCTCATGAGCAGGTCTGAGGTTGGGGATTTGGCTTATTCCAACCAAGAGCTCCTCCTGCCTGTGCTGACCTCCAGCAAGAATACTACAGCTAATGCCAGACTCAAGCTCCTTCCAAATCACAGCTTCTTCCCAAACCTCAGGGAGTCAGTAGACATGGAGGGAACATTCTTTGCCTCCAAACTGAAAACGTAGGGGGGGGGGAAACCCCAGCATTCAGTTAAACTGAGCCCCGTCACACAGCGGAGCTGAGCAAAGATGTGCAAAGTCATCCCGAAGAGAGGACGGCTGGAGGGCCAGAGGCCTGGATAGCGACTAGGGATGGGACCAGCAGAGCATAGGGAAGCCCCAAGAGGCATGCTCCTATCACCCCCAACCCTGGTGCTCAAGGAACCCAGGGGCTGTCGGAGGGCTCTGCCAGTGGAGCCAACACAGTGAGAGGCAGAAGGGTTTAGTCAACTGCTCTAGGTCACATAGCCCCGAGGGACAACCAGGTTCCTGGATCCAAAGGTAATATCCTTATCCATCCTGATGGGGTGCCAGTGATCTGGCATTCTACATAGTCACATAGCTCACAGTAAGCCCACAAGTATCCCAGCGTTATGCACTGATCTTGTTTAGCTTAGTCACCTTAGGCAAGTAACTTAATACCCCAACACTCAAGCTTCCTCATCTGTAAAATGGGGATGACAATAGCACCTGCCTCACAGCTTTGTTGTGAAGGTGACATACAAGAAACCAAGCCCACTGCTGAGCATGATGCCTCACACACAGAGAGGCCTACGTAACGTCACGTTCCACTGTTATTTTTGAGGGCCCCCCCGGTCCTATGCCCTGAGGGCCACCTCCTTGGCCCACCTCTTGAAGCCTCCTTGAGCCCAAAGCACTCAGTGCCCATCCTCCATGCTCACCAAACCTGGCAGCTGCTTCCCCCAGGATGCTCCTAACTCGGTGGGGAAAGTGCCAACTCCATGGTGTTGAATCTGTCTTCCTAGGAGTGGCCTCTCTGCTGCCCCTGACCAGCTCACCTTGGCTGCTCTCCGGCGGGTGCCCTCTCCACTCTCAGCCTCCTCATGCTCCTTGGCGCCCTGTGTGAGGTTGGTGTAGCTGACGAGCTTGCCCAGAAGAGATGATACCTTTGGGCGGATGTCCAGCTCTTCCTGTAAACAGAGCCACAGGGCAGTCTGGCAACTGGCACCAGGCTACTTGTATGTAGCCAGCAGCCTGGCCTCTGGCCCCTTGCCAAGCCCTGAGGCAGGCCTGGGCTCTTGCCTGGGGAAGCCCAAGCCAGCCCACGGGGCAGGTGTGGGTGCCACACCCCAGCACTCACTTCTCTCTGCCCCACCTTGGCTACAATCACCACCAGCCCATTTGCAAAACTACCTGCCTTGGGGGGAAAGGGCAGGACAGGGCACAGCTGGCAGACAGGCGAATGGCACGCTTCAGTCTGCCTGTTCGGCCTGGCCACCTCCCAGCTGTGAGTAGGCCTCTGGGACTCATATCTGCCCTCAACAAAAAAGCCACCCTAGTCACCCCAGGGAACCAAGGAAGTCAAAAGAGGTGTGGGACAAGTGAAGTCTCTCTTATCTGCTCAAACCCTGATTGTCCTGGATGGTCTTCTCCACCAGGCCTCACACCCCGTGAGTAACCCACCTCAACCCCCAAGGTGGGATCCTGGACCCCTAGCCCATCTGCAGGTGGGGCCAAGTCAAGAGGCCTCCCAGGGCTCCAGCTCCCATGCAGAATCTAGCACAGCTTCCCCAGCACTGTGCCTCCGCCTGCCTCTGGCCCACATTTAGTCTTTCCCTGTCTATCAGCTCCCTTCTGACGCTACACACAAGGAGAAATTGGTCTGGAGTAAGAAGTGAAGATGCAGGTCTTTGCAGGTATATGGAGATTGAAGAGCCTATAAGACTTCCATGGGGCAGATGAATGTGTGGGTCAGAATTCAGGGGCCTAAACCATGACTTCAATCCAGATACAACTTCTGAGCTTGAGTCTGAAAATGATAAAATTCAAGTTCAAAGGCACAAAATTGGGAATGTTTCCAAAGAGACATCCACTGAGGTTGCAGATATGGCTAGAGGGGGCAGATCCAGTGAGAAGGACCAGGGCTCAGTAAACTTGATGGGGACAGGGAGGAGTCAACCAGGAAGGCCCGGAAAGAGTTCACAGGAGAGGGAAGAATCATGGACTATGAGAAGTCCTAGAAGTGAAGGGGGCAAAGGAAATCCTGAGGTAAGAAATACTGAGAGGTGGTGACCTCGCTGAAGGGCTGCATGGAAGTCAAAGGTGAACACCCCTGGAGGTGGTAATGGGGTACAGTGGCCCCTGGGAAAGCAGTTTCAGTTCAAAGGGCCAAGGGAACCACGAGCTGGCTGCCAAGGGAGCGAGACAGACAAGGGGAGACTGGAGGAGAAGCCGAGACATAAGGAGGCTGGATGTTGTCATCCAGCCTGTCTGCTTAGCTAAAGCCTGGGTGCTGACAGGTCCCTGCCCACCCACCTCCCTGCTACACCTGTGGCCCAGAGTGGCTCCTCAGTTACCTCAAACAGTGCCAGGTTCCTGTCATGGTAGTCACTTCCTCTGGAAGCTTCCATGGGACAAAGAAAAGGGCTGCTCTCTTTGTGGTTGCCATGTCCTGTGGAGAGAGAGGAACGGAATCCCAGTCAGGGGCTGCCTACTAAACCCCCAGCATGCACTCCTCCCCAGCAGGCGTGCCATCATTTCTGTGGAGCACTCTGTGGGCCTGTTTCCCCATCATACCCTGCCAGCCTCCTTGAAAGGGCCAGAATTGGCAGTGGCCAATGATCAAAACCTAGCACGTAGGGCTTTCCTGGTGGCGCAGTGGTTAAGAATCCGCCTGCCAACGCAGGGGACACGGGTTCAAGCCCTGGTCCGGGAAGATCCCACATGCTGCGGAGCAACTAAGCCCGTGCGCCACAACTACTGAGCCTGCGTGCCACAACTACTGAAGCCCGTGTGCCTAGAGCCCGTGCTTTGCAACAAGAGAAGCCACTGCATTGAGAAGCCCGCGCACCGCAGCAAAGAGTAGCCCCTGCCCGCCTCAACTAGAGAAAAACCCACGCACGGCAATGAAGACCCAACTCAGCCAAAAATAAAATAAATTAAAAAAAGAAAAAAAAACAAACAGCGTGTACACTCATCTAGCAGAGGGCACAGGTGTGTGAAGGGCCCAGACAGCACGTTTTAACACCAAGGGGCAGAGTCAACTGCAGGAGGGCCTGGCCCAGTCATGGCCCACCTTCAGACCACCCCTGAGACACACATTCCCATTTTCCAGCCCTTCGGGAATATCCAGTGTGCCGGGTGCCCAGGGCTCAGTGTCTTCAGGGCTCCCCCCAGGTGCTGCCCTCCAGACAGATGAAGCCACGCAGGGCTCTTTCTGCCGCCATGGCCAGCCAGCCACCTACTAGCCACCCCACCATGCACTGCACAGGGGCGTCCTTGAGGGCCACCCGAAGCATGCCAGGAGGAGGGGCAAGCAGGAGACTGGCCTGAGAGCGGAAGTGGGTGCCTGAAGCTGTCTAGGGTCATCTGGGAAAGCCCTACAGAAGCCTGACCAGGTGGGTGTGGGGACTAAGCAGGACTGTTGGCAGGACCCTCTTGTTGACCTACCTCCCTGTCCCCAGATGGCGGCTGCTTGCTCCAGACTAGGCTTGTGGCCAATCCCAGCATCCACCTACCCCCCAGGCTGGTGAGGCAGTGCCTCAGCACCAAGAAAACCTCACAGAAAGGAGCCAGATTCACCTTTTTTTTTATACGCCTGCCTCAACTCTCAAAGCTTGGCTGCATTTTCTGGCCACCGGCATTCACACCCTTCCCTGTTTTCCAAACTGTGTCCACTGTGAGTCTCAGTGGGTGACGTTCCCAGCTTTTCATCAAGCAGGCAGAAGACACCAAGTACTCCTTTTCTAGTTGCTAACAGTAAAACCCCCTTCAGACAGTCTGACAGCTGCAGTGGCAGCGGCTGGAGGCTTCACAGCAAATGGAAAGATGACATCTTGGTTCAAAGAAGCCACGGTGGTGTTGTATGGCAATGACTGTGGCAGCAGTGTTGGCCTGGTGTCCAGTGATGGAGGTGGCAACAGAAGTGCCTTCACTGATCCAGCCTAGTGGGGTATTCCAGCCATGCCTGGTTTTGTGAGAGCTACCTGCCAACCTTTTCTGGTTAAATAGCCCACAATCCATTTCTCTTGTTTGCAGCTAAGAATACTGAACGATGATACATCCTCCTCCATCTGATACATCCTCTTGCCATCAGTATGAGACTTAACTTGCCTTCTCTGAGCCAACAATCACTCAGCAGGTGCTGCACTGTGGATTCTTTACTGTCCAAAGAGACTGACAGGGAAAGCATGCTGATGACAATTTCTGGGGCAAAATCAGCTGTTCCTTCCCACAGTATGTAGAAGTGGTACCTCGCCTCATCTAGGAACCTGGACTAGCTAAGTAAGCCATGCAGCTCAGTCCCAGAAGCTACATGGCTGTATGAAGGCCAATGCCAACGGCACAGTGGACAAAGGTAGTGGGAGTTCAGGCCAACCTACAGAACCATGCTAAAGCCTCGTGGGGGGACTTCCCTGGTGGCGCAGTGATTAAGAATCTGCCTGTCAATGCAGGGGACACGGGTTAGAGCCCTGGTCCAGGAAGATCGCACATGCCATGGAGCAACTAAGCCAGTGCACCACAACTACTGAGCCTGCGTGCCACAACTACTTAAACCCACGTGCCTAGAGCCCACGCTCCGCAACGAGAAGCCACCGCAATGAGAAGCCCGTGCACTGCAACAAAGAGTAGCCTCCGTTCACCACAACTAGAGAAAGCCCACGCGCAGCAGCGAAGACCCAACGCACCCAAAAATAAATAAATAAATAATTTTTTTAAAAAAAGCCTCGTGGGGTCACGTAGCTTCTCAGACACCCTGTGACATTTGCTGTGCCCTTGATGCTTGTTCAGGATCAGGATAAGGAGCCACAACAAAAATCTGAAAACTCAGTAACAATGCCCATTACACTGACAGCCCTTCAGTGAGAGGCCTCTGAAAAGTACTCTTGGATTTTTGTGACAAAAAAATATCTCCCCTGAATAAGTCAGAGGCTTCATTTTGTTAAAAAAAAAGGCAACTATAAGAGCTCATCTTATTTCCCTTTCTACCTTGGCTGCCAGGAACCTCTAAGCTAAATTTATTTTTTAGATGCAGTCACCATCTACATCGTCTCAGAGTCCTTGCCTCTTTCCTCTGCATGGTTTTGACCTCACAGTAACAGTCCCTTGGGGAGGCATTTCTGTTGCATATCTCTTCTGATCCTTTTGTGGAAGTAGGTTGAAAGTAAAGTATAAATTATTCTAAACTCCTGCACTGCAGCCTGCCCCACCATTGTTACCTCCTCTCTCTGAGGACTGCACTAGTATCCAGAAAACACAGAGCCGAGCACACAGCAGTTCCCCCAAAATGCCTATGGATGGTCCTCTAAGACCCAGCTGATCCTTGTCCCTCAGCCATGAGTCCAGGGCAGCTCAGAGCCCTTAAAAGGTTACCTCTAGTCCTCACAGCAACACTCCAGTAGATATCATTTATCCCCTTTTAGTAACAAGGAACGTAAAGCTCAGAGAGATTCAGAGGCAAGGTCACTCAGTGAGAGGGCCAAACTCGGGTCCCAGGATCCACCAGAGCCAGGTGGGAGCTGAGTTGTAGGTTCTACTCCTATTTTGGAACCCCACCCATCCCAGGAGGCACCCCAGGGTACAGTACAAGCCTTTAACTAGAGAAGAGTGTCTGGGGGTTGCAATTTGGCCAGAGTGTGCATACCCAAGGCTCTTGGTGCTCAGTGGCCAGCAGATGAGCTTGGATTCTTGAACCTCCCACTGTGCGACCCAGGGCAACCTGCCTACCCTCTCTGTGTTGCCTTGGTTTCCTTTTCTATGAAGTAGAGCTAGTAACACCTACTCTTCCAACTGCCCAGATGCATCAGAAAAGGGACAATCTGGTGCCAGACACCCAGCAGGGATTCCATGGAGTTCCCCCAAACCTCATTTAAAGATAGCTCCCATGGGATTGTGGGAACTGGATGGGTAGGGGGGTTGGTGTCTAAGCAGTGCCTGGATATCTGTACTGCCCTCAGCTATTCCAAAAATTCCAGGGCAGGTCTGGGCATGCCTGCCAGGCCAAAGCTGCTCAGATACCACCTGAGACCCCTGGCGAACCACAGCATGAAGGCTGGGCCTGGGCGCTGCCTGTGAGGCACACATGTACGTGTGTTCCTGCCAGCAGCTGTGACTGTACCAGCTGTAAGCAGGGAACCAGGTGGCACTCCTGATCCCTCTGCTCACAGGTATCTGCCAGGGGTACCCCTCTAGAGCCTCTTCACGCCCTGCCCACAGGCCACAGTGAGCTGGATGAACAGGCCCATCTAGGCCTTTGGAGCAGAGGTATGGGCCTTGAGAGATTCAGACACCAAGCTGGGGGGAGGTCCCCATAAGATGGACCTGAGGGTCACTAATTTTGTGCCCCTGACCCTTTGCAGCCCCCACCAAGTAGGATCATAACCACTCACCAGGGTGCACAGTGTCCCCCATACCGCAGACGCAGTCAAGATGTGGCTGAAAGGGAGGAAGAGAAGGAAGAAGGGGGACAGTGGGAGGAGCTGGCCCAGCCTGGAGGGACCTGGAAGGACTCAGCCAATGTGGCTCCAGCTCCCTATAGTCACCCTGCGAGAGGCCAAGGCGGGGCCAGAGGCAGGGCTCCGCTCTGCCCACCTACTGGTCCAGGCTGATCTTAGGGATGCAGCCCAGCCCAGCCCAGCCTCTGGGGAGAGCAAGCCTCCAAGGGCTAACAGAGGAGCAGGGGTGGATGCTGGCTCCTGCTCTGGCCACTGGAACAAGGCTAGGGGCAGGTGCCGGCATGGGGCAGGGGTTGAGGTGTGTGCACCCACACAGCTGTCAAGCCTGTTAAATGACCACGACGTCCAGCAGCCTATGCCACTGTCCTGTGCCATCTCCTCACACAGCAGTCGGGTGACACACATATAGCCATCACCCACATCAGGCACGGATCACCTCAGTCATGTCACCATCACAGACAGATCAGAGTCAGATCAAGATCACATCACCTGATACATGCCAACACACATGTTCCCTGCATATCTCCATCATGGTCAGTCACAGACTAAGCATTTGTCATCAGTCACATCACCATCCTCATCATCGATAACCCGGCAGGAAATGGCCCACAAGAAGTGCTATCCTGACCCCACCTTCACTCTGCAGTACCCCACAGCTATACACTTGCACAAGCACAATTACACATGCATATGCTGCTACACATACAGACACATGTTCTCAGCAGTGTTCCACTCCAAGAGTGGGCCCTGCAAGGACAGCCCCCTGGGGGACTCCTGGGGGAGGAGATGGTGAAAGGGTCAAGGGCAGGCACCTAGGAGGGGAGGAGGGGTTTACCTTCAGGCCCAGTTTAACATCTAGGTTAAGAGTTAGGGCTCTGGAGTCCCCAACCCTCGATCTGAATCCCCTAGAGCAAGTTACATAAAGGCTCCATGCCTCAATTCACTCCTTCCTAAGCATGAGTAACATGACCTATCCCATGGGGGAAATTAGGAGGATTAAACGAGTTAATTCACTTCAGGTGCCTAGACAAGCCTGGTCCCGTGTGAGTGCTCCACAGATGCCCACTGTACCTACAGATGTAAGCTGGGATCCACGCAAGTGCACTCAGAGGCAGTTACCCACAGACCCCCTCAGGCAGGCACAGCCTTCTTTCCAGGGCCCGGGAGTGCTGGGAGGGAAGGGGGTAGGGGAGGGGAGTGGAAGAGAGAGAGGGTAGTCTTAGGGAAACAGATGTTGCCGCACAAAAGTGTAGGCAAGACGGGAAGAGCTTAGGGGTGGTTCACAGGAGGTAGGAGGTGAAGGGTCTAGGGTCCGGGCTGCGGTCGTTGCTCCCATCCGGGAAGGGCCAGAGATGGAGGCTCAGCGCTCTCAGCACCCCGGGCGGTCCGGCTGGCCCGGCAGGCCTGGCCACGTCTGCAGCCCCCGCCCGCGGCCCGCAAGGGAGGAGCTGGAGCGGGGAGGGAGGCCCGACCGCAACCGCGGGCGCCGGGGGCCCAGGAAAATTGTGTCTGCGCGCGTGGAGTAAGGGATTGCTGGCGGCGACTCAGTCTAAGAAAAGTTGGGCCCGCATCGACGTGTGCGCGCACCGGCCGGCGTCGGTGTGAGAGCGGGCCCCTCGTGGCCCGCTTCCCTGCCCCCGCCCCCGCCAAGGACCCCTCCTGGCGCGTCCTCACCCTCCGAGTCCTCCCGATCGGCGCGCTCCCCGTAGTCCACCCAACTGAGACCCTCGAGGTTGTCATAGTCGCCGCGCCGCGGCCCGTCCACCGGCACCACGGTGAAGTGAGGCATCCTGCGCGCTCGGCCCCGCCGCGCCCGCAGCCCCTGCCGCCCGCCTGACTGTCCCCGCTGCCCCGGGCCGGCGCGCCCCGCCCGCTCACATTCCTCCCCGCTGCGCTCACTTCCTCCGCCCGCCCCCCGGGCCGCCCCTCGGGGGCGGGGAGCAGGAGGGGCTCGGGCCGGCTCCTCCCTGAGGGGGGGGGCAGGCGGAGTGAAGCCCCCGGGGCGGGAGTAGTACTCCACGCGCTGGGTAGGCCCGATTCCTGTGTGACCTCTGGTGGTGAGCCGCCCTCTCTGAGCCTTAGTTGAGGTACTTGTAAAATGGGGAAATGCGCTTCCACCTCTTGGGGCTGCTTGAGGGCCGTGAGACGGGGTACGGGGTGCGTTGGCCCTGCGCTTTGTGCCTAGTGAGCGCTCAGTGACATTTCTGTGATTCAGGGACGGGGAAGGATAGGGAGGAGCGCAAAGGTCACTCCAGTCCTGCCCAGGGCCTCCCACCATTCCTGAGTACCCCCTCCCCATTTTCATCATCTCTCTCTTCCACCTCTCTCCTCCGAAACCTTGGAAACGGAAACCCAGGAAAGTCCCCTCCCTTCCCCCACCCTCCATATCTCCCTGTTGGAGGCTGCTGGGGATTCCTGCCCCTTCAGTAGAGGCCGCTTCCTCCTCGGTAGGAAGGACACCCATTCCCCTCGCCCAGCCCCGTTTGCCTCTTCGGACGCCGCACTGGATTCTTTAGCCAAGTTCTTTCATCTCAGTTTTATCTTTTACTGTCTCACCTCTTAGGGATTCCTTTACCCAAGCCATTCACTTCTTTGCTCTTAAATTTTCTTTCACTTTCTACTCCACTGCTTCAGATAACTTATCCAGTTGGCTTTACTTTAACATCTTTATCTTTCTAGGCCATTCTTTTAGCTATTTGTTTCTCTATCAGAAAAACCCAGAGGCCACCTCACACCTCTGTCTCCATTTTTTTCCCTCCCTTTATGACTCATAGGGCTTTAGAATATCAGAATTAGTGGTATCTTTCCAACCTACCTCAGAGTCTGTGCCCTCTGACCTCCAACTCTGGGGCAGAATAAGGGATCAGAGTCGCTGGGCCCTGCAGGAAGACCTCGGAGCTGACCCCTATTCTGGCCCCTACCCCACAGTCATCCTGGCCAGGGTCTGTTGCTTTGTCTTGTCTTTCATGCCACCTTCACCTGCCCACAGTAGCAGCCTTCCAACGGACTCCCTGCTCCTGGTAGAGCCACGTCTTCTGAAGAGAAACCCCAAGCTCTTCTCTTGGTCCACGAGGCCCTGCTCCCTCTGGCCCCTCCAACCTCTCCAGCTGCATCTCTTCCTATCCTCCTCCCCAGCCTCAGCCTTTCTGGCTGAGCATCACGGAAGACCAGATGCTCAGATGCTTTGGCTTCTTTCACTTCCCCAAACTCAAGGAGTTTCTGTGCAGCGCTTGCACCTGGCAGAATGCCTTTCTACCCTCTGCCCCCACTCTCATTTACCAAACTCCTCTGTATGGAGGAGGCTTCAGCTTGGAGTACTACTTCTTCCCCAGAAGACTTCTCTGAAACACACCCCACCTCCCCGCTACCCCGCTTCACCCTCCCCTGGATTGTGTTCCCCTGGGGCATTTTCCCTTCGTAGGACCCACTGTAGGGAGAAACGTGTTGGTGGAGATCTTTAATGTTTTTCATGCCCACTAGACTGTGGATTTCACATTGGCAGGACCATTTTGGTCTCATTACCTTGGTGTCTTCAGTCCTGGTCCCAACACATTTTTTGACTAAAGAATGAACAGGTGCCCCCTCCCTGGTCTTCCCTGATGCTCTGCAAAGGTTCCCCATAGTTCTTCCTGGCCTCTCTCCTAAGGGGTGGGGTCAGGTGCTGTGTGGAATATAGGCCACCACAGCACAACTGAAACCTTAGACTCTGGGGGACTCTGTAGCTAGGATACAACTTCCCCCATATTATTGACTGGTCAAATAGCCTGCATCATCAGGGTACTCATGGGGAATAATAACAGGCAAAAACTAACAGACATTTAGAAGAACAGACATTTCAAAAGAAAACATCTATCTGGAAAATGGTTAGAATACATGGATCAAAAATTCAAAATTAGCCTAATAAACACAAAAGATAAGGGAGACTATTAGCAATATGAAACATGAAAATATAAAAAAGAACAAGCAGAAATATAAGGTAGAGAAAAATATAATTATTCCAGTGATCTATGGCTTCATAACAAATGACCCCAAAACAGTGGCTTAAAGCAACAATCAACAAAAATATTTATTTGCTCACAAATCAGTAAGCTGAGTAAGCTCATCTCTATTCCACATGTCATCAGTTAGGACTGGAGGATTCACTTTCAAGATGATTCATGGGAATTCCCTTGTGGTTCAGTGGTTAGGACTCCTGCTTTCACTGCCAGGGGCCCGGGGTTCAGTCCCTGGTCCGGGAACTAAGATCGCACAAGACGTGGGGCATGACCAAAAAAAAAAAAAAAAAAAGATGATTCACTTACATTACCAGCAAATTGTTATTGGCTGTAGGCTAAGAGCTCAGTGGGGCTGTGGACCAGAGCACTGGGTCCTCTGCATGTGGACCTCTCCCTGGGCTGCTTGGCTTCCTCATAGTATAGTGGCTACAGTACATGAGTAAGCATCCCAAGAAGCAGGACAGTTCTCTGGGCCTATGCCTGGAAATGGGCACAGCATCACTTTTGCCATATTTCACTGGTCAAACAGTTACAAAGCCCAGATTCAAGGGGCGGGCAGACATGGAACCCATCTTTGGATGGGAGAAGCACATGGGACCATATATTAAAATTACCACAATAATTGAAACAACACACTAGGTGATCTAATAGCATAAAGTTATAATCGAGAATGAATCAATAAATTGGAAAGACCAAGGTAAGGAATTCTCCCAAAAGAAGAAAGAAAAAACAAAGAAAGAGAAAACAGAAAAGAGATATGGGAGGATAGAAAAACAAGTTCTAATATCTGCACAATAGGAATTCCAGAAAAAGAGTTTAAATTAAAATGGAGAAAAGGTACAACATGAATGAACCCTGACAACATTATGCTAACTGTAGGAAGCCAGATACAAAGGTCACCTATTATATGATTCCATTTGTAAGAAACATCCAGGATAGGGAAATCCATAGAGACAGAAAGCAGATTGGTGGTTAGGGGGAAAGAGAAGGATGGGGAGCAACTGCTTAATGGGTAGACAGTCTCCTTTTAGGGTGATTGAAATATTTTGGAACTAGATAGAAGTGGTGGTTGGAAATATTTTGGAACTAGATAGAAGTGGTGGTTGTTCAACATTGTGAATGTACTAAATGCCACTGAATTATTCACTTTAAAATGGTTAATTTTATAGTATGTGAATTTCACTTCAATAAAAATAAATTGCTAGAACTATAGGGAGAAACTGATACAAACACCATCACAGTGGAAGATTTCACCACAACTGTCATGCTTACAAATAGGTAAAAAAAAAAACACAAAAAAACCCCAGCAAGATATAAAATATTTTAATAACACAATTAATGACGGTGACCTAATGGACATGTATATAGCTCTACATACAACAATTGGAAAATTCCTTATTTTGGTCAAGTATACTTGGAACATTTACAAAAATTGATTATTGGTTGTGAGGAATACCTCAACAGAACTTCTGCTTCCAATGACGATTGTGTAACAGCGGCCAAATATTCACACACCATAATTATATACAGTATATAGTTCACAAAATGAACACACCAGGTAACCAGCACCCAGATCAAGATAGAGCACTTTACCAACAATCCTGAGGCCCCTCCTCATGCCCCCTTCCAGTCATTACCTCCCCCGAGGATACCCTTAAACAGACTTTAACATCAGATCAGTTTTGCCTGTTTTTGTACTTTATAGAAATGGAATAATATGATAGGTATTATTTTATATCTTGCTTCTTTCACTCAAGATTATTTTGTAAGATTCTCGCAAGTTGTGGTGTGTGACTGTAATTTGTTCTTTTTCATTGCTGTGTACTCTTCCATGGAGTTAATATAGCACCGTTGATTTCTCTATTGTTAGGTTATTTTCAATTTGAAATTATTAAAAATAGCTCTTCTCTAAATATATTTGTTCATGTCTTTCAGTGCACATGTGTGCAGGCATTTCTGATAGGCCTTTATTTTTTAATTTAATTAATTAATTAATTAACTTATTTATTTATGCAGGCTATGCCAGATTATCGTTGCAGCATGCAGGCTCTTAGCTGTGGCACGCAAACTTAGTTGTGGCATGCATGTAGGATCTAGTTCCCCAACCAGGGATTGAACCTGGGCCCCCTGCATTGGGAGTGCAGAGTCTTACCCACTGAACACCAGGGAAGTCCCTCTGCTGGGTCTTTAGGGAAAAAAAAATTTAAATCCTTGGGTATATGTGTCTTTAACTTTAGTAAATAATGTCAAACTCTTTTTCAATGCAGTTTTTATCAGTTTACACTGCCACCATCAGGGTATGAGAGAATACCTGCTGCCCCACACCCTTACAAACGCTTGGTATTGTTCATCTGTTGAATTTTAGTTATCCGTTTTTGTGAGTTTTATTTTGCATGTCCTTAGTGACTAGTAAGGTTGACTACCTTTTCATTTTCTTTTTTTAGTATTTATTTATTTATTTGGCCACGATGGTTCTTTTTTCTTTTTTTAACATCTTTTTTTGAATTTTTGAATTTTATTTATTTTTTTATACGTAGGTTCTTATTTGTTATCTATGTTATACATATTAGTGTATATATGTCAATCCCAGTCTCCCAATTCATCCCACCACCACCATCCCCCCTGCCACTTTCCCCCTTGGTGTCCATACGTTGGTTCTCTACATCTGTGTCTCTATTTCTGCCCTGCAGACCGGTTCATCTGTACCATTTTTCTAGGTTCCACATGTATGCGTTAATATGTGATATTTGTTTTTTTCTCTTTCTGACTTACTTCACTCTGTATGACAGTCTCTAGATCCATTCATGTCTCTACAAATGACCCAATTTCGTTCCTTTTTATGGTTGAGTAATATTCCATTGTATCTATGTAGCAAACCTTCTTTATCCATTCATCTGTCGATGGGCAGTTAGGTTGCTTCCATGACCTGGCTATTGTAAATAGTGCTGTAATGAACATTGGGGTGCATGTGTCTTTTTTTTTTTTCCTTTAACATCTTTATTGGAGTATAATTGCTTTACAATGGTGTGTTAGTTTCTGCTCTATAACAAAGTGAATCAGCTATATGCATACGTATATCCCCATATCCCCTCCCTCTTGTGCCTCCCTCCCACCCTCCCTATCCCACCCCTCTAGGTGGTCACAAAACACCAAGCTAATATACCTGTGTTATGCAACTGCTTCCCACTAGCTATCTATTTTACATTTGGCATTGTATATATGTCAATACTACTCTCTTACTTCGTCCCAGCTTACCCTTCCCCCTCCCCATGTCCTCAAGTCCATTCTCTATGTCTGCATCTTTATTCCTGTCCTGCCCCTAGGTTCATCAGAACCTTTTTTTTAGATTCCATATATATGTGTTAGCATACGGTATTTGTTTTTCTCTTGCTGACTTACTTCACTCTGTATGACAGACTCTAGGTCCATCCACCTCATTACAAATAACTCAATTTCGTTCATTTTTATGGCTGAGTAATATTCCATTGTATATATGCGCCACATCTTCTTTAGCCATTCATCTGTCGATGGACACTTAGGTTGCTTCTATGTCCTGGCTACTGTAAATAGTGCTGCAATGAACACTGGGGTGAATGTGTCTTTTTGAATTATGGTTTTCTCTGGGTATATGCCCAGTAGTGGGATTGCTGGGTCATATGGTAATTCTATTTTTAGTTTTTTAAGGAACCTCCATACAGTTCTCCATATGGGCTGTATCAATTGACATTCCCACCAACAGTGCAAGAGGGTTCCCTTTTCTCCACACCCTCTCCAGCATTTGTTGTTTGTAGATTTTCTGATGATGCCCATTCTGACTGGTGCGAGGTGATACCTCACTGTAGTTTTGATTTGCATTTCTCACTCACCAGCCAGATCCATCATAGTTTCCGCTAATCCCAATGAACTCAGATCCAGTGACGGCCCTGATGTGGTCAAAGTGATCTAGAGGGTGAGGGTTGTGGTGGGTAGCACGAGGCTGGAGTTAGATCCTGGGACCAGCCCTGGTCTGGGGGAACTCAGCGTGGCCAATTCCCCTGCCCACAGCACTCCAGGACATAACAGCTGACTCCACAGAGCTCCCAGCCCATTGTGAGTTCTGAAGTGGCTACAGGCTAGACACTGGACCCAGAGTAAACCTCAGGGCCACCAACCCCTTTGGATCTTTTCCTGCCCAGGAGCCACCACGCCTCTAGGTTCGTTGAGAGCCTGGTTGCGGGGCTCTACCTGTCCTTTCCAGAGATGTGGGAGCAAACATGAGACTCAGAGGCAGAGGCAATTGCCTCCCCAAAATCCATCAGCACTGGTTGTAGCCCTAGATCTGGGTTCAGGGCAGTGAAGAGCTGTGTCTGCTCCCCTGAGCTGTTGGGAGGCCTGCCCAGGGCCCAGCAGGTATGCCAGATGCCTAGAGCTGTCCTGAGGGCCCTAGCGGCCACAGGCCAAGCTACAACTGCACAAGGAGTCGAAGCGGGGCTCACCTGCCACGGTGGACATGTTAGCAAACAGGTTACATGGCAGTACCCCCGTGGACAGCAACACCATCACAATGCCACCATTTTTCTTCTACATGGATAAACAAATGGATACTCAGCTTGGCACTTCTGGCCTGATGACCTGCCACCTATGCCTTGGGGGCCCTGATAGGGTTAGTGATCACTCCTCGCCTGAGGGGTTGGGTAAGGCTTCACTTCTGTTGGCCCCTGGGTGGAACAGATTTGGCCTTGAGTTTCAGAGATGGGGGAGGGTTAACTAGCTTTGGGTCCAAGGGTGAGTGAGGCCTGGGCTGGTAGCTTTGTTCAGGGTCAAGGGTCTCTGGATAAGGACTTCCCTGGTGGTGCACTGGTTAAGATTCCCCACTCCCAATGCAGGGGGCCCGGATTCGATCCCTGGTCAGGGAACTAGATCCCACAGGCATGCCGCAACTAAGAGTTCTCATGCTGTGACTAAGGAGCCCACCTGCCGCAACAAAGACCCAGAGCAACCAAATAAATGAATAAATAAATATATTTTTTTAAAAAGGATCTTTGGATGAAGCATGCCTAGTCCCAGGTTTGAGGGCTGGGGTGGCTGCTCACCAGAAGTTGCAGGATGTCATTGGGAACATTAAGCATATTTTCACACACAGCCTTGGCAGCTGAGTGGGAGAAGATCACAGGGGCCCTTGACACCTTCAGTGCTTGTCGTGCCAAGGTGTCCGACCCCTAGGATAAGTCCACCATCATGCCCAGGCGGTTCATTTCCCCTATCACCTTCTGCAGGGACAGGTGGGGTTTGTGGGGGGGGGGGTCAGGAGGGACGCACGTGTATGCACATATCTGTAGGGAACGTGCGGGGTAGGATATGGAAAAGGAGTCCTTACATCACCAAAGCTTGTCATCCCACTGATGTCGGTGTAGAAGTGTTGAAACTTGGTGGAACTCTCTGCCCTGAAGGACAGCTGGAGGAAAGCAATCTAGCAGGCCCTACCTTGGCCAACAGAGCCTGGACTTCCAGGCTCTTTGTCCATCCATCCCATCTCAGAACAGGGTGAGGATCTGGACCAGCTGCTTTCTGGGAGTGTGAGGGACCTGCTGAGACTCCACAGCCTCCCTCTGTGGACCCCTCTGTCCTCACCTCTCTGACAGTTTCCCCACCATGCGTCTACCCTTCCACCCTGGCCAGGCACTTCTCACTAGGGCGTGTTGCAGGTGAAGGTGAGTGTCAGGTAGCATACTCCCAGAAGATAGAAACTGCACAGCACAGAAAGGCTGCTGTCTAGTGAGTGACCACCCTCCACACCAATAAGGCAAGCCAGCTTTTGAGTGCTGTTCAGTCCTAGAAGAGGGCAGAGAATCAAGTGGTCAGAGACCAGGGCCAGAACCACCAGAGTGAGGCCCTGACTATCCTCCCATTCCCCAGCCCACCTCTGGCTGAGGTCATAAGCTCCAGTTCAGAGTAGGAGGCACACATGTGACGAATGAGGTCAATCTGCTCCAGCGTGAGGCGCACAGCATCCTGGTCCTGGGTGTGGTATGGTGCGTAGGCTGACCAGAACTGGGGGTTGGCCCAGGGGTCCAGAATGAGATCAGGGTGGTCTCCAAGTGCCCTTGGCCTGCTACTCCTCCTCAGCCCCCAAGGTACTCATCTGGGTCAGTGGCCCTGAGTGCGGCACTGCATGACCCTGTGGTACCTTGATGACTATTCAGCTTGCTGCCAGCAGCCAAACTGGCAGGACCCGTCCTCACCTGCTGTTTGCCCATGTGCTATGTGAATGCCCCAAAGGCAATCCACCATATCCTTTGTGGTTTCAGAGCCACCACGCTCAACAGGGATTTTCTGATCACTTTCTTGGAGTCTCCACAGAACCTGGGCACCCATGCCGCTGGCCTGCTTTGACCTCCAACACCTCTGCACTCTCCAACAGCCCCATGATGGCAGACTGCGTGTCCTCTGATAGTCAGAGGCCTGTCTACCCAGGTTCCTGTGGCCCCCACATTCCCCAGCGGCCGTTAAGTGTGTCCCTCTGGTACCTGGACACCCAGGAGGCCATCCCTGAGCTTGTCCAGGCTGGTTTGGCCAAGACTGAAATTGCGCAGGTTGACCTCCTGTAGCTCGTTCCGAAAGTGCTGTTTCAGGAGCAGGGGCAGGTGGTGCTGGCTGGCGGGGGTCAAGACAAAGTAAGAGTAGGGGGCGTGGCCTCCAGGTCATGGGCCTGTTCTGTCCCAGCCCACCTCCCCCCTCACACAGACGGTAGTCCTGAGGGGGAGTTCTTAGGTAGGGGGTTCCATCGGCAACGGGGTAATGGGGACGACGGAGCCATGGGTGATGGAGGAGAGAGGGGTGGTGTGAGGGAGCCTCCTACTAGCCCTTCCTATCCTGCCCAGGGGCGGGTTCAGCCCCCACCAGCCGGCACGCCGCACCGACGCACCCATCCACGAGCCGGAAGTCCCGCATCAGGGCCCGCGCACACTCACGCAGACTCGGGGCTCTCGGGGAGCCCGGCACCGTTGGGGCGCTGGAGCTTCCCTGCGTGGTCCGGGCGCGGGTTACCGGCCACAGCAGCTGCCACAGCAGGAGCAGCAGACGCAGAAGAGGCCGCCGGGTGAGTGCGCGGGGAGCCTTGAGGCCTACAGGCCGCATGCTTCACAGGGCCGGGCAGGCGGGCAGAGGCGGGGCTCGAGAGCCTGAGAGGGGCGAGAGAGGGTCAGAGGGCGACGATGGGGTCCCGACCGTCGATGTAGGTGACCCAGCGGCGCGGCCTCGTCTGAAGTGGCTGGAGTCAGGACGCTCGACAGACGCGCGGGGACCCACAATGCCGCCTCACAGCGTGGCCGCCAGAGGGCGGTAGGATCTTCCCGCCCCGACTAAGATGGCGCCCTAGTGGGCCAGGCTGGCTTCTGTTGCGAGCGCCCGCTAGCGATGCATCGCAGGCTCCCTCCGCCCCTGCTCCCGGCCCTCCAGCCACCAATCCCGAGCTGTGTGTACCTACTGACTCGGGGAGGAGGCCAGTGGGGGAACTGGGAGGGGTCCAGGAATCTTCCTAATTTCACCTCTAGCCAGGCAGGTCGCAGGTCCATGTGGGGTTTTAGTTGCAGGGATATGCCCGCCCTCCAACGGGTTAAATATTCCATGAAATTCTAGGAAGAATTAGAATTCAGAAGAGTGAATTAGATCTGTATGTTTTGACTGACAGAAAAGTGATTCCATATATATATATATTTTATTTATTTATTTATTTATTTATTTATTTATTTATTTATTTATTTATTTATTTATTTTTGCGGTATGCGGGCCTCTCACTGCTGTGTCCTCTCCCATTGCGGAGCACAGGCTCCAGACGCGCAGGCTCAGCGGCCATGGCTCACGGGCCCAGCCGCTCCGCGGCATGTGGGATCCTCCCGGACCGGGGCACGAACCTGTATCCCCTGCATCGGCAGGCAGACTCTCAACCACTGCGCCACCAGGGAAGCCCCCCTATATATTTTTAATAAAAATGAAATTTAAGAATAATACTTATGGGAGACTATTTTGTTTTAGTATCTCGTGTTAAAATTTACTTCTGGGCTTCCCTGGTGGCACAGTGGTTGAGAGTCCGCCTGCCGATGCAGGGGACGCGGGTTCGTGCCCCGGTCCGGGAAGATCCCACGTGCTGCCGAGCGGCTGGGCCCCGTGAGCCATGGCCTCTGAGCCTGCGCGTCCGGAGCCTGTGCTCCGCAATGGGAGGGGCCGCAACAGTGAGAGGCCCGCATACCGCAAAAAAAAAAAAAAAAAAAAAAAAAAAAAAATTTACTTCTGTGCATGTGTTGTTACACACACACACAAAAGACCCTAGAGGAATATACATACTAAACATTAGTTAATGGTCGTCATCTTGGCAAGGGGGTTACCTACTCCCTGGTCAATTTATGTCTCTTTTTTGTGTGTATGGTCATCCTGGCTGAGGGAAGTCGGAGGCAGTGCTGGTGATGACTGGCCATGGTGGTAAGAGGTTCATGAAGGCACCAGAATAGTAGTAACTGAGCCTAGAAGGGATGGGGCTTGGATACTGCAGGGGAGTGGAGAGGGCATCTGGATTGGCCAATAGTCTAGGCAAAGGTCTGGTTTGAGCAGGATGGCTGTGCTGTGGGGGAAGAGCGGGAAGAGTCTCCAAGGCACAGAGTACAGGGACAAGGTCCAGTTAGGGCCCTTGGTGCTAAGATCATGAGGGGCTTAGTCTCCTAAGGATAGGCAGAACTCCTCCTTCAGGACAAGGTGGTTTCCCAGCTGGCTAGTGACCTGGATAGTATAATTCGTTGTTTTCTGCAGAAAAAGCTATGGTTTGGGGGGAACTGATCTCAAAACTGCAGTTGGGTGGCATCTGAGCCTCCTGGGCCTGCATCAGGTCCTGCCAGTCTGAGAGGGGCCAACAACACAGGCTGAAATCTAGTCTGAGTTGACCCCCCTTTTGCATTTGTGTGTGTCTCCTCTCTCTTGGACTTCCTGACAAGCCGGCCCCCCCTCTCGGCGCCAGAGGGACCTTGGCCTCTGGTGACCACTGCCCCCTGTCCATCACTGCCCCCTGCCCCTTTCTCATGCCTCAGGGGTAATGACAAAGTCTGACCTGGTTGCCTCCAGCTTGCCTTCCTCAGCTCAGGAAGGATAAAGCGGGGTGGAGGTGACTCATACATATTCTGGTGACTCATACATCTGAGCTGACCTGCCATGGAGGTCTTCATTTAAGTGACGTTAAACAACCTAATGAATGATGACTTTGCTGATAGTTTCTCAAAAGTGCAGAAGCTTTTCATATACATTTGTTTCCTATATTAGTCTTAGGTAAAAGGAGAGGGCATAATGTTTACAGTTAATTTTAAAATGTTATCATATTAATGCATATGCAGTTTCAGATGTCTGGTTTTGGTTGACTAAGTAAATAAATCAAAGTTACAGTCCTCCTGACAATCATTAGAAAAGTTGGGAAAAATATGAAAAGGATCTTCTTGAAGGCATCAGGGAGTTAACAAGATATTGAAAAATTACTTGTGAAGGATCCAGGGAGGGTGGAAACTCAGAGGTGGGCCAGGTCTTTGGGCTGTTTTTTCCACTAGGGACTTTGTGGGGCTAAGGAAATAGAGATTAGTATACAGGGTCCCCCCAAAGTAAGGGAGAACCATGAGAAGTTGGAACACAAGACAGCACACCCTAGGGGAAAGAGTGAATCAGGCCTCAGCAATCCTGGTTACTGAACAATTGTCTCTCAACTGCAGATCCGGCCTTCTGTTATTCTCTGCTCTGTGAGGCTGGGGCTTGAACTCTTGAAACCACATTTCCTAGCCGCCCAGCTGGCTTCCTATTACATTCTGCCAGTAGGAGTTACCAGAGAAAGGGAGATGGAAAGACAGGGGAGGAAAACAGGAATGTCTCTCTCATTTTTTGTGTTTATGTCAGTGCGGCTCCAGCAGTGGCAGTTGGCCACGAGCTCCAACTTCTTCTGGCCATCATTGAGCAGCCCTGTCATGCCCATTCAGAACACCTGTACCGACCGAGCAGAGCCTTAGAGACCTTAGAGGTCTGAGCGCCAGCAACACAGGGCCCTTCTATAAGCTTCTATCTTCTGGTAACCTCCACCTCTTCCCATTTCCCCCTAATTGGACTCTGAGCTGGATCAGCTCAGCTTGGAAGGCTCTGAAATGGGATTAAGGTGATCTTGGAGTGCTGCTCAATCCATCCAAAAGAAGTCAAGCAAGAAGACAACAGGTGAAACAAATAGAAAGCAATATTAGAACTTTCTGAGTAACAGTTCAGAGACCAGCCAACTTGGACCCTGAGGCAAGAGGAAAAATGTGTACTTCTATACACATTATAAATGTATTTTTTAAATTTTATTTTTATTTATTTATTTATTTATTTTTGGCTGTGTTGGGTCTTCGTTTCTGTGCGTGGGCTTTCTCTAGTTGCGGCGAGCAGGGGCCACTCTTCATCGCGGTGCGCGGGCCTCTCACTGTCGCGGAGTACAGGCTCCAGACACGCAGGCTCAGTAGTTGTGGCTCACGGGCCTAGTTGCTCGGCGGCATGTGGGATCTTCCCAGACCAGGGCTCGAACCCATGTCCCCTTCATTGGTAGGCAGATTCTCAACCACTGCACCACCAGGGAAGCCCATAAATGTATTTTTTAATGGTTAGTTTTTCCAGAATATTAAAATAGTTGAAAAAAATGGAAGAACTTAAAAGTAGGTGTATTAAAACTCACAAAACTATTTTATGTTTCCATATTTTACTTATACTCAAACCAGAATTATAATTTTATTTCCCTGGCTTTAATGGAAGCAAACTCATGAATAATATTTTCAAAACCTGCTTCTTTGCTTAGTTCATTTTCTATTGGTAGATTGAATGTTTGACAATTTTTCTTGACCAAGTGACATTCTTCAGTAATTTTTTAAAATAACTGCAGCTTACTGAGACTTCTATTGCAGGATGCCACCATAACTAGTATAGCTAAAAAATTTTTCAAGGCTATTCCCAAATTTGGATACGCTTCCACTGAGCAAAATATGTGAATCAATTTTAGAAGATCCAAACACAATGCTGATTTTATACTACAAAGCATCAATGTTGCGTGTTTCTTAAAACCGTCAGTTGGAATTTCTATATGACTTAAAATTTCAGAATATGTAGCAGGCAAGTCAGTGGCTGCTTTTGACAAATCAGATGTATTCATAGAACATAACTTTTCTCCAGTTAAAAATTCAAAATCCGAAGACTGTTTAAATTTTTATACCTCTATTTCAAACGTGAAATTAGGACACCTATAATCTGCTTAGTTTCTATTTGATATGCACGTTCCCATAATAATGGATATTCCCATTAGGTGGTTCGTATATTTCGAATTTCTCTCCTTTTGTTGGTCCAAAAATGTATTTACTTTCCTTCATTGTTAAAAAAAATTATGTATTTTATTTTGGCTGCATTGGGTCTTTGTTGCTGCACATGGGCTCTTCTCTAGTTGTGGTGAGTGGGGGCTACTCTTCGTTGCGGTGTGAGGGCTTCTCATTGTGGTGGCTTCTCTTGCTGCGGAGCACGGGCTCTAGGCGTGCGGGCTTCAGTAGTTGTGGTGCACCGGCTTAGTTGCTCCGCGGCATGTGGGATCTTCCTGGACCAGGGCCCGAACCCGTGTCCCCTGCATTGGCAGGTAGATTCTTAACCACTGTGCCACCAGGGAAGCCCACTTTCCTTCATTTTTGAAGAATATTTTCAATGGCCACAGAATTCAACATTGGTAGTTACTTTCATCAGACTGAAAATGTTCCACTGTGTGTGGATTTCCATTATTTCTGTTGAAAATTCAGTTGTAAGTTTTATTGTTGTTACACAAGTTAATGTGATTTTTTTTTCTTTTTTTTTGCTGCACCTCGTGGCTTGCAGGATCTTAGTTTCTCGAGCATTTTGAACCCAGGCCCCAGCGGTGAAAGCACCAAGTCCTAACCACTGGACAACCAGGGAATTCCCTAATGTGATTTGTTTTAATATGACACCTTTTCTTTTTCTTTTAACATCTTTATTGGAGTATAATTGCTTTACAGTGGTGTGTTAGTTTCTGCTTTATGACTAAGTTAATCAGCTATACATATGCATATATCCCCATATCTCTTCCCTCTAGCCTCTCCCTCCCTCCCACCCCTCCATCCCACCGAGCTGATTATAACAGCTTTTAAGATAATCTTTGGGGGAATTCCCTGGTGGTCCAGTGGTTAGGACTCCGTATTCTCCTTACCGAAGGCAAGGGTTCAGTTCTTGGTCGGGAAACTAAAATCCCACAAACCGCACAGCATGACAAAAAAAAAAAAACACCCCATAAACAAAAAACAAACTTTGGTCTTCGGCTCCTTTAAGTTTGATTTTTTTTTGTTAAGTTTGATTTTGAAATGCATTTGGTGTTATCATGAATAGTGCTGCTATAAATATTATTTCATATACCTTTTTATGGAACTGGGGAACATATGTATGCATTCCTCTTGGATATATAGCTGGGATGAAATTGCTCAGCCAATGGGATATGTGTGGATTGTTAGTATTAACTATTATATTTTATTAGTCCTTATCTTTTTTATCATGTTATTTATTATTATTACCTCTCATTATTTTTAAAATAAACTTATTTATTTTATTTTATTTATTTATTTATTTATTTATTTATTATTTTTTTTTGTGGTACGCGGGCCTCTCACTGTTGTGGCCTCTCCCGTTGCGGAGCACAGGCTCCGGACGCGCAGGCGCAGCGGCCACGGCTCACGCCCAGCCGCTCCGCGGCACGTGGGATCTTCCCGGACCGGGGCACGAACCCGTGTCCCCTGCATCGGCAGGCGGACTCTCAACCACTGCGCCACCAAGGAAGCCCTATTTATTTATTTTTGACTGCATTGGGTCTTCATTGCTGCACATGGGCTTTCTCTAGCTGCGGCGAGCGGGGGCCACTCCCCGTTGCAGTGCGTGGGCTTCTCAGTGTAGCAGCCTCTCCCATTGCAGAGCATGGGCTCTAGGTACGCAGGGCTCAGTAGTGGTGGCATGCTGGCTCTAGAGTGAGGCTCAGTAGTTGTGGCTCACGGGCTTAGTTGCTCCGCGGCATGTTGGATCTTCCCGGATCAGGGCTTGAACCCGTGTCCCCTGCATTGGCAGGTGGATTCTTAACCACTGCGCCACCAGGGAAGCCCTACCTCTCATTATTAACTCAATGTATTAACTCAATTTTGGCTGTAATTAGTGCAGTTGCTATTATCATTAATGAACTGGGGGAAGATGGGGTGGTTGTCTAAGTAGCCTGAACCGATTAGAGAGGAAGTCCCTGAGGGACAGGGGAAGAGGTGTGCCCACATCCAGAGCAGTCTAACCAGTGGAGGTCCATGGCCCATTAAGTAGCCTGAGATTGTGGGCTCTGTCCAAATAGGTACAAAGATCATTTGTGATCTAGGCATGTTCTCTTCTTGGGCATCTGAACCAGAATTCCCTGAAAGATCCCCACGTGGTACTCAGTGGGTCAGGATGTGGATTGAGGTGAGCTACACAGAGGGAACCGAGTAAGGTCCACCCTCCCACAGCCAGAGCTACCCACTGTCTTCTTCCAGTGCTGAGCCAAGCCACCTGGGTTTCCTCAGGCCACTGCCAACAGGTCTTCCTTGAGTATCTGGTGTCTAAACTGCAGGGTCCCCCACCACACCCCAGTATTGGGAGCCTGCACCACAGACCCCACCACGGAGAAGGACACTCGTGCTGATTCCATTTCTAAAGGATTTATTTTCAGGAAATGTTTGTGCTCGCATGCAAGGAAGCTTTGTGGGGTATCTGTGGCTGCCAAAGTGACATCTGGCAGGATTAACTGGATCACCAGAGCCAAACAATGAGGACTGGGAAGGCAGCAATAACTGTGAGGCCTGGGCCCATGTGGCGGCAAGATTTTGAGAATGACCACTTAGGTGACAAAATAGGATTCCCACGAACTGCAGCTCTGGTTAGTTTCTGGTCTGGAGACAGGTCCTCTCTCTGGTGCAGACGTGGGAGGACGGAGCGGCAAGAGCTGCCCAGCTGCTCATCTGGGAACTCATCCTCCAAGGGACTCTGTCCCTCGTTCTCCTCCTGTACCTGGAGGCGGCAGTCAGCGGGCAGCACCTCCCACAGCACCCCCACGTACACCTGCTCAGAGCTACTCTTTTGCCCAGCCCAGCATACCTGTATCACCTGTGTGAAGACCCGCCGCACGTTTCCTCGAAGCACACCCCAGAGCTCTTCCTCACTCCAGCCACGCCCCAGCAACTCCTCTATCAGTACTGGGTATATGGACACATCCTCCAGCCCCTGAGGGAATCTGTGTGGCCACCAGCCAGCCAGCTATTGGGCCTCAGACCTGTTCCCTGGTCCTGAGTCAGAACCAAAGCCCTATGTGTCCAGGCTCCACTGAACCCCAGCCCTGGTCAGATATGGAAAATGGAGACTTGGAGAGAGTAAATGATTCACTCCTGCTCTTCATCCTTCAGAGGAAGGCCCCCAAAGCGCCTCGACTATTCATCAGAATTCATTGAATTGTACTGTTAAGATCTATGCCTTTCACTGAATGCAAATTTTGCCTCCATTTATAAAGAGAAGAAAAGCTTTTTAAGAACTGGGTTGACCCCCCCTGCATGCACAGACCCAACTGCAGGCAGAGAAGATGGTCAGCCCAGCCCAGACCTTGCTAAGAGTCTGCTCAGAGGCCGTGGGTCTGCTGGCACTGGATGGGTGCAGATGCTGGACAGATGAGCTCTGTGTGGTGTTTTAGACAAATATGATGACCTAGAGTGGGGCCAAACAGACAGGAGAGCCCAGGAAGCAGACCCTGGGAGAGGGGAGATACCAGTTGGGCCAGCACACCTGAGTCTGTGGTCAAGGCCATGAGGACCACAGTGTGGTGGGCATGGTGGCTGTGAAAGCCCCACTGCTGCCCAGCAGCCCGAGACAAGCCACGGGGAAGCACTCACCGGCCAGCCCCGTCATAATCTCTGCCAATCCCGATGAACTTGCATCCAATGTCTGCCCTGATGTGGTCGAAGTGATCTGAAGAATGGAAAGTCAGCAGTGTGGGGCTTCCAGGTCAGGGGTGGTGGTGATGACTGGCCTCTGTTGATTCCCCTTTTTGCAGGCTGTCGGCCGAACAGGCCAGATCCTCCATGGCCTGGCACCGAGAGTACCAACTAGAGGGCCCTGAGGTTTGATCTGAAGTGATCCCAGCTGGCTCTAGACCGGACTTCAGATTTGGGGTGGACCCCAGAGCCCCCTATTTGGGCCATTTCCCACCCAAGATTCACCCTGCCTCCCAGTCTCCTTGAGAACATGTGGGGGCTCCTTTCCCCGGGTGTGGAGGATGAGAGAGGAACAAGAGTACAACTGATGAAGACCCCAGAGACCTAAGGAGCTGTCCAGTCCCTTGGCCAGAGGTAGGGGCAGTACGCTTTAGGAGCCCCTGCAGAGGCCCAGGTGGGCAGCACCCGGGCTCTGTGTCTGACAGCCTCCCTGATAGCCATCAGTATCGCAGTTTTGATTCTGTGGCTCCAGTTCCACATGGCACCAAGGTGCTGTGTACCGTCCATTATTGGGATTTTGGGAGCTGTACCTACTGCCAACAGGTGGGTCAAACCACTGGTGCTCTTCTGAAGTCCTCTCCAGATTTGGAGCCAGCTTCAGCTCCAAATCAGAGTTTTCAGAGAGCCCAGGGTGAGGCTCACCTGCCACAGCAGACACGTTGGCTAACAGGTTGCACTGCAGCACCCGCACGGACAAGGACACCATCACGATGCCACCGTTCTTCTTCTGCAGGGGTGGACCGGTGGACAGTCAGCTTGGTCCCCAGCACAGCCACCTGCCTGTTCACTCTCTCGGCCCCTGTGAGGAAGGTGTGTGGCCAGACCACAGCCCTGGCTTTGAGGTCAGAGTTGTCTCCTCCCTAGGTTTGTGTGAATGGAGGAGCGTCAACCCTGGTCTGGGTGGTGTCTTGGCCCTGGGTTTCAGGGTTTGGAGGAGTATCTTACCTCCTAGACCCCCACCTAGGGCTGCACACACTGCAGTCACCCGTCCCCAAGCGGGAAGTCCCGCATCAGGGCTCGCGTGCGCTCCCGCGGACTTGAGGTGCTGGAGGTGCCCGGCGTGGTGTGCACGCGGGTTACCACCGCAGCAGCAGACCCAGCAGGAGCAGCAGACACAGCAGAGGCCGCTGGCTGAGTGCGCGGGGACCTTCTTTCGAGGCCCCTGGGCCTCAAGCTGCACAGGGCCAGGCAGGCGGGCAGAGGCAGGTCTGAGAGGGGTGGGCGATGGGGTCCTGCCCGTCGACACAGGCCACCCAGCGGCGCGGCCTCGCGAGGGGGGCGGGGTGAGGGGGCGGATACAGAGTCACAGGACCCTGCGACCCGTGTGTAGAGAGCCGCGATCCGCGAAGCCCGGCAGCCACAGTGTGGCACTGCCCTCCTGGCCCCTGCTCAGAGGCAGCTCCCGCAGGCTAAGCTGGCCTCTGCTGAGAGCCCACTCGCCTCCCATCGCGGGTGCCCTCCGCCCCCGCCCCTCTTCCCACTCCCACTGCTCCGCGGGGGCACCCTAGGTTGCTCTCCCCCGCCTCTAACCTTCCTGTCCAAGCTGGGGTGCTTCTCTCAGAGGGCCACCTCCAGCCCGAGGCCTCCCGGGAGCACACCTCGTCCCCATCTGCCTGCAGCTGGCCCCGCCCACCCTGAGGGCTGCGTGCGAGTGTCTCTGTGGCCACAAGCGCTGTGGGCTCCCGGTTTCCCGGTACTGGGCCATGGGGGCTGGTGTGGGGGAAGAGATAGTTTCTGGAAATGGGGGGGGTAACCTTGTGAGCTCTGGATTCAGGAAGGGGCCCTCTGCCCCCGACCTTCTCTCTCCACCTACTTGACTCCCCAGCCTGCATGACCATTCTCTGGGGACTTCAACCAGCACCTGGGACCTATCAGGAACCTCCCCCACTTCTGTCAGCCAGCCTCAGGAAAGAGCGCCCTCAGGAGTTGCTACACCTCCCCAGGGCCTGAATAGAGGGCCTTTTGGGATGTGAACTGAACAACCTTCTGGGGAGAGTCAGCGACCCTTTTACTCAACAGAGCAGGAACCCAGTCAGTAGGCTATTTGAGTGGAAGGAAATGACGTCATTTCCATGGCAGCAGAGCCCCCACCGCAGCAACCTTCCTACCAGAGCTGCTGGCTGACCTTCTGGCCAGGATCCCTCCTACTTCAGCGTGGAAGGCCCGGCCTCATGGAGAAGTATAGGTTCTGAGGAAAGACCTGGCACCTGGGTTCTGCTGCTACACTTGCCTTATCTTGTGGCCCTTGTGGCTCTAGCTTTCCCAGAAACCTCAAGGGCTAAGTGCCTGTGCTTGCTCAGAGGCCACACGCCATTCCCCATTTCCAGCCTCAGGCCCTCCCCCTAGCTGCCTCCTCTAGGGACCCCCTCCCCCCAACACACACACACACACACACACACACACACACACACACACACACACACACACACATAGTGGGGATGTGCCTTCTCACAGAAGCTCAACCACTGAGATGCTTTAGGGACTGTGCCCAAACTCCTTCATCCCCAGCCTCTCAAGTTTTTGCTCTGATCCCTGGCACCCCCTGGAGCTGTTCCACCTTTGGAACCTTTCCCGGGTGGCAGGAGTGCCTAGCACAGGGGTAGTGACCTAAGTCTGAGCTGTGGCGACCCTAGAAATCTGTTACAGGAAAACATTTTGCCGAGCAGTAGGGGACCCCACTGGGGACAGAAGGGGCTGGGAATAAAGGAGCATGTGAACCTCGGGGCAGGGTGCGTGCTGCTTGACTCTCCATCCTGTTCTTGCTTCAGGGAGCAGGTATTCCTGGGTCTCTCTATCCTGCTTCCTGAGACCCCAGGCAGGAGGCTCTTTGGGAGGCCACAGATTGCTGCTTTCAGTTTCAAAAAGACCAGCTCCCCCCTGGTTTGTGGTAGTGGCTGTTGACAATGGCTCAGGGCAGGAGCCCAGGTGGTAGACTGCTAAGGCTTCTCTGCACCCTGTCTCTGCTCCTGCATCCTCCTCGGCTCGAAGAGTACAGACTTTTCTTTCTTCAGCTCACAAAGGGGCCCCTGAGGATTGAGCAGAGGAACGTCAGGTTTTCTTCCAGGCCAGCTTCAGCCCTGGAATGTTCAGGGCAGACTCTCATTTCAAACCTCAGTTTCTGAGGCTCCTTGCTTATGGCCATTTAGTGTGGAAGGAGGCTCCTGGCTGGGGAAGGCTCAGACAGAACGACGCAATTCTAATCTGTGGCAGTGGGCAGTGGGGGGGCGGGGGGGGTCACTGCAGACAGAGGCATTCACTGCCTTAGGCAGTTAAACCATTGCCCTCCCTTCAGGGTGGCTCAGCCAGCAAGATTCTGTGGGGTCCGCCTTCTGGCACCATGCTACAATCGCCGGATTTGGGGTCTGGAGCAATTGCGATCTTCGTCCGACTCTTCCGGAGCGTGCTTTCTCTTGGGAGCACGCCTGGGGGACTGGTTTCTCTGCTTCACCCCTTGTTGGCGTGGCCAAAGGAACATCCCCGTAGGCCCGGTAGCCACCAACCAGGCAGTATGTCTCCCCATGCTAGCCCAAGTGCGTTTCTCCACACCCTCGGTAGAGGACATGGTAAGGACCAGGTGTAGGAGGAGAAACGGGAGCCACTGCTGCTGCAAAGAAAATCAGAACTGATCAGTCACTTGTGCTGTACACAGTGTCCTGCCAGAATTTCCCTCTCTCATGTCTCTCCCAGTTTCTGGCTGAAGACCTTTAATCTACTTGACGTCCAAAACACAGCCTTGGCCCATCATCTCTATGAGTTCCTAGAGAAGGGAGACTGGCTTCAATAGCAATTCCTAGAGCCTATGGCTGCAGCAGATGAGGAAGTCTCTTCACCGTTTCCAGAGAAAACAGTAGAACCCGAAAGTAGTTACAATCATGATCCTCTCCATCTCTCCCTTCCACAACAGAGAAAACATTTCTTGAAGTCTGTCACTTCTGAGGCTTTAATGGAAATGCCTTTCAATGTTTGGAAAAGAATAATCTAATATAAATTGGTTAAGAACCCCTCCCACATTGGCAATCCCTCTTGGGCCCAATTTATACTGCCTGTTTCAACCACACTGAACTCTAGCCCTCTGATACTTTTTTCTATATTAGAACAAGGCCAAATACTGAGGCAGAGTGGTCAGGAGACTCAGAACCAGAGACTCAGAACCGGGTTCTGGGTACCATGTCTAGGCTCACATCAACCCAGCCTCCTGGAACACCATCTCCTCAGCACTCCAGTCTCACTAGCACTTCATCTCCCCCCACCCCGTTGGTTCTTGCGGTCTTCTCATGAATATGGCACCACCCTCTCCCCTAGTACTCAGCAGCTCAGTATGGGATGTGTCTGAGGGGACCGATATAGATGTCTACATGACAGCACAGAGGTGCCTGGGTTTGAAGGTGCAGTTCAAGAGTGGCCCTTTTCCTCAAACTGCTCCATTTACCAATTGCCAACAAAAATGCACCTGTCTTTTGCTAAGAGGCCAATCAGGAAAGGGTCTGAATGGAAGCATCCTGTAGCCCAAAGGGGAAAGCTAAATTTATAAAGATCAGAACCGTCCTGCACACTTGTTCAGGGATGACCTTTCACTTGTCCTCAGCAGTGAGCACTGTGGGTCCGTGAAGGTGTCCCAGGTCACTGGTATTAGTTACAGCTGGGAAAGTGCTCAGGTGTATGTGCTGGGCAAGCCCCACAGAAACATGTGGCAGCCAGGTGAGGTTGTGTGTACACCATGCTTCTTGTACAGATGCCCGGTGCCGGTGTACCCGCTGCACTGCCCACCCAGGGAACAGAGGACAGGTTAGAGTAAATATAGATGATCCAATCAGAGATTCTCTCTCAGACAACCAAAGAGTTTGGTATCTGGTGGAGAACTGGTAGAGAAGTTTCTCTGAAGGCAACATGTTTCCATAGTTACCCTACCATGGAAACTGTGAGAAGGCCTGTGAGGTCATCACTACCCAGTGAGGTCATAATAAGGAACCTGTGACTTGGGGGTCAGGCTTCAGGAGGAGAGGCAGTTTTGTGGAGGAGAGCAGGGTGGAGGCACAGGTACTCTGCCTGGCCCCTCACACCTGGGCCTCCCCACCCACGCCCTAGTCTAGTAGACACCCCACATGGGGCGTGCTGGTGGGCTGGCACAGCCCCAGGGGCCACAGGAGGGCAAGACAGACCCACATTCTGAGATTGGTTTGAGAGGCAAGATTAACGTTAAGAGACAGCTAGGTTGTATGGCACTGACCCTAAGAGGCAGAGATTTGTGTGGACTGGGGAATCAGGGAAGGCTCCTTGGCAGTGGGCCTGAAGGACAAGTGACATTTGGACCCATGGGGAAGAGAGGGAAGACATTCCAGTTTGGAAGAATAAAAGCAAAGACACACTCTTCTCCACCTTGTCCTGCCCCAAATATAAATTCATAGAACCCTCACATTTTTACACCTGAGGGCTTAAAAACACCAAGAGGTTAAGGGGCCTACCTAGTGTTACACAGGTAGTGAAAGGGTGTTCTGCTCAATAGTTAGGTTCATGTTGGGGCTCCGGATTTACAGCTGATAGGAATGTGAGGACAAGCTCATGCCATTTCAAACATTTCCAAGTGATACTGAGAGAGATGTTAAAGGTGCAAAATGAGGGTGCTGAATGACCTCACAAAGTGGCAATGGTGGGCCCATTTTAATATGAAATTCAAAACAAATTCATGACAAAGGACATAATACAAAATGACAACATAATCATTACACTCCCCTCTCCCCTAGAAGTAAAAATCATTAGAATCCTCTCTCTCCACCATGAAAGGATGAGACAAAGGCTCAGCAGTAGCCCCCGTGAAAAACATGGTCAACACTGTGAAGAGGTGTTACTAAGACGATTTGGTCCGACTCAGAGAAGGAAAGGGACAACTCTGCCCTTAGCCTGATCCGGCCCACAGGAAGGAAGCATATTTAGGGCAGCCTTTGATAGTGTGGCAATGACAGAGAACCTTCTTTAGGAGGGGCCTCCCTGTTGCCGACCTTGAAAAGCAAAGATGGGACATTCCTTTACTGGGGCTACTGCAGAGGGGATGTGCCCAGGAGGTAGAGACTGCTTGCACTACCATTTTAGAGGTTGGGCCACCCTGGTTGAGAACCACAGCACCTTGTATTCCTAAACTGCTTGAATCAGCGGGTGCACATTAGGACAGATGAAGTCAGGCCTCATTGGAGCAGACCACCTTTGGGAGCGGTAGAAGGTGAAGTGTGAAGGGGAGTGCTCTGGGGGAGGTTTGTCATGGCAGGTGGGCCCGCATGAGACCATTCAGATTCTCCAAGGCTCCAGAGATTGCTTGGCTGGGAGCATCCCTCTGATGCGGTGTGGGGACTCCTACCTTAACAGGACCTGGCTGGGCATCTGGGGGAGGCCGAATAAATGGTTTATTAACTTATGAGAGCGAGACACTCACGTGGGGGGTTCCACAAAAGCACTTAAAAAGACTTGTACCTGGATTCTTGAGCCAACCCTCAGAAAACTTATCTAGATCTGGAGTAGGGCTCAGGAAGCTGCACTTTTAATAAGCCTCCTGAGAAGTCCCACCACAGTGGTCCATGGATAGAGTGACCAAATTATTGTGTACTTTCGGTTGCTTTTGGGAGTAAAAGCGGGCAATATTAAAAACTGCAGCAGGCATACGTATAAACAGGGAATATTCAAGGCAAACAGAGGTGTACAGTTATTCTATGCATGAATCAGATTTGAGAAAAGCTAGCCTGGTGGTTAAAGAACACAACCCTTAAGATAGACAGACCAGATTCTGTCCTACATACTTGTGTGATTTTGACCAAGTTCTTTAATCCTTCTGTTTCTTCATGTGGAAAAGAGCTATGACTACATTTAGCACAATATTCTCTTTTGGCAAAGGTTGTTCTGGGTCCATTTGTGTTCTCTGCAACTTAATCCTTTCCAGTGTACAAGCATTTTTAAGTTGTTTGGTGAAGTATTACATTTGACTTTCAACTGTTCATTATTTTGGGCAAAGCTTATATAATGCTGCAGAGACTAGAACCTATGCAGAGATAGTGAGAGGATGTTATAAGCTTATTCTGCTGGTTTATAAAAAAGTTTAACCTTTTCTCCTCTTCCTCCACCTGCCACCAAGAAAGAAAGCAGAGCCTGGAAATGCACACCAAGCAATACTTATGTGTCAGTTTGCCTTTTATTCCTCTGCCAGTACTTCCCAGAGAGATTTCACCAAAAGTGCCTATGCTTGCCATGGCCATTATTGTGAATAAAATTTCTCTCTATTGCTAGTCACATCCCCTTTTCCTTCTCCTGGGGGCTTAATGGATGTCTGGGGGTAGGAAATAAAATTTAAACTAAAACATCAATTCAAAGAGCCTTCGTCCTAAGTGTGGTAGTTTGGAGTGTGAATCTTCTCAGAGTCTAGTGAATTCTGCCCCAGTGGAAACTGTTATTAAGGGACACCCATAGAAACATCGCTTATTGTTAGAAACCATGACATAATACAGAGCCAAGATCGACATTATTCTTCATGTGAAAGACTACAGAGAGCCATGCTCAGTAGTTCACCCTCCAGTGTTGGCCAGCAGTTTACCTTTTAAAGCCAGACAGCAGCCCGGGCCTTCAGAAGGTGACTAGGCAGCCCAGAGCACCCTACTGACAAGTGTGCTCACCCATCCAGCACAGAGGGAAATGTCCCTGTTATGGCATCATATATAAGCCTGCTACAATAAGGTTTGCTGGTGCAAAGGCTCTCTCACTGAAGACTCTAGTCCTGGAAGGCTTCTCCTCCGGCGAGCTGCCAGCTCAATCTTCTGAACCAGGCTCACGTCCCAGGGATGGGTCACAAAGCTGACGACGGTGCCTGGCACCTCGCTCCCCACCCGGCCCACCCTCCCTGCTCTGTGGATGTAGTCTTGCAGGGTGAGAGGGAAATCATAATTGATGACTAGCTCCACCTGGGTGCTGTCCAGGCCCCGAGAGGCGATGTCTGTGCACAGAAGTATGTCTCGGGACCCCTTCTGGAAGGACTGGAAGATGCCTGCTCTCATTGAGGCTGGCATCTGTCCCTGCAGTCTTAAGTGTTGGATTTTGTGGTCATCCAGAATATACCCCAGCCAGTTCACAGTGCTGGAGCAATTACAGAACACCAGAACAGTTCCTGCGGGGCCAGTCCTATATGCTCTGTCGTGCTGCTTGAGGATCTGCACCAACCCAGTCACCTTCTCTGTTCCCTTCAGCCTCATGAATGTCTGTCTGACATGAGGCATGATGCAGTGGAGCTTGTCACTGGTAACGATGGTTAGAGAGTCTAAGCTGGCAACTTTACTCAGCAGCTGGCCTACACCTTCGGGAAATGTGGCCCCCACCAGCACTAACTGAGCTTTGGGATTGAAGGGGTCTTTTAAGTCAGCTGGGCCTTCTGCTATATGGCTCCCCTCCAAGATATAATCCACCAGTTCCAGGAAGCTTTCATCCAACAGCGTGTCTGCCTCATCTAACACCAAGAAGGAGAGCTGCTCCAGGCTGATCAGTTGAGTTTTCAGGGCCTTCCACAGAGCCCCTGGAGTGGCCACTAGTATATCTGCTGGAGGTTGTTTGGACAGTTGCAGCCTGATCCTACTCATGCCATGGCCTCCCCCTAACTCCCGCACCCGGAGGCCCAAGGAGCTGCCCAAGGGCTGGGCCACGGCCCGCACCTGTTCGGCTAATTCTCGAGAAGGCACAAGAACCAGGCCTCGAGGAGCAGGGATACGACAGGGGTCCAGGCTTGGCTGGCCCAAGAGCCGTTGAAGGAGAGGTAGCATGTAGCCGAGAGTTTTGCCACTGCCGGTTTCTGCAGCGCAGAGGATGTGGCGGCCGCGAAGGAGCGGGGGAATGGTACTCGACTGCACGGTTGTGGGCCGAACAACTTCGGGAGCAACCTCTTGTAGTGCGCTCAGAACGCGGAGCTCCAGACCCAGATCGGTGAAGCTGCCCTTGGGCGAGAGGTTCCGCAGCGCTGGAGCCTCATGTTGCGCGCGCTCGATGGAGAAATGGTCCCCGTGGGCGCGCCGATTCCTCCAGCCGCGCGAAGCGAGTGGCGCGGGCTCCCAAGGGCCCAGCGTGAGGCGTGCCGGCTGGTTCAACTCTGGTCGCCGCGCTGAGATCAGCAGCCGCCCAGGTCGCACCAGCACCGGCCGCGGGGGGCTCCGCTGCCCGCTCTGCCGCTCTTCCTGCCGCCGCTGTAGAGCCCGCGGGATGCGCACCACGGGCAGGGTCTCATTGGGACCGCGGACCGTTAGGTCCCGGCGAGGCGCCAGAAGCAACCGAGCCGCGAGCGACAACAGCCGCAGTCGCCGTACCAGAGCCATATTCCTCTTGCTGCGGGAGAGGCGCACGACAGTGACGTCACGGGCGCGCCAAGACCTCGCGGACGGTGGCTGGCGCGGCTCAGTAAGGCCCGCGGAATTGGCGAACTGTGTGGAAGAAGCGGGATCTGTAGAGCTCAGCAGCGGCGAGGTCGGTAGGTCCGAACAGGCGATGGTGACTCCAGGCCCCGGCCAACCTTGGGGAAGGGTGCGCGATGGAGGCAGGACTGGGGTCCGGCGATACGCGGCGATGGGGCCCTGGCATTACGAGCCAGGAGGGCGGAGGGCTTGTGGCGATCCGATGTCCGATCCCTGCAATGCTCTTTTGTCACCCTCACAGCTTCTGTCATGGCTTGGCCAGTTCGGGTCTCCCCCTGTAACTCATGAGGGTGCGGCGATGTTTTCCCAGATGTGGTCCCCGTGTAAAGTCTTTTAACACAAGTATTTATTGAGAGTCTGAGTGAATGGTCAGGCCTGGGGGCCGAGACCAGGAGTCAGGAGTCGTAGATCCAGGCTCACCCTTCCCTTAGAGCTCCCCAGAGAGCTGAGGGCCCCGAGGGCAATCTGATGGCCTTCAGCGTATCTTCTCTTCAGTCAAGAGAACTCATCTCTTGGTAATTTCCCCCTTTCTATTCAGCTGAGGTTCATTCTCCCATCCCTTGTCACCCTTTCCAACTTCTCATCCTGAACCCACTGCTTTCTTGGCTAGTTCACCTCCACCGCCTTTCCAGTCAGATACCTCAACTCCGTAAATAGCAGCGAGGAGGGTCCTGCTGCAGGTTTGTGGCTTGTCTCACAAAGCCATGGTCAGGCAGAATATTTTACTTGAATTCAGTTGTTCAGGTTGTCAAAAAGCCTTACACTACTGTTACTTCTTGAACAGATCCCGAAAATGGGTGTCAGATCATTTCTGTAATTTCCAGTGCCTGGGGTAGGAGATAAGGTAAATGTGGATTAACCACCTGGGAGGTTCTTAGCATCCGGAGAAAGAGTTTACTTTCATCAGATACTGTTATAGAGATAAATACTATTAAATTTCAAATAGCATTTTGATACATGATAGACTTTCTGGAGAGTTACCTGTTAAGCCAGCAGAGGAGAGAGTTTTGAGTACTCATGGGTGAACAGTCATTGGGTAGAGCAGTGGCTCTTGAGTGAGGGTGATTTTGCCCCCTCACCCTTCTCCCAGTACATTTGACAATGGCTGGAGACATTTTTCTTTGTCACATCTGGAGGGGAGTGCTGCAGGCATCTAGTGGGTAGAGGCCAGGATGCTACTACATATCGTACAAGGCACAGGACAGCCCTCCCCACCACCCCAAAAGAATTATCTGGCCCAAAATGTCAATAGTGTGCTATGGAGAAACCTTGGATAGAGGCTGAGGACTGAAGAGAGGCTGAGGTTCTCACATGTATTCTCACTTCACGTAGTCAGTCACATTTGCCAGACTGTTGTGCGGCCCTGCCCCTTTCCCAGAATCTGTAGCAGGCACACTGAGGCCAATGCTTGTCCTGTCCTTGGGATGAGAAAGCCTTGGGGGCTCCTGAAAGTCATAAACACAGGAAGGGGTGATTTAGGAAGGTGATGTGGGAGAAGAGAACTTTAGGAAGAACAAATTTGTCCTCATGTGTTTGGGAAATGTGCCAGATGGAAAAGAGATGAGGTGTGCCATGGGGTGTACCATTCCAGAAAGCAGACTGGGACTGATGCGTGACAGGGAGTCAGATTCTGAATTTGATATAGACTGCTGTAGCAACTAGCAATGCCTAGATCTGTCTAGAGAGTGGTGGGTTTTCTGTCACTGCAAAGTTCATGTATAGGCTGATGACCACTGATTGGTGATATGATAGAGGGGGGCTGATATAAAGGATGCTCTAAGATATTGTGATTCTACACTACTTTTACGATTCTTTCCCAGAACTCGGAGCTCCTCGTTCATTAGCTGCAGAGCTCCTTGGATGTCTGCTCTGACATGTTTCCTCATTTACATGTGCCACTCATTTTTCAGGTACAAAACAAAGAATCGCTTTGCACAAAGCCAGAAGGGATACACTGAAAGAATTATCAGAAAAGAATAATACATAGGTATGTATTTGCATTGACTTTCTCCAAATATTTGAGACAGGGTAGCTGGTTAGAGGCTGCTTTCTCATGCTCGAGCCCTTCCAATGTGTTCACCTCAGAATGTCATAGGGATTGGAGCCTGTCTGAGCCTGTCTGTCTCTGCCCATGGCCCCTAGTTTCTTCTTGTCATTGCTTTAGATAGTGTGTAAGGCCCTTCTCTTTTCCTCCTGCTCACAGCAGACATTGAGTAACCTCTAGTTGTTGCTGAGATGCATGTTTCACAGTATAGTACTTTAGAAATGAGAAAGGTTTTTTTTTGTTTTTGTTTTTTTTTGTTTGTTTGTTTGTTTTGCGATACGCGGGCCTCTCACTGTTGTGCCAGCGGCCATGGCCCACGGGCCCAGGGGCCCAGCCGCTCCACGGCATGTGGGATCTTCCCGGACCGGGACACGAACCCGCGTCCCCTGCCTCGGCAGGCGGACTCAACCACTGCACCACCAGGGAAGTCCAGAAAGGTTTACTTATTGTGGAAACAAATGTAGGCTCCTGGGAGTGTTAGTGTCACTTGGTAATGTTTTTCCCAGGGCTGCCATGGTAACTGACGTTGCCTGGTTACTCCCTAAGGTTTGAAAAAAATTCTTCCTTGGATCTCAGGTGGTAGTGGTTCATTCCTTCATTCATTTATTCATTCAGGTACATTCCTTCATTCATTTATTCATTCAGGAAATATTTTCTGAGCACCATGTATGTGCCAGGTACTTTTCATATGGACAGTGAACGAAACAGACAAAATTCCTGCCCCAGTGAATTGTATATTCTGATTTAATTGGCTTGGGGTGAGGCCTGGCCATTGGTAGTTTTTCACATCTCTCCAGATGATTCTAATGTACAGTTAGCTTTATCTATTTGTCTGTCGATGGACACTTAGGTTGCTTCCATATCCTGGCTATTGTAAATAGTGCTGGCAGGCGGATTCTGAACCACTGCGCCACCAGGGAAGTCCCCAGAGGTTATTTCTTAAGGGAGGCCCTCCTCAACCCCCATCAGTCTCTTCCCTGCTGACATAGGCTCCCACAGCCTTCCGTAACTGCTCCTTCATAGCACCATACACAGTTTTAATTTCACACATATTTGTAAGTTCCCTTTCTATAACCCTCTGTTCTATTGAACGTTTCCCTCCTACCTCATCATTTTATTTCTAATGCCTACCAGTGCTTGGCATATCTTAGGGTTTCAGTAAGTGTCTGTTGAATAAATAATTGGAGACAGAGGACAAAGCTTAGGATGGAAGATCAAGGCTTTGTTTTCTACATGTTGAGTAGAAGATGCCCTTAAGACAATCGAGTGGGTATGTGTTTTGAGCAGTTGTTGTTAGGTTGGGATGCCGTTCGAGATGATCATGGCCTCTATTTTAAACCATGGGAGTGAATAAATTTGTGAGGAAGGATGTGTGAAATTAGAAGGGAAGAAGAGGGCCCACGACTAAGGAGCAACCTCAACATGTGAGGGGAGGAGGTGAAACCAGCAAAAGAGACTGAAAAGCAGGGGTAGGGAGAAAAACTGGGAGAGTGTGCGGTCGACGAACCCAGGGAAGAGAGAGATCAAGGAAGAGGGGAGGCTCAACCATGCCATGTGCTGCTAGCAAAACAAGATTGAGGACAGACAGGTCAGTGTCTCGTAGACTGAGCAACTTCGAGGTAATTGGTGATTGTAATCAGAGCAGTTCTGGGAGAGTGGCAGAGGGGGAGGCCAGGCCGGAGTAGGCTGAGGAGTAAAAAGTTAGGACCTCTGAGAAGAGCATCCTTGGCAGGCTTTGTGGTTTTCAGCGGGGACCATGTTTGCTTAGAATAAATAAATTAACAGTTATCTCTGGGACATGGGATTTTGATTTTCTTCGTTTTACTCCTGTTGCTCTACCTTCAAAATACCTTTAGAACGTGACCACTTCTCACCACCTCCCCTACTATCTCTCCGACCTGAGCCACCATCATCTCTGACATCAGTGACTGAAGAGCCTTCTAACTGATCTGCCTGTGTCTACCGTGGCCCCCACAGTCTGTTTTTCATACAGCAGTCACCGTGATCATGGGGAATGTGATCAGTCATGCCACTCCTCTCCTTAAAACCCTTCACTGGCTCCTATCGTGAAGAACTAACAAAGCCCACAGAGCGTCCTACAAGGCCATTCGGGGTCTGACCACTGTGTCCTATCTGCTTACTGCTGTCCATCCATTGTGTATCTGACTTCCATTACTCTCTTCTCCTTTCTGTGCTGCAACCACAGTGGCCTCCTTCCTGTTCTTCTAACGCACCAAACCAGCTCCTGCCCCAGGGTCTTTGCACTGGTCCTTTCCTTTCCTGTGCACTCTTCCACTAGACACCATCTTGGCTAACTCACATCTCTGCTCAGATGTCATCTTCTCATTGAAGCATATCTGAGCTTCTCTATTTAAAATTTTAACCTGTGGGGATGAGGTGTGGGGGGAAATGGGTGAAGGTGGTCAGAGGATACAAACTTCCAGTTACAAGACAAATACATTCTGGGATGTTATGTACAGCATGGCAACTATGGTTAACAATACTGTCTTGTATCTTTTTTCATTTTATTTATTTATTTATTTGTTTATTTTTGGCTGTGTTGGGTCTTTGTTGCTGCACGTGGGCTTTCTCTAGTTGTGAGCGGGGGCTCCTCTTCGTTGCAGTGCACAGGTTTCTCATTGTGGTGGCTTCTCTTGTTGCGGAGCACTGGCTCTAGGCACGCGGTTTTCAATAGTTGCGGCACGTGGGCTCAGTAGTTGTGGCACACGGGCTTAATTGCTCCGCGACATGTGGGATCTTCCTGGACTAGGGATCAAACCCGTGTCCCCTGCACTGGCAGGCAGGTTCTTAACCACTGTGCCACCCTGGAAGTCACAGTAGTACTGTATTGTATCCTGAAAGTTGCTAAGAGAGTAGATCTTAAAGGTTGTCATGATAAGAAAAAAATTATGTGAGGTGATAGATATTGTCTAAACTTATTTTGGTAATCATTTGGTGATATATACATATGTGAAATCTTTATGTTGTACACCTTAAACTAATACAATGTCATATGTCAATTTTATCTCAATGAAACTAGAAAAAATTTTTAACTCATCCTCAGTGTTTTCAATCTCCTTTCTCCCTTCTCTTTTTTACTCTATAGCACTATCAATTTTCCAACATACTATGTAATTTATTTATTGTGCTTATTGTTTTTGCCGTTTTCCCCACTGGAATGAAAGCTCTACCAGAGTGGGAATCTTTGTCTGTTTTCTTCTCTAATGTATCCCCAAAGACTAGGACAGTGACTGGTACAGAGTAGACACTTAATAAATATTTGTTGGATTCATAAATGAGCATGCATTGTTTTTATGATAAGAGAAAAGGAAAACCAAATACTATGTGTTGGAAAGAAGAAGGAAAGCCTTCTCTGGATAACAGAAGAGATTTTCTCCATTTGAATTTCTGACTCTCTTTCTTCAGGAATGATTGTGAACAGCCTCTCTCTGTGCTACCACAACAAACTCATCTTAGCCCCTATGGTTCGGGTAGGGACTCTCCCAATGCGGCTGCTCGCCCTGGACTATGGAGCGGACATTGTGTACTGTGAGGTAAGGGGCTCCTGATCTTCCCGGAGAGCACTTCCACAGGTGCAGCCTCCCTGTCTGTGGGTGGGAGTGGTCAGGAGTTAGAGGAGGCAGAATGGCTCTCCCTTCACAGGTGCTCACTGAAGGCAGCAGAAGACAAACGTGCAGGGGTCCTGTGAGCCCTGCTGAGGACCAGTAGCCTGGGCAGCACGGAGCATTGTGGGACACCTGGGCCAGGTGGCTAAATGAGCATCGTGTCAGGTCACTGCTGTGGCCCCCATAGGAGTTAATATACATTCAGCACATGAATGAGTGAACTCAAGATCAGGAAGAGGAGGAAAAGGACCAGATTCAGGCCAGGGAAGCTGGATGGGGTTGGTTTTGGGAACCATAGGATATTCTGGTGGCAGTAGCTAGTGGACCAGCTACTGGCCGGATGCTGTGGAGAATATTAAGACTTCAGACCCAGGTTTAGAAAGCATCTTCTAACTTCTTGAGTTACAGGAGTAGCTGATATTGGATAGGGGCTGTGGGCAATAGTCCTCAATTGGGCATGTATCAGAATTATCTGGGCAGCTTCCCCCACAATCCCCAATCCTGATATGTCCCTCTACTCGGTGTGAGAGGTTAGAGAAACTACCCCAGTGCTTCCGATATTTTCATCTTTAAGAGCCACCTGCGGTGGGGTGAGCACTGTGGCTACAAAAGGGAAACACAAGGAATCCTTGTGGTGGTGGAACTATTCTGTGTCAACATCCTGGTTCTGATATTGTACTATGGTTTTGCAAGATGTTACCATGAGGAGAAATTGGGCATTGGGTACATAGAATCTCATATTCTTACAATTGCATGTGAACCTCCAATTATCTCAAGATAAAAAGTTTAATTGAAAAGAAAGCCACTGGTGTAGGGTCTTCCCTGGTAGTCCAGTGGTTAAGATTCCACGCTCCCAGTGCAGGGGGCCCGGGTTCATTCCCTGGTCGGTGAACTAGATCCCACATGCATGCCACAACTAAGAGTTCGCATGCTGAACTAAGAAGCCTGCATGCCACAACTAAGAGCCCGCATGCCGCAGCTAAACATACAGCATGCTGCAACTAAACACACCAAAACGAAGATCCCGCATGCCGCAAATGAGACCCAGCGCAGCCAAAATAAATAAATAAATATTTTTTTTTAAAAAAAGAAAAAAAGTTTAATTGAAAAGAAAGACACTGGTGTAGGGACCTCCCTGGTGGTCCAGTGGGTAAGACTCCGCATTCCCAATGCAGGGGGCCTGGGTTTGATCCCTGGTCAGGGAACTAGATCCCGCAGGCATGCCGCAACTAAGAGTCTGCATGCCGCAACTAAGAAGCCCCGCATGCTGCGACAAAGATCCCATGTGCTGCAGCTAAGACCCAGCACAGCCAAAATAAATAAATAAAATAATTAATAAATAAATAAATTTTAAAAAGAAAATTACCTGATTAAGGTACAGCTGTGGCACACAGATGTGAGCACTTGAAGGGTTAATGGATTGAGGAGTAAGCAGCAAAATGAGGAAGTAGAGATAAGGCTGCTGACTACCCCACAGAAATTCAAGAGGTGAAGGGAGGAAGTGTATAGCTGGAAGTGAAGGAAGATGGGTGAATGGAGTTGTTTGTTGGTAACTTGCTTGTTTGTAGCGTAGGAAGAAGGACTTAACAATGAGGGGAGGCCTGAAGATTTGGGGCATTAGGGGGATTTGTACGGCCAGGTCTTGGAGGGGACAGGATTCTTGACGAGGTGGTAGGACCTGCCTTCCCCTGAGATAGGGCAAGGAGGAGAGGGAGAAGATGATGAAAGGGAGGGAAACTGAGGGGTTTTGCCTGAGAGACTTGTTTTACAAGATGTAGGAAGCCAGTCTTCTGTTGGAAATGAGGGTAGCAAGTGTGGGCTAGCGACCTGAGGAAAGGAAGTGAAGGTGTTTTGGTCCTATTCCCATGGGGAATGGGCACTGGGAGATGTGCCTGGCAGGCAGGTGTGCACAGTGATACTGGTTTACAGCTTTATAGGAAGGAGAGCTTGAGAAGCCTGGCAGGGGGATGCCCATGGCAGGGATTGGCATGCCAGTATCTACAGCAGGGCAGGGGCAGAGGCATCTAGGGTGCTGACAAGGTGAAATGGGAAGGAGGGAGTATGTGTTGTCCAAAGGTGGGAGTCAGAAAGGGATTTTCCAGAGTCCAGGGTCACAGAGACCCAAGACCTGACTTTTAAGTGGTTTGTCGAAGTAGAGGTGAGGAGGTCCCAAACACGTGAGCTGGGCTGTTAGTGTACATCCATAAATCTTCCAGGCTGCCAGAACGTGCCTACGGCAGGGAGGAGCCTCTTCCCAGGTGCCAGTCCCAGCGGAATGTGGTAGTGTGCTAAGCATATTCATCTGGTCACTCAACCCTTGAGCCTACACTCTGGCCCCAGGGTGGTCAGCCATGGGTTAGGTATAGCCTTTCCTGGCCAGCACTCTCCTTGGCCTCCAGAAAAAACCTCTTGGATTTGGAAGGGGATTGGGAGGAGGAACTGTGAAGAATCAGGGACTCAGATTCTGAGGTCTGGGGAACCAAAAAGATGAAATCCCAGAGAACAGCTGTTACCTTTCATTACTTGTGACTCTCCTCCACCCCAGGACAGAGGGCGCATGCTAGCTCTTCATCCACTTAGTCAGTCCATGTTTACCAATAGGGTCCTGTGGGATGACTCAGACTCAAGGATGAAGCCCTCTGCTTCTTCCCTGCTGCCCCAACTCCATCTCTGTCCAGCTGTAGACCCCCCACGGTTGCTTCAAGGCTCGGGATGTATAGTGTCCCTCTCCTCTCTACCCGTGCTTCGTATACTGTCTCCATCAATTATTTGCTTACTCTGATGACCCTTCATGTCCCTACTCTCCCTAATCTTGTGCTGTCACGAAAAGTAAGAGTGGGTCCATTGAGTGCTAACCCTTTATTTTCAGATTCATTTATGTCTCTGCGGTGGCCATCCTGCTGGTTTCTTCTGTTAGACCAAGTGGTGGTAAGGGCTTCAGGCCTTTAAAGCACCAGCTCACCTGAGCTCAAACTTATTCTGGGGCAAGATTCTGAGGGTTGCTAAAATTGAGGAAAAGGCAGTAGTGCCTACATTGACATATTCAGCCTCCTTGGCCTTCACTTTTCCTGTGCGAGCAGCATTTTTCTGGGACCCCAGAGGGTGGAGTTGTATTCACTTGGAGATAATGTGGAGTGAAACACCAGGATGGAAGTGAGTGAGTGTGTGACAGCACGGTGTCTGCTCTGGACAGCCACTATGTGTTTATAGCCCTGGGGAAATCAGTCTGTGATGAGGTCACGGAAGCTGGGTAGTGAGAAACAGAGCAGACCTGCAGATTTCAGATGCTTCATCAGCTGCTTTGTTGAGAATCCTTAGGGTTGTTTGCAAGCACTTGGGAAGCCATGGTCCCAGGATTTATGTGGTGACTTCAGAATGTGACTCTCCTAATTGGTCAAAGCTTGGTTTTCCTCATGATTGTGACTAATCCATTCTTCCAGGGCTCTGCTTGAGTTTGGAGCAGAGTAAATACGGATTAAAACCCTTTGTATGTTTGATGAGTGCTTGCTCTGGGAGAGCCAATATGGCTTATGAACAAATTAAGGGACCTCTGCCAGAGGAGACCTAGGCCCTTTACCCAGACCTAGCTGCTGTGGAGCAGAGGCCGGTGGGCAGGCCAACTGCCCCTGCCTGTGGTGAGTAGGTCTCTGGGAACTTGGCCCTGAGTACTGGGAAAGGCACAGCATGGCGCCTGGTGCCCTCTGGTGGATCTAGAGTTGCTCTGCAGGCCAGCTGTGTAGATGATCTTACTGTGTTCCCCTGAGGTGACCCATCTGTGGGTTAGATCGTCAAACCACACCATCCACCTCTCAGGACCTAGTGTGGGACCTCGGGCATACCAGGCATACAGGCACCTCCTTAAACGGCCTGCAGAACCCTCAGCAGTTGGAGCTGAAGAAAGGATGAACCAGCTCAGCAAAGGTTAAGGGAGCAGTAGTCTGATTCCCCACCAAGGTCTGCCCTATTGATGGAGATTTCTAGGGGTTCATCAGATGTCACTTAAGAATTCCTTTTTTAAAAAAAATTAATTTATTTTATTTGTTTTATTTTTGGCTGCATTGAGTCTTTGTTGCTGTGTGCGGGCTTTCTCTAGTTGTGGAGAGCGGGGGCTACTCTTCATTATGGTGCATGGGCTTCTCATTGCAGTGGCTTCTCTTGTTGCGGAGCACAGGCTCTAGGCGCACCGGCTTCAGTAGTTGTGGCTCGTGGGTTCTGGGATGCAGGCTTAGTAGTTGTGGCGTACAGGCTTAGTTACCCCGTGGCATGTGGGATCTTCCTGGACCAGGGCTCGAACCCGTGTCCTCTGCACTGGCAGGTGGATTCTTAACCACTGCGCCACCAGGGAAGCCCCCTATTCCTTTTTATGAGAACAGTGGATGGACAGACCATGGATTGTCATACCGAGTGAAGTAAATCAGACAGAGAAAGACAAATATCGTATGATATCACTTATATGTGGAATCTTAAAAAATGGTACAAATGAACTTATTTACAAAACAGAAATAGAGTCACAGATGTACAAAACAAATTTATGGCTACCTGGGGGAAAGAGAGGGGGATAAATTGGGAGATTGGGATTGACATATACACACTACTATATATAAAATAGATAACTAATAAGAACCTACTGTATAGCACAGGGAACTCTACTCAATACTCTGTAATGACCTATATGTGAAAAGAATCTAAAAAATAGAGGATATATGTATATGTATAACTGATTCACTTTGCTGTACAGCAGAATCTAACACAACATTGTAAATCAACTACACTCAAATAAAAATTAAATAAAAACATAAAACCAAAAACAACAGGACTCCAGTGGCCCAGACATGAGGGGACACCTACCTTTTAATAGGCAGGATGAAGGGAGAAGGCAATATTCTTAAGAGACTTGGGTTACCAAAATGGGTACTTACATTTTTTTGTGTGGTAAAAAACACATAACATAAATTTTACCATCTTAACTGTTTTTAACTGTACAGTTCAGTAGTTGTGAAAAAGATCTCCAGAACTTTTTCATCTTGCAAAACTGAAACTCTGTGCCCATTAAACAACAACTCCCCTCCCCACAGCCCCTGGTAACCACGATTCTACTTTCTTTTTCTATGAATTTGAATTCTTTAGCTACCTTATGTAAGTGGAAATATGCAATATTTGTCTTTTTGTGACTGGCTTATTTCACTTAGCATAATATCCTCAAGGTTCATCCATGTTGTACTATGTAACAGGATTTCTTTCCATTTTTAGGCAGAATAATATTATATTATGTAATATGTATACTACCTTTTGCTTATCCATTCATCTGTCTGTGGACATTTGGGTTGCTTCTATCTCTTGGCTATTTTGCATAGTGTTGTGAATGTAGGTGTGCAGATACTCCTTTGAAATCCAGCTTTCAATTCTTTGGGATATATATATATATATATATCTATATATCTATATATATATATACCCAGAAGTAGGATTTGCTGGATCATGTGGTAGTTTTATTTTTCATTTTTTGAGGAACTTCCATACTGTTTTCCCTGTCTTTTGCGCCATTTTACAATCCCACCAGCAGTCCACAATTTCTAAAATGTTTGCCAACATTTGCTATTTTCTCTTTTTTTTTGATAGTAGCCATGTTAATGGATATGAGGTGATAGCTCATTGTGGTTTTGATTTGCATTCCTCTGATGATTAGTGATGTTGAGCATGTTTTTATATGCTTCTTGGCCATCAGTATATCTTCTTTTTTAACATCTTTATTGGAGTATAATTGCTTTACAATGGTGTGTTAGTTTCTGCTGTATAACACAGTGATCAGCTATATGTATACATATATCCCCATATCTCCTCCCTCTTGCGTCTCCCTCCCACCCTCCCTATCCCACCCCTCTAGGTGGTCACAAAGCACCGAGTGTGCTAAGTGGCTGCTTCCCTCCAGCTATCTATTTTACATTTGGTAGTGTATATATATCCATGCCACTCTCTCACTTCGTCCCAGCTTACCCTTCCCCCTCCCCGTGTCCTGAAGTCCATTCTCTATGTCTGTGTCTTTATTCCTGTCCTGCCCCTAGGTTCTTTATAACAATGTTTTTTTTTTTTTAGATTCCATATATATGTGTCAGCATACAGTATATCATCTTTGAAGAAGTTTCTATTCAAGTCTTTGCCCAGAATGGGTAATTTTTAAAACTTAGGAAAAAAAAAATTTATGGAAAAAGTTGCAGGAATGGACAAAGAACATCCATATACCCTTTACCCAGACTGACCTACTGTCAACATTTTGCTTGATTTGTTTTATAATTTGATCTCTCTCTTTAATATATGTATTTTTTCCTTAACTATTTGAGAGTACGTTTCATACATGATGATATCTTACTTCTCAAATACTTCACTGATATTTTCTAAGAATAAAGTCATTCTTCTATACAATTGTTATACAGCCATCATCTTCAGTGAATTTAATACTGATATTTTTTTCTGATCTTTCTTCCATATTCTAGTTTTGCCAATTGACCCAAAATTGTTCCTCTCAGCATTTTTTAACATCTTTTTTGAGATATGGTTCACATACCATATAAATCAACAATTTAAGGTATACAATTCATTGGCTTTTGGTGTATTTACGAAATTGTGTATCCACCCTGCAATAAATTTTTGAACATTTTCATTACACCAAAAAGAAACCTTATATCCATTAGCAATCACTCTCCAGTTTCTTCCTCCCCAGTCCCTGGAAACCACTACTCTACTTTCTGTCTCTATAGCTTTGCCAGTTTGGGACATTTCATATAAATGGGATCATGTGATACATGGCCTTTTGTGTCTGGTTTCTTTGCATTGCATATCATTGCATGTATCAGCATTTCATTCCTTTTAATGACTGATTAATAGTCAATTGTATGTTTATACCGCAATTTGTTTATTGGTTCATTAATTGATAGACATTTGGATTATTTCTACCTTTTGGCTATTATGAACCATGCTGCTATGAACACGCGTGTACATGTTTTTGTGTGGACGTGTTTTCATTTCTCTTGGGTATATACCTAAGAATGGAATTGCTGGATCATATGGTAACTCTATGTTTAAACATTTGAGGGACTGCCTGACTGTTTTCCAAAGCAGCTGTACCATTTTGCATTATCAGTAGTGGTGTATGAAATTTCCAATTTCTCCATATCCTTGCCAACACTTATTGTCTTTTTTTTTTAAAGATAGGTTTTATTTTGTATTTTTATTTTTTGGCTGCACCAGGGATTGAACACAGGCCCTTGGCAGTGAGAACGTGGAATCCTAACCACTGGACTGCCAGGGAGTTCCCCTCATTGTGGTTTTGATTTACATTTCCTAATGAATAATGATGTTGAGCATCTTTTCTTTTTTTCTTTTTTTGCCGTATGCGGGCCTCTCACTGCTGTGGCCTCTCCTGTTGCGGAGCACAGGCTCTGGACGCGCAGGCTCAGTGGCCATGGCTCACGGGCCCAGCCGCTCCGCGGCATGTGGGATCTTCCCGGACCGGGGCACAAACCTGTGTCCCCTGCATCGGCAGGCGGACTCTCAACCACTTCACCACCAGGGAAGCCTGAGCATCTTTTCTTATGTTTATTGTCCATTTATGTATCTTCTTTGGAGAAATGTCTATTCATATCCTATGCCCATTTTAATTTATTTATTTTTAAACATCTTTATTGTAGTATAATTGCTTTACAATGGTGTGTTAGTTTCTGCTGTATAACAAAGTGAATCAGCTATATGTATACATATATCCCCATATCCCCTCCCTCTTGCACCTCCCTCCCACCCTCCCTATCCCACCCCTCTAGGTGGTCACAAAGCCCCGAGCTAATCTCCCTGTACTATGCAGCTGCTTTACTAGCTATCTATTTTACATTTGGTAGTGTATATATATGTCAGTGCTACTCTCTCACTTATTCCCAGCTTACCCTTCCCCCTCCCTGTGTCCTCAAGTCCATTCTGTGTGTCTGCCTCTTTATTCCTGTCCTGCCCCTAGGTTCATAAGACCATTTTTTTTTAGATTCCATATATTTGTGTTAGCACACAGTATTTGTTTTTCTCTCTCTGACTTCACTCTGTATGACAGACTCTAGGTCCATCCACCTCACTACAGATAACTCAATTTCGTTTCTTTTTATGCTATGCTCATTTTTAAATTGAGTTATTTATCTTTTTACTCTAAAAGTTGTAAGAGTTCTTTATATATTCTGGATACTAGACCTTTATCAGATATATGATTTGCAAATATTTTCTCCCATTCTGTGGATCTTTTCCACTTTATTATTATTTTTAAAGACTTTTTTTATTTTTTAAAATTTTATTTAAGTATAGTTGATTCACTTTGTTTTGTGGGGTTTTTTTTTTTTTTTTTTTTTGGCTGCATTGGTTCTTTGTTGTAGTGTGCAGGTCCCCCACTGCGGCAGCTTCTCTTGTTGTGGAGCATGGGCTCTAGGTGCATGGGCCACAGCAGTTGTGGCACTCGGGCTCAGCAGTTTCATGGCATGTGGGATCTTCCCGGACCAGGGATTGAACCCATGTCCCCTTTGTTGGCAGGTGGATTCTCAACCACTGCACCACCAGGGAAGTCCCTGATTCAATTTATTGATAGTATCCTTTGATGCACAAAAATTTTTAATTTTAATGAAGTCCAATTTACCTAATTCTTTCCTTTGTTGTTTGTGCTTTTGGTATCATCTCTAAGAAATTATTGCTTAATCTAAGGCCACAGAGATTTATACTTAGGTTTTCTTCTATGAATTTTATAGTTTTGGCTCTTACACTTAGGTCTTGGATGCATTTTGAGTTAATTTTTTTTGAGTTAATTTTTGTGTACATTATGAGGTAGGGATCAAAATTCATTTTCTTGCATGTCCCAGCACCTGTTAAAAAGACAGTTCTTTCCCCAATAAATTGTCTTGATACTCTTGTCAAAAATCAGTTGGTCATAGATGTTTTGGTTTGTATCTGGACTCTCAAATCTATTCCATTGGTCTATATGTCTATCCTTATGCCAGTACCATACATCTTGATTATTATAGTTTGCTAGTGGGTTTTGAGATTAGGAAATGTGAATCCTCCAACTTTATTCTTCTATTTCAAGATTGTTTTGTCTATTCTAGGTTCCATATGAATTTTGGATCATCTTGTCAATTTCTGCAAAAAATGGCAGCTAGGATTCTGATGGGGTTTGTGTTGAATCTACAGATCAGTTTGGGGAATATTGCTATCTTAACAATATTAAATCTTCCAGTCGTTGAACATGATATATCTTTTTTTAAAAAAAAATTTATTTATTTATGTAGTTGGCTGTGCTGGGTCTTAGTGTGGCACAGGGGATCTTCGTTGCGGCATGCGGGATCTTTAGTTGTGGCATGAAGGATCTAATTCCCTGACTAGGGATCGAACCCGGGCCCCCTGCATTGGGAGCATGGAGTCTTAACCACTGGACCACCAGGGAAGTCCGGATATATCTTTTCATTTATTTAAATCTCCTTTAATTTCTTTAAACAATATTTTATAGTTTTTAGTGTACAAGTCTTTCACCTCCTTGGTTTCTGGCTGTCATTGTTTCTCATGAAAAATCAGTTGTTAGTCTTATTGAGAATCCCTTTTACATGGTAAGTCACTTCTCTCTTGCTGCCTTCAAGATTATCTCTTTGTCTTTGATTTTCAGCTGTTTGATTTTGATGTGTCTAGGTGTGGGTCTCTTTTAAGTTTATTCTACTTGGAGTTTGTTGAGATTCTTGGATGTGTAGACTAATGTTTTTCATCAAATTTGGGAATTTTTCTGCCATTATTTCTTCAAATATTTATTCTATCCCTTCTCTCCTTCTGGAACTCCCATTATTCATTTTGGCAGTGATTTTTTTTTTTTTTTTGAGCTGGCAGTCACACAGTTTGTTAATCTGAGTTTATTTGTGTTTATGAAAACAAGAGATATACCAAAGATTCTTTAACCAAACTGGAGGTTAAAAGACTATGAAGATAGGCCAGAGGTGGGGATGGAAATGTAGCATGGAGAGACACTGGTGATAAGCAAGATCAGCTCAGATAGAGAAAGCAAGCCAAGTGGAATGGAGGAGATGAAGGTAGCAGGATGTAATAGGAACATAACATGTGACAGATAAGGAAGAATAAGCCCATATATAATAAGGCACTTTAAAATTAAATGCTGTTCAAACATTGGGTAGCCATATGAATAAAAAGTGACTTAGAAAGGGCCTTAATTTTCAGATAAGTTAAAAAGCAAATTAGTTTTAAAAGGAAGACAAAAACCAATCAAAATTGTATACTTTTTCTTAAATAAATTTATTTATTTATTTATTTAATTTATTTTTGGCTGCATTGGGTCTTCATTGCTACACATGGGCTTTTCTCTAGTTGTGGCGAGCAGGGGCTACTCTTCATTATGGTGCGTGGAGTTATTGCTGCGGAGTCTCTTGTTGCGGAGCATGGGCTCTAGGCACGTGGGCTGCAGTAGCTGTGGCACATGGCTCAGTAGTTGTGGCTCCTGGGCTCTAGAGCGCAGGCTCAGTAGTTGTGGCACACAGGCTTAGTTGCTCAGTGGCATGTGGGATCTTCCCGGACCAGGGCTCAAACCCATGTCTCCTGCATTGGCAGGTGGATTCGTAACCACTGTGCCACTAGGGAAGCCCTATAATTATATTCTTAACTGTGATGGAGATAGATTTGGGAACTAGAAGGCATTGTTTGTAGCAAAATTGGAGTTGTCTCTTCTATAGAAATAAAATGATATGTATGATAAAAATTGAGGAAGTGATATTGATAAAGGAAAAATATTTGTGATAATTGAGACAGAAAAATAACATCTGATTTGACAAAGGATAGTTTTTTTTCTGCACAACTTGTATAGATGTAAAAGGCAGTTTGGTAGGAAGATGCACAGATGATACACTCTACTACATTGAAAAACAATGTTTGTTTTCACCAATTAAGGAAATACAGTGAAAAATAACCTATGAGGTTCTACTCTATAACCAAAGAGCTAACTAAAATGAATAAAATTGGTGAACAATAGTGTTGGTGTGTGGGTGAGCAGGCGCATGTGTTGTTTTATTGATGACAATTTAAATTAATTTCTCCACTTAACAACCAGGTGAACATCTGTTTGCATGTAAGGCATTGAAGTGGCTCCAGCAGATGTTCAGTGAGCACTAGCAATGTACTAGGTGCTAGTGATGCAAAGATGAATGAGACTGTGTCTAGGCCCCAAAGGCTCTTTCAGTGTAGTGGGGAGACAGAAAAGAAAATAAGACCATTCAAGGGCCATTTTGCCTCAAATCCTCCTCTTGGGGCCCTGAGGAGGACCTGGTCAGCGTCCTCAAAGCCCACCTTTGTGTGAACTGAGAACCTTCCTCAGGGCGTTTGTTGTCTAATGGTAAAGGTACGGTGCATCTGTAACTAGCATACAAAGAGGAAGTGGTCAGGCTGTGAAGGTAGACTGGGCAGGGGGTTTGAGGAATCCTGAGGAGGACAAGTTACTGCTGGCAGGGGTGGGGGCCCAGCAAGGTTTTGCCTCACTTTCCCCTGCTTGTTCTTAGCCGAAGCTCAGCCTGGCTGCAAACCTTCTTTTCATAAGCACAGGCCACTCAGTGCTGCCCACTTGTCCACCTGCCTTCTTGCCTGCCCCTGCAACCAGGATCACTGCCTACAGGGGCTCTGTGTTGGGGTCTTTCCGTCCCTGGGGACACCACATTGATTCTTGGGGCTTGGATGCCAACCGTGCATCCATACTGCTTGGTGGTGGTGATTTGTGTGGTCAGGCCTGGTGAGCGTCAGATACTTGATGACCTGGATGCAGCATAGAGAGAATAGCCACAGAAACACCTAGTGCATGCTTTTTAAAAAATTCTTTTTAAAAAAATATATTATTTATTTATTTATTTGGTCACGCCAGGTCTTCGTTGTGGCAGGCGGGCTCCTTAGTTGTGGCTTGCCGGGCCCCCTGCATTGGGAGCGTGGAGTCTTAACCACTGTGCCACCAGGGAAGTCCCATAAAGCATGTATTAACCTGGATGGTGGATATGCTGGGGGGAGCCCCATGGATACCATAGGACACCTTTGGCCACTTTAGCACTAAATGCTCCCATGAGGGAGCAAAGGTCATTGTGCTCACCCGGCTGGGGTTGTGACTTGTTGAGGCTTATAGGGAGTCAGTATGGGGATGAGTTCCAGGGCTGAGAGTTTCTTTCTATCTTCTTCTGGTCTCCCAGAACCCCTGGGCAGGAGCTTCTGGGCAGTGTGACAGGTTCCTGGCTCTTCAGATCTGTCTTCCACATCTATTGAAATGATCACTGAACAAAGCAGAGCAGCCTTGTCTCCCACCAAGAGGTAGAGAATGTCAACCCTTTAGGAGACTTGAATTTCCTTTCATTTTTTATGATCCTGGTTTTGAAGAACTCCCTTTTTCTTTTCTTTCCTTAGTCTTTGAATATCTCCAGAGCTGAGGAGCTCACCCCTTTCATTTCCACATAGTGTGACCCAGGTTGAATAGGGGTTGTAGACTTTTCTTTCCTGTGTCAATCTCAAATCTTCCTCCCTGTGCTTCTGTTCACTGGCTCCACTTTTATCCTTGGACGTTTCCTGGGAGCCCTTCACCTTGCCTTTTGCATATGGATGAGGTGGGAGGTTCTTTGAGGGGATGGACTGGAGCTGAGACTAGTAGGTGAGAAAAGTCCAGGTGTCCACATCCTAGGCTATTGTCTGATCTGATCTCTGATTCCCTGAGTGGCTCAACCCTTCTAGGCCCGAGACTCTGCAAGGTCCCTGGGAAGAGCAGCTGATGGAGGGGAGCTCACTTAGGCCCTTGCTTGCCATGCTTGGTTGGGGAGGACAGCACTGCGTGTCCCCAAAGCCATGATTTGCTGTTGGTAGTAGGGTGACAGGCCAAGCAGCCCCCATCAGGTGTGTGATGAAGGTCTTCCCCTCTATGCCCCAGACCTATGTGTCCAGGACTGACATGTGCCCTCTGGTTCCTCTGCAGGAGCTGATTGACCTCAAGATGCTTCAGTGCAAGAGAGTTGTCAATGGTGAGTGCAGCTGTGGTCCCAGGATTGTGTGTTTGCCTGATCATGCCCAAACTGTGCTACCACTTCCCTTGCCTGGGTGTCAGTGTCCTCCAGGGTGCTCCTTGCCTGTGTAATTTTGTGGATCACATGCTCTCTTTCTTTTAAAGATACATAGATTATAAGTCAATTTTAAAATAAATAATTAATTAATTTTTGGCTGCATTGGGTCTTCATTGCTGCACGTGGGCTTCCTCTAGTTGCAGCGAGTGGGGGCTACTCTTGGTTGCAGGGCGCAGGCTTCTCATTGCGGTGGCTTCTCTTGTTGCAGAGCACAAGCTCTAGGCACACCGGCTTCAGTAGTTCAGCATGCAGGCTCAGTAGTTGTGGCACACGGGCTTAGTTGCTCCGCGGCATGTGGGATCTTCCCGGACCAGGGTGCAAACCCGTGTCCCCTGCATTGGCCGGTGGATTCTTAACCACTGCGCCACCAGGGAAGCCCCCACATGCTCTCTTGAGAGTAGTCACTGCTCTCCAGAGACCATGACAAATAGCCAGATGTGAAACAGGCTGAGAATGCCTTCTACCCACAAGCTTGCTGGCATATAAATCACCAGGTTTCATAGTACAGGAGGGACCTTTGGGGTCAGGATGGCTTCAGCACTGATCCTGGCTCTGCCACTCGCTACCTGTGACCTTGGGCAAGTCACTTGACCTCTCTGCCTCCATTCCTTTAGCTGTAAAAGGGAAATCATAATCCCTGCTTTACTTAAATTACAGGGTTGGGGTGACGATCAAATAAGATAAGGGACATGTAAGACCTGTGCAAATGGAAGTGGTTGTGCTGAGTTGTGGTTTTGCTTATACTTTATTGATGAGGCTGATTCTGCTTTGATGAGAGTTGTAGTATTGTTTGAGGTTTTTGAAAAGTATACACGCTTGTGAAATCTTAATATAAGTTCACTAGAACATTTGTCAATTTTGTCTTTTAATTGTTTTAGATTTATATTTTCTTGTGTTATGAAAAATTCAATGTTATAGATGTATATAACCTAAAAATGAAGATCCCCCATAATCCCATACTTGAAGAGTAATCACAAGGAGAATTAACATGTACTTTTTACACATTTTGTAAAGTGTGTATATAAAAATATGACATGTTTATATATACTCTCTCCCCTATACACACACACACATGGGATCATGATACACGTTTTGCCACTTACTTTTCTTTTCTTTTTTTTTGGCCACACTGCGTGGTACACGGGATGCTAGTTCCCCGACCAGGTATTGAACCCATGCCCCCTGCAGTGGAAGCGCAGAGTCCCAACCAGTGGACTGCCCTGGAAGTCCCTGCCAATTACTTTTCTATTAGGACACTTTCCCATGTCAATACCTATAGATTTTGCCAGTACTTTAACAGGGGTTTCAGTATTTTGATGTTAAACAGAAAAGCTTAGTATTAACCACTACGTTTTTGTCATTCTTCTCTCAGACTGCTTACTGCCAGTCATGAGAAGTCTCTGCTGTTGGTGATCACTTCGATTACCTCTCCCAACATGTCACTGCTGTTACCCTGCCTTTTTAACCTTCTAATCTGTTTGTTGCTGGGATGATAATAACAGCTTCTCTTTATGGAAGTGCTTTACGTGCATTAAAGATCCCATTATTTCTCCGAATAGCATTTGAGATAGGCATATTCTCCCATCTGCCACATTGGACCCTTCCATGTGGTAGTCATCTTTGAAAGCTAATAACGTTAGTACCTATTGTAGAACTTCATTATGAAGAGCATGAGAGATTCTTGTTGTTTGCAATAGTTATGTTCTATAAAGTTGCTAAGAACACCAAATTAGCGAATATGGAACCATTGCTCCTAGGAGAAATACAGAGTTAGGTTCCTGTAAGCCTCTGGTCACACTCTTTCATTATGTATTTCAGATCAATATATAACCTTGTTTTATGTGTCTTTCTGTTTAAAGACACATTATTTAACATATACTGTTAATTCATTAACATCGAACTCACAGCCAACAGCACTATGATTTCATGCCTGAGTAAAGCTCGTCTAACACATGTATTTTCTCTGTAAGGCACACCACAGCTTTCTTATGCTTAGGAACACTACATAGCACTTCAGCAGTATGATTGGGGCCATTTGAAACATTGAGATCACCAACAAAAAGCACAAAAATGCAAAAAAAGAACTGGCATTAAATATACCACCATAAAGACACTTGTTTGCAGGATGAGAGCTGAAACAAGAAGGCAGAATGTTGCCTTGTTTGACCTCAGCTGGGAATATGTGCATTGGTGACAGAAATTTTTTGCAGTCTGTGAATGACCACGAAAACACCACAAGTGTTGATTTGGGGGTTACAAATAAATTTAGCAAGCAGGCAGATTTGCAAATACACAACTGCAAATAATGAGGATTGACTGTAATATCATAAATCTCCACTCACAGTACCTAGCACATGATAGATAAGTAATTAAGAACAGCAACTTGCTGAACTTCAGAGTGACATCTGGGAAAATTTGGGCAAAATCTGAAGCAAAGATAAGGTTCCTCTTGTCTTTGTACATCTTTTCTTCAACGTTAAAAACATTGCAAAATGTCATTTGCAGCAACATGGGTGGGCCAAGAGATTATCATACTAAGTGAAGTAAGTCAGACAGAGAAAGACAAATATCATATGTTATCACTTATATGATATGGTATCACTTATATGTGGAATCTAAAAAAATGGTACAAATGAACGTATTTACCAAACAGAAATAGAGTCACAGATGTAGAAAACAGACTTACGGTTACCAGGGGGGAAAGGGGTGGGGGAGTGATAAATTGGGAGATTGGGATTGACGTAGACACACTACTATATATAAAATAGATAACTAATAAGGACCTACTGTATAGCATAGGAAACTCTACTCAGTACTCTGTAGTGACCTATATGGGAAAGGAATCTAAAAAAAGAGTGCATATATGTATATGTATAACTGATTTACTTTGCTGTACAGCAGAAACTAACACAACATTGTAAACCAACTATACTCCAATAAAATCTTTTTAAAGAAATGTAAAGTACAGATGATTCCAAAGATTCATGAGGTCACTTCTAGCTGAGCAGAAAAATTTCTTCTAAGAAAGGTCATTTCTGGGTTTATAGACTGAAGGAAATGTGGGAAAAACCCAATTATATATGAGAAAGATATCACAATATATTGTATCTTGTGTTATTTTGAGGGTTCCATAATAAAGTAAACATTGCAGAAAGAAGGAATCCAAAACAATGAATAATTCATTAAAAAAATCTTTTTCTCCAAAAAAAAAAGTGCAAAATGTAAACACCATGCAGAGAAAGTGCATAAAACACAAGCACACGGTTTAATAAATAATTGTAAAGCGCGGGACCATGTAACTCACCATCCTTAGGTCAGGGAATAGACCATCATCAGCACCTCAGAAGTCTCCCACGTATACCCTGATTTCTTTCAAGTATAGTGTACTTCTAGCGTCCCATTTTTCCCTTCAAGGTGATACTTTTGTTGTGTTTTCTTCCAGGAGTTAGGCGAGGTTGAACCTGATTCTTCACTGAGTGGCCCTGTATGTTTGTCTTTTCTTGCAGAGGCGCTCAGCACAGTCGACTTTGTTGCTCCCGACAACCGAGTAGTCTTCCGCACCTGCGAAAGAGAGCAGAGCCGGGTCGTCTTCCAGATGGTACCATATCCCGGGACAGAGCAAATTTCCCGTTTCATGCCTTGTGCCGGGCCAGGGTTACACGCCTGGGCTCCACTGCACAGTGGTCTTCAGTCTTCCTGAAGACCCTGCTTTAAACGGTTTTCAGAGATCTGCTCATGAGCGATTACACAGTTGGAGATGGTTTAAGTTATTAGCAGTCTGTTAAGTGCCTCCAGTCTCAAATTTATTTAATTTAATTAATTAATTTATTTATTTTGCGGTACGCGGGCCTCTCACTGTTGCGGCCTCTCCCATCGCGGAGCACAGGCTCCGGACGCGCAGGCTCAGCGGCCATGGCTCACGGGCCCAGCCGCTCCGAGGCATGTGGGATCTTCCTGGACTGGCACATGAACCCGTGTCCCCTGCTTCGTCAGGCGGACTCTCAACCACTGCGACACCAGGGAAGCCCTCAAATTTAATTTAATTTAATTTAATTTTCTTCATTGTAGGGACTGTCTATTTGGCATGACTTACATATTTTTATTCCCTAGCATTAGTTGCTCAGATCATGGTCTTTGTTTTGTGTAATCTGTATCTATTTTCCATAAAAAAAAATTAAGTTTCTTGAAGCGTAGTTAAGATTTGTGTTAGGATTGTAGTGATTCTCTAGTTCTCTTCTCGCGCTTTGGGCATTTCTCGATATTTTTTCAGAAATACTTACTGAATGATGTTTAGGTTTGTAAAAAATTGGTAACAATGAGTAGCCTTATGATAAAGCAAATATAGCAAAATGTTAATTGTAGAATCTAAGTGGTGGGTATATGAATGTTCACTATAAAATTTTTCCAACTCTTTTGTATGTTTGAAAGTATTCACAACATTGATGACATTTTCTCAGCCTTCCAGGTGCACTTTTGGCCTCCAACAGGGAGCTAGTCCCGTGGGCTAGCTGTTGGAGAGAATGCCAGCTGGACTTCACTTGCTGGTGTGTGTGTGTGTGTGTGTGTGTGTCTGTGTGCGTGCATGGCGTGCCTGAGTGTGTCTGCGCATATGGACCTGTATCAGGGCAGCGGTTGATATAGCCTCTTGTGTTCCCAGGGGACTTCAGATGCAGAGCGAGCTCTTGCTGTGGCCAGGCTTGTGTAAGTTCTTCCCTGTTTGGTACTGTCTTTGCCTCTCTTGTGGGCTGTGAGGTCTTACTGTTCCTGGGGACTTTGGAGGTGACCACCCTCCTGCTTCCTAGTCCACTGCCTTCTGTTTCCAGGTTAAAAGGCTCAGGTTCCCTTCTCTATTTGCTGCGTCCAAGGGCTGCCCTGGGACTCACGTGAACGCACTGTCTGGACCCCAGAGAACCTCTGGGTGGGAGCCTATTTTTTAGTGTTTATTTGTGAGATTTCCTTTGCAGAGACTCTCATGACTGTGAACTCTGAGGTTTTAAATCTCATGAAGTGTAGGTAAGACTTACTGTTTCCTAAATTAATGAAGGCAGGAGAGTAATGTGGTTAAGGAGAGGGGCCTTAGACTTAGACCTGGGTTGGAATTCTGGCTTTGCTACCTGCTGACTGGGTGACCTAGGTAAGTGATTTAACCTCACTGAGAACTTAGTTTCCTCATGTATAAAATGATACCAATAGTACCACCTCCCTCTGGTGTTATAGGGAAGGGTAAATGAAATGATGCATGTAAATGTCTTTGCAGTATGTGGCACGTAGTAAGTTGTTAGCTGTTGTTATTAATTACAACAAGGGTGAGAAGGAACTCGGGCAGTAGTTGCTGCTGGTCACAGACTGGTAACTGTGTATGTAGCAGATGAGGAGGAAAGGGTCCTTTCTACATCTGAGACTTGTTTGGAGGAAGCCAGCTGTGCAGCCTAGCACGCAAAGACAGTCCTCCACTTCCTCCAGAACCAGTGCTCTGGGAAAGGGCTCTTGTGCTTATGTCACTTTTGTGCATTATGGCTCTCACTACCCAGTTAGAACAGGGACTCTGCGATGGAGCGCAGTGTGGCTGTCATTCCACATTCGAGTTATCGGATACAACTCAGAACTAGCAAAATCCTCTACAACTAGCCCTTCCTACATGTTTGAGCACATTATGTTCTTCCTCTGGATCTCTGCCCAGGAGGAGAGGCGGTTGCACATTTTAGAGACAGGATTTTTCAGCTTCTGTCTCTGAGGGTTTGTGCGTTTTAGAGGGCCAGGGAACATTAAGAATTTCATGAGCACAGATGCATACCTTTGACTTTATGTCCTACGCTCCAGTTGAATATTTATTACCTTTCCTCCTTCATGTTTTTCCAGAGAAAATGATGTGGCTGGTATCGATGTCAACATGGGCTGTCCTAAAGAGTATTCCACCAAGGTAAACTGATTTCATTATACTCTTCACAAATATAGGGTGCAGATTAAAGGAGACTGACAAGAGGTGATGACTAAGTACAGTACCTGACTTTGGACTAGATCTGTACTAATGGGCAAAATGCTCAAAAGGATATTATTAGATCAACTGGCAAAATTGGAATATAGACCATGGTAGCTTACCTAAAAATACTGTATCAGTGAAAATATATGAAGTTGATAACTTCTGTGGTTATGTAAGAATATCCATATTCTTAGAAAATACACACTGAATTATTTAGGGGTCAAGGGCTATGATATATGTAATTACCCTCAAATGGTTCAGGAAAAATTTTAAATGTGCACACAAACATATACATATATACATAAATAAATACACACACACACACACACACAGCACTCGTGCCCAAGTAATAAAACAAATGATGTAAATATTAAAAGAAAGAATAATGTGAACAGGGCTTTGTTTTTTCATGAATAAAAATAGAGGATGCAATATATGTGTCCCCACTGTCATATCAGAAGAGACCAGACAGGACCGCTATGAAAGCTCAGAGAAAGCAGCAGAAGGGCAGCCCTTAAACTCAGGATCCTGTGGGGAAATGTAGTCCTTGATGAGGAGGTTTGGGACTCTGCGGGCAAAGGGAGTGGCACAAGCAGGGACCCAGAGGCCAATGTGAAGTAGAGGCAGGGAACCTTGATTTGACCAGAGGGTTGGGAAGTGGGTAGTGAAGAGGAAGCAGAGGAACACAGGATTGAAAATCTTGGTTGGGACCAGATTAGCTGAACTTTGATTTTAGATACCTCTGATCTTTTTCGAACAGAGAAGGCTTGTGATCAGAAACTTAGTTTCTTCCCCCAGGGGAAACCAATGTTACTAGTTTGGTTTTTTTTGTTTTGTTTTGTTTTTTTGTGGTAAGCGGGCCTCTCACTGCTGTGGCCTCTCCCTTTGTGGAGCACAGGCTCCGGACATGGCTCACGGGCCCAGCCGCTCCGCGGCATGTGGGATCTTCCCGGACGGGGGCACGAACCCGTGTCCCCTGCATTGGCAGGCGGACTCTCAACCACTGTGCCACCAGGGAAGTCCTGTTACTAGTTTCTTGTGTGTCTTTCCAAATATATTCTATAAATATAAATACTAATCTGGAAGCCATGTGTCTAGTTGATTCAAGTGGAAAGAGGCCAGAGGTCAGGATACAGATGTCGGAGATGAGTGTTTTGGGTCCACAGGAGAGACCAGGGATGGAGATAAGAGAAGCCAAATTGGAGCAGAATCTGATAGCACTTGGCTGGCAAATGATTGGACTGGGAGTGGGAGGCAGGGTGAGTGGTGGGGGTAGAGGGAGGAAAGACTGGCAGCCAGGAAGACGGTAGGTCTTCAGTGTCATCAGGACTACTGGAGGAAGAGGATGTTTGGAGCGGATAACAAGGACAGCTTGGGGTTGGCTGAGTGTGAGGCACCAGAGGGACTCCTGCAGGGCCGTCTCTGGGAACCTTATCACAGGGTGCGAGGGTCTGCAGTGTAGACATAACAGATGTCCCCATAGCCCACTGCCCAGAGTTAGCCACTCTGCTCTCAGGAGTTACTTGGCCTGGGGACCTTTGATTTAGGCCAGGAGGCTGAAGACTGCCTGAGGGAAAGGCCCTTTGGATGCTTGAAAACCAGAGGGCCTTGTGGACAACTGCTTCAGGAATCGTGGAGGTTTGAAATTGTCTATGAGGAGTTGAAAACATCAGGCTCTGTTTTGCTACCTTCTCATTACTCCTTTGTGTGCCTGAGTTATGTACAGAGCAGAGTTGGAGTTGAAATGGTCGGAATATTCTCCCTGAGATCGTGGAGTGAAAAAAGCAAGGAGCAGAATTGTATAGGGTGTATCACCATTTATATATGGGGGATGGGGAATTAAAATATATATTTACTTTTCTTTTTATATAATATATTTGGAAAGACACACAAGAAACTGGTGACACTGGTTTCCCCTGGGGAAGGAAACTAAGCTTTTATTTGGTTTTGCATAGGGAATAAATTCCCTTTGCAGGGGTACTATTCAAAATAATTAACAACAGTCACAGCACTGGCACTGACCAGTCAGAACAGATACCTCCCAGTGTGCTTTACCAGTACATGCCAGCTGAATATCTGCTCTCTTCTCATGGTTCAAAAACTGAAGTCATATTAAAAAAACTAATTGAAAAAAAAAACAAAAACAAAAACAAAAACAAAACAAAAACTAATTGAATAGTTTTCCCTCCTTCTAAGGAGGGAGAGTTCTTACTCTTTATCCTTTTGAACCTTTAAGATTTTTAATATGTTGCCTGTTCTAAAAAGCAAGTTAAGAAGTTAAATAGAAAGGGAGGAAGGAAGGAAATACCAATTGGAAAAGCCATTGTTGTCGAAGGGGCAGTGAGACTGGATTTTAGATCCTGTGATTCGACAAGGAAGGGCCGGATCATGTGTGAGGTGAAGGACAGACGGAGTCAGGGTGAGTGGCCAGGGCTTCCTGAAGGCCTGTAAGGTTTGTATCTGGAGCTAGTCCAGGGCTAGTAGCTCTGTTCTTTTAGTTCTCCTCTGAAATTCAGGCTCAGTCTGCGCTGCTTCTCTCTGGTTCTAATGTGTAGTTCTTAAACATGAAATTAAACTGTAATAACTGAATTTAAACCTTCTGAGCACATTCCTTGAGCATGCATTAGTACGTAGTCTATATACTTGACAGCATATATTTATTGGATTTGTTTTTCTCCCCTTCACCTCACTCTTAATGGGCTCAGATTTTTAACATTCTCCCCTCCTCCACTTATTAAAGTAATTCATACCATTGCCCAGGACTTGGATAATATAGAAAAGTACAAAAAAGAACAATAAAATCACCAGTAATCACACTGTTAAGAGACAGCACCTGGTGTTAATGCTGAGATTTAAGTGACTCCAGGGGTTGTTGATTCCATTAGCTAGGGCTTTTGTTAGAGTTTGACATTGGTCTGGGCGCTCAGGACTGGGCCGGCCATTGTTGCTGGCAGGAGATCAGGGCCTGGACAAGGTTCTGAGTGTCTTTGCTGGAGGAGGTGGTATCCAAGCAAGTGACGGTAGGATAGGAAGAAGTTGCATTTGATCTCATTTCAAAGGAAGAATGACCCATTGTTTTTTTAAGGGCTTGGCAGATGGTGGGGTTTAGTTTATTAAGGCACTGAGACCCTGGGTAGGAAATGGGCAGTCCTGAAAAAAATGATTTTTTAGAACCCACTTCTAGATAGGTCTGTGGGTCTTGCTAAGGGGATCAGAGTGCTGGCTTTTAGAATTCATCAAACTGATCCCTGATGTTGTGGGCACAGGCAATTGCCAGTGGACCTTGGTTCCTTGGAGGCAAGTGCTGGGGTACTGCCAGGTTGCCATACCACAGGGAGTAGCCATCCTTCTCCAGCTGTAAGAGCCCCTCTGTGTGCTTTTCCTTAGGGAGGAATGGGAGCTGCCCTGCTATCAGATCCTGACAAGATTGAGAAGGTAAGTCCTGCATGAGTGAAAGCAGAGGTCCTTAAACTTGCCTATGAACTAGAATTGCCTGGAACACCTCCCCTCCCCTTCCCCCAGATTTAGAGAATCAGTCACTCCACCTGGGGTCTGGAAATTTTTTCAAAGGCTTTCCAGTGATTTTGACATATAGCCAGGTTCAGAAACCCCTGAGCCAGCCTGCAGTAGCCTTGGAGTTCCTTAAAAGCCCAGGGCTAGGGACATGTCAGTAGAGAGCCAGGGGTCCTGAGGACTTATTTAGAGCCGCCTCTGTATTGCCTCTCTCCCTTCTGAGAAGATCATGAGAGCATATGCCAGGCTACCTGTGGGTGGTGGGCAGGCTCAGTGGCTGTGTGTGTCAGGATGCAGGGGATTGGCCTCTCCCCGGGGGCTTGATGAGAGCATTAGTGGGTGCCCTGCACACTGATAGAGTCCACCATCAGTATGAGAGCAGGCCAGGCCAGGGCCATACAAGGTAAGCTGAAGTTAGTCTCCTCTGATCTTCTTCCCTTGGTGATTGTGGTGGCCAGGTTTATGAGGCCTTAGGGTCAGGATGATGTTTGCCAACAGTGTTGTGAGCTGCCAGTACATGTGGGAGTGACATTTTCTGCCATACCACATGCACCTTTTACTTTCCTTTCGCAGTTCACCAGCTTTCTCCTTGCTGCTCTCCTTAGCTCCTTTGTTTTCATTCTCCATCCCCGCTTCCACCTCTGGGCTTTAAGCCTCCTAGTGCCTCCCATAGGCTAGAGCAACTTGGGATAAGGCACCACCATTAAGAGCTGCCACTGCTGTGTCAGCAGCTCAACCCTGTTATTCTTCCAGCCCCACTGTGTCTGGGATCTAGGAAAATTCATGTGTTTATGGGCTAGGTGCCTCCTCATTTTTCCCATGTGTGGACAGGCACAGATAATGACCTCCAGTCAGACATCTCTATGCAGGCTGGAGTGGATGTGGACAACTGTGGATTCCACACTTAGGGAAGGGGCCTCAGTAGCGGGTGGTTTGCTTCACAGCACATACATACAGGCATTTCTGTTATCCTCTGGCCTCCTGGCTTCTCCCACCCGTGCTGTTGGCTCTGTCCTCCCCGCTGCCCTTCTTTGGGCACATTTCACACATGAGGCAGCAGAGTTAACACCCTCCCTCAGAAGCTCAGTTCATTTCGTTAATTCTCTGGTTGGCGGGGTGATCGGTTGAGCCAGGTCGGGCTAGTGGACAAGGTTTGCCTCGTGAAAGAGAGGCTCAGGCTCCTACAGTAAAGCCAAATGAGACTCAGGAAGAGTAGGATGGATTAGATTCAGGCTCAAATTGTGCTGGCAAACTGGGTGAGCTGGATGAGAGCTTTGTAGGTCCTTCCAGGCTTGGTGTTTTAGGTCCATGGTTCCATCTGTGGGAGCATCTCAGGACCACCTTAGAGATTTTTTCAAAATAAGACTGCTTGTTTGGGGGCGGTGAAAGTTTTTGGAAATAGATAGTGGTGATGGTTGTACGACATCTTGAGCTAATGCCACTAAATTATACACTTAGAAATGGTTAAGACAGACAATTGTATGTTATATATGTTTTACCACAATAATAATTTTTTTAAAAGGATGCTATCTATTGAGAATTCTGCATATTCTTGGGGTAGACAGAGGCAGGGAGGGGGTATCAGTCTTTTGAAAAAGCTTCCCAGGTGACTCTGGTGTACCCTCCCTGGATTAACAACCTCAGTTTAAGACTCTATATCAGTAATAGCCTCTCTCTGACCCCTGCCCCAGATTCCCTGGGCCCCCGGCTGCTCAGGGCATCCCCTTGTGTGCACTGCACTTGGGCCATGGCTAACAATAAGCGGGGCCAGGACTTGAGCTCAGTTCTCACTGATTCCCAGGCCCGTGCTTTCCCATCCTCCTCCCTGCCCCCTCCCCAACAACCAGGGGAGCCAAAGTCTGCTTTTCCTGAGTCAGCCAGTGGATCTGCAGAGACGTGCCTGCCTGTGGGTAGATGTGCCCAGATACGGGCCTGTCTCAGGTCCTTTTCCCCCACAGACTTTTCACGCCACAGAGACATGGGGTGTGGCTTGGATCTGGGAGAGTTAGGTCCAGGAGAGGTTCTGCTAGAGTCTGACCAAAAGACAGACTCTATTTGCCCTTTCTTCTCAGTGTGACTCTTGCAAAGGGCTAGGACTTTTCGTTACTAATTTCCTTCCTGGTCCTGAACATGCACATGAGATGAACAGAAAATGAACTGAAGAAGGTGCTTAGAGTTGCTTGGATAAAATACACCAAGAGGAAGTTCTACAAAACAGAGAACTGGGTCAAGCCAGCTGATGTTGCTTAAATCACCAGACATCAGAGTATTCTGAGTCAGCACTTGCAAAGGAACCCTCCAGAGATTGTATTGTCAGCTTGAAGGACAGGACTGGAGTGAGAAATTTTATCGTGTATCTTGATGGATCTGGCAGTCCCTCTTCCTCCCTTAAAGGGTAGGTGCCCCTTTAAGCCCTGCCAGAGTCACCCTAGGACCTCAGGCTCAGTCAGCCTCCTGGGGCAGCACCTGGGGACTGTTCCTTCCTGTCAGTCTCTGGCAGTTGTGCCTGGGCCAGCAGGCCCTGTCTTGCCCGTGATCTGTCCTATCGGCTCAGGCTCTTGGTCTAATGTCTCCTGGAGGGGCCTGCCTTAGCCTGTCCCTGAGAGAAAGGCCTCCTTCACTGGTTCTTGTGACCTGGCTCTCTGCTGCCCCCACCTGTCTAGAACCAGACTGGCAGCTGCTGCCTGGATGTCCCCTCTGCTCTGCTGGACAGGGATCCAGTTTCTTGGAAGAGGGCTCTTGGCATCACCTTCCCCCTAGCTTGCCTCGCCCAAAATTTTTGATGAGGGAAGAAGATAAAGATAGCAAGGTCACAGACATGCAGTGTCATCTACATCTTTTTTGATCTCTGACTCTTTGTCTGGACTTGCTACTTCCCTGACACTTTCCTGTGTGACTTTTCTTGATCTTTATTTGGAGTCCTTTGCAATTACTATGCAAAATAAACACTTTTAAATATGATGACTATGTTGTCTTTTCCTTTGCCAGTTTCATTCCTGTATATCTGACTCCCCTAAAGAGAGGGGGTACCTGAGGACAGGGCCCAGGACCTGCTCAAACTTTCCTGCTCACTCACTTGGCAGATCCTGGAACAGCACTCAGGAAACATGCCTTCAATCAGGAATGGAGCTGTGAGCCATGTGCTCTCAACCAGGGTTAGGCCTCAGAATCATTTTGAGGAGGGAATGTGTTGGGCAGAGTCTTTTGAAATCACATATTCCTAAGCCCTGTCCTTAGAGACTCATTCAGGAAAGATGAGGTGGAATCTAAGATTCTGTATTTCTTAGGCTCTCCAGGTGATTCTGATGTTTGCCCTGGCAAAGGATCACTGTGTTCTGTACAAGCATGCATGCGGATCCATTCACTCATTCATTCATTCACTCATTCATTCATTTACCAAATATATGTATACTGCTATGTACCAGGCAAGGGGCTGCTGGTGCTGGGGCTCTAGCAGAGAAAAAGGTGAACTCCTTTCCTCATGGAGCTTCCATGTATATGCGTGCAACAGATGCATTCACATGGACACATACATGGACATAAACATGTCCATGCCACTGGGCTGCACAGGTCTGGAGCAGAATTCATTAGTACAAGCAGTTGTGGTGTTTGTTCCAGAAGAGGCAGATGCTCTTGTATTCTCCCCTCTGCAGATCCTCAGCACTCTTGTTAAAGGGACACAGAGACCTGTGACCTGCAAGATTCGCGTCCTGCCATCGGTAAAGATCTCACATCTGAAGGTCCATTTTCTCTGGGGATGCTGATTTGGGGATGTGAATGATTCTTGGGGGGCTGAGTTAGGTTTGGAGGAGGGGGTAGAGCTGAGCCCACTTTAGGAGCTGGCAGCTGCTCCCTCTGTGGCTTCAGTAAACACCCTGTGTGGTCCTGTCCCTCAGCTGGAAGACACCCTGAGCCTTGTTAAGCGGATAGAGAGGACCGGCATTGCAGCCATCGCGGTTCATGGGAGGTGAGTGGTTGCCTTTCTAGTGACTGACTTGCAAGGAGGTCCCTAGCCATCTTAAGGATTCTTCACCAGACCCCAGGTGACTACCAGCTTCTCTTCTACATACACAGCCTAGCTCAGCTTAGCTCATTGACATCCCCTGAGTTCAGAGGGCAGTCAAACTCTTTATGGGGGTTGCATTTTTCTTTGTTTCATTCATTGAGCATCTACTGGTGGTAGGCACCACACCGAGCTTTAGAGATCCAGAGAGACCAATGGGAAGGAGAAACACCCCTACCCTCAAGACGTGTAAATGGCAGAGAATGAGTGATTTGCTCAAAATTATGTCACGTAGCCAGGAAGTGGTGGAATTAGAACTCTGACTCTGAATCTCATTTTCTTTACACTACGTTCAGCAATAGCTCCTCCCTTGAATGACCCCAGGCAGATTGCTGTTCTTTTAAAGGCACTGCCTCTTTTGTCTGCCCTTGTTGGACTGCCAGCTGTCACAGTGACTACTTTAAACAGTCCTTGAATCTGCTGTCTACTGAGAGCTGAGGTATTGCTGAAGGCTACCCTTGGTTTCCCAGTCGAACTCGCTCCCCGTGTCCAGGATGTACTTTTGTACAGAATCCCAGGTCAGCAGACTTTGGCCAGGGTGACCTCTCTTTTGAGTGGTGTTCCTTTTGAGTTCAGGGGTCTTGTAGGAACAGTGCATTTTTTGCTGGTTGTATCTGTTACAGCATTTTCAGAGAAGGGAAACCAGAACTCCAACACATAAAAACAGAGAAGCAGAGCTGTGCGTGTTGAAGCCAGCAGAGGGTGGTGGAAGGCCACACATGCATACACACAGGCCCCCTCCTGGAGGCAGCAGGCTCTGGGCTCAGACTGCCTGGTTTCAAATCCCAGGTCTGGGTTCAAATCCCAGGTCTGCTGCTTGTTGGCTGTGTATCCTTGGACAAGTCATTTAACCTCTCTGAGCACCACAGTCCTCATTTGGAAATTAAGATAATATCTGCTTGATAGGGTTGTCATGAGGCTTTTATGAGATTGTGAATATACAGCCTTGGGATAGTGCCTGGCATAGAGTGTTTTCTGAATAAATAAAGCTATTCCCTTTTCCCAGTAGTTGGAACCACTAGGAAGACAAATTTGGGCGAGTTTAAAGAGGGACTTGCTGGCCATCAAAGCTGTTAAGGATGGGCTAGAATTGGGCTGCTGGGGGTGCAGGGAGGTGGAGGTGGAGGCTGGGTCGATAGGGCTTTCTAAGGCCCTGTGGCCCCTGACACTTTTGTTGAGGAGTATAGCAGAGGGACACATGCAGATAGGACCTGGGCAAGGGCTTTCTGGTCGACCACCTCTCTGGCTTGTCCCTGTGCACAGCTCAAGTTAGGGCTTACCTTAGCATCCCTAAGACTCACTCACTCATACACAAGAGCTTCTTGCAGTTGACCTTGGGTGCAGGGGCCCTGTGTTGTGGTCTTGCCTCCCCTGCGGCTCTTTGTGACAGCCATGGTCTGTGGCCTGCTCTGGTTGCTGGGCCTACCCTGTGCCAGGTGCCTCTCCCCAGGATCAGCTGCCCAACTTGGCCTCAGCACACACAGCTGTGTGGGAGTGGCCAGTCTGAGTGGCGGCAGCTGTTCCCAGTCCCTCTGGGAGGGCAAGACCGGGACAGTAGGGGTAGCATTCTTAAGGCACCATCCCTCATCTCTGGCAGAGGCGAGGGGAAGCTGGGGAGTGGCGGTGTGACCACCCACATTGGCTTCCTGCAGCCATGCCTCACCTGCAGACCTTTGAGAGCTGGACTTGCCTTCTCAGCATGGACCTGTGCTGCCCCTGCCCGGCACAACAGAGGTCAGGGAGAGCCGTCCTCTGTAGCCCAGAGCCCTGTCCCTGCTGGCCACATGGCCTTCCTGAGGTTCAGCAAGGAGGACAGTAGGATTTGGCTGACATAACCCGGTGCTAAGTGTGACGTGACCTTTGGCACTCAGCCCCCAGCCCCATCTCTTTATCTCCAAGGAAGCGGGAGGAGCGACCTCAGCACCCTGTCAGCTGTGAAGCCATCAAAGCCGTCGCCGAAACCCTCTCCATTCCTGTCATAGCCAAGTAAGCGTCCCTTCTTCCTCGTTTATTTTTTTATGCCTCACTTCACTCAGAAGGGATTTGAACTGACAAACAGAAAATGGAATGCGATAGCGTCAAAAAATGACTGTAAGAGAAAAGAAAAAAGAGGGTGTGACAAAAATGAACTTGGCAATGAGGCCGAGAAGGGCCCATTGTGTCCCTTGGCCTCTGGTGAGTGGCCGATGTAGGTATGCAGTAGACAGGGGCCCAGGACATTCCGATGCACGGGTTGAGGTGGGAGTGTTTAGGGAGAGCAAGAGAGTGGCTGCTGAAACAGGCCCAGGGGAAGGTGACATCACACCCAGAGTTAGGTGTGTAGGGTGTAGGGTGAGGCGTCTCAAGCCAGAGCACAGGGAGCCATGGCTCAGGAGCATGAGGCGGGTCACAGACCAAAGCCCAGATGAGCATCCTGGACAGTGACAGGACCAGAACCTAGACTGGCAGGTGTGAGGTACCGATGACCAGCCCAAAGCCTTAGCAGTAAGACAGCAGTGTCCTGTTGCCACTGGGGAGCTGGCCTGTGTGGGCCAGTCGGGAGTCCCGCTCAACCCTGTACCTGCCTGATGGCAGGCTGGGAACAGAGTTCTGAAGTCCTAAAGCCCTGACAAAAGGCATGCCTGACTGGAGGGAGGGATGGGGGAGCTAAGGGTGGGGTGGTCCCCAGGCCAAGGGGTGTTAGGGGTGGCTTGGAAAGAGGGTAGGGCTACTCAAGACCCTGGACCCTGTTGCTGCTGTTGCCACCTGAGGGGGGTTCCCCCACCCCCATCCTCACACACAGTGGTGTGTCTGGGCTGAGGCTGCTGCCTGGCTCCTAATGGAACAGACCAAGAGCAGTTTCCGAGGGGCCGCAGGGTGGCTGAAAGGGAAATTGCAACTAAACCGGGCCTCCTTCCTTCCTCTCATGACCACTACTGCGTCTGTTCCCTCTCTAGGGTTTTGACCCAGCCGTCAGTGGGCATATAGGTGCCCAGCCTGTGGGTTTTCTTGTGATCCCTGTATCCACGTACAGACCCCGCCCTTCGGATGTGGGCCGGCTTTAGCCACTGTTTGGGATGAGGGGGAAGGAAGGTAAACGCTCCGGAGTACCTCTTAAGTGCCAGGCACAGTTTGGACTGCTTTATTTTGTTATCTCACGTGGTGCTCCTGACCCCACAGTGGGGTGTGTGTTATAATCTCCAGTGTCCCGAAGCTCTCATAGCTGAAGGACTTGGCCAAAGCCACACACTGAACAAGTGGCAGATTTAGGAGTTGGCTTTTTCTGAAATTGCTTGTACAAGGATGGGGATACCCCTCACCCCACTGTTGCTTTTCAGTGGAGGATCTCACGACCACATCCAAGGATATTTGGATATAGAGGACTTTCGACAAGCCACGGCAGCCTCTTCAGTGATGGTGGCCCGAGCGGCCATGTGGAACCCATCCATCTTCCTCAAGGAGGGTCCACGACCCTTGGAGGAGGTCATGCAGAAGTACATCAGATACGTATGTCTATGCACTTTTTCAAAACAAACATTTCTGTCTGTCTGCCACATTCCTGCAGAAAGTGCTTTGGGTGAGCCCCCAGCCCCCAGCAGCTCTCCTTTTTTCTTTTTTAAAAAATTTATTATTTATTTATTTATTTTTGGCTGCACTGGGTCTTCGTTGCTGTGTGCGGGCTTTCTCTAGTTGCGGCGAGCAGGGGCTACTCTTCGTTGTGGTGCACAGGCTTCTCATTGCGGTGGCTTCTCTTGTTGCGGAGCATGGGCTCTAGGCGCGTGGGCTTCAGTAGTTGTGGCTCACAGACTCAGTAGTTGTGGCTCGCAGGCTCTAGAGCGCAGGCTCAGTAGTTGTGGCACATGGGCTTAGTTGCTCCATGGCATGTGGGATCTTCCCGGACCAGGGCTCGAACCCGTGTCCCCTGCATTGGCAGGCGGATTCTTAACCACTGTGCCACCAGGGAAGTCCCTCTCCTTTTCTTTTTAGTGTAGCGTAGCATTGGGTCTCCCTGGCTGCAATGTGAGGAGCAGGGTACTGGGGAGGCATGGCCCTACCATCGCCCCCTTCTAAAGGTTTCAAGGTGTGAGGATCATAGCACGGGCTTCTGGATCCAGGATGCTGTTGGGGCCCCAAACACATGATATCTTTCTCTTAGTCTCTGTCACCCCCTGCCCCCCTACACATACACATGCAGGCACAGTGACAGTGGTGTCTGTGTCACTCATGCCAGTGGATTGGCACCAGAGGAGCCACAGCCAGGAGGAGCCATTGTAGCTGTTGTGAGGACAGATTCTCTCCGTAAAGACGTGTCAGCTGGTCGTCAGTCATAGTCACTTCTAAAAGTCTTCTCTTGCTAATTCCCAGAATGCTTTAGCCTCTGACTTAGGACATAGCCTAACTTTGACCCCTCTCCTCAGGGAATAGATTTTTCTTCTCGCCCAGGATTTGATGGTAGTGCCCAGGCATTTCCCTGTAAAGGAGTTTCTTGACACCTGCACTATTTCCTTGGCACTGCCCTAGCACCCTGTGAGACTCTGACCAGCTGTGCATGTCTGTCGGCAAAGACAGTGAGTGGTCCTCAAATTCCTCAGTGAGTTGGGCCTGAGCAGAGAGTGCAGCCCTCACCCTGAGCAGACTTCCACCCTCCTCTTCAGTCCTGGAGCTCCTACCCACCTGGGGGGTCAGGAGCTTCTCAGATCCTCAGGCTGCCATGGGCAGTTGTGGCTGCCATGACATGTGGGTGTCCCCAGGGCTGTGCAAGCTGGGGGTGGTAGGAGGCCCTGAAGCCTGTGCCCAGAGCTGGGCAGCCTCTGTTCTAGAGCCTCTTCTGCTTGACGCTGCAGCCTTCATCCCCTTGGTTCTGGGTGTCCTGTTGGGCAGGTTGGCTCTCCAATGGCCTGGGTCAACCAGAGGCAAGGGGGGGCTTAGCTCAGTCTAGGTCGGCCGGCTGGCAGGTCTGTGGCAGGGAAGGCACGTTCAGTAGTGCCAAGCTTGCTCACTGGCTGAAAGGTGATGTTATCCTTCCTTCCCAGCCTGTCCCTTGGCAACTCCTCAAGAGGGTATGTTGGGCCAGAGAAAGGGAGCGGCTTTCAAGTATAGGCAGGGCTGCTACTGGTCCAGCCAGGTGCCTTCTGTCCCAAACAAGCTGAATCAAGGCCTTGCTGCCGGCCGTGGCTTACCCATGTATCCCTGCTTTGTCCTGAGCGTGTGGTGGCACCTCCAAGACACTGAAGACATAGGCCTTGCTGGAGGTATTAGAAGATTTGATAGGGGGCGAGAGTGGTAGAGGGTTCTGGGGGGCTGGGGCACCCTTTACCCACTGCTCTCCTGCCTGCCCCAGCCAGGCTGACTTCCACTGGGTATCCCTGGGCAGTTGTCTGGCCTCCCTGAGCCTGCATTTCCCAGTCTGAGTAGTGGTAACTACTTGTTTAGCTCAATGAAGTGACAGGTAACACGTGCGAACGTGCTTGGTCAATGGTGCTGGGCTTTTTCCATGTTGGGAGAAATTGGAGACAGGCTGTTTAAGATGTGGGAGGGGCAGGCATTCACCATGGTTATAAGGAGTAGAAGAATCTCACCCCTGTCCCGGGGCTGGTCCTGCCACACCAGAACTTGGCTGTTCCCCCCTCCCTGCCTTGGAAGATGCTCGGCAGCAGGTCCTCTGTGGTAGCTGATGCAGGAGGAGCTCCCTGCACATCTGGAGCTTAGTCAGGCTGTCCAGTAGAGTGTGCTCCTGACTGTGGGCCTCAGCTGTGACCCTCAAGCATTGTGCCACTAACTAGAGGAGTAGATGGCCAGGTTGGAGAGGGCTCTTTTATGGGGTCACACTGCCTCAGCTGCAAGCCCCTCTGATGGCCCCTTGGAGCCCCTTTTCCTGCCATCAGAGCAGAGCTCAGGCCTTAGAGCCTGCCTGGGCAGCAGGAGGGCTCATGGCAGTTCTTCTCTCAGGCTGTGCAGTATGACAACCACTACACCAACACCAAGTACTGCTTGTGCCAGATGCTTCGAGAGCAGCTGGAGTCGCCCCAGGGGAGGTTGCTCCACGCCGCCCAGTCTTCCCAGGAAATTTGGTGAGAGGGGCAATGGGCTGTTCATCTGTCCTTGCAGACATTACCCAGAGTTGACCCTGAGCCCTAAGCTGACTCTACCAGGGGACCCAGGACACAGCTTCCGGAGGTGGATGTGCCGGAGTGGGGAGGTGGTACAGCTTTGCCTCACAGAAGGGGGTACTTTCAAATCTTTAGAACTTTCCATCCCTGTACTGATCTCAGCAGCAGAATTTCGGGAACTAGGGCACTAGTGATGGAGGAAGGTGAGGGCTGGGCTTGGGAATCCCTGGGGAGGAAGGGGCTTTCCTGGTAACAGATCTGTCACACGCCAGGCCACCAAGATCCAATGGTTAGGAGAGTTGGGGTTGTAGAATGGAGCCCCTGGCCTGAGCCGGCAGCCACACCCCATCACTTTGCAGTCTGATCCTCTAGATCTGGTTGAGCTACAGCTCAGGTGGTTGACATTTGGGGTCCCTCACAACCTGGTCTAGTGCCTGTTCCCACAGCTCCCTGTCTGCCTGTGCTTGTACTGGGTCTCCTGCCTGAGTGCTGTCTTCCCCACACATTAGCTGTCTATACTCTCCTTCCTCCAGAGAAGCCTTTCTGGGCTAGGCTTGCCCTCAGGCAGCCATCTTCATGAATGTCCTCCAGCCCTTAAGGTGCTTCCTAGAGGGAAGAGCCTTGCCAGAACCTTCCTCCTCACCCTGGGCTTGTGGTATTCATTCTGTCCCTAGCCCATGTAGCTTAACCAGCTCGACCCAAGTATCTTGTGAGCTCAGGAGGATAACTCTCAAGAGTATCACTCTGTAGCTCTGGGTGGTACCTCAGTTTAGGCTTGGCCTGTGTGTAGTCAGGGCAGGAAGTGGGGAGCCAGTCAGTGGTCAGGCCTCCGTGTCTTCCTCCCACGGGCCTGCATGAGGACAAGGCTGTGCATACCCCCAGCGCTTGGTCAGTATAGCTCAACTCACTCACTGCTGGCTAGGGACACCTGCCTTTGTGTTCCTCCTCAGAAGAGAGGCTGCAGGTGACCTTTCGCATCTATTCCACCCAGCCCAGCCTGCCCTCCAGTGCTCACGCTCAGGGACCTGCATTCATTCTCCATCTGTCAGTTCCGGCTGATCACAGGGGTGTGTAGAAAGCACCCTCTGATGGCTAGGCCCTGGTGGTGTTAGGTTATATGTGGGGGGCATTTCTCAGTGGTGGGGCCCTGGGCTCCTGCAGTAGTTTCCTGAATGCTGGCTCCACTAAGGGGTTTCCCCTACTCTGCTTGTCTCTTCATAGTGAGGCCTTTGGCCTTGGTGCCTTCTATGAGGAGACCACACGAGAGCTGGATGCCCGGCGGGCCAAACTCCTGGCCAGGAGCCCAGAGGAGGTGGAGGAGCCAGCTGAAGATACCTCTGGTATCATTAAGATGGCTGTCAAGTTTGACCGGTAGGTTTCCAGCTTGGCCTCAGCTTGGGCCAGGGCCAGTGTCCTCAGGTATGACTGGGCCAGCAAGCTGGCTGCCATCCATGGTTAATGCCAAGCTTAGGGACCACAGATCTCCTTGGTTTGGATGCTTGTTCTCAGTTTTCAGCAACCCAAGGAAGGCACTTTGGAGAAGACAGTCACTGAAAGCCCAGGCAGTGCTGTCAGGGTTGTGCATGCTGTCCCAGGGGTGACTAAACTATACCTTTTTCCTGACCCACCCCTTCCCACAACTCAGGCTGGGGGACTTGTCCCCTCTGTTCCTCAAAGTCTGTGTTTTCTCCTTGGCCCTCAGGAATTAGCTGCCTGCAGGGAGCTCCAGAATAGCAGCAGGACCTGAACCCTCATCTGGCTAAGCAGGCTACCCTCACTGCCCCTTGCTAGCCCTGTGGTGCCCTCTCTAGGCAGAAATAGCCTCAGGCCAATTATTGCCTCAGACTGTGACTCAGCTTTGAATGGGGCCTTCATCCTTGTCTCTCCTATCTGGGAATCTGAACCTTTCTGGGGTCCCCAGGCCCAGACCAGGAGTCAGTCTTGTCTGGCAAAGTCTTGGGAGGAGGGATGTAGGCACAGCTGTTGGGCAGTCATATCCAGGGAGAGCTCCTGGTGGGAAGCTGGAACATGGCGCTTCCCACCCTGTCACCGCCTGACTCTGAAACTGGAGTCCACTGTGCCCAAGGCAGCAGCGGATCACCCTGACACTTGGTGGACATAATCAGGGTGGGCCCTGAGCTAGATACTGAGACAACTGTATAGCCACCTGTGTCCCCACTCCCATCCACTCCCTCCTGATATTGTCTTGAGAGGCAAATTGTACCTTCCTTCTTGGCTGTTGAAGGCTGTTTTCCAGGCTGGAGCTCAGAGAGCTGGAGTTCACTTCCCATTCCAATTCCCCAAGCAACTGAAGCCCATCTTCCCTTTAGGTAGAACTCAGGCCCCAAGCCACTGGTGGGACAGAAATGGGAGCTCAAGGGAATAAGTGCAGGAGTCCTAAGGCAGCAGTTTGCTGTCTCAGTTCCTGCAGCTCCTACCAGGAATTGAGTAGGGCCCCTGCTGAGGAATGGGGTGCTCATGGTAGGTGGGCCCTGACACCTTTCCCTTCTTCCCCAGGAGAGCATACTCACCCCAGATCACCCCCAAGATGTGCCTGCTGGAGTGGTGCCGGAGGGAGAAGTTGGCACAGCCTGTGTATGAAACGGTGAGTTCCTGCCTGTGGCCTGCCCTGCATCCAGCCCACAGCACTCCCGCGGCTAGTGCCGCCACCCCCAGTCCACCCACAGCTCGTACCTGCGCTCCAGACTGCTTGGCTGGAGCCTGGTTTTGCCTTCTGTGCCTTCTAGGTCCTTCCCTTTGACAGTGGACCTGTTGTCTAGTTCTGACCACTTTCAAAAAACTGAACTAGAGGCCTAAGTAACAGGCTGCTTCAGCCAGTCCCTTCCAGTGGCATTGCTTAGGCAGGAGAGACTTCTCTGGAGAGGGCCAATTGGCTTAGGAAGGACGCTCAAACCTAAAAGTTAGACTGACATGTTTTTGGACCAGGCCTCAGCTAATGGGGCACAGAATTGGGCCCATGTCTGGGGCCCCTCACGGGAAACTTTCAGACAGTCTTGCTTCACTTTCTTTGGTCCCCGTGGCCTATTTAGGTTGCTCTGTCTTTTGCACTGGCCTTCTGACCTCCAAGCTTGTATCTTCTGGGCCTTGTGTTCCCTTCTGCCAGAGTGACTTTTCCGAAACGAATTTGCTTCTGTCCCCCTTGCTCACGTCCTCATCAGCTCCTCAGCGCCGTTGGGATCAAGCCCTACTACCTCAGCACAGAGCACGAGACCCCCATGTGTCTTTCTGCTTCAGGTCACATCCACTCAGCTCTCTGTCCGCCACATCACCTGGTCGCTCTGCCAGGTGTACCTTCTTTGCCCCAGTCCTTGTCCCCCTCTCGCCGCTTTGCCATCTGGTGAACTCCTTCTCATTTGGGGGGACCTGGCCCACCCAGATGTCAGTAGAAGGAAGCTCCATAGTCACATGCAGCTAAGGGCTCTGACGGACCTTTGCTTAGGTCCATGACTGGGATGTCACTGACTGTTTGTGTATCTACCTTTCTTCCCTGGAAGATGCACTAGGTACTTCTGCTGGGGAGGAGCATGTGATACAGGTAGCTTTCATTTGATTTAGGTGGGAAGTACTTCCCTCCAGGGCTTGGCCCTCTTGCTCTCATGCAGCCATCCCTGTTTCCTTTGCTCTCTCTGTACCAGGTTCAACGGTCCCTGGATCGCCTCTTCTGTTCTGTTGTCACTGTTGCTGAACAAAAGTACCAGTCCACCTTGTGGTGAGTTTCCTTATCAGTGGGCATGAGGCTTGTCAGCAGGGCCTGATCCTCGCATTGGCCTGGGAGGGTTAGGGGGATGGCGTACCTGGGCAGTGGCATCCCTGGGTGATGACCCCTTCCCTAGTTTTGTCAGAATCTCTGCCAAGGGTGTGTAGAGTCAGGCCTCCCAGACTCTAGTCCTGTAACCAGTCTGCCTGTCTCCCTGCCTTATTGCCCCATGCCTCGTCTGCCTAGGGACAAGTCCAAGAAACTGGCGGAGCAGGCTGCAGCCATCGTCTGTCTGCGGAGCCAGGGCCTCCCTGAGGGTCGGCTGGGTGAGGAGGGCCCCTCCTTGCACAAGCGCAAGCGGGAGGCCCCTGACCAAGACACTGGGGACCCTAGAGCTCAGGAGCCAGCCATGCCTGGGGAGCTGTGCAAGAAGCCCTTTTTAGCCTTGGCAAGTGGTAAAGAGAGCCCCCTGGAAGGCTGGTGACTACTGTCCCTACCCTGGTCAGCCCCTCCCTGGGCCTGGCCCTAGGATGGCTATGGGTGCAGAGCATCAGCCAGATGCCACTGGACAATTTGTTGCCACTGCTGGCAGGAATTAAGAGGTTCTGGCCTGGGCCAGCAGCCTGGAGCACAGGCCAAGGGATCTCCAGAGTGCCCATCTCCTTTGGTGGGTCTGAGTAGCAGAGCCAAGTTCCCAGTGACCTCAGTATTTTCTTTGAAAACAGGAGCTTTTCAGGTGGCACCTCCCCAACCTGACATTGGTACAGTGCAATAAAGACACCCTCCACCCTTACCCACGGCTGGTTGCTTCAGCCTGGCACCTTTACACATGGACAGACGTCCTGGCATAATTATTCTGCTTCCACCCTCTGTGCAGAGCTGGGGCTTTCTAAAACATTTCTCCTACCCATCCTTATGAGTCTAGATGGAGGTGGTGGGTTGGTTATCACCTTTAATGCTCACTGGACTTGAGTTGAGCCAGGAAAGTCCAAGAAGCCCATTCTCCTGATGGTAAACCTGAGGTACTGGCCATCAGTTGGCTTTCCTGATGAGAGGTGATATGGAGTCTGGGGGAACGATTAGGGTATCTGGTGCCCTAGTAAGGGACCAGCTCAGGTGAGGGGGGGTGCTGGGTCTGATTTGAGCTAGAGTTCAGACCTGTGAGGTGCCTGCTCTGAGCAGAGGACACTGGAGACTGCTGATGGCAGCAATTTGGGGCCCTTGTGATTGCCCGCCCATGCCACTGCCCACCCCCCCTTCCGCCCCCACCATCCCGTTCGGGCCGGAAGGAAGTGGCAGATTCTCTTTAATTTCCTTCTGGCAGTGAGAAGCAAACAAACAGCTACCACATCTTATGGGGCCTCTCCCACCCCCACCGCCTGCTTACTGGGAGGGGCGTTCTGACCAAAGGTCCCTGCCCAGCACCGCCTCTGCTTCCTCAGCTGTAAACATGCTGCTTTTCCTCCCCTTTTCAAAGCTCTGTGAGGAGGGGGGATTCCCCTCTGGGCCAAGGCCTTGTTTCTCCCATCTACTCAGGGTCAAGCTGCTGTGCCAGTCAGTACCCCCAGCCCTGATGACCTGAATCAGGGGTTGGGCAGGTAAGACCCCTGTCTCAGTCCGGGAGCAGCCCCTCCCTGCACCCACACTTGCTCTTCTGTTTGCAGATAAGGATACCAATACCAGTGGCCTTCCAGAGCCCATCACTCTTTGACCTTGGGCAAGTCACTTCTAGTTCTTGCTGGGCCCAAGGGCCCTTCTCTGAGTGGGATCAGCTGTTCTCTTCCTGCTCAAGGCTGGCTGGAGGAATAGTCTCGCCCTATGATAGCGGCACTGTGCAGCTAATGGGGTCACTCCATACCGAGGTTGCCCTAACTAACTTCCCAGACCAGTGCTTCCAGAGAAGGAGCCCCACCGAGGAGAGAGACTGAGGCTTGGTTCAGTCTCAGCCATCAAACTTTAGGCACAATTTATTTCTGATTTTTCTTACAAAAAACTGTTTCAGTCAAAATACCCCCTTTGCCTTTCCTCATATCCCAACTGGAACACGACAGACAGAGAGGCCCCAGTGGACCCCTCAGGCATCCTGAGCTAGTCAGAACTTGTAGGAGGACCCTGTGTGGGCCAGGTACCAAGTCTTAAGATCCACTTCCCTGGTGGAGTTGGGCTCTGTCCTCAGACCTCTTCTCCCACCAGTGTGGTTCCCCTGGGGAAGCCCCTTCGTTCATTTCTGGGCTATGGGGAAGGAAAGGCAGGGGTAGAGGTCAGTCCCTAAGATAGAGTTTAGAGTGTGGAGACTTTGAAGGCCCAGGAAAAGTAGTGGGGAAAGGGTTAGTCACAGGGGAACAGGTGGGGAGGGGCTAGTTCGTGTTCCTTGACTGAGGATGTCTGGCAAAATCCTGGTTGAATATGTTGGCCCTCAAATGGTCTTGCTTTAGCACAACTCAGTGATGCCTGCCCTGGTCTCAGAGAGACCTGCCTAAGAGCTGGGACCAACTGGGAGGGCCCAGTCAGGTCTGAAAGCTCCACCCACTGTTCTTATCATGCCCACCTTAAACTCAGGCCACTTAGATGCCCAAACCCCTCTCTGGTCTGGTAACCACCATACTTATCCATCCATTCCAGCCACCCTGATTGAGGACTTCCTCTTAGCTCATCATATTTTGGGGACACATGGTTTTGATATGAGCACAAGAGGAAAGGACAAGGCTGGAGAGGGTGGCAGGTCTTCCGAAGGCCACAGCAAGCAGACTGGACTTGGTGCAAAGATGGGTGGGTAATCTCTTGCTCCTGCAGTCCTGCATACTCAGTGCTTCCAGGTGTCACTCCTGCTCAGAACTCCTCCATGGCTCTCAATTGCCCCCTGGATCAAGTCCAAACTCCTCAGCCTAGCGCTTGAGGACAAAGTGCTGACCCTGTCTTCTCAGCACCATGTGCTGACTTCAGCAACTAGCTTTCTTCGATTGTAGTTGGCTGGTCATATCGCCTCCACCCAGATTGGGAGCTGCTCAAGGGCACTCCTTGTGTCCCCTCTGGCCAGCCTGGGCATGGGGTTAGGGAGCAGGCACAGAGGAAAAGTCAAACAAGAGCTTGTGTTGGGGGGATGTGTGCCATGGAGAGGAGGAGCTTTTCTAAACTCTGACTTTCCTCCAAGGCTCCTATTTGCCCTAATGTGGAACAAGGGGGGCTGGACTGAGCTAAGCTGTACCATTCCATGGCTCAAGAGGCCACAGGAGAGCCTTCAGCGATGAGAATTCAGGGCCAGGCCTGTGGCAGCTGATGAGAGGGATGGTCTTCCTCAGTCTCGAGCCTGGCTGGCATTCACACAGGAAGGAGAGGGGACCCACACAGTCCTTGTCCACCAGCCTGGCCAAGTCTGGGGTTCTATCTGTTGCACTGGGTCCCTGGGCCTCCTGGTTTCACAGGGCTCTCAGAAGGCTGGAGGTGGGTCAGATGGCCTCCTGCCACCTAAGAGAGCTTTGGAGCTGACCTGACGAGGAGCTTATGGGGGAGGTCCTGGCTAAGGAAAAGGGGTGGAGAGAGTTTGTGTATTGATGTCTGTGTATTGATTCTTCACAGCCTGCAGAGCTCCCAGCCATTGCTGCCTTTCTTACAAAGGTGGTAACACTCTTCCTGCAGTTGGTGCCCACCCCTGCCTCAGCCCTCATCACTCCAGGTTAGGGTTCTCAGTTTCCTCCAGAGTAGAAACCTTCCCCAAGACATGAGCCCTTTTAAGTGTTCTCCAGGTGCATGGTAGCTGGGAACACAGATGCATCGCTAAGCATTTGATGAATGGGTGAATTTTTCAAGCCACCTATAGCTTCTCTGGTCGCTTCCCAGTGGCGGGGCTGATGGGCCCATGATCTCCCTCTTGCCTTCTCCCCTGGCCTGGCTGGCTGAGCCCCTGGTTCAGGTAAAGTCATGTGTGGAGGGCAGAGGGGTTAGATGAAGGTCCATTTTCTCCATCCAGATGATAACCTGGGAGGTATTGTGGGGGGTGGTAGGGGGCACACATCCTGAAACTGCATCGTTTTATGATGGGGAGAGGTGAGCTGGCTAACCTTCTGGGGCCTTTTACTATACTAAGGGTCATGTTACATGTAGTACTAATCGGCAGACCAACCATCTGTCTGGGGCCGAAAGCTGTAAAGTTACTGTGGAGTTTGGGCTCTAAATTCCACACTTCGGCCCTCAAGGTTGGAGATCCTTTGAAGTCAGGACTGCTTATTGGAAGGCTATTTCACCCACTTAATACCATTTGCTCCCTCTCCTTGACTACTGTTATCTCCTTCTGCCTCTAACCTTCCCCTCCCTCACTCCAATCCAGAGATTCAGAATTCTGAACATGGAAGTCTCCTGCTGGAAACCCTTTTGTGGCTCCCTCCTGCACTCAGGATAAAGTTCAGATACCTTGCAGTGGCTTGCAGTACCCTGCCCCTTCATCTGGCTTTACCTTTGGCTTCTGTTCACTGTGTGTACTCGCTGGTCTCCAAGTCTTTGGAAATCTGTTCTCTGCCTGGAACCATCTTTCTCACTTCTTGCCCATCTCTCCAATTCTTACTTAGCCTTGTGGACGCCTGCAGCCTGGGAGATTATGAGCCTTCTCTGAGCTCTTGGCACAGCCCTAATCTCTTTGCACAGTGATTATAGATTTGATTGCCTCCTCTCCCTGATGCCTGAAGGGAGATTAATTTATCTCTGCCTCCCCAGGTCCAGCACAGGTATGGGTACAGAGCACAGAGCAGGAAAAGTTTTCTGACCTCAGTGGTGAACCAATCCAGGATAAACGTCTCAACGGCTCTGTACGTTCCCTGTCCCCCTGAGCCTAGGCCTAGTTGGGCTCTCCCTAGGGCTTCCTGGTAGCTCAGGTTGTCAGTCCACATATTGAGATATCTCTGGAGGGTGCTCCACCTTGCCCTCTTCTCCAGCGACTTTTGTGGACAGCATGGGATGTGCCTGGGCTCTTGCACCTGCACCCAAGTTTCTGAGACATAGCAACTTGGTTCCTCTGGCAACACACTTCTAGTGATGCTGTGCCCTTCGCAGCCTGGAGCTAGGGGAGTTGGTCACCGCCACCTCTTCCAGCTCTCCGTCCACCCTGTGCCTTGTAGGAGCCCTAAGAAAACAAGCCAGGCTTAGCGTTCCTGGGCCCGGCCTCCACCCCAGGGCCCAGGAGGAGGCATCTTGGGTAGTCTCCAGGCAAGACAGGCCCGCTGGGGAGGGACAGAGAGTGAAATTTCTGATGCAGTGTCATTTCCTCCCCCCAACAGCCACTCAGTTTGGGTAACACAATCCCTCCCGCTTTAACCGATGTGCATCGGGATGCAGAGGTCACAGAGCCCGTTGAATGGTGCGAGCTCACGACGGGGTTTTCCCCTTTCGGTCGGCCTGACTTATAGCAGGGACAGACCCTGCCCCGGGGGCTTTGCCGAGGCCTCGAATGCGCCGGCTGTCCTGGTAGGAGCAGCTGCCAGGCCGGCTGACGGCGAGCAGACAAAGGCTCAGCCAGCAAAGCGCGGGCCCCGCCCCGCAAGGGTGGGTCTGCAGCCACTAGTAGCTCAGACTTGGGCCTCGTTGCGCAACACAGGTTTCCTCCGGCTCCGCCCCACCTTAGTTGGAAGCCCGACCCAGTCCCAGACTTTCTCGAGAGTCCGCCATTAAGGCTGGGGTAAAGGGATGAGGGAGTGAGTGATGTCCACGTAACCCTCCGGGGCGCTGTTACCTTCCCCAAACCCAGCCAGCCAGGAATAACACCGCAGCCGCTTGTCACCGCACCCTTAACCCCAAGGCTCTTGGCGCCCCTTCTCCAATGTGGGGTCTGCCTAATAAGGCAAGGGATCTCTGACTGGCTGGTGGTGGGCCTCTCAATATAATTAGAGGGCTATCGACCTCACACTCTGGTACCGGGTCCTGGCTTAGAAGGAGTTGATGCAAACTACAACTCCCAAGAGGTAGTAGCGCTATCCGGCTCTCCATATTCACGTGACTTCCTTCTCCTGGAGAGGGAGTCACGCGGTAGGCCGGTGAGGGGGCGGGGCCATAGGGCTCGTCCGCGGCGCCAGTGGCCTATGGGCGGCCGGGTCAGATGGGCGCGCGGTAGGGGGCGGGACCGGGCTCTCGGCACGGCGCGGGAGCGCGCCGGTGGCGGCCGCTGTAGGGGGGCGGGGAATATCGTCTAAGGCGACCGTGGCAGCTTGGGCATCGACGACTGGCAGTGGTGGCGGCTCCTGGTGCGGTTCGGCGCGCGGCCAGTTTTAGAGTTCGGAACGGAACGCTCGACGTCGCGGTCCCCGCCCGGAAAGTTTGCTGCGGAGCTGCAACCTCCTGGCCGGCGCGGCCCGGCATGAAGCGGCGCTGAGGAGCCGCCGCCGCCGCCGCCGCCGCCGCCGCCTGAGGAGGAGCCGCAGCACCCTGGGCCACGCCGATGACTACTGCAAACTGTGGCCCCCACGACGAGCTCGACTTTAAACTCGTCTTTGGCGAGGACGGGGCGCCGCCACCGCCGCCCCCGGTCTCGCGGCCTGCAGGTGGGTGCCGGGCGGGGCGGGAACGAGGAGCGTCAGCTCTTCTCGCTCGCAAGAGCTCGCCCCCTCCCTGCCTGGTCCCTTGGTTGTCCCGGGTCTGGTAACATCGTGTGTGTGTGTGTGTGTGTGTGTGTGTGTGTGTGTGTGTGTGTGTGTGTGTGTGTGTGTGGCGGGAGTGAGTGTCTGGTAACATCGTGTGTGTGTGTGTGTGGTGATGTCTGGTAACATCGTGTGGGGGGGTGTGAGTGGAAACATCATGTGTGGTGTGTGTGTGTGGTAAGTGGCTGGTAACATCGTGTGTGTGTGTGGTGAGTGTCTGGTAACAGTGTGTGTGTGTGTGTGTGTGTGTGTGTGTGGTGAGTGTCTGGTAACAGTGTGTGTGTGTGTGTGTGTGTGTGTGTGTGTGTTTGGTGAGTGAAGAGCGGATTTAAACCGCTGAGGAGGCGGGTGGGTCGCAGCGACGTGGAAGTGGCCGCGGGCTAGGCTGGAAGCAAACTAGTGGGGAACTGGACTCCGGGACGCCTGTGGCAAGTGGACGCCCGGGGTTTGGAGGCCGAGGGTCGGGGCCGCTGCCCAGGTGGCGTCTGGTTGTCGCTGCTTTGCCAGCGTGGTGCGGAGGAAATGTCCCTGTGAAGTGTAAGCAGGTTTGGTTTTTCATCTATTCTAGGTTTTAAAAACAATCTTAATTTGAAAGATGCTCATCTGGAAGTGCAGGAGCTCTCTAAAATTCGTGCTCATGTCTGTTTATATCTACTTTGCTAGGAGAGTTACGCTGTAGTGTTAACTTCCACTTGTGCAGGCCCACGTTTAATTCGAAGTGTAACTCTAACGGGACTTTTCCGAAAACTGGGTTTCTTTTTTTTTGAGCTAAGTGTTTCGGAAGATTTTAAAAAGTGGGGTGCAGTGTTTGTAATTTTCCTAGAAAGTTCTGGAAGTCAGTTTTTATTTTAAGAAAAAGCTCACCTCGGAGGATGTTTTAAAGGTGATCATGAGTTGGGTTTTAAAGGAGAGCGTGAAAGACTGGGCACCATAATGCTTGGAGGTCAGACCAATCAGGAAATAGAAACAGGATGGTTGGGGACTCTCCTGTGACCTGGTTTGGAATACTGTGGTTCATTAAGTTCAGTTTCCCTATTAGTTATGCAGGCGAACTTCAAAAGGGAGATGGATAAGACTAATCCCCTTTTATTTTTTCCGGTGTTAGGTGAATTACTTTATGTTCATATTGATGTTCAATAGACTGTTCTGTAGGGTTGCACCGAAAAACATATCTGAATGTATGGTATAAGGATTCTCTGGGAAATATTTGTACTGTATTATCAGCCCTATTAGTCTTTATATGTTAGATGTCTTTCTCAACATAGTAAATAATTTACAGTAGTTATTTGTTGGCTGCGTTTTTTTTCAATTCCACTGACATCATTTGAGCACCTATTATGCTCAAGGTAGTGTTAGGTAGTGTTATGATGGATGCAGAAAGAACTGAGGACCCTCAAGGAGCTTGGAAAATGGAATGGGGGGCACGTAACCCAAATAACTGTGCTACTAGGCTGACTGAATGGTGGTGCAGGTTGTAATAGAGGTAGAAACAGGGGGAAAGTGGGATTGGAGAGGGTTGCATTGAATTGTACTTAAATTATGGGGATTTAACAAAATAAAATCTTGTTTGAGTATTTTCATTATAAAGAAGATAAACAGTTGATGATGTCAGCAAACCTTTATTGGGCACAAACTTGATCAGAGTACATTAAATACCAAATATATGATCAATAAAGATGTTAACCAAACATATGAGTAATAAAGGATTATCATCAGGTAGGAGTTGTATGTACATCCAAAACATTAAATAACATTTAAATGCTATGAAAACAGCTATTTAAGGAATGATTTTTTCCATAAAAACTCCTAAAAAAATTTTGATATTAAATGGGTTTAGAGTTAAGGTTTGAAACTTGATTTACAACTGATTTTCCCAAAGTTAAACTTGAGCAGTTTTATTTGTGACAAAAAGTCCACTTTAAAGTAGTCTGTTTTCTTTTAACATCTTTATTGGAGTATGATTACTTTACAATGGTGTGTTAGTTTCTGCTTTATAACAAAGTGAATCAGCTATACATATACATATATCCTCATATCTCCTCTAGTAGATATATTTTGTAAATTAAAAAAAATTAGGTTGAAATACACATGACATAAACCATTTTTAATGTGAATGATTCAGTGGCATTTAGTGCATTCCCATTGTTGTGCAATCACCACATCTAATTTCAAAACATTTTCATCACCCCAAAAGGAAACCCCAAACCCACTAAGCAGTTGCTCCTCATTCTCCCTTTTCCCCTTCAGGTCCCCAGCAGCCGAATCTCTAATCTGGGATCTGTCTCTATGGATTTACCTATTCTGGATATTTCATATAAATGGAATCATACATATGTGACCTTTTGTGTCTGGCTTCTTTCACTTAGCATAGTGTTTTTGTGGTTCATCCATGGTGTAGAACATCGCAGTGCGTCATTCTTTTTTTTTTTTTCGCGGTACGCGGGCCTCTCACTGTTGCGGCCTCTCCCGTTGCGGAGCACAGGCTCGGGACACGCAGGCTCAGCGGCCATGGCTCACGGGCCTAGCCGCTCCGTGGCATGTGGGATCTTCCCGGACCGGGGCACGAACCCATGTCCCCTGCATCGGCAGGCAGACTCTCAACCACAGCGCCACCAGGGAAGCCCCGTCATTCTTTTTTAATGACTGAATCACGTTCTATTGTATATATACTCCAATTTGTTTATTCATCCATAGATGGACAGGACATGAGCTGTTTCTACCTTTAGGCTATTGTAAATAGTGCTGCTATGAACACCTAGCAGCTAATTTTTAAATTCTGTTGAAAAGGATGTGTTATTCAAAACTAAGGTTTTGGGCTTCCCTGGTGGTGCCGTGGTTGAGAGTCCCCCTGCCGATGCAGGGGACACGGATTCGTGCCCCGGTCCGGGAAGATCCCACATGCCGTGGAGCGGCTAGGCCTGTGAGCCATGGCCGCTGAGCCTGCACGTCCGGAGCCTGTGCTTCGCAGCGGGAGAGGCCGCAACGGTGAGAGGCCCGCGTACTGCAAAAAAAAAAAACAAAAAACTAAGGTTTCAAAGTTATTTGTCCACAAAATTAACTTCATTTTTAAAATAAATCCATTAAAAAATATTTATTTATTTATTTTATTTTTGGCGGGCTTCTCATTGCGGTAGCTTCTGTTGTTGTGGAGCACGGGCTCTAGGCGCACGGGCTTCAGTAGTTGTGGCCACTCGGACTCAGTAGTTGTGGCTCGTGGGCTCTAGAGTGCAGGCTCAGTAGTTGTGGCGCACCGGCTTAGTTGCTCCGCGGCATGTGGGATCTTCTGGGACCAGGGATAAAACCCGTGTCCCTTGCATTGGCAGGTGGATTCTCAACCATTGTGCCACCAGGGAAGTCCCTGATTTCATTTTACTATGCATAATATGAGTGTGTAGTTTGAAGGAACTAAGTGGATTAACTGACCTACATTTAGGATGATAATATTAAGTAAAGTGGGCCATGAGAGTAAATTTGCTTACTAGAATTCAGATCAGTATTGGGTCATATCAGTGAGTTTACTTGTTTCTGAATTCTCTTCCTCACTGAAGCAGAACATTCCATGAGGGCACTGATAATGTCTGTATCTTGTTCATAGATGCCTAGCATAGTGCGTTTAACATAGTAGGCAACCAGTATTTGTTCAGTTAATGAGAAAGTACCACTTAAGTTTTGAGGCAGTCCTTACGGTTTTTTTGTTGTTGTTGTTGTTTGGTGGTAGGGGAAGTTTATGAGACTTGTTTCAGTTCTTTGACTTTTATTGATCACTTCCGTAAGACAGTAGATCTTGGTAATTTGGGGCTGCAGGTTTTCCTTCTCTCTCAAGGCTTAAGAGTACTTGTATCACACACATCTAAATTTCCGTACAGAAGATTTTTGAAAAATATTTGGAGGTGGGGGGGGGGATAGTGGGTGGAGACTGAGAACAAGCCAAGGGGTTGAATTTAGTGAATATCCTAAGCAAGCTTGTTAAAGTACAAATTAGATGATTTGATGATTTGACACTTGATAAGTTCAATATGTTGTGACTTTTTAAAAACATCTTTATTGGACTATCATTGCTTTACAGTGGTGTGTTAGTTTCTGCTGTATAACAAAGTGAATCAGCTATACGTAAAGCCAGTAACTGACTTTTTAAGTTTATTGCTTACCAAGGTGTTTTGAGATTTTTCCATTAAAGAAAATTTAAGATCCTAGTCTTTAGCTTTTTGTTTTTTTAAATAGGACAATGTTAACTTTTTTTTCCAGTTAAAAATAAGTCAAAATACTATGTTTACATTTCTTTTACTTAATACCTAGTTTCAAAATGAAGAGCTACCTCAATAGGAAATAGAGAATTTAAAATTGGTAAGTGTTTAATATATTTCATTAATATTATTTGCCATTATATTTTGCCATTATAAAGGACAGTTTCTGGTGCTCTATTTTAGTGTGTTGATTGTATATCTCTAATTTAGTTTGATGTTGTAATAATCTTTATGTTTCAAATTCAAAGTTTCATTCTCAAGGTTTGTTCATTACTAAACATTGACTTTTTAGTCCTGAATGAGAGTCACTGGGAGGAGGGTGTGCTATAGGTGTGTTATGTCTTATCTCTTGCTGCTTTTTGAAAGGGGAGAAATATCTTAGATACAATATGTATTTTTGTAAGAAAGTTACTTTATGATAAGTGTAGTTTTATCAGATACCAGTTTAGTATACACCTTTTTCACATAAAGTTGAGGAAAAAATTTTTTAAATAAAAATTTTAAAAATGAAGTTGAGGAACTTTTTCTAGATCATTGTCCTAGTCTTTAATCTGTAGTGTTCTACTTTGTTTAGTGCTTGGACATCTGATTCTGTTCTTTATAATTTACTGTCTTTTAGATAATTTCATTTTCTCATTTTTTGGTTTTTATTGATAATTTATACTCAGTAGTTTTGTTTTATCATGTTTTAAATGAGCTAATATATTTAAAGCTCTTAGCACAGTCCTTGGCCCAGTGGTACTCATTAAGTGATGGTGGTTAACATTTTTTTAAAAACACACAAAAACTGACAATAGGTTATTTTTTATTTCCTCCTATTTCCTAGACCTTTTTCCTATACTAAATTAAACATTTAGAGAGAGTAGGGGCAGATGAGAGATCCTGTCCTTTAAACCTTTCTTAGATGAGTTGGAATATTTGTCTCAGATATTTTAATTTTTTCCTCTTAATTCTATTATTTTTTTCAATGTTACCTTCTTTCTCATATCTTACTAAACATAAGTACTGAAGGTCACTTGCTTTTAATTACGTTTTTCTACTTTCTTGAATTAAGTTGTTACTAAGTATGGTGTGAAGGATGGTTAATTTGCTAACCATACTAAGTATAATTGGATATTTAAATCAGTATGAAAAAAGAGAAGTTGCTTGTATGGTTTCCTGTAGAAGTTAATGGTGTGTTTGCACGGCGCATTAGGTACTGTAAAGGAAGATTTGATTACTGCTGAGCCTTACTTTCATACCAAAGGTCAGCTTTTTCTTTAGACTCGAATGCAGTGAGAATATATATTAAGTGATTGAGTCAGTGATAAACATTTCACCATTTCACTTGGAAGAACTATATAATATTCTGTTTCCTTGACACTTTTCCTGATAGGGGTAGAGGATGCTCCTAAGGGTATTAGCAGAATTTTGTGATGGAGATTAGTGAAAAAATGTGTTTTAGTGAGTATGGGGAAAAATTGAGGAAAAAATTTCAATGTCATATTGTTTTGTTAAAACTTTATCATTGTAAGAGCATTGGTATACCTGTGCTTTCTTAGATTTTCCCATTTGCCAATACAGAAGGGATATTTTGGCGTATATTCTAAACTATTAGCAGAGGTAATACTGTAGTTTTATTAGATGATATGAAAATTAAAAGTTGGCATTATGTACATTGCTAAGAAATTTTGGGGGTCTAGTAAGGCCTGAATCTTAAGTATTTAAGGGCATTTGAGATATTAAGGTAAATTGTAGAATCAACTTCTTATTATGACTTGCCTTTCTGTGGCAACCAGTAAGTAAGCAGTAAACTTCACCTAAAATTACTGTATTTTTATTGAAGTATATCCCAAACTCTGCTTTTGAGTCTTGCTCTGTATTTATTTTTTCAATGAAGTGTGATCATGAGGACATTTTTGGTAAGAAATTGTGGAGTTTGTTGTTCTTCAGAAAAAGAAATAAAATATTAATATATAAAATGGAATATTTTAAGAGAAGATAATTAGTTGTGTTATTGATTGTGAAGTTTAACACCCTTTACTTTCCTTCTTAATGTTGAGTAGTTGGTGATTCAATATGGCAATGTTTTATTTTAAGTAAGAGGTGGGGTTGAGAAAGCCAGAATACATTGAAGTCAATTGCATTACTCCTGAGAATTAGGAAACCTGAGTAGGTTGAGCCTCATTTGATAGTAAGCAGTAGTTTGACTGCTCACAGCAGTAACATAAATAAGGGAGGTGTTGTCTAAAGCTGTCCTGGTGGGTCAGGGGAGTAGACACAGCAGACTTGGCAGTAAGCCTGGCTTCTAAAACAAAATCCAAGTCATCAAATTTGCCCAGGCATGCCATATGAGGTTCAAGTAACAGTGGAATTTAAGAGGAGTGAGTTTGTTCGGGGAGGCTTAGGAGAGTCACAAGCAGTAGCAAGCTTTTTTAACAGCCATAATTTTAGCTCAAACATAGCATGAGTCTGCATATATTTCAGCATTTCTGGTAATGTTTATATAATTATATTGCATGACTCTCACCTGTTTGCCTAAATTCAGTAAACTTGAGAAGAGAGGAACAATTAGACTTGTAATATTTAAGCAGAATGTTGTATGAACTGTCTGTGAATTGATAGCTGACATTTAATCGTTGGGACAGTTCTAGTTAACATATTGGTATTCCTGTGTGTAAGGGAAATGCATCTTTATGAAAGCCTGAAAGTCTCAGGTACACTGGAGAAGTAACTTGAAGGCTTCATTTTCCTACAAAATATAGTTTCCATATGTCTTATGTTTCAGAAGCAGGTGAGATTTTTAATATTTTAAAATACGTTTTCAGTGTCTTAAAATTTTTATATTTCTTAATTTTGTATTACATTTTCATCAGCTTTGCTGTTTAATTAGAAAATAGGATTATGTGAGCTTTGAAATTATAACTTTTTTCAATAATGTTGATTTATATCTCATGAAAAAATATTTCTAAAAACATTTTTTTCCATGATTGGCCAGAACACTTTAATGAACAGTTTGTGAGTTATATTTATTTATTTATTTAAAATTAATTTATTTATTTATTTTTGGCTGCGTTGGGTCTTCGTTGCTGCGCGCGGACTTTCTCTAGTTACGGGGAGCTGGGGCTACTCCTCGTTGCGGTGCGTGGGCTGCTCATTGCGGTGGCTTCTCTTGTTGTGGAGCACGGGCTCTAGGGTGCGCAGGCTTCAGTAGTTGTGGCACACGGGCTCAGTAGTTGTGGCTTGCGGGCTCTAGAGCACAGGCTCAGTAGTTGTGGCGCATGGGCTTAGTTGCTCCGCGGCATGTGGGATCCTCCCGGACCAGGGCTCGAACCCATGTCCCCTGCATTGGCAGGCAGATTCTTAACCATTGCGCCACCAGGGAAGTCCCCTAATGTTTATTAAGTATTGTCAATCTCTTAAACTTTTAAATTTATGATGAAATGAAACTAGAGAATTCGATCTTAATTTTAAGACTAGATTTTTAATCTTACTGTATAATTAGTAGAGATTAATTCACAAAAATAATACACATAAATCCTTTTGATTTGTAAACATTTCAGAGCAAAGAAGATCTTAAATTTATATCTTACATTCTGTGAATCATATTGAATATTAAAGGAATACAAGTTTTAACCTTGTCCTTTATATAAGGAAAGTCTTTGGGGAAAAATAGAAAGTTTTATCTAAATGTTACTTTTCAATTTTTTTATTGCTGTATAAGCGTTTTAAGGAAACTTGATATTTCCTCTGCCATGAACACTTCCTTAGAGTTTTTACTTCCTTTTAGTAAAGGTTGTTCAATGGAGAATGGCATTCAGAAATTATTGAAGGTAGATGATAAATGTATGGGGACTCATTATACTATACTCTCTACTTTGTTTTCTTTTAAAAATATTTATTCATTATTTGGTTGCACCAGGTCTTAGTTGTGGTAGGTGGACTCCTTAGTTGCGGCTCGAGGGCTCCTTAGTTGTAGCATGCAAACTCTTAGTTGAGGCATGCATGTGGGATCTAGTTCCCTGACCAGGGATCAAATCCAGAACCCCTGCATTGGGAGCATGGAGTCTTATCCACTGCACCACCAGGGAACTTCCTCTTTATGTTTGAAAATTTCTGTAATGCAGAGTTTTGAAATCTTTAGACCATAATGCAGAGTAAGAAATATATTTTATGTTTTGAGCCAGCACACACATACATGTTTATACACAGAAAACTGAGTTAGAAGTTTCAATAAAGTAGCATTTACCTTTACTCTGGCATTACCCTCACATTTTCTTTTTCATTATTTTAAAACATTGTTGGTCATGTCTTACTAATAGATCACTACATTCAGTTTGAAAACCAGAGCTCTAGGAGATGGTTTCATAGTTCTGATTATATTAAAACTGTTAGGTCATTGACACGTTCTTGTTAGTCAAGCCATATTTCCCATGTCTGTAGTTCTTTAATACATTAAAAAAAATTTTTTGTTTGTTTGTTTTTGCTGTACGCGGGCCTCTCACTGTTGTGGCCTCTCCCATTGTGGAGCATAGGCTCCAGACGCGCAGGCTCAGCTGTCATGGCTCACGGGGCCCAGCCGCTCTGCAGCATGTAGAATCTTCCCAGACCGGGGCACGAACCCGCGTCCCCTGCATCGGCAGGCGGACTCTCAACCACTGCGCCACCAGGGAAGCCCTAAAACTATTTTTTATTGTGGTTGCCGAGGCGGGGAGGGAGAGGGATGGACTGGGAATTTGGGGTTGATAGATGCAAACTATTACATTTAGAATGGATAAACAACAAGGTCCTACTGTATAGCACAGGGAAGTATATCCAGTCTCCTGGGATAAACATAATGGAAAAGAATATTAAAAAAAGAATGTGTATACGTATGTAAAACTGAGTCACTTTGCTGTAAGATTGGCACAACATTGTAAATCAATTATACTTCAGTTAAAAAATTATTTTTTATTGAATTAGCTTATTGCTGTCTTTTTAAAAAATAATTAATTAATTAATGGCTGCGTTGGGTCTTCGTTGCTGCGTGCGGGCTTTCTCTAGTTGCAGAGAGCAGGGGCTGCTCTTCATTGCTGTGCATGGGCTTCTCATTGCAGTGGCTTCTCTTGTTGCGGAGCACGGGCTTTAGGCGCGCGGGCTTCAGTAGTTGTGGCTTGGAGGCTCTAGAGCACAGGCTCAGTAGTTGTGGTGCACGGGCTTAGTTGCTCTGTGGCATGTGGGATCTTCCCGGACCAGGGCTTCAACCCTTGTCCCCTGCATTGGCAGGCGGATTCTTAACCTCTGCGCCACCAGGAAAGCCCCTATTGCTGTCTTTTTATTGGATTAGTTGGTTGATAAATTATACCACTTCCTGAAAATCAGTTATATCTTCCCCTTTCTCTGCTCTATGGCCAAAATCAAGTCTTGGTCACCTCCTGTTTGGATTTGTGCAGTTTTTTCTTCATACTTTATAACCTCCCAAATAAGTTTTGAAAGTCACAGCTAAGATTATCTTTGATTCCTGCTCCCTTGTGTCTGTAACCTGCCTCTTCACTCGTTTTCCTCATTGTGCTCTACCTTTTTTTTGCGGGGTTGGGGGGCTGCATTGGGTCTTCATTGCTGCACGCAGGCTTTCTCTAGTTGTGGCGAGCGGGGGCTACTCTTTGTTGCAGTGCACAGGCTTCTTTCTCATTGCGGTGGCTTCTCTTGTTGCAGAGCACAGGCTCTAGGCGTGTGGGCTTCAGTAGTTGCAGCACGCAGGCTCAGTAGTTGTGGCTCGTGGGCTTAGTTGCTCCATGGCATGTGGGGTCTTCCCGGACCAGGGATCGAACCCATGTCCCCTGCATTAGCAGGCGAATTCTTATCCACTGTGCCACCAGGGAAGTCCCCTGTGCTTTACCTTTTTTATATCCCTTACTCTGTACATTAATATCAAGTTCATCATCTTTAGTTTTATTTCTCTTTTCAGTCCTAACATGAAATCTTTCCTTCTACCCATTTGTCTGAACTGCCTCTGCCATCCACATGTTATTTCACTGTGCCAGGTGGCACAGTGGTTAAGAATCCGCCTGCTAGTGCAGGGGACACGGTTCTGTCCCTGGTCAGGAAGATCCCACATGCCACGGAGCAACTAAGCCCTTGCGCCACAACTACTGAGCCTGCACTCTAGAGCCTGCGAGCCACAACTACTGAGCCCACGTGCTGCAACTACTAAAGCCTGTGCGCCTAAAGCCTGTGCTCTGCAACAAGAGAAGCCACTGCAGTGAGAAGCCTGCGCACCGCAATGAAGGGTTGCCCCCGCTCACTGCAACTAGAGAAAGCCCGCACGCAGCACCAAAGACCCAATGCAACCAAAGATAAACAAATTAATTAATTAATTAAAAGAAAAACTTACTGTGTCAGTATTATTATGTATGAATATTATTCAGTTTATTGGAGTGGATGTATGTTAAATACAGCAGTAATACAGGTACAGAGAAGGCCCTCTGAGAACGTAAATGACAGAGTTTAACTTTGAGAGGTCACAGAAGAGTTTACAATTGACCTGAATGCAGTAGGATGATTTGCCTTAGGTAGGTAGGGTAGGAAATACATTTCAGGCCCTTTGATGACCACTCCCCAAAACACAAGTTAGCATGGTTCTTTCATTTTGGAAGGTTGAAGATCAGGCTGTAATATCCAGATGTGGCTGGAGAAGGAGAGCCTGTTATGCTGTATTGAGGAGTTTGGATTTTAGATTGAAGACAGGGAGCTGTCAAAGGATTCCAAGCTGGGCAGGAATGTCAGATTTGTGGCTTAGATCTCTCTGCGACACTGTGGATAATGAATTGAGTAAGGCAGGAATGGAGGCAAGAGCAGTGTTGTTTCTGAGAAACGATAATGGGCAGAGGAGTGGAGATGGCAAGTTGGGAATGACGCTGAGATAGATTTAGGGGAAAGAAATCAGAAGGACTGGTATCAGTTGACTAAGGAGAGGAAGGAGACTAGGATTATTTCTGTTTTTCTAATTTTGGTCAACTGTGATAGAAACAGATTTGGAGGTGGGAAGGGGGAAAGATGATTCATTTTAATAAAATATACCAGGTACTATGAAAACTCTGGGAGGCTTATATACTGTTTTACCGAAGAGTGATGAAGTGTGGAGAAGAGACTAGACAAAGTAAAAAGGGGGTTTGGAAGTCATGGGTAGGTGACTAGGAAATGTATGATAAATAAGGGTTGTTTTGTAAGATTTGTTATGCAGATAGGAGTAGTTCTCCTCCTGGTACGGGAGAGGGGAACATCTTTATAAAGGGAAATTTATGCCCAGCTTTTGGGCAGAAAGGGAGAGGGCAGAGAGTTCTTCCTGTTTGCTGTTTTTCAATTGACTTCAGCTCCAATAATCCTTATGCCAAAGTTGAATATTTTGGAGTAGCATATTCTGATCCCCTTCAATAATAAACTATTTGTTTAAAGTGTACAGTTTGGCAAGTTTTGACAAATGTATATCTATGGAAATTTCATAACATTAAAGGTAGTGAACATATCAGTCACCCCAAAAGTTTCCATGTGTCCTTTGTCATCATTCCCACCCAAACACTTTTCCCCTTTTCCCAGATGACCACTGAAATTACTATAGAAAACATATAAATGGAATCATGAAGTATATAGTTTTTTTGTCTAATTTCTTTCATTTGACATTGTTATTTTGAGATTCATCCATGTTAATGAGCCTATCAACAGGTCATTCATTTTTAAAAAAATATTTATTTATTTATTTGTTTGCATTGAGTCTTACTTGGGGCACACGGGATCTTTGTTGTGGCATGTGGGATCTTTAGTTGTGGCATGCAGGATCCTTTTTTTTTTTTTTGGTTGCGGCATGCAGAATCTTTAGTTGAGGCATGTGGGATCTAGTTCTCTGACCAGGAATCGAACCCCGGGCCCCCTGCATTGGGAGTGTGGAGTCTTAGATACTGGATCACCAGGGAGGTCCCAGGTCATTCATTCTTATTGGAGAGTAGTTTCCATTGTATGCATATCCCACAATTTATTTATCCATTCACCTCTTGATGGACTTTTGGATTGTTTTCGCTTACAAATAAAGCTGCTGTGAACATCATGTATAAGTCTTTGTGTGGGCACGTATTTCCTTTATCCTTGGACCTATGGTTGGATCATGTGGTAGGTATGTTTAACTTTTTGAGAGACTGATAAACTTCCAAAGTGGATATATCATTTCACATTCCTTACTAGCAGTGAAAATGTACATTTCCACGTTTTCACTTATGTTTGGTGTGGTCAGTCTTTTTTTATTTATTTATTTATTTTTTTTTTGCGGTACGCGGGCCTCTCACTGTTGTGGCCTCTCCCGTTGCGGAGCACAGGCTCCGGACGCGCAGGCTCAGCGGCCATGGCTCACGGGCCCAGCCGCTCCGTGGCATGTGGGATCCTCCCAGACCAGGGCACGAACCTGCATCCCCTGCATTTGCAGGCGGACTCTCAACCACTGCGCCACCAGGGTAGCCCATGGTCAGTCTTTTTAATTTTAATCATTCTAATAGATGTGTAGTAGTATCTCCTTGTGGTTTTATTTTATACTTCCCTAATGACTAATGCTGTTGAACATCTTTTTATGTGCTTTTTTGCCATCTGTATGTCCTTTTTGGTGAAGTGTCTGTTTAAGTCTTTTGCCTATTGAAAAAAGCTTTTCATATTGAAATAATTGTAGATTTAAAGAATGTTGCAAAAAATACAGAGAGGGAGTTTCTCCCAATGATAAACTCTTGCATAACTATAGTATAATATCAAGACCAGGAAAATGACATTGCTACAATCCACCAAACTTATTCACTTGTCACAATTTTTACATGCACTCTCTGTGTGTATGTGTAGTTCTGGACAATTAAATTTTTTTTAATTAATTTTTATTGGAGTATAATTGATTCACAATGTGTTAGTTTCTGCTGTACAGCAAAGTAAATCAGTTATACATATATATGTATCCACTCTTTTTAGATTCTTTTCCCATATAAGTTCTGTGCAGTTTTATCACGTGTAGGTTCGTGTATCCACTGCCACAATCAAGATGCAGAACTATTCATTACCACAAAGTTCCATCTCATTAATCCCTTTGTAGCCACCCTACTTCCCTCACACCTCCCCACCCCAGTCTCTAATTCCTGGTAACCACTAATCTGTTCTCTATCTCTATAATATTATTTTAAGAAAATGTTATATAAATTGAGTCATATATTGTACTATTTAACCTTTTGAGATTGGCTTTTCCGCTCAGTATAATTCCTTGGTGATCCTTCCAAGTTGTTATGTATATTAAATTTGTTCCTTTTAATTACTGAGTTGTATTCCATGATACGGATGTATTACAGTTTGTTTAACCTTTTACCCATTGAAGGACATTTGGTTATTTCCATTTATTGGCTGTTATGAATAAAGTTACTGTGAACACTTGTGTGTAGATTTTTGTGTGGATATAAGTTTTCATTTCTCTTGTATAAATGACTAAAAGTGCAGTTGCCCCCCAACCTGCAATATGTGAGTTAAGTTTTATAAGAAATTGCCAAACTTTCACATCCCCATCTGTAGTGCACAGGTTACCCAGTTTCTCCGCCATTTGAGGCAGCATTTGGTATTGTCAGCATTTCTTATTTTAGCCATTCTGATGTGTGTGTAGCGATATCTTCATTATGGTTTTAATTGATATTCCCCTAATGACTAACACTATTAAGCATCTTTTTTTTATCATCTGTATATCATTTTTGGTCAAGCATCTGTTGAAGTCTTTGCATCTTTAAAAATTTTTTTTATTGTTGAGTTTTGAGCAATGTTTACTTGTTTTAGACACAGTCCCTTATCAGATATATGCTTTGCAAAGAGTTTCTCTTAATCTATGGCTTGTCTTTTCATTAACAGTGTCTTTTGCAGAGGTTTTTAGTTTTGATGAAGTTTGATTTAGCAATTTGTTCTTTTATGGATTGTGCTTTTGATGTTACAGCTGAGAAATCTTTGCCTAACTTGTATAACAAAAAAGAAGACTCATAGAGAACAAACTAGTGGTTACAGTGGGGAGAGGGAAAGGAAGAGGGGCAATAAAGAGGTAGAGGATTAAGAGGTACAAACTACTAAATAGAAAAACAGCTACAAGTATATATTGTACAACACAGAGAATATAGCTAACATTTTATAATAACTGTAAATGAAGTATATAACCTTTCAAAAATAAAATAAATTGCAAAAAAAAAAAAGAAATCTGCTTAACCTTAGTTCACAGAGATTTTCTCCAAGGTTTTCTTTTGGAGGTTTTATAGTTTTGGGTATTGTATTTAGGTCTGTGTTTTATTTTGAGTTAATTTTTTATGTGTATGGTGTGAGTTATGGACCCAAGTTCATTGTTTTTACATATGGATATCCAATTCTTCCAGCCCCATTTGTTGAAAAAGCTATCCTGTTCCACTGCATTACCTTTGCACCTTTTTCAAAAATCAGTTGACCATATATCTGTGAGTTTATTTTTCGACTGTATTCTATGTTGAGTTGTATGTCTGTTCTTTACAGATACTGCACTGTCATTTCTGTACCTTTATAGTAATTCTTGAAATCAGATAGTGTCATTTTTCCAACTTTGTTCTTTTCCAGATTGTTTTGGCTATTCTAAACCTTTTGCCTTTCCATATAAATTTTAGAATCTGCCAAACTGTTTTCCAGACTAGCTGCACCATTTTATATTCCTATCAGCAGTGTATAAGAGTTCCAGTTTCTCCACATCCTTGCTAATACTTGTTTTTTTTCTATTGTGGTCTCTCACTGTGGTTTTGATTTGCATTTCTCTAACGACTAACAATGTTGAACATCTTTTCATGTGCTTACTGGTTATTTTTACATATTCTTTGCTGAAATGTGTATGTAAGTCCTAAAAATATTTCCATTTTTAAATTGGGTTGTTTGTCTTTTTGTTGTTGAGTTTTAAGAGTTCTTTATATATTCTGGTATTCTGGATACTGTTTGAGATTATATCATATGCTTGTAACAGTACATTCTTTTCACATGGTGTGCATTCCATCCTAGAATCCCCCAAACCCCTCGTTGATTTTTTATTTTAAAGATTTTTTTTTGATATGGACCATCTTTAAAGTCTTTTTTGAATTTTGTTACAGTATTGCTTCTGTTTTATGTTTTGGTTTTTTGGCCGCAAGGCATGTGAGATCTTAGCTCGCTTACTAGGGCTCGAACCCTCACCCCCTGCATTGGAAGGCGAAGTCTTAACCACTGGACCGCCAGGGAAGTCCCCTTGGTTGATTTTTTTTAAGTTGCATAGGTTAAATTTTCATTCTTTGTGATGTATAGTTCCTTGGGCTTTGGCAAATGCATAGAGTTATTTATTCCTTACCCTAATACCATATAGAACAGTTTCATTATTTTAAAAATTCACCCACTCCCTCTTACCTTTATGTCTGGTTTCTTTCACTTTGCAAAATGCATTTAAGATTCATCTGTGTCATTGTATGAATAAATATCTAGTTCCTTTTTATCACTATAAAGTATTCCACTGTATGGATGTATCACAGTTTACCCATTTACCTGTTGAAAGATATTTTGGTTCCTCTTAATATTTGGCAATTATAAATAAATCTTCTGCGAAGAGTCACATACAGGTTTTTGTGTGAACATAAGTTTTTAATTCACTTGGTCTTCTCATAGAATCGTTTTGGTTTCATTAATTTTTCTCTATTCTCTGTTTTCTGCTTTCATCTTCATTATTGCCTTTCAAACAGATAATTTTAAGAAAGAGGAGTGGTTAATATCTGCTTTTTCAAGGCGATTGATACAGGTGCAGTGTGTCTGAAGCCAGATAACACTGGAAAGGAAGAAGTGGAGACACTGACAGTACACTACTGTTTCTAAAAATTTAGCCTTTAGAGCAAGTTCTCTCAACTTTGGCATTATTGACTTTATTTATTTATTTATTTGGTTGTGGCACGCGGGCCCCCCAGTTTTGTCATGCGAACTCCTAGCTGCGGCATGCGTGTGGGATCTAGTTCCCTGACCAGGGATTGAACCCTGGCCCCCTGCATTGGGAGCACAGAGTCCTAACCACTGCGCCACCAGGAAAGTCCTATTATAGACATTTTGGACTAGATAATTCTTTGTTTTAAAGGGAGCTGAGGGAATTCCCTGGCTGTCCAGTGGTTGGGACTTGCCCTTCCACTGCAAGGGGCACGGGTTCGATCCCTGGTTGGGGAACTAAGATCCCGCAAGCCACGCATTGTGGTCAAAAAAGAGGGGGTAAGATGTTTAGCAGCATCAGCATCCCTGGCCCCTACTTGCCATATGTCAGTTGTATCCCTCTGGCTGTGACAATTGAAAATGCTTCTAGACATTGTCAAATGTTCCCTGTGGGGCAAAATTGTCCCCTATTGAGAAACCAGTGTTTTAGAGGAAGGAGGAGGGAGAAGACCCTAAAGAAGAACTCAAATCTCAGGGAAGCTTTTTAAAGGAAGTGAGAGATTGAATGAGGTAGCCAGTGAGAGAAGGAGAGAAGGGGAAGGTTGAAGTTATGAAAGAGAAGATAGCTGATGGAATTCGGGGCTAGAAATTAGATCATAGGTGGAGAGAATAGCTTTATATCTGAGATGAGTCACTTCGTTTACAAGAAAGGAAGAAATGAAAAGGATAAATGTAGGATTTGTATAGATACATGTATTTTTGAGGGTGGCATAGGAGATATTGGCTCTTTGTCAAGTAGGGTCAGGATCCCTTGCTAAATGGGGTGTCACTATGGAGACGATGACTGAAGAGATTAGAGGTTTGGGATATGGAAAATAAGAGAGGGAGCTGAACAGAAAAAAAGCAAAAACGTTACTGAGTGGCCTTCAGGGCTCAGCTCAGTAGGCAATTTGAAGATTTGTGTTTCTACCAGTCTGGATGGTTGTTATCCTCTTCTCCCTACCCCCACAGCAATATTTGACTGTTCAGGTGTAATAATAGAAGACAGATGATTGGATTGATTCTGGGCTGAAATTTGCTGTATGGAAGGAATGTCAAAGAGTGGATGGAAATGAGCTACCAGGAAGAAGGCAGTTGAAGTGATGGAATTTGAGATACAGACTAGATAAGGAAAGAAGTAAAGCCAGGAGATAAAGATAGTTTGAAAGAAAAGGGAGGGGTTCAGAGGCTGTGCATCTAGATGAGGTAACACAGTGGGTATAATGGAATAAGAGAAGAGAGTGATGAATAGTTAGGGCTAGTGTTCAGAGATGGGAATTTGAGTTTTAAGATTACAGATGTTAAATGGGCTTTGGCAGTGTCAGAGTCCAAGTTAGGTTCCTGGGAGTTGGATACTAAAGTAAGGTGAGGGGTGAAGGGCAAGGATGTTGAAGACACCTAGGATCAAGTAGACATGGAGTGTCGAGGAAGCCTGTGTCAGATGCCAGTGACCTAAAGGCCATTAGATACTGGTAATAACAGATGGAAGGTGATTTAGCTGGATGGTGTGGGCCTTCCAAAAAGTGGTAAGAAATGTTCGAAAAGCTGGGAGAGGTGTGTAGGAATAGTTGAGAGAGTGTTGACTCTATCTTTTGGGCCCAGAGTATGAATTTGAGAGTTGATGGGTGGGCGGCCATACGTTACAATGGCTACTAGAGAAGCAGTGTCCTTAAGGGAACCAACTTTAAATTTGAAAGATAGGGATGGGAGGGAGTCTTCTGTTAAGAGATCGAGAGCAGAGAGGAGTTGGGTGGAAAGTGTCATCCTTGTTTGTAGCCTGAAGCCCAGGGGAAAAGTGAAGAGTAATAAGGGATTAAAAGAAGAAACAAGATGTAAAAGAGAATACTGTGTTTGGGAGAAATGGAGGGATTATATTACATGACATTTCTTTCTAGACACCGTGGTTCTTGTATACTCATTGAAGGCATAAGGATTAGTATTCATATCATTGTGGTAAAGGACTTACTGGTACGGTTTATTAGAGGACTACTTTTAAAATTCTTATATTATGCTTTTATTATTATTTGATAATACACTGTCAGTCTTTTTGTTTGTTTGTTTGTTTGTTTGTTCGTTGACTGTGTCACACGGCTTGTGGGATCTTAGTTCCCTGGCCAGGGATCAAACCTGGGCCCTTGGCAGTGAAAGCATGGAGTCCTAACCACTGGACCATCAGAGAATTCCCTGCTGTTAGTTTTTTAAGTAGTGGAACTCTATCATTCACTTAAAAATTATAGTCAATAGTAATATGCAGATTATTGAGACCCAGATTTGTTTCTGTTCTGTTAAACGTTATATATAATAAGTCTAACATTTATTTGATGTCTGTTCCAGATATGATAATAGATGTTGATATAGATTATCTAGAATCCTCACAACCTTTCAGTGTAGATATTATCCTCAATTTACAGATGAGGTAATTGAAACTCAGATTAATTAACTTAATGAAGGTAAGGCAGCTAGTAAGTGGTATATTTGACTCCAAAGACAGTGTTGTCCATTGTATTTTTCTCCTTTGATTTCCCGCCCCCCCCCCCCGGCTCATTGAGTTAGTCCATGCTACCTCCTAAATATGATACACAACCCAATTTTCATCTAATGTGGTCTTACCGTGTTCTGTATTTGTGTTGGAATCATCATAAGAACACTTCGTTGTTTTCTCTCTTCTTTTAAGGGATTTTTCCCCAGCTTTTCATGGTCATTTGAATTTTGTCTTCTGTAGTACCTGCCATTATGTATAATTAATACAGATAGTATAATATTGGGAAACATGAATATATATTTGATATCTTTATATTGTTTATTCATAAGTAACTTGAAAAGGATAAGTTCTAAATGCTGATATCCATGTCTCTGTTTTCAAAACAATTTACCTACCTAATTGCTACCATGATTTCTTGCCCTATTCATGAGAATGTCACATGGGATGGGCTCAAAGCCTTATTATTATAATCTAGGTAGATTTAATTTTCTCAATTGTTTTCTCCTTGTAGGACACTATAATGGCTATCTTAGGAGAAAATTGTTCTCTCTTTTTTTTAAAAAAATATTTATTTATTTTTGGCTGTGTTGGGTCTTCATTGCTGCGCGTCGGCTTTCTCTAGTTGCAGCGAGCAGGGGCTACTCTTCGTTGCGGTTCACAGGCTTCTCATTGTGGTGACTTCTCTTGTTGCAGAGCTCGGGCTCTAGGTGCACGGGCTTCAGTAGTTGTGGCTTGTGGACTCTAGAGTGCAGCCTCAGTAGTTGTGGCACATGGGCTTAGTTGCTCCATGGCATGTGGGATCTTCCTGGACCAGGGCTTGAACCCGTGTCCCCTGCATTGGCAGGCGGATTCTTAACCACTGCGCCACCAGGGAAGTCCCTTGGCTTTCTTTCTTTTTTTTTTTTTTTTTTTTTTTTAGACAAAATCAGACTAGTACATATTCTATAGATGACTAAATTTAAATAAATAAGATGACCTTATTTATTTTTTCCAACGTGTAGATGTTAAGCTATGATTGCAGCCCCATTTTTTTGCTATTGACTTTTTCCCTATAATCAAGCATAGTAATGCTAAGTAAATGATTCTTCTGTTTTTTTCTTCCCCTTGTGAGAATTCCTTTGGTCAACTGTTCCTTAGTATTATTTTTTAGTAATGATAGAACCTAAAGACAGTGGAGGCCCTTGCTTTTAAAAACTCTTCTCAGGAAGTATTTTCTTTCTGCTTTGGTGGGATACAGTGGAATTGAGTACCTGTTTGAAATTCCACATTCATTCTAGCATTCGGTGTACTAGCTTCTTAATATGTTCTTGAATGAAGTGGATTTCCTCTGCTTAATGAATTTGGGGTATAAATTAGTTCACTTTCTCTTGCTGCTGCTTTTTTTTTTTTTTTTTTTTTGTGGTACGCAGGCCTCTCACTGTTGTGGCCTCTCCCGTTGCGGAGCACAGGCTCCGGACACACAGGCTCAGTGGCCATGCCTCACGGACCTAGCCGTTCTGCGGCATGTGGGATCTTCCCAGACGGGGGCACGAACCCGCGACCCCTGCATCAGCAGGCGGACTCTCAACCAGTGCGCCACCAGGGAAGCCCCTCTTGCTGCTGCTTTAAAAAATATATATTTATTTACTTATTTGGCTGTGCTGGGTCTTATTTGCGGCATGCAGGATCTTCGTTGCGGCATGTGGGATCTTTTTAGTTGCAGCATGCGTCTCTTAGTTGCAGCATGCAGGATCTAGTTCCCTGACCAGAGATCGAACCCGGGCCCTCTGCATTGGGAGTGTGGAGTCTTGACCGCTGGACCACCAGGGAAGTTCCTCTCTTGCTTCTTTATTGCATTATTTTTTCTACTCTAGCTGTGCTAATATAATTTCATTTTACACAGAATTTTCCTTTTTTATTAGTCATTTTTTGGTAATGTTTTAATTTTTCTTAACAAGTTACTGAATCATTTTGAATTTAGCCAGTAGCTGTTAACTCTCATTTTTCTTACAAAGTACTATTTTTTTAAAGTTATTACAAGTATTGTCAAAGTTATACATGCCTTTGTTTAAAGAATCAAATTGTTCAGTAAAGTTTATTCTGGAAAAAGTAGTTCTTTGACCTTGCCTCTACCTCACCTTCCTTCTTCCCCTTCTTCCCCTGTCTTGCATACGTGTTACATGTCCTCCTTTTGCTTGGTTACTTCACACATTTTGGTGGAGTATTTACTCCAGTAGCTTATGGAAAGTAATGGGAGGTAAATATTTGAGACTGTACATATTTTTAAATGTCTTTATTCTCTCCTCACACTTAATTATGGCTGGTTTTAGAAATCTAGATTAGATATAATTTTTTCGCAAATTTTTGAAGGTATTGCTCTCCATTTTCTTCAGCTTCCAGAGTTGTTTTTGAGAAGTCTGATGACGTTCTAATTCTCGATTCTTCATGTTTCTCTCTTCCCAGTCTTTTAGGTTTTTCTCTTTGTCTTTTGTATTCCGAAATTTCATGATGATGTGTATGGATCTGTTTTCACCCATTGTGCTGGACTTTCAGTGATCCTTTATTCCTCTTCATTTTCTTCTCTCTTCTTTTGGAACTTAAAGTTTCAACTGTGGGACTTCCTGGACAAATTCTCATATTCTCTCCCATTTCCTTTGTCTCTGTGCTGAACTCTTTGGAGGCGTTTCTTCAACTTGATCTTTCTTTTCTTTTAAATTTATTTATTTTTTAAATTTTTGTCTGCGTTGGGTCTTCATTGCTGCACGCAGGCTTTCTCTAGTCGCGGCAAGTGGGGGCTCCTCTTCATTGCAGTGAGTGGGCTTCTTATTGTGATGGCTTCTCTTGATTACGGGCTCTAGGCACATGGGCTTCAGTAGTTGTGGCACACTGTTATTTTTAATTTCTACGGGCTCTTTCTTAATCTTTTTGAGTCAGCACATGTTCTTGTTTCTGGGTTGCAATATCTTCTTTTTTTTTCTCTGAGGTTATTGAGGATAGGTTTTGGTTTTATTGTTGAGGTTTCCATCTTATTGCATAGTCTTTTTCCTCCACCTTTCTTTTCTTCTCTTTTTGCCTCTGTCTTTAATGTTGAAGCTTTTCTCAGATCTTTAATGACCTTTGGCTATCTGTTTATTTTTTAAAACGGGGCACAAAAATCTTAATGGCAATTCTGTGATCACAAGTGGCACTTACTAACTGCAGGCCTCATTGTAGGAGTTGTACTAGGTTAACTGTGATGTCAGTCTATTGTCTGCAGAGTATAAGTCCATTATTAAACTGTGACAAGAGAGGGAAAAGTGCTGGGGGTTTCAATATACAAGTTTTAGAGAGACTTTTAGTTTATCAGTCTGTTTTCAGTATGGTTACCCTGGCTCTCAGTTAACCTGTTTTTACCTATTCAGAAAATCTCTAGTCTTCTGCCTAGAGGGACACTCATCAAGCAGTGCAGTTAGGAGGTGTGGGAAATTGGGGAGGTGGTTAGTGACTCACTAAATAAGCAAACTTTGTGCCAATCTTGTTTTCAGCTTTGCCTTCACCTCTACTTCCGAAAGTACCTGGTAGTGCATTTCCTGAGTGTTTGGAGTTCTTTGGAAATAAGTTTTCTTTTCGCTGTTGGCTTAAGTTTTAGCTTTTTCAGGTGCTAAATCAGTTACCATGTGTCCTGCATTCCAGCTTCTAAAAGTTCTGTTGCCGTGGTTTCATCTGCTGTTCTTTTTGTTCTTGTGAGTTTATACTATTAAAAAAAAAAATTCTTTTACTATCCTTTAGTGGAGTTTCAGTAGGGAATGGGTAAATGTGTGTTTTCAGTTCTGTGTGGAAGTTCTTTCAGTTTGTTTTTGTTTTTTATTGAGGTGAAATTTACATAACACAGTTAACCATTTTAAAGAATACAGTTAAAGTGGTGTTTCCTGTATTTACAGTATTGTGCAACTGTCAGCTCTGTCTAGTTTCAAAACTTTTTCATCACCTCTTTAAAATACCTGATACCCATTAAGTAATCACTCCCCATTTCCTTCTCCCCCTCCATCCTCAGTAACCTCTAATCTGCTTTTGCCTATTCTAGAAATATCATATAAAAGACATCATACAATATATGACCTTCATTGTCTGGCTTCTTTTCCTTAGCATAGTGTTTTCCAGATTCATCCAGGTTGCAGTATCTGTTAATACTTTGCTTCTTTTTATGGCTGAATAGTATTCCATTGTATGTATGCACCATAATTTGCTGCCCTGTTCATTCATTGATGGTCATTTTTATTGTTTCTACCTTATGGCTATTATGAGTAATGTTGCTGTAAATATTTGTGTCAAAGCTTCTTTGAAGACATATATTTGCATTCTCTTGGGTATATACCTAGAGGTAGAATTGCTGGGTCCTGTGGTAATTTTATGTTTTAACTTTTTAAGGCAATGTCAAATTGTTTACCTTAGCATCTGCACCATTTTACTTGGCCACAACCATTATAAGGATTCCTGTTTTTCCACATCTTCATCAACACAACACTTGTTATTTTCTATGGGTTTTTTTTTTCCTTTTTGTTTATTTTTGTTTTAAAATTGAAGCTATTCTAGTGGGTCTGAAGTGGTATCATTGTGGTTTTGATTTGCATTTTCTTAATGACCAATTATGTTGAATGTATTTTCATGTGCTTGTTGGCAATTTATATATCTTCTTTGGAGGAATGTCTATTCAAGGCCTTTGTCCATTTTTAAAAAATTTATTTATTTTTATTTTCGGCTGTGTTGGGTCTTTGTTGCTGTGCATGGGCTTTCTCTAGTTGTGGCGAGTAGGGGCTACTCTTCATTGTGGTGTGTGGGCCTCTCATTGCGGTGGCTTCTCTTGTTGTGGAGCATGGGCTCTAGGTGCGCAGGCTTCAGTAGTTGTGGCATGCAGGCTCAGTAGTTGTGGCTCTTGGGCTCTATAGAGCAGACTCAGTAGTTGTGGCACATGGGCTTAGTTGCTCTGTGGCATGTGTGATCTTCCTGGACCAGGGATCAAACCTGTTGGCAGGCAGATTCTTAACCCACTGCGCCACCAGGGAAGTCCATGTCGATAGTATTTTCTTTTTCAATTTTTGAATTTTTAAAAAAATTTTTTTATACAGCAGGCTCTTATTAGTCATTAATGTAATACACATCACTGTATACATGTCAATCCCAATTGCCCAATTCATCACACCAACATCTGCACCCCGCCGCGGCTTGCCCCCCCTTGGTGTACATACATTTGTTCTCTAATCTGTGTCTCAACTTCTGCCCTGCAAACCAGTTCATCTGTACCATTTTTCTAGGTTCCACATGCAGGCATTAATATATGATATTTGTTTTTCTCATTCTGACTTACTTCACTCTGTATGTCAGTCTCTAGATCCATCCACGTCTCAACACATGACCCAATTTCATTCCTTTTTATAGCTGAGTAATATACCATCGTATATATGTACCACAACTTCTTTATCCATTTGTCTGTCGATGGGCATTTACATTGCATCCATGACCAGGCTATTGTAAATAGTGCTGCAATGAACATTGGGGTGCATGCATCTTTTTGAATTATGGTTTTCTCTGGGTATGTGCCCAGTAGTGGGATTGCTAGATCATATGGTAATTCTATTTTTAGTTTTTTAAGCAACCTCCATACTGTTCTCCATAGTGGCTGTATCAATTTACATTCCCACCAACAGTGCAAGAGGGTTCCCTTTTCTCCACACCTCTCCAGCATTTATTGTTTGTAGATTTTCTGATGATGCCCATTCTAACTGGTGTGAGGTGATGCCTCATTGTAGTTTTGATTTGCATTTGTCTAATAATTAGTGATGTTGAGCAGCTTTTAATGTGCTTCTTGTCCATCTGTATGTCTTCTTTAGAGAAATTTAGGTCCGTTTAGGTCTTCTGCCCATTTTGGGATTGGGTTGTTTGTTTCTTTAATATTGAGCTACATGAGCTGTTTATATATTTTGGAGATGAATCCTTTGTCTGTTTGATTCGTTTGCAAATATTTTATCCCATTCTGAGGGTTGTCTTTTCGTCTTGTTTATGGTTTCCTTTGCTGTGCAAAAGCTTTGAAGTTTCATTAGGTCCCATATGTTTATTTTTGTTTTTATTTCCATTACTCTAGGAGATGGATCAAAAAAGATCTTGCTGTGATTTATGTCAAAGAGTGTTCTTCCTATGTTTTCCTCTAAGAGTTTTATAGCGTCTGGTCTTACATTTAGGTCTCAAATCCATTTTGAGTTTATTTTTGTGTGTGGTGTTAGGGAGTGTTCTGATTTCATTCTTTTACATGTAGCTGTCCAGTTTTCCCAGCACCACTTATTGAAGAGACTGTCTTTTCTCCATTGTATATCCTTTCCTCCTTTGTCATAGATTAGTTGACCATAGGTGTGTGGGTTTATCTCCGGGCTTTCTATCTTGTTCCATTGATCTATGTTTCTGGTTTTGTGCCAGTACCATATTGTCTTGATTACTGTAGCTTTGTCTGAAGTCAGGGAGTCTGATTCCTCCCACTCCGTTTTTTTCCCCTCAAGGCTGCTTTGGCTATTTGGAGTCTTTTGTGTCTCCGTACAAATTTTAAGATTTTTTTGTTCTAGTTCTGTAAAAAATGCCATTGGTAATTTGATAGGGATTGCGTTGAATCTGTAGATTGCTTTGGGTAGTATAGTCATTTTCACAATATTGATTCTTCCAATCCAAGAACGTGGTATATCTCTCCATCTGTTAGTATCATCTTTAATTTCTTTCATCAGTGTCTTATAGTTTTCTGCATACAGGTCTTTTGTCTCCCTAGGCAGGTTTATTCCTAGGTATTTTATTCTTTTTGTTGCAGTGGTAAATGGGAGTGTTTCCTTAATTTCTCTTTCAGATTTTTCATCATTAGTGTATAGGAATGCAAGAGATTTCTGTGCATTAATTTTGTATCCTGCAACTTTACCACATTCATTGATTAGCTCTAGTAGTTTTCTGGTGGCCTCTTTAGGATTCTCTATGTATAGTATCATGTCATCTGCAAAGAGTGACAGTTTTACTTCTTCTTCTCTGATTTGGATTTGTTTCATTTCTTTTTCTTCTCTGATTGCCGTGGCTAGGACTTCCAAAACTATGCTGAATAATAGTGGTGAGAGTGGACATCCTTGTCTTGTTCCTGATCTTAGAGGAAGTGCTTTCAGTTTTTCACCATTGAGAATGATGTTTGCTTTGGGTTTGTCGTATATGGCCTTTATTATGTTGAGGTAGGTTCCCTCTATGCCCGCTTTCTGGAGAGTTTTTATCATAAATGGGTGTTGAATTTTGTCAGAAGCTTTTTCTGCATCTATTGAGATGATCATATGATTTTTATTCTTCAGTTTGTTAATATGGTGTATCACATTGATTGATTTATGTATATTGAAGAATCCTTGCATCCCTGGGATAAATCCCACTTGATCATGGTGTATGATCCTTTTAATGTGTTGCTGGATTCTGTTTGCTAGTATTTTGTTGAGGATCTTTACATCTATATTCATCAGTGATATTGGTCTGTAATTTTCTTTTTTTGTAGTATCTTTGTCTGGTTTTGGTATCAGGGTGATGGTGGCCTCATAGAATGAGTTTGGGAGTGTTCCTTCCTCTGCAATTCTTTGGAAGAGTTTGAGAAGGATGGGTGTTAGGTCTTCTCTAAATGTTTGATAGAATTCACCTGTGAGGCCATCTGGTCCTGGACTTTTTTCTGTCGGAAGATTTTTCATCACAGTTTCAATTTCATTACTTGTGATTGGTCTGTTCATATTTTCTATTTCTTCCTGGTTCAGTCTTGGAAGGTTATATCTTTCTAAGAATTTTTCTATTTCTTCCAGGTTGTCCATTTTATTGGCATAGAGTTGCTTGTGGTAGTCCCTTAGGATGCTTTGTATTTCTGCGGTGTTTGTTGTAACTTCTCCTTTTTCATTTCTAACTTTATTGATTTGAGTCCTCTCCCTCTTTTTCTTGATGAGTCTGACTAATGGTTTATCGATTTTGTTTTTCTACTCAAAAACCAGCTTTTAGTTTTATTGATCTTTGCTATTGCTTTCTTTGTTTCTATTTCATTTATTTCTGCTCTGATCTTTATGATTTCTTTCCTAATGCTAACTTTGGGTTTTGTTTGTTCTTCTTTCTCTAGTTCCTTTAGGTGTAAGGTTAGATTGTTTATTTGAGATTTTTCTTGTTTCTTGAGGTAGGCTTGTATAGCTATAAACTTCCCTCTTAGAACTGTTGTTGCTGCATCCCATAGGTTTTGAATCGTCGTGTTTTCATTGTCATTTGTCTCTAGGTTTTTTTTTTTTTTTTCTTTCGCGATACGCGGGCCTCTCGCTGTTGTGGCCTCTCCCTTTGCGGAGCACAGGCTCCGGATGCGCAGGCTCAGCCGCCATGGCTCATGGGCCCAGCCGCTCCGCGGCATGTGGGATCTTCCCAGATCGGGGCACGAACCCGTGTCCCCTGCATCAGCAGGCCGACTCTCAACCACTGCGCCACCAGGGAAGCCCTCTAGGTATTTTTTGATTTCCTCTTTGATTTCTTCAGTGATCTCTTGGTTATTTAGTAACGTATTGTTTAGCCTGCATGTGTTTGTGTTTTTTACGTTTTTTTCCCTGTAATTCATTTCTAATCTCATAGCGTTGTGGTCAGAAAAGATGCTTGATATGATTTCAAGTTTAGTAAGTTTACTGAGGCTTGATTTGTGACCCAAGACGTGATCTATCCTGGAGAATGTTCTGTGCGCACTTGAGAAGAAAGTGTAATCTGCTGTTTTTGGATGGAATGTCCTATAAATAGCAATGAAATCTATCTGGTCTGTTGTGTCATTTAAAGCTTCTGTTTCCTTATTTATTTTCATCTTGGATGATCTGTCCATTGGTGTAAGTGAGGTGTTAAAGTGTTACTGTCGATTTCCTCTTTTATAGCTGTTAGCAGTTGCCTTATGTATTGAGGTGCTCCTATGTTGGGTGCATATATATTTATAATTGTTATATCTTCTTCTTGGATTGATCCCTTGATCATTGTGTAGTGTCCTTCCTTGTCTCTTGTAACATTCTTTATTTTAAAGTCTATTTTATCTGATACGAGTATTGCTACTCCAGCTTTCTTTTGATTTCCATTTGCATGGAATATCTTTTTCCATCCCCTCACTTTCAGTCTGAATGTGTCCCTAGGTCTGAAGTGGGTCTCTTGTAGACAGCATGTAGATGGGTCGACCTTGTTTTTGTATCCATTCAGCAAGCCTGTGTCTTTTGGTTGGAGCATTTAATCCATTCACGTTTAAGGTAATTATCGATATGTATGTTCCTATGACCATTTTCTTAATTGTTTTGGGTTTTTTTTTGTAGGTCCTTTTCTTCTCTTGTGTTTCCCACCTAGAGAAGTTTCTTCAGCATTTGTTGTAGAGCTGGTTTGGTGGTGCTGAATTCTGTTATCTTTTGCTTGTCTGTAAAGCTTTTGATTTCTCCATCGAATCTGAATGAGATCCTTGCCGGGTAGAGTAATCTTGGTTGTAGTTTCTTCCCTTTCATCACTTTAAGTATATCATGCCACTCCCTTCTGGCTTGTAGAGTTTCTGCTGAGAAATCAGCTGTTAACCTTATGGGAGTTCCCTTGTATGTTATTTGTCGTTTTTCCCTTGCTGCTTTTAATAATTTTTCTTTGTCTTTAATTTTTGCCAATTTGATTACTATGTGTCTCGGCATGTTTCTCCTTGGGTTTATCCTGTATGGGACTCTCCGCGCTTCCTGGACTTGGCTGGCTATTTCCTTTCCCATGTTAGGGAAGTTTTTTACTATAATCTCTTCAGATATTTTCTCTGGTCCTTTCTCTTTCTCTTCTCCTTCTGGGACCCCTATAGTGTGAACGTTGTTGCGTTTAATGTTGTCCCAGAGGTCTCTTAGGCTGTCTTCATTTCTTTTCATTCTTTTTTCTTTATTCTGTTCCGCAGCAGTGAATTCCACCATTCCGTCTTCCAGGTCACTTATCCGTTCTTCTGCCTCAGTTATTCTGCAACTGATTCCTTCTAGTGTAGTTTTCATTTCAGTTATTGTATTGTTCATCTCTGTTTGTTTGTTCTTTAATTCTTCTAGGTCTTTGTTAAACATTTCTTGCATCTTCTCGATCTTTGCCTCCATTCTTTTTCCGAGGTCCTGGATCATCTTCACTATCATTATTCTGAATTCTTTTTCTGGAAGGTTGCCTATCTCCACTTCATTTAATTGTTTTTCTGGGGTTTTATCTTGTTCCTTCATCTGGTACACAGCCCTGTGCCTTTTCATCTTGTCAGTCTTTCTGTGAATGTGGTTTTTGTTCCACCGGCTGCAGGACTGTAGTTCTTCTTGCTTCTGCTGTCTGCCCTGTGGTGGATGAGGCTATCTAAGAGGCTTGTGCAAGTTTCCTGATGGGAGGGAGTGGTGGTTGGTAGAGCTGATTGTTGCTGTTTGGCCAGAGCTCAGTAAAACTTTAATCTGCTTGACTGCTGATGGTTGGGGCTGCGTTCCCTTCCTTTTGGTTGTTTGGCCTGAGGCAACCCAACGCTGGAGCCTACCTGGGCTCTTTGATGGGGCTAATGACAGACTCTGGGAGGGCTCCCGCCAAGGAGTACTTCCCAGAACTTCTGCTGACAGTGTCCTTGTCCCCATGGTGAGCCACAGCCACCCCTCGCCTCTGCAGTAGACCCTCCAACACTAGCAGGTAGGTCTGGTTCAGTCTCCACTGGGGTCACTGCTCCTTCCCCTGAGTCCTGATGCGCACACTACTTTGTGTGTGCCCTCCAAGAGTGGAGTCTGTTTCCCCCAGTCCTGTCAAAGTCCTGCAATCAAATCCCGCTAGCCTTCAAAGTCTGACTCTCTAGGAATTCCTCCTCCCGTTGCCGGACCCCCACGTTGGGAAGCCTGACGAGGGGCTCAGAACCTTCACTCCAGTGGGTGGACCTCTGTGATATAAGTGTTCTCCAGTCTGTGAGTCACCCACCCAGCAGTTATGGAATTTGATCTTACTGTGATTGCACCCCTCCTGCCATCTCATTGTGGCTTCTCCTTTGTCTTTGGATGTGGGGTATCCTTTTTGGTGAGTTCCAGTGTCTTCCTGTTGATGATTGTCCAGCAGCTAGTTGTGATTCTGGTGTTCTCACAAGAGAGAGTGAGAGAATGTCCTTCTACTCCGCCATCTTGCCTCCTTCTCCAGTAGTATCTTTTGAAGCACAAAAGTTTTTAAGTTTTATGAAGTCCATTTCATCCACTTTTTCTTTTGTTGCTCATACTTTTAGTGTCAAATCTAAGAATACATGCCAAGTCTGAGGTCATGAAAGTATACACCTATATTTTCTTCTAAAAGTTTTATGGGTCTAACTCTTATATTTAGGTCATTGATCTATTTTGAGTTAATTTTTGTGTATGATGTGAGGTGGGGTTCTACTTCATTCTTTTGTATGTGGTTATTCAGTTGTCCCAGCACCATTTGTTGAAGGGACTGTTCTTTCTGCATTGAGTTGTCCTAGCACCCTTGTCATAAATCAGTTGGCCAGATGCTCAACACACTAATTATTAGAGAAATGCAAATCAAAACTACGGTGAGGTATCACCTGACACTGGTTAGAATGGCCATCATCAAAAAGTCTACAAATAAATGCTGGAGAGGGTGTGGAAAAAAGGGAACCCTCCTACACTGTTGGTGGGAATGTAAATTGATACAGCCACTATGGAGAACAGTATGGAGGTTCCTTAAAAAACTAAAAATAGAGTTACCATATTATCTAGCAGTCTCACTCCTGGGCATATATCCAGAAAAGCTGAAAACTAATTCAAAAAGATACATTCACCGCAGTGTTCATAGTAACTCTATTTACAGTAGCCAAGACATGGAAGCAACCTAAATGTCCTTCAACAGGTGAGTGGATAATATATATATATTGGATATATATCTTATATATATATAGAGAGAGTGGATATATATATATATATATGTATACACACACATGTATACACACACACATATACAATGGAATGTTACTCAGCTTTAAAAAAGAATGAAATAATGCCATTTGCAGCAACATGGATGGACCTAGAGATTATCATATTAAGTGAAGTAGTAAGTAAGACAGAAAGACAAGTATATGATATCACTTATATGTGGAATCTAAAAAAATGATACAAATCAACTTATTTACAAAATAGAAATAGACTCACAGGCATAGAAAAACAAATGTATGGTTACCAAAGGGGAAAAGGGTGGGGAGGGATAAATTAGGAGTTTGGGATTAACAGATAGACACTACTATGTAAAAAAAATAGATAAACGACAAGAACCTACTATATAGCACAGGGAACTATATTCAATATCTTGTAATAACCTATAATGGAAAAAAATCTGTAAAAGAATATATGTATATAAGTATAACTGAATCATTTTGCTGTACACCTGAAACTAACACAACATTTTAAATCAACTATACTTCAGTTTTGTTTTTTTTTTCGGTACGCGGGCCTCTTACTGTTGTGGCCTCTCCCGTTGCGGAGCACAGGCTCCGGACGCGCAGGCTCAGCGGCCATGGCTCACGGGCCCAGCCGCTCCGCGGCATGTGGGATCTTCCCGGACCGGGGCACGATCCCGCGTCCCCTGCATCGGCAGGTGGATTCTCAACCACTGCGCCACCAGGGAAGCCCTATACTTCAGTTTTAAAAAAAGGAAAAAAAATCAATTGGCCATACATTATGCTAAGTATAATACGTCAGACAGAGAAAGACAAATGCTATATGATGTCACTTACATGTGGAATCTAAAAAGTATTGGGTTGGCCAAAAAGTTCCTTTGGGTTTTCTGTAAGATGTTATGGAACAACCTGAACGAATTTTTTGGGCAACACAATACTACAAACTAGAGAATATAACAAAAAAGAAGCAAACTCACAGATATAGAGAGCAAGCTAGTGGTTACCAGTGGACGGGGGGCGGGGGGGGCAGTATAGGGACGGAGGAGTGGGAGGTACAAAGTATTGGGTGAAAGATAAGCTACAAGAATGTATTATACCATATGAGGAATGTAGCCAATATTTTGTAATAACTGTAAATGGAGTGTAACCTTTAAAAATTGTATTAAAAAAATCGTCCATAGATGTTTTGGGTTTATTTCTGGACTCACAGTTCTGTTTGTTTCATTAGTTTATATGTCTTTCCTTGTGCCAATACCACACTGTTCTGATTACTGTCATTTCATAGTAAGTTTTGAATTGTGAAGTGTGAGTCCTCCTCCTTCATTTTTCATTTTCAATATTATTTTGGCTGTTCCAAGCCCCTTTCAGTTACATATAAATTTGAGGATTGGTCTTTCCATTTATGCAGAAAAAGCTATTGAAATTTTGGTAGAGATTGTATTGACTCTGTTTATTGCTTTGTGGAGTATTGCAGTGTTAACAATATTAAAGTCTTCCAATTCATGAACAAGGGAAGTCTCTTACAATTTATTTAGGTTTTCTTTAATTTCTTTCAGCAAAATTTTGTAGTTTTTAGTGTGCAAGTATTTTTGGTTAAACTTATTCCTAAATGTTATATTCTTTTGGAGGCTATTGTAAATAGAATTTTCTTAGTTTCCTTTTTTGATTGTTCATTGCAGCACATAGAAGCACAACTGAATTTTATGTGTTGATCTTCTACCCTGCAACTTTCCTGAATTTGTTTTTTAGCTCTAGTTGTGTTTTGTGGATTCTGTGAGATTTTCTATATATAGAATCATGTCATCAGCAAATAGAGATAGTTTTACCTCTTCCTTTCCGAATTGGATGCTTTCTATTTCTTTTTATTGCCTAATTGCTGGCTAGGACTTTCCAGTACAATGTTGAATAGCAGTGGTGAAAGCAGGCATTTTTGTCTTGTTCCTGATTTGGGGGGGAAAGCCTTCTGTTTTTCATCATTAAGTATGATGTTAGCTGTGGGTTTTTCATAAACACCCTTGATCATTTATTTTAAGGACTTCCCTTGTATTCCTAGTTTGCTGAGTTGTTTTTTTTTTTTTTTCATCATGATAGGGTATTGAATTCTGTCAAATACCTTTTCTGTGTTAATTCAGATGATTGTGTGGTTTTTTCTTTCATTCTGGTAATGTGGTAATTGATTTTTGTTTGTTGAACCACTCTTACATTCCTGGGAAAAATTCCATTTGGTCCTTTTAATGTGGTGTTAGATTTGGTTAGTATTTTGTTGAGAATTTTTGCATCTATATTTATAAGAGATATTGGCCTGTAGTTTTCTTGTCTTGTTTTGGTTATCAGGGTAAAACTGGGCTTGTAGAATGTTCGGAAGTGTTCTCTACTCTTCTGTTTTTTGGAAGAGTTTGAGAAGGATTGCTGTTAATTCTTATCTAAATGTTTGGTAGAAGCCATGTTGTCCTGGACTTCTTTTGTTGGGAGATTTTTTGGCTACTCATTCAATCTCTTTACTTGATATAGGTCTCTTGAGATTTTCTGTTTCTTCTGAGTCATTTTTGGTAATTTGTGTGTTTGTAAGAATTTGCCCATTTCTTGTAGATTGTCTAAGCTGGTGGTATGCAGTTGTTCATAGTATTCTCGTACATATTTCTACCAATACCAGTTATAACACATCCTAACGGAGTACACTTAGGTTGTACTAAACTATTTTCTCAACTTTGAAAATATTCTTGCCTGAAGTTGTGCCATGTAAACTATTCATAGAAGGCTAATTTTTCAGTTTAAACTCTGCATTGAGTCTTCAAGTAAATAATAATTAAGTAAAATCAGTAACATTTGGTTACACAGCAGGAGCCAAGGAAAACCTTGAAACCTTTTGCCTTGTTTTGTAATTGCCTCTTGATGTTGCTACCAGTGTCCTTAATTTTTCAACCAACCATCCTTGCTGTTAGTCTTTACTAGTTTATTTTCTCTGAAGTTTCTTCAGTTGCTGCAGTCAGACACAATTTAAGTAAATCACCATTAGTAAGTGGCTTTCTTTGCTTGCCTAACAGACGAGCCATTCAGAAACTTTCTTTGGTTGCAGCCTCATTTTAATTTTTTCTTCTTCTGAAGAAATCCTGCTGTGATAAGGAATTCTGTTTTTTCTCATTTTTTCTCTTGTTTTCCTGTGAGTTGGGAGTATTTGATGAATGCTTGCTGGTAATGCTGATGTATAAGGTATTCTTATAGCACAGCCATAATGTTATTGCGCAATAAACATAATTCTTTGCCATCTAATTTGATAAGAAGATAACACACTCTCCTGTGCCTTAAAAGCATGACATTCAGTTTGAAGTCCACTTTTCTCTTTCCTGTTTTTTAGTGATAGGTATGTACCAGTAAGTTTTTAAAAATGTTGCAATACATCAATATGCTTTGCACTCAGAATGCACATAGAACGGTGGCACTGCAGTTTGTTAGTGCACCAAGTAACAGTGGGAAGCATTATCTCTCACAGCTACTCAGCTCTACTTTTGTTCCATGAAAGTAACCATAGGTTGTATATAAATGAATGAGCATGGTTATATTCCAATAAAACTTCATTTGTGGACAGCAGAATTTGAATTTCACATTATTTTGTGTCATTAAACAGTACTATTTTGATTTTTTCCAACCATTTAAAAACCATTCTTAGCTTGTAGCCTGTGCAGAAACAGGTGGTAGGCCAGGTTTGGCCTGTGGGCTATATTTTACCAACCCCTGCTTTACAGTTTAAGCAAATAACGTTTGTAGGCAACCTGTGTTGCTCAGATTACTGCATGCTTGCCTGGAGCCCCCTGGTGGCTGAAGGAGGCAAATACGTCTCGATATGGTCAAATTCCTGAAGCACCATGAATTTGAGAATTCTAGAGTTGGAAATCTAGATGTAGGACTGTTTATCATAGTGAGATTGTAGTAGCCGCTCATATCATTTCCAGAGCTTGGACTTTGGTGACATTTTGGAAAAAGATAAAACAGCACTCCCCCAAATTTTGTATGCAAATCTCTGCAGTGCTTTAAGACATCATTCTGATATAGAATGTTTCTTCATCTACAGTTTACTTGGGGGAAGGGTGTGGATTTCAGCATTATTCAACACAAAATGGCATTGGTACAATAATTACATTTTAATGAAACTATATTTTCCAAGGGTGACTTTCTTCCCTTCTCCCCCACCCTTTTTCCCCGCCTCAAAGGGTTGAAGTTTAATAAATTGATAATGTTTGCTACTTTATCAAGTACATTTCTTTTTTAAAAAATGAATTAATTAATTTTGGGCTGCATTGTGTCTTCATTGCTGTGTGCAGGCTTTTCTCTAGTTGCAACGAGTGGGGGCTATCCTTCGTTGCAGTGCATGGGCTTCTCATTGCAGTGGCTTCTCTTGTTGCAGGGCACAGGCTCTATGTGCACGGGCTTCAGTAGTTGTAGCACGTGGGCTTCAGTAGCTGTGGTTCACAGGCTCTAGAGCACAGGCTCAGTCATTGTGGCACACGGGCTTAGTTGCTCCGTGGCATGTGGGATCTTCCCGGACCAGGGCTCAAACCCATGTCCCCTGCATTGGCAGGCAGATTCTTAACTACTGCATCACCAGGGAAGTCCTCATTTTAAACTCTGGATCCAAAAAATGAAACCTTCCTGTTCTGGTCAATCCCAGATTTACTATATATTTCTGAATGAAATTATCCTCAAATATAATAAGAGATCATGCATTTCCTTTTTAAAACGTTGACAGTTTATATTATCCTTAGAATAAAATTTAAACTCCTTACCATGATCCTTCTAGGTTTTTGCTTCTTTCAGTTTTCCCCCTTCAGTTGTTAGCTGTTGCCATAGTTGGCCTTTCACTTCTTCAAAGAAGCCAAGGTCTTATCTGACTCAGTGTTTGCTTTTACTGTCCCCCGGTGTTGGAGCTCTTATACCCATGCCTCTCCACCCCCACCTCCCTTTTCTTTGCTTGCTGGTTCCTATGCTGCCTTCTCAGAAAGGCCATCCCTGTACTCTCTTTAAAATAGGTTCCTTCTTTAGTGTCTTTCCCACCACTTAGTAATACTTACAATTTTTAATTTTTGTTTTTGTCGATCTTCTCTTAGACTGTACACTTGATGAGGGCAAGGACCATGCATGTCTTATTTATACCTAGCATCTAGAACAATTCCTAGAAAATACTAATCATATTATAAATAGTTGTTGAATGAATGAATACTTTCTTTACTTGGATTCTGGTATGCCACACTCTTTTGGTTCTTCCATTTCACTGACTGTCTCTTCTCCTTATCCATTCTTTTTTGTCTCCCTGTCGCTAAAGTTTGGAATCCTCTATGCCTCAGTTGCCTGCTTTCTTCTTCTTTTTTTAAATAGATCTTCATTGGAGTATAATTGCTTCACAATACTGTATTAGGTCCTGTTGTACGCCAAAGTGAATCAGCCATATGCATACATATATCCCCTCCCTCTTGAGCCTCCATCCCATCCTCCCTATCCCATCCCTCAAGGTCATCGCAAAGCACCGAGCTGATCTCCCTGTGGCCTGCTTTCTTCTATCTCTATCTCTATCTAAACTCACTCCCTAGTCATCTCTTCTGGTCTTATGGCTTCAAATATTATCTATCTGTACATTCATAAGACTCCCAAATTTACATGGCCAGGCTGAGCACCTGCGAAATGGCAAAATGGGAATACAGAAAGAAACTGGTTAATGACTTCGTTGAACTGAAGAAATAACACCTACACTGGAGATGTTCTACCTTTGGACCTGGTGTTATTGTTGGATGAAAAATACTGCCCCTCCCTCTCAGCTACTTTGAGTTCAGTTTTCTGTTCTTTGCAGCCTACAAACATCATATTTCATACAGAACCATTTTAGTCCTAAATTACACTAAATTTTAAAATAACGTCTTGGTTGAAGAAACTATCTTATGTCCCTCCAATGTTGCAAATTAAAACAAGTCTTCTGGAACAAATGTCTCTATATATTAGGAGTGCTAAAAATGTGTGTGCCCTGTCATCTAGTAACTCTGCCCTTAATTTATCCTTGAAGATTACTTCAAAAAAAGATAAAAAGCTATAGGTATAGTAGATGTTCAATACTACATTATTTATAAGAGTAAAAAGTAGGAAATAACTATGGTCATTGACTTTTGACATTTTATATGGCCTTGAAAATTGTTTAGAAACTTTATAAAGCCCAATATAATATGAAAAAATTGAAAGACCAAGTTGTATGTTAAATAGGCAAAACAAATATTTCTAGGCTGTTAGAAGTCAGTATAGTGGTTACTTTTGTGGGAGAGGTAATAACTTGGAAGGGAGCCAAAGGGGGACTTCTGAGATGTTCCTTTTTTTTTGAAGTATAGTTGATTTACAGTGTTGTATTAGTTTCTGGTGTACATCAAGGGGATTCAGATATGTATGTATGCGTGTGTATATATATATATATTCTTTTTCAGATTCTTTTCCATTGTAGTTTATTACAGGATATTCAATATAACTTCCTGTGCCATACAGTAGGACCTTGTTGTTTATCTACTTTTTATATAGTAGTTTGTATCTGCTAATCCCAAACTCCTAATTTATCCCTCTTCCTGTGTTCTTTTTTTTAAAGGGAGCTATTACAGGTTGTGTATGTTTGTGACAGTTTACCCAAACTATATACTTATGATATGTGTACTTTTGTGTATATACCTTGTCCTTTAATAAAAGGTTTTAAAGAAAACCCAAAACTGTTATGGTCACAACTGTATAAAATATATACCCGTGTAGATGAGGACATACATGAAAATGTTAAATGTGAGGTGATAGCACTTGTTTACAATTTTTTGGTGATTTTTTTTACAGTCAGATAAGAAACAAATTTTTTAACTTTTAAAAACTTTTAATTGTGAAAAATATACATATTATGTTCATTATATATTTATTACAGCTTTATTGAGATATAATTTACATACCGTACAATTCACCCTTTTAGAGTTTACAATTTAGGGGGTTTTAGTTTATTCACAGAATAGTGCAACCATTATCACAGTCACTGTTACAACATTTTCATCACCCTAGAAAGAAACCCAATACCCATTAACAGTCACTCCCCATTTTCCCCCAAACCTCTTCATTTTGTTGTTTATTTATTTATTATTATTTATTTTGTGGTACGCGGGCCTCTCACTGTTGTGGCCTCTACCGTTGCGGAGCACAGGCTCCGGACGCACAGGCTCAGCGGCCATGGCTCACGGGCCTAGCCGCTTCGCAGCATGTGGTATCTTCCCAGACCAGGGCACGAACCTGCGTCCCCTGCATCGGCAGGTGGACTCTCAACCACTGCGCCACCAGGGAAGCCCTATTTATTTATTTTTAAAATAAATTTATTTATTTATTTATTTAGGGCTGCGTTGGGTCTTTGCTGCCCATGGGCTTTCTACTCTTCATTGTGGTGTATGGGCTTGTCATTGCGATGGCTTCTCTTGTGGAGCACGGGCTCTAGGCGTGCGGGCTTCAGTAGTTGCAGCACGCAGGCTTGGTAGTTGCGGCTCACGGGCTTGGTTGCTCCGCGGCATGTGGGATCTTCCCGGACCAGGGTTCAAACCTGTGTCCCCTGCATTGGCAGGCAGATTCTTAACCACTGTGCCAGCAGTGAAGTCCTTGTTGTTTATTTTTAATAGCTTTTCCCTTCAGCTTTTTTCCCCCTTTTTTTCAATAAATTTGTTTATTTTTATTTTTGGCTGTCTTGGGGTCTTCGTTGCTGTGCGTGGGCTTTCTCTAGTTGCAGCGAGCGGGAGCTACTCTTCGTTGCCGTACGTGGGCTTCCCATTGAGGTGGTTTCTCTTGTGGAGCATGGGCTCCAGGCAGGCGGGCTTCAGTAGTTGTGGCATGCGGGCTCAGTACTTGTGGCTCGTGGGCTCTCTAGAGCGCTGGCTCAGTAGTTGTGGCTCACAGGCTTAGTTGCTCCGCGGCATATGGGATCTTCCTGGACCAGGGCTTGAACCCATGTCCCCTGCATTGGCAGGAGGATTCCACTGTGCCACCAGGGGAAACCCCCTTCAACTTTTTCTCTAAGTCACAGATGGGTTTTCTTCTTTGGAGTTCTGATTTCCTTCTTCTCTTGATTCAGTAAGTGGGGTGAGAGAGTGGAGTGAGTGGTATACTTAGAAAGGTGTTTCAAGTTATTAGGAAATATTTCAGAATTAAAAAAAAAATAAGGTATGTATTGGGTTCTTGCTAAATATTAGTCATTGTGTTAGGTTGCTTGCCTTAAAATGGTCCTGTGCATTTCAGGTAATACTCTACTCATACCCTTCCAGTTTTATAGAAAAAAGTGCCTCAGAAAACTGAGGTTCAAGCAGGTTAAATAACTTGTCCATGTTCACACAGTGGTGGAAAGGCAGAGCCAGGGTTTAAACCTAGGGGGTTTTGTTTTGTTGTTTTAATATATGTAAGAACTCTTTACTGAGTATGTTCACTAACAACAGAACATCTTAAAAGCTCAAAAATCTAGGTCCTAGGAGGTAGTTAAATTATAAGATGCTGGCTAATGACACCACCAAGAGTCTAAAGACATGTGTTTTTTATTTTCCACTGGTACTTATGTGATTAAATACTGTGATCTACTTGAGTACTTTTGAGAAGAGGCTACAGATTTGTGCTTCTCTTTGTTGTATCTATGAACAGTTTTGTCTTTGGTTTCCCAGTGATGATCTCTTTGGAAAAGTGAAGGTGTTCAACCAGCACCTTGTATGAGGGGTTAGTACTACTTCTGCCTCTGTGAAAATGGAAAATAATCGCTCCTTCCTAAAAGTGAAGTTGCAAAAATACCCTTATTGCTGCAGGTGCTCTCAGTAGGTAATTTGGCAGGACTTGTTTAGTGTTAAATACTCTAGCAAGGCGTACATTTTAAAAGTTCTGCCTTTATGAGGATTACTTTAACAATTAATCAATAGTTAAAAGACCCGTTGAGTTATTTTCTAGTTGAGGTAAAGGATCCAGTGGGGTCATGTGGCTTTTGTAACCTGGTTTGCCATGACCAAAGATATGAATTCTTGATTGTGTGACTGTGAAGGGAAAGCTCTTTCTGTTCATCATAAACATTTCCTGAATTTTATTGCAAGGAAACTGAGGCCTTGGAGAGGTTAAAATATGTGCAGCTCACTACTAATGGCAGAGGTAGGCTAGTGTCTAGGTCTCCTGAATTTCAGTCTGTAATACTTTGCATTAATAAACTAGTGTGTATGCTTATAATTAAAAACCTGTCAAAGACTCTGCTTTATCCTTTACTCCATTTTAACCTGCAGACACCAGATGAGGCTGAACTTATATGATCATATCATTACATAATTCTGTATTTTATAGAATTATGGATATGATTATTTCTTTTAGAGAAGCATTTATTGATACTTTTTTTTTCTTTTTTTTTTTTTTTTTTTGGGGGGGGGTACGCGGGCCTCTCACTGCTGTGGCCTATCCCGTTGTGGAGCACAGGCTCCGGATGCGCAGGCTCAGTGGCCATGGCTCACGGGCCCAGCCACTCCACGGCATGTGGGATCTTCCCGGACCGGGGCACGAACCCGTGTCCCCTGCATCGGCAGGTGGACTCTCAACCACTGCACCACCAGGGAAGCCCTAGAGAAGCATTCATTGTTTTCAGATTCTTATTTTAGAAAATACAGAAATACCAAAAAAGGGAAAAAATTAAATATGTGATAATTATGTATATCTGCAGAAATCATCAGATACATTAAAACACACACACAGGGCTTCCCTGGTGCCAGCACAGTGGTTGAGAGTCCTCCTGCCGATGCAGGGGACACGGGTTCGTCCCCGGTCCTGGAGGATCCCGCAAGCCGTGGAGCGGCTGGGCCCTTGAGCCATGGCCGCTGGGCCTGCGCGTCCAGAGCCTGTGCTCTGCAACGGGAGAGGCCACAGCAGTGAGAGGCCCGCGTACCACAAAAAAACAAAAAAACACACATACACACACCACTCTTCAGTGGAGCTAATGTACATTTTATGTCCCACTTTCTTCCTCTCAAGATTATTATTATTTACGTTCTCATCTAGTAATTTATACATCTAAGATTTCTAATTTCTTGTTTTGTTAATTTTTTTTCTTTTTTGCTCCCCCCAACCCCCATAGATCTTGACCCAGATGATTGTGCATCCATTTACATCTTTAATGTAGATCCACCTCCATCTACTTTAAACTCACCACTTTGCTTACCACATCATGGATTACCGTCTCACTCTTCTGTTTTGTCACCATCGTTTCAGCTCCAAGGCCACAAAAACTATGAAGGAACTTGTGAAATTCCTGAATCTAAATACAGCCCATTAGGTGGTCCCAAACCCTTTGAGTGCCCAAGTATTCAAATTACATCCATCTCTCCTAACTGTCATCAAGAAATTGATGCTCATGAAGATGACCTACACATAAATGACCCAGAAAGGGAATATTTGGAAAGGCCTTCTAGAGATCATCTCTATCTTCCTCTTGAGCCATCCTACCGGGAGTCTTCCCTTAGTCCTAGTCCTGCCAGCAGCATCTCTTCTAGGAGCTGGTTCTCAGATGCGTCTTCTTGTGAATCTCTTTCTCATATTTATGATGATGTGGATTCGGAGTTGAATGAAGCTGCTGCCCGATTTACTCTCGGATCCCCTCTGACTTCTCCTGGTGGCTCCCCAGGAGGCTGCCCTGGAGAAGAGTCCTGGAATCAACAGTATGGACTTGGACACTCCTTGTCACCTAGGCAATCTCCTTGCCACTCTCCTAGATCTAGTGTCACTGATGAGAATTGGCTGAGCCCCAGGCCAGCCTCAGGACCCTCATCAAGGCCTACTTCCCCTTGTGGGAAACGGCGGCACTCTAGTGCTGAGGTTTGTTATGCTGGGTCCCTTTCGCCTCATCACTCACCTGTTCCTTCTCCTGGTCACTCCCCCAGGGGAAGTGTAACAGAAGATACCTGGCTCAATGCTTCTGTCCAGGGTGGATCAGGCCTTGGCCCTGCACTTTTTCCATTTCAGTACTGTGTAGAGACTGATATTCCTCTGAAAACAAGGAAGACTTCTGAAGATCAAGCTACTGTACTACCAGGAAAATTAGAGCTCTGTTCAGATGACCAAGGGAATCTTTCACCATCCCGGGAAACTTCAATAGATGATGGCCTTGGATCTCAGTATCCTTTAAAGAAAGATTCATCTGGTGACCAATTTCTTTCAGTTCCTTCACCCTTTACCTGGAGCAAACCAAAGCCTGGTCATACCCCTATATTTCGGTGAGTTGATGGAAATAGATGATGGTCATTTTTCATGTTTATGTGTTATTGGTGGCATGTAACTACATTATCTATATAGAATTATTTGACTGTTTTTCTTCCTCCTCCTTTTTTTTTCAGTTTCTTCCAGACAAAGTCCACATTTATTTTCCTTTTAGTCTTAAAAGTGTCTTTAGATAGGCTAAAGTTATAATTTTAAAAGTATAATGAATTGTAGATAATAGTAAATTAATTACATTTAAGAATCCCTAGAAGGAATTTTCTTATCCACAAAAGCTTCTTGTAAAAGATTATCGTATGAATTAAATTACTAATAAAACCACTTGGGAATAGGCTTTTTATATTTTTAAGAACTCAATATACAAGTGAAATTTGCTTTTTATATTTGTAGCAAGTGTTTTTTTCCATAATTTTTTTTTTTTTGTCTTTTGACTTTATAAGTTTGTGATTTTTGGTTGTTGTAGAGGAATTTTTAAATTTTATATATTCAAGTTTGTCTTTTCCTTCATGGCTTTTGGATTTTATGTTATATTTGAAAGCCTACCCCACTCTAAAGTAACTACAAATAAAGAAATCTAACTTTCACAAGTTTCTAACAAAATTTTTATAATATATGTATGTAACATATGTAGTACTTTTATTCATAAATTATATATATATATAGTTTTTTTTTGAATCTTGAGTCCGGCTAAGGACTGGAGTGAAGACTATTGTAATGACTTTATTTTCTAAATGGCTTATCAGTTACCACAATGCCATTTATAGAATCAATCTAGTCTATAATTGATTAGAAAAGACAACTTACCATGAATTAAATCCCCACACGGAGTTGGGTCTGTTTACTTATTTTAAAATGGTTTTTTGTTGGTATGAATGTTTATTTCTGGATCTAGATCTTTAGAAAAATATAATGTGGAATTATGGTATTGAAGATTCCTTTGAGCCCATCACTTTGCATCTGAAAATTATCTTAATCTTTTTAGGGGTTTGCTTGAACAAGTGCAGAAACTCGCTGAGAGTTGATGAAGTTGAGTTGTTGCTTCAGACTAATAAAAATTAATACCTTTGAGCTTCAGAGTAGCTGGTAAAGCTAGGCTGAGGGCATTCAAGGAAGTAATGAAATGATTTAGGAATTTACTGTAGGCAAGATAGCATTTCAAAGGTAGAAGAGACCTTTAAAGTCCCATTTCACCAATCATTAAGAAGGTATTACTTTCTAATACAAATCATTCTAGGTTTGGGTCCATTAATATTTGACCTGTGGACATAGAAGTTGTTTCTTTTCTGATGCCATATTTTCAATGCTAATATATCTAAATGAACCTCTCCCCTTTAAGCTGTTTAAATTATTTTTATTGTTTTTGTAATTATATACACATATTTGAGAAAGTTACAGTTTTATGAAATGTTAGAATTTATCCTTTTAAAAAATATATATACGACACTAAAAAGTAGATAAAATTGATTTTATTCTTCAGGTTAAAGAATTATTTCTTAAACACCCACCATATCCAGTGTTATAACTTATTAAGTGAAGTTTTGTTTTTTTTATTTTATTTTTTGAATACTTTGCTTCAATGATCATGGGAAGAAATGTTGGTACAAGTAATTTGAATCATTGCTTGACAATACTAGTGTGGTGAAATGCATCTTTGTGTGTTTTGTTTATAGCACATCTTCATTACCTCCACTAGACTGGCCTTTACCAACTCATTTTGGACAATATGAACTGAAAATAGAAGTGCAACCTAAAACTCATCATCGAGCCCATTATGAAACTGAAGGTAGCCGAGGAGCAGTGAAAGCATCTACTGGGGGACATCCTGTTGTGAAGGTATGAGATTTTGGGGGTGTTCCTGCAGATACCATACGTCTGTTAATGATATGGTCTATTCAGTCAGGTACTGCTGAGCCCGAAGAGAGAAAATTTTCAAACCTAGAAAGCTTATATTGAGGTTTTGTGTCCTTGTTGATATAGCAGCACTTCCGCATTGAGGTTTTTTTTTTTTTGGTAGGCTAAAAGATATTCTTCCTGGACTGACTCTCCAGCTGGTGAAACTCTGGGAGAAGATTATAATGGTCAAATAGTTGTTTTTCTTATTTAAAACAAAAAATTGTGTTATGTTTATAAGTACAATACATGCTTGTTTAAAGTCCAAATAATACAGAAAAGTAGAAAGAATAAAGCAATAAAATACCTAAAATCTAAACCCCTCAGAAATAAGAAGTTGTTAACATTTGATTAACATTCCAGATAATTCTCTATGTGTATGTTTAGTGGAAGACTAGATGGATGACTAGAAAAATGCATGGATTTTTTTTAAGGATAGGATTATGTTGAACATCTTCGTAATTAAATTAATTTTTATTTGAATTTATTAGAAGAAAATAAAACTAAAGTGAAATTATTTTAATTATATAATATTCAAGTGTATAAAATATAATATGTAAGTTTTGACTCATAAGAATTGAATATTAACTTTAATTTTACTTGAATGAAACATTTAAAAAATGAAACAAATAGAACTATATGAACTACTGAATCTTAGATATTGTTCTTTACTCTAAGAGGTCCTAAAAGATCTTTCTAAGGTCAAAGAGATTAAATAAATTATTGAGAGATTGAATTTTTGTTTTAGATTTAGATGGTATAAATTGCTCCCTTCTCTGAAAAATGAAGTAATTGTCTCTCTTAAACTTCTTCCACTTGCACTACTCTCTACCTCCTGAATTTTGTTGCTTACATTATTCTTCCTTTCAGATCTATAGACATCTCCCTGCCTCATGTCCCTCCGCTCCTGTTATTTAGCTTAATCCTATATGTATTGATAGTTGGATTCAGTGATTACTACTAATTCTTTTTTATTTTTTCTTTTTCAAGTGTTTTTGTTTGTTTAAGGAGGGCTTTGGATTCTATATTCCTTGCATTCTTTCATGATTAAGAATGTTTATTTGTTGCCTTTATATACTCAAACATCAGAATGGCTATGTATAACAATCTTGATACTCATTTTTTTCTCTCAGTACTTGTCTTATGGCATTGTGTATTGTAGTGGAGAAATTAATTATATCTGAAGTAAATTTAAACTAATACAGTTTATGGGCTATCATTTCCTATACCAGCCATGCTTTGTGATTTATTGTCATTATCTAAACATGTTTTATAGTTCTTGACAAACAAACCTTTACATTTTAGGTGGGTTTTAAAATGACTTGTAGGGCTTCCCTGGTGGCGCAGTGGTTGAGAATCCGCCTGCCGATGCAGGAGACACGGGTTCGTGCCCTGGTCCAGGAAGATCCCACATGCCGCGGAGCAACTGAGCCCGTGAGCCATGGCCGCTGGGCCTGCGCGTCCGGAGCCTGTGCTCCGCAACGGGAGAGGCCACAACAGTGAGAGGCCCGCATACCGCAAAAAAAAAATAAATAAATAAAATGACTTGTAGCAAGAAATGTCAGTTCTAGAAAAAGAGATCAGATTTGTGGTTACCAGAGGCAGGGGGTTGGTGGGGGGACTGGATGAGAGTAGTCAAAAGGTACAAACTTCCAGTTATAAGATAAATAAGTAGTGGGGATGTAATGTACAACATGGTGAATGTAGTTAACACTGTTGTATGGTATATTTGAAAGTTGCTAAGAGAGTAGTTCTCATCACGAGAAAACCCCCTTCCCCGTATAACTGTATGAAGTCATGGATGTTAATTAAATTTATCATGGTAATCAGTTTGCAATATGTGTAAATAAAGTAATTATGCTGTATACCTTAAATTTACAGTGCTGTATGTCAATTATAGCTCAATAAAACTGAAAGAAAAAAAGGTCAGGAAAACTCAACATAGGAATTTTACCCTTTGTTATCAGAGTTACAGTTTGCTCTTAATGACAGCTTAATTTAGGAGATGGTTTCTTTGCTTCATTTCTTGTATCCTTTTCTCTTTTTCAAAAATTTTTAAAATTTATTTTTAAATGTTTATTATTTATTTATTTTATTTTATTTACTTTTGGCTGCGTTGTGTCTTAGTTGCAGCACGCGGGATCTTTGTTGAGGCATGCAGGATCATTTGTTGTGGCATGCGGGCTCTTCATGTCTTCTCTAGCTGTGGCATGTGGGTTTTCTCTTCTCTAGTTGTGACGCTCAGGCTGCAGGGCACTTCGGCTCTGTAGTTGTGGTGCGCGGGTTCCAGAGCTCGTGGGCTCTGTGGTTTGCCGCACACGGGCTCTAGTTGAGGTGCGCAAGCTCAGTAGTTGTGGCACGCGGGCTTAGTTGCCCCATGACCTGTGGAATCTTAGTTCCCTGACCAGGGATCGAACCAGAGTCCCCTGCATTGTAAGGTGGATTCTTTACCCCTGGACCACCAGGGAAGGCCCCACCCCACCTTTGTTTATAAACGGCTGCACCAAGCAGCTTGTGAGGTCTTAGTTGCTGGACCAGGGATTGAACCCAGGCTCTGGCAGTGAAAGCGCAGAGTCCTAACCACTGGACTGCCAGGGAATTCCCCATTTCTTGTATTTTTGCCTTTTGAAAGAAGTTATTTACAAGTGCTTAAATGAACAAAATCTTTTGGGAGTACAAGTGATTTATTTCCACAGTATTCCTTTAAATAAAAACTGATTCCCTGGATCCCGTTCTAGGTCCCAACACTCCCTCCCCTGCCCCGCACCCCCGCCACGGGTCCCCTACCCCTTTGGGTGGTCCCCGCGTGTCCCACCCACCGTCGGGCGAGCCAGTCACGCCCCTGAACTCCACATTGACCTAGAGGGGTCATGAGCATCCGGCTCCTGGCCCACGTGTGTCCCGTGGGCTCGGGCCAGACAGACCCTTCCCCTCCAACACACCTCGCTCCCCTGTCCTGAAGGCTGCAACCCTGTGACCCTCAAAGGATTTGGATTACATCTTAATGCCCTCAACACCCCTGTCTGTGTCTATAATTAATAGGATGAGTCCCAATCCTTCCTGAGAAGGTTGGGGGCTGGGGCAGCACGAAGTCTTGAAAAGGCCAACTTCACTCCGGTTCCCACAGTCTCAGCTCTGCTCCATTCCACACACAACCCTTTTCCGTGGTTCCCCAGACTGAGTATCTATATACCTCCCTTAATCAACCATTCCTGATGCCCTTTAATTCTCAGCTCTCCCCTTTTGGTCGATCCTCTTCTAACCTTGTCTTCTCCCTCTTCCTCCTGATTCAGCCTACTCATTTCTCTCTATTTGGAAAAAAGAAAAAAAGAAGGGCCAGAAAAAACAAAACAAATCAAAACAAAAAACTGATTCCCTGCCAGAAAAAGCAGGGCTGGGGAGGGGGAATTCCCTGGCAGTCTGGTGGTTAGGACTCAGTTCCCCCACTGCCAGGGCTCCCTGCTTAAGGGGAGACTAACACTTTTTTTCTAACTTGTTTCTTTAGAAATTATTCATTATACTTGAAATTATTTACTTAACCAGAGTATGTCTGGAGGTTAATGTTTCTTTTTCCGTCTTCTCCACTACCTATGATGCTCCCTTTCAAATTGAGATTCTTCCTTCCTGCAAGAAAAATTTTCTACATTATATATCTATATATTTTCTGTTCCATATGTTTTATCTTTACTTCAGAGACTCCAGTTACTGTTCAGATGTTGACTTCTTTGTCTGTCCTCCATATCTATGTTCTGTTCTCGGGGTACTTTAATGTCTTTTTTTTTTTTTTTAAATAAATCTATTTATTTATTTTTGGCTGCATTGGGTCTTCATTGCTGCCCGTGGGCTTTCTCTAGTTGCGGCAAGTGGGGGCTGCTCTTCGTTGCGGTGCGCAGGCTTCTTATTGCAGTGGCTTCTCTTGTTGTGGAGCACGGGCTCTATGCATGTGGGCTTCTGTAGTTGTGACTTGCGGGCTCTAGAGCACAGGCTCAGTAGTTGTGGTCCATGGGCTTAGTTGCTCCGCGGCATGTGGGATCTTCCCAGACCAGGGCTCGAACCCGTGTCCCCTGCATTGGCAGGCGGATTCTTAACCACTGCGCCACCAGGGAAGCCCCCGGCGATTGTGTTGTTTTGTGTTTTGAATTTTAAATTGGTTCCTTGGCTCCACTTACCATTCATTTGATATTTTATCATTATATTTGGTCTCATGATTTATTGAATTTATGTTCTTGAATCTTTTAGTGTGGAGCATTCACCAGCAGTCAATTTCTGGGTTCTGTTTCCTTTGTGTGTGTGTTGAGGGGAGGTTTTGTTTTCATTTTTATTGTATTTTCAACTGTCTTTTGCATAATTTCTTACTTTTTTCCTTAAATAAAAACAAAAACAAAACATGTATATTATGGTTGCCTAATTGCCTTGTCTTTTCCTCCCATTTTGTTTGAGAGCTTTGGTCTATAGCCTCAGGCGATTGGGGTAAAGAGGTAGAGAATTAGTTTAGGATGGGCCTTGTTGGGTTTGGCTCAAGAGAGTGAACAATATCATGTATGTGGCCCACTCCCAGTATTTTAGTTTGTATCATATTTTCATGAGCTTTGCTTGTTCCTCTTGTACAACGCAGAGTTCTGGAATATGTAAGCACTCCTGACCTTTTTTGCCTCTGCCAAAGGCCCTGGAGCAGAATGTAGATTCTTTTCTTCTTGAGGCAGAGTTTTTTCTTGACTTGCCTCAGAGTTGCCTACTTAGAACGTTGATCTACTTTTTTCTACAAATTATTTAGCATTCTCTGCTATTTTCTTTTCCCACTTTATTACTTTTATTCCATTAATTTACTCTTTAATTTTATTTGCTCACTTTTCCTATTACTGTTCCTGGTGAGTGAAGGTATGGATTGGTTAGCAGCTCTGCCACATTGCATCTGTTTCAAAGTCCTCACCACCCCCTTGCCCTTTTGAAGTTTATAGCTCAAAGTTGTTCTTTGTTTGGTTATTACTGGTAGATTTTTGGCTGTTTCCTACCCCCCACACATATACACTTTGTTTATTTTGTTAGGTATTAGGGGAAGAAGATTGTGATACTACTTCGTTTCATTGTCTTTATACAGAAGTTCTTTTTCTTTTTCTAATATCAAGAGGAAAATAAGCTTTATATGATGAGAGCAGGTCATGCCAAATTGAATATGAAACATTCCTGATTGTACATACTCTACCACACTTGCAGAGCTGTATTCTTTGTATGGAACACTCTACTTGTGCATGCCCACTTCTGAGACCACATTTTTTCCACCAGCAGAGGTGGCCCCTCTCCAGAAACTAAGAAGAATATTTGTAAGATTGCTACACTATTCTGAGTTTTTTTTTATTTTTAAATTTTATTTTATTTTATTTTTTATACAGCAGGGCCTTGTTAGTCATCAATTTTATACCCATCAGTGTATACATGTCAATCCCAATCACCCAGTTCATCACACCACCACCCGCCTCCACCCCGCTGCTTTCCCTGCTTGGTGTCCATACGTTTGTTCTCTACATCTGTGTCTCAATTTCTGCCCTGCAAACTGGTTGATCTGTACCATTTTTCTAGGTTCCACATATATGCATTAATATACGATATTTGTTTTTCTCATTCTGACTTAACTTCACTCTGTATGACAGTCTCTAGATCCATCCACATCTTTACAAATGACCCAATTTCGTTCCTTTTTATGGCTGAGTAATATTCCATTGTGTATATGTACCACATCTGCTTTATCCATTTGTCTGTTGATGGACATTTAGGTTGCTTCCATATCCTGGCTATTGTAAATAGTGCTGCAGTGAACATTGGGGTGCATGCGTCTTTTTGAATTATGGTTTTCTCTGGGTATATGCCCAATAGTGGGATGGCTGGATCATATGGTGATTCTATTTTTAGTTTTTTAAGCAACCTCCATACTGTTCTCCAAAGTGGCTGTATCGATTTACATTCCCACCAACAGTGCAAGAGGGTTCCCTTTTCTCCACACCCTCTCCAGCATTTGTAGATTTTCTGATGATGCCCATTCTAACTGGTGTGAGGAGATAGCCCATTGTAGTTTTGATTTGCATTTGTCTAATAATTAGTGATGTTGAGCAGCTTTTCATGTGCTTCTTGGCCATCTGTATGTCTTCTTTAGAGAAATGTCTATTTAGGTCTTCTGCCCATTTTTGGATTGGGTTGTTTGTTTTTTTAATATTAAGCTTCATGAGCTGTTTATATATTTTGGAAATGAATCCTTTGTCCGTCGATTCATTTGCAAATATTTTATCCCATTCTGAGGGTTGTCTTTTCATCTTGTTTATGGTTTCCTTTGCTGTGCAAAAACTTTGAAGTTTCATTAGGTCCCATTTGTTTATTTTTGTTTTAATTTCCATTACTCTAGGAGGTAGATCAAAAAAGATCTTGCTGTGATTTATGTCAAATAGTGTTCTTCCTATGTTTCCTCTAAGAGTTTTATAGCGTCTGGTCTTACATTTAGGTCTCAAATCCATTTTGAGTTTATTTTTGTGTGTGGTGTTAGGGAGTGTTCTGATTTCATTCTTTTACATGTAGCTGTCCAGTTTTCCCAGCACCACTTATTGAAGAGACTGTCTTTTCTCCATTGTATATCCTTTCCTCCTTTGTCATAGATTAGTTGACCATAGGTGTGTGGGTTTATCTCCGGGCTTTCTATCTTGTTCCATTGATCTATGTTTCTGGTTTTGTGCCAGTACCATATTGTCTTGATTACTGTAGCTTTGTCTGAAGTCAGGGAGTCTGATTCCGCCCACTCCGTTTTTTTCCCCTCAAGGTTGCTTTAGCTATTCGGAGTCTTTTGTGTCTCCGTACAAATTTTAAGATTTTTTTGTTCTAGTTCTGTAAAAAATGCCATTGGTAATTTGATAGGGATTGCGTTGAATCTGTAGATTGCTTTGGGTAGTATAGTCATTTTCACAATATTGATTCTTCCAATCCAAGAACGTGGTATATCTCTCCATCTGTTAGTATCATCTTTAATTTCTTTCATCAGTGTCTTATAGTTTTCTGCATACAGGTCTTTTGTCTCCCTAGGCAGGTTTATTCCTAGGTATTTTATTCTTTTTGTTGCAGTGGTAAATGGGAGTGTTTCCTTAATTTCTCTTTCAGATTTTTCATCATTAGTGTATAGGAATGCAAGAGATTTCTGTGCATTAATTTTGTATCCTGCAACTTTACCACATTCATTGATTAGCTCTAGTAGTTTTCTGGTGGCCTCTTTAGGATTCTCTATGTATAGTATCATGTCATCTGCAAAGAGTGACAGTTTTACTTCTTCTTCTCTGATTTGGATTTGTTTCATTTCTTTTTCTTCTCTGATTGCCGTGGCTAGGACTTCCAAAACTATGCTGAATAATAGTGGTGAGAGTGGACATCCTTGTCTTGTTCCTGATCTTAGAGGAAGTGCTTTCAGTTTTTCACCATTGAGAATGATGTTTGCTTTGGGTTTGTCGTATATGGCCTTTATTATGTTGAGGTAGGTTCCCTCTATGCCCGCTTTCTGGAGAGTTTTTATCATAAATAGGTGTTGAATTTTGTCAGAAGCTTTTTCTGCATCTATTGAGATGATCATATGATTTTTATTCTTCAGTTTGTTAATATGGTGTATCACATTGATTGATTTATGTATATTGAAGAATCCTTGCATCCCTGGGATAAATCCCACTTGATCATGGTGTATGATCCTTTTAATGTGTTGCTGGATTCTGTTTGCTAGTATTTTGTTGAGGATCTTTACATCTATATTCATCAGTGATATTGGTCTGTAATTTTCTTTTTTTGTAGTATCTTTGTCTGGTTTTGGTATCAGGGTGATGGTGGCCTCATAGAATGAGTTTGGGAGTGTTCCTTCCTCTGCAATTCTTTGGAAGAGTTTGAGAAGGATGGGTGTTAGGTCTTCTCTAAATGTTTGATAGAATTCACCTGTGAGGCCATCTGGTCCTGGACTTTTTTTCTGTCGGAAGATTTTTCATCACAGTTTCAATTTCATTACTTGTGATTGGTCTGTTCATATTTTCTATTTCTTCCTGGTTCAGTCTTGGAAGGTTATATCTTTCTAAGAATTTTTCAATTTCTTCCAGGTTGTCCATTTTATAGGCATAGAGTTGCTTGTGGTAGTCCCTTAGGATGCTTTGTATTTCTGCGGTGTTTGTTGTAACTTCTCCTTTTTCATTTCTAACTTTATTGATTTGAGTCCTCTCCCTCTTTTTCTTGATGAGTCTGGCTAATGGTTTATCGATTTTGTTTATCTACTCAAAAACCAGCTTTTAGTTTTATTGATCTTTGCTATTGCTTTCTTTGTTTCTATTTCATTTATTTCTGCTCTGATCTTTATGATTTCTTTCCTAATGCTAACTTTGGGTTTTGTTTGTTCTTCTTTCTCTAGTTCCTTTAGGTGTAAGGTTAGATTGTTTATTTGAGATTTTTCTTGTTTCTTGAGGTAGGCTTGTATAGCTATAAACTTCCCTCTTAGAACTGTTTTTGCTGCATCCCATAGGTTTTGAATCGTCGTGTTTTCATTGTCATTTGTCTCTAGGTTTTTTTTTTTTTTTCTTTCGCGATACGCGGGCCTCTCGCTGTTGTGGCCTCTCCCTTTGCGGAGCACAGGCTCCGGATGCACAGGCTCAGCCGCCATGGCTCATGGGCCCAGCCGCTCCGTGGCATGTGGGATCTTCCCAGACCGGGGCACGAACCCGTGTCCCCTGCATCGGCAGGCCGACTCTCAACCACTGCGCCACCAGGGAAGCCCTCTAGGTATTTTTTGATTTCCTCTTTGATTTCTTCAGTGATCTCTTGGTTATTTAGTAACGTATTGTTTAGCCTGCATGTGTTTGTGTTTTTTACGTTTTTTTCCCTGTAATTCATTTCTAATCTCATAGCGTTGTGGTCAGAAAAGATGCTTGATATGATTTCAAGTTTAGTAAGTTTACTGAGGCTTGATTTGTGACCCAAGACGTGATCTATCCTGGAGAATGTTCTGTGCGCACTTGAGAAGAAAGTGTAATCTGCTGTTTTTGGATGGAATGTCCTATAAATAGCAATGAAATCTATCTGGTCTGTTGTGTCATTTAAAGCTTCTGTTTCCTTATTTATTTTCATCTTGGATGATCTGTCCATTGGTGTAAGTGAGGTGTTAAAGTGTTACTGTCGATTTCCTCTTTTATAGCTGTTAGCAGTTGCCTTATGTATTGAGGTGCTCCTATGTTGGGTGCATATATATTTATAATTGTTATATCTTCTTCTTGGATTGATCCCTTGATCATTGTGTAGTGTCCTTCCTTGTCTCTTGTAACATTCTTTATTTTAAAGTCTATTTTATCTGATACGAGTATTGCTACTCCAGCTTTCTTTTGATTTCCATTTGCATGGAATATCTTTTTCCATCCCCTCACTTTCAGTCTGAATGTGTCCCTAGGTCTGAAGTGGGTCTCTTGTAGACAGCATGTAGATGGGTCGACCTTGTTTTTGTATCCATTCAGCAAGCCTGTGTCTTTTGGTTGGAGCATTTAATCCATTCACGTTTAAGGTAATTATCGATATGTATGTTCCTATGACCATTTTCTTAATTGTTCTGGGTTTTTTTTTGTAGGTCCTTTGCTTCTCTTGTGTTTCCCACCTAGAGAAGTTTCTTCAGCATTTGTTGTAGAGCTGGTTTGGTGGTGCTGAATTCTGTTATCTTTTGCTTGTCTGTAAAGCTTTTGATTTCTCCATCGAATCTGAATGAGATCCTTGCCGGGTAGAGTAATCTTGGTTGTAGTTTCTTCCCTTTCATCACTTTAAGTATATCATGCCACTCCCTTCTGGCTTGTAGAGTTTCTGCTGAGAAATCAGCTGTTAACCTTATGGGAGTTCCCTTGTATGTTATTTGTCGTTTTTCCCTTGCTGCTTTTAATAATTTTTCTTTGTCTTTAATTTTTGCCAATTTGATTACTATGTGTCTCGGCATGTTTCTCCTTGGGTTTATCCTGTATGGGACTCTCCGCGCTTCCTGGACTTGGCTGGCTATTTCCTTTCCCATGTTAGGGAAGTTTTTTACTATAATCTCTTCAGATATTTTCTCTGGTCCTTTCTCTTTCTCTTCTCCTTCTGGGACCCCTATAGTGTGAACGTTGTTGCGTTTAATGTTGTCCCAGAGGTCTCTTAGGCTGTCTTCATTTCTTTTCATTCTTTTTTCTTTATTCTGTTCCGCAGCAGTGAATTCCACCATTCCGTCTTCCAGGTCACTTATCCGTTCTTCTGCCTCAGTTATTCTGCAACTGATTCCTTCTAGTGTAGTTTTCATTTCAGTTATTGTATTGTTCATCTCTGTTTGTTTGTTCTTTAATTCTTCTAGGTCTTTGTTAAACATTTCTTGCATCTTCTCGATCTTTGCCTCCATTCTTTTTCCGAGGTCCTGGATCATCTTCACTATCATTATTCTGAATTCTTTTTCTGGAAGGTTGCCTATCTCCACTTCATTTAATTGTTTTTCTGGGGTTTTATCTTGTTCCTTCATCTGGTACACAGCCCTGTGCCTTTTCATCTTGTCAGTCTTTCTGTGAATGTGGTTTTTGTTCCACCGGCTGCAGGACTGTAGTTCTTCTTGCTTCTGCTGTCTGCCCTGTGGTGGATGAGGCTATCTAAGAGGCTTGTGCAAGTTTCCTGATGGGAGGGACTGGATATTCTGAGAATTTTTTAATACTCAGCAAGAGAAAGAGGAAGGCACCAATTGCCATTCCTGACCTGTCTGACCATTACACGTAAGACTGGTGTGCTCGGTTCTCAAGCCTTGGAATAATGCCTTGATTTTTTCTGTATGTACAGACTTTTAAAAAATGTTTTATTGCTGTATGGGAATGCATCATTAAAGTACATAAATCTTAACATGTATAGCTCAATGAATTTTTCATACACACACAGACACACGCACACACACACTCACGCATGCACCCCAGAAGACTCCCTTGTGCCATTCCCAGTTTATATGTTCTAACCAAAGGTAATTGTGCTTCTGACCATTTATTATCATTGATTAGTTTTTTTATTCATGAATTGCTAATAAATGGACTCATACACGATGTTCTGTTTTCTGTCTAGCTTCATTATTTCAACACATGAGCATGAAATTCATCCAGTTCGGGGTTTTTTGTAGTTTTTAAAAAATTGCTGTATAATATTCTACCATATGAATTTGCCACAATTTCTTTATCTGTTGTTCTGTTCATTGACACTTGGTTTGTGTCCAGTTTTGAAATATTATGAATAAAGCTGCTGTATGCTTTTTTTCACATATATCTTTTGATGGACGAAGCATTCACATTTTTTTGGTATATGTTTATGTCTCAGAGTGGAATTGCTGGTTTTTCAAAGGAGCTGTACCAGTTTTTACTCCTGACCAGCCATATATGAAAGTTCCAGTTACTCTACATCCTCGGCAATAATACCAGCACTTGGTTCTTGTCTTTTTTTTTTTTTTTTTTTTTTTTTTTTTTTTTTGCGGTACGCGGGCCTCTCACTGTTGTGGCCTCTCCCGTCGCGGAGCACGGGCTCCAGACGCGCAGGCCCAGCGGCCATGGCTCATGGGCCTAGCCGCTCCGCAGCATGTGGGATCCTCCCGGACCGGGGCACGAACCCGTGTCCCTTGCATCGGCAGGCAGACTCTCAACCACTGCGCCACCAAGGAAGCCCGGTTCTTGTCTTTTAATTTTAACCATTCTGACAGGGATGTGGAGGTATCACACTGGTTTTAAATTGTTGTTTCTTGATAACCAGTGATGTTGAACATCTTATGTTTATCAGACATTTGGCTGTCCTTTTTTGTGAAGTGTCTGTTCACATCTCTTGACCATTTTTTAAATTGTCTTTTTCTTATTGATTTGTAGGAGTTTTAAATATTTGGATATAAGTCCTTTGTCAGATATATGTATGGCAAATGACATTTCTTTTCCTAGTCTATTGCTTGCTTTTTCACTTTCTTAATTGTGTCTCTTTTGATAAATGGAAGTTTTTAATTTTAATGAAGTCCGAATTATCAGTCTTCTTTTCCATGGAAAGTGCTTTCATACCTTTTCAAGAATCTTTGCTTACTCCAAGGTTATGAAGGTAGTTTCCTGTGTTTTATTCTGGAAGCTTTATTGTTTTACCTTTTACATATAGGTCTGTGATCTATCTCAAATTAATTTTTGTATGTGAATTAAAGGTAAAGATTAAGATACATTTTTTTTTCTTATGGATAGAAGTTGATCCAGTACCATTATTGAAAAGCCCATCATTTTTCTACTCTACGACATTGGTTCCTTTGTCATAAATCAGGTGTCCAGCCATATATCTGTGGCTCTCTTTCCTAACTCTTCATTCTGTGCCATTGGACTATTTGTTCTATCTTAGTACCATTACTACATTGCATTAATTACAATTTCTTTATAGTAAATCTTGATATTTGATAGTGTGGGTCTTCTTTTATTGGTTATTCTAGGTCCTTTGCATTTCTGTATGAATTTTAGAGTCAGCTTGTCATTCTCTACCCACCACACCCCCAAAATTAAAAAAAAAACCAAAAACCTGTTGGGATTTTGATTAAGATTACCCAATGGTTAGTACTCAGGGCTTTAACTGCAAAGGGCCCAGGTTCAATCCCTGGTCAAGGAACTAAGATCCCACGAGCCTCACGGCGGTGGCCCCCCTCCCCCCCAAAAAAAAGATTACCTAAGAGTTTTATAGTTTAAATCATACATTTAGGTCTTTTCTCCATTTGAATTAATTTTTGTATATGGTATTAGGTAAGGGTCCAACTTTATTCTTTTGCATGTAGTTATCCAGATTTCTCAGCATCATTTGTTGAAAAGACTCTCCTTTCCTCATTGAATAGCCAACATCGTTGTTAAAAATCATCCCTGGCGGTCCAGTGGTTAGGACTCGGCACTTTCACTGCCAGGGCCCAGGTTCAATCCCTGATCAGGGAACTAAGATCCCTGTGTGGTACAGTCAAAAACAAAACGAAACAAAAACCTTTGGCCATATGTGCAAGGGTTTATTTCTAGGCTCTCTATTCTGTCCCATTGGTCTTTGTGTCTGTCTTTGTGCTAGTTCCACAGTGTTTTGATTGCACTAGCTTTGTAGTAAGCTTTGAAATCTGAAAGTGTGAGTCTTCGGTTTTGTTCTTTGTTTTCGAAGATTGTCTTGGCTATTCAGGGTCCCTTGAGATTCCATATGACTTTTAGGATGGGTTTTTCTATTCTGCAAAAAATGTCTATGAGATTTTTATGCAGACTGCATTGAATCTGTAGATTGCTTTTAGGTAGTATTGACATGTTAACAATAATAAATCTTCCAGTCCATGAACGTGGGATGTTTTTCCATTTATTCATGTCTTCTTTAATTTTTTTTTCAGCAATGTTGTATAGTTTTCATTGTGTAAAGCTTTCACCTCTTTGATTGAGTTAATTCCTAGGTATTTTATTCTTCTTGATGCTATTGTAAATGGAATTGTTTTCATAATTTCCTTTTCAGGTTGTTCACTGTATATAGAAATGCAACTGATTTTCATGTGTTGACTTTGTGTCCTGCTACTTTGTTGAATTCATTTATTATGTCTAGCAGTTTTTGTTTTTGTTTTGGTAGAATCATTAGGGTTTTCCTTTTTTTAAATTAATTAATTAATTAATTTTTACCTGTGTTGGGTCTTCGTTGCTGTGCACGGGCTTTCTCTAGTTGTGGTGAGCGGGGGCTACTCTTTGTTGTGGTGCGTGGGCTTCTCGTTGTCATGGCTTTCTCTTGTTGTGGAGCACAGGCTCTGGTGCACAGAATTCAGTAGTTGTGGCACGTGGGCTACGTGGGCTCAGTAGTTGTGGCTTGTGGGCTCTAGAGCTCAGGCTCAGTAGTTGTGGCACACGGGCTTAGTTGCTCCATGGCATGAGGGATCTTCCTGGGCCAGGGCTCGAACCTGTGTCCCTTACATTGGTAGGCAGATTCTTAACCACTGTGCCACTAGAGAAGCCCAGGGTTTTCTATATATAAGATTATATCATCTAAGAACAGAGATAATTTTGCTTCTTCCTTTCCAATTTGGATACCTTTTATTTCTTTTTCTTGCCTAATTGCTCTGGCTAGAACTTCCAGTACTATGTTGAAAAAAAGTGGTGAAAGCAAGCATCATTACTTGTTCCTGATCTTAGAGGGAAAAGCTTTCAGTCTTTCACCTTTGAGTATGATGTTTGCTGTGGGGCTCCCTTCCTCCCTCCCTCCCTCCCTTCCTTCCTTCCTTCCGCCTTTCCTCCCTCCTTCCCTCCCTCCCTCACCGGGTCTTAGTTGTGCCACACGGGATCTTCATTGCCGCATGTTTTTAGTTGTGGCATGTGGACTTCTTAGTTGCTGCATGTGAACACTTAGTTGCGGCATGCATGTGGTATCCAGTTGTTCGACCAGAGATCTAACCTGAGCCCCCTGCATTGGGAGCATGGAGTCTTACCCACTGGACCACCAGGGAAGTCCCAAATGGGTTTTTCATATATGGATTTTATTATGTTGAGATATTTTCCTTCTCTTCCTACTTTATTGAGTGTTTTTATCCTGAAAGGGTATTAAATTTTGCCGAATGCTTTTTCTGAACCATTTGAGATAATCATGTGATTTTTTTTTTTCCCCTTCAGTCTGTTAATGTGGTTTATTACATTGATTGATATTCATGTGTTGAACCGTTCTTGCATTCTGGGAATAAATCCCACTCGGTCATGGTGTATAATTCTTCTAATATATGCTGTAGAATTTGGTTTGCCAGTATTTTGTTGAGGATTTTTCATCAGTGCTCATAAGGGATATTGGTCTGTAGTTTTCTTGTATTGTCTTTGTCTGGCTTTGGTATCAGGGAAATGCTAACTCCTTGGACTGAGTTAGGAAGTGTTCCCTCCTCTTCAATTTATTTGAAGGTTTGAAGAAGATCGCTATTAGTTCTTCTTTAAATGTTTGGTTGAATTTACTGGGTCCAGGGCTTTGCTTTGTCTAGAGTTTTTTGGCTGTATTGGGTCTTCGTTTCTGCACGCAGGCTTTCTTTAGTTGCGGCAAGTGGGGGCTACTCTTTGTTGTGGTGCATGGGCTTCTCATTGCGGTGGCTTCCCTTGTTGCAGAGCACGGGCTCTAGGCACATGGGCTCAGTAGTTGTGGCACACGGGCTTAGTTGCTCTGCGGCATGTGGGATCCTCCCGGACCAGGGCTCAAACCCATGTCCCCTGTATTGGCAGGCATATTCTTAACCACTGTGCCACCACGGAAGCCCCTGTCAGGAGATTTCTAATTACCGGTTCAATCTTCTTATTAGTTAAAGGAATATTCAGATTGTCTGTTTCTTTGTGGTTTAGTTTTAAGGATTTGTGTTTCTAGGAAATTGTCCACTTCATGTAGGTTATCCAGTTTGGTTGTATTCAGTTGTTCATAGTACTCTCTTATAATCCTTTTTTAAAAAATTAATTAATTAATTTTATTTTTTTTGACTGCGTTGGGTCTTCATTGTACGTGGGCTTTCTCTAGTTGCAGCAAGCAGGGGCTACTCTTCGTTGTGGTGCGTGGGCTTCTCATTGTGGTGGCTTCTCTTGTTTCAGAGCATGAGCTCTAGGCGCACGGGCTTCCGTAGTTGGGCTTGCAGGCTCTAGAGCGCAGGCTCAGTAGTTGTGGCGCACGGGCTTAATTGCTCTGCGGCGTGTGGGATCCTCCCGGACTAGGACTCGAACCCGTGTCCCCTGCATTGGCAGGTGAATTCTTAACCACTGTGCCACCAGGGAATCCCTAATCCTTTTTATTTCTGTAGAATTGGTAGTGTCGTTTCTAATTTTAGTAATTCAGGTATTTTCTCCTTTTTTCTTAGTCTGTTGAGCTAAAAGTTTGTCAATTTTGATCTTTTTGAGGAACCAACTTTTGGTTTCATTGATTTTTCTCTATTTTTCTGTTTCCTGTTTCATTTACCTCTGCTCTAATCTTTATTACTTTCTTCTGCTGGCTTTAGGTTTAGCTTGTTCTTTTTCTAGTTCATTAAGTTCTAAAGTTTTGTTCACAACTAGAAATCAGATTCTCCCCCTTCCACAGGGCTTGCTCTTTTTTGTTTTTCTCTTTTTGATTGTTGTAAGCTGGGTTTTTTGGGGGGTTTTTTTGTTTTTTGTTTTTTTGCCAAGGATCAGCCTGAGGTATAAACTTAAGGTCTTCCCTGGTCTCTTTTGAGCCTTTCCCTGGGCATGGGTGATTATTTTCTAATTTTCCCCAGAGATTCAGTTGTTTTTTAAATATCCTAGTCTTTAGTGTGTGGCTTTTAGAAGGGTAAAAAGAAAAATGAGGTGCGGGTGTCACTACTTTAAATCCCCTGGGGGACTTGCCTTGTGGTGCAGTGGTTAAGAATTAGCCTGGGGCTTCCCTGGTGGCGCAGTGGTTGAGAATCCGCCTGCCGATGCAGGAGACATGGGTTCGTGCCCTGGTCCGGGAATATCCCACATGCCGCGGAGCAACTAAGCCCGTGAGCCATGGCCGCTAGGCCTGCGCGTCCGGAGCCTGTGCTCCACAACGGGAGAGGCCACAACAGTGAGAGGCCCGCATACCGAAAAAAAAAAAAAAAAAAAAAAAAGAATTAGCCTGCCAGTGCAGGGGACACGGGTTCGATCCCTGGTCCAGGGTGATCCCACATGCTGTGGAGCAACTAAGCCCATGTACCAGAACTCCTGAAGCCCATGCGCCTAGAGCCCATGCTCCACAACAAGAGAAGCCACTGCAGTGAGAAGCCTGTACACCGCAACGAAGAGTAGGCCCTGCTCATCACAACTAGAGAAAGCCTGTGTGCAGCAACGAGGACCCAACGCAGCCAAAAATAAATTTAAAAAAAAATGTTAAAAAAAAAAGAATCATACAGCCAGTGTCTCCTTCTTCCTTGTATTTTCTGTAATCTGATGAATTTATAGATGCAGAGTACAAAGTAGAAACTGAATGTCCTTTTATTATCAAATTGGGCTGATCGATGAAAAATATATGTAATCTCATTTCTTTTTATAGTTCATGGTTAGGGACTGTAGAATAATAGAGCACTTCCCAGGGGTTTTTTTGGGTTTTACATACTCAACAATGTTTTTGTGTGGTGGGGGTAAAAAATTTCTGTAGTGCCTTCAGAATATACAAGCACAATAGAGAAATAGATGCAGTTTAAATTATTTTTATTTTTTATTTTTTAACATCTTTATTGGAGTATAATTGCTTTACAATGGTGTGTTAGTTTCTGCTGTATAACAAAGTGAATCAGCTACACATATACATATATCCCCATATACCCTCCCTCTTGCATCTCCCTCCCACACTCCCTATCCCACCCACCTAGGTGATCACAAAGCACTGAGCTGATCTCCCTGTGCTATGCGGCTGCTTCCCACTAGCTATCTATTTTACATTTGGTAGTGTATATATATCCATGCCACTCTCTCACTTCATCCCAGCTTACCCTTGCCCCTCCCTGTGTCCTCAAGTCCATTCCCTACGTCTGTGTCTTGATACTTGTCCTGCCCCTACGTTCTTCAGACCTTTTTTTTTTTTAGATTCCATATGTATGTGTTAGCATATGGTATTTGTTTTTCTCTTTCTTACTTCACTCTGTATGACAGACTGTAGGTCCATCCACCTCACTACAAATAACTCAGTTTCATTTCTTTTTATGGCTGAGTAATATTCCATTGTATATATGTGCCACATCTTTATCCATTCATCTGTTGATGGACACTTAGGTTGCTGGCTGTTGTAAATAGAGCGATGCAGTTTAATTTAAAATGAAACGAACTTGTTTACTTGTTGTCAGGAAATTAATCTTTAATAAAGTTAATACAGTCTACAATGAGTACTTAATCAGATTATTTTTCTTATCCAAATTAGGAGAATTGTCTGTTTAATTAAAGTCAATAGCTTTTATTGGAGTTCTCTAATGAAAATACACATTTTCAGTCCTAGGAGTCAAAGAGACTTTTGCAGGTCTTAACTTCCTGAATTTTGTTTTAGATGGTTTAACATAGTACAGAGTCTCCATATCTTTTAGAGTAATGTTTAGGTTTTAGAACAAATAATTTTAAAACAATTTGGTTTAATGTTGACATTTATCCAAAAAATGCTAGATGCCAACATGCTCTTAAATTGCCTAATTTAGTGACATTTTGCATATTTGTTCTGTTGCTAATTGCAAAATTTGATTTTTTTGTAGTTCTTTGTAGTTTACAAAATGTTTTCTCAGAGTTTATATTTAATATTTGCTAAAGTTTTTTGAAAAGGGCAAGGCAAGTACATTGTACAGATGATTTAAGATTACACTTAATGTAATTGGTAGAGATCTTAAAGCCAGGTCTTTTGACTCTGCTGTTCCACTTTCCATTGTACCATGTTACCTCTTATAGTTATCTTACAATTTCATGTGCTTTTCATTTTATAAAGTACTTTCACATTATCTCCTTTAATTTTCTAAATAAGCCTTTTTAGAAATCCTGGTGTTTGATTTAAAGACAAGTGCTGTTTCTACAACGTTTGGAGCTCCTGATAAAAATCTTGGGCCTTGTTTACCATTATTTTAGTTTAAGCTCTTTTTTTTTTTTTTTTTTTTTTTTTTTGCGGTATGCGGGCCTCTCACTGTTGTGGCCTCTCCCGTTGCGGAGCACAGGCTCCGGACGCGCAGGCCTAGCGGCCACGGCTCACAGGCTTAGTTGCTCCGCGGCATGTGGGATCTTCCCGGACCAGGGCACGAACCCGTGTCTCCTGCATCGGCAGGCGGACTCTCAACCACTGCGCCACCAGGGAAGCCCTAAGCTCTTTTAAATTGTGGTAGGCTAACTACTATGACTAATAATCTCTCGTTCTTGTTGGTTTGGGACAGAAAAGTTTATTTTCTTTTGTATTGTCACTCTTGAATACAAGGTCTGTCTATCTTTTGATACAATCACGTTCACCACACAGCCTCCATGGTCCCTGGGAAAAGGGAAGAAAGTATAGGAAAGGCACATACGATACATGAACCTGGAAATTACTACCAGTTGTTACTACTCACTGTCCAGGAGTAATCACTTGCAAATGAGTGGCCCTACTCATTTGCAAGAGGACTAGCAAAGGTATACTATACAGTTCTATACATAAATCTTTGGTGGTCAGCTTGTCTTCTCGTCCACATTCCCTATACAGTGTTGGTCTTTAAGTACATTCAGGAGTTAATACTAGTAGCTAAATGACTGGTATGGGCTCTGCAGTCATACTGCTTGGGTTTGAATCCTGAGCTGTACTGTATCTTTGGCCAAGCAGTTTAACTTTTCTAGACCTTTTATTGAATCATTCATTGCTTAGTTTATTTATTCACCTATCCTTTCACTCATTCAATAAATATTTTTTGATTGCTCACTACATTATAGGCAATATTGTAGATGATGGGAATCCAGAGATAAATAAGACAGAAAAGGTCCCTGCCCTTATGGGTCTTTCTTGCATTATACTGAGAAGAGACAATGAGCAAATAAACAAAATAATATTAGAATGTATAAAGGGCTATATTGGAAATTAGAATATGATGTGATAGAGGTTAATTATGGAGGGAACATTACCTCCAATTCCTTTTTTTGTAGAATGAGAATAATATCACGTACCTAAGAGCTGATGTGGGGATCAAATGAAACATTGCGTGTAAAGAACATAGTAAATGTTCAGTAAATATTATTTGATATTATTACTTAGGCTTCTTTTAGCAGCTTGATCAATGTTCTGTGAACCCTGATGGAGAAAATGCAGCAGAATAAGATATCTACATTGGCATCTTATAATTCAGCTGGGTTGATTGCTGTCATTTTAAAGGGCTGTATTTGCATTCCATTGGCCAGTGTTATATCAAAATGAAAAGAGAAAGAGCACTTAAGCACAAGTTCTAGAAATCTTTCTGATACTCCCCAAAGGAGGATTTCAGATGTTCTCAATATAATTATATGTTGAAAGCCAAGAAGCTTCTGAAGTATATATTTCTTGAAATTTTAAAAACTCAAACTATGAAGCTGTTGAAAAATAACACCTACTTTCTAGCCAACTAATAAACTAACTTTTTCTTTTATTCAAAGTAAATCTTATTCATTAATATGGTCTGCAAATATGTAATACACTCAGGGTAGTTTGTTACTGTAGCTGGGGATTCAAGAGGGGGAGTGGAATCAGACATGTTTCCTACTCATGAAATTTCTAGTTCAGTGAAGTTTGCAAACAAGATAATAATTAAAGTATGATAAAGCTTTAATGGGGGAAATTCAGATCTCTATGAGAGCAAATAGAGACCTAAAACCCAGACGAAGGGGTTGAATCAGGCACTGCTTATTTGAGGGAAGTTCCTAGCTAATTAATAAACACTAGCCAGGGAAAAGCTAAATACTAAGAAAGTGAAAGTATTAAGCAGAGGAAAGGGTTTAGAGCTACCCTGTCCAATCCAGCAGCCACTAGTCACATTTAAATTTAAATTAACTAAAATTAAAAATTCAGTTCTTCACTTGCATTAACAACACTTCAAGGCTTGGTAGCCAATGGGGGTAATGGTTACATTGCCTTTTGAACAAATGATGGCTGTAGCAATTGGACATCCATAGACAAGAAAATAAACCTTAACCTAAACTTCACACCTTACACAACAATTGATATGACATGGATCATGGGGTTTTTTTACAATGCAGATATAGAATATTTTCATCATTGCAGAAAGTTCTGTTGAGCAGTGCTGATTTAGAAGGCTGTGAGACCAAAGGAAATACGGCATGTTAATGAATTACAAGAAATACACAACAATAAAATTTGATTTCATTTGTCCAAAAATTATTAGTATTTTAGGAATTATCAGAAACATTTTATTCTCATTTTTCAAAATGTGACAATCATTTGAAATTACATCAATTTTTAATTTAGCATAGGTAATGGCAACTGTATTTAAATAAAAAATGTACTGTTTATAGACCAAGATGAATATTCTTTAAGAGCTTTTACATTGTCTTTTTAACGAATGGTGCTGTAGCAGTTGGACTTTTTTTTTTTTTTTTTTCCAGTACGCGGGCCTCTCACTGTTGTGGCCTCTCCCATTGCAGAGCACAGGCTCTGGATGCGCAGGCTCAGCAGCCATGGCTCACGGGCCCAGCAGCTCTGCGGCATGTGGGATCTTCCCGGACCGGGGCACGAACCCGCGCCCCCTGCATCAGCAAGCGGACTCTCGACCACTGCGCCACCAGGGAAGCCCCTGTTGGACATTTTTAAGCAAATAAAACCACCTTAACCTAAACCTCACATCTTATACAAAAATTCAAAATGGATTGTGAAATTAAATGTGAATTGTAAAACCATAAAACTTTTAGAAGAAAGCATAGGAGAAAATCTTCAGGGCCTCAAGCTATGAGAAAAGTTCTTGGACATGATACCAAAAGCATGATACTAGAAGAAAAAATTGATAAATTGGACTTCATCAAAATTAAAACTTTAGCTCTGTGAAAGATACTATAAAGAGGATGGAGGACTTCCCTGGTTGTCCAGTGGTTGGGACTCTGCACTCCCAATGCAGGGGGTACTGGTTCAATCCCTGGTCGAGGAACTAAGATTCCACATGCTGCACAGCATGGCAAAAAAAAAAAAAAAAAAAGATGGCAAAGAGAGGCTATATACAGGGAGAAAACATTTGCAAACCACATATCTGACAAAGATCTTGTATCTAGAATATGTAAAGAACTTTGAAAACTCAACAGTAAAAAAGCATTTCAGGGGGCTTCCCTGGGGCTTCCCTGGTGGCACAGTGGTTGGGGTCCGCTTGCCAGTGCAGGGGACACGGGTTCGAGCCCTGGTCCGGGAAGATCCCACATGCTGCAGAGCAACTGGGCCCGTGAGCCACAACTACTGAGCCTGTGCTCTAGAGCAACAAGAGAAGCCACTGCAATGAGAAGCCTATGCGTGGCAACGAAGAGTAGCCCCCTCTCTCCGCAACTAGAGAAAGCCCGTGCACAGCAACAAAGACCCAATGCAGCCAAAAATAAATAAAGAAAATAAAATTTTTTAAAAGGCAATTCAGTTAGAAATGGGCACAAGACATGAACAGACATTTTGCCAAGGAGGAGATAAGATGGCAAATAAGCATGTGAAAAGATTTTCCACATTATTAGCCATTAGAAAAATGCAAATTAAAACCACAATGAGATATCACTATATGCCTTATAGAACAGTTAAATAAAAAAATAGTGATAATACTAAATGCAAGGATGCCAAGAAACTTTATGCCATCTAAACTGCTGTTAGGAATGTAAAATGGTATAACCACTCCGCAAGATAGTTTGTCAGGTTCTTAAAAAACTAAACTTGCATTTACCACATAACCTAGGAATCACATTTGGCATTTATCACAGAAAAATAAAAACTTGTTCACACAATAACCTTTAAGGTTCATAGTGAAGTCATTTTTCATAGAAAAATAGAAACATGTTTCATAGAAACAAGCCAAATGGAAGAAGAGTTAAACAAACTGGTATATCCATACAATGCACTAGCTACCATTCAGCAATAAAAAGGAACAAACAGTTGATACACGCAAGTTGGAAGGTTCTCCATGGAACTATGCTGAGTGGAAAAAAAGGCAATCTCAAATGGTTACATACTGTGATTCCATTTATATATATAACATTCTCAAAATGGCAGAGCTACAGAGATGACACTAGATTAGCGGTTGCCAGGGAACAGGAAATGGTTGAAGACTGTGAATGTAAACAGGTAGCACAAGAGAGTTCCTTTGTGGTAATGGAAGAGTTCTGGATCATGACTGTTACGGTGGTTACTTGAATCTACATATGGGATAAAATTGCGTAAAATTACACACATACTTTATTATACAGTGATAAGTTTTATGAAGGAATAAATATTTTGAGTCTTATCCCAAAAGTTACTGAAATTTAAAATGGAGATTGTAGTATGTTTTTCCATAACTAGACTCTGTATTTCATCACATGCCAAGATTCATTTCCAGGTGATGATTTTTTTGTATGATGTTGTTATATGTACATTTTCAGTTTGAAGCAGTTTATATTTGGAAATTTAATTTTGTATTTTTATTATCTCTACATTGTGTTGTCATGTTTCTAATATATTCAGATCCGCTCCCTCCAAGTAATGTAGCAGAACTGATAATAGAACTCCTCTTATTGAAGCTGCTTTAGTCTGTCCTATACCTTCAGGCTTTAACCCTCCAGCTTTAGTTAAATTAAGCAGGCACAGACCTTTGCTATGGAAACGTACAAAAACATAACAAACAACTTAGCTTACTTTCTTCTACAAAGCAGAAGGTGACCTGAAGAGAAGTATCCTGATACTAGATGAAAGATTTTAGAGAGTAGTGTTAACAGTAGCAATAATTTGTTGCCTATAACATTGGCAGCAAATGGGATGGGATGGAATGATAGTCTAATAAATTTATTTGATGTTCTTTTAAAGTCCTTGAGTTGCAGAGGAGAAGCCCTATTTTTCTTATGCTGTAGTATATATGCTTGGAGCAGATGTTGGCTGAAATATGTGTTATGAAATATATTCCCTTTGAAATCTTATATGCCTGATTACCTTCCCCCATCACTGGCTCATTTTACTATCAAAGTATAAAGGACAGGTGGCTTATATCTTTGCCAAGCTGGTATTAATATGAGTCGTCTAATATGACTGGGATACTTTGGAATATAGTACTTACTGGTATGTTACATGATATTTGGGTAACTTAATAGATAGCAGTAAAATTTTTAGTTTGTATTTTCTATTTTAGATTTTACTATTTCATTTTAAATAGCTACTTTAGTGGTTATAATTCTTATTTAAATAATTCTGTTGACTAACCTCATGTTATTTTATTACACCAAATTGTACTCTCATTCCAAAATTCATTCATTCAGCAATGATTAAATGCCCATAATGTGATAGGTACTATACTAGACTCTGGAGATAACAAGGATGACACTGTCCCCTTCACAGTACTTTGAGGCAAGTGGTAAAGTTGTTGGTACTTCTTCCTCCACTACAAGAACAGTTGGTTCCATAGAATAATTTGTTCAATGTAGGATTAAACATGAAAGAGCAACAATAAGTATAGCAGAAAGGATGATTAGCCATGAGTTTGGAGTAGTTCCTTAATCTTCTTAGCTTCAGATTCTTCATCTATAAACTGGAAAAAATGGCATGTACTCCACAGGAGTTTTAGAATTACATAAACTAATTTAGTTAAAGTATATCACCACTCTCTACCTTTACTTTTTCACCCCTGTGTCCAAATTTGGATGACTCTCATTCTACATTATCACTTACCCTATCTGCCTCCATACAAACCAAAAGGGAAAAGTGACTGAACCATATTTGTGTGCATATGTATGCATATGCCCACACTGTTACTATTTCTTCTTTAGTTATCTTTAGTTATATTTAGGCTTTATTTTTTTTTACTGTAATCATGTTGCCATTTTATTTTTTATGGAATACTTTCCATTCAGTTTGAGCTTTAACATTTATTAACTTGTTTATACCAAAATATGTAAAAAGAAATCACAACTGAAATATTGATAGATTTCTTAAATACACAAATATTTAAACATTTACAGAAAACTGCAATTTCCAGTTAAATATACTAGATTAAACACATGTGTTTACCTTCATTAGACATTAAACAGTTACAACTTAAGCTTGTTGGTTGGAGAGAAAGGACCAATAATTAAGAAGCACAAATCATTTTACACTAAAGAACCTTGGAAAGTCTCAGGGGATTGAGGCACTGGTGTCTCTGAAAGTGGGATGTGAGGTGAGGCCGAAAACAGAAATATTGTTGAAGGTCTACAAAAGAAGCAGCTAAACTTCCCAGATTGTTCTCCCTTATGTGGTATAACGAAGTGATAACCACTGGCTTACCTTGGGAGAATTTTGGAGATTTATTCTTTAGAGGGAGTGAAGTAGAAGTTCTAGGTTCTAGAATAACTGAAGGCATGGCTTGAGGATCTGTACAGAAAATGGGGTGGGGATGAAAGGGGAGGCATAATGAAACTCTGTGTACTGAATAGGGAGAGCTTTGACTCCTCTTAACTCCCAAAATGCTTGCAGTAGGTTTATGTTCCCTAGACAGGAGACTGGAGGATTTGCTTTTAGGCAAACTGGTCCAAGATAAAATACCAGTGTGCCTCTTGACTTGCAAATCTTCTAAGGCTAGTGGTTCTCAACCCTATCAGACACAACCCCACTCTTTTAAAATTTTAAACAAATATTTTATAATACTTTATTTATCTGAAATGGAAATTCAAAGACTATAATCAGCCTACACATGTAATTTTAGAAATACCAATATAATGCTTTTATTATTAAGAGCAAATAAATTTAGAAAACAGTTATAAACAAATTATAACAAGTTATATTTCAAAATGAAAAGGCTTGGTAATGACTATAGAGAAAACAATGAAGTAATTAGATACTGGTACCTACAAGCATCACTACATCACACTTGCACATAGGCAAGTGTGTTGATCAGCAGCCTAAATTCCACAAGTGAGTGGCATTACTAGCAATGACATGATTTTCTGAAATGATCAACTCTTGCTAAAGTTTACCTCTGGAATTCCCTGGCAGTCCAGTGGTTAAGACTCTGTGCTTCCAATGCAGGAGGTGTGGGTTCAATCCCTGGTCGGGGAGCTAAGATTCCACGTGCCATGCAGCACGGCCAAAATAAATAAATAAATAAAGTTTACCTCAGTTTACATGGCAGTTGCATTCATGAAAAATTCATATGTGTTAAAACTGCGATTTGGGTGGTATTTATATATACTAAGGAGTTGGGTTCCAAGTTCGTAAACGTTTCTGTTATACACAAATATATATGATGGGACATTCTGAAGTTCTGTGCAACATAGGCTTGTTCCTCTCTTTGAAGAACAATGATTATCTCGTTCATTGATAGGAGTTTGAATTTCTGGCCCCTTTCCGTTAAATACCTATATGCACCTCACTCATCATGTTGCCATACTCATTCATTTATAAATTGACTGAGCCTGTTCTGGGGCAACAATGGCAGAGTAGTTAAGAAAGAGAGTATACTGGTACTCTCATTATTTTACGCTGCTGCTCAGGGAGCTACAAATCACAGTGATGCAGTTAAAGCTCAGTAGTGTTTAAAGTGCTATGAGTACTGAAACTTTTACAGTGCATACTCATCATGTCATCATCATGTCATCATTCTACTCATCATGTCAAAACAAGAAACAGAAAGAGGATTTCAGTCATCCTTTTAAAGCACAATAGACTATTTTGTTATTGTGCAATAAAGCTATGGCTGGGCTAAAAGAATGTATGTATTATATGGCCTCACATTTCCATCTAGATGTCTCACTGTTACCTTGAATACCACATGACTAACATTGAAAACATTACCTTATCTTCCTCCAAACCTGTTCTAAATCAGTGACTTCTTCATTTCTTTATTTGCTAGTGATACCATCATTCTCTTGGGTACTGAAGCTCAGAACTTCTAATTTCTTTGTCCCCTTCTCTTTATTATTCTATACATAGCCAGTTACAAAAATTCTCTTTAGGATCTCATAAGAAAGACTTGTTGCATTAATCCTCCTTCATTTCTATTTTCTATTTATGTTCTCACTTCTACCCTTGTTTAAACTTTGAGTACACATGATTTTAGTGCTTCAGCCTCTTAGCTGGGTTCCATGATTTCATCTTTTCTCTCCTTCACAGGGCCTTAATTGCTTTTTATCATGTGCTTCCCTATATCCTATATTATTATTATTAATAAATTTCTGCCTTTTAAGGTCTTCACTAATTCCTTAAAATTTAATACCTGCCACTTTGTTCTTTTTTAGTCTTACCTATATAATACTGGCTGAAGCAGTGACATTTGATATAGGTATTTCCGTAATGGATCCTCAATAAAAAGAGGAAGGGGTGGAGTGGTGAACAAGACAAAGTTTCTGCCTTTTGGGAACTTATGTGGTAATAAGGAAAACAGATATTAACAAATGTATAAAATACTTTTTAAAAATTAATTAATTTATTTATTTATTTTTGGCTCCATTAGGTCTTCATTGCTGCCTACAGGCTTTCTCTAGTTGTGGAGAGCAGGGGCTACTGTTCGTTGTGGTGCATGGGCTTCTCATTGTGGTGGCTTCTCTTGTTGTGGAGCACGGGCTCTAGGCGTGCGGGCTTCAGTAGTTGTGGCACGCAGGCTGAGTAGTTGTGGCTCGCGGGCTCTAGAACGCAGGCTGAGTAGTTGTGGTGCACAGGCTTAGTTGCTCCCACAGGCATGTGGGATCTTCCCGGACCAGGGCTCAAACCCGTGTCCCCTGCATTGGCAGGTGGATTCTTAACCACTGCGCCACCAGAGAAGTCCCTAAAATACTTTTGATAGTGATAAATACTATGAAAAATAATAAAACAGGATAAAGGGATAGAAATGTGATGTTTTAGATAGGGTGGTTTTCTCTGAGAAGTTGACCTTTGAGTGTAGAGCTGAAGGAGTGAGGTAATATGAAGATCAGAGGGAAGAATATTCCAGAGGGACAAAATATTAAGTGTGAAGTTCCTGAGGTTAGGAATGAGCTTGAGTGGTTCATGCAATAAGGCCAAGATGGCCAGAGCAGACTGTGGAAGGGAGAGAGTAGGAGAAGGTAAAGCAACAAGTTAGCCAGGGCCCAGATCACACAGGACTTGTAAATCATCATAGGGCATTTGAATTTAGTTCTGAGTATGGAAGGAAGCCATTAGAGAGTTCTGAGCAGGGGTGTAAAGTTATCTGGTTAATATTACAAGTTTGTTCTGACTCCTGGACAGAGAATAGGCTATCAGGGAGCAAGAGTAAGAAAAGGGAGAGCAGTTATAAGGCTATTGCAATGGTCCAAGCTTTATTTGCTTCTCTTTAAAGGCACAGGGCTGAAAATCATCCTGGGTAAATTATTTTATCTGATAATAGGCAAAAGACTTCATGTCCTTTCCTGGGTAGAGGAGGATAATCAATAAATTATGATGTTGCTTGGTTACAAACTCCACCATAAAGCCAGGGATGGGCAAGCAGGAGGGAGTAAAGCAGTCACCTGAAGGACAACATAATCAAATAAAACTTCTTTTAGGGGCTTCCCTGGTGGCGCAGTGGTTGAGAATCCGCCTGCCGATGCAGGGGACACGGGTTTGTGCCCCGGTCCGGGAAGATCCCACATGCTGCGGAGCGGCTGGGCCCGTCGTGAGCCATGGCCGCTGAGCCTGTGCGTCCGGAGCCTGTGCTCCGCAACGGGAAAGGCCACAACAGTGAGAGGCCCGCGTACCCCAAAAACCAAAAAAAAAGCAACGGGAAAGGCCACAACAGTGAGAGGCCCGCGTACCCCAAAAACCAAAAAAAAAAAAAAAAAAAGCAACGGGAAAGGCCACAACAGTGAGAGGCCCGCGTACCCCAAAAACAAAAAAAAAAAAAAAAAAAAGCAACGGGAAAGGCCACAACAGTGAGAGGCCCGCGTACCCCAAAAACAAAAAAAACAAAACAAAAAAAAAACTTCTTCTACATATTTGAAACTCTGACTAGATTCCATACTTAGAATCTGGATGTACACTAATAGCTAACATTTGTTAGGTACATGTCAGACACTGTACTAGGCACTCTATATTTGCTATCATGTGTCAGAATACTTTACAAAACTATAGTGCAGAAACAGAAGAGAATTTCTTTTAAGGTTATTAGGTAGCTCATAAAATCTCAGGTTTGGAAACCATGTGGCCTAGAACAGTGTACAGCCACCCTACCCAGTTTTGCTCTAGTGAAAACATCACTGACACTGTGACTCACAACCCCAAGTTGTAGGGACAGTGCTTAGGACTGGGCATCAGAAACTCCACCACTACTGTCTTGAAGAGCTGGGCACTCCACTGTGCTTACCAAAAAATTGACTTTAGGCAGTCTATGTTATCATATTGCAGCCTTGCTGGTTCAATGGAATAAAACAGCCATAGAGCAAATCTTCCTCCCAGAGGCATTTGGGGCCAAAAGTAGGAGTGGGGATTGCTGAGCAAGATCTCTCTGAAATTTGTAAGATCTCCACCAAGTGCACATAAGCCACCATCTCAAAGCAAAGGAATCTGACTAAAACTGCAGTAAACCCGATACAGCTTAAGAACTGTGACCTGACCAAAAAAAAAAAAAAAAAAAATAGCATGCCTCTTTTTGAAGGTAAATACTTTCTACTTCAGTTCCTAGAGTTCTTTTATACAAAATGTCTAGTATATGTTAAACTATACGTACACACACAAGAAAGTGTGAACCACAGCTAAGAGAAAACAATCAATAGAAGCTGGCCGAGATGGCCTAAATCTAACTCTGTGTCTGGGTTGGTGTTATCAGAAAGAGACTTTAACATAACAATGATGAAAATGCTAAATCATCTAGTAGAAAAGGTGGGCTAAATATGTGAAGAGATGAAGGAATTTCAATCGAGACATGGAAAAAAAAATTTTTAATCAAAAGGATAATGATAAGGACAAAGATACAAGAAGAGAAAACTACAGACTAATATCCATAAAGAATATATGCACAAAAATCCTCAACAAAAAACTAACAAACCAAATCCAACAGCACATTAAAAGGATTATACAGCATGACCAAGTGGCATTTACCTCAGAAATGCAGATGATTCAACATATGAAAATCAATTGTTGTATTATGCCATACTAATAGAATGAAGGCATAAAAACCGCATGATTGTCTCAATTGACACAGAAAAGACATTTGACAAAATTTAACAGCATATCATTTTTTAAAAAAACAGCAAACTAAGAAAAGGGGGAAAGTCCTTAACATGATCACGGTCATTTATGAAAAGCCCACAGCTAATAACATCATACTTAATGGTAAAATACTGAAAGCTTTTCCCCTAAAATCAGGAGCAAGACAAGGATGCTTGCTTTCGCCACTGCTATTCAACATTTGTGCTGGAAGTTCTAGCCAGAGCTGTTAGGCAATAAAAAGAAATAAAAGACATCCAAACTGGAAAGGAAGAGGTAAAGTTATCTCTATTAACATGACATGCTCACATATTTTAAAAATCCCAAATAATCCCCAAGAAAGCTGCTAGAACTAATAAATGAGTTTATGAAGTTTCAGGGTAGGAGATCAACACATATTACCAATTGTGTTTCTGTGTATCAGTGATCAACAACCCTAAGAGGACATTAAGAAAACAGTTTTCATTTACAATAGCATCTAAAAGTATTAAATACTTAGGAATTAATTTAACCAAGGAGGTATAAGGACTTGTATGCTGAAAACTGTAAAATAATGCTGAAAGAAATAAAAATAAATGGAAATATATAAAGTGAAAATAAAATCCAAATATACATGAAACAAAAATAAATAGAGGGCTTCCCTGGTGGCGCAGTGGTTGAGAGTCCGCCTGCTGATGCAGGGGACACGGGTTCGTGCCCCAGTCCAGGAAGATCCCACACGCCGCGGAGCGGCTGGGCCCATGAGCCATGGCCGCTGAGCCTGAGCGTCCGGAGCCTGTGCTCTGCAACAGGAGAGGCTGCAACAGTGAGAGGCCCACGTACCGGAAAAAAAAAAAAAAATAGAAAGACATTCCGTATTCATGGAGAGGAGACTTAATTAACATTGTTAAGATACCAGTACTGCCCAAAGAAATTCTACAAATTTAATGCAATACTTACCCAAATTCCAACAACCCTTTTTGCAGAATGGAAAAGCATATCCTCAAATTCATAATGGGGACATCCCTGGTGGCACAGTGGTTAAGAATCTGCCTACCAATGCAGGGAGCAGGGTTCGAGCTCTGGTCCAGGAAGATCCCACATGCTGCAGAGCAACTAATCCCATGCACCACAACTACTGAGCCCATGTGCCACAACTACTGAAGCCTGCGTGCCTAGAGCCCATGCTCTGCAACAAGAGAAGCCACTGCAATGAGAAGCCTGCTCATCACAACAAAGAGTAGCTGCTGCTCGCTGCAACTAGAGAAAGCCCGCGCACAGCAACAAAAACCCAACGCAGCCATAAATAAATAAATAAATTTATTTTTAAAAATTCATATGGAATTGCAGGGGGCTTCAAATGCTGAAACAATCCTGAAAAAGAAGAGTAAAGTTGGAGGACTCCCTTTCCCTGACTTGTAACATACTACAAAGCTACAGTGTTTTAAATAGTATGATACTAGCATAAAGACAGACTAATGAAATAGAATAGAAAGCCCAGAAATAAGCCCTAACATATATGATCAATTCATTTTTGATAGGGTTCCAAAACCATTCAGTAGGAGAAATGACAGTCTTTTCAACAAATGGTGTTGGGAAAATTAGATATCCCTATGTAAAATAATGTAGTTGGATACTTACCTTACATTATATACAAAAATTAACTAAAAATGGATCAAAGACCTAAAACTATAAAATTCTTAGAAGAAAACATGAGGAAAATCTTCTCAACATTGGATTTGGTAATGGTTTCTTAAGTATGACACCCTAAAGCACAGGCAACAAAAGAAAATAAATTAGACTCCATCAAAATTTAAAAACTTTTGTGCATCAAAGGACACAACCAAGAAAGTGAAAAGACAGCCTGCAGAATGGGAGATAATATTTGCAAATCAAATAACTGCAAGGGATTAATATTCAGAATATATAAAGAACTAGTACAACTCAGCATCAAAACTAATATAAATGCACACCCATATGTACTCCCAAAGAATGTTGAATTTTTTTGTTTAAGCAGGCACTTAACTTGGTTGGAGTCAACCTGTAAAACCTGTCTCCCTGTGGTTGGTGGTAACTCACAATCTCATTTCAGTTATTTTAGCCTTAGGCTGCTTGGATCTATCCTGTTGTTTTGTTTTGTTTTGTTTTGTTTTACGGTACGTGGGCCTCTCACTGTTGTGGCCTCTCCCATTGCGGAGCACAGGCTCCGGGCGCGCAGGCTCAGCGGCCATCGCTCATGGGCCCAGCCGCTCCGTGGCGTGTGGGATCTTCCCGGACTGGGACACGAACCCATGTCCCCTGCATCAGCAGGCGGACTCTCAACCACTGTGCCACCCGGGAAGCCCGGATCTATCCTGTTCTTGAATGGTTTACAGGTCAGCCAAAGGATTGGGCAGAGTCTATATATATATAAAATTTGGAGCTCCTCCTTTCTGGCTGTCTGTTTTCTGGGATTTGCCTCTTTCTTTCCAGAGGTTGTGACAGACTCTGTCTGTCCTTGGTTCTTCAAGTCCTTCAGACTGTAGATTTCTTTGGTAGTTTTAGTCACACTGTAAGGCATGGACTGTGGCTTTCCCTCAGGTTAAAAGCCTTAAAAACAGGAAACACACCTTTTGTTATTCTCTTCTTACATGTGTCAGTTTGTTTCCAGTATCTGCTTACTTTGGTATTCTCTCCATCCTTTCAAGGTGGGTCCAATGGGTGCTACTCAGCCATCAGACTGGACATAGGAGTCTCCCTAAGTGCTTTAGGCTCTGTTTCTTTTAACTGCCTCCTTTCTTGTGGTCGCTGTTTTTACCTCCAGCACTTCTTGGTCATCACCCTTATTAATCCTGTGTAGGCATCTTAACCTCAGCAGTAGCGAAGGGTACCAAAGAAAGTCAAGTAGCCTAGCTTGTTAAGTCAGTTGAAATTTTAACTTGGAAACATGGAATAGGATTTTTCATATCCTTTCTACTAAAAGTGTCTCTGATTTTAACAGCCCGTTAGAGGACCTTCCCACATACCCTGATCTTTAGGTCTGGTCTGGATGGTTAATGTTGCCTGGAGCACAGAATCAACATTTCTTTTGTATTCTCCACAGCACTCTACCAAGGCTTTTCAAAATTTAGGTTTATCTAGATTTTAATCCAAAAAAACTCCCTCATCCCTTTATAATATATTGCAGCATTTTATAACTCTTAAAATATTCCTGCAATTTAGAGGGCTGTTCACTTATTATTTGTTTTTATTATTATCTTTTTTGAAATAATATTTTATGTATCAATAGTATATGATACAAATATAATAGACTTACTGTTGTAAGCTTATTGTAAAATGCATGGATAATGAATTGTATTTTTCTGTGTTTGCTTTTCCAAATTAGCTCCTGGGCTATAGTGAAAAGCCGATAAATCTACAGATGTTTATTGGAACAGCAGATGATCGATATTTACGGCCTCATGCATTTTACCAGGTGCATCGGATCACTGGGAAGACAGTTGCTACTGCAAGCCAAGAGATAATAATTGCCAGCACAAAGGTTCTGGAAATTCCACTTCTTCCTGAAAACAATATGTCAGCCAGGTATCTTGAAACATATCCCAAAATGGACTGTTCTTTCTTTCCCTAAAATAACTTTCAGAAGAAAAGTATATTTATTTATTTATTTATTTATTTATTTATTTATTTTTTTTTTTTTGCGGTATGCGGGCCTCTCACTGTTGTGGCCTCTCCCGTTGCGGAGCACAGGCTCCGGACGCGCAGGCCTAGCGGCCATGGCTCACGGGCTTAGTTGCTCCGCGGCATGTGGGATCTTCCCGGACCAGGGCACGAACCCGTGTCTCCTGCATCGGCAGGCGGACTCTCAACCACTGCGCCACCAGGGAAGCCCTATTTATTTTTATAGTACAAAAATAAGTCATTGTTCTAAATTAACTGGATAACATTATTTAAATAATTATAGTATATTTGCTAAGGTTGGTACCACATTTCCATAAGGAAAATTCAATTCAGCAAAAGTTTATGACCATGTAGTACCAGCCAAGCATCATGCTAGGTGATAGAGACAAAAGTATATGGATGTTTTTTCAAGTAGCTCACAGTCTAATAGGGTAGACAGTAAGTAAACAATTGCAGTAAAGTTACGATTGTTAAGTTTCCTTGAGGAAAACTTCAACTCTACTTCCAGGTGTCCCATTTCACCCGTTTCCAAATAAAATGAGGTGGCCAACTTCTGAATGAGAATGCAGTAGAGTTTTGTTCAGGTGGATTAGTTAGGAATATATATAGTACCTGTAACAGAAACCTGAAATGCAGTGGCTTAAACAGCTAGAGGTTTAATTTTTCATTCCATAAAAGAAATATACATATAGGCATCTTAGGGCTAGCACTGTGGTTCCATAAGTCATTGGGGCCCCAAGGTCCTTCTGTTTTTTCTTCTCTGCTATTATTAGCATGTGGTTTCCATCCTCAAGATTGCCTCATGATCCACAATAGCTACTGGAGCTCTAGCCATCATAACTGTAATCCTGGAAGGAATAGGAAGAACGGGTAAGAGGAAGGGTAAGAGAACTTCCATCTGAGTCAGGCCTCCTTAAAGAGCTTTTCCCAGAAACTTATCCAACACCTTTACTACATCTCATTGATCATCCTTGTATATAAGGAAGACCTGGGTGTTTTTTTTTTTTTTACCTGAGGGCATTGCCACCGCTAACAAGATGAGGGTCTGTTACTAAGAAAAACAGAAATAAAGAATATTTAGTAGGCAACTATTATTCTGCCACAACCAGGTATGTGAAACTTACAGTGAAGTTTGTTAGAGAAATTGGTTCAAACTATAATATAGGTCTTTCTTAAGATGGGAATGATATCTGTCCCAGGTTATTGCAAGAATAGTCCTATTAAGATCAGATTTCAGTCTCGAGTTCTTCTCTTTTAAATATATATTTAAATAACTTTTTAGGTAAACTGAATATACCCCTGAGGACATAGTAACTTATGACATAATTGTACTATTATAAAATAAGAATTGCCTCTTAGCTACTTATCACCAGAAAAGACAAGTTAATATTGATTTAAATAAAACCTTATCTTTGCCTGCTTTGTTCAACAGTACTCTAGAACTCAACTCCACTAAGTCATTACACAGACTACGATAGAGTTTTTTCATGGCAGAGGTAGACAGCTAGCTGATAATCTCTACTCTTAAATTTCTGTGTTCTGTAATAATTAAAAAAAGAACTTTGGATTCTCACCCAATCCTTTGTTCAGGTACTTGAGCAAAACACTTAAGAAAAACATTGAAAAAAAAAAAAAGAAAGAAAGAAAAACATTGACTCCAGGCATCCTATCTGACCAATCTTCAAATAAGGTGAGGTAGCCAGCCTCTAAATGAGGATGCAAGAAGGCTTCCTCTCTTTTACTCTAGGATCTTACTTTTTTTGCCACGCCATGTGGCTTGTGGGATCTTAGTTCCCTGACCAGGGATCAAACCTGGGCCCTCGTCAGTAAAAGCACAGAGTCCTAACCACTGGACCACCAGGGAATTCCCTAGGATCTTTTTCATCTAGCATCAAAAACAATATGAATATACTATTATTCAGCTGCAGAGGGGAATTTGAAACTCAACTTTGAACTATCTTTTTCTAAGAACTCATAAAATTGATTCTTAGTTGACAGTTTGCAGACCATGTTTCCACTGATTCCTCTGGATAGTTCAAGCAGTAGACTTGAATCAAGTTAAATAGAAATCACCAGAAGCTTATAACTTAATGGACTGTTAAAAAGATTTTAGCTCTTAAGTTGGTCATTATTACACACACACACACACACACACACACACACACACACACACACACACACACACACAGTCTTTTCAGGTTAAAGGAAAAAAGTTGGTATTTGATGACACGGTAGATTTTGCTTTACCAGACAAGGAGAGACCTACAAAAGCTTTATCATCTTTTACTTTAAAAAAAATATATTTATTTATTTATTTGGCTGCACATGGTCTTAGTTGTGGCACGCGGCATCTTCGTTGTGGCATGTGTGGCATGCAAACTCTTCGTTGAGGCAGTGGGACTCTTGGTTGTGGCATGTGGGATCTAGTTCCCTGACCAGGGATCAAACCTGGACCCCCTGCATTGGGAGTGTGGAGTCTTTGCCACTGAACCACGAGGGAAGTCCCTATCATCTTTACTTTTTGCCTCAGCTTCCCCAAAGTTCATGATCAAGCTCAATTGTAGTAATTATAGTAATTCATATAACCCTAGATTTGGAATATATTTATCTCCTGTTTCTTCTATTCAAAAATATTTTCTATTTCTTTCTTCTTGACCTTATTTGTATTTACGTTGTAAAATGCCTCATATCCTTTTAAAAAATAATGTATAAATGAATAAATTAAAGAAAACAGAGTACATGAGTTTCTAAGACATTCTCTCAAGAACTTGGGAAAGGGCTTCCCTGGTGGTGCAGTGGTTGAGAGTCCACCTGCCGATGCAGGGGACACGGGTTCGTGCCCCGGTTCAGGAAGATCCCACATGCCGCGGAACGGCTGGGCCCGTGAGCCATGGCCGCTGAGCCTGCGCATCCGGAGCCTGTGCTCTGCAACGGGAGAGGCCACAGCAGTGAGAAGCCCGTGTACCGCAAAAAAAATAAATAAATAAAAAGAACTTGGGAGTCCTACCTACAGAATAGCATGAACAAATCAGAGCAATAGGATCTGAACGTATCTTCCTCCTCCTTTTCACATGGAACAGAGGTGGTAGTCAAGATTCATGTTCCCTTCTCCAACCAGAGCTGGCATAAACTGCTTGCCTGGATCAGACCAGAAAGAACAAACCTGTAGAAATACCATTATTACTAGTAGCAAGCAGCTTAGCCCCCTTACCCCACCCTGCTCTGCCATACACACACCTGAAGCTTCTCTGGCTATCTGTCCACTCTGAACTGTTAGATTGGGGAACAGGAATTCTATAGGAACCAAGGTTTGTGACAACAACATTGTGTGTGTCCAAGAAAGGGTTGAGTAAGGAGCAACTAGGAAGTTACCCAAATCTAAGAAACCTTTTCTAAGTACCTTAGATAACGGGGCAGCTAATGCTGAATGAGCCTGTTTCATCCAGGAACTAATTACTAGGATAAACTGTAGTGACTGAATGTAATATAGTTTCAGGTGGTGGTAGATTAAAAAATTGCAAATGGGGCTTCCCTGGTGGCGCGATGGTTGAGAGTCCACCTGCCGATGCAGAGGACACGGGTTCGTGTCCCGGTCTGGGAGGATCCCACATGCCATGGAGCGGCTGGGCCCGTGAGCCGTGGCCTGTGAGCCTGCGCATCCGGAGCCTGTGCTCCGCAGTGGGAGAGGCTGCAACAGTGAGAGGCCCACGTAACACACACACACACACACAAATTGCGAATGATAAGACCGTTGTTTAAAATAATTTATGCACAGATGAGTTGTACGTATGTATTAAAAGCCTCTAGTGGGGACTTCCCTGGTGGTCCACGCTAGAAGCGTTTGACTCCACGCTTCCACTGCAAGGGGCACGGGTTTGATCCCCGGTTGGGGAACTAGGATCCTGCATGCCGCGTGGCATGGCCATAAAAAAAAAAGGCTCTGTTGTTTAAGGTGAGAAAAGATTGGTAGATAGTCCCCTTGTTTTGCCTACTATCACACAGGCTTGGTCATTTCAGACCTAATCTATCTTGGATGTGTAAGACCCTTTATTTAAGACCAGTATACCAACCCATAAACCATAGAGACACTCTACAAGATGCTTTAAATATAGTATGCTAGTACATTGCCTTACCGTACTCACAACTCCTCCCTGTTTTTAAAACTCGATGAATATGGATGTGGCAGTGTTGCACTCTGATCTAAAATATAATTGTGATGTAAACAGAATTTAATAGTTATTTTCATTCCTATAAATTGTAGTTTTTTTGGTGGCTTGGTAGCTTTTCTTTTCTTTTCTTTTTCTTTCTTTTTTTTTTTTTTTTTTTGCATTTCTTAACCAGAGTTTTAAGATTGTCATTTCTGATACTCTTTTTTTTTTTTTTTTTTTTTTTTTTTTTGTGGTACGCGGGCCTCTCTCACTGCTGTGGCCTCTCCCGTTGTGGAGCACAGGCTCCAGACGCACAGGCTCAGTGGCCATGGCTCACGGGCCCAGGCACTCCGCAGCACGTGGGATCCTCCCGAACCGGGACACGAACTCGCATCCCCTGCATCAGCAGGCAGACTCTCGACTGCTGTGCCACCAGGGAAGCCCTCTGATACTCTTATTCCAAATCTTCTGCTAGAAACTTAACTCTCTGCTAAAATACCTTCCCTTAAAACTCAGTAAAATGCAGACTTCTCTGGTGGCACAGTGGTTAAGAATCCACCTGCCATGTACGGGACAACGTGTTCAATCCCTGATCCAGGAAGATCCCGCATGCCGTGGAGCAACTAAGCCCGTGTGCCACTACCACTGAGCCTGTGCTCTAAAGCCCGCGAGTCACAACTACTCAGCCCGCATGCCACAACTACTGAAGCCCACGCGCCTAGAGCCCGTGCTCCGCAACAAGAGAAGCCACCGCAGTGAGAAGCCCGTGTACCACAACAAAGTAGCCCCCGCTTACCACAACTAGAGAAAGCCTGCGCACAGCAGCGAAGACCCAAAGCAGCCAAACATATAATAAATAAAATAAATAAATGTATTTAAAAAAACAAAACTCAGTAAAATGGGGACTTCCCTGGTGATCCAGTGGTTAAGACTCTGTGCTTCCAGTGCAGGGGGCCTGGGTTCAATCCTTGGTCAGGGAACTAGATCTCACATGCCGCAACTAAAGATCCCACATGCCGCAACTAAAGATCCTGCACGCCGCAATGAAGATCCCATGTGCAGACACAGCCAAAAATACAAACAAACAAAAAAACTCAGTAGGATGGATAATCTCTGGTATTTCCCACTAAATACTCATGTTGGCATGTTAACATGAATAATCACTACTTTGATACAATTTGATCAATACTGCTTTGAGCTAAAGTGCAGTTTTTCAATATTAGTTAAATATAATTTGTTATCCATAAATGAAAAATGTTTATTTCCAAAAATATTTACTCTTTTAGATATTTCCTTTGTGTTTCCTAAGATGAAAATATTTATATTTTTCAGATTCTTCCTTGAGCTTTACTGGTTCTTATCTTGATAACCTAGCTTTGTAACATATATTATCCTTCAAAGTGACTTCTGTAGCCTCTGGGCAGTGAGGATTAGAGTTGTAACATTAGAGCATTAGAGTTGGTGGATAAAGTAAGAGGATGGATAATAAGGAATGCCATAAGAGAGAGTAAACTTTAATTAGAATGTTTGATTGTTAGTTACCTCTTGCTTTATTCTTCTAATATGTGAATAACAAAGATATGTTATAGGTACTGGTGTTTCCTACCATGATTGTGTGTTAAGCAGCTATACTTAGTAATAAATTTTGAAGGTAATGAAATTTTAGACTTTAAATGCCAAAACTTTAATCTTATATGTGCATTTCTTAGAAATGTAAGCCTGGGAATTCCCTGGTGTTCCAGTGGTTAGGACTCTGCGCTTTCACTGCCAAGGGCACAGTTTCAATCCCTGGTCGGGGAACTAAGATCCTGCAAGCCTCCAAGTGTGACCTCCCCCCGCCAAAGAAAAAAAAGAAAGAAAGAAATGAAAGCCTGATAGATTGTTTTTTTAATAAGTGTATCATATAAAAGTTTAAATATGTTATTAATGACTTATTTGTAGTCCTATAAGTTAATCTTTTCTGGCCTAGTTATATTTATAGAATTAGAGTCTTTTACTTTATATTTCACTCATCTAGTTCTGTAACGCAAACTGCCCCCCAAATTTAGTGGCTTAAAGTAGTAACTATTGTTTTTCATGATTCTTTCGGTTGGTTGGACTCAGCTGATCCACTCATGTGGTGCTGGCTGGGATCACTCATGCCCCTGAATTCGGCTGGGAGCTCAGCTGGGGTAGCTCAAGTAGAGGATTATATGGACTTTTCTCTCCAGCATGCTAGCTGGACATTTTCATGGTGGCTCAGGGCTCCAAGAGAACAAAAGTGGAAGTTACAGAGCTTCTTAAGTGCTAGGCTTTTAACTTACCACAGCATCACTTGGCCACATTCTGTTTGTCAAGGCAAGTCATAAGGCTCACTCTCAAGGAGAGGGGACATAGTTACTCGACCTCTTAATTGGAGAAGTGGCATGTGAATACAAGAATGGGAGGAATTATTGTCAGCCCTCTTTACAGACAATATGCCACACTTAGTATTACACTTTTGTCGTACAAAAACATTTTTAACCCTAAAATTTAAATAGCAGAAAATAGCAATCATATCTTTCTTTTTTGACCTGATTTTAGATATTGATAGTTCTTCCTGGCAAATTAACAATAACTGTTTCGCTGAGTTGTTTAGAACCACTAATTTCTAGTAAGCAAATAAAATTTGTATATTTTTTTTCCTAGTATTGACTGTGCAGGTATTTTGAAACTCCGCAATTCAGATATAGAACTTCGAAAAGGAGAAACTGATATTGGCAGAAAGAATACTAGAGTACGACTTGTGTTTCGTGTACACATCCCACAGTCCAATGGAAAAGTCCTTTCTCTGCAGACAGCTTCTATACCTGTTGAATGCTGTAAGTGAGCCTGTGATATTTTAAAATTTTGTTTATAATAGGTTATTTTCTGTTTTGTTTATAATGTAATGTTTGGATCAAAAGTAAACTGAGGGGGCTTCCCTGGTGCTACAGTGGTTAAGAATCCGCCTGCCAATGCAGGGGACACGGGTTCGAGCCCTGGTCCAGGAAGATCCCACATTCTGTGGAGCAACTAAGCCCGTGTGCCACTACTACTGAGCCTGCACTCTACAGCCCGCGAGCCACAACTACTGAGCCCATGCGCCAGAACTACTGAAGCCACACACCTAGAGCCCGTGCTCCGCAACAAGAAGTCACCGCAATGAAAAGCCCGTGCACCCCAACGAAGAGTAGCCCCCGCTCGCCACAACTAGAGAAAGCCTGCACGCAGCAACAAAGACCCAACACAACCAAACCTAATGATAATAAATAAATATATTTTTTTAATGTTTCCAATAAAAAAGTAAACTGAGGGCTTCCCTGGTGGTGCAGTGGTTAAGAATCTGCTTGCCAATGCAAGGGACACAGGTTCAAGCCCTGGTCCGGGAAGATCCCACATGCTGCGGAGCAACTAAGCCCGTGCGCCGCAACTACTGAAGCCACATATCTAGAGCCCATGCTCCGCAACAAGAGAAGCCACCACAATGAGAAGCCTGTGCACCGCAAACAAGAGTCGCCCCCTCTCGCTGCCAACTAGAGAAAGCCTGCATGCAGCAACAAAGATACAATGCAGCCCAAAATGAAAATAAATTAAATAAATAAATTTTTTAAAAAAGTAAACTGAAGCCCAGGATCTGGATAGCTGGTGTGATTTTCTTATATAGAAATAAGCTACATGTTTAGGTGGAGGAGTACTGATCTTGGAGTTAGAAAATGGCTTCTCATTATAATTTGACCCTAGGTAGCCTGTGTGGCTATAGACATTCTCTTGACCATAGTTTTCTTAACTTGTAAATGAGGAGGTGGGCTTGATGACACCTGAGGATCAAATTATGAAGCTATGATTCTGACATTAAGTGTCATTGATACTTGGTCATCTTTGTTTTATTAAAATGTTGGAAGATGCCTGTCTCTGCAAGCTGATGCTTGAGCTGAATAGGGACTTACAGGATTTGGGTTTTTGGGTTTTTTACCATAAATTATATACAACACCAGGTTGAGAAAGTGAATGCCTTTTCCCTGGTTTTTCAGAGCCAAGAAATGAGAAAAAGCCTAGAACCTGATATCTACTCAAGCCCTTGAGAACTGTTGACCTCTGGCAGGTTAGCTGATAGGACTGAAATATTGAGACTGCAATTTAGATTTTTAGGGCACAGACTTAGAAGTGTTCTAATTCCATGTCTTAATTTTGTGTAGGAGGAAACTGAGGCACAAGTATCTCAAGTGCTCCTCCCAGGTTATTTGCTTGTTGGTATGACAGAGCTGTGGCTAGAACACAGGTTTTCTTAGTACTCTTTTGATTATGTTATATCATTTTATTTCTATTAACCACATGCATTCTTAATTTGGGATCATACCTACTGTATACTTTTCTGTGCCTCCTTTTGCTGTTCACTGGAGTAATACTTTATCATTTTCCAGTCAACTGTGGGAATCACTGAGCAAATCCATGGTAATAGAATCAATGTAGAAGTAATTTTTGTATTAATTCTTAATAGATAATACAGGTACATGGTACAAAATTCAAAAAGAGTAGAGTGAAAAGTAAATTTTCAAGTCAGCTAGTTCCCTTTCAGCTATCATTGCCACAATCTTTGTTACCCTGCCAGACAAATGCCCATTTAAATAATTTAAGTTCATAGAGTAGTTAGAGTTTTTGAGATTAATTTACTCTAAAATTATTCTGTTTTCTCTTTTAATTTATTAAATTATTGTGTGATTATTGTTGAGAGTATAGAAAATACAAAATGGTACAAAGAGTAGCATTAAAATCTTTTTTGTAATATCACTTATCTGAGATAGTCACTATTAACCTTTTTTTGGATATTTTTCCTTTTTTATTTTGGTCTATGTGTGTGCACGCGTGTGCACGCACACACAATATTTGGTAGTTTCACTTATAGTGGGCGTTTTCTCATATAGTTAAATATTCTTCAAAAATGCTTTTAGCACATACATAATATTTTATTATGTCTGTGCCACTTGGTGAACACATTTTTGCTGTTACTTTGAACGTACTTGTGATAGCTAGTTTCCACTATAAATATCTAAAACTTGAATTAGTCTTACTCCGTAGGCTAGTCAATGCTTGTTTTTATGCCCCTTCTTTGTGAGCCATTTAGAACATAAGTAAGGACGTAAGTGTTTTCTGAGATCTAGATTTGTGCTTGGTACTTTCTAAGTTGTAGTTCATCCTAAATGCCAGACCCATCCCCTATGAAACATTCTCTTTGAATGGGGCTGGGATCCTAATTCATATACCTTTTGTGTCTTGGTATTAAATAGTTGGAAGAGAGGGAATTCCCTGGTGGTCCAGTGGTAAAGAATCCGCCTTGCAATGCAGGGGAAGGGGGTTCAATCCCTGGTCAGGGAACTAAGATTCCACGTGCCACGGGGCAACTAAACCCGCGTGCCACAACTACTGAGCCTGCACACCTCAGCTAGAGCCCGCGTGCCACAAACTACAGAGCCCACACGCCCTGGAGCCCACGCGCCACAACTAGAGAAGAGAAAACCCACACACCACAACTAGAGAGAAGCCTGTGCACGGCAACGAAAGATCCTGCATGCCACGACTAAGACCCAACACAGCTAAAAGTAAATAAAATAAATAAATCTTCTAAAAAATAAATAGTTGGAAGAGGCATAGTGAACTGGGACTGCATGCTTCATAAAGGCAGTCAAGTTGTTTAAATTTCTTTAAAATGTTGTTCTGGCCAAACAAAACACAGCTGACCCTCAAAGCCACCAATTTTCCACCCAAGTAGTAGGACTAAAAGTAGACCTGTTTCCAAAATGTGAAGAAGAAAGTATAATTCACCCTTTTTGTTTGTTTTAATCCAGAGAGAAACCTAGTTATTAAGGCATTTGGCAGGAATAAACCCTTAGAGAACCTAAGCAGTCAAAAGAAGTATAATGTATAGCTTGAAACTCAAGCATTTTTTAAAAAGGAAAGAAAAGCCAGAAGTAGGATTTCCAGAAAATACAGCAACTTGAAATCAGTAGATATTAGAAAAAGGCAGCAACAAGGAAAAGTTAATAGTTTACATAATGACTTGTAGGCTTTAAGAAAAATTATGTTCACATACCCTGGGAAGGAAGAGTATAGTGCACTAAGAAATATTTATGTTCATTTTTTAAAATTCTGTATTGAAATGTGTACTTCATGTATACTTCAGTTATTTAGAAGATGTCCAAAATGTAATCCTGATGCCTCACTGATGATCTAGTTATTTTCTTGATGAAAGGGCTACTTGGTGTTTGTCCTTTAGAAACTTGTCTTCTTTTAATAGTATGCAATATAATTATGCATCTTCGGATTTAATTTGCTTTTTATAATTATATTAAAGTTATCAAATTTAACAGACAAGTTGTGGGGAAGAAATGTATTAAAGACAAGCTAAAAAGAGAAAAGTGGATGAGGTGAATGTGTTGTAGTCAATATAAGTTGTAGGCATTAATTAATTTCTCTTTATTAGTTTCTCTATAGTTGTAGTCTAAGAAAATTATTTAAAATCACATGACTCTAATAAATCTATTTTGTTTTCTAAATAGCATAGCTGTTTTAGTGGATATTGTTGCCATTGCTTTGCATTTTAAAAATCCAGAGTTGCTTCTTCTATAGCTAGATTTTGTCATTTACATATGAAAGAGTGTAAACTAATATTTTGTTTCTTCTCAACTCTTAAAAAAACAAACAAACAGCCCAGCGGTCTGCTCAAGAACTTCCTCATATTGAGAAGTACAGTATCAACAGTTGTTCTGTAAATGGAGGTCATGAAATGATTGTTACTGGATCTAATTTTCTTCCAGAATCCAAAATCATCTTTCTTGAAAAAGGACAAGGTAAATAATATAAGATCTGAGTTGACTCAGACATAGAGAACAAACTTATGGTTACCAAACGGGATAGGAGGGGGGGAGGGATAAATTAGGAGTTTGGGATAAGCAGATAAAAGCTACTATATATACTATATATACTGTATGAACAACAAGGTCCTAATGTAGAGTACAGGGAACTATATTCAATATCTTGTAATAAACTATAATGGAAAAGAATCCAAAAAAGAATAAATAAATATATATATACAACTGAATCACTTTGCTGTACATTAGAAAACTAACATAACATTGTAAATCAACTATACTTCAATAAATAAATAAATGGATAGATAGATAAATAAGATTTGAGTTGATTGACCTCAGACTAAGGGGCAAAAGGTTAAAGTGAATTATTCAGATGTTTCACTGACATTAATCACAAAATAGTTTTCTTAAAGCTATAGGCATCATTTACACAGATTTTACTGTATACCAAACATTTATTAAATTTTCATACGAATATTAAGTTCTCATTAAGGATGTCTCAAAAGTAAAAGAATCCCCCAATATTTCTTCAAGAGAATTGAAAATATAAGTCACACAGAAATTTGGACACAAATGCTTTTAGCAGCATTAATCATAATAGCCAAAAAATGTAAACAACTCAAATACTTATCAGCTGATTAATGGATAATCAAAATGTGATATATTCATACAATGGGATATTATTTAGCCATAAAAAAGAATAAAGGGCTTCCCTGGTGGCGCAGTGGTTGAGAGTCCGCCTGCTGATGCAGGGGACATGGGTTCGTGCTCCGGTCTGGGAAGATCCCACGTGCCGCGGGGCGGCTGGGCCTGTGAGCCAGAGCTGCTGAGCCTGCGCATCTGGAACCTGTGCTCCACAACGGGAGAGGCCACAGCAGTGAGAGGCCCACGTACCACAAAAAAAAAAAAAAAAGAATAAAGTACTGATTAATGCTACAACATGACTGACGCTTAAAAACATTTTGCTAGGGACTTCACTGGTGGTCCAGTGGTTAAGACTCCACACTCCCAATGCAGGGGGACCAGGTTCAATCCCTGGTCAGGGAACTGGATCCCACATGCTGCAACTAAGAGCCCGCATGCCACAACTAAAAGATCCTGCATACCTCAACTGAAGATCCCACATTGAGGCACGCTGCAACAAAGATCCCATGTGCTGCAACTAAGACCTGGCACAGCCAAATAAATATTTTTTTAACTTATTGAAATTAATTTAAAAAAATAAAAACACGAAAAATCCCAAACAACTTAACTTTACACCTGAAGAAACTAGAAGTACAAATGAAGCCGAAAGTTAGTAGAAGGAAGGAAATAACAAAAATTACAGCAGAAATAAGTGAAATAGAGACTAAAAAGACAATAGAAAATATAAGTGAAACTAGGAGCTGGTTCTTTGAAAAGAGAAACAAAGTTGACAAACTTTTAGCTAGACTCACCAAGAAAAAAAAGAGAGGACTCATGTAAAATCAGAAATGAAAGAGGAAATATTACAGCTGATACCACAGAAATACAAAGGGTCATAAGAGACCACTGTGAACAATCATATGCCAAAAAATTGGACAGCCTAGAAAAAAATGGATAAATTCCTAGAAACATACAACCTACCAAAGACTGAATCATGATGAACTAGAATATCTTAGCAGACCAAATACTAGTAGGGCAATTGAATCAGTAATCAAAACCTCCCAACAAACAGAAGTCCAGGATCAGACAGCTTTAAACATTCAAAGAAGAACTAATACCAAGCCTTCTAAATTTTTCCAAAAAACAGGAGAGGAGGGAACTATCCAAACTCATTTTTTGAGGCCAGCATTACCTTGATATCAAAACCATTACAGGCCAATATCCCTGATGAACATAGATGCAAAAATCTTCAACAAAATATTAGCAAACCAAATTCAACAGTACTTTAACAGGATCATATACCATTATCAAGTGGGATTTATTCCAGAGATAGATGGATGGTTTAACATTCGCAAATCAGTCAACGTGATACACCACATTATCATGATCTTAAAAAGCATTTGACAGAATTCAGCATCTATTTATGATTTTAAAACTGTTGGGCTTCCTTGGTGGCGCAGTGGTTGAGAATCCACCTGTCAATGCAGGGGACATGGGTTCAATCCCTGGTCCGGGAAGATCCCACAGGCCGTGGAGCAACTAAGCCTGCATGCTGCAACTACTGAAGCCCACACACTTAGAGCCCATGCTGTGCAACTAGAGAAGCCACCACAGTGAGAAGCCTGTGCACCACAACGAAGAGTAGCCCCTGGTCGCCTCAACTAGAGAAAGCCCACATGCAGCAATGAAGACCCAACACACCAAAAATAAATAAATAAATAAATAAAATTTATTTTTTAAAAAAACTTAAGAAAACTGTCCATGAAGAGGGTGTAGAAGGACTGTCCCTTAACATAATAGAGGTCATATGTGACCAGCCCATAGCTAATATCTTAATGGTGAAAAGCTGAAAGCTTTTCCTCTTAAGATCAGGAAGACAAAGATGCCCACTCTTGCCACTTTTATTCAACATAGTATAGGAAGTTCTAGCCAGAAAAGTTAGGCAACAAAAAGAAATAAAAGGTATTCCAATTGGAAAGGAAGAAGTAAATCTGTCACTATTTGCAGATGATATGGTATTATATATAGAAAGCCATAAAGCTCTATCAAAAAAACTGTTAAAACTAATAAATTCAGTTAAGTTGCAGGATATAAACCAAATATACAAAAATATGTTGTATTTCTATATAATAATGTACTATCAGGAAGAGAAATTAAGATAATATCATTTACAATTGCAGCAAAAAGAATAAAATACCTAGGAATAAATTTAACCAAGAAGGTGAAAGACCTGTGTATCAGAAACTACAAGATGTTAATGAAAGAAATTGAAGAAGACACAAATAAATGGAAAGATATTCTGTGCTCATGGATTGGAAGAATTAATATTATGAAAATGTCCATATTACCCAAAGCAATCTACAGATTCAGTGCAATCCCTATCAAAGTTCCAATGGCATTTTTCACAGAAATAGAACAATCTTAAAATTTCTGTGGAACTGTAAAATACCCCAAATAGCCAGAGTAATCTGGAGAAAGAAGAGCAAAGCTGGAGACATCACACTCCCTGATTTCAAACTATATTACAAAGCTATAGTAGTTAAGTTAGTATGGTATTGGCATCAAAACAGGCATGTAGATCAATGGAACAGAATAGAGAGCCCAGAAATAAACATACATGTATATGGTCAATTAATATAAAACAAAGGAGCCAAGAATACACGATGGGGAAAGAACAAGTTTCTTCAATAAGTGGTATTGGGAAAATTAGCCACATGGTAAAGAATGAAAGTGGGCCACTCTCTTAAACCATAAACAAAAATTAACTCAAAATGGATTGAAGGCTTGAATGTAAAACCTGAAACCGTAAAACTGGAAAAATACATAGGTGGTAAGCCATGGCATAAGTCTTGACAATGATTTTTTGAGTCTGACATCAAAAACAAAAGCATCAAAAGCAAAAATAAACAAGAGGGACTACATCAAACTAAAAAGCTTCTGCAGAACAAAGGAAACCATCAACAAAATGAAAAGGCAACCTACTGAATGAGAGAAAATGTTTACAAATCATATATCTGATAAGGGGCTACTATCCAAAGCATATAAAGAGCTCATATAGCTCAATAGCAAAAAATCAAGCAATCCCAATTAAGAAATGGGCAGAAGATCCCAGTAGACATTTTTTTCCAAAGAAGATCACAGATGGCCAACAGATATGAAGAGACGCTCTACATTGTTAATCATCAGTGAAATGCAAGTCAAAACCATAGAGAGATACCACCTCCCACCTCTTAGAATGACTTATTAAAAAGACTAGAAAAAAACAAGTGTTGGCAAGGATGTGGAGAAAAGGGAATCGTTGCATACTGTTTGTGGGAATGTAAACCGGTGCAATCACTACAAAAAATATTTTGGAGGTTCCTCAAAAAATTGAAAGTAGAACTACCATATGATCTAGTGGTACACTTCTGGGTATTTATCTGAAAAACACAGAAACACTTAACTTGTAAAAACATATACACCCCTGTGTTCATTGCAGCAGTATTTACAGTAGCCAAGACTAGGTTAAGGACTCTGACCTATGTGCTCTTAGTACATCCAGAATGCACCTTTATTAGTTATTGTAACCACCACATTTCATTATAACGAACTGTTTATATTTGCCTTTCATCCACAAACTGAAGGCAGGGTATCCTATCTCCATTATCTCAGCAACCCAAAGTGCTTGGCATTTTGGGACCCAGCAGGTGATTGCTGAACTGAGCTGTAGTTCTGAGTAGGCATAGCATTTTTCTGTAGTATTTCTTGTGCACAAGGGTAGCTCTTAGCTATATTGGACTGGAAAGTGATAGTCACAATCTAGACAGCATTTCATTGAGTCTTCTGATATTTTCACAGACCAGATGAAGTCATGCTAGCTGTGAAGATACTTGTGTGGGTTAGTCACTGGGTAAATGCCCATGACATAAAAAGAATGCTGGAGTGAGAGCTCTAGTAGCACATGGGGCTTTCCCCAGGTAAATAATTCACTTGGGATGAAGAGACAGAAAATGTGCTGGCCAGATCTTTAGGTGACACAAATCTGGAAAGCCTAGGAAATAGTTCATAAGACCATCAGTATCTAAGAAGATCTTGACAAGCCAAGCAATCCTAGAAAATGAAGTCTAGTAGGGGGAAATTAACGTAACAGGGTTGGGGGTTAAAAAAAAAAAAGCCAGCTGTATAAGTACACAGTGTGGTAGCTTGAGCTTGGCAGTAGGAAATGTGGCAGACAGAGGGACACTGCTGGCCACACACTAAGTGTATGAGTCAGCATGGTGTAACTGCCCCAGAAAACTTTTATTAACAGAGACACAGCATCTCCACATAATTTGGCAAGAGCCTCAGTCACACTCTGTCATTCTGGATCATTTCTCACCTGGTCTACTCAGTCCTGAGCCTGGTGCATTTAGAGGGAGATGGTCACACTGGAGGAGAATTCAAAGAAGAGTGACCAGGAAGGCTAAAATATTGTTTAAGGAATAAATGCAGAACTGGGGGTGCTAGCAAGCAGAAAAGGAGACACAGGCAAACAGAGCTTCTTTTAAACATCTGAAGTATTGTCTCACAGAGATGCTCAAGATTTTGGGGCGGTGGCTACAAGGAATAGTGCTTAGACCAGAGGTTGGATACTAGAAGGAGACAGATGTCATCTATCATGAAGATAGATGGAATTTTCTAGCAGCAGTTACTATCCAAAGATGAAATGGGTTACTTGGTTAGGGAGTGAGTTTCCCATTACTTAAGGCATACAAGCAGAAGTTGACCACCACTTGGTAGAGGTGTTTTCAGAAGATTTTCAAACATCACTTAGTAGACTAAACTCTCTGGGCCCTGCGAACTTGGGCAGCCCAAGATCTTTCTCCACATTTTTTCCCCATGGATACACATTTTATTTTCATAATGGAAGTCAATGAGATAGATTCCTTTTGCCAATAAATTTGTGATACTAAATACATTAGATTTAATATGCTTTTTGGCTTGAATTCCTTTTAACTGTACATTGTTTCTGTCAATAGATGGACGACCTCAGTGGGAAGTAGAAGGGAAAATAATCAAAGAAAAATGTCAAGGGGTAAGAAGTTTACTTCTTTAGAAATATGTAAGAAACTTAATGAGAAAATTGAATAATGCTGCTTTATGGTATAGATGAGGAGTCTTATCTGTTGAGTAATGGAAAAGTAAATTAGAATTCTTAGAAGTTTGGACATGAAATAGATACTTTCCTGGTACTAAAATTAAAGTTTAAGAAAGATAAACAGCTGGTGTCTTTCTTCCCCTTTTTTGTGTATAGGAAAGGAGAAATTAGAAATGAAAGATTATTAGAAGGTTCTTACTGAAGTTACTGATGTACTTCTCTGAATTCAGTGAAGAGATCAAACAAATTCAGTGAAGAACTTATACAGTGGGCAAAAAATAGGAGGAGAACAAGCCCTCGGGGATTTGTGTATTTAATACACTATTTTCAACTCCTTCACATTAAGCCTTCCAGGAATCAGCACTGAAAGTTGTGGTCCCTTCATCCTGGTTGGAATGGAGACAGAATTTTTTCTGGGATAGACAGTACCACTTCCTACAGTGCTCTCCAAAGACCTAGAGAAGTTAGATTAAGGATTGCAGTTGAGGACTTCCCTGGTGGTCCAGTGGTTAAGACTCTATGCTACCAATGCAGGGGGAGCGGGTTCAGTCGCTGGTCGGAGAACTGAGATCCCCACATGCTGTGCGGCACGGCCGAAAGATTAAAAATTTTAAAAAAAGGATTGCAGTTGATTTGGGGCTAAAAGTTTTCACCCTGCATATGTAAAGTTATTCTTAATATAGATGCAGATTTTGTGTATTGCCAGTTTAGAACATTTTGAATATAAAATTTAAGATAAGGGAGTTCCCTGGTGGTATAGTGGTTAGGATTCGGTGCTTTCCCTGCCATGGACCAGGCTCAATCCCTGGTCAGGGAACTGAGATATCCTGCAAGCTGCGCAGTGAGGCCCCCCCCCCCAAAAAAAAATTTAAAATAAGAAATCTAAACTGTATCACAACTTGGGAACTATTAAACTTGATTAAAAATTAGAACAGACTTCCACTTAAGATGTATAGTAATACGTAATATTTATTAGAGCAAAATATCTGGCTATATAGTATGTAAGACTTTTGATTTCTGCTACAACTAGAAACCCAAGTGGGTGAATGAGAAGCAATTTCTCCTTTAATGGTTTACTTGAAAGAGCTTTTCTCTATTAAGACTGAAGTATCCATAGAGTAAATCTCCAGATGACTTATATACCAGTTTACTCGCGTAATGAGCCTGAGTAGTTAAGACTCATGAGACGTGTTGAGTTTAGCAGGTGCATTTCATTTTTAGTTCTGAGTGTAACACAATCTTGCTTTCCATGCTCCTTAGGCTCACATTGTCCTTGAAGTTCCTCCATATCATAACCCAGCAGTTACAGCTGCAGTGCAGGTGCACTTTTATCTTTGCAATGGCAAGAGGAAAAAAAGCCAGTCTCAACGTTTTACTTACACACCAGGTATGAGGAGTTGTTGTGATGGTTTACTATAGAGGTTTCTTTCATAATGAATAAAAAATTATTCAATGAATCCTGTATTAGAGTGTTTAAAGGTAGGGTCCTTATAATCAATAAAAATCCCAACGCATGCTGATTCTGTAAAGTTTGTATTGACTTTAAATATTAGATCTGATAGCAATTGTTATTTTGTAGTCACTTATTATAAGGAAATTAAAAGATTGTATCAATAGATTTGAAGTCTGTTTTTCAGGAGTTACCAAAAATCACCAGCACTGTTGGAATAGTAGGTGTTTGTGAATATGTGTGAACTTTCCTTGTGCCCTTCCACTGCCCTTAGCACTGCAGAAAGGCAGCGTGCCTGTTTCATAGTGTCTTCATCTCAACCATTCCCAATCAAAATGGAAAATCTCTCATTAAATTTTCATTTGGCAAGGAGCAACTGTAGCATATATTGGCTTTGGGGGAATATAACATTGATGGCAGAATTCCTGGTTTTATAGAGACACCATAACAAAGGAGGCTTTCACACCTCTTTCTGCAGCAGTTCAAGTGCTGTAATTTTCCCGATCTGGATTGTGACACATGAATATTATATGCAGTAATTCATGCTGATGTTTACATACTTAGAGAACAGACATTTATAGAGGTCTTCTCTGTGTTAGGTGCTGCATTTGTCACCAGAACATATAATGATAAAAAAATCATAGTGAACCTTATTCTTCAAAACTTGTTGTAAAAACTTTAAAATGGTTTATAATAAATGAAAAGAACAAACACATGAATTTGAGAAGGTATTGGTTATTAGTCATTCATTTGTCATCATATTCTTTAAAGCCTGGCTGTATTTCATTTAGAGCCTCTGAAGGCCACTTATATTCCAGAATCTGAAAATTATTATTACTTGATCATGTTAATACATTACTTGGTAATAAAATATTTCAGATAATTTTCAAATAGAATATAAACCTCTGAAAGCAAAAGATTTTGATTAGCCATTTCATTTACTATTAATTCAGTAAGTATTTAAGGGTGCACACTAGTTGGGTAAAACCTCTCTTAGCTTCTCATGGAGCTTATAATCTAGTGGAACAAATAGAAGCTAATAAACCACTAAATAAATAAATTACTTACAAATTTGTAATTAGAAACAGAGATAAGGAATGTTAAGGAAAGGGAAACAGTGCTGTGGGTGAAAATAACAGAGGGACCCTTGTCTAGGCTAACTGGTTGTGAAAAGACTTCTATGAGGAGTTGAGAACTGGAAAATAATAGTAATAGTTTATAATTATGTAACATTTACTATGTTTTAGTACTGTTCTAAGACCTTTCTGTATTCATTTAATCTTCTTAATAAACCTATGGAATAGGTTATTGTCTTATTTTACAACTGAGGACACTGAGTGGCTAAGTAATGTGCCCAAGGTCTCACAGCATAAGTCCTAGAGCCAAACATCATACATAGGCAGTCTGGTTCCAGAGTCTGGGCTCATAACGTATCCTAGACTATATCTGTTTGTTCATTTATTTAGTAAACATATAGAGCATTTAGTGTGTGGTGGGTGCTATTCTCAGCAGTTTATACATAATAACTCATTTATCCTCCCATAACCCTATAAGGTAGGTAGTGTTGCCCTTCCCATTTGGCAAGTGAGTGAACTGAGATCACACAGCTAATAAAGGCAGAGGTGAGATTTTAATCCAGGCAGTATGGCTGTACAGTCTATACTGTTAATTACTGTTAGATGAAGTGTGGGAGAACATTACACATAAAGGCGGTAGCATATGCAAAGGCCTTATGGTTGGTTGGATCATAGAGTATTAAAAGTTGTAAGAAGTGAGTTTTAATGGGGAGGTGATGTAATCAGATTTGTAATTCAAAAATAATTTTTCCCATGTTTCTTCTGTCACTTTATAAGATGTCATTGACCAGTTTAGTCTTTTCTCAACTTACTGTGGAGAGTGAGATTTATATGGGAGAGGCCCAAGAAGGTTAAAAAGGTGATTCAGACAGCTAGAGTATTTTGAGTATACAGAGGAGAGAGCATCAGTGATGAGAAAGAATATCAGGTTTCTGGGAAAGGTGGGAGAGGATAGGATTTAAAATACGCAAGTTGGAATGGACCTTACATGGGAGAAGGAACAGGAGGGAAGGTAAAGGAGATGAACAAGATGGATATACATTAGGAAGGTTTACAGATTTAGTAATGGAGAGTTTAGGGAGTTTCCATATGATAGCTTCAATTTTGTTTCTGTAAAGAATGACATGAAGTCTTCTATTGTGAGCAGAAAGAGGGGAATGTCGGTGATTTGACAGTTTAACAGTGTGGAGAAATTTGAAAAAGTTGTTGTAAAGAGGGAAAAGTAAGTTACCACAGAAATGTAATAGGATTCGAGGCATGATCAAAGGGCTCCTTTGATGTTGATATTGGTTAATTTATGGATACTAATTAGCTCTGCTGTGTAACTTTCTTAAGCAGCCCTCAGATTCTTCAGGGCAGGTGATAAAATATGGATAGTAGAGCTCTTCCAGGATGAGAGTTACTAAAGACAACAGGGTCCAAGAATGTTAGCAAATTCTTTTGAGATGAGGAACTATAGAATCTAACTTAAATAAGAAGGGAGAGAGCTTCTAGAATTGGGGTAAAAAGACAATAGAGTCAGCATGTTAGAGGTGTTGATTACTACCATCATAGTGGTGGTAATAGGCAAACAGAAAGGAGCAAATATAATGCCTTTACATTATCAGCTCTTGAATTGAGAGGACAATATAAAGGCAGAGTCCTAGAGGGCATTACATGTAAGAATGGAAATCAATGGGGCTCCAGAGTGCAGGGAGATATTGGATTGGACCAGAGCTGTCATAACTGGCTTTATGGTTGACAGAATACAAATCAGGTGGCACACACTAACGAAGGAAGAGTGGACACACAGGAGTGTTTGGACAGTCCTTATTCTGGTTGATTACTGCCTTTTGTCTGTAACATTTAGCTTTTTTCACTTTTTTTCTAAAATGAAATTTTGAATAAAGTTTTTACAAAGGCAAATACATAACTGAATTTTTTTAAAAAACAAGTTGAAAAAAATTTTTTAAAACACCCATATTCTCTTCCACTCTGTCATTCTCTCCTTTTAGATCCTTTTGATCCATATATAGATACATCCTTTTAAAAACAGAAATGGGACCATGCTATATTATATATACTAATTTTGTAACCTGAACATTTTTATTTTCCTTATCAGCAGATAGAGTTTAACAGAATTTTGATAGCTTTTTAGTATTCTACTGTATGACCCTTTGTTATTTTAGAATTATTGTGTTTGTCTTTTTAATTTTATGAATTCTTTTTTTTTTTTTTGCGGTACGCGGGCCTCTCACTGTTGTGGCCTCTCCCGTTGCGGAGCACAGGCTCCGGACGCGCAGGCTCAGCGGCCATGGCTCATGAGCCCAGCCGCTCCGCGGCATGTGGGGTCTTCCCAGACCAGGACACGAACCCGTGTCTCCTGCATCAGCAGGCGGATTCTCAACCACTGCGCCACCAGGGAAGCCCTATGAATTCTTTATATTAGAGATTTTAGCCATTTGTTTATGTTGGGACAATAATTCCTTTTTAAATTTTATAAAAATTTTAGATATTCATAAGTTGCATGTTTATTTTATTAAGGGATTTGTTGATTTGTTTCCTTTTTGGCAACCCCCTAGCAATAGGGATCTGACCAATATCAATATCCAATGGAGGAATAATCATTAGCTGCAAATGGCTGATTTAAAAAAATTTTTTTTAAATTAGGGATTGTGTTAGTATTATTTGTCCCACAATCCATTTACTTTGTAGAATGAAGACAGTTAGCAGCATATGTGTATGATTCACAAATTACCCTTAACCGCAGATGGTAATAGAGCACACAGCCCTTCCTTAGTGGTGCTGCCTGAACTTCTGCCCAGCTTCTAGCTTCAGAACTTCCAACGTGGGAGTCTCTATCCCCACCCTAGAGGAAATGTGTCTCCCTCTGAAGCCCAGCAGAAGTTATTTGTACTTGGGGGTACCATCTGAGCTCTGGTTTTTGGAATCATGGGGATTTTTCAGAGCAGCATTAGAGCCAAACTCTCATGTATAATATTTTGCCTGTGGAAGGGTATATTCTATGTTCCAAATAATTGACTGGACAGACTGACTTTTGTATTATGGTTGTTTTGATTGGGGGAAAAAGCCTGCCTTACAGTCAGGAGATCAGATCTCAGCTCTGCCACAGACTGTACCTACTGATTAACCTCTATAAAATGGGGATATAATACTAAAGCAGTGTTTTTCAAATTGCTTAGGTTGTTTATTCTTCAAATAAAATCTTATGCGAAAAGCCAGTGTATGAAAAAGGATGAAAGCTAGCTTGGGTGCTGTCTTTGCACTGGAAAGGGAAATCCAGAGCTCTTTCTCTTTACATCCTGTTCTTCTACATCCACCACTTGAAGAAGAGTGTGAGGCTTCTCATGGTTTGAAAACCACTAGACCAGTTGATTTTTTTTTTTTCTGGATGCCTCTGTTCATCAACATTCTAAGTTTGAGAATTAGCATGTGTAATACAAAAGGTAGAGTTATTCTGTTTCTGAAACTCATCTCATTGTAGATATTATAAGATCTGTTTAACTGTATTTCCCTCTAAACAAGAATAAATTACCATAGACCAGCAGTGAGGACTTCTTATAGTTTGGTCAGGTTGGAGTCTGAATCTCTTACAGACAAAAGAGTGATACTTGATTTGGCATAGTGGAAATGCACTCGATTTAGTAGAGCAGAATTCTCAATCTGGGTACCCAGATGTCAGTCAGGAACATAGAAATAAGGATTGGATCATGCAAAAAAGGTGGATGTTATGCTGTAGTTTTCAGTCCCTCTGTCTCCTTTTTAGTGCATGATAACCAACCACTTATGTAACCAAGGGCCCCACCTGTTCCATTCAGGATTAAAGGATGAGAGTAGGCTTTCTTGGATATTCTCCTTCCTTATGTAGAAATATGACTCTGGATATTGGATTCACTGTAGCTTTCCTGAGACCAGAGTAGGAGCTGAAGTAGAAGACAAAAAAATCCAGTAGTCCAAGGACAAAGTTCTAGTTCTGCCAAAGTCAGAAGAAAAGTAAGTGCATCAAGACATTAGGGGGAAAAAAAAGAAAAGAAAAAAAGATATTAGAGAGGTCAGGAGCCAATAGACACGGTGAACCATACTTGAAATACCTGAGCAAGAATCAGAAACTGGATGGAGGTCTGGGTCAAGAACATGACCATTGTGGCAGAAGCAACAAGATTGGTGATATACCTTTCTCTTGGTCCTTAAGGTTGTTGTCTCATTGTTAGAGGTGGGCTCACCAGTTGCCAGATTTAGAGGCTAAAGCAGATGAATAATGAACCCATCCTGTTGTAGGAAGCCAAGCAAAGTGCAGAACTCAAATGCACCCCAAACAAGTGCTCCATTAATTACCTCTTCTACAGTAAAATATACTATCAGGGCTCTCTTAATTCTTACCTTGATTTTCTCAGATTGAGACCATGCTTATGTGAAGAGACTTGTACTTGGCAAAGGTTTGATAAATGGACAGATGAGATTTGACCTTGCTTTGGGTCTCATTATTTTCCTTTGACATAAAATGGAGTTTCTTACATTTTTGTGAAGATCATGAAAATTTTAATTATGTTAATTTTCAGTACAAACTTGGAAGGAACAATGAGATGTGAATTTAGGAAAATTATTTTTAAATGTATTATAGCACTTCAATAGGAGGCTAAAGTACATAATTTTTACAAAAATGTACTGAAGTGCTTGCCAAGAGAAACAATGACATCAGTTGTTTTGACACACAATAAATTAACTGACGGTTCTTTTCTGTTTTGATATGCATATTAAATAAGCAAAATGCATTGATTCCTACTTTAAGCAGTCCTTTCATCAAGTAGAGTAATCCTAAATCATGGATCTGCTACTTTTCTAATGTCATAAAGGATGATGATTGGTATTTGTAACCTCTTCTTGCTTGGTGGAGTGGTGAAGTAGAATTTCTGTTGGTAATACAGTATACTGCAGTGAATAAAAGCATGGACTTTGGAGGCAGAAAAACCTGTGTTCAAGTCCTTATGATGCCACTTAGTTGCTGTGAGATCTTAGTGTCTTTAATCTTCTCTTCAGTATACTCATCTATAAGGCAGGGATAATAATAATCCCTACCTCATAATGATCTTGGGGTTTTTAAAAAATTATTTATTTTAAAATAATATATATAAATGGTGGAAAACATTCAAAGGCCCCAAAACTTAGACAGTAAAAAGTAAATCTTCCTCATGCTCCTATCCCCTATTCACCTTGTTTCCCTTCCCCAGCAATAAACATAACAGTTATCAGTTTCTTGTGCATCTTTCCAGAGATATCCACACATATGTAAGCAAAAACGTGTACATGTGTATATGCGTATGTATATATACACACACAATGTTTTACGTGAATTGTGACATATACACATGTTCTGCAATTGACTTTTTTTTTTTTTTTTTTTTTTTTTTGCGGGCCTCTCACTGTTGTGGCCTCTCCCGTTGTGGAGCACAGGCTCCGGACACTGCCGCTCCGCAGCATGTGGGATCTTCCCGGACCGGGGCACAAACCCATGTCCCCTGCATTGGCAGGCGGACTCTCAACCACTGCACCACCAGGGAAGCCCTGCAATTGACTTTTTTTAAAAACTTAACAACGTGTCTTAGAGATCTTTCCAACATCACTTCATAGAGGTCTATGCAGTATTGGTTTTTTTCTTTTTTTTAACTTGAATACTTTTGAAGCAAGAACCACTCCATGTTGTCTTCTATTTACTGGTTTCACATATTTTATATTATCTGCCTTCCCTGAAGGCATTTGAGTTTTCAACCCCTGGCTTGTGTGTGCACTACAGTTGTGTAGCCTAGAATGAAGGCCTTTCATAATTATTTTATGTATTATGTAATAACATTTGCATTAATCACTTTCTTTTCAGTTTTGATGAAGCAAGAACACAGAGAAGAGATTGATTTGTCTTCAGTTCCATCATTGCCTCATCCTGTCCAGACCCAGAGGCCTTCTTCAGATACAGGACACCTACATGACAGTGTACTGTCTGCACAGAGAAGCTTGGTTTGTCCCATCCAGCTAACATATGCATCCATGGTAACCTCAACCCATCTGCCACAGTTGCAGTGTAGGGATGAGAGTGCTGGTGAAGAACAGCATATGATACCTTCTTCAGTTGTGCACCAACCTTTTCAAGTCACACCAACACCTCCTGTAGGGTCTTCCTATCAGCCTATGCAAACTAATGTCGTATTCAATGGACCAACTTGTCTTCCTGTTAATGCTGCCTCTAGTCAAGAATTTGATCCAGTTTTGTTTCAGCAGGATGCAGCTCTTCCTAATTTAATAAATCTTGGCTGTCAGCCACCATCATCCATACCTTTTCATTCTTCAAATTCAGGCTCAACAGGACATCTCTTAGCCCACACACCTCATTCTGTGCAGACCTTGCCTCATCTGCAGTCAATGGGATACTGTTGTTCAAACACAGGACAAAGATCTCTTTCTTCTCCAGTGGCCGATCAGGTCACAGGTCAGCCTCCCCCTCAGTTACAAACCATTACGTATGGTTCTTCACATTCAGGGACTGCTACAACAGCTTCCCAAGCAGCCTCTCATCCCTTGGCCAGTTCACCACTTTCTGGGCCACCATCTCCTCAGCTACAGCCTATGCCTTACCAGTCTCCTAGCTCAGGAACTGCTTCATCACAGTCTCTAGCCACCAGAATGCATTCTGGACAGCACTCAACTCAAGCACAAAGTACAGGCCAGGGAGGTCTTTCTGCACCTTCATCCTTATTATGTCACAGTTTGTGTGATCCAGCTTCATTTCCACCTGATGAGGCAACTGTGAACATTAAACCTGAACCTGAAGAGCAGGCACCTAACTTTTCTACAATTGGTCTTCAGGACATCACTTTAGATGATGGTAAGTTCATCTTTATGCTTTGAAGCAGTGAAGATCCAGGAACTTCCTTCCCTTAAGAGTCATGAGAAAGTTACCATGGATTGTTTTTTGGCATATGGTTGGGCTTTTTAATAAGTTGTTTTTACTAGAAATATGTTGATATATGACCCTGAAGATAGACGTGAACATATATGCTTTAAAGTCTATTTTACCACTTATATTTGTTGGGAAAGGTGAGACCTTGAGTAATAACCTACCACCTATTTGTGATGGAACTGTGAAGATGTGAGCTTTTATTGAGCATTTTTCCTTTCAGAACATACAGTGAGGTCACAGTGTCTAGAGAATGGAATTCAGAAGTGTTAATTCATTAAACATTGCAGAATGCCATCTCTTTGCAAGGCACAGAGTTAAATCTAGGAATACTAGGAAGGTATGAGGATAGAGTTCTTGTCCTTGAGGAGACTCACACAAGTAAAAAACCTGCTTCTCTGTGGCCCTGCCAGCTTGCTGAGTCAGATAGTGGTGGTGGTACAAGACCAGACTGGTTTGCTGCTGCTGGTACAGCTGTTGGCACCATGATAAAAAGAAGCTATTTATGTAAATGTAGCAAGTTGGTGTGTAGACCTCTGTTTTTATGAAATCATAAATTGGACAGCAAACTCTGGAAATTAATTATTTTAATAATTGAAAATTCCCCCAAGGTAGGTAATAATTTTAGAGTTTATTCTTGGCTTTGTCATTTATGTGGTAATGAAATTTTGTCTAAATAGCAATTCAGTGAAAGCTACCTGTGTAAGTGTTGTACAATATGAAAAATTTGAAACATGGACACAGAATTTTAATTCTCTCTCTGATTCTGTATTAATCTGTAGAAAAGTAACTCTAGGTCAGCCATCTCCTTTATACATCTGGAGAGACTATTTACTACTTGGTTGCAAAGCTGGTTTTAAATTCCATATTCCAAACATAAGGGAAAAGGAAGGTAAATAAAATGATAAAATGTGGGAGCCCCCACCCTACCCCCGACCTGGCACCAGGGCTTTACTGTCAGATCAGTATACAGTGATGCAGTAGGTCTTAGTCACTTACAACCAAGATATAAAAGAAGCACATTGGGAGATCAACAAAGAGATGTTAAAGATTCTATAAGAAGGATTCAGAGAGGCTTCCTTGAGGAGATGACTTTTAAGCCAGTCTTGGAGGATGAGTATATTTTTCAGTAAATAAGGATCAATCACTTCTTATCCTTTTGGCTAAGAACAAGTGTAGTGTCAGTAAATGAGAATCAAAGGGAAAACCAGACAACAGAAGCAGAAACATAGAGCTATGTCTGGGAAAGCATGGTTTTCTGTGGCTGGAGGGCAGATGGCATAGTAGAGGATGGCTTTCAAAGCCACAAGGGGATATGCCAGGTCATTTGTGTATAAACAGAAGGTATAGCTGTAAACAAGCAAAACCTACAATTTGCATAGCTTTGTTATCTAATTTAACTCTTACTAATCCTCTAGATAGCTATATTTAGAGAATCAGACTTTCTGAAGGTCACATTAACGGGTAAGTAGCAGAGCTGAGACTGGAGGCAGGTCTTTTCAGTCTAGTCTTTTTCTTGCAGTACTAGAGCTGCCCCCCAGCAACAGCAGGCCGTGGAGGTTAGAACGCAGCGCTAAAGGGGATCCCCCAAGCTTTTTTAATTCCTAGAGAATAGTGGAACATTCTCTAGGAATACATGTGCAGAATTTCACTGCATGAATATATGTTCACAACAGCATCTGATCTGTCACACTTGTATTGTTTTCAAGGTTTGTGTTTAGAATTTTAATCCCTGAAACAAAGGGTGAGACCTGGAGTGTGGTAACCTACCACTTCAGTGATGCCACTGAAAACACAAGATTTATTAAGCAGGTCTCATAGTTGCTGGGTATTCCAGCTCATTTTCTTTCCAAATGAAGACTGTTTTTCTATAAAGAGACCAAAGCTGGAACCTGCTCTTTCTAATTTACCACAGATTGAGTGATTTTTGGGGGGACAGCAAATTGGAACTTTTAGAAAGGTTTTATGGAATTTTTATTTATTTCATCTTTTGAATATGTGAAGATTCTTTTGAATATGTGAAGGCGTGTTGCAGAAACAGATAATCTGGAAAAATGAAGTCTATGAGGGCAAGTATAAAAGCAATTTCATTTTTGTTCCATTCACAATTAAGCAAAGTTCCTCACAGAGGACAAGGACTGGCTAATGAATTCCTTTATTGCCACCTGTCAGGAGACTTGATAGAAGCTCAGTGGTGGCACTTCCCCGGTGGTCCAGTGGTTAAGACTCTGCGCTTCCAGTGCAGGGGGCGTGGATTCAATCCCTGGTCAGGGAACTAGGATCCTGCATGCTGTGCGGTGCAGCCACAAAAAAGCTTTAAAGGGCTTCCCTGGTGGCTCAGTGGTTGAGAGTCCACCTGCCGATGCAGGGGACATGGGTTCGTGCCCCGGTCCGGGAAGATCCCACATGCCGCGGAGTGGCTGGGCCCGTGAGCCATGGCCACTGAGCCTGCACGTCTGGAGCCTGTGGTCCGCAATGGGAGAGGCCACAACAGTGAGAGGCCCACGTACCGCAAAAAAAAAAAAAAGCTTTAAAAAAAAGAAGCTCAGTGGTGCTAGCAGTAATTAAAGAGGGGGTGGGGGAACTAAAATACACTCCTGGGAACCTGAGATTATTGGATGTATAATTTTTGCAATTTACATTTTGATGCTATCAAATATCAAATGAATTTTTGATGTTTGCCAACTGACTCATTGATTATGTTATTTGGATTTACCTTTTTTTTTTGGATATGCCTTTGAAGGTAAACTAGAGGCTTAGAAAATCCTACAGTTCTGCAGAGTTTTAATATAAATTCATTAAAAAATAATAATAACATATTTCATAGGCCTTGAACTCCCTAGTACTTGGAACTCTGTAGTACTTGAATGGCCCCTTTCTGGTAAGCTTTAAAAGTAAGCCATAAAACATGCCAAAAAGGATTAGAAGTACTTAAAGTGAACTTTGCAGTTAGCTTGAGCTCAGGTTTTATTTTAACTTTTCTATATTGTGCTAAGCATTAAGTACAAAGTAATTTCCACTCTGCAACTAGAGGACACAAGTAATTTTTTTAAATTTGTGTTATACTAGTTAAAAATACTTATCATCTAATCCTAATAACTTTCATTAATCCTATTTGTTTTATATTTATTTACCCCTTTCTTTTTTATCAAGTTAAAGATTAAAACAAATAAAATATCTTTTTTATTTTTGAAATTTTTAATTAAGATGGAGTCTGTCAAGAATCATTCAGGTATTACTTGACTGTTACTTTTAGAAATACGGACATTAACACCTTAATTTTTTATTATAAATTCAGTGACATTTAATAGAGAAGATATTAGTGTACCTCAGCTCAGAAATTCAAGACTTGTAGAACTAAAAATACTCTAATACAGCTCCCCCATTTTATAGATAAAGAATCTGAGTTTTACAGAGCTTAAGGTATTCATCCAGGGTAACACTGATTTAATAGCAGAGTAAAGACTAAAACTCAAGTCTCCTGGTTCCTAATTCAGTACTCTAAGAGTTTTTTCAGTATCTGCAATCATGTTTTTCATCAGTCTGTGGTTTGAGACTGTGGATGTAGAGCAAGCAGAATAGATGAAAGAAAATGCTGTTTTCTCAGCAGAGCCTTGGTTTGTGAGAGGGGCCAGGGCAATCTTAAAATTCTAGATTCTCAGTATAGATGGAGTTTTAAAGGCTCTCTACTCCATCCTCGTCTTTCACACTGGAATTCATACTCTGGTATCCCTAGTGATATTATATTCCTGTTGGTGTGTTCATCTCCAGATTCTTTGGAACATCTCAGGGCCTTTTAAGTTCCAGTTGCCTTTGTTTTATGTGGCCTCTGATGCCTCTGGATCATGCAGAACAAATCTAATCATTGTTCTGTAATAATCCTTCACGTGTGTAAAATCTTGATCTCTTTCCCAAGTCTTAAAAACACTCCAGCAATTTCATCCTTCCCTCAGCCTCACTAACATGGTAGTTCCCTTCTGCTTGAACCCCGGTGTTTAGTTCCTTTTCATAGGGCGTGTCCAGAAGGGAACACTCTAGTCAGCTCAAAGTGGATTGGGATCCTCACCTTCCTTGTTCAGAAGACTTTATTTATCAGTTTGGTGCTAGGTCAGGGGATTTTCTTAGCTTCATCTTGCTGTTAATTTAGTGAGTCATAAGTACTAGTCATTAAGGCTTCACTGGTGGTGCAGTGGTTAAGAATCTGCCTGCCAATGCAAGGGACATGGATTCGAGCCCTGGCCTGGGAAGATCCCACATGCTGCGGAGCAACTAAGCCCGTGCACTACAACTACTGAGCCTGAGCTCTAGAGCTCACAAGCCACAACTACTGAGCCCACGTACCACAACTACTGAAGCCTGTGCACCTAGAGCCCATGCTCCACAATGAGAAGCCCGTGCACCGCAACGAAGAGTAGCCCCTACTCACCACAACTAAAGAAAGCTTGTGCACAGCAACAAAGACCCAACACTGCCATAAATAAATAAATAAGTAAATTTATAAGTACTAGTCATTGGTCATAACTAAATCACATCCATTCTGTATGCCACCCCTCACCCATCCACCATGGATTTTTACATATGTTTTTGGAACCCAGGACTAAACTTTGCAGTTATCCTTGTTCAGTTTCATTGAGGTGATTTTGACCCCTCATGTCAATCTTCCAAACTCAGAAGAGTCCCAGAAGCGTTTCTCGTTTTCAGAGTAATGTGGCTCCCTCCTCAGGGGGATTATTCCTTGGGATAGTAGCAGCAGCAGAATACTGACCTTTACCAATTGATGTTCTCTTTCAAGCAGTCCCCTTGGAAGGCTGTAATATATACTTACTCAACCAATTAGAGTTGTTCAAAATTCTTTTGCTACTTTCATTTTTCTTTGCTACCTAAGTGTACCATTGCCCCTACTTGGAAAGCATGTGCTACTCTGTAAAATTGTCAGTGAGTTTTTTGTTTTGTTTGTTTGTTTTTTGTGGTACATGGGCCTCTCACTGTTGTGGCCTCTCCCGTTGTGGAGCACAGGCTCCGGACATGCGGGCTCAGCGGCCATGGCTCACGGGCCCAGCTGCTCCATGGCATGTGGGATCTTCCCGGACCTGGGCACGAACCTGTGTCCTCTGCATCGGCAGGCGGACTCTCAACCACTGCGCCACCAGGGAAGCCCTATCAGTGAGTTTTTACTCAGATGTTAAAGTTTGTGTGCCTGGAGCTGTAATTTTTCCTAAACACTTCTGTGCATTATGGTGTGTATGTCCCAGATTTGGACCAAGTGATATACATTAAAACAGTACAAAAATATAGAAATTGTCACAGCTGTGTTTTAAGCATTTTAATTAAGATTATAGTATTGTTAAACTAGACTGTCTTAGACTTTTAAATACAGGCCCATTTAATTTGTGATTGAGCTGAATCCAGTAAGAAGTTTCCATTAGAGTCCCTCAATTCCCTGTTGTCTTCCTTTGTTCACAAACTAACAGAACCATAGCTACAGCTCTTCAGCAGAGAAGAGGGTACATGTTAAATATAGCCTGACCTGCTGCTGTGGTGAAAACTGACACTGCCACTTGCAGGCTCTGTGCAGTAACATGCTGATCCTGAATGTAGGGCAATTGCTAATTTGACTGTAAACAGGGGCTCTAGACGTGACCTCTGCTGCTGCAGTTCTATATAGGTGACAAGCAGATGAACCTGCTTTCCAGTTGCAAGGAAATGGTAAATACAAGATTCAGGTGATTAACTTGGATGGGGAAATCAGGAGACTGGTATGGAGGAGCAGAATGGTAAATATTATTGTCAGTGTGCTAGCCCACTTGTTGGATACTCATTTACTGGTGTTTTTGTATTTAAATAAATAAAACAAAAGAAAGCCATGCATAGCCAATGATGAGAATGGGTCCCAAATGAGGTATTGAATCACTTAGGGGCTCAGTAGTGGAGGGAGGTAGATAATACTGAACTTTCTCTTTTAACTAGGACTCTGGGTAACTCATGAATACTCTTCTGGGAGGCATACATGTACCATCCAGCCTCAAACATATTTATGATGGATAATTCCAGAGGCAAAAAATCCCACAAATAATACCCAGTAGGCTTTGGATCATGGCTTATGCAGAACGGATCATGATGGGGATTCAGGACCTTAGACACAGCCACTCTTGGACATATAATAAGAAAATTTAATTTTTAGACCCAGTGAAGCAAGGGCAAGCATTTGAGAAGCCCTTTTATGTCTCATATCAGGTGTGTCTGTGTTATCTCACATGGCACAAATTAGTTATATTGCATATGAACAAAATTTTTTCCTTGAATCAACTTGACACTAAAATTTATACATAAACTGGGAAAAACCCAAGAGAGGTTACCAGTAAATAGCCAGCATATCACAGCATATCAGATGTCTTCAAAATAAATTCACTTCAAAAAAGTGTATTTTTTTAAAAAAAGTGTATTTAAAAATAATTAATGAATTAATTTTCTGTCTCACATGTATTCCATATATTTTTTGCCAGTTCAGTGGTTTACCAGTTTTTAAAATAGTGTTTTGATCTATAGAAATGTAAAATATTTAGGTGGTCCAACCTAATATATCTTTTCTTTTTGATTTCTGTTTGTTTGTTTTTATTGTTGGCTTCATTGGGTCTTCATTGCTGCGTGAGGGCTTTTCTCTAGTTGCGGTGAGCAGGGGTGACTCTTCATTGTGGTGCGCGGGCTTCTCATTGTGATGGCTTCTCTTGTTGTGGAGCATGGGCTGTAGGCACACGGGCTTCAGTAGTTGTGGCACATGGGCTCAGTAGTTCTGGCTCACGGGCTCTAGAGCGCAGGCACAGTAGTTGTGGCTCACCGGCTTAGTTACTGCACGGCATTTCTTTTTGATTTGTGCTTTGGGAATCTTGTTTAGAAAGGCTTATCTCACCCCAATGTTATACAAAGTTCCCACTTATATTTTCCTCTAGGACTTGAATGATCTTACTGTTAATATTTAAATTTTTTATTTAACCTAGACTTTATTGGAGTATAAGACACTGAGTTGTAAGATATTGAGGATGGGATCTAAATTTAGTTTTTAAGTACTTCGCTGGTTGCCCCAACACTATTTATAGTATGTATTTCATTGATTCTATTGGGTACTTTTTATTTCAAACATGTTAACATCTCTGAAACCTGGATGTATCTGTGATAAATGTTTTATAATCTAAAAATAATAATGAATTATGGTTACTGTTTCTTGATAATAAAACTTATTTTTGAACACTGTGGTAGGCACTTTGCTAGTAGCTCATTAGTTCTTCCCAACAATCTATAAAAAGTGAATTATTAACCTTATTTTCAGAGATGTGGCTCAGAGAGCTTAAGCACTTTACCAGTGTTATATGACCACAGACACTGGGACTGGCATTTGAATCCAGGTCTGTCTGAAATTTAGATCATCTTACATGTGTTTAGTGGCTTCTGAAATAACTATAGTTGATTATATAATCTCACTTCTATAAACACAGTAAACATAGTAACTTTCTGATGTCTGTCAAGTGTAAGATAAAAAGCCAGTGTCTAAAGATGTATTCTATTTAAAAATTCGTATCCTGTTTCTGAGTTCCTTTGGAAATGAATCATTCACAGGGACAAAAATATTTTATTTACTTATTTTTTATTTATTTATTTTTTTGGCTGTATTGGATCTTTGTTGCTGTGTGAGGGGTTTCTTTAGTTGTGGCGAGAAGGGGATACTCTTCGTTGTGGTGCACGGGCTTCTCATTGCAGAGCACGGGCTCTAGGCTTGTGAGCTTCTGTAGTTGTGGCACACGGGCTCAGTAGTTGTGGCACACGGGCTTAGTTGCTCCGTGGTGTGTGGGATCTTCCTGGAGCAGGGATTGAACCTGTGTCCTCTGCTTTGGCAGGCAGATTCTTAACTGCTGTGCCACCAGCGAAGTCCATACAATTTTAAGTACAGTAAATAGGGCTTCCCTGGTGGCACAGTGGTTGAGAATTCGCCTGCCGATACAGGGGACACGGGTTCGTTGCCCGGTCCGGGAAGATCCCACATGCCGCGGAGCGGCTGGGCCCGTGAGCCATGGCCACGGAGCCTGTGCGTCCGGAGCCTGTGCTCCGCAACGGGAGAGGCCACAACAGTGAGAGGCCCGCGTACCACCAAAAAAATAATAATAATAATACAGTAAATAAACCTCATTGATGAGGTAACATTTGATCAAAAACTTGAAGATGAAATGCAAAGACCTTGAAGATGAGGAAATTACCAATGATAGATACCTGGGGGAAAAGTATTCTGGGCAAAAGGGACAAGCAGAGGAAAGACCCTAAGGTAAGAGCATGTCTGGCTTATTGAGGAATGGCAATGAGGCCATTGTGGCTGGAATACGAGGGATCTAGAGGGAAAGTAGTAGGGGATGTGGTCAAGGAGGTAATGGGGAGCCAAACGTGTAGGGTAACAGTTCTCAAACTTTTTGGTCTCAGGACTCCTTTTTTTTACTTTTTAATTAAAGTACAGTTGATTTACAGTGTTGTGTGAATCTCTGCTGTACAGCAAAGTGACTCAGTTATACGCACATATACATTCTTTTTTTATATGCTTTTCCATTATGGTTTATCACAGGATATTGAATATAGTTCCTTGTGCTATACATTAGGACCTTGTTGTTTATCCATTCTAAACGTAATAGTTTGCATCTAACAAACCCAAACTCCCACTCCATCCCTCTCCTTCCCCCCTGCCCGCCTTGGCAACCACAAGTCTGTTTTCTATGTCTATGAGTCAGTTTCCGTTTTGTAGGTAAGTTCATTTGTGCCACATTTTATATTCATATTCCACATGTAAGTGATATCATATGATATTTTTCTTTCTCTGTCTGACTTCCTTCACTCAGTATGATAATCTCTAGTTGCATCCATGTTGCTGCAAATGGCATTATTTCATTCCTTTTTATGTATGAGTAGTATTCCATTGTATATATGTACCACATCTTCTTTATCCATTCATCTGTCGATGGACATTTAGGTTATTTCCATGTTTTGGCTATTGTGAACAGTGCTGCTGTGAACATAGGGGTGCACGTATCTTTTTGAATTATAGTTTTTTCTGGGTATATTCCCGGGAGTGGAATTGCTAGATCATATGGTAATTCTATTTTTAGTTTTCTGAGGAATCTTCATAGTGTTTTCCATAGTGGCTGTACCAACTTACATTCCCACCAACAGTGTGTTCCCTTTTCTCCATACCCTCTCCAGCATTTCTTTGTAGACTTTTTTTTTTTTTTTTTTTTTTTTGCGGTAAGTGGGCCTCTCACTGCCGTGGCCACTCCCATTGTGGAGCACAGGCTCCGGACGCACAGGCTCAGCGGCCATGGCTCATGGGCCCAGCCGCTCCACGGCATGTGGGATCTTCCCAGACCAAGGCACGAACCCGTGTCCCCTGCATCGGCAGGCGATTCTCAACCACTGCGCCACCAGGGAAGCCCTGATATAGGTTTTAACAGGGTCACTCTGGCTGCTGGGTAGAGAGGCAAGGGCAGAAACAGACCAGTTAAGATACTATTATAGTAATCCAGGCCAGAAATGATGGTGTGGACTAAGAGATGGACTGATTTTTGATGTATTTTAAAGGTAGAGCCAGTAGCATTTCCTGACAGATTCCATGTGAGGTGTGAGAGAAAGAAGTTAAAGATGACACCAATGGGGTTTTGCCTGAGCAACTGAAAAGATGGAGTTGCTTTCAGGTAAGATGGGGAAGGCTCTGGATGGAGCAGGTTTTGGAAAAAGATCTGGTGTTCAATTTTGGCTGTGTTATGTTTACGGTATCTGTTGAACATTCAAGTAGAGATATGAAGTAGTCAGTTGGCTGAATGAGTCTAGAGTTTGGAAGTGAGTTATAGACTGAAGATATAAATTTGAGAGTTGTTGGCATGCAGGAAGTAGGTAAAGCCACAAGACTAGATGAGGTCATTAAGTGATAATTTAATTGTCCTGCCTTTATCAATTTAGGTAATAATAATTGTATTTCTATAAAATGTTGCAGAGTGCCTACACTTACATTTCAGGAGACTTTGAATAAATAAGTAAACAAATTCACAAGTAAATAAACAGATTTACAAGGGTTAAACAACTTCCCTTAGGTGACCAATCCAGTAAGTGATGACACTACAGTTCCAAAACCTTTCTTTTCTAATACCCACCAGATCATTGCCTTGTTTGTATAAACCAGAAAAGCCTATATATCAATAAGGTGGCTAAAGTAAGCAGCTTGGTCAAAGCAGCTTGGACGAGTGGGGAAATTTTGCTCATCTTCCCACAGACATATTTCATAATTTATAAATATTTAATTTTTCAAAACTTTTTAATAAAAGGAACAGATTCTGGGACTTCCCTGGTGGTCCAGTGGGTAAAACTCCACACTCCCAATGCAGGGGGCTCGGGTTCAGTCCCTGATCAGGGAACTAGATCCTGCATGCATGCTGCAACTAAGTGTCTGCATGACACAACTAAGGCCCAGCGCAGCCTAAATAAATAAGTAATAAATAAAAAATTTTTGAAAAGGAACAGATTCCATTCCCAGATTTATAAATTTTAGAGGGATTTACAGAAGTCCTACAGGTGTTGCTTTGAGTTAATGGTTAGATCTGTGAAAACCTCATTCAGTCATTTCATACAATGTTCTCCTATGAGAAAACCCACAGTTTTTTTTCTTAATATTTATTTTATTTATTTATTTAAGCTGTGCCGGGTGTTAGTTGCAGCACACGAGATCTTTTAGTTGTGGCATGTGGACTTCTTTAGTTGCGGCATGTGGATGCTTAGTTGCAACATGTGAGCTTCTTTAGTTGTGGCATATGGACTCTTAGTTGCGGCATGCGGGCTGTTAGTTGCGGCATGCATGCAGGATCTAGTTCCCCAACCAGAGATTAATCCTAGGCCCACTGCATTGGGAGCGCGGAGCCTTACCCACTGGACCACCAGGGAAGTCCCACGCAGTTTGTTTTTGAAATTTTTAAAATTCAGTAGAATATACATAACATAAAATTTACCGTTTTAACCATTTTAAGTGTATGGTTCAGTGACATTAAGTACACTCACAGTAGCGTGTAGCCATTGCCACTGTGTATTTCAAGAACTTTTTCATCACCCTAAACAGCAACTCTATACACATTAAGCAATAACTCCCCATTCTCTCCCCACAACCCAGCCTGTGGTAACCTTTATTCTGCTTTCCATTTCCATAACTTTCCCTACTCAAGGTACCTCATATAAGTGGAATGCAACACTTGTCCTTTTGTGTCTGGCTTATTTCACTTAGCGTAATGTTTCCAAGGTTCAGCCATGTTGTAAGCATAGATCAGAATTTCATTCCTTTTTATGGCTGAATAATATTCCATTGTATGTATATGCCATATTTTGTCTGTCCATTCATCTGTTGAAAGACATTTGGTTTGTTTCCACCTTTTGACTGTTGTGAATAATGATGCTTTGAATATTGGAGTATAGGTATCTGAGTCTCTATTTTCAGTTCTGTTGTATTCTAGGAATGGAATTGCAGGATCAAATGGAATTTTTTTTTCAACTTTTTGAGGAACTGCCAAACTAATATTTTTCCTACAGTGGCTGCACCATTTTACATTTACAGTGCATGAGGGTTCCAGTGTCTCCACATCCTTGCCAACACTTATTTTTTATTTAAAAAAAAAAAAAAAGCCATCCTAAATGGGTGTAAAGTGGTATCATTGTGGTTTTATTTTGCATTTCCCTAATGACTAATGATGTTGGGTGTCTTTTCATGAGCTTATTGGTCATTTGTTTATTTTTTTTGGAAAAATGTCTAGTCAAATATTTTGCCCATTTTTTTGGTTGAGAGGTAGGAGTTCTTTATATATTTTGAATATTAAATCCTTATCAAATAAGTTATTTGCATATATTTTCTCCCATTCTATGGATTGTCTTTTCACTCTCTTGATAGGATCCTTTGATGTTTTTAATTTTGATGAAGTCCATTTTATCTATTTTTTCTTTTGTTGCCTGTGCTTTTAGTGTCATACTTAAGAAATTGTTGCCCAATTTAAGGTCATGAAGATTTGCCCTATGTTTTCTTCTTCTAAGAGTTTTATAATTTTAGCTCTTATGTTTAGATCTTTGATCCATTTTGAGTTAACTTTGTATATGGTATGAAGGATGAGTCCAGCTTCCATTCTTTTTTTTGCATGTCCAATAGAACCCTTGCTTGAAAATGAAAATGAATTGACTGTATATTGTCATGGTTTGTTTCTGGGCTATTTTTCTTTAAAATTTTTTTTGGAGTATAGTTGATTCACAATGTTGTGTTAGTTTCTGCTGTACAGAAGAGTGAATCAGTTATACATATACGTATATCCACTCTTTTTAGATTCTTTAAAAATATGGAATGCCTCATAAATTTGCATGTCATACTTGCACAGGGGCCATGCTAATCTTCTCTGTACCGTTCCAGTTTTAGTATATGTGCTGCTGAAGCGAACACTTTCTGGGCTATTTTATTCCTTTGGTCCGTATGTCTGTCCTTATGCCTGTTTCACCCTGTTTTGATTACTGTAGCTTTGTAGTAAGTTTTGAAATCAGGAAGTGTGTCTTCCATCTTTGTTCTTTTTCAAGACTGTTTTGACTTTTCAGGGTCCTTGGAGATTGCATATGAATTTCAGGATGGGTTTTTCTGTTTCTGCAAAAACACTGTTGGGATTTTGATAGGGATTGCATTGAACCTGTACATTGCTTTAGGTAGTATTATCATCTTAACAATATGAAGTCTTGAACATGGGATTTTTCCCATTTATTTAGATCTTCTGTTTACTTCAGCAATGTGTAGCTTTCAGTGTACGAATCTTATACCTCCTTGGTTAAGTTTTAAGTATTTTGTTCTTTTTAATGGTACTGTAAATGGACGATTTATAAATGTCCTTTTTAGATTGTTCATTAAAAGTGTATAGAATACAGGGCTTCCCTGGTGGCGCAGTGGTTGAGAGTCCACCTGCCGATGCAGGGGACACGGTTTGTGCCCCGGTCTGGGAAGATCCTACATGCTGTGGAGCGGCTGGGCCCATGAGCCATGGCCACTGAGCCTGTGCGTCCGGAGCCTGTGCTCCGCAACGGGAGAGGCCACAACAGTGAGAGGCCCGCGTACCATAAAAAAAAAAAGTGTATAGAATACAACTAAATTTTGTGTGTTGATTTTATATCCTGTAATTTATTAGTGCTAATATTTTTTTGTATGTTGATTCTTCAGAGCTTTCTATGTATTGGATCATGTCATTTGTGAACAGAGGTCATTTTACCTCTTCCTTTTATTTCTGTAGCCTAATCTCTCTGGCTAGAACTTCCAGTACTGTGTTGAATAGAAGTGGCAAAAGTGAACATCCTTGTCATCTTCTTGCTCTTAGAGAAAGCTTTCAGTCTTTAACCATTGAGTATGATGTTATCTGTGGGTTTTTCATATATGGTCTTTAACATGTTAAGGAAATTTCTTTCTATTCCTAGTTTATTGGGTGTTATTATCTTGAAAGAGTATTGAAATTTGTCAAATACTTCTGAATTAATTGAGATGATCATATGGGTTTTATTCCCTTCACTCTAGTAATGTATACTGTATTACATTCATTGATTTTTCACATGTTGGACTATTCTTGCATTATGGGAATAAATCTCACTTGGTCATGATGTATAACCATTTTAGTATGGTGCTGAACTCAGTTTGCTAGTACTTTTGTTAAGGATTTTTGCATCTATATTCACAGGAGATATTCTGTAATTTTCTTTTCTTGTAGTGTTTTGTTTTGTTTTGTTTTGTTTTTTGGTGATACGCGGGCCTCTCACTGTTGCGGCCTCTCCCGTTGCGGAGCACAGGCTCCGGACGCGCAGGCTCAGCGGCCATGGCTCACGGGCCCAGCCGCTCCGCGGCACGCGGGATCCTCCCGGACCGGGGCGCGAACCCGTGTCCCCTGCATTGGCAGGCGGACTCTCAACCACTGCGCCACCAGGGAAGCCCCTCTTGTAGTGTTTTTGTCTGGCCTTGATATCAGGGTAATGCTGGCCCTAGAATGAGAGAGGAAGTGTTCCCTTCTCTGTAATCTTTTGGAAGAGTTTAAGGGTTAGTGTTAATTCTTTAAATGTCTGGTGAAAGTTTTTGTGATAGGAAGAGATAAATCAGGTATTTTTTGGAGCTGTCAACAGTGTTTCAAGGAACTAGAAAAATGTCTCCAGGACTGCAAGTTTCCATAAGCAAAATCTGAAACTACCACTGTATCAGCCAACTCACAAAAGCCCCCAGTGTCTGTTGGCCTGGGCTTCTTTCTTCTAAGTTATGTGCTGATTTACATGGACTCACATGTTCTACACTTTAGAATCTGTTTTGAAGGACTCAGTTGTGAAGATTGGGCAACCGCAGAAGGGAGACTTTTGATAATATATCTGGAGTCTTTAAAATACTTCATACACACTGTAATCTTTAAGTCACCTCTGAAAGCTAGGTGAGTGATCTCAAATTTAGTAATAAAAAAGCTTAAGGCAGAAAAATTTTGCCAACTCACAAAGGATTTCTGGTTTTTGTGTTTTATTTTGACCCCTTTAGTGAGGCTGCATTTTGAACAGATTGGCTCCTCCTTTGTTTTCCCTCTTTTATCTGCCTAAGAGGAGGGTATTAATTAATTCACAGAGACAATTTCTTCTCTTCCAAGATAAAATAAGCATTCTTCTAGAGTCTAATAATTAGGTCCTTTTATTTGAATTCATACAGCAAAGGCCAAAAATAATTCCTTATAGGCCAAAGGAGGAGGTTTTGCCTCATTGTATTTTGGACTCTTCAACTGGGCATCTGTGTGTGTCAACGATTATCACAAAACTGGTAATAATGAGTCTTGAGTACAGTGACTTTCAACATTTTTGACAGCTTCTAACAATAAGAAGTAAGTTTTATGGCATGATCCGTTACATAACAAACACAAAAAACATATACACAACTAACGTGAAAGGCTCACAAGCCAATCCTTAACCTTTATTTTAAAAAATGTAGCTTATCGGGCTTCCCTGGTGGCGCAGTGGTTGAGAATCCGCCTGCCGATGCAGGGGACACGGGTTCGTGCCTTGGTCCGGGAAGATCCCACATGCCGCAGAGCGGCTGGGCCCGTGGGCCATGGCCTCTGAGCCTGAGCATCCGGAGCCTGTGCTCCGCAACGGGAGAGGCCACAACAGTGAGAGGCCCGCGTACCACACACACACAAAAAATGTAGCTTATCTTCTATTTTGTTCTGTTTATTTTTTTAAATACTGATTTCAGCTTGCTGAATTGATTTCACAGCCTGCTAATGGATGTGAACTTCAGTTTAAAAAATATTCCTCCATGACCCGCAAATTTACCTATGCATATAGTGTTCTGGGCTCGTACTCTTAGACGTTTTGATTCTGTGCTCTGAAGTAGAGCCCAGGAGTTTATTTTTTTTATTAAGTGCCCAGATAACTCTGATGTAGCCACAGACATGTATTTGGGAACCAATGATAGATCTAATCTAATAAAAACTAGTTTATTTAAAACTGAGTCTGTCCTTTAAAATCACTGAAAACCATCATTGTAACTTTTAAAAATAACTGCCCTTTTAAATTTAGAAAATAAATCGGCGTTACCTAAACTCTCTGGACTCCAATATTTATATTATCTAATAAAATGCGGGGAGCCATTTTATGCAGTGATTGACAGATAAAGGACAGCTAAATTCCTCTTAATTATAGAAAAAAACAAGCTGGGTATGTAGTAGATTGTTACCCTCTGGTTTGTTCCATTCAGTAGTGATGTTGTCTTCTTTGACACAGACCAGTTTATGTCTGACTTGGAACACCAGCCATCAGGTTCAGCAGAGAAATGGCCTAACCACAGTGAGCTCTCATGTCCACCTCCTTTCTGGAGAATCTAGAGGGTGAGTGTTGATTGAAATGTGTCACTGTTTTTGTGCCCAAGTCTGATATTTGCATGCAGTGGCCAGATTTGCATGTGCTGTAGAGGAGGGGGTATACATGGGCATCTTCTTGGTAGGGGCCCACTCATTATCTCTGGAGCTAAACTTTGTCTGTAAGAGTGCTTCCCCCCCCCCCCCCCCCCCCCCCCGGTACGCGGGCCTCTCACTGTTGTGGCCTCTCCCTTTGCGGAGCGCAGGCTCCAGACGCGCAGGCTCAGCGGCCATGGCTCACGGGCCCAGCCGCTCCGTGGTATGTGGGATCTTCCCGGACCAAGGCACGAACTCATGTCCCCCGCATCGGCAGGCGGATTCTCAACCACTGCGCCACCAGGGAAGCCCTGTAAGAGTGCTTTTAAAATTTAACTACAGTCAGGCTCTCACACTTATAATTTTAGTCTGGGGTTGAATAAAAGTCAAGTGTTGATTGGATTTATTGAACCAAAGCAGAGGGAATCCTGTCTATATGAATTCTGTGGCTTGGGTGCAGAGTAAATTTGGTTGCTGATAAGGTGTGTAAGCCTACTCATTTCTGGTCAAGTGCTCTAAGTTTTTATGTGAGGCAGTATGGAATGGAAATAAAGCAGGAAATGTTAGCCATTTGCCAGAGGCAACCTGAATCGTTTACCCTTGAGCCTGTCCTTTAGGCCCATGTTTGCATGCTGGTAGTTCATCTGGGGCTCCATTTGGAAGGAGTCAGTGCTTGTGAGGAGGGGGCTGGGCCTCGGGCCTCTCTACCTCAGCAAGCAACCATACCCCTCCCTCTCCCTCACACAGCTTCTTTCTTCAAAGACTCTCAAAGCCACGTGAGAAAGTCTGTGGTAGAAATTATAAACATACAGATTGTAGTTCTCAAAATGCCATTTGAATTTCATTTTAATGAATTTGGATTTAGAAGGGGACTTAGAAATCATGTCCCCTACCCAAATCTTTATATTTAGGATACTAAAGCTTCCTGATCAGACAAGGCACCGAAACCCTGGCTTCTTCCAGAAGCTGGGCCAGCCTACCCTGGTCTTACATCATTGGCAACTAAATTTCTACATATCTATAAAACTCTCAGAGTTATAGAAGGATTTAAATGAATTTCCTTGTATCATAGTTGAGAAAATCAGTTGAAAAAAGATTAAATTGCCCTAGTCACATCACGGCTGAACCAAAATTAAAGCTTATTTCTTCCAGTGTTTACCCCACTGCCCTTCCTCTGTATGAAGCAACAAGTTGCTCACTAGTGATCTTGGTAAGAAATGTTTCTGCGGAGTGAAGGGATCAATGGATGACTAAGGAATGAACAGGAGGTAAGAATAGAGAAACAGCAGGCAGTGTAGATAACTCCTTTAAGATGTTAAACAATGAAAGAAAAAAATTAGATTTAGAGGGCCATGTGGGGTCTAGGGTTTTTATTTGTTTGCTTGCTTGCTTGTTTGAGATAGAGACTTACCCATATTTAAGCAATGTTAAAAGGAATCCAGGAGGAGAGGGTTGGTGGGTAGATTGATTAAAGAGATAGAAGAGTACAGGAAATTGATGGAGCAAGGTCTTGAAGAGGCAAGCCTGTGGGATTCATAGCATAGGTGTGGAATGAGTCATGTGGGTTTACAGCTCTGGAGCTCAGGTTTGGGCCCCGGAGACAACAGATGTGGGAGTCAACAGTACAGTATATAGAAATGGACCAGATTACTCAGAGAAAATGTACAAAATGAAAAAAAATAAGGAAAAGGACAGTCTTCTGATAGTCCTAAAATTCAGAATCCCACATCTTTTTTTTTTTTTTTAATTTATTTTTGGCTGTGTTTGGTCTTTGTTGACACGCCCAGCCTTTCTCTAGTTGCGGTGCGGGGGGGGGGGGGTACTCTTTGTTGCAGTGTGCGGGCTTCTCATTGCAGTGGCTTCTCCTGTTGTGGAGCTGGGCTCTATGCACCCGGGCTTCAGTAGTTGTGGCTCATGGGCTTAGTTGCTCCGTGGCATGTGGGATCTTCCTGGACCAGGGCTCAAACCCATGTCCCCTGCATTGGCAGGCGGATTCTTAACCACTGTGCCTCCAGGGAAGTCCCCAGAATCTCACAACTTAACCTAAGTTGAAAAGTTTTTTGTTTGGGGGTTCTTTTCCCCCCACATTTCAGGTTTTACTGATACAAAAACATACGTGCTGATACTTGAATATACTTTGAAGTAACTTTGTACTGTTTACTCAGCTGGAGATTTAATGTTTGTAGAATGTTTTGAGTTACAACTTTTTCTACAGGAAAGATCTGTATGACACTTAGTATAGTATCACATATATAAGAGGTTTCTTAGAAAGAAAGGACCCTTAATAATAGGACTGATCTCCCCCTCAGTCAGTTGTAGAAAAAAGTGTCATAATTTCCCTTTAGTAGTATTAAATCTAATGTTAAAAGTGAAGGGTATCTTCTGATCATTGTGCATGTAATTTTCAATCTGTCCTATGGTTGGAAGCTATCTAGAGTTCAGTGTAAAACTTAAAATAACTTAGGGAATTCCCTGGCGGTCCAGTGGTTAGGACTTGGTGCTTTCACTGCCGGGGCCTGGGTTCAATCCCTGGTCAGGGAAAGATCCTGCAAACCGCACAGCGCAGCCAAAAAATAGAATAGAATAGAATGGAATGGAATAGAATAAAGTAACTTAGTTAAAAACTTGGTATGATAGAGCTGAAGCTGGTTATCTTGGTTTTTGCTTAAAATGCTTAAATATTCTTTCTGTCTTACCTTTATGGTGGTGAGTTTTATTTTTGTTAATAATGTAAGCTAGGTTATTATAACATAGTTCCCAAAATACAGTGACTTAACTACACTGGAATTCTCTCACACCTTACGGTAATTCAGAGATCAAGATTCCTGTTTCGTTTAGTTGTTCCTCTACCTCTTTAGGTCTTGTCAAAGCAGAGTCACCACGTTGACTGAGTCTTAGCCCAAAGCAAGGGGTGTGAAAAGGAGGGGAAGAGGTTACTGAGCAAGTGATGAGGAAGATGCACACATCATTTTTACTCACACTTAATTAGAGAAAGCAAGTTACATTGTCATACCTTGCTACAAAAGGGAAGCCAGGAAATGTAGTCTGTAGCTGAGTGGCCCTGTGACTAGTTAAACTCAATTACTAGAGAAGAATGAATTAGGACATTTAGCAGTCTACCATAGGTACCTTCTAAGTTTTCAGGAACTTTTTTCTGTCTTCAGCTCAAAAAGGCAAATTAATCAGATTTTGATAAATGCAAATTAATTCTTCAGCTCATTCCATAAATAGTTGAATTCAATATTTTATGTATTTCATTTAGGTGGTATTCTTATAACTTATCTAATAACCTAAAAGTAAATCTTAGGAAAACTATGCGTATAGAGTAATAAACCATAAAGTAATACTAGTTTCTCATCCATTTAAAATAATTTCTATTCCTTTACTTCCAAATTTCTCTTATTTCTTCATTTCAAATGAAATTCAGAAAATGATTGTACTTATATATTGCCTTCATTTTATAAAAAATAATATCTCCATAAAATTGTTCACCCAGAGAATGAATTATACCTTTAATCTTGGGGTGTAAGGAAAGGAAGAAAACATGAATTTGCTAAACTTTGATGAATGTTCATTGCAGCTTTAAAATGAAATAGTATACATAAATGGAGACTGATTATACCAAAAAATACTTTACACAAGTGATCAAGGTGCTCAGATGCTAGTTATGAAGGCCCTCTGAACTTTTGTGTGTTTGACAATGTGCATCCGCCTACTCCAAAGGCAGTGCCCTGGGTTACCCTGCCCCTCCAACTGGTGGTGAGATTTTATACCCTACCATGCTTGCCAGCTCTAACTCTGAATCAGTAAGCATTGGAAATAGCTCTAAATAAGAGGCCGGTTGTTACTCAAACACCTCATTCTTGTGTGTAGAGATAGCATTACAGTGGACTGCTAATTTGAACATTTCTTGGATTAAAAAAAAAAAGTTTTTTCTTAGCGCAAATATTGCTATGGCTCTGACTACTTCTGTTGTGGTGGCATAGGCAAGCCAGGTGTTGGGGTAATGGGAGTCAAGGACAGTAGCTGCCACAAGTAGGCCAAATGCTGTGACCTACATAACCTGTTACCATGGGTGTTGAGGGCTGCTGACCCTTGTTCTAGGCTTTTAATTCACTTTACTCTTTATGGGGGGAAGTGATAAAATTGTACAGTAGGGGCATAAACAACTCCTTATGTTTTTAACCTTAAATTGGTGAAAAAATAAATAAAGCCAACTCACATGCTTTGCGGAGTAGGACTTAAATAAATCAATAAATTCATGCATATATACATACAAAAGGAAGTGAAAATTGCAAGCACTGATTTTTTAAATAAATTAGTACTGTATTTATCAAGATTGTTAATGATTTACATATAAATCACATTATAGATTTGTTTACCAGTAAGAATTTTAATTTGCTCAAGTTGACAAAGTTTGGCCAGTCACATTAGAAGGCTATCTCAGGAACCCAGAGGTGGGACCCAGAGCCCAGAGCCCCCAGCCTAAGTGTGAATTGAGGGGGCAAAGGAGAGCAGTGGGCTTGGATACCACACTGTGCTCAAGTAATTGCTAAAGGATGGTGAAGGGACTGCTTTGTTACAGTTCTGACTCCCTGGCCTAAAATTCATATTCAGTAGCTATTATTTGAGCATAATTTTTGTTGTTATTTTGCCAAGTCCCATATTATATTAAAGATTCAATTGGCACATAATTTTAATCAGCACTCAATATTTACCAAGCACTGAAGAGTCAATGGAGAACAAGATAGACAAGTTCCTTGCCCTTTTGGAACTTAAATCTACTGACTGATTATTATATATTAAAGTATATTTGAGTATAGTCGGCTGGAGTGCTTCTTTGTGGAAAATCTTCTTAGCTTTATCCTAGTCTTAAAATCCTGAACTGTCAGGAACCTTGCAGGTTGGTTTAACTAAATGAGGTTAAGCACACTAGGCAAAAGAACAGCAGAACTTTGGTAAGGGGGAACAGAAATAACACACCTTTGATCAGGCTTTTGCTATAAAGGTCACCACCTGACTTCTTCAGAAAATGATGTGTTTATCCTTATCATCAAAGTGTACTTGGTAAGTGGGTGGATAGTGCTTGTTATAGACCCTCATCCTCAAGAAAATGTAAGCACTGACTTCCTCATAAAGACACAGGAAAACAATATATCACATGGTTTTCGATGATAATGAAGCACCATTTTTAATCATCTTGTTTTAAAACTTGAACAGTGAGACAAGATTTGAAAAAGGTGTGTTTAATGGCAGCCTGGAACATCTCTGAAGTTACCGTCTTTTGAAGGAATAAGCGACAGGAAAGATGACTTGAATGTGAGCTGGGTACTTGATTCTATATTTGACTTTTTGCCACTGCTGCTGTGAGACCTATTTAAAATAGACACTGCCAAAATCAAAATCAGATGCCTTGTGATAGTCTTAATAACATTCTCTGGTCCCTTTCCAACCCCACCACCTAATGAACTTTCAGGGTAATATTCCAAATAGCTTCCAAGTAATTGTACTAAATTATGATCCATTTATTCAGTCATCAGAAACTGATGTTTCCTCGGTAATAAAGTCCTTGTCCTTCAGGAGTTCACAGGCTATTCAAGAGGCAGATAATACTGATGCCTACTGATAATCTAATGCGATGAGTAGTGTTAGAGGCCACCACAGAGATCACAGGCCATCCTTGTGCTCTTTCTCAGCACGAGACTACCCCATAGACCCACGTAGAATCTACACTGAAAATACTGCTCCCTTGTTATGACAGAGGTGCCAAAGCCTGCCTTGTCTATTTATGTCCCTTTATTTACTATATAAGAGGTTTTTAAAAAATCTCCATTACACTTACGAGGAAACTGAAGAGAAAATGTATTGTCATGCAGAGCATCCCCATAACTTTTCATTTACATAGAAACTATTTCAGTGAGTTATTTCTAGCAGTCAGGAGTCAGTTTAGATTAATTCCATCCTTTGCAAACCATCATGAATGGTCAGTAAATCCTAGCCTGGAAAATTTACTTGAAAAGCATCCTCTATCTGACAAAGACCTTCATAAGTCTGTACCAATGACCTTCAAAAATTGATCTCAATTAGCGATTATTAGAGCTAGCCAACACTGCTTAATCTTCATCCTTTTGTAGTTAGATTCCTTTAGCTTCTAGTCCTACTTCTTTGCCTCACTTAAAAAAAATTTTTTTAACATCTTTATTGGAGTATAATTGCTTTACTAGTCCCACTTCTTTACTATTCTACATTAAATACTAACCACAGTCAAGCCAAATTTTTATCCTTCACTTCTTTGCCCTTCTGAGTACTGCCACTTGAAAATTTGTCTGATGACAAATCAGACTTCTGCAGTTAGAGACCTTATTAGTTTAACACCATCATTGTATAGCTAAGGAAATGGGAGTCTTAGATATATGAAGTAATTTGTCCAAGGACGCACATGGAATTAGTGGCAGAGCCTGTATTCAAGCCAAACCTAATTTCCAGGCCATTCCTTTGCTTATATGTTTGCTTTCCCAGGTCCTGTTTTCTCATCAGATCATAAGGCTACTCCCACTTTTTTTTTTCTTCAGCCTTTTGCTCCTCAGTGGAACTATGAAACTGCTCCCATACTTCCAGGTCTCTAGTAAGAAGGTACATACATCTCTTCTTGCTCTGACCATTGAGTGTAGTCCCTTACCCATAGGATTTTTCCATTTGGATGTTCTAATTTCCAAATCCAATTCCAGACCTAACCTACTACCTTCCTCCTCTAAATTACTCCTCAGCTTATTTCCAGTAGTGACAGCGCTGTTCTTCCTAGACTTAAAATGTTGGTGGTAGTGGTGAATCAATCCTTTCCTCTTTCCCTCTTCTTACCATCACCACACTCACTGTGAGCACCACATTTGTCCAAGTCCTTTGCATTATCTTTGTCTAAATGATTTCCATGCTCTTCTACTCTTTTGGCCTTCAAGAAGTTGAACAGCTGTTTTGAAACTGATTCTACCATTTACTAAGAAAATTGTGTGAACTGGAAAAGCCTCTGTTAACTGATCTGTAAAGTGGGGTAATAGTGATCTTAAAATGCTATGAAGATTAACTGAAATAAGATATAAATTTCAATTGTAAAGTTAACCCATGGATACTCAATAAATATTTGTGGAGCAAATGTTAGTTCCGTTCTCCTTATAGCCATGATGAGTATATGAGTTTGAAGAATTTTTTTCTTAAGTACCTAAAGAATAAAAAGATTAGATGGGGGGCTTCGCTGGTGGCGCAGTGGTTGAGAATCTGCCTGCCAGTGCAGGGGACACGGGTTTGAGCCCTGGTCTGGGAAGATCCCACATGCCACGGAGCAACTGGGCCCGTGAGCCACAGCTACTGAGCCTGCACGTGTGGAGCCTGTGCTCCACAATGAGAGGCCGCGACAGTGAGAGGCCCGCGCACCACGATGAAGAGTGGCCCCCTCTCACCGCAACCGGAGAAAGCCCTTACACAGAAACGAAGACCTAACACAGCCAAATAAATAAATAAAAATTTTTAAAAAGATTAGATGTTAATATTTGAAGATTTTTTAAAGAGGTTTGAAGCCATTTCTTTTCTTTTTTAACATTTATTTATTTTTGGCTGCGCTGGGTCGTCATTGCTGCACGGGCTTTCTCTAGTTGTGGCGAGTTGGGGCTACTCTTCGTTGCGGTGGGCAGGCTTCTCACTGCGGTGGCTTCTCTTGTTGTGGAGCACGGGCTCTAGGCACGTGGGCTTCAGTAGTTGTGGCACACAGGCTCAGTAGCTCCACGGCATATGGGATCTCCCCGGACCAGGGCTTGAACCTGTGTCCCCTGCATTGGCAGGTGGATTCTTAACCACTGCGCCACCAGGGAAGTCCTCTTTTCCTTTTCTTAATCTTTTCTTTTTTTTTTTTTTTTTGGCTGCGTTGGGTCTCCGTTGCTGCATGTGGGCTCCCTCTCTAGTTATGGCAAGTGGGGGCTACTCTTTGTTGCAGGGCATGGGCTTCTCATTGTGGTGGCTTCTTTTGTTGCGGAGCATGGGCTCTAAGCATGCGGGCTTCAGTAGTTGTGGCACATGGGCTCTAGAGTGCAGGCTCAGTAGTTGTGGCGCACAGGCTTAGTTGCTCCACGGCATGTGGGATCTTCCCGGACCGGGGCTTGAACCTGTGTCCCCTGCATTGGCAGGCGGATTCTTAACCACTGCACCACCAGAGAAGTCCTTGAAGATTTCTTAAACAGTCATTAATGTCTCCTTTGCTCTATGATCACTTCAAATGCTAATTATAGAGATTTTTTTTTTGTCTTGGTCTATTTTTGTTTATAACAGCTGTATTGAGATATAATTCATTACTATAAAATTCATCCTTGAAAATACACAATTCCTTGGTTTTTTAGTATATTCATAGAGTTGTACAACCATCATCAGTATCTAATTTTTAAACATTTTCATTACTCCAGAAAGAAACCCCATACCCCTGAGCAGCCACTCCCCATTCCTTCCTTCCCATTACTCCTGGCAACCACCTATTTATTTTTCTGACAGTTCTGGCCATTTTATATAAATGGAATCAAACAATATATGATGTTTTATGTTTGGCTTCTTTCACTTAGCATAATGTTTTCAAGGTTCATCCACGTTGTAGCATGTATTAGAACTTCATTTTTTTTTTTAAGACTGAATAATACTTCATTTTGTGGAATAGATCACATTTTGTTTATTCATTCATTAATGGTAGACGTTTGGGTTATTTCCACTTTGGAGCTATTATGAATAATATTGGTGTGAACATTTGAGTACAAGTTTTTATGTGGATGTATGTTTTCAGTTCTCTTGAGTATATGCCTAGGAGTGGAATTAGTATAGAATCTTTAGTTGATAAAGCAAAGAATTTTCATTTAAAAGCAATGAGTTCTCATGGTGAGAGAACTAAAGTTTCTTCTTTGGGGTGTTCTCGTCTATGTTGGTTCCTTAAGATTAAAACTCTTTGCACTGGATCTCACAGAAGACTGTGCTTCCTGAGGTGCTTGACACATCATAGAAACCAACAAAATCAAGAGCCTTTTCTGAAAGGATCAGAAATAATACAAATGCCCCCACATTATAAAGGATGTTTGCATTAGCATAGGGTAACAAAATAACCCCCAAATCTCAGTGGTTTACTCTCATCAAAGCATTTATTTTCATTTACTTTATATACAGGTGCAGTGCAGGAATCAGAAAGGGAAAACCCTCCTAAAAGGATGAAATTAAGGAAAAGTTAGATTAAGGTGAACACATTTCAAAAGTAGCCTATCTTCTGCTAGAACAAGAGCCTTTAGAGTGAGGGTAAGAATGTTTATCTTTTCCCTCAGCCATTCCCCTTCCCAAACAAAATTGAACTGAAAGGTAGAGAAAGTGGGGAGGTCTGGAACAACTTTTGGAGTGATGTTGCCATCCAGTTCAAGAGCAGACTTTAAGCACTGCCTTTATCTTTATAGAAAGCGATGGAAAGGGAAAAAATGTCTTTGAAATAGTGCTTGGCATTGAGCATCATATGGTCAGTCACGCAGAGGTCACTAATCACTCTTCCCTTTCTTGTTTTTCAGTGAACGAGGTAATTGGGAGAGACATGTCCCAGATTTCTGTTTCCCAAGGAACAGGGGCGAGCAGGCAGGCTCCCCTCCCAGGTCCTGATTCCCTGGATTTAGGAAGATCCGACGGGCTTTAACAGCGCTCACTGCAGCCTTGTGTCCACCATCATGTACTTCTCAGCATGTTTCTCTCTTTGGACCTTGGGCTTCCAACTCTGCAACCTTCAGGATGGAGCCAGGAGTTGGGATCACCATATGTGGGGAAAGCAGCATTCCTCCGACTCAGGCCTTGGGTAGATTTTTTAAAAGAACAGGAGCAGCACAGGCTGTCTGATCTTTGGGGAAATGAGCTTTGCTTTTTATATTTAAATAGGATACTTTTATATGATGGGTGCTTTGAGTGTGAATGCAGCAGGCTCTCCATTTCAGAGGTGCTGCTTTTGCAGGTGATCTGGTTGCTTAGCTAGGATTGGTGATTTGTACTGCTTTATTGTCATTTGAAGGACTCTTTAGCTTTGATGATATTTTTAAAGTAGAAACTTTTGATAAAACCTTCCAGAGGCAAACATTTAAAAAATTATTCCCCCAAGCCCATACCTATGCCTCGGAAACTCAGCATGTGTCCTGAAGCCTTTCATAGATTCATAGGAAGTAAAGCCAAATGTAGCTTATACCTCTTTATAAATGTAAACTGTTAGATAAAATGACACCATTCCAATCATTGAAGTGTTGGAATATAAAATGACATTCCAGAGCATAGCATTTTTGTAACTTTCTAGGTAATCTTCCTGCAATCTCTCCATGCTGTCTCCATGTCGAAATTGCTTTTTTCCCTCAGGGCCTTGGGTAAGATAACTACATGTAAGGGAACTTTGAAAGGTGGGGTTTCTTAGCTTGGTAGCTTTAATTTCCTGCCATCCAACAAACAGGTAGATTGTGGAGTACTCTTCCCTTTTGTGTCCTCTGGTCCCAGACCTTTTCCAAGTGGAAGCATCTGCATTTGGCTGCCACAATCTTGTCATTTGTTTAGGCAACTTTGCTGCTTCTAGCTTATCTCTAGAGGCCAGGCTGTGTCAGAAGCTAAGTACAAATGAGCTGTGCTTCAAGACAGGAGCAGAGAACATTCAGGATTCCAGATGGGATGCTTTTAAGATTTACGCTGGCATGGAAGGCTTTTCCCTCATTCTGTTTACAGCCTAAAATGATTCTGGCCTACCCTCCTATCTGCATGGCCTAAAAAACAGCCTTTTTCTAAAAGGCTTTGAGGCAATTCCAAAACTGAGATAGCATTCTAAACCTGACCCTCCACACCAAAGATGCCCTGGTGCTGCTGCTGGAAAGGCTGGTGCCCCAGGCGGGGCCAGCAAGAAACTCCAACCTGCTGTCTACCAAAGGAGGTGCCCGACTTGGGTGCTTTTTTCAAACCCTGCCCATACCCCTCCCCTTAATGGGATTAGTTTCCCGTTCCAAGGCTTGGGCCTATTTCAACACCCCTGAAGTTTGCAGTATGTTTTCAAATGAAATGTACTTTTATTCAGGAAGCAAACTTTTTGAGTGCCTACATGTGAGACAGTGTGCTGGGCTGGTCAAAGGCTTGATGCTATTATTCCAGGGGATTGTAGGTCCTAGATGCCAGGACTGTCTACTGAGGCCAAGTGAGGCCTGGGTGGAGGGAGCCAGCTCATTGCCTACCACCTCTAGTCAACCAGTTAGGAGCTCTTGACCCAGGATGAGGAAGTATGGTCTTTTTTTTTTTTTTTTTTTTTTCCTTTAAGCCATGATGTTTTAGAGTTCTCCCTAAAATTAGTTAGAAAAAAATGCCTGTACTTCAGCAAATCACTCTAGTCCTTCTTGGGGCCTGGTGTTGTCACATTTTCTTTGAAAGTGAGTTTTGTGTCACAGTGTGGATAGTGAGATTTGCTTCAGGGCCTGTGGTTGGAAGCCCAGAGTTTCCTTTGGAGGGGTTGCGGCGGCTGGCCCCCTTGAAATGAAGTTCCAGAGAGTTGGCCAGACTTGCCTCCACCCTCTTGCCCCTGGTGTAGCTGCCTCACATGGGGTTCTTGCAAGAGGTTCCCTTGCAAGACCCTTTGGGGGTTGCTCTGCTGCCCTCAAGAATAAAAGCCTCTATGATACAGAGTTGCTATGCACCAAATTTTGATGCCTTTTAAATACCTTGATGCCTGTAGCACTAGAAATGCTCTTTCCTATTTAAAATAAAAATTAAATTTTAAAATAGAGCTTTGTATACTATGTAAGCAGTTTTGTATCAGCTTTGTAAAAGCTTTGGTGTAAAAGACAGTATTTTTTGGTTTTGTAGATAAATACCTTAATTTTTGTGCAACATAGTGGTGTTACAGCACACATCCATTGGACTATGCAAATTGATTTCTAGTAACAGCACTGAGCAACTGGGCATGTGCTAGGACCCACCCCTTCCCCCTCCAACCCATGCTATATCTTGGGTTGAGGAATGGGATGAGCAAGCAGCCTTCTGCTTACTGGAGATGCACAGAGAAACATGGCTGAAAACAGCTAGGAACAGATGTCTTTGGGTTCCAGTGTGGTGCTGCCACCCGGGGTGCAACCCACCCCTGCCCAGGGTTAGCCACTATCACCAGAGCTCTGCTGAGTCTGGCTGTAAAGGCCTGTTTTTGATACTCAGAACAGATGGTCATCTGTAAGGCTCAGATGGGTTCAAGTTGAAACCTTGTATTTTATAAAATGGATGATGTTCAATTAAGGAACTGATTCTCAGTTATGTTTACAGCACTTGAGATTGTGTTTTCTTGTACATTTTGTATTTTAAAACCTTTTATAGGAGTACAGTGCTCCTTACACAAATACAAAGGGAAGAAGAGCCAGCAATTCAGGCTCCTCAGTTACAGTGCTGAAATAATAAACGGTGACAGGTCAACAGTCTCCTTGAAATCTGCCTGAGTGTTCCTCTGCACGGGGCTGGTGTGGAGCCCCTCACTCTGTGCCAAAGTGAAGGGCACTTTGGCTTTTAAAAAGTCCACTTGGTTGGGAACCTTTGTTTATTTTACGGAGGAGAGGGTAGAGTTCCAAATTCCTTCCGAAGCTTCAGTTCAGCACCCTCTAATGGGTGCAAAGGACATTCCAAGGTGTCTGCTGAGTTCAGGACAACTGACCTGCCCAAGGTGTACATGAAAAGTAGGCAGAAGTCCCTTTAAAAGTCAAGCCTGAGTTTTTGTGTGCGGGCCTCCTGCCCCCTATTGTCCTCTGGGGATATTGCAGTACAGTCCATCAAAACAGCCTGTGATTTTTGCCATCTGTTATTCTTTGTGTCAAGCTAAAGGGGGGCTAGCATCCTTAGGTGGGACCACCCCTGGCGGCAGTGTGACCACAGAGGTCAGTACCCTGGGAACTGGGGCCAGCGCTCTCTGCCACCCTGCCCCCCACCAGAAGGGACAGGGGAAGGTAGAACATTGAGATCTTTACTCAGAAGCCCTCTGGAGTCATACGCTGAAGGCACCAGGGTTTACATTTTAAAAAGAAAGCAAGCCTGCTATGGACATCAGCCCTATGGAATCTGTAGGCATGGACCATAGCCAAAACAGAACAAAGGCTCTCTGCTACTTAAGAGGCCCAGATCAGACCACTGGGAGCAGGGTAGTGCCATTCCACCCCCAGCCCTGCATTTAGGGTCCAGCCATCGTCTTTGGGGTAGACAGGCAGAGTAATAAGTAGGGGGGATGGAGCTAGGGCTTGAGCTCCTCTGGGGGCCTTCTGAGAATTTTGACAAGCCAGAAAGAAGCTACCAACCAGGTTGAGGGCACTGGTTCTCTGGATGCAGGAGAGAGAGTCCCGTTAGCTGAGGACATCAGCCAGCTCTTACCTCCTGGCTCCCTCACCTACAAACACACCCATTCTTTGGGGGCCTGTAGCACAGTGCGAGGTGGGTCACCAACAGGCACCAGACTGGTGTAGTCATCAGGGGCTAGCTGCAAAAGTGACAGATATTTAGGCAGGTAGCTCCAGGCTCAGCCAGGTTCCCAAGCCCTCCAGCCACACCTCACCTGGTAGGCCTGGAAGATGCTGAGCAGATCCTTCATACCAGCTGTGTATGGGACACCCTGCATACGGACCAGCGCTCCTGGCTGGGACAACACTGAGGTGGGAGCAGAGGCCAGGGCAGCAGGGGGCGTGGTGAGGTAGCCCACAGTGGTGGGGGAGACTGGGGGGCTAGGGTGGGAAAGGCAGGGATTTAGTAGTGCAGTGCTACCTGTGGCCTAGACCAAGACCTACCTGCCTCTTCCCTTGCCTCTGCCTTGTGTTTGGTTCATCTCCTCCTCCCTAATACCCCTGTCTCTACAGAGTCAACTCTGTTCTAGTTTGTAGATGGCATCAGGCAGCCCACATCTGTCACTCCCTTGTCGTCTCAGAGTAAAGTCGAAGTTCCAGCATACCTTGAGTTATCTGGCCCAGGAAGGGGATCATGATCCTCCCCCAAACCAGGACAAGGGGGCAAGACTGTGAAGTAATCTTAGCAGCAGGATACCTGGGGTAGTAAGCTGTGTAGTTCATGTAGAGTTGAGTGGCTGGCCCTGGGTAGTAGGCCACCGGGGTGGGGGCAGCGGGCACCCTGGCAGCTGGGAGCAGTGCTGAAGAGGGATACAGAGCTGCTGTCTCAGTGGGAATGAGTGTTGGGGTGGCCTGGAAGGTGGCGTAGGTGGGCGGTGAGAGGCCTAGAGGCAGAAGTAGAGAGCATATCTGCAGGGAGCCCAGCACTGCCCTGGATGGGGCAGCCAGAAGGGAGTCCCCACCGTAGAAAGTGAGGGTTATAACAGCCTGGCCCCCACATGCCTCCTTCTTCCCCAGCCCCCTGGGACACTCACAGGGCAGCTTGCAGGGTGGAGGGGACATGCCACTGCGGCCCAAGGTGCCCATCAGGACATGGCTCATCTCCTCTGTGGAGCAGGGGACCACCTCCACATAGCGTTCCTTCATTGCTTTCTTATGGCAACGCTGAGCAGCAGCTAGGGCCCGCTCTGCTGATGTCATCTGGATGAAGGCATCACCCGATGGCCGGCCCTGTGCACATCATCTTGTAAGCAGTCTGTGGTGTGCAAAAATGCCTTTCTCCCAATCACACAGCCCTCTGTAACTAAGTGTGCTCTCCCACTGGATGTAGCTTTACCTGCTGGTTGAGTACCATGTGCACACCGTGGGGCCGAATGTCAGCCGCTGCCTCCCCCAGAAAACTTAGGATGTCTTCGATGGTGGCTGTGTAGGGCAGGCCTCGAAGGCGTACACAGTCTCTCCCGGTCCCAGCTGCCAGTGGGAAGGGGATAGGCAGCAGTGGAGCAGTCAGTGTGGGAAGGAGTGGGCTGGAGGCATAGCGGTTCAGGACCTAGTGAGGAAGGAAGCAGCAGGCTGGTTATGCCAAGTAGGGCAGGGCCAAGGAGGGCATGGAAGGGGCACCCTGGAGAAGCACACAGGGGTAGGGGGAGCCCTGGGTGGCTCACCTGCTGCACCTCGGCTGCAGTGCTCCGGAAGAGTTCAATGTATCGCTTACCCAGCGTGCCCTTATGCCTGCGTAATGCAGCCTGTGCCAGCTCCTCACAGGCGAAGAGGGCAAAGGCATCACCAGTGGGCCGGCCGTCAGGGTGGCGCACAAAGAGCAGCCCATCGGCACCCCCAGTCACTGGGCACTCTGGCCCCAGGAAGCCTAGCACATCTGCTGGCCCAGCCGAGAAGGGCAGTCCCCGCAGCCGCAGGATCACTTGGTCTTCCCGTGACAGGAAACGAGCCACCTCTAGTGAAGTGCCTTGGTGGGGGGCGTGGGAGTCACCTACTGACTTCATTTGTGCCCTTCCAAATACCCACCCACACCTAGCACACAGGGGAGCAGAAAGGCAAGGGGCGTCGGGGAAGCAGGACATGGATCAAGAACCAGGGGAATCTAGATGCTTTGGGGAGCACACTCACCCCCTGCGATCTTTACAAACTCCTCTCCTGTTGCTTTATATACCTGTGGGAACAGCCCATGAGTTTCATGTTTGCCCGGCCTCAGCTCTGCCCTGCTCCGCTCCCAAGCCCAGAGCCCCACCTCGATATAGCGGACACCCATGTGGTGCTTGTGTCTCTGCAGTGCTAGGTCCCGCTGCTCGCTGTCCACAAAACGGATGAGGGCCTCACCATTTCTTCGGCCCTGGGCGTTGAGGCACAGTGCTACACCACCCCTGCGGAGCCAGTGCTGCGTTAGTGCCTCCTGGGTGGGCCTGCCCTCCTGGGTCCACCCATGCTGCTGTACCCACCTGGCAATATTGAGCCCTTTGAAGAATCTAGCCACGTCCTGGTCTGATGACTGCCAGGGCAGCCCGCGAGCCCGAACCACAGTCTCGCTGTCCACCACGTCGGCCTTGCTGCTGTGGGGCGGGGCTCAGTCAGAGCTGTCCAGCTGGTGTCACCCCCAACCCTGCCCCCTCACTCACCAAGGCCCTGTCTCATATTTCTGCTTTACCACTTCGGGCTTCGAAAACAGTTGACCTGAGAGGAGATGGCATGGGGGTCAGCAGGGTCTGGTGGAGGGGGGTCTCCCCACCAAGCGCTGCAAAAAGAGGACAGTTGAGGGGGATGAGGAGGTAACAAAGGGGCTTTCACCTTGTGGTCTCTCAGAGGTGACAAATGGGGAGGGGAACTTGGAGGAAATAATAGGCAGGCAGTCACCCAGCCCTGAGAGCAGGTGAAAGGTGGTGAGAGGAACCTTACCGCTGGGTCCATCAAGCAGGTGGAGGATGACAGCTACCATTGTCTTCACTTCCCACACCCCAAAATCGTCCTCTGTGGCATCTGTCTCCAGCCCCAAGTCTATGAGCAGAGAACTAACAATGAGGAAATCCCAGCATGAGAGGGCAACCAGCATGTCCCATCGAGGCTCAAGTCCCCTACATAGACACATGCAGAATACTGGCAAACACATTTGTTTTGGCCCAGCTCATGGAACCCCTTAAAGGTCCCCAGCCCAGATATATGGACTCAGCAGGTAACGTAAACTTGCATGCGTTCATTCAACCCACCAGCATGCACATACTCAGAGACATTCAGCCTATGGCTGCCCCTCCACCGTAATCCTGCTAGGTCACAGATACCCTGTGCCATGGTGGCCACAGTGAGATCCCTGGCAGGGCGGGTGCTCGGGTGCTGTACGTGGAACTCTCTGCGGAGGTCGTAGAAGGAGAAGAAGGTGTCGGGGAGCACCAGGTTCTGGGGGCACATGGGAATGGGGATGAATGGGGGTAACTGAGCTGCCCTGCCCACCCCCGTGACAAGAGGGGTCCTAGGAACCCTACCCCCTGTTGTGCCCTCAGTGGTGGCATACCTTCCTGGAGGCCTCAGGGTGCAGGACCTGTCGCAGCAGCTGCTGCCCATCCGTGCAGAACATGTAGGGGCCCCCGCCCAGCAAAGCCACATCCCCGCTCACCAGCTGTGAGAACTAGGAATAGGGAGCAGAGAGAGACAGAGGGACTCACAGCTAGGCGGGCAGGGGGAGGGAGGGTGCAGACCTGCAAAGCTGGTTCAGCCAGATGTTCAGCCCTACCCTGCCTGGGGAGGAGGTGGACATGCCTGTTGGGCCTGGCTCTGTGTCCTCCTTCTCCCCCAGTCCACTGTCACCTTCTCCAGGCCAAATGGGAGCAGTCACATATCACCCAAGCCCCCATCACACACACTCCAGGAGTCTGGAATTGGGCCAGAGCAAACACCTGGTGGAGTAGGACAAGCCAGGTGGGAAAGGGCGGGGCAAAGCAGGTTAAACCTGTCCCTGACCAGGCACCACCCTCAGGTGGGGGGAGGCCCAATCCTCCCTGAGGCCAGGCCTGCTCATGGTCAATGGCAGCCCCACCCCTAGGTCTGACCAACTGAGGGGCAGAGAAACTCCAAGGACAGAACTGACAGAGCTCCACACCTGGACGCCAGGGGCAGCATGAGCTTTGACCCAGATCTTATCGACCGGCTGGCACTGAGTTGTTTGCTCATAGAGGGGGCAGAAAGCTGCCCTGCCCCTCCCCCATCCTCTATCCCTGCTGGAGAACTGGTACAAGCACAAACCACAGGCCCAAGAACCTCTCCTAACCCCAGCTTTACAATCTGAGGCTGGCAGAGCAAGGCAACCCAGCACACTCCTCAAGTGCGGGCTAGCTTGGGAGTCCTTCATGGAACAGACTCAGGTTCGACATCTTTGTGCCTGTTTCCTCATCAGGAACCACCAGAGTTGTTGGAAGATGAAAGCACTTGTGCTAGTAAAGCACTTTCACTCATTCCACTCAAGAGTCAGGCATAGGGTGAGCCCAGTAATGAAGATAAGAAAAACAGCAAAGGGAACTGACTCCCACTTCAGCCAGGGCCGGGAGGCACCCCAGGCCTTTGCACTCAGGAGGCAGGTAGTCTCCAGGCGGGGCCCGGACAGCGCCCACGCCTGGCCAGACAGCCGAGACAGGCCTGGACGAGCAGCTTACACCTGGTGGCGCCTGCCTCCTGGGCAGAAACCACCCTACGCCCCTGCTCCAGCGTCTGCCTGGCGGGTGGGTGGGCCGAGGATGCAGGCAGCAGGGACCGTGACCTATGGCCAAGTCTGGGCCTCTCGGCCCTTTCAGCTTCCGGCTGCTCTTCTGAGAGACGTGGCCGGGCAGGTCCCCAGAGGCGTCTCAGCCTAGCTCTCCCGCAGGCCGGGGACTCTGGGAGGGGTCTCGCAGCCTCCATCTCCACCCCCTCAGTAGGAGTGGACCACTGGAAAGTCTGAAAAGAAGACCCCCTAGGAATGGCCGGCACACGCGGACACACGCACACGCGGGAGTCGCTGAAAGTTTCAAACAACAGGAACCCGTCCTACCGCCCCGGCCAGTTGGTTGTGGTGCGCCAGGCCTCGCCTCCTGCCGCCTCTCCCGCCGAGAAATGTCCCTGCAGCCCGGCCGGCCTCCATTCACCTCAGCCCCAGCGCTCACCTGCTGCAGCACCTTGTCCAGCGGCTCGGCCCGCGCCAGGCTGTCGGCGCTCAGGCCGCTCGCCTCGCGGCACTGCGGGCTCAGTGCGGCCGCCTCGGCGCGCACCAGTGACTTATGCAATGTCCCCACCTGCGAGCGGCGGGGAAAACCGATCAGCCGCTGCGCCCCTCGGATCCTGAAGCTCCCTGGAGATCCCACCGCCCTCTTTCCACCCTACCTGGCGGCTCCGCGGCTCCATAACTTGCCAGACTAGGAGGATTAAGTCGGTCTCGTCGGAGCCCAGGTCCTGCCCCAGCGCACCCGCCGTGGCCCCGAACAGTACGACCAGGGGTCCAGGCCCGGGACGGGGGTCGGCAGCGGAGTCTGCGGCGGGGTTCGGGCCTGAGGGCGGTGGCTGGGGTGGCGGCGGAGTCATGGCCGCAGGGGGGGGGGGTGCTCGGCCAGACAGACACACGCGGACCGACGAAGCGCACGCACTCACCGACCGACGGCAGACGCAGATCGGCTTGGGCGGGACACCGTGTGTTATGGGCGGCACCTGCGGCCCAGCTGCCGCAGTGGGCGCTGCTGAAACCCGCCCAAGGCGCCCCGCAGGGCGGGGCGGCTACCGGCCCCCGCCCTCTCTGGGCGAGTTACCTGTCGGCCCCGCCGGCCACGTGACCGAGGGCGGCCCCCGGGAACCATGGGGGAGGGCCGCTAGACTCTATCCCTGCCCGCGCACACTCACAAGGCCGGCCTGGGCTCGTGCTCCCCCAGCGGGCCCTGCCTGACTTCTGGGGCGACCCCCCTTCCCTTTCCGCTCCCCCACCGGGCCTCCGCCAAGGAAAGTGCAAAACCAGGGGCCTTTTTTAGTCCGTAAGGGTCCTTTGGACTTGTGAAAATCACCAGGAGGCAGCCTGGAGGCTGTGGGGGTCACGACGGCCGGTCTGGAGGGGTAAAAGAAGTCACCCAAGGTCAAAGGGGTCGGTAAGAGTTACCAGGTATCACCCAAAGGCTTCTAGGGGAGTCGCTAGAGGTCGACTGGGTGGGGGGAGGGTGGCAGGAAGCACAAGAGATCATTAGACCCATTTGGGTATTCACCAGAGGTCAGTGGGCAGGGTTTGTGCACACAAGTGCGAAGGCTGGGCCTCAGTCTGGCTCCAGGAAGTGCCCGCGGTGCCAAAGAGCGGTCGGAGGTGAGCAGGCCTCGGTGCTGGGGAAGGAAGAAGCGCGTCTCCCCCACCCCCGGCCCCAGCTCCCGAGAGCGGCTCCCCGACGCTGAGCCGGATGGTCCCGGCAAGGAGCCTCACCCCTACCCCACGTGAGGCCTGCCGCCTGTTTTCGCCCTTCCCCCTTGACAACAGGCCTGTTGCCTGGAGATGAGAGCGTGCTGGCCGGTGGGGGCTAGAGGCAAAAGTGCAATGTGCGTAAGGGAGCCGTAAATCCTCCATCTCTTCTCTTCTTCGGACAGCCCTTCGTGGAGGGTTCCCAGCACACTTTCGCCCTGTCGGGCTTGGTGAGGCTCCTTTACGGCGAGTTTCCAAGCCGCCCCGGACTTTCACGAATTCTCCCGTTTATGTGACTGAGCAAGTGAAGAATCCGGCGGGAAGAAGGGGCTCCAGCCCGGCAGGAGCAGACACAGGGGGTTGCCAAGCTCGAGCCGGAACTGGGGCAGGAACCGCACCTCACGCTTTCATACAAGCTGGGCGCTACGTTCGGACTATCAGACAACTGAGAGCGAAAGAGCCCGGCATAGAGGAGGCGCCTCCGAGGCCTTGCCCACGAATTCAAACTGCACCGCGTCCCCATTTGGCGGATAAACAGACTGAGGGCGCCCGGGACACGGCGGCTGGAAGGGAGAGGGAAGTAGACTGGTTTTCCAGCGGTTTCGAGCGACCAGCGCTTCACCTTGCGGTGTAGGCGAATGTTCACGCTCCGCTGTCCTTGGTAAGACCGCCACCCTACTGCCAACACGCTTGACCCCACCCCCGGGGGCGCTAAGCCAATCAGGCCCGGGGGGAGGAGGAAATGCGCTTTTCGGGTACCACCCTCTAGATAAGTCTGGAATGTCAAATATTTGTTCGGTGGGCGGGGCGCAACTTTGAGGTAAGGCCCCTCCCCCACCCAGCCAGGAGCTCGCGTGCGCCAGGCTAAATCGAGCCTTCCTCCCCGCCACGCCCTTGCAGCTAATTTCACTTCACCCCAGCAGCACCCCAGCCTCTCCTAAAACTTCCCTGGCGTGGATTGCCCCTTGTCAGGCTCCAGACTGGGCTCTGCTCCTAGACGACAGAGCCCCGGGCCATCCCGGCGCTACCTGATCTAAATCTCACCCTTCCTGGCGCCCCCATCCATTCAACCTTTAAGACCTTCGCGCTGGGCCCTTCCATATTCTTCCTTAAGTGCGGGTCTCAAAGCCAGGTTCCCGGGGAAGCCTCCCCCTCGAGGTGCCGTCCTGAGCGCATTCCCATTGGAGAGGCATTCATGCGTGTACAGGTCCCTGCGGCGTAGTAACCTCAAGCGTGGGGCGGCTGCCCCAAAACTCCCATGCACCTGTCCGACCGCCTCCACCTACATGACAATTCCCGATGTTTGGACTCTTGAAAAACTAAATTCGTTAAAACAACGTTAGGCCCCCTGCTTTGCTGAGCTCCCTTACTCATCTTCAGATGGGTCCTCCCAGATCACACCATTAATACTAAACAACCCGCACTCCTGTCCCCCAGCCGGCTCTCATGTCTCCTTTCTGCCAGCACTAAACCAGCTACTAACAAGATAAATCGTTTATTGTCTCCCTACCCCACCATCCACCCATCGACCCACCCACCCACGAGAATATCAGATCCTGCAGAAAAGGCTCAACCCCAGAGCGAATCACTGGGCCTGCCAGGCACATAGTAGTAGCTCAAGAATGAATGAATGGTTGACTAAGCTCTCTTCCAGTATCCAAGAAAAGTAACCTTCCCTGGGTTCACAGGGCCTTTGCACAAGAGTCTCATCTGTGCCCTTTCCTCCCCTCCCAACACAACCCTGCCCTAGTTAACCTCTGCCCTCCCTCCAAATTTTCCCCTCTCAAGGCACATCCCTCCTTAGCAGGGGGTCCCCACTGTAGTTTGAGATTTCTGTATTTCACTGGTAAATGTCCCCCAGCCCCACACCGCTACTAGCTAGTGTTCACAAATCACGAATGAATGAATCAGAGATACAGTACGCGGGAGGAATCAGCAAGGCTCCAACAGCACACCCAGAGTCCTTTTCCAAACCGTACTCTGGGTACCTAGGAAAAAGGAACTTGGTCCAGCGAGCCTGCCCGCAAGCTAGCGGAATCCCATCCTCACTTCAGCCCTTGGAAGCCTGCCACTAAGGCAGCCGGCGCTCCATCCACAGGTACGTGAAAGTCTGGACAGATACAGGGTGGGGTTCCTCACCAGGGGAGTGTGGCTCTTCTCGTGGACCTCCAGGGCGTGTAGGAATGGTGTAAAACACCCTCCTCGCTCCCTCCTGGGAAATATTCCGCTGTCGAAGAGGATTCGACAACTGGGTGCTTGCTTGGCGATCCACAGTCGCGGCGATCCACACTCGCCGGCCGCCCAGGCCCATCCCCACCCTCAGCGGCCAGCGGCCCCCAGCTGGGCCAGCTGCGACCCTTCCTTACCTCCCAGGCCTCCAGAGTAGCAAGCGCACTAGGTTCCCCTGGGGTTCGCATCTCCGCGCCTTTTCCGCCGAATAGCCTCTGAGTAACCACCAGAGGGCGCACTGACTCTGTAGACGGAACCAGGTGTTGCGGGGCAGGGAGGAGGAGCTGGCACTGGAAGGCTCGACCGGAGGACGCCCCAGGTGAAAGGGGAAGCCTTTGACACTGCCCCGCAGGCCACTTAGCTCCCGCTTGAGAGTCTCCGAGGCTCCTGGCTCTCTGGACATAGGCCAGGATTTTCAGCTTGGTCTTCAGGGCCCTCAAACTGCTCTGTTCCACTTTCACCCACCACTGTGCTCTACACTGCTGTGATTCTTCTGGTCTACAGACTGCTGCACATGCTAAGCTCCCTGCCTGGAGCACCCACCTACCTAATCATCCCTTTGTTTTCCTGGCACACTCCTACTTATCCATCAAGACCCATCTCTAATAATTCTTCTTCCAGGCAGCCTGCCTTGATGCCTAGACCAGGTTAGAGGCCCTGTTCTGGGCCCCTTGCCCCAGCGTTCTGTCATGATTGGGTCAGTGTTGGCTTCTTATGACGCTAGGGAGGCTCTGGCAGCAGAGGAATAGGAGGCTGCTGAGCTGTGAGCTTTAGGGAGAATCATTTGCCTCCAAATAGACTTAGCTCTGGTTACCACACCAGCTTAGAAGCCCTGGTGTTGATTGGGTTGCCCCAAGCCCAGCCACCCACCTGGTTCAGGTAGGGAAGCTTGGAGCTGGGGCGAGGGAGGGGTGGTTGCAGAGGGCCCAGGTACAGAGGAGGGCAGAGGCTGCTGGCTGGATTCTCACCTGAGGAAGATACCACAACTGGCCTGGCTCCTCAGTCCCACCTCTAGCCTTTGCTCAGAATGTTCTGCTCCACAGGAACACTCTCCCTCTTTCTCAGAATTCACATCCAACCTGTGGACCTCTCAGTCCTTTCTCTTCTTCTCTAGGTCTGACAGGCAACAGGACCCTGGGTTATAGAGAAGGGAGTTCATCACTTATTGATTCAACATATATTAAGCACCTGCTGTGTGCCAGGGATTATGCAGGTGGTAACCGAGGAGGACAAATGAGGGGCTTGCTCTTCCAGCAATTATATTCTAATGGGAGCTAGGCAGGAGCTGCTTCAAAGCCAGTGATCATGTCTGGGCTGAGACCTAAATCAGTTGGCTCCCCAAAAGTGGGGTCTGCAAAGTGGTCCCAGTGCAACAAGTGCAGAAGTCCTGAGGGAGAATGAGGATGTCCTGTTCTAGGCAGCAAGGAAGCCACTGAGGCTGGAGATGAGAGAGTTGGGGAAGTAGGAGTTGGGGGAAACCAGAATACCCGCCAGGGTCCTCACTCACTGTGAGTGAGATGCATATGATGTGTGCAATGGGAGGGTCATAAATGGGGTTAGGTGGACAGTGATGGGGCCTGATTTAATGTTTAATGCCACAGGAATAGGGGCATAAATTAGGACATCAGTAAGGAGGCTAGTATGGAGATGAGAGTAATGTGGCTTTGGGAGGCTGGAGCTGGCAAAACTTGGTGACCACCTAGTTGTGGGTCTGAGACTCGAGGTATCTTGAGTCCAGGATGACCCGGGGTCTGCAGCCCAGGGGATCATGTGAATGATGGGGCCATGGTGAAAATGAGGGAACCTCACCCTCTGACTCCTCTCCATAGTGCCAGCACTGATTATTACTGACCAGACCTTGGCACCCCCTGCCCCAATGGCCATGGTCCTATCATCTTCAGGGCCTTTGGGAGTGGGGCAACAGGGAAATGCTCCCAAGAACAGGGCCACCCTTTGAGGAGCCATGGGCATCTGAGGCTGCAGGGCTGACAAGACATTCAGACCGGCCAGAGTCCAAGGCAGCCCAGGCTGTCCTGATCTGTATCCTAACCCCACTTAACCCTTGGCTCTGGACTCCTGCCTGTCCCTAGCCCTGGCAGAAGGGTCTCTATGGTCTCCCATACTGGGCCTGCACTAGACTGGTCCTCAGCAGCCCCTGTGCTGGGGCCTGGGATGGAGGTGAGGGAGGCAGGGGTTTTGAAAGGGGGTCACTGGGCCAGGGTCTGAGGTGGGAGATAGTTGGACCTTAACAGAGGAGGGTATTCCAACCACGAACGTGTTTCACTAAAAGAATATAGGAGGGGCAGTCCAAGATGGTGAGTAGTTTCACTGAGGGTCACTGCAGAGAGGCTGGAAAGGGTCAGCCATTGACCAAGAGGAAGAAAGGAAGGAAGAGAGGGAGGGAGGGAGGAAGGAAGAGAAGAAGGGAGGGAGGAAGGAAGGGGCAGGATAGAGGTCTTGGGACCAGCCAGGGATGACCAGGGTATTGACTGGCTCTCAGGAGGGGGTGTGTGAAGGATCAAGACCTCCAGTCTCCAAACATGCTGGTCACCCTATTCCAGAGTGACACATGGTACCAGAATATTACTGGTTGTCAAATCTTTGCCCACTCTATTCGCCCCCGATTCCATGAACAGAGAGTCTGAGTCCTCTCTGGATCCCCGGTTCCGTGGGGTGGGAGTGGTAGCGGGGACATGAGGCCCCAACACCCCTTCCGGTCTTCAGGGGAACTAACCGACGGGCTGGAGCAGGATTGAGGCTCAAGCCCTCTCTTAACCCGGCGAGCAAACTGTTTAGTCGGCAGCGGGGCGGGAGGTGATTCTACACTCCAGACCCTGAAACAGGCAGACTGAACTCTCACTGGGAAGCAAAACACGCTGACCTGGCCCTTTCCCGGGCAGACAGCAGGTGGCCCCTGGGCCAGTGTAGCTTGAACCCAGATGCCCTCGGGGCAGGGTGCAAAGAACCGACTTGGGAGTTGCCCAAAGGTCCTGGTCAGTCTCCTCAGGCTCAAGAACAGCCTGGGACTCACTTCTCCCCTTCGTCCTCTTGCTTTGACCCGGGTAGTTCAGTAGCGGCGAGCACTGGACTCTGAATTCCCATTCGGCCCGGCGCATTCTAGATCCCTCGTCAAGGAGGCGCCAGGAATCGGGGATGAGGGCTGCGCTGCGTGGACTCAGGGTACCGAGGGCTGGGCTGGGTACCCAGCAGACGCGAGCTGGGTCTGATCAGCTGAGAGCGTGCGCGAAAGCCAAGCTAAACCTCGATAAATCGATGCGCTCGGCGTGCAGCGCGGTTAAGGGAGTTGGCCAGGGATGTGTAGGGGCTGGGCGGCGAGCTCCGACTGGGAAGGAGAGTTCCTATAGGCAGGCTGTTTGCAGGAGGCGGATCCTGATTGGTCCGGCCTCTGTGAAGGCTGCGAGCGGCGGGGTTAAGCACGTCGCCGCCGCCCGGGCCTAGGCGCGAGAGCGCAGATCTGAATCCGCGCCTCGGACCTGGAGCTGCGGTCACTGCCATGGGCCTCCGCCTCTGCCCTTACCTCGCCGCCCTGCTCCCGAGTGGCCTCCTGTTACTTCTTATGCTCACAGATCTGGCGCTCCCGGCTGGACGTCCGCCACCAGTGGTGCTGGGTGAGGCGCGCGTGCAGTCGTGGGTCCGTTCGATCGTGCGTCGGCTGCACGGGGTGCGGGCGGGGCTGTCTGCATCTGCTCTGAGCACGGGGTGAGGAAGCGTATGATTGTCTTGTCACCTGGGTCGGCCCGTCCACTTCCTGCTATGCTGGGTGCGGTTGTGGTTAAACTCTTGTCACCTTACCCTATAGAATATGGGGGTGAGTGGGAGGGTTACCACCCGTTTGCGCATCGGTACGCCTGTTAATCTCATTCCCAAGCCTCGCCTCATCCCCATTTTTTAGCTGGAAAGATCGAGGCTCTTTGGCGCCACTCCTGAGGGCCTGTAGGAGGTAGGGTGGCTTCGGAGTTGGCCCCCAGGGGCCTCAGCGTTGACTTGGGCTTGGCTTGGACGCTGTCTCCCTCCACCCTTCCAGCCCGACACGTTTCAGAGGGCATTACTGAAAGGGAGCTCTTTGGGGAAGGATTGCTCTCCTAACCTGCCACCAGGGCACTCCCCTAACTTATCAAATATGTGGCATTGGGCCTGAGGGAGGAGGCCCAAGGGAATCTGAGGATGGCTGTAGACAGAGGGAGGGGTTGAGACAATGGCTATGAACAGATGTCATGCTGTACCCTTACTCCTGCCAGACCTACTTGGACTACGCTATGTTGGGGCTAGGCAGCCTCCCTTGTCTACCTCCTCTTTGCTGCTGGCCCAGGCAACTGTACAGGAGCCAGTAGTATTTTCTTGTGGTGCGTGTGGCAGGGATGAGACCTCTCTGTCTTGGGGTCTTTGGGTGTCTCATTCAGGCCATCACTCCCACGAAGAGCTAGTGTGTTGGTGGCCATCCAGGGTTCCTGAAAGCAGAGGCATGCTGAGGTGTACATTACATACTGAGTCTGCTGCAGCATGACCCCCATGCTCTTTCTGCTGGGAGTATTTTAATGGGGATGATGCAGGTCACAGACGGGTAGGGTTGGCAGGCACTGTGATCCCAGGGGTCCTCCACCAGGAGCTCTGGGCCAGGAAATGTTCCCGGGGAATGCTGGGCCCAGGTTCACCATGGAGTTTGGGCAGATTTGGCCTTGCCTTCCCTAAGCTTGCAGGATGATTCCCAGAGGTGAGGTCTGTGCTGGGCAGGCACAGAGAATCCACTGACCCAGTCAGGGAAGGTTCCCTGGAGTATGCAGCTGGAGCTGAGTCCAGGAGAGAGTTCCAGGCAGAGGGAACTATGTATCAGAGGGAGGGAGCTAAGCAGTCCAGGCTCTCTGGAATGGAGTGGGGGAAGGAGTAAATGGTGCAGGGCTCGTGACTGGTTGGGTCATCTGGACTTTGTCTTGGGGGCCTGCAGGGAGCCTTGTGTGTACCTAAGGAGTACTGAGTATGAAGGGTGTGGCATTGGGAAGTGTGTGGTCTCTGACCAGACTGGTCCTAGGCCTTTTCACCTGTATTGGTGCTAAATGCACTCATTAATTCTTTCAGTTCTTAGTTACCCTAGGTCACAGCAGAGGAGCCTCAGGTTGTACCTAGAGGCACTGAGCAACTGGAATTGTAACCTGCCCAGCTTCTCAGAGAATGAGGCTATTGGCATTAATCCTGGGAAACCCCATGGTGGGCAGCAGACAAGCTGTTCCTGGGCACAGAGCAGGGACCTAACCTTGGCCATCAGAGGATTAGCATCCAAGGGTGACCAGTCTCTGTGGGTGGGACTCAAATTGATGGTAGAGAAAGCAGAGGCCAGAGAAGGGATACTGAAGGCCCTGGGTGGGGGAAGGGACTATAGCAAGATATTTCCACCTCTCCCAGCCTCAGTCTCCTTATCTGTAAAGTAGGCATAATAAGGATATTCTTCACAGTGTTACTTTAGGTGAAAGGCATGTGGATGGTTCTTATCTAGTTCTAGGCACAGAGGGACCCAGGAAGTGACCGTTGGTATTTTTAGAGGCCACACAGCCTGGCCAGGCAAAGGGTATCCAGGCAGAGCAGATCAGGTGACTTCCTCTTTCAGCTATTTCCTCTCTGGTGGAAACAGTGACCAAGGTTTCTTCACTGCCCTGTCTAGTCCACAAGCATCTCATCTAGAGGCTGTCATGCTGGGGACTCCCCACTTCTGCGCCACATCATGAAGAGAATGCAGGTGCCACACCTCCCTCCCGTGGCTGCCCTGAGGACACAGTGGGATGGTGCACAAGGAGGGCGTGCCCTCTGCAGGGCTGTGTTCACAGCTGGAGGCCAGTGAATGCCCTCGAGAGCCAAACACTGGATCCTAAATGGGGTTTGGAAGGTGTCAGGAGAATGGCATGTGGGAGTAGGTGAGGCCTGAAAAGTCACTGGGAGTAAATGGACTGTGAAGGGCCTTGAATGTTAGGCAGTGAAGCAAGTGGGGAGGGGGGGGGATGGGTATGAGTGTCACAAGGGCCCCAGGGCTCTGTATAGACTGAATAAGTAGAGGGAAGTCATCCTTGGAGCCTGGTCACACCCACCCCCATTGGGCTGTGGCTGGAATGGTATGTTGCTTCAAGAGAGCCATTTCCAACACAGGTGTGCCAAGATGCTAGGGCCCTCCAGGTGAGGTGCACTCTGGAACCTTTAGCAGGGTTTAGCATCTGGGCTCTGGCCTTTAGCAAGCCCTGAGGACCTCAGTAGGCTGGCAGGTGCCTGCTTCTCTCAACCGTTTCTGTTCATTGCCCCCCTCCAGAGCTTATCCTGGAGTGCCTTCTTTGGATTCATTTTTGGCTGGTTAAGTGGCCCAGTGCTCTGTCCTGTTTCCCAATCCTTCTTTCAGAGTATACAAGACCCTGCCTATGAAGCTGAAACCACTGTCTGTACCCCGACACTGAATTAAATCTCGGAGACAGTTTTGGGTGAAGTAGAGAGGAATAGCTTTATTGCTTTGCCAGGCAAAGGGGGCCACAGCGGGCTAATGCCCTCAAAACTGTGTGTCCCAACTTGGAGAGGGTAGTGAGAAGTTTGATAGTAATGGTTCAAGAGGGTGTGACATTCTTCTGATTGGTTGGTGGTGAGGTGAGTGGGAATCAACATCATCAACCTTCTGGTTCCACTGTGTCTGGGGTCTGCTTGCTTGTGGGCAGCATACCATCGTTAACCCGCTAACCATTGACTTCTCCCATCTGGTGGGGGTTTCAGTATCTGCAAAACAGCTCAAAGATGTTGTGTGTATCCCTTGATGGGGAACCAGGACCTTGCCCCAAGGCTGCACTATGGTTTCTTTTTGACTGTTTCTCCTTTGTCTTGCATCCCCTCGCTTCCCTAATTAGCAACTGCATGAATCTGCCAGTTGGAACTCGGGGAAGGTCATGGAGGCTGAATGAAGCCTATTTTCTGTAATCAAAGAAATGGGGAACACAGAAAGGCTTTTGTGCCTAGGAGCCCCACAGGTATCACCTACTCTGCAGCCTGGGACAGCCATGGGCAGAAGGCCTTTGGGTTTCCAGCCTGCCAGGTCCAGGGTCTCATTCATGCTATATGTACCCCTTCAGTGCCTGGTGATTTGGGCAACCAGCTGGAGGCAAAGCTGGACAAGCCGTCAGTCGTGCACTACCTCTGCTCCAAGAGGACAGACAGCTACTTCACACTCTGGCTGAACCTGGAACTGCTGCTGCCTGTCATCATTGACTGCTGGATTGACAATATCAGGTGGGGGCTGGGGCACAGGTGGGGCGCTGCTCGCTGGCCCGGTCTAGAGATGCCTCCAGAGCCCATTTCTATCTCATCTGTGCCTCAAGAGATCTCAGGCTCAGGGTCACTGACCTCTCTCCCTTCCCATTTCCTCTGTCTGGTCCACGCCACCTTGGCACTGTCCCAGACAGAACTTTCTTCCCTTTCCAGCTGCTCCTGTCCCTACCCTCTCCAGTGCCTCAGGCCCTATTTGTGGTTTTTATGCTCCAGCCCCTATTCACAGCCTCCACTTAGCCCCCACCCTTTCCCTTGCCTTTGACTTGGCCACACCTGCCCCCTCCAGCTGCTTGGGGATTCCTTTCCACTTGCTGTTCTTTCAGCCTGGAATCACCCTTTACACCCTTTGCCTGATAAACTCCCTCCCATTCACTCTTTAAAACCCAAGCCTGCTTCTGTTTTTTGTTTGTTTTTTTTACCATCTTTATTGGAGTAAAATTGCTTTACAATGGTGTGTTAGTTTCTGCTTTACAACAAAGTGAATCAGTTACACATATACATATGTTCCCATATCTCTTCCCTCTTGTGTCTCCCTCCCTCCCACCCTCCCTATCCCACCCCTCTAGGTGGTCACAAACCACCTAGCTGATCTCCCTGTGCCATGCGGCTGCTTCCCACTAGCTATCCACCCTACGTTTGGTAGTGTATATACGTCCATGCCACTCTCTCACTTCCTCACTGCGTCACAGCTTACCCTTCCCCCTCCCCATATCCTCAAGTCCATGCTCCAGTAGGTCTGTGTTTTATTCCCATCCTACCCCTAGTCTCTTCATGACATTTTTTTTTCTTAGATTCCATATATATGTGTTAGCATACAGTATTTGTTTTTCTCCTTCTGACTTACTTCACTCTGTATGACAGACTCCAGGTCCATCCACCTCACTACAAATAACTCCGTTTCGTTTCTTTTTATGGCTGAGTAATATTCCATTGTATATATGTGCCACATCTTCTTTTTCCATTCATCTGTTGATGGACACTTAGGTTGCTTCCATGTCCTGGCTATTGTAAATAGAGCTGCAATGAACATTTTGGTACATGACTCTTTTTGAATTATGGTTTTCTCAGGGTATATGCCCAGTAGTGGGATTGCGGGGTCGTATGGTAGTTCTATTTGTAGTTTTTTAAGGAAGCCTCCATACTGTTCTCCATAGTGGCTGTATCAATTTACATTCCCACCAACAGTGCAAGAGGGTTCCCTTTTCTCCACACCCTCTCCAGCATTTATTGTGTCTAGATTTTTTGATGATGGCCATTCTGACCTGTGTGAGATGATATTTCATTGTAGTTTTGGTTTGCATTTCTCTAATGTTTAATGATGTTGAGCATTCTTTCATGTGTTTGTTGGCAATCTGTATATCTTCTTTGGAGAAATGTCTATTTAGGTCTTCTGCCCATTTTTGGATTCGGTTGTTTGTTTTTTTGTTATTGAGGTGCATGAGTTGCTTATAAATTTTGGAGATTAATCCTTTGTCAGTTGCTTCATTTGCAATCCCTGTCAAACTACCACTGGCATGTTTTACAGAACTAGAACAAAAAATTTCACAATTTATATGGAAATACAAAAGGCCCCGAATAGCCAAAGCAATCTTGAGAACAAAAAATGGAGCTGGAGGAATCAGGCTCCCTGACTTCAGACTATACTACAAAGCTACAGTAATCAAGAGTGTATGATACTCGCAGAAAAACAGAAATATAGATCAATAGAACAGGATAGAAAGCCCAGAGATAAACCCACACACATATGGTTACCTTATCTTTGATAAAGGAGGCAAGAATATACAGTGGAGAAAAGACAGCCTCTTCAATAAGTGGTGCTGGGAAAACTGGACAGGTACATGTAAAAGTATGAAATTAGAACACTCCCTAACACCATACACTAAAACTCAAAATGGATTAAAGACCTAAATGTAAGGCCAGACACTATCAAACTCTTAGAGGAAGACATAGGCAGAACACTCTATGACATAAATCACAGCAAGATCCTTTTTGACCCACCTCCTAGAGAAATGGAAATATAAACAAATGGGACCTAATGAAACTTAAAAGCTTTTGCACAGCAAAGGATACCATAAACAAGACCAAAAGACAACCCTCAGAATGGGAGAAAATAGTAGCCTGCTTTCTTTGTGAAGTCTCCCTGCCACTCTCCAGAGCTCTTTTGGTTTGTTTGTTTGTTTTTTTATAAATTTAGTTATTTATTTAATTTTGGGCTGCATTGGGTCTTTGTTGCTGCGCGCGGGCTTTCTCTAGTTGTGGCGAACAGGGGCTACTCTTCGTTGCAGTGCATGGGCTTCTCATTGTCGTGGCTTCTCTTGTTGTGGAGCACAGGCTCTAGGCACGCGGGCTTCAGTAGTTGTGGCACATGGGCTCAGTAGTTGTGGCTCGCAGGCTCTAGAGCGCAGGCTCAGTAGTTGTGGCGCATGGTCTTAGTTGCTCCACAGCATGTGGGGTGTTCCCGGTCCAGGGCTTAAACCCGTGTCCCCTGCATTGGCAGGCAGATTCTTAACCACTTTGCTATCAGGGAAGTCCATCTCCAGAGCTCTTAACCTCCTCTTCCCCCTGGCCACATGCCTGCTCCTCTAACCTGCATTCTCTGCCTGCCAAGCATTGTTTCCTAGGATATTTCTTCCATAATAAGATAATCATGTAATGAGAATTACTGCTTATTGAATGCAAACACTATACATTTTACATACTTTCTTTCATTGAGTCTTACAGCAATCCAGTGAAACAAGTGCTGTTTTTAGACCTGTTTTACAGATGAGGAAATCTGGAAGCTCAAAGAGTTTACAAAATTGCTTAGGGTCACTCAGCTAATAAGTGACAAACTAGAATTTGAACCCAAAGTTGTGTGCCTCTGAACTAAGGTTCCCGCCCACCCTGAGCTCCCTGAAGGCAGGGACCGTGTCTCTTTTACCTTTAAAGCTGTAGGACCAGAAACACAATTGGTTTTCAATAAATATTTGAGCTGAATGGAGTCTTTCAAATTAAGATTGTTTTTTCCCCTGGAGACACACTAGCTGGTTCTAGCTGGTTCTCTGGGCACCCTGCCTTTCCCTGTTGTTTATGACACCTGCTTTGTTGACTCTTTCCTCCTCTTTGTGCATCAGAGTTATTTCTGGGATGTTGATCCGCATTTCTATTTTTGTTGCAGAAGCGTGGTCTCAGGTACTGCCAGTTGGAGGTACAGGCTGATACTGAGAGGGGCTTATCTATGTTTGTTGGGCCTCTGACCTGTTTAGACTTGCATCCAGCACAGAGTGCTTTGGCTTTCTAGAACTTTGCTGAGTGGCCATTGGGATGATCTACAGATTGCCCTGAAGAGAGTGGGTCCCCAGGACTTTTATTTGGGCCAGTGTTGGGTATCTTGTCAGCTTTCTGTGGCTGATCTTTAAGGGTGGGTGGGACTCAGGACCACTGGGGATTGCAGGTCTAGCCTGTGTTTTCTCAGGCACATTTGCCTCCTTAGTATCAAGGGAGGCCAGAGCAGGGTTCTTGGCCTGGCACAAGGCTTTCCTCCTGTCTTCTACCACCCTGTCCCCATCATGTCTCCAGGCCTTGCCCACCCACCCACTCACACAGCAGCCACAGGTGCTCGGGGTTTCTCTGTCTGGTTCTGTTGTGTGTTGCATTCATCTTCTCCTTTGCCCTGTGTTGTGTTATGGTGGGTGGCAGGAGCTGGATCCATGGAGATGGAGCAATGGGAGCCTGCGAAGTTAGGCTGCCTGCCTTTTGGGGTCAAGTGTGATGTTCATGGCAGAGCCAGGCCTGGCAGCCAGATCCCTCTCCCAACCATATCTAAGACCTGCATTAGACAGTATGGGTGACATTGAGGAGAAGGGAATATTGCCTGACAGGGGTCCTGGAGTCAGTCTTTGGAGTGAGCCTTGGTGGGGTCTTCATTTGGATGTGGTTACTCTGATCTGTGCTTTACAAATTTGCTTTGTTACCTTTTGGTCTCCCCTGTACCTCTGACCAAACCTGAGGATGGGAAGGGAATATGGCTCAGGACACAAGACAGTATTGGGACACACCGACTTAGGTGTCACCTCTGGGTCACTGGCTCAATATCCCCTCCTGGCAGGCTGGTCTACAACCGAACGTCCCGCACCACCCAGTTTCCTGATGGTGTGGATGTGCGTGTCCCTGGCTTTGGGAAGACCTTCTCACTGGAGTTCCTGGACCCCAGCAAAAGCAGCGTGGGTGTGTAGCCCTTCCTCATGGCCCCCAGGGAATGGGGATGGAAGTTCTGATGGACTCCGAGAGTGGGAGGAGCCCTGTTGGTTTGAGTTGGGTAGCCTGTGAACCATCTCTGATCAGTGTGGGCGCAGAGCCCTATAGCACTCCTTCGGGGATCTCCTGGCTGTAGGTGTCACAGTCTCCTTAGCAGGCGTGGTGTGGGCAGCTGACAATGACTGTACTCTCTCTAATCCTGTGGATTTATGTCTGCAGGTTCCTATTTCCACACGATGGTGGAGAGCCTTGTGGGCTGGGGCTACACACGAGGTGAGGATGTCCGGGGGGCCCCCTATGACTGGCGCCGAGCTCCAAGTAAGTGGTTGCTCTCATTTCCTCCCTGAGGTCATGGGGGAGGGGGTTGGGGAGGAGGAGATCACAGCCACCAAAGGCCCTGGGCCTTTCCCTACTCGCGTGTCTCTGGCATCCAGCCCAGCCATCACAGGTCCTGTCCTTCCCCTACCCTCAGCCCAGGATTTCTGGGCCTCTGAGCCCTGGGGTGAGATAATGAGGCTGAGGAGGGGAAAAGGAGCTTCTTCTCCCTTCATGGAAATTGAGGGGAAACCAGACCCTCCCCACTTGGATTTTCACACGCTCCCCACCCACCTAGTCCTGGGTCTGGCCTGAGACACAGTCAGTGGTTCAGGCCCAAGAACCCTTCCTGCCTGACCCCCACCTGGCTCTGGCCTGCAGATGAAAACGGGCCCTACTTCCTGGCCCTCCGCGAGATGATCGAGGAGATGCACCAGCTGTATGGGGGCCCCGTGGTGCTGGCTGCCCACAGTATGGGCAACATGTACACGCTCTACTTTCTGCAGCAGCAGCCACAGGCCTGGAAGGACAAGTATATCCATGCCTTTGTGGCACTGGGTCCGCCCTGGGGGGGCGTGGCCAAGACCCTGCGCGTCCTGGCCTCAGGTAAGACCCTGCCTGGCTCAGCGTGGGGGGTGCTGGTATCAGAGATGGCACACTCTCTTTCCCTCTACAGTGGCCTCCTGGGCCACCCTCATGTCTCTTCTCTTGGGTCAGGACCCTTCCTTCTCCAGAGTTGTATTCTTTTCCAAACATCTCTCTCTAAAAGAGAATATAACACTACTTCTAAATTCACCTCTCCAGCTGATGACTCTTGTTATCTGTGTAAGTTTCTTACAACATGTACACGGAGTGGCATAACCGATGGTCATAGGGCACACGTGTACACACATACACACACACAGCTTGGGCCTGGCTGGCCTAACTTGGTTTGATCCAAAGTTCTCTGGAGGAGCCTTCTCCCTCTCTCTTACCCCCATCCTCACTTCTTCATCCCCACCTTCGCCCCAGAGAAGGAAGGTTGGGCTACAGTTTCCTGTTTATGAGTTACACCTCCCTCTGTGGCAGCAGGGAGCCTCTGTGGGCCACACAGAGAGGAAGCAGGTGCAGATTTGTCTGGGCCTGCTTGCTTGGCAGTTGGGAAAACCACCTCCTTCCCTGTTCCTCCCCAATCCACCTGCCTTTTCACGACTGTTAGAACATAGCAGCTGTAGACCCCGGGCTTTCCTCCCTCTGCTAGGACTGGATGTGAGCCCTGTGACCGCTCACTTTAGGAGCTGTGAGCCAGGGCTGTACCAAGCATCTGGTGAGCTTTCTTCCTCAAGTGACTGCCACTGCCTGACCTGCTTATTGGTCACCTGATCATTGTGATCAGTCCTCTCCCAGTAGTGACCCTGGATTAGCTGGACAGTGAATTCAGTTATAGTGAGAACTCATCACAGCTACCTACTCTGTCCAGCCTGGACCTGAAAGGAGAGATGTGGGCCCTTCTGAGTTTGAGACAAGTTACCATGGTGGAGTTCAGGTACTGGCCCTTTCAGAGCTTCCCCATGAGTCCCCTTAGAGCGGTGGTCCCCAACCTTTTTGGCACCAGGGAATGGTTTCGTGGAAGACAATTTTTCCACGGAGGGGGTGGGGGGCTTGGGAGGGGTGATGGTTCAGGCGGTAATGCGAGTGATGGGGAGCAGCAGGTAAATCGTCACTCTCTAGCCCACTGCTCACCTCCTGCTGTGCAGCCCAGTTCCTAACAGGCCGCAGACTGGTAATGGTCCGCGGCCTGGGGGTTGGGGACCCCTTCCTTAGTTAGAGCTTTGCCTCAGATTCTGGGAGACTGCTGTCAGGCTCTGGCAGTCTGGGAGTGGGGGTGGGACAGGATGGGTGGTAGTCGTGGACCCTTAGCTAGGGGTTCCCTTTCCTGAGGGCTCCTAGAGCCAGGCTCCAGCAGGCAGAGTTAAAGGCCTGCAGTCAGTAGTGGGGTGATGGGTGGCCGTGGGTCCTGAGCAGGGAAGAGGCCCCTGTTCCCAAGTTCCAGCTCATCCTCTGGCGATCTCACTGGCTGGTGGGTGCGTTTGTGCTGTTGGCATTCCTATGTGAGAAAGACTCTCACTTTGTCTGCAGCCTCCCCTCCTGCCCTGTCTCCTGCAGGCCTGGCTGCCCAGGCCAGTGCCAGGCAGGTGGGTGGGATGAGACCATGGCTGGCTGGATGTAGGTCTGAGCCTAGGAAGGGAAAAAATGTTTACATAGCTCAATGCAATAAAAGATTAAGAGGACTGTGTCTTTGGGCTGCCCACCTGCTGATTCACCTGTGACAAGGTCAGTACCCACAGGCCTGGTGATAAGTGCTCTGGGGAAGGTATTGTTTTTACCATAAATCACCCTGTGGGTGTGTGCTGCCTAAATCCCTGGTGACAAAATGCAAAAGGGAAAGAAACAAATCTTGGTCATGTGCTTCCTAGATTGAGCAAAAATACTAGGAAATAGGGGAGTTGTCACCGCATTAACAGCATAGAGATGCCAGAGTGCTGGCCAGGCCCCGGCTGGGGGCTGGCAGGGGCCCTGGCGGTGAGCTGCCCAGCTGCCCAGCTGGCTTACATTCCCGAGCACAGACTGACTGGAGCCCTCTATCCGCAGGAGACAACAACCGGATCCCGGTCATTGGGCCCCTGAAGATCCGGGAGCAGCAGCGGTCTGCTGTCTCCACCAGCTGGCTGCTGCCCTACAACTATACCTGGTCACCCAAAAAGGTCTTCGTGCACACACCCACAGCCAACTACACGCTGCAGGACTATCACCGCTTCTTCCAGGACATTGGCTTTGAAGACGGCTGGCTCATGCGGCAGGACACAGAGGGGCTGGTTGAGGCCATGGTGCCACCTGGCGTGCGACTGCACTGCCTCTATGGTACTGGTGTCCCTACGCCAGACTCCTTCTACTACGAAAGCTTCCCGGACCGCGACCCGAAAATCTGCTTTGGTGATGGTGACGGCACTGTGAACTTGCAGAGCGCCCTGCAGTGCCAGGCCTGGCGCGGCCGCCAGGAGCAAGAAGTGTCATTGCAGGCACTGCCGGGCACTGAGCACATCGCGATGCTGGCCAACACCACTACTCTGGCCTATCTGAAACACGTGCTCCTCGGGCCCTGATTCCTATGCTCGGCAGGGCTCTGGGATGGCCTGGCCACCACTGCTTCTCCTGGCCTCTGGGGCAACCATGGCCCATGAGTTGAGCAGTTTGTGTCTGATCATCTAAGGCCCTGGATCTTGGGTTGTGAAGTGGGGAAGTGCTGCGGTTTTTATCCTTCCTCTCTGGGAATGAGGAAGGAAGACATAGTCTGAACTTACTTGAGGGACCCTTGGAAAGAATGCCGCTGATGGTGGAATTGTGACCTCAGGACTGGCTCCGCAGGTGGATTGGCTGGCACCTGGCCCCAGTCCCCAGTGTCGGGGCCTTGTGTTCCTCCTACCCCTGTGGCCTTTTCACACTCGCCCACCAGGGCCTGGCTCCTCAGCTTTCTTGTGAGGGATGTTACTGAACTGTGGTCCCTAGGTTGGGCTCCTGGTCCCTAGGGTGTACCTTCTCACACACTGGCCACAAGTCGGCCTGCTACTGGCCATGGGTGGCTGGAGCTGCTGTCTTTGCTGTGGCCTAGCTGCTCACACAGCCTGACTGTGGCTTTCCGGGGGCAGCCCGGTTCCCCCTGCAGGCAGGGGTGGGTTATGTTCTCCATGGTTCCCAGGCCCTGGGGCATTCACTCCTACCTCCCTTACTTCTAAGAACAGCCTAGCTCAGGGCTGGGCAGCAGGTGGACCCCCAGTTCTCGGGGCTGTGTCCCAGGAGCCCTGATCTCCTTGGTTGGGCTATTGCCCACAGTACTGATGCTGTCTCCCTTTGCCCTGGGGCTGTGGTTCAAGAATGAGAGCAGAGCCTGGTGCCATGCCCTTTAGGTACTCATGAAGAAAGAGAACTCAAGGAAGCAGCCAAGGCCAAACAGAGCCACCCTGAGCTGCCCTCTTGCTGACCCTCCACCACATTGCCACCCTGCCCAGGATCTCTCTAGCATTCACGTGGGCTGGCACAGGACTGAGAGGAGGTAGGACTCTTGCCCACTCTGCCCAGCACCCATCCCCACCAGGCAGCTCAGTGGTGTTTAGTCAGCCCAGAAGCTTGAGTGGGCCCCTGAGAGAGCCAGGTGCCTTAGGGGCCCCCTAGGGGTTTTCTTCCTGCTCCAGAGGTGCTGCATGGATCTCCCTGTGATAGCAGGGATGGAGGATGTGGATCTGCCTTGGTGGTCTCCAAGTGGGCAATGCCTAAAGGCCAAGACTTGGGCCTAGCCTCTGTGGTGGAGCCCCAAAGCCACAGTCAGGCTGGACTGTGCTTCACTCCTACAAGGTTTCTGTGAAGCAGAATTTTCTCTGTTGCATTCATACCCAGCATCTGTCTCTCCCTTTGTTCCTGAGTGGTGGGCCCCACATGGGGCTCTGAGCAGGCTGTACCTCAATTCTGGCAATAAAAGTATTCTGGATGCTATAAAGTGCCCTGGCCCAGCCTCTGCTCTGAGCATAGGAGGAAGGAGGCAGTGGAAGGGTGAGGGGGCTAGCGAGGCAGGTAATCAGAGGCTAGACCTTGACCTTTCTGGGGCCTTGATGGGTTCTCTCAGCACAAAAGCATGGCTCCTGGGCACCTCTTTGGGTTTTATCCTCCTTCCTCCTCTCCTGGGATCTAGTTCCCCTCCTAGGACTGAGAACCAGGACCTGAAACATTCCTGTTGGAAAGAAGCTCCTGCCCACCACCCCACCCTGCCACTCCTATGTGGTCAACAGGCCCCAAATGCCGCCCCACAGCTGGGAGCCAAGGACAATCCTGACGGTCGCCCTGTCTGGACTCTCCTTCCCATCTTTCTGTCCTCCCTCAGCTTGCAGGTCTCAGCATCCTTTGAATTTTTTAAGGATGCTACCCTTCTACTCTGTTTCATCAGTTCACCTGCCCGCCATCTGTCCTTCTTGGGAACAGAGACTGAGGAGGGAGGGAAGAGAAACTAAGATGGGCAGAGATAGGGACTGAGAGACTGGGGACCAAATGGAGATGGATAAGGACAGAGGAACACAGAGTCTGAGACAGGAAAACGTGCATAAGGATGGAGACTAGGCCAGAAGTCTGTAGTGCAGAGCCCAGAGCTGGGGGCCAGTGAGGGTTGTGGAAGCCCCAGTTCCTGCCTCCTCCACAGGAGCCTGGCCAGCCTGGGTTTTAGGTGTCAATACACCCCGGGCCGCTAGAGGGCGCTCTGAATCTTCTCATGACACCAGTTATTGGCCAGACCTGGAAAAATGGGTGGCCCAGAGGGCCTAGGAATACACAGGTCCAGCTGCATCGCTGCCCTTGGTAAAAAGGATGACAACATGAAAGGGAGTAAACCCTTACTCCCAGGTCCTGCCCAGCCTGACTCTTAGTGCCCTAACACATACCCACTCATGGCCTTGCCACCACCCTCTCACCCCTGATCTGTTTCAACCCCACTTCTACCGTCAGTTTCACAGCTGTAGAGACAGGGTATGGAGTCAGAGCAGGCTTCAGGACCAGCAGACTGGGGTTCAAATCTGAGCTCTACCACCTCTAGCCAAGTAGCTTGGGGAGTCTCCTGACCTCCCTAAGCTTCGGTTTGCTCATCTTAAAAATGAGGATGGGGACTTCCCTGGTAGTGCAGTGGTTGAGAATCAGCCTGCCAATGCAGGGGACACGGGTTCGATCCCTGGTCTGGGAAGATCCCACATGCCGTGGAGCAACTAAGCGTGTGCCACAACTTTTGAGCCTGCACTCTAGAGCCCACGAGCCACAACTACTGAGCCTGTGTGCCACAACCACTGAAGCCTGCGTGCCTAGAGCCCATGCTCCACAACAAGAGAAGCCACTGCAATGAGAAGCCCGCACACTGCAACGAAGCGTAGCCCCCGCTCGCTGCAACTAGAGAAAGCCCGCACACAGCAACAGAGCCCCAACGCAGCCAAAAAAAGAAAAATGGGGATGAATAAATGTACACTGTAGGGTGGTCCTGAGGAACACTGATGGTTTTGGAGAACATTTGATTCAGTGCTTGGTTCATGGTGGCTTTCAGCTGGCAGGATGCTGTAACTGGGTGTGAGACAGTGAAGCCAGAGGTTCTGAGAGCTTGTAGGTCATGGATGCTGCTGATACAAGGACAAGTGGACTGGCTGTTACTGAGTGACACAAGTGTCCAGAGCCCTTCCTCTGCCAGGCCAGGGAGGCAGGAGGAACTGATCCAGGGGGTAAAGGGTCAGATTCTAATGACTCCAAATACATGCATGCAGACTTACCTCAGAGATACTGTGAGTTCGGTTCTAGACCACCACAATAAAGTGAAGGTCGCAGTAAGGTGAGTCACATGAATTTTTTTTTGTTTCCTGGTACATCTAAAAGTTGTTTACACTGTAGTCTAGCCTATTAAGTGTGCAATAGCATTGTCTAAAAAAAAAATGTACATACCTTCATTAAAAAAATACTGTAATGGGGCTTCCCTGGTGGCGCAGTGGTTGGGAGTCTGCCTACCGAGGCAGGGGACACGGGTTCATGCCCCGGTCCGGGAGATCCCACATGCTGCAGAGCGGCTGGGCCCGTGGGCCATGGCTGCTGAGCCTGCGCGTCCGGAGCCTGTGCTCCACAAGGGGAGAGGCCACAATAGTGACAGGCCCGCGTACTGCAAAAAAAAAAAAACTTTAGTGGACTTCCCTGGTGGCACGGTGGTTAAGAATCTGCCTGCCAATGCAGGAGACACAGGTTCGAGCCCTGGTCCAGGAAGATCCCACATGCCGCGGAGCTACTAAGCCCGTGCACCACAACTACTGAGCCTGTGCTCTAGAGCCCACGTGCCACAACTGCTGAAGCCCGTGTGCCTACAGCCCATGCTCTGCAACAAAAGAAGCCACCACAATAAGCCCGCACAGCACAACAAAAAGTAGCCCCCGCTCGCCGCAACTAGAGAAAGCCTGTGCACAGCAACGAAGACCCAACACAGCCAAAAATTTAAAAAATTAAAAAATAAAAAACTTTAATGCAAAAAAATGCTAACCATCATCTGACAAAACAGCATTGCCACAAACCTTCTATTTATAAAAGATGCAACATCTGTGAATCACAATAAGGCACAGAGCAATAAGACATGTTATGCCTGTACTCTCATTCACACTTACGGAAAGTATTCCAAGCAGAGAGCACAAGGAGGGCAGCACCAGTGAACGCTCTTCAAGGATCATCACCTCAGGTCTATAGGTAGGAGTATGGAAGGGGTTTTAGGCAGAGGAAATACAAAGTCATTCCAATCTGTATTTTAGGAGCACCTCTTACCCTGTGGGGATGGGTTAGAGAGAGCAGGATAGGGATTGGGAGGCTATTATGGCTGGGGAGCAGAAAACCATGAGATGCAGGGCCTGGGGGGGGGGCAGGAGGAGGAAGGGTTCAGGATGCTGCCCATTTCCTGCTGGGTCACTACGTGGTGGGGAGCAGGGTTTTGTGTGTAGGCAGTCTGGAACCAGAGGATGTGTAATTGTGAACACGTGTCTGGGGGGAAATGACTCCATGGCCCAGGAGAGAATCATGGCTTGAGGTGTGGACAGGAAGATAAGGGGTAGGGCTCAGTTTTCCATAAGATCAGGAGGCCCTAGACAGAGCCCCAGAGCTACCAGAGGAAAAGGAGCCCTCAAAGGAGATGGAGGAGGAGCAACCACAGGGAGAGGAAGAGGACAGGAGGGTGCAGCTCCAAGAGGGGTCGGGCAGGATGAGGACTGAAAACTGTCCTCAAGCCTGGGCCCCAGGGAGGCCTGGGGTTGGCTCTGGAAGCTCAGCGGTGTCCATGTGTCTGTAGGGACCTTAAAGGATGCACGGTGGTCGCAGCTGTGACTCCGAGGATGAATCCTGGGTCTGTCTCCCTAGGGTCTCCAGGCGGAGGGTTGGCTGTGAACGGGGTATGGAGGCTGTTTAGAACTCCTCGTGTGAGCTGTATGGGGTCTCCCGGGAGTGCGGCCCAGGCCAAGGGCCACAGAGGAACCGGGTGTGGGGGCACTTAGAGGTTCCCGCGGAAGCGTCCCCGTATTGAGTCCCTCGGAGGCCCCGAGACACTCAAGGGTCGGGGAGCAGCCAATCAGTCGGCTAGTGGGGCTGGGTCCGGGTCGCGGCCCGCCAGGGGCTGGGACCTCACCTGCGGACACCTGAGCGCGGCCGGCGTAATTCTAGAGGCCGCGGCGGCCCCCGGGGGCCCGGAAGCGCCGCCGCCCGCGAGCCCAGCGCGGAGCCAGGCGCCCTGTCCCGACGCGGCGCGCGCTGTCGCGATCCGGCGGCGGATGACGTGGCGGGGGCGGGGCCTGAGCGGTCGCGGCGGGGGCGGGGGCAGCGCGACCGAGCATCCCGGAGGCGCCGGGCCACCACGAGGTAACGGGCCGCGGGCGGGCGCGCCGAGGGAGCCGGGCCGTGGGAGCGGGGCCGGGGGAGCCAGGCCGAAGGAGCAGGGCCGCGGGAGCCGGGCCGGGGCCGCGTTCTGCTGGGGCCGAACTCTGCGCCGCCGCTGCATGCGGGATGCGGTTCCCGGAACCCAGCACCGGGCAGGCGGGCCGCGGGCACGTGAGAGACGCTGCGAGTGAGCGCGTTCCCGAGGGGGACGCCGTGCGTGTGAGCGGGACCTTGAGCGTGAGGGGGACTCCAGGAGTGTAAGACTGAGCGTGTGAGGAGGACGCCGTGTTGTGTGTGTGTCTGTGTGTGTGAGTCAGTCTGAGGGTGACCCTAGGTGTGCGAGACGCAGTGTGAGGGTGACGCTTTTAGTGTGACGGAGACTCGGTGTGTGTGTGAGAGAGACCCTAGTGTGGAGGTGACTCCATGAGTGTGAGAGGGACTGAGAGGGAGATTGTGAGAGACTGAGTGTGAGAAAGACCGCGGTCAGAGTGGCCCTGAGTGCGACCCTGTGAACGTGAAAGAGACCGTGTGAGATACTCCAGTGTGAGTCTGGTGCTGAGAAAGAACCTGTGCTGCGTGGGACTCCGAAAATGAGTAAAGGCCCGGGGGACGAGCCTGAGGATGTGAGCACCGGAGCAGGGCTTCCTGGGGCCGCAGGGAGACTGGCCTGTTGGAGGGAGGACGGTGTGTGCTCCTGCTACTATGGCTCTTCTTAGTGTCTTCACATCCTGTCATCTTGTTTGATCATCTCATGTCCTAAATGGAAGGCGATATTTGTGAAACATTAAGAGAATTCTTCACAAAGCACTGAGCGAACAGTCTGGGCACCACTTGTGTTATAGCCAGTGATAAGCAGGAATCAATATTTAATTTAACATTTGTTTTTGAGTACCTCTTGTGTGCACTGGACTGTGTGCTTGGTAAAACGAATTCAGTCTCTGACCTTGATGGGGAAGAAAAAGCACTACCGGGCTAGCAGAATGCTCTGCCATCTGGTGCTTATCTTTGAGAGCTGCTCCCTGATTTTGAAGATCTGGGAGGAGCAGCCTTTTTTTTTTTTTGCGGTACGCGGGCCTCTCACTGTTGTGGCCTCTCCCGTTGCGGAGCACAGGCTCTGGACGCGCAGGCTCAGCAGCCATGGCTCACGGGCCTAGCCGCTCCGCGGCACGTGACATCTTCCCGGACCAGGGACACAAACTCTTGTCCCCTGCATCGGCAGGCGGACTCTCAACCACTGCGCCCCCAGGGAAGCCCAGGAGCAGACTTTTGAAAGCCTGTGAGAGCTTCCTGAGATCATTTTCAACTCTCTGTTCTTGTTGGGAGGCCCTTGAGGAAACGGCCCAGGCTGCCTACATTGCTGAGGTCCCACTGTGTGCTAATGGCTTTTGCTTCCCAACTTTGATCTCAGATTGTCATTAAAAGTTCTTATATTTGATTTTCCTTTCCTGACAAATTTGTGGGAAACCACAAGCCTGATATTCTCCTGTCTGCCTCCTTCCCTGTCTGACTGTGGACATATTTTTATTACAAACCAAAAATAAATACCAGTTATGTGACTGATCTCTTTGGCATTTCTTGGTACAGGAAATTTCCTGACTTCTGTCCCTTGTCCTTCCAGCTGTAGTCTCCAGGATGTGTGGATACTTTACTACAAAAGTGATGCAAGTGGTGCTCATGGGACCTGGGACAGAGGGAACAGCAGTTGTCTAGACATGCATGATTTGAAAGGACCAGGCTGGTTCTCAGACACGTGTTCAGTTACACGCCACTGTGGGTGCGATGGAACTTCTAAGTAATTGAGTGCTACCCCTGCCGGGCATATAAAAATTAGATTTTACAAAAGGAAATATCGTACTGCTGCTTACTAGGTTCATTTTTTGATAGGTTGCCTCTCACTCTTTGTTGCAGAGATTAATTGGAAACATGCGGAATTAGGCCTGGCTGTGGAGACTTCATTTTCTTCTTCGTACCTGACCATTTATGATGAGGTGGCTTATGAAAGTGTGATGTTTGCTTGTCCTCACAGGTGAATATTATTGCTCTGTTCTTCGTTAATTTTCTTGGATCTTTTCGAGTTGTAAAGCGTTTTAGTTAGTTATTTGAGTACAATACTAGTAAAGAGAATAGCTCACACATAATTAACAGTTATGTAACACTATAATTATTATATAAATAAATTATATATTTATTATATCTCGTTCTAAAGAGTAATTGTGGTGGTTTTTATTTAAAGATACTTGCAATGAGGAAGTAAAAATAGGAAACCAAAGCCATGGAAAAGATAAGATATCAAGTACTGTTGAAAAGTGAGGGTATCTATCTATTCACTGTGCTTGGGTGCTGAATCTGATATTGAGTTTCCTGGTGTCCTAGGTGAAAAGACAAATGTAAAGAGTCACATAATTTAAGTTTAAGCATAAAAAAAGTAATGCATTTTCATTGTAGAAATTTTGTAAAACTCAAAGTATAAAGAAAAAAGTCTTCTGTGTTTTCACCACATTTAAGATTTTGGTGTCTTAACAGCGTTTTTTTTTGTTTTGTTTTTTTTTCATAGTCATCAATTATAAAAGTTTTAGAATACAGCTTGTAAAATATTCTTTGTAATTGAACTTTGAAAGAGACGATTTTTCTCCCTGAAAATTACATATGATAGTTTCATGATTAAATTTTCATGAGGAAATTTTAGTGGTCTGGTGAATTCCTTTATTATCTGCTGCACAGGAACTTGAAAAATATGATGAAAACCTGTTAGAAAGCTGTGTTATGTCCTTACAAGTGGGGTTTAACACTAGTTTCTCAAGGCAGGAACTACTTATAGGGTGTGTGGAATTGTTTAATGAACACTGTCTTCAACAATGAGTTTAGAGACTGTTTTGGGTTTTTTTGGCATGCCGAGGGGCTTGCGGGATCTTAGTTCCCCAACCACGGATCGAACCTGGGTCCCCTGCAGTGGAAGCACAGATCCTAACCACTGGACTGCCAGGGAATTCCCAAGAGTGTGTTTTCGAGAGAGGGAGACTGAGACACACACATGCAGGGACACAAGATATGTGTGGAGAAAGAAGTCAGCCAGGATGTTGAGGAAAATGGTGGGAGAAGAAGGGTGTTAGAGGCAAAGGACTCAGTATGAGCAAAGATGTGTTTTTCTGATGGGCTCTGGAAACCCTGGACTACTCCAGGTTCTGGAAATTAAGTAATTCAGTGTGGCTGGACCATGGGAGGGACCATATGCAGCAGGAGGTCTAGTGATAAGGCCCTGATAAGAAGGTTGGAATTGATCCTAAAGACCTCGGGCAGCACCTGAGGAAGGGTTTCTAACTGTGCTCTGATAGCAACCAACTCAGTAGATAGTAAGGTTGGTATTCTGTTGTGAAACTTGAGGAGCCAAAGCAGTTTTTCCCTGTTGGAAGGCTGTTTCCTACCCCTGATCTGCCCCCATCTCCTGCATGGAAGTAAGCCCTATTGCAGGTGCCTTTTTTTGTTTGTTTTTCACTTCAGAATTCACCTAATTTTAGACAAGAACTATGTTGGGACATTCCATTTTCAGGTGTTCTAGATCCTTGCTGATTTTATGTTTACTTGTTCTATTGTTGACTGAGAGAGGTGTATTGAAGTCTCCAACTATAATCATGGATTTGTCTATTTTTCCTTTCAGATCTATCACTTTTTGCTTCATGTATTTTGAAACTATGCTGTTGGAGGAAATACACGTTTAGAATTTTCTTCTTGCTGAATTGACCTCTTTATCATTATATAATGTTCTCTTTTATCCCTAGCAATACTTCTTATTCTGAAGTCTCATTGGATGTTAATATAGTTACTCCCCCTTGGTTTTGATTAGTGTTTACATGTTTTTTCACCATCTTTTTACCTGTAACTTATGTTTTTATAGTTCAAGTGGGTTTCCTGTAGACTGCATATTGGGTTTTGCATTTTTATCTAACCCAACAATGTCTGTCTTATAACTGGTGTGTTTAGATCATTTACATTTCATGTTATTATTGATATGGTTGGATTAAAATCTGCTCCCTTGCTAGTTGTTTTCTGTTTTCTACTTATTTCATATGTTCTTTGCTTCTTTTTTCTCCTTTTTTCTACCAACTTTTGGATTGAGTATTTTTTATGATCTGTTTTATCTCCACTGTTGGCTTATTATTTATACTGTTTTTTAAACATCTTTATTGGAGTATAATTGCTTTACAATGGTGTTAGTTTCTGCTTTACAACAAAGTGAATCAGTTATACATATACATATGTTCCCATATCTCTTCCCTCTTGCGTCTCCCTCCCTCCCACCCCTCTAGGTGGTCACAAACCACCTAGCTGATCTCCCTGTGCCATGCGGCTGCTTCCCACTAGCTATCCACCTTACGTTTGGTAGTGTGTATATGTCCATGCCACTCTCTCGCTTCGTCACAGCTTACCCTTCCCCCTCCCCATATCCTCAAGTCCATGCTCTAGTAGGTCTGTGTTTTATTCCCATCCTACCCCTAGGCTCTTCATGACATTTTTTTTTCTTAGATTCCATATATATGTGTTAGCATACAGTATTTGTTTTTCTCCTTCTGACTTACTTCACTCTGTATGACAGACTCCAGGTCCATCCAGCTCACTACAAATAACTCAGTTTCATTTCTTTTTATGGCTGAGTAATATTCCATTGTATATATGTGCCACATCTTCTTTTTCCATTCATCTGTTGATGGACACTTAGGTTGCTTCCATGTCCTGGCTATTGTAAATAGAGCTGCAATGAACATTTTGGTACATGACTCTTTTTGAATTATGGTTTTCTCAGGGTATATGCCCAGTAGTGGGATTGCGGGGTCGTATGGTAGTTCTATTTGTAGTTTTTTAAGGAAGCCTCCATACTGTTCTCCATAGTGGCTGTATCAATTTACATTCCCACCAACAGTGCAAGAGGGTTCCCTTTTCTCCACACCCTCTCCAGCATTTATTGTTTCTAGATTTTTTGATGATGGCCATTCTGACCTGTGTGAGATGATATCTCATTGTAGTTTGGGTTTGCATTTCTCTAATGATTAATGATGTTGAGCATTCTTTCATGTGTTTGTTGGCAATCTGTATATCTTCTTTGGAGAAATGTCTATTTAGGTCTTCTGCCCATTTTTGAATTGGGTTGTTTGTTTTTTTGTTATTGAGGTGCATGAGTTGCTTGTAAAGTTTGGAGATTAGTCCTTTGTCAGTTGCTTCATTTGCAAATATTTTCTCCCATTCTGAGGGTTGTATTTTGGTCTTGTTTATGGTATCCTTTGCTGTGCAAAAGCTTTTAAGTTTCATTAGGTCCCATTTGTTTATTTGTGTTTTTATTTCCATTTCTCTAGGAGGTGGGTCAAAAAGGATCTTGCTGTGATTTATGTCGTATAGTGTTCTGCCTATGTTTTCCTCTAAGAGTTTGATAGTGTCTGGCCTTACATTTAGGTCTTTAACCCATTTTGAGTTTATTTTAGTGTGGTGTTAGGGATTGTTCTAATTTCATACTTTTACATGTAGCTGTCCAGTTTTCCCAGCACCACTTATTGAAAAGGCTGTCTTTTCTCCACTGTATATCCTTCCCTCCTTTATCAAAGATAAGGTGACCATATGTGTGTGGGTTTATCTCTGGGCTCTCTATCCTGTTCCATTGATCTATATTTCTGTTTTTGTGCCAGTACCATATTGTCTTGATTACTGTAGCCTTGTAGTAGAGTCTGAAGTCAGGGAGCCTGATTCCTCCAGCTCCATTTCTCGTTCTCAAGATTGCTTTGGCTATTCAGGGTCTTTTGTGTTTCCATACAAATTGTGAAATTTTTTGTTCTAGTTCTGTAAAAAATGCCAGTGGTAGTTTGATAGGGATTGCATTGAATCGGTAGATTGCTTTGGGTAGTATAGTCATTTTCACTATGTTGATTCTTCCAATCCAAGGACATGGTATATTTCTCCACCTATTTGTATCATCTTTAATTTCTTTCATCAGTGTCTTATAGTTTTCTGCATACAAGTCTTTTGTCTCCTTAGGTAGGTTTATTCCTAGATATTTTATTCTTTTTGTTGCAATGGTAAATGGGAGTGTTTTCTTAATTTCACTCTCAGATTTTTCATCATTAGTGTATAAGAATGCCAGAGATTTCTGTGCGTTAATTTTGTATCCTGCAACTTTACCAAATTCATTGATTAGCTCTAGTAGTTTTCTGGTAGCATCTTTGGGATTCTCTATGTATAGTATCATGTCATCTGCAAGCAGTGACAGCTTTACTTCTTCTTTTCTGATTTGGATTCCTTTTATTTCTTTTTCTTCTCTGATTGCTGTGGCTAGAACTTCAAAAAGTATGTTGAATAAGAGTGGTGAGAATGGGTAACCTTGTCTTGTTCCTGATCTTAGTGGAAATGGTTTCAGTTTTTCACCATTGAGGACGATGTTGGCTGTGGGTTTGTCATATATGGCCTTTATTATGTTGAGGAAAGTTCCCTCTATGCCTACTTTCTGCAAGGTTTTTATCATAAATTGGTGTTGAATTTTGTCAAAAGCTTTCTCTGCATCTATTGAGATGATCATATGGTTTTTCTCCTTCAGTTTGTTGATATGGTGTATCATGTTGATTTGCGTTTATTGAAGAATCCTTGCATTCCTGGAATGAACCTCACTTGATCATGGTGTATGATCCTTTTAATGTGCTGTTGGATTCTGTTTGCTAGTATTTTGTTGAGGATTTTTGCATGTATGTTCATCAGTGATATTGGCCTGTAGTTTTCTTTCTTTGTGACGTCTTTGTCTGGTTTTGGTAGCAGGGTGATGGTGACTTCATAAAATGAGTTTGGGAGTGTTCCTCCCTCTGATATCTTTTGGAAGAGTTTGAGAAGGATAGGTGTTAGCTCTTCTCTAAATGTTTGATAGAATTTGCCTGTGAAGCCATTGGTCCTGGGCTTTTGTATGTTGGAAGATTTTGTGTGTGTGTGTGTGTGTGTGTGTGTGTGTGTGTGTGTGTGTGTGTGTGTTACGCGGGCCTCTCACTGCTGTGGCCTCTCCCGTTGTGGAGCACAGGCTCCAGACGCGGAGGCTCAGCGGCCATGGCTCATGGGCCCCACCGTTCCGCGGCATGTGGGATCCTCCTGCACCGGGGCACGAATCTGTGCTCCCTGCATTGGCAGGTGGACTCTCAACCACTGCGCCACCGGGGAAGCCCCTGTTGGAAGATTTTTAATCAGTTACAATTTCAGTGCTTGTGATTGGTCTGTTCATATTTTCTATTTCTTCCTGGTTTAGTCTCGGCAGATTGTGCATTTCTAAGAATTTTTCCATTTCTTCCAAGTTGTCCATTTTACTGGCATAGAGTTGCTTGTAGTAATCTCTAATAATCTTTTTTATTTCTGCAGTGTCAGTTGTTACGTCTCCTTTTTCTTTTCTAATTCTATTGATTTGAGTCTTCTCCCTTTTTTTCTTGATGAGTCTGGCTAATGGTTTATCAATTTTATCTTCTCAAAGAACAAGCTTTTAGTTTTATTGATCTTTGCTATCATTTCCTTCATTTCTTTTTCATTTATTTCTGATCTGATCTTTATGATTTCTTTCCTTCTGCTAAATTTGGGTTTTTTTTGTTCTTCTTTATCTAATTGCTTTAGGTGCAAGGTTAGGTTGTTTATTTGAGATGTTTCCTGTTTCTTAAGGTAGGATTGTATTGCTATAAACTTCTCTCTTAGAACTGCTTTTGCTGCATCCCATAGGTTTTGGGTCATCGTGTCTCCATTGTCATTTGTTTTCTAGGTATTTTTTAATTTCTTCTTTGATTTCTTCAGTGATCACTTTGTTATTAAGTAGTGTATTGTTTAGCCTCCATGTGTTTGTATTTTTTTATTTTTATTTTTTTGTGGTACGCGGGCCTCTCACTGTTGTGGCCTCTCCCGTTGCGGAGCACAGGCTCCGGACGCGCAGGCTTAGCGGCCATGGCTCACGGGCCCAGCCGCTCCGCGGCATGTGGGATCTTCCCGGACCAGGGCACGAACCCATGTCCCCTGCATCGGCAGGCGGATTCTCAACCACTGCGCCACCAGGGAAGCCCTGTTTGTATTTTTTACAGATCTTTTCCTGTAATTGATATCTATTCTCATAGTGTTGTGGTCGGAAAAGATACTTGATACAATTTCAATTTTCTTAAATTTACTAAGGCTAGATTTGTGACCCAAGATATGCTCTATCCTGGAGAATGTTCCGCGAGCCCTTGAGAAAAATGTGTATTCTGTTGTTTTTGGATGGAATGTCCTATAAATATCAATTAAGTCCATCTTGTGTAACGTATCATTTAAAACTTGTATTTCCTTATTTATTTTCATTTTGGATGATATGTCCATTGGTGAAAGTGGGGTGTTAAAGTCCCCTACTATGATTGTGTTACTGTCGACTTCCCCTTTTTTGGCTGTTAGTATTTGCCTTATGTATTGAGGTGCTCCTATGTTGGCTGCATAAATATTTACAATGGGTATATCTTCTTCATGGATCAATCCCTTGATCATTATGTAGTGTGCTTCTTTGTCTCTTGTAATAGTCTTTGTTTTAAAGTCTATTTTGTCTGATATGAGAATTGCTACTCCAGCTTTCTTCTGATTTCCATTTGCATAGAATATCTTTTTCCATCCCCTCACCTTCAGTCTGTATGTGTCCCTAGGTCTGAAGTGGGTCTCTTGTAGACAGCATATATACGGATCTTGTTTTTGTATCCATTCAGCCAGCCTGTGTCTTTTGGTGGGAGCATTTAATCCATTTACATTTCAGGTAATTATCGATATGTATGTTACTATTGCCATTTACTTAATTGTTTCAGGTTTGTTCTTGTAGGTCTTTTCCTTCTCTTGTGTTTCTTGCCTAGAGAAGTTCCTTTAGCATTTGTTGTAAAGCTTGTTTGGTGGTGCTGAACTCTCTCAGCTTTTGCTTGTCTGTGAAGGTTTTAATTTCTCTATCAAATCTGAATGAGATCCTTGCTGGGTAGAGTAATCTTGGTTGTAGGTTTTTCTCCTTCATCACTTTAAATATGTCCTGCCACTCCCTTCTGGCTTGCAGAGTTTCTGCTGAAAGATCAGCTGTTAACCTTATGGGGATTCCCTTGTGTGTTATTTGTTGCTTTTCCCTTGCTGCTTTTAATATGGTTTATTTATATTTAATTTTTGATAGTTTGATTAATATGTGTCTTGGCCTGTTTCTCCTTGGATTTATCCTGTATGGGACTTTCTGTGCTTCCTGGACTTGGGTGGCTATTTCCTCTCCCATGTTAGGGAAGTTTTCAACTATAATCTCTTCAAATATTTTCTCAGTCCCTTTCTTTTTCTCTTCTTCTGGGACCCATAGAATTCGAATGTTGGTGCATTTAATGTTGTCCCAGAGGTTTCTGAGACTGTTCTCACTTCTTTTCATTCTTTTTCTTTATTCTGCTCTGCAGTAGTTATTTCCACTATTTTATCTTCCAGGTCACTTATCCGTTCTTCTGCCTCAGTTATTCTGCTATTGATCCCATCTAGAGTATTTTTAATTTCATTTATCGTGTTGTTCATCGTTGCTTGCTTCTTCTTTAGTTCTTCTAGGGCATTGTTAAATGTTTCTTGCATTTTCTCTTCTATTTCCAAGGTTTTGGATCATATTTACTATCATTATTCTGAATTCTTTTTCAGGTAGATTGCCTATTTCCTCTTCATTTGTTAGGTCTGGTGTGTTTTTATCTTGCTTCTTCATCTGCTGTGTGTTTTTCTGTCTTTTTATTTTGCTTATCTTACTGTGTTTGGGGTCTCCTTTTCGCAGGCTGCAGGTTCATAGTTCCTGTTGTTTTTGACGTCTGTCCCCAGTGGCTAAGGTTGGTTCAGTGGGTTGAGTAGGTTTCCTGGTTGAGGGGACTAGTGCCTGTGTTCTGGTGGATGAGGCTGGATCTTATCTTTCTGGTGGGCAGGTCCACGTCTGGTGGCGTGTTTTGGGGTGTCTGTAGCCTTATTATGATTTTAGGCAGCCTCTCTGCCAATGGATGGGGCTGTGTTCCTATCTTGCTAGTTGTTTGGCATAGGGTGTCCAGCACTGTAGCTTGCTGGTCGTTGAGTGAAGCTGAGTCTTGGTGTTGAGATGGAGATCTCTGGGAGATTTTCGCCATTTGATATAACGTGGAGCTGGGAGGTCTCTTGTGGACCAGTGTCCTGAAGTTGGTTCTCCCATCTCAGAGGCACAGCCCTGATGCCTGGTTGGAGCACCAAGAGCCTTTAATCCACACGGCTCAGAATAAAAGGGAGAAAAAGAAAGTAAGAAAGAAAGGAAGGAAGAGGATAAAATAATGTAGGATAAAATAAAATAAAGTTATTAAAATAAAAAGTAAAAAATAATTATTAAGAAGAAAAATTTTAACAAGTAAAAAAAACCCCAAAAAGCGGGACGGTCAGAACCCTCGGACAAATGGTGAAAGCAAAGCTATACGGACAAAGTCTCACACAGAAGCATACACATACACACTCACAAAAAGAGAAAAAGGGGAAAAATATATATATATCTTGCTCCCAAAGTCCACCTCCTCCATTTGGGATGATTCATTGTCTATTCAGGTATTCCACAGATGCAGGGTACATCAAGTTGATTGTGGAGCCTTAATCCGCTGCTTCTGAGGCTGCTGGGAGAGATTTCCCTTTCTCTTCTTTGTTCGCACAGCTCCTGGGGTTCAGCTATGGATTGGCCCCGCCTCTGCGTGTAGGTCGCCTGAGGGTGTCTGCTCTTCACTCAGACAGGACGGGGTTAAAGGAGCATTTGTTTCGGGGGCTCTGGCTCACTCAGGCCAGGGGGAGGGAGGGGCACGGAGTGCGGGGCGAGCCTGCGGCAGCAGAAGCCAACATGACGTTGCACCAGCCTGAGGCGTGCCGTGTGTTCTCCCGGGGGAAGTTGTCCCTGGATCACGGGGCCGTGGCAGTGGTGGGCTGCACGGGCTCCCGGGAGGGGCGGTGTGGACAGTGACCTGTGCTCGCACACAGGATTCTTGGTGGCGGCAGCAGCGGCCTTAGCGTCTCATGGCCGTCTCTGGGGTCCGCGCTGTTAGCCGCGGTTCGCGCCTGTTTCTGGAGACCCTTTAAGCGGCGCGCTTAATCCCCTCTCCTCGAGCACCAGGAAAGAGGCAAGAAAAAGTCTCTTGTCTCTTCGGCAGTCTTTGGAGCTTCTTTAAGTGGAGCGCTTAATCCCCTCTCCTCACGCACCAGGAAACAAAGAGGGAAGAAAAAGTTTCTTGTCTCGTCGGCAGCTCCAGACCTTTTCCCGGACTCCCTCCGGCGCACTAACCCCTTCAGGCTGTGTTCACTCCGCCAACCCCAGCCAACCCCAGTCCTCTCCCTGTGATCGGACGGAAGCCCGAGCCTCAGCTCCCAGCCCCTGCCCGTCCCCGCGGGTGAGCAGACAAGCCTCTCGGGCTGGTGAGTGCTGGTCGGCACCCGTCCTCTATGCGGGAATCTCTCCGCTTTGCCCTCTGCACCCCTGTTACTGCGCTCTGCTCCGTGGCTCTGAAGCTTCCCCCTTTGCCACCCGCAGTCTCTGCCCGTGAAGGAGCTTCTAGTGTGTGGAAACCTTTTCTCCTTCACGGCTCCCTCCCACTGGTGCAGGTCCCGTCCCTATTTTTTTGTCTCTGTTTATTCTTTTTTCTTTTGCCCTAGCAAGTTACGTGGGGGAGTTTCTTGCTTTTTGGGAGGTCTGAGGTCTTCTGCCAGCGTTCAGTGGGTGTTCTGTAGGAGCAGCTCCACGTGTAGATGTATTTCTGATGTGTCTGTGGGGAGGAGGATGATCTCCGCGTCTTACTCTTCCGCCGTCTTCTCTCCACCCCTGTTTTTTTTAAATTTTATACTATTTTTAACTTTCTAGTGTTTGCCCTAGTTTCACAATGTACATCTTTAATTAATCAGTCTATGTTTAAATAATATTACATCCATTTTCGCATATGATATTATATAAGAACCTTACAGTAGTATAACTCCCAGTTCTTTCTTATCTTTGTGCCATTGTTGTCATACACTTTACTTTTACCTATGCAATAAGTTAACACTGCATTGCTACTATTTTTGCTTTAGGCAGTTAGTTATATTCTAAGGCAATTAACAGAATCAAAAAAGTATATTTTAAAATATTTACCTCAGACCATTTGATATTGTCCTACAACTCTTAGATGCTCTGTTGTTTTTTTTTCACATTTTGACTCGTATGTTTTTCATTTCTCTGCTGAAATTCCACATATGTTCCTGCATGCTGACCAAATTTTCCATTAGAGCCTTTAATGTATTAATCATAGTTATTTAATTTATTTTTTTAAATTTATTTTATTGAAGTACAGTTGGTTTACAATGTTGTATTAATTTCTGCTGTACAGCAAAGTGATTCACATATAAATGTATATATGTATATTCTTTTTAAAATAAATTTATTTATATTTTGGCTGCATTGGGTCTTTGTTGCTGCATGTGGGCTTTCTCTAGCTGTGGCGAGCGGGGGTTACTCTTCATTGTGGTGCGTGGGCTTATTGCAGTGGCTTCTCTTGTTGCAGAGCACGGGCTCTAGGCACACAGGCTTCAGTAGTTGTGGCACACGGGCTCAGTAGTTGCGGCTCGTGGGCTATAGAGCGTAGGTTCAGTAGTTGTGGCGCACAGGCTTAGTTGCTCCGTGGCATGTGAGATCTTCCAGGACCAGGGCTCAAACCCTTGTCCCCTGCATTGGCAGGCAGATTCTTAACCATTGCACCACCAGGGAAGTCCCAGTCATAGTTATTTAAAATTCCCTGTCTGATAGTTCCAATATCTGGATCATCTCTAAGTCTTGTCCAATTGATTAATTTGCCTCTTGATAGTGGGTTGTTTTTATTGCTTTTTTTATGTTGCTTGTGATTTGTTATTGATTGTCAGATGTAATATGTGGAAAAGTAGAGATTAAGGTGCAGTCTTTATCCTGGGAAATGGGTACAACCCCTTCTTTTGCTAGCCTGTTAATGTGGGAGTTTGAGTCAGTTAGGAGGTGAGTTGGGTTTTGTTTTTTTTGTTGCTATGGTTACCGTAGGTGCACCAGTGGCTCCAAATTCCTCTGGTGTTTCCTTGCCCTGAGGGTGGATTTTTCTGTGTTTACGCTCCACGCTCAGCATTAGGTCGTCTTTGTGCACCTGTGCCTCAGCACACAGTGTACCACAGCCTTGTTGCTGGGTGCTTGCTAACCTGGTGGTGGGGAGTAGAGGGGTTCTCTGTTGTCTTGGTTCAGCCTCAGCCTTAGGCAGGCCCTATTTCCCTGGGTCTGGGGGTTGGATCTTTCTGGGTGAGCCTGCCATGTCTAATGGTCTAGACCAGAATTTCCTGCTTCTCCCCCAGGCAAGAGAGGATTGTTTTATTTTTCTTTCACCCTGTCCCAGCTGCCTTGGGAATGACAGAGTTTCCCCATTCCCCAGGGGTTTAAGATTTTTAGAGAAGGGAGCAGGTGGACTTTCGTATTTTTCCCAGAGCAGTGACTGCTTTCCTTCTCCAGGCCAGCACTTCTGAGAGGCTTTCTCTGGCCTAGTATTTCTTGTGAGCACCCGTTGAGGTCTCACTGGAGAAAACCCTCGAAGTGCCTATGGCTCTTGCTAACCCAAACTTGACCTTTAGTAATTCATTAAAAATTGTTCCCAAATTGAATTCTTCTTTCCTGCCTGTATGGTGGTTCCATTGTTCTCCCTCCGCCACAGGTAAGCCAGAACTTGCATCTCTCTGGGACGTATCTGTTTTTCCTTAAATCTCAGTCTGGTTGGTTTGCCTGTGACCTCAGCTCTCTAATGATTTCAAGAAAGGTTACAATTCTGTAGATTATCAGCCTTTTTCTTGTCATTGGAGTGGGAGTGATGCTTTTCCCAGATTTCTACACCTTAAGTGAAAGAAGTCAAGGCAGTTACATTTCATACTATTTTTAAATTTTCCAGTGAAATGAGTTTACCTCTCTTTTTCCCTCCCTGTGATATTGTGATTATTTATTTGGTCTTTGTCCACTGTTCCTGTCCCACAGCTCTTGTAATTTCCTAATAAGCCATAGAGACATTTTGTTATAACATTTGTTTTGTTCCCAGTTCCTGAAATAGCTCCAGATCAGTAAAGGTTAAAGGGATGTGTTTTGTTATTTATATAACCAGCCCCTTTCAACACACCTGAGTTTATGTTAATGAGGTACTTTTTTGAAAGCATCTAGATCCTCTAAGGATGGGGGTTGCTTGTCGGGGGAACCAACCCTGTGATTAGAGGGTTTGGAAGTTTTAGTCCAGGTCTGACCTCCTGGGAGGGGAGAGGGTCTGGAGATTGAATCAATCACCAGTGGTCAGTTATTTGATCAGTTATGCCTTTGTAATGAAGCCTCCATAAAGAACCCAAAAGGACAGGTTTTGGAGTTTCCCGTGCCTCTTCTCCATACCTTGCCCTCTGCATCTCTTCCATCTGGCTGTTCCTGAGTTCTATCCTTTATAATGAACTGGTACTCTAGTAAGTAAACTGTTTTCCTGAGTTCTGTGGGCAGCTCTAGCAAATTAATTGAACCCGAGGAGGGGATAGTGGGAACCTCCGATTCATAACCAGTTAGTCAGAAGCACAGGAACAACCTGGACTTGCGATTTGGCATCTTAAGTTGGGTGGGGAAGGCTGTTTTGTAAGATTGAGCCCTTAACCTGAGGAATGAATCTGTTGCTATTTCGAGGTAGGTGGTGTTAGAATTGATTAAATTGTAGCAGACACCAGATCTGCTGGGTGTTGCAGAATTGTTTGGTAGAAAATGCAGTCTAGTATCAGAAGTCCAAATAGAATACCTGGTAACGTCCTTCCCCTCCCCACCAGCTAGGATCTGATGAATAGGGGGAGGCTGGAGTGACCACTGGGGCCAGGTTTCTCTGCTTGCCTCCATGTTGAGTTGAGTGGAAAAGGGCAACCTAAGTCTCTGTGCACTGACTTTTTTGTTTTTTAAAGGAATGTAAGGTGCAGGGGTGGGGGGACCCTTTCCCTCTACCCATTTTATGTTCCTTGGCTGGGGCGTTGTAAATTAGATTGGCAAAAGACAGATTAACAAGAGAAAAACAATCAAGCTTATTAACGTGCATAGAGCATACATATGGAAGCACTCACTGATGAAGAGCCTGCACCTGACGCTTTTTTTTTAAGTTTTGGCTGCATTGAGTCTGTTGCTGAGCGCGGGCTTTCTCTAGTTGCAGTGAGCCGGGGCTACTCTTTGTTGTGTTGCGTGGGCTTCTCATTGCGGTGGCTTCTCTTGTTGCGGAGCATGGGCTCTAGGCGCGTGGGCTTCAGTAGTTGTGGTACATGGGCTCAGTGGTTGTGACTTGTGGGCTCTAGAACACAGGCTCAGTAGTTGTGGCCCACGGGCTTAGTTGCTCCGCAGCATGTGAGATCTTCCCAGACCAGGGCTCGAACCCGTGTCCCCTGCATTGGCAGGTGGATTCTTAACCATTGCGCCACTAGGGAAGTCCCTGCACCTGAGTCTTATGTGAGACAGGCTCCTCAGGTGTTTCCTAGTTTTGTTTTCATGAATATCTGAACTCACCTGACAGACACATGAAAACAGATATTTTCCCACGTGCCTGCATAGAGTCACCTTCATGGCTTGGTGCCAGGAGTGAAAGGAAAAGTGGTGCTGCCTTAAAGCCAGGCCTCATAATAAGCAGAAGTAGGCTGGCTCAACTCCTCTGGGAGTGGAGGAAGACTTATTAATGGCCCCAGAGGAGCTTTTTCACTTGGGCTCAGGTCTAGACTCTGGAAGGGTACTGGGACAGGTAAGGCAGGAGTTTTGAGTGGGGCCTGTGGAGATTGCAGTTTTCCCTGAGAACTACTCAGTCTTGAGTGGCTGTGGTTCACTTGCTCTGAGCTCCATGAGGCAAGATTCCAGCACATCCGTTGTTGTTGACTAGATGAGAAGGTTCTGGGAAGATGATGTACTGATCCCATTCTTATTCCTGGAAGTTATCTCTGTGACCTTAAAGGACTGACTCCTGGGAGGGAATCAATAGCTTACCAGATTCCTTTCTCCAGAAGATGAAGTAGGAGTTGGGGATCTGAATTCCCAATTCCTAGGGCACAGAAATTAAGGAAGAAAGAAGGTCCTGCTGAGTGCAGGGTCAGGAAGGTGCTTGTCTTCCTCCTACAGATTCTGGGTCCTTCATAGGTAGGTTGGTGTGGGATCCAACTTCCTTGAGGTTTCTGGACTGGCCCAATGCTGATCCAAAAGGAGTAGTGTGCATATGTGTACGTGTGCACACCATCTCCCTACAGGATGCCTTCCAATGCCAGATCTGTGGAGAGGAGACTTATAGCTTTGTTTTGGTGTCAAGATTACTAGTTCCTGTTTTGGGGGAATCTCTTTGCAGCCCCAGGTGGTAGTGAGAGGCAGGCTGAGGAGGAAAGCAAATAAGCCAATAGCAGATGAGTCCCACATTAGGGTGCCCTCTGAATGTTCTTTCTTCATCTGGTCTTATTATGTTATCTCTCTCTTTTAGACACTTTAGAAGAAGAAAGGTGTTGAATGAGCAAGCAGCAACGTGGGAAGTGAGGTGGGTGTTAATGGACACAGTGACACAAGGGTGTGTATTTTCATGGATGTTCTCTCCTTGGTCTAGTCACTGCAATAGCGATACGCCCTTGTGTTAGCATCTTCCTAGCCCTTCCCACCACCTGTTCATGTTCTTTGCTGGCCTGAGAGTAGCTACAGACCTCTCCACATGTGGCTGGACACTGCAGAAGTCCCTGTTTATGTTTGGGTGGAGGTGAGCGAGTATGGAAACCGAGAGGCCCATCAGGCTGGCTAGTGCCGTGAACCTAGTGCTGGGACTCTGGCAAGTTTGTAGGTTTTAAGTTGGTAAGAACAGAGCAAAACCTACACCTCAGGGAAAATCCATGCTATGGATAAACGTAATGCCAGCCTACCCTGGGTATCAAGCCTCTTGTTAGAAGTCACCCTCAAAGGTGACTTCTTATATGCCCTTCTGTCCCAAGATTATGGCCAGAGGGATGTTAAAGGTCATCAAGAATAATTTGGAGGTTGCCAAGGACTTGTTTTTAAAGTGTTTTCAAGTCTGACCGAGAACTCTGACATTTAGAAGCAAATAAGATATGAATGTTTAAAATCATGTTTTTTTTAAAAAAAGTAGTCACCCTCATGTCGTGTCTGAGCCCTGTTGGTATCTTTCCTGGGAGCAGTGGAGGTCAGCCTGCCTCCATTTCTCTGTATCCTGTGGTGGGAACTGAGACAGGCTCATTGTATTTAGGTCTGTGTATGAGTCATGCTGTCCCTACACAAGAGGTAGGCAGGGAAATCTAGTTCAGGTCTGAACTAGAACCTTATCAGCCACTGGCCTAGACTGACATACTTATATTCTTTGCCAGGCCATAGTAAACACAGGTGTGAAGGAACTATTTGCCATGGAAGCCAGGGAGCTGGAGAGCCCCACACCCACATACCATCTCATTCCTGAGGCCAGCCGGCCCAGGGAGGAAGATGTCAGCATGCTACCTCAGCGGTCCACAGAAACTATGCAGCTGAAGAAGGAGATCTCTCTGCTGAATGGGGTCAGCCTGGTTGTGGGCAACATGATCGGCTCAGGAATCTTTGTCTCACCCAAGGGCGTGCTGGTCTACACTGCCTCCTATGGGTTGTCGCTGGTCATATGGGCCATTGGTGGGCTTTTCTCCGTTGTGGGTGCCCTTTGCTATGCAGAACTGGGGACCACCATCACCAAGTCTGGGGCCAGCTACGCTTATATTCTAGAGGCCTTTGGGGGCTTCATTGCTTTTATCCGCCTCTGGGCCTCCCTGCTAATTGTGGAGCCCACCAGTCAGGCCATTATTGCTATCACCTTTGCCAACTACATCATCCAGCCCTCCTTTCCCACCTGCGAGCCCCCGTACCTGGCCTGCCGTCTCCTCGCTGCAGCCTGCATGTGTAAGTCTGAGGGCTTAGCGGGGGAGTATGCGTGGGGCTGTGGGTTATTTTTATAATGCTAATGGTAATTTATATTTGAACAGTATAATTTGCTTTTCTTTTTCTGTGGGGAAGAGAGGCATCTTACCTTTTTGAAGAAGCAATTTCACCAAAGTCATTTGTTCCTGAGATAAGTAGGGTAAAGGGTGGGGATGGAGAGAGTCTGAATCTGTTTGTGGCTTTTGGTGCCTCACTTTCCTTCTTGGGTGTCCCTGAGTTCTGTTCCCCAGTCTATGTGACAGGTTGGTGCATGTCATATATTTGTCTTGTTTTGATTGGTGTCAACATCGCTAGTTGTAACATAACCCAGGAAAACCCCTCAGTGCTGAGGCATTTATTCTGCTGCTCCAAAAAAAAAAAAAAAAAAGTTATTTTGCTTCCCAGCTTTTAATCTTAAACCAGTTTAAACCCATCAGTGAGGAAATGGGCTTCTCTAGACTGTGGGGGTCCCAAGGCTTTATGTCCTGCAGGCTTACAGTAGGACCACTCCTTCCTGCCACTGCCACTCTTCACAGGCCGATCTAAGCAGCAGGCACCACACCAAAATGGCTGTTTCCCATTGGTGTTTCAGATTTCTTTTTGTTGACTTTGTAAATAAGCTCTGCCTGCGGCCAGTGAGGAAGGTGGCTTCTACCCTGTATTTGGGTTTCTGAGGGCAGAACCTGAGATCCCAGTGGATCTCTCTTTATTTTCCTTTTTTTTCTTATGAGGTTGTAAGGAGAAATTCTGTGTGAAAACACTGGAAGGGAGAGAAGATTATTGTGAACTTAGTCTAGTAAAGCTAGTGTTTTAGCTGAGAAGTGGCCCAGAATTCCCTGTGTTCCTTAGTACTGTGCTGCCAGAGGCACTTAATTATTTATACTCTGCTCTTTCCATATCTTTGCTTGCAAAAGCTTTGGCAGTATGTGTAGTTCATCCACAGTGTTAAAAATAGACTGACAGTACCTTGGACTTAACCGTAAAGGATTGTACAGTATGCTGTGACTCCTGACTTTAAGGAATTTATTAAAGACAGATGTTAAAAGAGAACTCTTCCACAGATACCCCTGTGAGGAGAGAAAGTGGGAACTCAGCTGTATATCTGATAGGGTTTCACCAGGGGGACTCTAGCCTGACTGAGCTCTCTAAAAAAGGGAATAATTTTCTGATTATAAAACATGTTTGTTCAGGAGAAAATTAAATTAGCCTCAAATCACCTATAATCTACCACCAAGACATGAGTACTTTTATTTTTTTTAATATTTATTTATTTATTTTGGCTGCGTCATGCAGTGACTGAACTCGTGCCCCCCGCATTGGGAGCGCAGAGTCTTAACCGCTGGACTGTCAGGGAAGTCTCCAGACAGGAGTACTAAAAAAAAAAAAAAAAAATTATTTATTTGTTTTTGGCTGCAAAAACAAATTTTTTTGTTTTGGGTCTTCATTGTTATGCGTGGGCTTTTCTTTAGACTTTTGTCTAGTTGTGGAGATGGCGGGGGTGGGGCTGCTACTCTTCGTTGTGGTTCACAGCTTTCTTATTACGGTGGTTTCTGTTTGTTGCGAGCCTGGGTTGTAGGTGTACGGGCTTCGGTAGTTGTGGCTTGCAGGCTGTAGAGCGCAGGCTCAGTAGTTGTTCCGCACGGGCTTAGTTGCTCCGTGGCATGTGGGATCTTCTCGGACCAGGGCTCGAACCTGTATCCCCTGCATTGGCAGGCGGGTTCTTAACCCTTGCGCCACCAGGTAAGCCCGACATATGGGTACTTTTAAGTTCAGTTACGTCTTCATTTCTTAATGTTATAGAATTGGAATCATACTTTGCATATAACTTGATATTCTGCTTTTAAAACTTAGTATATCATGGATTTCCCCCCTTTTTGTGAAATGTTCTTCAAAAGAAACATTTTTTAAAAATAAATTTACTTATTTTATTTATTTATTTTTGGCTGCGTTGGGTCTTCGTTGTGGCATACGGGCTTTTCATTGTGGTGGCTTCTCGTTGTGGAGCACGGGCTCCAGTAGTTGTGGCTCGTGGGCTCTAGAGCGCAGGCTCAGTAGTTGTGGTGCATGGGCTTAGTTGCTCTGCGGCATGTGGGATCTTCCTGGACTGGGTTCGAAGCTGTGTCTCCTGCATTGGCAGGCGGATTCTTAACCACTGCTCCACCAGGGAAGTCCCCAAAGAAACATTTATATATATATATATGTATATATATCTTCTTTATTATTAAAAGGTGATGCATAGACCCTACAGAGAATTAGAAAAATGCAAAAAAAGAAAAAAAAGTTAAAATCACCCATGATTTTACCTCCCAGAGAACTATTGTTACTATTTGTGTGAAATACCTTCTGCTATTTTTTTTTTCTGCCTATCCATCATTTAAAAAAAAATACCCTTGGGCTTCCCTGATGGCGCAGTGGTTGAGAGTCCGCCTGCCGATGCAGGAGACACGGATTCGTGCCCTGGTCCGGGAAGATCCCACATGCTGTGGAGCCTGCACGTCCGAAGCCTGTGCTCCGCAACGGGAGAGACCACAACAGTGAGAGGCCCGTGTACCGCAAAAAAAAAATAAAACAAAATAAAAATTTTAAAAGTACCCTTGAGGGCTTCCCTGGTGGCGCTGTGGTTGAGAGTCTGCCTGCCGATGCAGGGGACACGGGTTCGTGCCCCGGTCCGGGAGGATCCCACATGCCGCGGAGCGGCTAGGCCCGTGAACCATGGCTACTGGGCCTGCGCGCCCGGAGCCTGTGCTCCGCAACAGGAGAGGCCACAACAGTGAGAGGCCCGCGTACCGCAAAAAAAAAAAGTACCCTTGAGATCATACTCTTTGTGGTTTGTATACTGCATTTTAAAAAATTTAATATTTAATCCCTTTCACCAAATATTCTTAGAAAACATGGTTTGGGACACACAAGTAGTTTCCAGGCAGTGTAATATAGTGGTTAAGATCATAGCCTCCCTTGGGAGTTCCCTGGTGGCCTAGTGGTTAGGATTCCAAAAAAAGGACTTCTCCTTGGAGGAGATAGTTAACTGGTGCCTTAATTTTCTCATTTTGTAAAATGGGAATATTGATTGTAGTGTGAACTGAAAAAAACATGCACAACCTAAAAGTTGAGAATTATGTTTTATTCAGCAGACAAAACTGAGGACTTAAGCCTGGGGCACAGCATCTCAGATAGCTCTGAGACACTGCTGCAAAGAGGTAAGGGAGGGGCCGGGATATATAGGAGTTTTTGCAACAAAGACCAGGTAGTTGGAACATCAAAAGATTACTGTAGATTACTGTTTTTTGTTTGTTTTTGTTTTTTCGCTGCCGAACAAATGGGATCGAACCCATGCCCCCTGTAGTGGAAGCTTGGAGTCTTACCCACTGGACCACCAGGGAAGTCCCAAAAGATTACTGTTAATTAAAGAAAACCAGACATCTCATTAAGGAATTTAGCGCTTTTCTATGTATGGAAAAATGCAAAAGTCAGGGCTCATTGAAATCATTCCTTTGATACGTAGCTCAGCTATCTGGGGCCAGTATCCTGTGGTTTCTCAACCTAAGTCTCTTCAGGGTGCACTGTCGGGGGTGGCTGCAGTTAGTGGGTGGCTGACTGCTAGATGGCAGGCATCTATTTCTATCCTGAGTTCCCTCAGGGCTCTCCGTGGAGCAGCTGTTTTGTGATGGCTTGATGGCTGCAACATTCTTTGTTTACTCATATGGCAGGCAACATTTTTTTTTTTTCATTTCATTGATAGTACCTATCTGAAAAGATTGTTGTGAGGAATAAGAGAATCAATACAAATAAAGTACAATACTTCTCTCTGCCTGGCATACAGTAAATGCCCTATAATATCGTTATTAAAAATAATGCTGCTGTGTAGAAACCATTTTCAGAGTTTCTTCATATTTTATTAGGATAAAATTATAAAAGAGAAATCCCTGTGTCTAAAGAATTAAACTGTTTTAAATTTCTTCGTGTTTTGCCCAGTTACTTTCTAGAAGGTTTCATGAATTTGTACTCTTTTCTGAGCACCTGTGAGTGCCTGTGCATTGGTCCCTTGATGGCCTTAGGATGAATTCCAAGAATAACCAAATCAAAGGGCACCTCTGTACATAATTTTTCACATAAAGAAGATTTTTGTTTGTTAAATCTTTTTTCTTTTATGATTTTTCCCATTTTTTTTTTTTTTTTTTTTTGCTTAGGAAGCCCATCCCCACACTATGAACTGATCTTTTGATTGGAGGAGAGACCTCACCTCTTAGAAATGCAAAGTTATGGTATCATATAACTTCTTTCATTCAAATGTACTTTTACGCAGATTACTCAGTATTTGCATTACCAAAAACCCTTATTCCAGAAACCAAGGCATTTCCATAAAGCGGGCCTGAGGGCGGAAAGCTTGTCAGAGGTGGTGCCAAATCATTAAAACCTTGTCCCATCCTAACAGACTAGGTTTTAGGGCTCACTTTACTCCTCTTCTTGGAAATTAGGGTGTAGAATCAGGCTGATGTATCATCCAGCTAAGCTGGGGTGTGCTGGAGGGACCCTCCTTGGACAGAGGTGGCACTGAGAGCAGCCTGGTCTCAAGAGACCTAAATTGGAAGAAACCAACTATGTCATAATTAGGGGAAAAAACAAAGATCTGCACTGAATGCTGGGTGAGGCTTGGGTAGGAGAATTACGTTAGTCTTGAAACTGAGAGACATGAGAGAGGTCCAGGTTAGTTGGGAGACTGCTTAAAGAAGTTATATCCATGCTAAGCTAGACAATTAAAGTTCCATCCTAGAAGAAAGGGCCTAGGCAGTCTCCATATAACTAACTGTAGGGCAGATCTGCAAGCTGGTGGCCCACAAGCCACCCTTGGCCCACAGATATATTGGGCCTGCACAGTGTTCTACATAGTTTTGAATTACTTGCCAACATTTAAAAATCAGGACTTGCCCTTTCTCTTGAAAAATCAAAAGTTCTGGCAAACTTGGACCCATATTCCAGCCTCACACAATCAGCTGCATTTGAGTAGTGGTTACTCCTTTAAATGGAGCATATATTCTCCCATTCACTGCAGTCCCCGACTCCCTCTTGTTTTATATCCAGACATTCTTGCCTTTGCTCATTTATATTACCTTCTTGGGCCCTGAAGGCATCGCTGTTTCAGATTCTGGCTTCCAGCAGCCCTCCACCCCAGTCCCAGGTTATACATGGCAGGGAGATACATGCAAGCAGCTTTGTTTTTGGGTTTTTTTTTTTTTTTTTTTTTTTTTTTTTTTTTCGATTTCAGATGTCTTAAGTACTCATTATATCAGAACAGTGGTTCTCAACTGGAGATGAGTTTCCCCCACAGCAGACATTTGGCAAGGTTTAGAGACATTTTTAGTTGTCGCATCTGCTGGGAAGGGGTGTTGCTGGCATCTAGTGGGTACCGGTCAGGAGTGCTGCTGAACATCCTATAATGCACAGGACAGCCCCGCATGACAGACTTATCTGGCCCAAAATGTCACTTGTGCTGAAATTGAGAAACTGTCATTCTGTTGTTATGTATTCTGGGATCCTGAACTCTTCTGTGGTGGATGGGGCCTCAGGCTGCCCGCTGAACTCAGTATGCTTAGGGGCTCTTATTCACTTACGGGACTGTAGGGGAAAATGGCACTTCTTGAGGTCCATAGGTCCTTTCTCTGACCAGGTGCCCAGCAGTATTCTCAGTAGCCCAGGTGCCCAGCATTGTAGGAGTACTTGATTTGTCTGCAGAAGTGTGTGTTTCTGGCTTAGGTCTTGGTGCATTTATCGTTGTGGGATCCTGTCTGCTATGTAACCTCAAATACATCATTGGAGAGTATTTGCCATGAACTGACATGGAAGTCAGTTCAGCACTGACACAGTGGCATCAGCAGAGGTCTGCTCACAGCTGAGACTCCATTGTCCCTGAGGGTTTGTTTGGTAAGGCTGACAGGGAAGGGAGGAGGAGGGGAAGGAAGAAGGAAAGGGAGACTGTCAAGGGTGAGACTGCAGTGAGGAAACACTGTGTGATGCCTGAATGGCTTCCTATTGCCTCTTGCTGTCTTGGACTCATGCCTGGGCAGGGTTCTGAGTAGGAAGGATACTCTCCCCTATTTTGGTCAGTTGTTGCTATGGTTAGACAGCTTTTATGTTCTGACAGTGACAGGCCTGAGGAGGACTGGTCTTGACAACAGTTGCTCAAAAACCCTGGATTCTAACCCTATATATAGTTTGAATGTTTTGATAATAAGACTAAATATGTATACTTGTGTAATTAAAAACAAGGAGGCTTTTAAAAAAGACATGTACATTATGTATTCATACACATGCCAAGAGGTAGCTTCTGATTCCAGGATCTCCATTTGGAAGGGTTTACCTCTCCTAGACTGTTGTAGAACATTTCTCTCCTAAGAGACTTGTAGATGTTTTTTTCCCCTTCTTTTTCTTTTTCCACTTTGTCGTTGTTGTTAAGGATTGCACTCCTCTGTCCTTGAAGACCTGTTTGTGGGAGGAATTGGAAGGTTCCTTTTCCTCCCAGTGCTTGTAGAAGGGAGCTGCGACAGTCAGCATAACTGGAACTACAGCTTCGGATGCCAGGCCATCTCCTCATCAGAAGGAGAGTATGAGAGGTGCAGTTTTGTCTGTGGGCACGTGTATTATTCAGGATTAGTCTGGGTTTCAAACAGCTGAAAACCAAAGGGAGCATGGCTCAAGCATGTTGAAATTTATTTCTCTCACATGTTAAATGTAGGCAGCGTGGGGCTAGTAGGATGACTTCATAATTCTTCAGGTTCCTTCCTTCTGTTTTGCTGCTCTGCCATCCTCAGCATGTGACTTCTGGCTGGTGGTCCAGGATGGCTACTCAAACTCTAGTCATGTCTGTGTTGTAGCTGACAGGAAAAACAAAGAAAGGCACCTCTCACCCTTCAAAGATACTCCTATAAGGTGTTACTTATATGACATTTTGCTTATATCCCTGGGTTAAGAACTTAGTTACTTGGCCATACCTGCCTGCAAAAGAGGCTGGGAAATGTCATCATTATTTTGGGCAGCCAGACTCCAGCTAAAATTTCTATTACTAAGGAAAGATGGAAGAACAGATGTTAGAAGATATGTAGCCATCTTTGCCACAGAGAGACTTTGGAGATTTGTTTCTGTGTAGGGATTGGATCTGGATCTGCTATTTGAGTATTTCTCAGCAACAAGCCCCTAGAGAGCCTGGAAGACCCTCACATGGGTCCCATACTCATTGGTGCAGGCTTGCAGCAAGGAAATGAGATCGGAGGAAGGGGGAAGGCGTGGATGTTTTAATTGTGGTAGTTGAGTTTGAGTGCTTGGCCTCCAGGCTTAGCCTGGCTGTCTAGTATTTGAGCTCTGGTATAGTCCTTGCTGCTAGATGGGAATGGGAGTTCTGGGAGGCAGGCGGGGGGTGGGGTGGGGAGGTTGGGGATCAGATGGTGAAATTTTGTTTCTTAATTAGAATCAGGAAAACATTCGAGGGAGTTGGCTTCTGCTTGGTAGACTGTTTTCGGAGCTCTCTGTTCTCTGGCAGGGCTGAGAGTCCAGTGAAGCAAGCAGGGCTCCTGGGGCCAGCATTTAAGGATGCACTCACTCTCAGGTTTGCCAGGTTGTCCCCTGACAGTGAGTGCCTACTTAAATTTTGTGCCCTGGGCTCCTTACTCACCTTACTCTACTCCTGGTCCTGCTCCCTGGCTACACAGTGTTGTTGTTGTTTTATAAATTTTATTTATTTATTTTTGGCTGCGTTGGGTCTTTGTTGCTGCGCATGGACTTTTCTCTAGTTGCGGCCAGCGGGGGCTACTGTTTGTTGTGGTGCGCGGGCTTCTCATTGCGCCATGTGGGATCCTTCCAGACCAGGGCATGAACCCGTGTCCCCTGCATCGACAGGCGGACTCTCAACCACTGCGCCACCAGGGAAGCCCTTAACATCTTTATTGGAGTATAATTGCTGTACAATGGTGTGTTAGTGTCTGCTTTATAACAAAGTGAATCAGCTATACATATACATATATCCCCATATCTCCTCCCTCTTGCACCTCCCTCCCACCCTCCTTATCCCACCCCTCTAGGTGGTCACAAAGCACCGAGCTGATCTCCCTGTGCTATGCTGCTTCCCACTAGCTATCTATTTTACATTTGGTAGTGGATATATGTCCATGCCACTCTTTCACTTCGTCCCAGCTTACTCTTCCTCCTCCCCGTGTCCTCAAGTCCATTGTCTACGTCTTCATCTTTATTCCTGTCCTGTCCCTAGATTCTTCAGAACTCTTTTTTTTTTAGGTTCTATATATATGTGTTAGCATACGGTATTTGTTTTTCTTCTTCATCAATCTTTTTCTCACAAGCTGCATAGCTTCTTACAAGATGCTCTCACTTCTGCTCATTTTTGTAGTCCTGCTTCCTTCCTCTGCTTTCTTGTGGCTTTTCTTCCTCTATTACAGGGGCTCGTATGTGATTTTGACTTGCTGTGGCTCCTGACTTCGCTGCTGTTAGATAGGTTCAGTCCCTTGGTATCCCGACTCCATATTCTTGGGAGAGATAATCAAATAGGCTCAGCCTGGGTCAGTTGTTGGACTCTATCAGCCGTGATAGGGAAGGGGGAGCAATTCCCAAGAAGGGGCCTGGCAGGTACTTCAAAATATGCTTACTGTATTGCACAGAGGCCTGTGGATTACTGGTGGCTATTTATTAGGTAATCCTCATGTTAGCTGATCTAGGCTTAGCTTCACACAGTGAACTCTGATTAGCAGGGCAGGTTCCCCGGGAAGACCTGCCAGCAGTGTGCATTCCTTTGGTCTTCTCCCTTCCCCCTTGGCCATTATTTACTCCCCACCACCTCATTTCTCCCCCAGCCCCCTGCCCCCACTCACCCTATATGACTGGCTAGTAAGCACCTGTGTCATTTGCCAAAGTACTGAATGAAAGCTCTTAAAGTGCCATGGAGGCTGTTCAGCAACTCATGTTTATATCCACAGTCTGGCCCTAGGCTCTCCTCTCCATTTGAGTGGAGGAATGTCCAACTTTCTGAAAATTGCCTTGTTCCAGGGGATTGGCAGTTAAGCGAAAGTCATCACCATGTTGATTCCAACCAGGGTTGATCAGTTCCCATCTTTGCTTGACAGTAAGCTTAAGAAAACAGTATGCTTTTGTTTCCCCCTAAGAATTTGTGATCTCCTTGGGGAAGTACCACCCAGATGCCTGAGGGAGAGAGAGGAACCTTCTTGAGACATATGTCCATATGACCACAGTACAAGGTACAAAGCTGTGTGTGAAGTGAGAATGTTGTAGGGTTCAGGGAGACAGAGCTCAGAGAGGAGGTGGCTGATATATTTTAGCAAGATTTTACAGAGGAAGTGGGGCCTGAGCTAGACCTTGAAAGTGGGAGTTGCTATTGGCTATGGCAGGAGGAGGAGGGGAGGAAATTTCTTTTATGTGTATATCTGGCATCAGTAAGGAGAGAGTCTGGCTGAAGGAGAGAGTGCAACATGGGTAGAAGTACATAGATGTGGACTGGAGGATGAGCTCCCAAATTTTGTAATAACATTTGAGGTTCTCATAAAAGTTCTATTTTTGGAGGCTAGGGGCAGTACTTAGAGGTGTCACTGTGGAGCCCCTTGGATACTGTTCTTGTGCCCTCTCCATGGATCAGAGCAGTCCGTATTTAGCATGGGTAAAGTGGTGGGACCTCTAACACAGGACCCAGGTATCACTGAGGTACGTGAGGAGCTGGAACGTAAAGCCAGCAGTGCTGACGCGAGCCCACTTCTCCGTGGGCCTATCTGAGAACTGGGAGGTTTGGATAGGAATGGGGGTGGGGGAGATCAGGGGGGTCTATGTAAGCTTGGGAATGGTAGTTAGCCTCTGTCAACCTCAGTTTCTTCATCTGTAAAATGGGAATAGGAGTGTCTATTTCGTGGTTGTGAGAATTAATTGAGAGGATGTATGTGAAATTGTCAGGCACATGACAGGCTTTTAAAAAAATAATTACATGCAAAACATCGTCTCCCTAACTGCTAAGTGACCTGACACCTGCATTTAAATTGACCTTATTTGTTGTTAGGCCTCTCTTGTCCCCATTCTCTAATGGTCTTGTGCCCCAGGTGGTTTGAAACTTTGGGAATCTGAGTGGGGAAGAATGGGTGAAGTTCACCATTCCTGGGCCTGGGGGGAATTTCCAAAAATGGTTCGGGCTGTCAGAATGCATGAATATGTGGTAGTGCATGCCTTAGTATCATTACTTGTCAACAGTGATGGGATGTTTTCCTCTCAGCTGGGGCAGATGGGGGATGTCCCCCATTTGCCTCTTCTGGTTCTAACCAGTCCATCGGCCCCTTTGCCTTAGGCAGACAGGATAGAAATGATGTGCTTTGTAAAGAAAGGTTGGGCGTCGGTGCCCGCAGCTCAAGCCTGCAACTGACTTTATGGTTTTCTTCCTAGGTCTGCTGACATTTGTGAACTGTGCCTACGTCAAGTGGGGCACACGTGTGCAGGACACATTCACTTACGCCAAGGTCCTGGCACTCATTGCCATCATTGTCATGGGCCTTGTTAAACTGTGCCAGGGTAAGAAGGGCCCCAGGTCGGAAGGAGGGTGGGTGACTCCGGTAGTTCCCCTGCATTCCCTGAGGAGGATGTGGGGACTCTGTTAGCTTTACTGCTCAGCTCTCTGTATACGTGCTAGACTGTGTCAGTGAGAACAGAAAATCTGTTCTCGGGCTTCTTGGGTGACGCTGGTTTGGCCTAGTGGACATGAGTTAGCCCCTCCTTCAGGGCTGCTTTCCCTTTGTGGTAGTGGGGAGCATTGCAAGAAGCCAGCCGAAGGCCAGGCCGAGGAGCTTTTGAAACTTGGGTTGTAATTGGGTCATAAAAGTAACCAGTGGAGATAGAGTGAGCCCTGCTCTGGCTCCTGTGACCGCCAGTCAGTGGGGAGGAGGGCTTGGCCCTCCTTGAAAGGGGTGGGAAGTGTGTGGGTGGCAGGGAGATGGGGTCTGGAAATAAGTGGTTATTTTGCAGCCTTTACTTTTCATCTGGACTTGCTCTTATTTAGCATTTCCTCCCAAAGTCAGCTCTCAGCAAAATATTAAAATATTGTGAAGTTGGCACTGACTTTCCTGCCTGTTGGCTTTAGAGAACTTTTCATTCCCAGATCAGAGCAGGCTGACAGGGAGGGTAACAGGCCTCCCAATATTCCCTGACCCCTTAGAGAAGTCCTGAGGTGCCCTTGGCCAAGGATGTCTCAGTCATTAGACAACACAGTTCTCTGGGTCATCTGTCTGTAAACTTGGCTGTGTTTACAATCCCCTGAGGAGCTGAGACTCCAATCTCAGACCTATTGGATCAAACTCTGGTTGGCTTGGAGTTCAAAAAGATGTGTTTTGGGGAATTCCCTGGTGGCCTAGTGGTTAGGATTCTGGCTTTCACTGCCGAGGGTCCAGGTTCAATCCCTGGTCAGGGAACTAAGATCCCACAAGCCGTGTGGCATGGCCAAAAACCAAACCAAAACAAAACAAAAAAAAGGTGTGTTTTTAAGAAGTGCCCTGGGTGAATCTTAGGCAGCTGGTCCAGTACCTTTGAGCCAAGTTAGTACAGCCAGCCATCTGGATGTTCCTAGAGTCTCTGAAACATCTTGGGGTCAAATTGGGTAGTTGAATAATTCTCCCTCCAGGATCTGTGCCCTAGGGAACAACTACTGTGTATGATGAGTGGCACCCCTGGGGTTCGGGAGTCTCTACTTTCCCTCCTCTTTGTTGCACACCCAGCCCTTTTTGCCACATTGGAGGATGGGTCTAGGCTTTCTGCAGTGGGTGACAGCAGGCTTCCTTAGAAATCTGGGTCTTATTAAAAACCTCCAGTGTGTCTAGAAGGTCTGTCTCCTGGACAGCTAGGTGCTGTTTCCTTGGCTTGCAAGTCTGCAATCTTTGGAGGCCTCCAAGGAGGATGACAGATGTCTAGGCTGCCTCTCCAAAGGTGGAGGTGGCCCAGGGCTACCCCAGGCCCAGTGAGAAATAAGATCCCAGTTCCTTCGAAGCCTGTGATTTCCTGCCACACACAACCATAGCCACTGCGAGTAGAGCAACAGAGTTCTCTCCATGAGACTGAGAAACCCATTTGACCAAGTTGTGGAACCGTCTGGGCCATGAGAGGTACTTCCACAGGAAGATCTAACTGTTAATGAAAAATGACTCCTTTATGTGAAACAGGGTTCTTTCTAAAAATAGGAAGAAGAACTGTGGCCTACCCTGTGGTCTCCTGCAGGAATGGAAATTCACTAGGGCTTTGGAAAAGGTGTTATCATGTCAGAAGGCAGCCAGGAATGCCTTTGTTTTTCTGAGATTGTCTAGTTCTACTAAAGGAAAATGAACTATTCAGAGGGAGTGGGTGGGGTGTGGGGAACTGGTGGTGGTGGTTCTTTTGGTATTAAATTGTTTTTGTTTTTTGTTTTCTTCTCCCTGCCCTCTTGCTTTTCCCTTCTTTTCTTGACCCTCCTCCTCTCTCTCTTTCTTGCCTCTCCCCTTCCGCTTTCTTGCTGCCCCTCCCCCTCCTTCCTCTTTTCCTTACACCTGCCATCTCTCCTGTCCTTCTCCTTCTTCCTTTTTCTCCTCTCTGCACCATCTTCCCCCCACCCCCTGCCGCCCCACCTTTGCCCCCACAGGACACTCTGAGCACTTTCAGGATGCCTTTAAGGGTTCCTCCTGGGACTTGGGAGACCTCTCTCTCGCCCTCTACTCTGCCCTCTTCTCTTACTCAGGTTGGGACACCCTTAATTTTGTAACAGAAGAAATCAAAAACCCAGAAAGGTAAAGGTGGGATCTCACTCTCCCCAACTTGGCTGGAACTCCTGCTGATAGTGGCACGTTTGCCCTCTTCCCTCCCCTCCTCCCTCTGTCTCTCACCCCTTCTTCTTCCTGTTCCCCCTTCTCCAGCTGTGAGGGATTAGGGGCAAGGACAGGAGTGAGTGAAGGTGGGAAACCCCTGGGTCCCTGGCCTCATATTCCATATTCGCACTGGAGGACCCCCAGGGTCCTTCCTGGAGGAGAGGTCCTTCGGTGGGCAGCAGCTAACCCAGCTGGGGCTGAGATGTTAAGACCTTGCCCTCTGGTGCTGACACTGAAGCCTGGGGAGCCAGAAGCTAATTCTGGGCAGCCAGGTTCCCAGCCTGGCCTCCAGTCCCTAGAGGACAGTGCTCCTCCTTCAGTGGGACCCAGTCCCACTGGGGCAAGGGTCAAATATTGATCATGAGCCATCTTCACAGGGAAGGGTCTCTCTCTCTCTCTCTCTCTCTCTCTCTCTCTCTCTCTCTCTCTCTCTCTCTCTCTCTCTCTCTCTCTCTCTCTCTCTCAGTAGAAAGAGCCCAGGGCGTGGGGCGCATACTCCCCTTAGGCTACGTGGGGAAGAGGAGTTAGCCTCAAAGATCCAGAGGCCAGGGAATTCCTGGGTAACTTTGACCCCCAAGGAGAGGTTGGTTCCAGGTAGTCCTATTTCTGTTGTCCTGACAGAAATTTGCCCCTGGCCATTGGGATTTCTATGCCGATTGTGACACTCATCTACATCCTGACCAACGTGGCCTATTACACAGTGCTGAGCATTTCAGATGTCCTTGGCAGTGATGCCGTGGCTGTGGTGAGTCTGTTGGGATCCTCATTTGCTCGTCATCTCATAGTACTGAATGGCTAGATCTTTGTTTCTGCTGCCACTCCAGCTCTGCAGGGCCAGGTGGTGGGTCTGGGCCAGAGGGCGGGCTGCTCAGCAGTGATGGCATTTGTCCTGAGAGATGCAGGAGGCTGTGGAAACCCTGTCCTGTGCTCAGTGCCCCTTCTGTGCTCTGTCCCCAGACATTTGCTGACCAGACATTTGGCATGATTAGCTGGACCATTCCCATCGCTGTTGCCCTGTCCTGCTTTGGGGGCCTCAACGCATCTATCTTTGCTTCATCAAGGTACTGTGTTTCTGCTTCACCGATAACAGACCAGTATTTAATTCTCTGAGGCTCTAGGTGAATCCATCGGAGCCCTTCTTTCCCTTATCCCTCTCTCGGACATGCAGGGTGTGTATGTGTGTGTATGCATGTATGGCCATGATCATATAGTGGTACTCTGTGTTGTGTATGCATGTGTGCATGTGTGTCCTTGCCTTTGTACAACATTTGTGTGCTGGTCGCTTACGTTTCCATGTGAGATGAGGACGGATTGGTAAGAGGTAGAGGGGAAGAAGGCAGTAGCTTGGAGGAGGGATCCTGTTGGGGGCCAGACTCTAGGCTCCTGCAGATTATGCTGCAGGCCCAGGATTCATTCTTATAATAAATGATTACTGAGCACTTGCTGTATACTGGGTACTGGTACAGGATGACTCTGCCCCTGACATCACAGAAAACACTGCGGCTGACAGGTAGGCTCCAGCTTTTTTCTCTGCACAGAGACTTACATGTAAGATCACTGTCCTTCCAGTTGTTTCATAGAGAGGACCAGTTCTGCCTTTTCAGGCTGATTCTGCTATCTGGTCTCAGGGTTCCGGCACGTCCCCTCTTCTTCAGCACTTCACTTCATCACTTGGCCCTTCTCCTTGGTGGATGTTCATTTGGAGTCAGCTGTGCACAAGCTTCTCTCATCGTCACTTAGAGAAATCACAAAACAGTTTCTCACCTCCCCTGCTCCTTTTTGGAAATACTTCTAAAGGAAATGGTTTGCATTTTGACTGTCATTCATCTTTCTACCCATAGGTAGGCTTCTACTACCATAAAAAAGTTCTTGTCAAGGGTGCCAGTGACTTCCTTCTTAGCCTGCTTTTAGTTGTTATCCTACTGGACCCCTGAAGCAAGTGATATTTACCATCCTTCTTCCTCTGAAACTATTCCCATGGTTTCTGTGACCCTCTGGTATCTAAGAGGAAGTCTTCTTTCTTGATTTCTCTTCCACTCACCCTATAAATGTTGCTGTCTCCAGGGACAGGAGTGTAATAGGCATTTAGTAAACATTTGCCACATGAACAGATAGGAGAATGAATTAATGAAAGAGATAGTTTTGTCCTATTCATTCTTGTTACTAATTTTGACAGCCCAGTCCATGTACTTGGGGCCTCTGTAGGGCAACCAGAGTCATAGAGATCAAGGCCTTGTAAAAGAATATGGTGTCAGGGGTTCCCTGGTGGCCTAGTGGTTAGGACTCTGGGCTTTCACTGCCATGGCCCAGGTTAAATCCCTGATTGGGGAACTGAGATCCTGCAAGCTGTGTGGTGCAGCTAAAAAAAAAAAAAAAAAAAAAAAAGAATATGGTGTCATCTTCCCTCACCTCAGCCTGGTGTGGCCGAGGTTGCACCCCATGTGGCTGTTCATAAGTTGCCCCACTCAAAGATGATGTTTCCCATAGCCTCACCCTTATTGAGGCCCAGGACATCCCGACTGACTCTGCCAATTGTCCCAAAATATTTAGGTAACAGGTATATTCTAAACTCACTCAGCTATCTTGTGACATTGACAGGATGAGGGTGAGGGTAGGGGACTCAGTAAGAATCTGCACCTGCACATGAAGTGAACTGCAGTAATGTCAAGATAATGCACAACCATTTCTGCCTGTGTTACCTTCTTCACTTTCTCTTTATTACCCATGCAGCTGTCTTTGGCTTTGTACTAGACACCTTTGCCTCACCTTCACATCCTCTCCAGCATTCCTTCTGCATATTTCTCCTCTACTTTAGTACGGATATTAGCCTTGTGAGCCAACTTCAACATCGTGCCCTATGACATCCTTCCGGATGATACCATCAACTCCTGTGGCTCCACCTGGTTGGCCCATAAGTATCTCAAACTTCACATGCGCCCCATGTGTGCTTTGTCTCCAGCTGTGAGGTTGTGGTCTGTCATTCCTCCTTACTTGGCCTCTTGGCCTCTTTTTGTTTTTGTGGGGGGGTGGTGCACCACACAGCTCGTGGGATCTTAGTTCCCCAACCAGGAATCGAACCTGGGCCCTCAGCAGTGAAAGTGCAGAGTCCTGACCACTGGACTGCCAGAGAATTCCCAGCCTCTTGGCCTCTTGATTTTTTCCCTTGGAGTCCACCCTCATCTCCCAGCTCAAACGTGTGGGCACACACAGAAGACCAGCAGATTTGTCCTCTGCCAGGGTGTCCACCCTCATTCAGACCTCTTCTATTATGGGACCTTGTCACAGATGTCTGGCCATCCCCCCATACCTTAGCCTCTCCCTGCTTTAGTTGGCCTCAGTGATGTTACCAGAGTCTCTGTGTCAAATCCAGTCAGGCTGTAACTTCAGAGCCACAGCTGGTTCTTGGTGGTTGTTCAGACTCCACAGCATGGCCTCGTAAGCAGGTTTTTCCCAGCACTCTCCTCACACACCTTATCCTGGGACTACAGGCATTCTAGCACCCACCTTCAAAGAGGCTATGCTCTTTTATGCCTCTAAGCCTCTTTTGCCTTTGCCCATGCTGTGTCTCCACCTAACACTCACCTTCTGGAAAACCCCAACTCTTCTTCCCAGTCCAGATGTGATCATCTCCTGTGAAGCTTTTTGTTCCCTAGCCCACCCCCAAGCCTGGTGCCGTGTGCTCCACGATGCTGCTGACTACCTGGACGGCATTTCATGTTTCTGCTGCTCTGTTTCCCAGTCAGTAGGGCTCATTAGGTGCAGAGAGAAAGCTTGGGTTGTCTCTTTGAGCCCCAGGCTCTCCCTGACTTTTCATATACCAGGAGCTCAGGGAAGGTATATGGAGGGCAGACCATCAGAAGTCTGGCTGCCCTTTTTTAAAAAGCCATTATGTTATGTAGGAAATGTGTGGGGTGGCAGAGTGGGGTACCCTGGTGGAGTGGATTGGGGTGCCACTGGGTGATGGCAGGATGAGGTATCCATTGGGTGTTGGTGGGTTGCACAGCTGAGGGGCTGGGGGTGTCAGTGGGTAACAGTGGGGTAGGGCATTCATGGGTAATGGTGGAGACATCTGTGGGTAAAAGGGGGGTAGGTTGGGTTGGTCATGCATAGAGAACATGGGAGGTTCCTGAGAGACTGCCCCCTGCTTTCTTCTGCAGCTGAGCCTGGTTTGTCTGAGTGAGGAGTGTGGCTGCATGGTTGAGTACAGAGATCCTCCTGACACAATTTTTTGTCCTTCCAGGTTGTTTTTTGTGGGCTCCCGTGAGGGCCACCTCCCGGACCTTCTCTCCATGATCCACGTTGAGCGTTTTACACCCATCCCTGCTTTATTGTTCAATGTAAGCTGTGCTGGGGAGTGTGGGGATTGGAAGTATCTTTGTGGTACTCCTGCCAACTTTATGAGAGGACTGTTTGGTGGGAGGTGTACTAGCTTCTTGGGATACTTCCTGAGCCTCTCAGTGTTTCTTCCTTTTTCTTACTTTTTTTTTTTGTGGTACGCTGGCCTCTCACTGTTGTGGCCTCTCCCGTTGCGGAGCACAGGCTCCGGACACGCAGGTCAGTGGCCATGGCTCATGGGCCTAGCTGCTCCGTGGCATGTGGGAACTTCCCGGACCGGGGCACGAACCCGTGTCCCCTGCATCGGCCGGCGGGCTCTCAACCACTGTGACACCAGGGAAGCCCTTACAATTTTTTAAAAATATAAAAGTGAAACATAGTTATATTAGGGAAGGCAAATACTACAAAAGAATATAAAAGTGAATTAGAAAGATTTATGTATCTTTTCTGTCAGTGGCTTCCTTTCTTCCTCCTCCTCCTAGCTCCTCTTTTTTTACAAAAATCATGTTTAGAAAAGCGAGGCCAGTTGTACACTAGCTACCCTAGGGGCCTCTGTTCATATCATAGGCATCATAGATATATATATAGTAGATGGCATTAAAGTGTTTTATTTCAACAAAATCAGGAAATTCTTAAGGATTCTGACAGATTCTGACAGATGGAAGGAATGCTGAAGAGGGACTGTCATTTTCTAATTTGCACTAAGGTATTATTAGGTGTAAAGGCTAACAGGGACCCTGAGGAAGGCCTTACTCCAAGATTTGAAAAATAGTTCATTTTCTTGTCATTTAGTTCTTTCCTTTATGGTTTCATTACTTGAAGTTTTGGATTCATCTGGAATTTATATTTTGGTGAATGAAGTGAGGTAGGCATTCACTTAATTTTTTTCTCAAATGGCTAGCCAACTGTACAAATATCATTTATTGAATAATCCACTTTTCCACATTTTTCAAATTTTTATCATATAAAAATAGGTAATTTTTAGAGTGCTTCTTATGTGCCAAGTACCGTGATTTGCCCCTTAAATGTACAGTCATCTCAACTCATCCTTCCTCATCCTTTCATCAGCACCAAGCTTCCTTATTTAGCTTTATACTGAATATTTGAGAACTAAAGAGGGGCTGAGGGTACTTCTTCAGTTCCCCTCTCCCCACTGGAATTTTCATCGCAATTCTCACCTGTTTATTTGTCTTGATGAACTCTTGTATCATTTTATCAAAATAACAAAATATCCTCTCAATACATTGATTGGGATAGCACTGAATTTATAAATGTAGGGCAATCTGACATCATGTCTTGTAAATTAATCACCTTCCACCCCACTTTTCTCCTCTTAATATAGGGTCTCCTTTCTGTCTCTAGAATGGGCTTTTCTTGTTTTAAATCCTTTGTTGATAATTTGGGTGAAAAGACAGGTAGGGGGAACTCCATATTTTTGAAGTTAAAGCAAATCTATTTTATTTATTTATTTATACAGCAGATTCTTATTAGTCATCAATTTTATCCACATCATTGTATACATGTCAATCCCAATCTCCCAGTTCATTCCCCCCACACCCCCCACCCACTGCCACTTTCCCCCCTTGGTGTCCATATGTTTGTTCTCTACATCTGTGTGTCTGTTTCTGCCCTTCAAACCAGCTCATCTTTACCTTTTTTCTAGGTTCCACATATATGCGTTAATATATGATATTTGTTTTTCTCTTTCTGACTTACTTCACTCTGTATGACAGTCTCTAGATCCATCCATGTCTCTACAAATGACCCAATTTCATTCCTTTTTGTGGCTGAGTAATATTCCATTGTATATGTGTACCACATCTTTTTTTTTTTTTTTTTGGTGGTACGCGGGCCTCTCACTGCCGCGGCCCCTCCCGCCGCGGAGCACAGGCTCCCGACGCACAGGCCCAGCAGCCATGGCCCACAGGCCCAGCCGCTCCGCGGCACGTGGGATCCCCTCGGACCAGGGCACGGACCCGCGTTCCCCGCATCCGCAGGCGGACTCCCAACCACTGCGCCACCAGGGAAGCCCTGTACCACATCTTTTTTATCCATTCGTCTGTCAATGGACATTTAGGTTGCTTCCATAAATGGTGCTGCAATGAACATTGGGGTGCATGTGTCTTTTTGAATTATGGTTTTCTCTGGGTATATGCCCAGTAGTGGGATTGCTGGGTCATATGGTAATTCTATTTTTAGTTTTTTAAGGAACCTCCATACTCTTCTCCATAGCGGTTGTATCAATTGACCTTCCCACCAACAGTGTGAGAGGGTTCCCTTTTCTCCACACCCTCTCCAGCATTTGTTGTTTGTAGATTTTCTGATGATGCCCATTCTAACTGGTGTAAGGTGATACCTCATTGTAGTTTTGATTTGCGTTTCTCTAATAATTAGTGATGTTGAGCAGCTTTTCATGTGCTTCTTGGCCATCTGTATGTCTTTTTTGGAGAAATGTCTATTTAGGTCTTCTGCCCATTTTTGGATTGGGTTGTTTGTTTTTTTAATATTGAGCTGCATGAGCTGTTTAGATATTTTGGAGATTAATCCTTTGTCCGTTGATTTGTTTGCAAATATTTTCTCCCATTCTGAGGGTTGTCTTTTTGTCTTGTTTGTAGTTTCCTTTGTTTTGCAAAAGCTTTTAAGTCCCATTTGTTTATATTTTTGTTTTTATTTCCATTACTCTAGGAGGTGGATCAAAAAAGATCTTGCTGTGATTTATGTCAAAGAGTGTTTTTCCAGTTTTCCTCTAAGAGTTTTATAGTGTCCGGTCTTACATTTAGCTCTCTAATCCGTTTTGAGTTTATTTTTGTGTATGGTGTTAGGGAGTGTTCTAATTTCATTCTTTTACATGTAGCTGTCCAGTTTTCCCAGTACCACTTATTGAAGAGACTGTCTTTTCTGCATTGTATATCCTTGCCTCCTTTGTCATAGATTAGTTGACCATATGTGTGTGGGTTTATCTCTGGGCTTTCTATCCTGTTCCATTGATCTATATTTCTGTCTTTGTGCCAGTACCATATTGTCTTGATTACTGTAGCTTTGTAGTATAGTCTGAAGTCAGGAAGTCTGATTCCTCCAGCTCCAGTTTTTTCCCTCAAGACTGCTTTTGCTGTTAAAGCAAATCTAACTTTGTCCTAGGACTCTAGTCCCTGACTCCTGTCTTCTAGAACTCTTTTGTTCCAGAGGACAAATCCTGTCACACTTCTTCCCAGGGGGATGGTTCCATTTTGCTAATCTGCATGTCTAAGGCTCCAGGACAGTGAGATAGTTCTGGAGACATTTCCTCCACTTGTATGCCAGGTAGTTGGGACCCACGTATAACAGTCTCCAGAGGGCACAGGGTGATTCATGTTGAGGTTGGTGCATTGCAGTGAGGAGGGCCTCACTGTCTGCCATCAGAAGGGTAACCGAGTCTGGCTTGTTACTGAAGTGCTTGCAAAACGAAGGGAGGCATTGAGTGCAGGAAGGGCCCCCAAAAGAATAAGGAGAGAAGACCATTGCGAAGAATGGACCTATCTGATGCCAAGAGATCACTGAAAAGACCTGGAGGTAATCTGGTGAAGCTAAGTCAGCAGTCAGCAGATCTGGTGCTAACTGCTGGATGGTGGAGTCTCCTGGGTGGCTTGGTGGTGACAGTGCCCACTTCTCCCCAACTTCTCCCACTCCAGTGCACCATGACACTCATCTACCTCACTGTGGAGGATGTCTTCCTGCTTATCAACTACTTCAGCTTCAGCTACTGGTTCTTTGTGGGCCTGTCTGTCGCTGGACAGCTCTACCTTCGCTGGAAGGAGCCCAAGCGGCCCCGGCCTCTCAAGGTCAGTGGCTCTAGGCTAGGAGGGGTGGGCCATCTCCCCAAGGTGACTTCTTCCCCATACCCCATTCTCCTGTTCCCCCATCCTACTTTCTAATATCTCACCTCCCTTCATTTCAGCTGAGCCTGTTTTTTCCCATCGTGTTCTGCATATGCTCCCTGTTTCTGGTGGTTGTGCCCCTCTTCAGTGACACCATCAATTCCCTCATTGGCATCGGGATTGCTCTCTCTGGGGTCCCCATCTACTTCCTGGGCGTTTATCTGCCAGAGTCCCGGAGACCACTCTTTATTCGGAATGTCCTTGGTGAGCTTCTCTTTGCCTATCACACACTGGCCTTGTGTGTGTGTGTATACAAAGACGCATGCACAGGTGGGTGTGGTGGCTAACAGCTTCCGCATACTAGTGATATGCTGAAAGCCTGGCCGCCCCTTTTGGTCTTGACGTGATCACTTTAATTTCAACTTTAGACTCGTATTTTGGGGTTAAAACACTCCCTCCTTAAAGTAGTCCATATAGCAAGACAAGGAGTCATGCATCAGACTCTGTGGTGGGGCATGGGATGGAGGACAGTGAGGCTTGCTGGGGTGAGCCTGGTACAGGGTACCCAGGGGACAGGTGGGGAGGGAACCACATGCTTTTAATCAGCCTTGTGGTATTCAGACTGGGGCTGTGGCTAAATGTCAGTTTGCTAAATTCTATTCTCTGTTTTCATTTAGCTGCTATCACCGAAGTCACCCAGAAGCTTTGCTTTTGCGTCCTGACTGAGCTAGATGTAGCTGAAGAGAGACAGGTTGAGAGGAAAACTGAGTAGAGGCCAGAGGTGATATCCCCTGAGGCCTGGAAGGTCGCTACCTGTGGCCACAGCCAACGAAGTCCAGATGACAAGACTGTGCGGACCCAATTCTCTTATACTCAAGGAGGGCTGTTGGCCCACATTACATAAGGGGGCTCAGGGCTGATGGCCTGCTCAGGTGGTCACTCTCGTCGGTAAGCTGTGGGTCTCAGGGTCTGGGGCCAGCCTGAAGGTGGGGACTTCAGAGGGTGGTGGTGGCAGAAGGCTCTGGGAATAGGGGAATAGTTGCTTAGTTTTGTTCCTGGTGAGTAGGTGCAGCCCTTGCAAACACTTACTTGGTGAGCTGCATTAGGGGAAGAGGGAGTGCTAGGTTAATAGCTGTGGCTGGTGGTTTCTGAATTTATTTGAGGGTTGAACCAGGAGTTTCTACAAAGGGGCTGCTCTATGGGAAGTTGTCCTCTGACCAGGTCCAAGCATCTGATATTAGAGGCCTGAAATGCTACCATTTCTTCCTCTGGCTCAAAATCCTTCCCTGGTGAAAGAGTTGTATTCTATTATTTATTGATATTATTTAATCCAGGACACCAGTTCTAGCAAAGCATTGGTGTTCATTAATCTACAGGATGCAGTAGGCTGATTGTGTTTAAAAATTCAAAGTATCCCAAAGCAAGTCCCTCTGACCTTAGAGGTGTCTATGTGGTGGTGGGTCAGACTCTGACCACAGATTGTTTTGCTCGGTTTTAGCACAGTCTTCTGTTGAGTCTTACCTGCAGAGGTGAACTTTAAAGATTTTTTACTCATGTACCAGTTACACTTCAGTATACAGATAGGTCACATGTTACAAGCACCTGGCTCAAGTTCCACAAGGACAGATGAACAAATTCATGAGTCAGAGGCCTGGTAATACTGCTACTCTGAAAGATAATCCTTTATTTTACTTGAGACCTTAGGTCTTTGTTCTAGTTGACAAAAAGCAAATCCCTGGGTTTCTGGTATGAACTCTTAAGAGGGCAGAAACTGTCCTAGGATTCAGGTGAATCACTTGAATTCCTTCAGCTGTCAATGGTTTAGAGAACATCTCCTGGACCCAAACTGACAAGTAGCTTGTTCCTCTCTGTAAGGGCCGGTATGTGGGGGTGCTGTGCAGACCCATGCAAGCCCATCTTGGTGCCAGAAGTGGTCATTCTTCTGAAAACCTCACACCAGGCTGCATCCTCCTCCTCTTCTGTCCCTGACACCAGGCTTTTTTTTACACTGAGCCACCTCGGTGTGGATCATCGGGATAACGCACTCGTCTCCTGCCTGCCTCCCCTTGCCTGAGGTCTGGTGGGGCTGCAGTCTCAGGAAGAGCTTGGTACTTCGGAGACTTCTATTTTCTCTCTGTGGAGATCAGTGAAGGCTCTGGAAATAAAGCTGCTTCAACCTCCATCAGCAGATTCATGATCGGAAGCAACTAATTTTGGTGCTCAGGCTGTGCTTTGGCACCCAGGTCTGGCCAAAGGGGTAGGTTTGCCCTAATGGATGTTCCTTCATGGGCCACATGGCTGCAGTGGATTGGACAGCTGTCCTGTGATGCTTCCAGACACTGTCACCCTGGACCCAGAACCTGCTGGCTTGGTAAGCCCCATGGGCTTCTTGTCCTTAAGTTTTGAAATTGGTCAGCGATAAAGATGGGAACTATGAGGCAATCTACCTTTCTGACAATTCTCCACCAAAGTGGCCCCAGTTGCAGACAAGGGACTAACCTTGGTCACACTTAATCAATAAAGGCAATTTAGGGTAGCATGCTCACAGCTGCCTTTGGTTCAGGGCATGCATGCATCTGTGAGAACATGGGAGTACATTCCTACTGTCATGGGTTGGGGATTTGCCTGACAACAGGGAGTCTTATGCAAAGGCTGACTTGCCCAGACTGTGTAAACATGACTCCTGTCTGACCCAATCTGGCACCTATCCCAGGGATCCTCTGGCGCTAATCCTTCAAGCAGACTGCACTTGTCTTTGAAGGATCCCTGACCCAGGCTTTAGTGTTCTCTACTGAAGTAAATGACCATCTGATCTCGGGAATTTGTTGCCTCCCGGTGGCTCCAGGGGAAGCAAGGCCCTCACACTCCAGGTGCCCTAGTACTTGCTTAGTGAGCCCTGTCACCCTCCTCTCATTACTGGATGGTGACCACATTCTTCCCCTCTGTGCTGGATACAGACTTCTCCCAGGAAGCCTTCTGAGGGAGGGATGCCAGAGACTCCTTACAGCACTCAAGCTTCCTAGTGGAATTAATTTCTGTGAGGTCTTTGTTGTTTATCTCCTTCAATCCTTCTCCTGGTGTGCTAATCCCTTTTGCAGTGGGTACAGTTTGTGAAGCTGTCAGCCCTTTAATGTTGGCAAGCTGTAAATAAATGAGTACAGAAATAGGACTGAGCACATTATAATGGCAGAGTGGTTTTCAATCCTTTGTTTCCATGCTTACAGGAGACTGAGATGACTAGCATTAGATCTGTAAGTTGCTGCCTGTTTTTGCAGCACTGAGTTGCACCTTAGTGGATAGTTAGGTTGGGAAACCAAGTCTGTTTGTTGGTTTTATAACTGCAATAGTAGGGCCCGAGTATACACACACGGAAATTAATCACTTTGGGAGGTTTAACAACTTGTAGATAAGAAGATAAAGATGTACAAAAAATATAAAGTGAAATGGGTGCAGGTAGGATAGAAAAGTAGAGATGATTATGGAATCTTAGAGTTGGCAGGAAGAAGACATTTCCTTGTGTAATTTATCTTTCCATGTGATAGTAAGTCTGTGCCACAGGGCAAGAGGGCACACCTTGAATCAAAGTTTCTATATATTGTTTCCCTAGACCTGTGCAGTCCAGTATGGTAGCTACTAGCTACATGTAGCTAGTTAAGTTAAATAAAATTTAAGAATTCAGTTCCTCAGTTGCACTAATCACATTTCAAGTGCTCAACAGCCATATGTGGCTAATGGCTACTATTGCACAGTGCAGATATAGAACCTATTCGTCACTGCAGAATAAATGCCAACTCAGTCAGAGTTAAGGCGTTTGTGGTTTGGAAAGGAATAGGGAAAGAGAGTGTGCTTATGAGAGATACCAGTTTTGGTACAAAAAAATTGGTCCTGTTGACTATAGTTTGTTTTTGGTGAGTGCTGTGTCTAGTTAAACATTTCTCAATGGAAAGCCAAGTTTAGGATGTACTTTGCTTTTCCTCACTTGCCTTAAGTTCTTAGTGTCTGAAACTTCTCACCAATCCCTCCCCCTTTTTGGTGGGGGGTAAAGGGAGCAGGGAGTATGGTGGGAGAGTACATAAGATAGATTTTAAAAGGTTTTGAAGGAATTACTTGCTCCCCTGTTCAAAGTTAGTTTTTATTAAAGAGATTCATACATACCCTGTTCCTTGGTACCACTGCCAGAGGAAACTAGCAATCTTTACAACCATTATCAGAGTCAGGAAGCAGGGAGGTAGAGATAGCTTTTAACTAAAACCTCTCATGGCTCAGGCAAATTCTACTTTCTTTCCTAATGGCCATTACTATCCAGTCTGTGCCGCTACCAGGGATGGAGGCAGGTGGCCTGGGAAAGCCCAGTCTTAGTGCTGACAAAACAGGAGACTCTCTTCCCCTTAATTGGCTTTGGCATAGGAGGAGAATGGGAATGCAGGTAAAATGTCTGGGCCAGGAAGCTTCACTTTCACAGCATCTCCCAGACTCTAAGGTCAGTTTTGATTGAGACAAAGGGGGGCCCTCCAGATAGTAGAAAAGACGCACTCCCTTAGTGCAAGTTTTCACCATGGTGGAATGGTGCTGTTGGATATGCTTTTTCCTTCCAAGTGTTAAGCTAGGAAACCCAAGAGGATGGTAACCAGTGTGGCTGACAGTGCAGTCACAGAACCCTCAGGGGCTGTGGTAGAACCTCATGGATATCACAGGATCATCAGTCTGAATCCAGGTCATGGGGGCTGTCATAGCCAAACTCCTTCTGCACATCCAAAGGGTATTTGCTCCACATCTGTGGTCCTCTGTTGTCTCCTTCTTCTTCACTGAGGCTGTTGTAATCATCAGAGACTAGAATGACATAACAGAAATGGGCTCTAATTGTATCGTTTTCTAAATGACCACAAATGCCCCTTCCCTTCTCAAAAAAGTATGTTTTGTTTCCTATTATAAAATACTTGCTCAATAAAGAAAATTTAGAATATAGAACAATTTTTTGAAAAGCAATAAAATTCTTACCATGTAACCAAGTCCTTTAACACTGGAGTGCTTTGTCATTTTCCCCTCAGTATTTTTTTGTTGTTATAATAGTTGCAGTCATATTGCAAATATAATTTTGTTCCTTGACACTTCCCCAATAGAATATCCCATAGCTTGATTAACTGTTCCTCTATCATCAAACACCAAGAAAGTCAAAGAACTGTGGTGCCAGAGCATCCTTCCTTCCTCTTCCCCCACGTACCATGTCTGTGTTGTTGCACAGGTAAATGCAGCAGTTCCTTGGTTTGTGAAAACCCTGGGCCCACTCCTACTGGCAAACCTCTCCAGCACTCTATTCAAAGTAGGAGGGAAAGGGACCTTGCTAGGCAATGAAAGAACTAAGGATTTGAACCCAGGCCTAACTGACATTATACCTCCAGCAGCGCCCCTGGGAACAGTGGTCCTATAGCTCCACCAGCTTGTGGTCAAGCTGGTGGAGCTCAAAGGGCAGAAAAGGAAAACCAGCTAAGATATACCTGTCAACCTTGCTCACACCTCAGTCCCAGATCCCATCAGTCCCTCCCCAACCAGGGCTGCTACCACCTACCTCTGGAATCTTCATCTCTGTCACTGTTCTCCTCCTCTGGGTACTCATTGCGCCAATTATTCTCACTGTTCTCATCATCTTCATCTTCATAAATGTCCTCTGGTTGTTGGTCATCATTCACCTGCACATCTCAACATAAACATGAGTATAAGTCAAAACCTCTAAAGTTATGCTCTCGGGGAAGCTATTAGCAGACCAACTTGGAGAGATGTCATTTAAGGGTGATGTGTGAAAAAGAGAAAACATAGGTGTTAGTTTGCTAGAGGCTGTAGTAACCTTAGGCTATGAGAGGGAGACAGTAGCCCTACTCTACTCAGAGTCCAGCTCCAGGAACCACATTTCCTGGTTGGATGATCTGAACTCTACCAGAAGGGAACGCAGCAGGGTGCGGAGGAGACAGCTCTGAGCAGGTGATGGCAGTGATCTTCAAACTGCTGAAGGCCAGCCAGGTAGGAGAGGGATTATATGGATTACAGGTGATGCCAAAGGTTAGAGCCAAAACCCAAGTGTGAAATGCAGAAAGGAGGGGGGCTATGCAGTAGTCCAAGGTGGGTACCTGACTGAGACTAGTTATAGTGCAGGTGTGGGATAGGGTGCTTCTCTCATAATAAGAGGATGAGAGGTAGACCTTAACTTTTGTCATTAATAATTTTAGAATTTAACAATGTCAGGATGTTAGCTTTCTTAATCCAAGGTTTTTCACCCTTTAAGATACAACTAAAAAAAAAAAACGCTTTTGTTTCCATAGGTCCGTTACACAAAATGGCTAAGTATTTCTATATAGCCTATGCACATTCTCTCATATACTTTATTCTTTAAAATTTTTACTTATTTTTAAAATTAATTTTTATTGGAGTATAGTTGCTTTACTCCTCTCATATACTTTAAATCATTTCTAGATAACTTGTAATACCTAATACAACACAAATACTTATCATGTATTTGCAACTGTAAATAGTTGCCAGTGTGCAGCAAATTCAAATTTTGCCTTTTGTAACTTTCTGGAATTTCCCCCACCGGAATATTTTTGATCTGTGGTTGGTTGAATTCGGGGATGCAGAGCCCACAGAACCTGCAAATTACATGGGGCCAACTGCATAAATAAGACTATGTTGCAAACCTTGTAAGAGACTCATTAAGAGCAAAAATTATCAACATAGACTGTCTTTCCCAAAACTCCTGCACGAAACCCAGGTTTCTAAAAGGCATTTAGTATAAATTTTTCCTTTTAAGCAAGGATAAGAAGAACTAAGAACAATGGCGATCAGGAGTAGAACCTAGGGAGGCAAAGCATGTGACTAGAAAAGGAACTGAGGCTGCCTCATGCCCCCTGCCTCATGGGTCCCCTTACCAACTCCCACTCTTGGCTATAGGGCTGCACAGAGAGGATGTTCTCAATCCATCCTGGAGTGGCCATGTCCAAATAGTAAATGTCATACACATAGTTGTCCTTTTGTTCCTCCTGGTACCCAACTCTTGGTCCATCTTCAGATACAGTCAACCGCTCACGGATCAACTCTACAGAATTGCAGAGGATCACATCTGGGTCAGATGTCTGTAAAGAGAACAGCAGATGATACATGCATAACTTAAAACATGGATGTCCCAAGAGGAAGAACCTAAGACCTCGGTGAAGGAAACCTCCCTGCAGTTCTCTATGTTGAATTCAGGATTCTTATCCCCATGGCCTAGTAGTCTCTTCTCAGTTATCTAAGAAATTAAAAAAAAAATTAAGAGTCTCTATAAAATTAATGTGTAGTACTTTAAGATAGAAGCTTACAAGATAGCTTCCTGTTCTTTTGTGCTTCGCTGTCATAAGAGAGCACACGGGAAGACTGGCCTGAGGAAGGGGAGAGCCAGCAGAGCTGGCTAGTCTTGCCCCCAGGCTCTGCTTCTACAGGTCTTCTCTGAGCTCCTTTGGTATGATGTTCTCCCCTTGGAGATCCACAGGCTGACAGCAGCACTCCTATGGTTGACCCCCAAATGGGTCTGCATTTTGTGTGGCCTCCTATAGAGGCCTAAGGGTAATTCCTGGACCCTGGTAACTACCACCAGCCATCACCCACCACTTGGCTTGCTCACCCTGACATCCTGCTTTTAATCACAAATGAGGAGTGGCCTTCCCTATAATCCTTTTTCTGATAGTTTGAGATGGATTGCCCCAGAATAGAACTTGCCCAGGTAAGATGTGCTCCAGTGGCAAGAGGCTGTGTTGTCTAGGGTAGCACAGGTCACTTTGGAAACCAGAGGGACATGCTGCCAGTCACTCTCGACAGGTTCATCACCGGAAGCTCTGCAGCTCAAACCAGACACCATACAGGGGGAAGAGGGGGATGTCCCATGGCCAGGGCAGATAAAGGGAGACCAATGTTATCATCATTTACAGGCTACAGGGAATTAATTGTTTCTTGCTCCAAAGTCAAAAGGAACTAGAGATGTCAGTTTTTGTGCAGACTTGACCAACTTAAGAGCTGCTCACAAGAAAACTTCTGGTTCCACCTCACAAGCCCCCAGCCTTCAGTTCAACAAATTATGCAGCCATTAAAATATTTACAAGAACTAGCAATACAGGGACTTCCCTGGTGACGCAGTGGTTAAGAATCTGCCTGCCAACGCAGGGGGCATGGGTTCGAGCCCTGGTCCGGGAAGATCCCACATGCCGCGGAGCAACTAAGCCCGTCCGCCACAACTACTGAGCCTGCACTCTAAAGCCCGCGATCCACGACTACTGAAGCCTGCGCTCCTAGAGCCCGTGCTTCACAACAAGAGAAGCCACTGCAATGGGAAGCCCGCGCACAGCAACGAAGACCCAACACAACCAAAAATAAATAAATAAATAAATAAATTAAACAACAGCAACAATAACAGGAGCTTCCCTGGTAGTGCAGTGGTTAAGAATTCACCTGCCAATGCGGGGGACACGGGTTCGAGCCCTGGTCCGGGAAGATCCCACATGCCGCGGGTGCAACTAAGCCCATGCGCCACAACTACAGAGCCTGCACTCTAGAGCCCGCGTGCCACAACTACTGAAACCCGTGTGCCTAGAGCCCATCCTCTGCAACAAGAGAAGCCACTGCAATGAGAAGTCTGTGCACAGCAACGAAGAGTAGCCCCCACTCACCACAACTAGAGAAAGCCCACGAGCAGCAACGAAGACCCAATGCAGCCAAAAGTAAATTAAAATTAAAAAAAAAAAACCAAAAAACTAACAATACAGAAAAACGCCAGACATAGAATTTTACACTCAAAAGAGAATAAACCAATTTTACTCCAGTTATCTTTGGGATGGGGATAAAATGGGTGCTACGCCCCTGCCCTTTTACTTTCAATTTTGCTACTATTTTTTCAAATTTCCTGTAATGAACATATATTATTTTCGTAAAAGAAAAATTGTTTTAAAGTCTAGTCTGTGTATGTTTACCTATATTTTCAATTATGCTACATACAGCATTTTCTATTATTAACCATAAATAAGTATTTTCCCATCTTTCCAGTCTTCATGGTTATCAATTTAATGGTCCAAGCAGTTGCACGTCAATTTCTCAGACATAATTTTTAGCCTCCATACACAACATTGCAATGAATTTGTCAATTCTTGCATTTGAAAAATGGAGATAAAAGTACCTACCCTTATATGGTTTTTGTGAGGATAAAATGAGTTAAAGTGGGGAGTAAAAGTACCTAACACAGTACTTGACATGTAATTACTTAGTATACCAATAGTTGCTTTTGTTAATACCATAGTTATTTGCTTCCGCTGAATTATTTCCCTAGGATAAATCCTGGGGGTGAAATTACTAAATAAAATGAACTGAACTTTTCCCCTTTAATTTTTCAGATTGTTTGTCAAATATACTTTGTTTAAAACTTAGATCATGTCGGGACTTCCCTGGTGGCTCACAGGTTAAGACTCCACGCTTCCAATGCAGGGGGCCTGGGTTTGATCCCTGGTTGGGGAACTAGATCCCACATGGGTGCCACAACTAAGGAGCCCGCCTGCCGCAACTAAGACCCCACATAACCAAATAAGTAAATAGATAAATAAATAAAATAAAAAGTTAAAACAAACAAACAAACCCAAAACAGATCATTTCAATTTAAGAAGAAACCCACTGTAATGTGGCAGAGAAATGCTCTCACTAATTTTAAAATCTCTTTAGAGGCTTCCCTGGTGGTACAATGGTTAAGAATCTGCCTGCCAATGCAGGGGACATGGGTCCGAGTCCTGGTCTGGGAAGATGCCACATGCTGCGGAGCAACTAAGCCTGTGCGCCACAACTACTGAGCCTGCGCTCTAGAGCCTGCGAGCCACAACTACTGAAGCCTGCACGCCTAGAGCCCGTGCTCTGCAACAAGAGAAGCCACTGCAATGAGAAGCCGGTGCACCATAAGGAAGAGGAACCCCTGCTCGCCGCAACTAGAGAAAGCCCGCGTGTAGCAACAAAGACGCAACACAGCCAACAACAACAAAAATCTCTTTAGATTTCTGGACGGTTTTAGAATCCAAATAAAAATAGTTTTAAAATACTAGGCTCCAATCTATTTTTAGGATGCCTGATATTACTGTAAAGCCCTGCTGTTTTCCCAAAGGCTTGCATCAATTTTAGGTACAACAGTCGTACAATTTTAATCACAGCCTTGCCAGCAGAGCTATCGGCAACCCTTTTCCTGATAGTCTGGTAGGCATAAAACATCAAGTTTGCTTTCAGTTTAAATTTATGTTCTTTAATAATTATTGTGTGCAAACATTTCTGATGTGTTTACAGTTTGTATTGCATTTTTGGGAAAATCTGTGTTCATATCCTTCCTAACTTAGCTACTAGTTTTTCTTATATGATTTAATGAACTATTTAATTGACTTGATTCCACTGAACACTGGTTTACTTTTAAAAATGTGTAACTCATGATGCAGTGTGGCATTAGTTTTGGTAAAAGAGGTGGCTATGGACATCATGCCCACATTGTTATCCAGGTATACTAGGAATGTGATTAAATATCTTTTGCTTGATATATTTTGAATAAAAATTTCATTTTTAAAAAATAAATTTATTGGACTTCCCTGGTGGCGCAGTGGTTGAGAGTACACTTGCCAATGCAGGGGACACGGTTTGTGCCCCGGTCTGGGAAGATCCCACATGCCGTGAAGCAGCTAGGCCCGTGAGCCATGGCCGCTGGGCCTGCGCGTCCAGAGCCTGTGCTCCGCAACGGGAGAGGCCACAACAGTGAGAGGCTCACGTACCACAAAAAAAAAATAAAAATAAAAAGAAATAAATTTATTTTTTATTTTTGGCTGTGTTGGGTCTTCGTTGCTGCGTGTGGGCTTCCTCTAGTTGCAGCGAGTGGGGGCTACTCTTTGTTGCAGTGCGTGGGCTTCTCATTGCGGTGGCTTCTCTTGTTGCAGAGCACAGGCTCTAGGTGCGTGGGCTTCAGCAGTTGCAGCACATGGGCTCAGTAGTTGTGGTGCACAGGCATAGTTGCTCCGCGGCATTTGGGATCTTCCCAGACCAGGGTTTGAACTTGTGTCCCCAGCATTGAGCATTGGCAGGCAGATTTTTAACCACTGCGCGATCAGGGAAGCCCCAAATTTCATTTTTTAAACTTCAAAAACTTAAAATGAGATTTGAAAAATGTTTATTAAGAGTGGGCACACCTTAGATTGAGAATTTTCTATTTCTTTGGTCTTACTGCATGTAGTTGACTTTGCTTTTGGAAGTGAGGTACAAAACTAACTTAGAAAACGTAATTAGTAGAAGGTAACACTGGGGGCTTCCCTGGTGGCACAGTGGTTGAGAATCCGCCTGCCAATGCAGGGGAGAGGGGTTCAATCCCTGGTCCGGGAAGATCCCACATGCCACGGAACAACTAAGCCCATGCGCCACAACTACTGAGCCTGAGTTCTAGAGCTCGCGAGCCACAACTACTGAAGCCTGTGTGCCTACAGCCCGTGCTCTGCAACAAGGGAAGCCACCACAATGAGAAGCCCACGCACCGCAATGAAGAGTAGACCCCACTTGCCTCAATTAGAGAAAGCCCACGCACAGCAACGAAGACCCAACAGAAGCAAATATAAACTTAAAAAAAAAAAAAGAAAGTAACACTGAATTAAATGTGAGAAGACTTGCATTCTAATCCAAAATCTGCCTCAAACTTGGTATGCTACCCAGGCCTGGTCCTTTAACCTCCCTTTGATGAGTTTTCCCATCTGCTTTACCTTTACCTTGGTCCGAATCCTCCAGTGATTCCCCATCTCTGGGTGAAAGGCAATGTATCCTTGCAACTACCTAGTTGAAAGGGTTTAGCAGGTATACTCTCCCCAAATTCCTTACTATCTTCCCCCATCCCCCTGGGCTCCATGCACAATGACCTTGCAAACACCAGATAAATTCGGCTTCAGGGTCTTTGCACTCAGAGCTCCTCAGTGTGGAATTCCTCTGCCCAAGATATCCACAGTGCCTTGCCATTCAAGTCTTTACTCAAAAGTCCTTTTCTCAGTGAAAATGACATTGAGACGGGAGAACGCTTCCCCCGCCCCCAATAGCCCATTTCACCATCTGACATTGAATTTGTTTGATGTTTCTCTCCTCTACCTGAATGTTACGTCCTCACTGCTGTATCCACAGAACCTAAGAACCATGCCTGGCACATAGTGGGCGCTGAGTAAATACTTGTTGAATGGGTAATCTAACCTGTAAAACATGTCCATCAAGCTGCATGGATCATCATTCTCTAAAGTGAAGCCATGTGTACCCTCAACTGTGTGCTAACTTTGCGTACTCTGTCTCGAGAAGCCCAGAGCTCGACTCCCGGCGTGTACTCACTTTGCAGGAGATCGCGGTGGCCTCTGGGTCTCCTTCCTCGTGGACCAGGTCCAACAGCTGGAAGCCTGCGTCCTCGGCGGCTTCTGGGCTTCCCGGGGCGTCCTCGGACCCCAAGCCGTCCGAAGGAATTCCCGAGGATCGGCGGCTAGAGACTACCCTGTAGCGGCCGTTCTGCCGGATCTCCCGAGCCGACGCACGGAGATGACGGCGGATACGCTGTTGGCTGCCCTGGGACGGGCGCAGGGCGGCTCGCACGAGCGGCTGTACTGGCTCCTCCTGCGGGGAGGGGGAAAGAAGCGGGGGTGTGGGGCGGCATAAACAGGGGTTCGTGAAAGGGTTAGGGAAAATGATGCACCCCGGCTGCGCCCTAAGATCCCTTTCATACTGGCTCCCTCCCGGCCCTATACCTGGGAGCGCACGGTGGCCACCAACTGGAAGACATTATTTTCTGCTGCTCTCTCCAGATCCTCCGGAGGCGTCTTTTGGGCTCCCGACTCAACTGCGCTGGAGCAGAGGCGTTTACAAGCAAGGACAAGTGCCTCAGCGGGTTCCGCACTGCGTTTCCGCTTCACGCGGAGGACCGCCGTCATCCCGGCCTCCATAACAGCTGTCGTGGAGCACTATGGGAATGCGCGGGGTGCGACGGAAGAGCTTTCCAGTTCTGCTTCCGGGACCCTCCCCCGGCACGCTCAGCGGGCCCAGGGAAGTCCCGCCTTTGCACGCCTGTGGCGACAAGATGGCGGTGGCGGCGGAAGTGAATGGAGCGGTATTCCTGGCCGGTGAGGCGCTGGGCTGGTTGGGAAGGTGGGGTCGCGGTTGAAGGGTCGGGTGCAGCCAGCATCCTGTGCTCAGCCCAAGGCTTCGGCGGAGGAATGTGGCATGGTCGTACTCGGACATTGGGGTACGCATCTCTTCGGGACTCTGGAGGAACTTTCTAGAGTCCGTATGGGGCGGTTCAGAGCTACCGGGCCGGCGGTAGTGCGGGGTTCTAGGCGGTCCCTGGCTCTGCCATCCAGTCGGGTCATTGTTTCTAGCTGGGCTTGTGACTGAGCACCTCCGCCGGGACCTGGGTCATAGTACTTGTTGCCTCCCTTCAGCGATAGAAACCCGCGCCTCAATCTTAACGGAGCTCCAGCCATCGCTCCCCGACTGGGCCACGGTTCCCTGGCTCACTGGTCTTTCCCAGTCACAGTGTTCTCAGTAGTTGGAAATGTCAGTAGTTGGAAACCAGTGTGTCTACCACACACTGGCCAGAGCGGCCCTGTAAAAGCGTACATCCAAAGCATTCTTTTGCTTAAAACCCTTGAGTGGCTCCCAGTGCATTTAGAACAAAATCCAAACACCTTTCCGCAGCCGACATTGCAGAAGCCCACCCCTAGTCGCCCATCATTTCTTCTGCTCAAAGTGCTTCAGTCACTCAGGCTTTTGTCACTCTGCACCTAGTTCTTTACATCTTAGGACCTTTTCTTGGGAAAGTTGGGGTAAGGATTCCTGAAATATGAGTATTGCACTTTCACAGCTTTTAACCTGGGTTATTCTTTAGGCCTCAACTTAGATGCTCTTTTCCTCAGAGTCTTTCCGTAACTTTGTTATTCTCTTGCATAGCGCCCTGTATATTTCCTTTCTTGCCCGCTGGTAGTCTTTAATTGTATATTTATATTTACTGTCTTTCCCCCATTAGGGTCTGTAAATTCTTGGAAGACAAGGACCTCCTCTGTATTGTTTATGATAGTCCTCTAGTCCTAATACAGTGCCTGGCATACAGAAGGTGCCTAGTAAATTTTGAATAAATGAACCAGACGTCTGCTCTGAAATCTGACGAGTAAAGCAAAAAAAAAAAAAAAGGATACGTGTCTGGTGACATTTATTTGAAGACTTTGGTTTTTTTTCAGTGGTGTTTTTTCAGACGGAGAAAGGTCCCCCCCCACGGTACGTGGGTGGGCCTCTCACTGCTGTGGTCTCTCCCGTTGTGGAGCAAAGGCTCCAGACGCGCAGGCTCAGCGGCCATGGGTCACGGGGCCTGGCCGCTCCGCGGCATGTGGGATCTTCCTGGACCGGGGCACGAATCCGTGTCCCCTTCATCGGCAGGCGGACTCTCAACCACTGCACCACCAGGGAAGCCCCGGAGAAAGGTTTTTAAAAATTGTTTTTAAAATTGAATATAGAGTGGATAAGTAATCATAAAAAATAGTGAGGCATAAAGAATGACAATATCATGGACACCTGTATTCCCACCACCCGGTTTTTTAAATTTTATTGATTGATTGATTGATTGCTGCATTGGGTCTTCATTGCTGCAAGCAGGCTTTCTCTAGTTATGGGCAGCGGTGGCTACTCTTTGTTGCTGTGTGTGGGCTTCTCATCTTGGTGGCTTGTCTTGTGGAGCACTGGCTCTAGGTGCGTGTGCTTCAGTAGTTGTGGCTCGTGGGCTCTAGAGCACAGGCTCGGTAGTTGTGGAGCACGGGTTTTGTTGCTCCGCGGTTTGTGGAATCTTCCCAGACCAGGGCTCGAACCCGTGTCCCATGCCTTGGCAGGCAGATACGTAATCACTGCGCCACCAGGGAAGTCCTAATTTTTTTTTTAGTTTATTTACCTTGGCTGTGTTGGATCTTCGTTGCTGCGTGTGGGCTTTCTCTGGTTGCAGCAAGCGGGGGCTACTCTTCGTTGCGTTGCGGTGGCTTCTCTTGCTGCAGAGCAACGGCTCTAGGCACGCGGGTTTCAGTAGCAGCTCGCGGTCTCAGTAGTTGTAGCTTGCAGGCTTCAGTAGTTGTGGTGCACAGACTTAGTTGCTCTGCGGCATGTGGGATCTTGCCGGACCAGGGCTTGAACGCGTGTCCCCAGCATTGGCAGGCTGATTCTTAACCACTGCGTCACCCGGGAAGCCCCCACCACCCAGTTTTAGAAAAATAACAGTACTGTTACTTTTGAAGTCCCTTGTGTGGCCCTAGTTGATTCCATCCTTTTCCCTTCCCTCTTAGAGGTAACCACTATCCTCATTCCCTGCCATGCTTTTTAGTGTGATCCCTGAAGAATATATTGTTCTATGTTGAATAGTTATAAATTTCATATGAATGGAATCATTTGTATTCTGTGATTTGCTTCTTTTTTGGCTCAATGTTATATTCCTGGGATTAGCCATGTTTGCATATAGCTCTGATTTATTTGTTCAGGTGAGGTTTCTTTGTCGGTTTGAATTGCTTTTTCTTTGTATTTTTCCTTAAACTAAGTGTTTACCTTTCTGAGGCAGTATTGGTGACACTCCTTTACCACCGCCCCAATCTCTTTGTGTTCTCCTTTCCTTCTAGCCCTTTCCTTTGTTTTATTTCTCTTCTTACCTGCCTTCACCTGAGGCTGTACTCAGGTGCACCTGTAAGGCTCATTTGACCCTATTGGAATCATTGAGGACTGCTGAAGTTTCCAGATAGCTTTCTGAGTTTTTGTCTTAATAATATTTGATGTTATATGCTGAATATAAAACCAAGTAACTCTGCTGGAAAGATTAAAATGCTTAATAACAAATATTTTCAGTGGCTCTGACATTTTTGTCTATTTCTTGATTTCTTTTTTTTTTTTTTCGTCTACATTTTTGGGCATTACAATTTGAAGAGATTTCTGACGATCAGACCTGTCTACAAGCAGCTGGTAAGGCTGCTTTTCTACGCTAAAACTGAGGAGCTAATTGGCACCATGAAAGTCTTTTGTGGGCGGGCCAACCCAACCACGGGGTCTGTGGAGTGGCTGGAGGAGGATGAGCATTATGACTATCACCAGGAGATCGCAAGGTAACAAGGGTTTTTCCACAGTTGGCTGCAGCTGGGTGGGGCCCTTGATCTCAAAGCAGATGCCTTGGAATCCAGTCTGAGTGGGGAATAGGCTGTCACCCAGTGCTTCTTATCAGGGCAGGTGTTGGTCACCAGCAGGTCTGTTCAGCCAGGTAGGTTTGTGTGGGAGTTAGGCAAAGTTATGCCTGTGTGGAGAGTCAGACATTTTGTGGCAGCTATACCAGAGTCCCCGAGGATCTGTCTTGTGGAACCAAGGTTCAGTAGTAGTAGTAGTAGTAGTAGATGAGTTTATGAAATTTAATTATTTACTTGCATCACTGAAATGGTGGCACGTTTATCATATAGTTAAATTCTCTTTAATGGAAAAAGTGGGAAAAAATTAGGTTTTTTTTTTTTCCTTTGGAGGGATGTTTAAAAGTATGTAAGTGAGTTACTGTTGTTTAGCAATCATTAAGTGCATATGACACTGTGCTAAGGCTGTGAATACCAAAATGACAAAGATAAGGTTCTCATCCTCAAAGAACGTGCACTTTTGTGGAATAGACAGACATATAAAAAATTATGACACCATGAGATAAAAGTCAGAGGAAATGGGCACAAAAGTACATGGAAGCAGCAAGAACCAACTGGGCTGGGAGGGCGATATTTGAATGATTTCCCGAAACTAAAGGGAGGGAGATTGCTTTCTGAGCAGCAGGGATTATGTGCAGACTTCCAGATGAGCTCTTTTGAGGAGTGGCTAGCAGGTCAGTGTGGCTGGAGTGCGCTGCAAAATTAGGGCTATGGTGAGAGAGGATGCTGAAAAGGTAGGCAGGGGTCATGTTGTACTTGGTGGTAGCAAAATGCAGGAAGAGGAACCTGACTGTATAAGTTCTAGTGTAGCCACTTCTTAAGCTACTTGACTTCTTAACGTCAAGTAGCTTGACGTTGGCCAAGCTACTAAACTTCTCTGAGGATCAGTGTAGTAATATATGCCTCATATACAGTATAACAGTATATACCTCAGTATAACAATATGTATATCTCATCATATAATACCCTTTTCTTAGCGTTATTTGATGAGTGAATGAAGTACAATGTCTGGTACAGAGTAAGGGCTCAAACACATTACTTTCTTTTTAAATATTTTGGACATTATTTTCTGAGTGATTGAGGTGTTAAATGGGGAAGAAAAAAGATTAGGTTGCATTTTGGAACATTAACCTGAGAGCAGTGTGGAAAGTGGGTTGGAGGGTGTGAAAACCATATGGGCATTTGGGTGGGTATTGCAACCCCAAGGCTGAGATGGTGGAGAGAGGAGGAAAAAGCTTTGAGAGACCTTGAGTTTAGTAACTCATTGGAGAGAGAGAAAATTCAGTAAGCACCAAGATTTCTGGTTAGAGTGACTAGGTGGATGGAACTGTTGTTCCTTGAGAAGAACACAGGAGGAATGGGTGTTGTTGGGGTGATGAAGATTAGGTATCTGGCTTTGGACATCCAGATGGAAATGCCACTGGGCAGATAAATATGGTCCTGGAGACAGTTTGCAGTTGTTAGAGTTGAAACTGGAAGAGATTGCAGGCTTTCAGACATTGTGTAGAATGTGAAAGGTAGAGGGCTGGAGAAGGGATCCTAGAATAGCTGATGAGGCAAGACAACCAGGAGGGCATGGCCAGAGAGTAGAAAGGAAGAGAATGTCAGGAGGAGGGAGTGTCCAGCAGGGTTAGAGAAATCCTGGATGTTAGTGATGTGAGTGAATTGGTGGTGCTTAGGGAGAGTGATGTCAGGGGAGTCAGGGGAGTGAGTGGGTGGTGAGGCAGGGAAGGTGGGGGAGTGAAAATGCCCCTTAAAAGGTGGAGAAAAGTAGAAAGGACCAAATTTCAACTAAACACTCGCAGGTGGGTTCAAATGTTAAAAACCTTGGTATGCCATTAAAAAAAAAAAGAAGCCTTTGCTTTTGGTGCAGTGTTCCTCAAAATGTAGAGTATGAAATACCTGTGTCACAGTTCCCTGGAGTACCAGTTCTAGTGCAGATTTCCAGACTCCAGCTCCATCTTCTAGATCAGAAGCTCTTTGTGTGTATTGTGGGAATCTGCATGTAAAATAAGCTCTTCATTAATTCTGATGTTGACCCGAAGCTGGAGGTCTTCTGTTTATTGAGAGTGCCTTAACTCTCACCTGGAATTCTCAGAAAGCATCTTTGGGCCGAGCCTCTTGAGTTCTGGGGGCTTATCCTGACCATGCCAGAGATTTTTCAAGTTTGTGAATTACTATGATAGAAAATATGGATAAGCAGCTCTCCTCCCTGTAGTTTGGTGAACGCTTCTTAGTTGTCCCTGATGACAACTAAGGGAAAGTGCCAGGCATGATACCCTTCACATATACAGCAGGCATATACTTTCCCTTTCCCCGATTCCTCTCCCCAGTGTTACATCTGTGATCATTCCAATGTACAAATGTACGCAAGGTTATGTGAAGTATTGGACACATCTGAGTTGTTCTTGAGGAAAAAATCGTATGATGTACAACATGGTCAGTATGCTAGGACTATGGAATTACTGTGACAGGGCTAACTTTCGGCATTTTTAGTCCGAGATTCTTTACTGAAAATAAACATCTTTGAGATTTTTTCTGCCGTACAGGAGAATGACAGCTCATAGCTCTATTAAAATAGTTTAAAATGGGCCTGGATATTTGTTCCATCTGATAAAAGAATATATTTATGTATGTGAATATTCTCATATGTTGATGTTTATCATTATTAGCAGAAGTTTCTGACCGTCTTTTTATTTTTTTAGGTCATCCTATGCTGATATGCTGCATGACAAAGACAGGGTAAGTGTAGAAGGAAACTGTTAACTTGATGTGGTGTTTGAAACCTTCCATTACAAGAAGGTTAAAAACTTCCCCCAGGGGCATGATGTTAGAATGACACAGAGAGGCAGTACTGTGTAGTGATTGGGAAATCAGGAAGCTGGGTCCTACTTCCTGCTCTGTTATTGGCTTGAGCGTGACCTTGGAGAAAACATGGGACCTCTGCAGACCTCATTTATTAGAATTTACAATGAGTGGGCCATACTGTCTGATTTCCATGATTTCTAGATAAAAATACTTTAATTACACAGTTTCACCTTGTATAGTCAGTTTGTAATTTTAAAATAAAATCTCTAGAGGTCACTGCAGACTGTATTTTTAAAGCATATATGGCTTTCACTGCAGAATTACATTTCAGCTTTTGTCCTTTGTTTCATCTGAGTTTTCTTTGTCTGTGTGTAAATGTTACAGTTCTGGTCTTATGATGGCTAGCAACCCAGGATTTCCTGGCCTACCAGTGTGCTTGACTAGTCGGCTTCATGCAGATGGTTGAGAAGTTGGGAGGCTTGAAGGAGAAGGATGCAGGGCCACACTTTAAAACTGAGCAGTGTGGTAGGATGGGAATAAAACACAGACCTACTAGAGCATGGACTTGAGGATATGGGGAAGGGAAGGGTAAGCTGTGACGAAGTGAGAGAGTGTCAGGGACATATACACACTACTAAATGTAAATTAGATAGCTAGTGGGAAGCTGCAGCATAGCACAGGGAGTTCACCTCTGTGCTTTGTGACCACCTAGAGGGGTGGGATAGGGAGGGTGGGAGGGAGGGTGACACAAGAGGGAAGAGTTATGGGAACATATGTATATGTATAACTGATTCACTTTGTTGTAAAGGAGAAACTAACACACTATTGTAAAACAGTTATACTCAAATAAAGATGTTAAAAAAAAAAAACAACTGAGCAGTGCACTGCAGAAAGATCAGGGAACATGGCAGAACTGGTCATGAGGCTGTGTTGGTGGTGGTGTCTCCTTCACCCAGCCCTGGTTAACTGCTCAGCTTGCCTACTTCTTGGCAACACTATGACAGAAGGACCTCCTTCAGCACCATTAGTGTGTAGTGTGTAGGCTCCACGGGAGGGGCTAGGTGCCTCACTAATTTTCGTCAAATATCTGAGTGCCTTTGCTGAGCTGTTGGGGAATTACAGAACGTGGAACAAATATTGTTTCTGGCTTTTGACTAATGCTTTCTAGTTTAATGGTCTTCCTCTTGGACTCATGGGCCTGTGAGCCTCTCTGATTTTAGTGTCATCTCCAGTAAGGGTGCTTTTTGACCCAGCTTCCAGGGGATTTGGACAAATGGCATTGTCATCCATCTGGTCAGCCAAGCCAGATGGCGCCCTTTTCCTTATCTGAGCCTGTAGTTAGTTGGTCATCAAATTCTATGGTTCTTTCAACCCCATTGCCTGCTCAGCCATCATTTACTGGCGTTGGTCCCTCTTCTCCTTCCTCTATACAGCAGCCCAAGGGGTCTTTCTGAAATGCCCATCTGACCATGTTACTCCTCTGGTTAAAACCCTTCAGTGGCCTCTCCCTGCTTTTGAGGTAAAATTCAACTTCCTTGGTGGAACAATCCTGACTCTTCATTATTTACCTCTAACTTCTGTTCTCCCCTCCCCAGTTCTGCACATGAGGAAATGGAGTCAGAAGTTTCTGGTTAGTGACAGAGTCAAGAAAAACATATTTCTTTATGCTTTTGCCTGGTGCCTCGCATTTTGTTGTTTTATTTTATTTTATTAGTAAGGTTTTATTTATTATTTATTTATTTTTTTGGTTGCGTTGGGTCTTCGTTACTGCACGTGAGCTTTCTTTATAGTTGCAGTGAGTGGGAGCTACTCTTTGTTGTGGTGCACGGGCTTCTCCTTGCGGTGGCCTCTCTTGTTGTGGAGCACGGGCTCTAGGCGTGCGGGTTCAGTAGTTGTGACATGCAGGCTCGGTAGTTGAGGCTCACAGGCTCTATAGCACAGGCTCAGTAGTTGTGGTGCGCGCATTAGTTGCTCCATGGCATGTGGGATCTTCCTGGACCAGGGCTAGAACCCATGTCCCCTGCATTAACAGGCAGATTCCTAACCACTGTGCTACCAGGGAAGTCCTGTTTTAAAACACTTCCGTTATCCCATAAAATTATTTCCTGTTTGTTTGTAATCAATCCTGGTACCCAAATCCCTGGTTGCCCCCGCCCGCCAGGCAACCACTGATAGGTTTTCTGTCTCTATAGTTTTGCCTTTTCTAGAAATTTCATCTAAATGAACTCATACGATATATAGTCTTATGTGTCTTTCTCCCTTCATTCATCATTTGAGGGTCATTCATGTTGAATGTGTCAATATCCATTCCTTTTTGTTTTTTATTTTTCCGCCATGCTATGTAGCATGTGGGATCTTAGTTCCCCGAGCAAGGATTGTACCCACGCCCCATGCATTGGGAGCATGGAGTATTAACCACTGGACCTCCAGGGAAGTCCCAATATCCATTCCTTTTTATTGCTGAGTAATACTCCATTATGTGGATATACCATGTTTTATCCATTTACCAATTAACAGACATTTGGATTGTTTGCAGTTTTTGTCTATTTTGAATAGTTTTGTTGTGAACGTTCACATATAAGTCTTTGTGTGGACATGTTTTCATTTCTTTCAGAAAATGTATAAGAGGGACTTCACTGGTGGTGCAGTGGTTTAGAGTCTGCCTGCCAATGCAGGGGACACGGGTTCGAGCCCTGGTCTGGGAAGATCCCACATGCCGCAGAGCAGCTAAGCCTGTGCTCCACAACTACTGAGCCTGCGCTCTAGAGCCCACGTGCCACAACTACTGAGCCCAAGTGCTGCAACTACTGAAGCCTGCACGCCTAGAGCCCACGTTCCGTGACATGAGAAGCCACCACAGTGAGAAGCCCATGCACCACAACGAAGAGTAGCCCCTGCTCGCCGCAACTAGAGAAAGCCCGCGTGCAGCGACGAAGACCCAAGGCAGCCAAATATAAATAAATAAATAAATAAATTAATTAATTTTAAAAAACAAAACTACAAAGTTAAATAATGTACACTTAACATATAGACCCAGCAATTCTACTCTTAGACACTTTTTAAAAAAATTAATTTATTTATTTTTGGCTGCCTTGGGTCTTTGTCGCTGCGCGTGGGCTTTCTCTAGTTGTGGCGAGCAGGGGCTACTCTTCGTTGTGGTGCACGGGCTCCAGGCGCACGGACTTCAGTAGTTGCGGCACTCGGGCTCAGTGGTTGTAGCACATGGGCTCTAGAGCACAGGCTCAGTAGTTGTGGCGCATGGGCTTAGCTGCTCCACAACACGTGGAATCTTCCCGGACCAGGGCTTGAACCCGTGTCCCCTGCATTGGCAGGCAGACTCTTTTTTTATATATATAAATTTATTTATTATTATTTTTTTATTTATTTTTGGCTGTGTTGGGTCTTCGTTGCTGTGTGTGGGCTTTCTCTAGTTGTGGCGAGCAGGGGCTACTCTTCGTTGCAATGCGCGGGCTTCTCATTGCAGTGGCTTCTCTCGTTGTGGAGCACAGGCTCTAGGCACGTGGGCTTCAGTAGTTGCAGCACGTGGGCTCAGTAGTTGTGGCTCACAGGCTCTAGAGCACAGGCTCAGTAGTTGTGGCGCATGGGCTTAGTTGCTCCGTGGCATGTGGGATCTTCCCGGACTAGGTATCAAACCCTTGTCCACTGCATCGGCAGGCGGATTCTCAACCACTGCGCCACCAGGGAAGTCCGGCAGGCAGACTGTTAACCACTGTGCCACCAGGGAAGTCCCTAACTTTGTAGTTTTAATTTCCATTTTTTCTAATGGTTAATGATGTCAAACATCGTTTCATGTACTTATTTGCTATCCAAATATCTTTTTAGGTGTAGTCTAGGGTTTTAAACAGTAGGTAGGACTCTTGATAGATACTACCAATTGCCTTTTAAGAGGGCTCCAATAGTAGCTTTAAAGTTGGAAAATTAATTTTATTTATTTATTTTGTATACAGCAGGTTCTTATTAGTTATCTATGTTATACATATTAGTGTATATATGTCAATCCCAGTCTCCCAATTCATCCCCACCCACCCCCCACCCCCTGCCACTTGCCCCTCTTGGTGTCCATATGTTTGTTCTCTACATCTGTGTCTGTTTCTGCCCTGCAAACCGGTTCATCTGCACCATTTTTCTAGATTCAAAGTTGGATAATTAAAAAATGACAGCTAATTTAATGGGTGTTATTAATTTGGAACGTATGTGGGCCCTGGTTTACTGTTGAGGTTGCTGCTAATTAGGGTTCTCAGGTGATCAGCTCACTGAAACTCCCAGGCCAGGTCCCAGTCCCACTCTCTTTCTTGTTACCCCACAGGCACAGCTACACAAAGAAAACTGTGCCCTCCTGCTTTTTGGGAATATAGCGTATTTGATGTTCATTTTCCTAGTTCAACAGTTCTAACAATTGCCATCCTGTTTTTTTTTTTTGTGGTACGCGTGCCTCTCACTGTTGTGGGCTCTCCCGTTGCGGAGCACAGGCTCCGGACGCGCAGGCTCAGTGGCCATGGCTCACAGGCCCAGCCGCTCCGCGGCATGTGGGATCTTCCCGGACCAGGGCACGAACCCTTGTCCCTCGCATCGGCAAGCGGACTCTCAACCACTGCGCCACCAGGGAAGCCCCCATCCTGTTTTTTTTAACTTTTTTTTTCTTTCATCGTGGTAAAAAGCACATAACGTAAAATGACATACTGATTTTATCCAAAGCATAAATGCAGTTACTTTAGGAGTCAAATATTTCTGTGAGGCTTATTGTGAAAAATAGCAGTCCCAGGGCTTCCCTGGTGGTGCAGTGGTTAAGAATCCGCCTGCCAATGCAGGGGACACAGGTTTGTGCCCTGGTCTGGGGAAGATCCCACATGCTGCGGAACACCTAAGCCTGTGCGCCACAACTACTGAGCCCATGAGCAACAACTACTGGAGCTTGTGTGCCTAGAGCCTGTGCTCCGCAGCAAGAGAAGCCGCCTCAAGGAGAAGCCCCCGCTCTGCAACGAAGAGTAGCCCCCGCTTGCTGCAATTAGAGAAAGCCTGCATGCAGCAACAAAGACCCAACACAGCCAAAAAATAAATAAATAAAAAATAATTTCTAATAAGTAAATAAAATAAAGTTGGGTAAACAAAATACACACGCACACTCACAAAAACACACCGTTTTTTTTTTTAAAAAAAGGGACTTCCCTGGTGGCGCAGTGGTTAAGAACCCACCTGCCAGTGCAGGGGCCACAGTTTCGAGCCCTGGTCCGGGAAGATCTCACATACTGTGGAGCAGCTAAGCCCATGAGCTACAGCTACTGAGCCTGCACTCTAGAGCCCACGAGCCACAACTACTGAAGGCCGGGTGTCTAGAGCCCGTGCTCCACAACAAGCGAAGCCACCACAATGATAAACCCAGGCACTGCAACGAAGAGTAGCCCCCACTCACTGCAACTAGAGAAAGCCCGCACTCAGCAACAAAGACCCAACACAGCCAAAGATAAATAAATAAATAAATTTATTCTTTTAAAAAAAGCAGTCCCCTGGTGTATCATCCCCCAGACAGTACCTTTTAATGGTTACCCTCAGAGGCAACCTCATTTCTTTTCTTTGAGCTGTTTTATGTTTACTTCCAGATCTAAATAACTATTACCTATTGACTTCCCACTGTGAGAGCTGAGTGTCTGGTATTCTTTCAGCTCCTTCTTCCCACTCGTTTTCTGTTTGTCCCAATGTAGTTATAATTTTTGCTAAATTAATATTCAGTGTTTTAGTAGGCAAGTCACTTAAATTCTTTGTGCCTCTGTTTTCTCATCTGTAAAATAGGCATAACGATAATACCTCCTTTTGAAGGGTTGTGATGAGGTAAACGTAAATGTGCGCGTTAGTTAAAATCGTATGTTGACTTTATTAGGCATGTGTAAACACTGTTCACAGTTGAGCTATGTGATATACTTTGATTGCTTTTTCTTTCTTGAATAACTCTTTATTAATAATTATCTTATTTTTGCTTTGTTTTCTTTCTTTTTTGGCCACGCCTTGCTGCTTGCAGGATCTTAAGATCCCCAACTAGGGATCGAACCTGCATCCTCTGCAGTAAAAGTGTGGAGTCTTAACTACTGGACTGCCAGGGAATTCCCTTGCTTTGTTTTCTATGTACTCATCCTTTTATGCCCAAACTTTCTACCAGTAGTATAAATTTCCTTTCTGAAGGAAAGGTCAAAACAATCAGCTATTCTGTCAGTTTCATCTTCTTGGAGATTGTCTCTGGAATCATTTTGCCCTGCTCGAGTCTGGACTGGGTGCCTTCTAGACCTGCTGTGTATCTGTCATCCTGGGATTCTTGTTTATTGTCTGTAGACTTCCTTCATTCCTCTTTTTTTATTGGGTCCTCCATTTCCTGGATCCCATGTATTCCTCTTTGGTTCCCTCCCTCTTTGGTGAAGCTCATCCTTCCTCACTTTCCTGTGAGAGGGTTTGTGGGAAGTAAGGTTTTTGAGACTTGGCTTATCCAAAAACTTCTGTATTCTATCCTCACACTTAAGGCTGGATTCTAGTTTGGAAATCACTTCAGAATTTTGACATTATCACTCCATTTTCTTTTTAAGTCTAGTACTATTTTAAAGGCTTTGATATTTTTAAAGTCTAGTACTGTTCGAATTCTTTAAAAGAAACTTCTTGTTGTAACATAGACACACAAAACAGTATAAAATGTATATGTATAGTTTAAAGAAGAAGAATAAAACAAATGCTTATAGACTCACTACTCAGCTTAGGAAATGGAACATTACCATTACTCAGAATTCCTTATGTGTTCCTTGATTGCATTTGTTTTCCTCCTTCCAGAAGTTTCCACTGTCTTTAATTTTGTATCCGTTACTCTCATGCTTTTCTTTATAGTTTTACCACCTACTACATGTCCTTAAAACATAAATTCTTAGTTTTGCTGGTTTTTGAACTTTACACAATGGAGTCATAATGTGTTTATTCTTTGTGACTTGTCTTTTTGCTCAGCATTGTTTTTGAGATTCATCCATTTTGCATGTAGCTGTAAGTTCATTCATTTTCACTGCTGTACAAATTCCATTGTGTAAATACATCACTACTTACCCATTCTTCTGCTGATAGGCTTTGGGGTTGTTTCCAGCTTCTTTCTATTGTAAGTAGTGCTGCCTGGAACATTCCAGTAACTGTACCCTGGTGCATATGCATACTTTTCTCTAGGGTGTGTATACCTGGGAATGGAATTGCTGGCCATCAGCCATCAGGTGTGTTTAGCTCTACTGGGTAATGTCAGATTCTTTTCCAAACTAATCGTGCCAGTTTACATTCTCACGTCCTGTGTATTAACCAGTTTTTACATCTTTGACAATCTGGTAGAATTGAACTAGTCTCTCACTATAGTTTTAATTTGCATTCCCCTGATCACTACTGAATGTGAGCTTTTTTCATTTTTTGTTGGCTATTCATGTTTCCTCTTTTATGACCTAGTAATTTGTAGGAATTCTTTATATATTCTGGGTACTAACCATTTGTCAGTTATATGTATTGCTGGTCTCTTATTTTATGGGTTTTTTTTTCACAATACAAGTTCTTAAATTTAATGTCAAATTTATTTTATATTTTCTTTATTAACTGGTCTTTTTGTCTCATATTTAAGAAATCCTTTTGCCAAGTGTTTAAAAGCTATTGCTGATAATACTGAATTTCAGTGGTTTTTTATTTACTGATTTGGAATCCTGTAATCTCAGTTCTCTTAATTCTAATAATTATTTGTAGGTGTTTTGGGTTTTCTTCACACTCATATGTGATTAATAATTTTCTTTCTATCTAGATCTTATTTCATTTTTTCTTGTTCTAATGTGTTGGATAGAATCTCCAATATAATGTTCACTTCATCTGATTTTGGGGGAATTTATTTGCTAAAGATTGTTTTTAATATCCTTTAATCTCTTTTGTTTATTTATTTATTTATTCGGCTGTGTTGGGTCTTTGTTGCTACATGTGGGCTTTCTCCAGTTGCGGCGAGTCCGGGCTACTCTTCATTGCGGTGCGCAGGCTTCTCATTGCGGTGGCTTCTCTTGTTGCAGAGCATGGGCTCTAGGCGCACGGGCTTCAGTAGTTGTGGCACTCAGGCTCTAGGGCACTAGGGCTTCAGTAGTTGTGGCATATGGGCTTAGTTGCTCCACGGCATGTGGGATCTTCCCGAACCAGGGATCAAACCCGTGTCCCTGCATTGGCAGGCAGATTCTTAACCACTGCACCACCAGGGAAGTACCCCCCTGGTGGACTCTTTAATCTCTGCAGCATATATACTGATATCACCACCTCATCATTTGCCCTTCATTCCCAGATTTTGGTTACTTGTACTTCTTTTTCTTCCTTTACCATTTTTTTCCTTTTCTTTTTTGTACTGGTGTTACCAGAGGTTCATCAAGTTTTTAGTCTTTTGAAATAACTAAATTTTATATTTTTATATTTGTTCCCTAATTCATTGATTATTGTTCTTTATTATTATAGAAATAATAGAAAGTTCATCTACTCATTTGGAGTCATTCATCTACTCATTTGGAGTTTATTTTGCAGCCCTCTTTCTAATTTTTTAGGTGGATGCCAGTCTCATCTTTTGTCTTTTTTTAATGCATTTCTCTCCAAATATTGCTCTAGCCATCCCATGAGTTTTGATATATAGTTTAAAAAAAATTACTCAATTCTAGATTTTTTTTTTAATGCAGACCAAGCCCAGACATCAGGCCCAGCAGAGATCTGCATTTTTTTGTTTGTTTGTTTTTGTTTTTAGGCCTTGCCATGCAATTTGTGGAATCTCAGTTCCCTGACTAGGGATTGAACCTGGGCCACGGCATTGAAAGCCCAGAATCTTTACCACTAGGACACCAGGGAACTCCCTAGATATTTTCTAATTCCCTTTTGCTTTAGTCTTTTACCTGTAAGTTTAAAATTTCTTAATGTTCAAAACTCTTTTTTACTTTAGTTACATTTTTGTTATTGAAATTTCTAACTTGATTGTACTGTGGTCAGAGAATATTGCCCTTTTGATACCAGTCCTGTATCAAAATGTAGTCCTGTATTAGTTATTTTCTACTGTATAACAAATTATCCCCAAATTTAATGGCTTAAAGAGTTATCTCACTTTTAAAAAAAATTAATTTATTGTATTTTTGGCTGCTTTGGGTCTTTGTTGCTGTGTGTGGGCTTTCTCTAGTTGTGGTGAGAGGGGGCTACTCTTCACTGCAGTGCACAGGCTTCTTATTGTGGTGCCTTGTCTTGTTGAGCACGGGCTCTAGGCGTGCAAACTTCATTAGTTGTGGCATGCGGGCTCAGTCATTGTGGCTCTTGGGCTCTAGAGTACAGGCTCAGTAGTTGTGGCACGCAGGCTTAGTTGTTCCATGGCATGTGGTATCTTCCCGGACCAGGGCTCGAACCTGTGTCCCCTGCATTGGCAGGCAGATTCTTAACCACTGTGCCACCAGGGAAATCCATATCTCACGGTTTTTGTGGGTCAGAAATCTGGACTCAGCTTAGCTTGAGTTCCCTGCCTCTGGGTCTTTTATAGGCTGTGATCAAGGTGTCAGCTGGTAGGGGAGTCATCTTAAGGCTCAACTTAGGTGAATCCACTTCTGGGCATTTGACCTCTTTTTAAAAATATTTATTTATGTATGTATGTATGTTTGGCTGTGTCAGGTCTTAGTTGCAGCACGCGGGATCTTTGTTGTGGCATGTGGGCTTCTCTCTAGTTGTGGCCCGTGTGCTCAGTAGTTGCAGCGCATGGGCTTAGTTGCCCCTCAGCATGTGGGATCTTAGTTCCCTGACCAGGGATTGAACCCGTGTCCCCTGCATTGGAAGGTGGATTCTTAACCACTGGACCACCAGGGAAGTCCGTGTTTGGCCTCTTAATATTGCTTACTGACCTGGCAAGGTCATCAGTGCATTTAAACAGATTTACATATATTTAACCCATCATTTTTAGTTATTTTCAACAGAAGGGTCAGGGTACTTAATCAGCCAAACTGTTATAGAGAAAAAAAATGTGTCTGCTTAAGCTACTAAGGACGTGAACTAAAATGAAGAAATGATTTTGCGAGAGGAAAATATTTTTTAGCCCAGGAAGCTGTATGAATTAGAGTCCAGTGAGGAGACCAAAAGCAACGTTACATATTTCAACAGAGGGAATTTAATAGAGGGAATTGGTTACACAGGTGTGTGAGGGCTGGGAGACACCAGGGTAGCCTAGTGATAGTAATTGCAGGAAGCAGTCCCCTTTCCTAGGGCGGGGGACACAAAGGGAGAAGACTGGGGTTTCCAGAACCTAGATGTGTGGAGCAGAGGTCCTGTGAGGCTAGTGCTCAGATCTCTGAGAGGAATCTGCTTGAGTGCTGCTGCTTGCTCTGAAGGGCCCCAGGAGAGCCCTTATGTGGGAAGGAACAAGCTTTCTCCTTTCTCCTACCTTCCAGTCACCCCTCTAGTTCCCCTGTTGTCCAGTCCTAACAGCTGGAAAGAGGAGAATGTAGTTTGCAGAGCCCTAGCCCCAGCATGTCTAAGCAGAGTATAGAAGAGTGGATGTGAAGGGGATAGACAGTCGTGTAATTTAAGAGGTTGACCCAGTGCCCCTGGAGCCTCAGGAGGCCTGCCCAGCTCAGCCAGTGTAAGTCACAGAGGTTACAGGGTCATGACTTAAACTGCCGCTGCCAACCATGACTTCAGAACTTCACAAAGCACTTATTTATAATAACTGGTATGAAATAACAGCAGTTTCTCCCTTTTTCTTAGAATATGAAATATTACCAAGGTATCCGGGCTGCTGTGAGCAGGGTGAAGGACAAAGGACAGAAGGCCTTGGTTCTTGACATTGGCACTGGCACAGGACTCTTGTCAATGATGGCTGTCACGGCTGGTGCTGACTTCTGCTATGCCATTGAGGTGAGGCACACTCGTCACATGTGTGTCCTGTGTCCTATGTGGGAAGTCCTTTGTGTCCCTTGCACTCTGCCCATCTGTTTGTTCACAGTCAGACATTCATGGAGTGTTCACTCCATGCCAAGCACAGGGCCAGGTTCGGACAACACAGAGATGAATCAGACACAGTTCCTTCCTCCAGGAGCTCATTTTCTTCCCTGAAACAGCGGTTCTCAGCCTTGGCTGCATGTCAGAATCACTGAGGAGCTTTAAAAAAGCTAATGTCTAGTCAGTCGTTGTCATGTCCTCCCCCCACCTACCCATTTTGATTATTATTCTGAGATGTGGCTTGGGCATTGGGATTTTTGAATGTGCACCAAAGTTGAGATTACGACCTTAAAGGTCCCCACAGAGCCAGCCATCTTACTACATTTACCAGTAGTTCTGCAGTCTGCCATTTCTTTCCTTTAATAAAACATTAAACATATATTATTTTTCTGATAATGTAAATAATACACATCCTTATATGAGATTTGGTAAATATAAAATAAAAAGTGTGTTAACTCAAAGTTAACCATTGTTAAAATTTTGGTGTATTTTCTTCCAAGATTTTGGGAAAGGGGCATGTATTTAAGCACTTTGCCCTACAAAATTTGGTTCATATGGTGATTAAGTTGCAGATAACAAAGTCCCAAAATAACAGTGGCTTAAACAGATAGAAGTTTTTTGCTTTCTTACATGAAGTGTAGAGGTCAGTATTCTGGGTGTTCTACCCAGACTCCTTCCAGCTCCCCTGCCACCCCTTGCTTACAGGGTGGCCCTCATGCTTATGGTCTAAAAAGGTAGTCATTTTAGGCTGAGGGAATACCATGGTGTGTTTGGGGAAGTGTCATCCAGAGTTGTGGCAGCGGGTTGTCATGGTAGAAAAACCCAGAAAGGTGGATTATAGCTAGACTCTGGAAGACCTGAGTGTCTCAGTAAAGACTTTTAACTCTAATATCTTGAGTTAGGTGTTCTTAACCTGAGGTAAGAATAATGGGCTTCAGGTCTCCATAAAAGTCCTGAGAGGGGTGCGTGCACAGGTGCGTGCAATTCTGTACACTTGCCTCAGGATTTCATTAAATTGATTAAGAGCTATTTCTTTGCCTTTGTGGGAGTCTTTGAGCTGATAAAAAGAAATCAGTGTAGGCTCAACTAGATTTTTCTCTTTTTAAAATTTTCTTCCAGAAACATTTTAATAAAAATTGACCATTTCCAAGAAACACCCAGTGCATGCCCACCAATAAAAGGGAACCATAACAAAATAGAAAGTTTACCATATAGCTATGATTTAAAGAAAAAAAAAACTAGTGCACACTCAACCACACCAGCAAAGTCAAATATTAAAGTTACATTCTTTCCTATGGGCTATGATTAGGACTCTGAAGGGACTGAAATAAAACTTAATACAAATGCTGAACTATTCGGGTCAAAGAACCTCTACAGAAGCATCTGACCTCAAAGGCATTCCAGTTTGAGACTCAATTTCAGAGTAAGGCATAACAAATGAACACAAGACATACAGCATGAAAGGAGGGGTTCTGTAATTCCCAACATACTCTGAACCTGATAGAACAAACCTAAGTGGGTTTTTTGTTGTTGTTGTTGTTGTTGTTGTTGTTTTTGCGGTACGTGGGCCTCTCACTGTTGTGGCCTCTCCTGTTGTGGAGCACAGGCTCCGGACGCACAGGCCCAGCAGCCATGGCTCATGGGCCCAGCCACTCTGCGGCATGTGGGATCTTCCCGGACTGGGGCACGAACCCATGTCCCCTGCATCGGCAGGTGGACTCCCAACCACTGCGCCACCAGGGAAGCCCTAGGTTTTTTTTTTTTTAATTATTATTTTTCTTTAAACAATTGCCAAGACTGGAATCAAAGATAAATAGAAAGCACAACAGTTTTGCTCTGGTTTTTTGTTATTCAGATTTTTAAAAAATATATATATATATTTTTACAAATACAAATTAAACATGAAAAAACTACTTCAAAAAAAACCTAACAGTTCAAGAAAAGCTTATCAGTTGCATTCTAGACATTTAAAACCTATTTCACAATTTAAATTTCAGTGGTAAAAGCAGTAGGTTTTGGAACTGTTTTGTGACCACGTATCCAAAGAAAAACTCCACTAGCACCTTTTATTCAGTTTTTAACCATACCAGAGAGAATCTGAGTTGTCAATTTTTCCAACAGCAATTTTTCCACACCAGAAGGTAGTCATGACTCTCAAAGAAGAGGCAGTTTGTGTTCTTACTGCCTTAAAAGTGTTTATCAAGTCCTGTAATTCTCACAGGCTTTTGAAACATGTAGAAAATAAGTTAGAAATATTCCAGTGAATGAAACATACCAAATGTCAGTAATAAGCAAGACACATTCGTTTGGGGAAACTGTTAAAAAGAAAACCAGTCTGTATATGCAAATAAAACAAGGAAATGCAGTCTTTTTTTTTTCTTCTTTAAAAATCTGTTTTTCCTAAAATATCATTCCACAAAATTGGAAGTGAAGGACTAAAAGGTGGCGGGGTTGGGGAGAGAGGGGGAAGGAGCACACACCGTTAATACAAAAAGTAAAATTGTACAAGCATAAGCAGTGTATCATAGACTAGAATCAGATTCCAAGATACCAAAAGTTGGCTGAAGAAATTCACCATTCTGTGGGAGCTAGGGTTTGTACTGCTGCCTGAAGATCGGTGAAGAGCAATTCACTGCCTTGGAGCAGTGCCCGTTCCCACTCTAAATCCTAAATTCACATTTAAATAGCTATATATGGCTACTGTATTAGCGCAGGTGTAGAAATTGAGCAGGATGAGGACTGAGAAAGCTGTGGGTTGGCAGCTAGGAGGTTATTGGTGACCCCCCTTTAGGTGATATTTTCAGGAGAGTAAGGTTGAGGAATGGATGGAATATAAGAAATCACAGACATCGACTGTAGGCTTCTCTTTTAGTACATTTGAAAAGGAAGGAATATTGGGGGAAGGTGCATTGGTTACAGTGGTTTCTGTGGCAAATGCCTTGAAAACAAAGCATGGTCCTGGCTTCCTCTCTTTCTTTCTCCTTTTTAAGGGCAAAAAGAACTTTCCCAGGAATCTCTAGCAGACCTCTCTTTAGGTATCATTGGCCAGAATAAGGTTAAATGCCGTTTAACTTACCTCATTGACCTTAGACCAGATAGGTGCACCACTTGAAAGAAGGTCAGTTCCCCAAACTGATTTGAGGGCCGGGGGAGGACACAGAATGATGTTGGGAAGTCAGCTTCAGGGTTCATTCCAGATAGTGTTTGGGGTGAGTTCTTGAGTTCTTGGTGGCTGAGGAGGAGGCTGTGAATGACAGAGCCTGAAGGGTCAGTGGAGGAAATGAATGATAAGTCAAGAGGCAGGAGGGCTGAGAGGATGGTGTGAGCTTGTGATACTTTTGGGGTGGAGGTAAACTGATTGGTGAGAACTGAGGGTTTGAGGCCCTCAAACTATGAATACATCAAAACCATCAAGCCAGAGCTTAGAAATAATTTGAAACAGATTGTGAAGATTTTTTTTCCTAGCTGAGCACATATGCATTCTTTATAGAAGAATATAGCATTTCCCTTTTGACTATAATAAAAGAAATACATGATCATGGTAGAAAATATGGGTGATGCAGAAAAGGTCTCAGAAAAAAATGGAAATCTTGTCATCGTGACCAGGCACTTTATCATTTTCAAAAATTTCCTCTCTCTGTGTGTGTCTGCATGTGCATCTGTATGTTTTATGCAGTGACGTGGTTGGAGCTGTGCAATCTGAATTGGGCAGGCTGGAAAGTAAGAGTTGGAGAAACTTATGTTTAGGGACATGTGAAAGGTTCAGGGAAGACTTCTGTAGGGGGTGGATTTGTGCTGCCCTGGAAAGTTGGGTTTGCTTTGGCAGGTGGGGGTAGGGCAGGGAAGGCTCAGGCTTGCCTCCTGCACAATGAGGACATCCGCATGGCTGTAGCATTGTGTGTGTGTTGTGTGTTGGGTGTGTGTTGTGTGTGTGTTGGGTGGAGGGTGTGGGAGAGGAGTAAGGCTGGGTAAAGTAAGGTGGTTCACATTTTGGAGGGCCTCAAATACCGTAAGAAAATATAGGCTGTTTTCTGCTAGCAGTAGGGATTTGAGACAGTTTTGAGCAGGAGGGTAACCTGCTCACACTTAACATCTACTACAGTTACAGTCTCACTTCCCTCTAGAGAGCACATACACTTCCTGTCCCAGGTCACAGATCATGGTTTTGTGAGGCTAGTCCCCTTTCTGGTTCCCTCTAGCATAGCACTGACACCTGCCATCCTTACTAGGTAGTGCAGCCTCCTTGGGAGCCCCCTGCATCCCTCCTGTGCCTGGCATGTAATGGGAAGGCCCAGCTGCAAGTTAAACCCAGAGGAATCTCATCCTTTTGTATTCATTTCCAAGACACACGTTTGGAGAAGTATTTAAGTTACATAGATGAAGTCTTGTTTATTTATCAAATGAACCCAAATCAGCCCAATGAAGTACTTTGCCTGTATCAAATGGTAACAAAGGTACATTTTGTGTATTCAGGAAGAAATTGGAGGCCTCTTTTATTTCAAGTCATAGGACCAGAATCAAGGCATATCTTGGGTTTTAGGATGTTATTTAATTAATTGCTCATTTTTACTTGGGTTTTGTCTCTAATTTTTAGGTTTTCAAACCTATGGCTGATGCTGCTGTGAAGATTGTGGAGAAAAATGGCTTCAGTGATAAGATTAAGATTATCAACAAGCATTCCACTGAGGTGACCGTAGGGCCAGGTAAGATCAACACATCCTGTGTCAAAAGCTTTACTTGCTCTTGTAGGAGAGAGGAAAAGGTTTATTCCAGTGTGTGGAATAGATGTACCCAGGTAATCACAGGGACTGGGGCCTCTCCATGTACTTATCTGAAGATAAGCACTTTGCTTTTCTGTTAGTTTATTTCTCTACTAGTTAAAATAAATCAGGAATGAGTAAACCAGAGCTGATCAAGTATAAGAGTGGTGATGCAAACAAATGAAACCTTTTGCTTAAGCAAGTTGGAATTCTTATGTGGTTCAATTTGTCTGAGTTTTGAGTTTTATGAGACAGAAGTAAAACTAAGTTGATAGTAGAAAGAGGTTTGCTTAGTTCTGATATCCTGTCTCAGTATCTAGTGTGAGAGATTTTCCTGTGTAGCTCGGTCTCTCCAGGTTTTCAGAATATTTTTTGTAGTTTAGGAATTTGAATCAGACTTCTAACTTTTCACATGCCACTGATACCGGAAGAGCACAGTGGACAGGAAGCTTCTAGGGGACTTCCCTGGTGGCACAGCGGTTAAGAATCCGCCTCCCGGGCTTCCCTGGTGGCTCAGTGGTTGAGAGTCCGCCTGCTGATGCAGGGGACGCGGGTTCGTTGCCCAGTCCGGGAGGATCCCACATGCCGCAGAGTGGCTAGGCCCGTGAGCCATGGCCGCTGAGCCTTCACGTCCAGAGCCTGTGCTCCACAACGGGAGAGGCCACAACAGTGAGAGGCCTGTGTACCGCAAAAAAATAAATAAAAAATAAAATAAAATAAAGTAAAATAAAATAAAAGAATCTGCCTGCATGCGGCGGACACAGGTTCAAGCCCTGGTCCAGGAAGATGCCACGGAGCAGCTAAACCCATGTGTCACAACTACTGAGCCTGTGCTCTAGACCCCGCGAACCACAACTGCTGAGCCCGTGAGCCACAATTACTGAGCCTGTGTGCCACAACTACTGAAGCCTGTGCACCTAGAGCCCATGCTCTGCAACAAGAGAAGCCACTGCAATGAGAAGTTTTTGCACCGCAACGAAGAGTAGCCCCTGCTCGCCACAACTAGAGAAAGCCCGCAACTAGAGAAAGCCTGTGTGCAGCAACAAAGACCCAGTGCAGCCAAAAATAAATAAATAAATAAATTTATTTGTTTATTTAAAAGAAGAAAAAAAAGAAAAGAAGTATCTACCTAAAGTCAACATTTTTCTCCCATTTGAAAAACATTTTTTATGGAGAATCGGAAACATTTACAAAAGAAGGGATTAGTATACCCTTTATTTATTTTTAAAGCATAACATACATATAGAAGAGTGCACAGATCATCCCATTTTTAATCAACATTATTGGGGTATAATTCATGTAAAGTGGATGCACCTATTTGAAGTGTATAGTTTGAGTTTTAACAAATGTAAACACACTTGTAACCACTTCCACCATCAAGATACTAGAATGTCTCCATCACACTCAGAGATTCCTCATGACCCTTTGCAGTCATTCCCCCCCATATCCCTGGCCCTAGGCACCCACTGATCTGCTTTCTTCAATATAGATTAGATTGGCCTTTTCTAGGATTTTGAGTAAGTGAAATTGTACAGTGTGTACTCTTTTGTGCTAGCTTTCTTTTCTGTAGCACAGTGCTTTTGAGTTTTTGTCTACAGTGTTTTATGTAAAAAGCATTCATTTCCTTCTGTTACTGAGCAGCACTCCATGTGTGTACATCCCATAATCTGTTTATCCCTTCACCTATTGATGCACATGGGTAGTTTCTTGGATAGGTCTCTAGGTTCACTGATCTTTTCTTTTGTGGTGTCTGATCTGCTGTCAAACATATCTAGTGAACTTTTCATTTCTGATACTGTATTTTTCATCTCTGAAAGCTCCCTTTGATTCTTTTTTACAACTCCTATTGTTCTATATGTTCATGTGTTCCTTTAAATAGTTAACATATTTATATTAGCTGTTTTAACATCCTTCTTTTCCACTGCCTCTCTCTGTCTTCTCTGGGTTTGTTCTATTGACTAATATTTATCCTGGTTTTGGGTCCTGTTTTCCTTCTTTGTGTGTCTAGTAATTTTTATTTGAATGTTGTGTATATTGGGAGATTGGCATTGCTAAGTGCTGAGTTTTGTTTTCTTCCCTTAAAAGCTTTGTCTGGCATGCAGTTGGGTTTCTTGCAGATCAGTTTGATCCTTTTAAGGCTTGTTTTTAAGCTTTGTTGGAGCAGTGTTAGAATAGCTTTAAGACAGGTTTTCTCAACTGCAGCACTGTTGACATTTTGGGCCTGGTAATTCTTTGCTGGGAGAGTTGTCCTGTGCATTGTGGGATGTTTACCAGTGGCCTCTAACCGGTAGAAGCCCATAGCACCTCCCTCCCCTACACCATTTGTGTCAACAAAAAATGTCTTCAGACATTGCCAAATGTGCCAGGTGTGTGTAGGGGGGTGGGGGCAAAGCTCTTCCTATTGAGAACCCTTGTTCTAAGCCTGCTTTAGCCATACTAGTACAGCATGACCTTTCTGGGGTCTCTGCTGAGTGCCTGGGCGCTGGCTAATCAGAACTAGAATGTTTCTTAGTCCTCTGAGCTCTGCCAGTTGTTCAGCTTATAGCTACGTGGTCATCCTTTGCCCGGCCTTCTAGAGGCGTAGCCTGTGTGTGTGTGAATATAGTCAGCAAGAGACATGAGGGGAACCCTCTGCAGATTTCTGAAGCCCTTTTTCTGTGTAACTTCCTGTCCGGCTCTCTCCCTGAAGTGTAACCTCCTCCACTCCCTTGAATTCTTTGCTATCTCCTTATTCAGCAAGACACTTTGCTTGGCTTCTCACTCTGTGTACCAAGTACCATGGTCTGGAAAGTGACTGCTGGCTGGAAGCCAGGGCAGTAGTAGGGGTCACTTTGTTTCCCATTGTTCAGCATCTAAAACCACTTGTTTCATATATTTGCCAGGTTTTCTAGTTGATTATGGTGGTGGATAAGTCTGATCCCAGTTACTGCATTTTGGCCCGAGATCTTGAGAGTGCGGAGACTCACCTGCCGAGCAGCCTTTGCCGTGTCACTCTCTCTGTGCTCTGCCCTGTGCCTCCTCCAGGCTGTGTGTTGTTCACACCAGGCCCCTCATATGTTTCTTAATATTTTTCTATGTAGTGCTTATGATTACAATAATGAAGTAATTAATGTAATTATGTATTTAATGTCTGTATCCCCACACAGCTGAAGCATCCTGAGCCCATGGACTGTGTAGTCTTATTAATTATTCCATTCCATAACTTGGCACAGGGCCTGGCACATGAAAGAATTCAGTCATATTTGTTTAGTGAGTTGATTGTCAGCTTTGCTTGGTCCTTAACCCCTTGTAAATGGGACTTTGTTTCTACTTCTTCAACTTGACAAGTGGCTTCCTCGCTGCCCAGGCTGATGGTCTTTTCCCTGCTTTACAAACACTGCAGCTTTGGAACTTCTGCCGTTCAGTCCTTCTGAAAACTCTCCCTTCCCAGGCCTCAGTGACGTCTCCCAGTCTTGGTTCTCCTTTGCAGCTTCCTTTTTGCTCCCAAATGCATATTTCCAAGCTTCTGTTCTGAACCCTTTTATAAAATGGCATCTGAGTTTGTTGCCTATTCCCCAGAGATGGATTACATGCTGAGACATGTAACAGCCGACTTGGGGTGGCATTTATTCATTCATCCAGTCATTTGGTGAAGACTTCTGAGGCACCTGGAGTAACTGCCCCTCCTCTGGCTCCCCCTGCACTCTCTGTACCCTTCTACATTAGTACTCACAGGCCCTCAAAAAGTATTTGTTGAAAGTCATTAAATCATAAAGCTTTATTTTTTTTTTATTTTTTATTTTTTTTAAAAGCTATGTTTTATTTATTTATTTTTAAATTTTTATTTATTTATTTTTTTGCTGTATGCCGGCCTCGCACTGTTGTGGCCTCTCCCGTTGCGGGGCACAGGCTCCGGACGCGCAGGCTCAGCGGCCATGGCTCACGGGCCCAGCCACTCCGCGGCATGTGGGATCCTCCCGGACTGGGGCACGAACCCGTGTCCCCTGCATCGGCAGGCGGACTCTCAACCACTGCGCCACCAGGGAAGCCCATAAAGCTTTATTTTTGAAGCAGGTTTGGGCAATAAATCATTTTAAGTTACATTAATGGCTTAAAATTTTTTCAGAAGATAGAATTGGTAGGGCTTGGTGATTGATTAGTTGTAGGGTGGCGAAAAGGGAGGAATCAAGAATTTAGCTAACATTTGCTGACTGTTACTGGGTGCTCAGCATTGTTCTAGGCACTGGGGTGCAGTGGTGAACAGGCCAGTCAGGGTTCCTGTTCTCCTGGAGCTGGTCAGTGGTGCCCAGGTTTCGGGACTGTGTGACTGGTAGTGTCGTTCATTGAGAAGAAATGTTGGACAGAGAAGCAGGTGTGTGCAAGTGGGGTGCTTGGCTTAGTATGGGACAGTGTATTTCAGTTGGAGTTTGGCATGATATCAGAGAGGATGGGCAGTGACCCGGGAGGATGGTCTCTGTGCCAGGAGACAGAAGTTTCTTCTCAGCCTCCTTTCATGTTGTGCTGCCATTGAGAACACGTGTACTTCATAGGAACTGGATAGGTTTTACCTTTGTTATTTGAAACACCACCAGGTGAAGCAGATCTTGTAACCTACCACTCTTTTACAGATGAGGTGACTTATGGTCAGGACTGAGGGTTCAAGGCTAGAAAGTGGGATCCAGGCCCAGCTCTCTCTGACTCAAGGTTCAAGCTCTCTCTACTGCGTCCTTCTTTGAACCTCTTAATGCTGCTCTTTTCTTGCTTTCATCTGTGATACTTGTCTTCTGTGTAGGGAAGATGAGTGGGCTTTGTCAAATTGTAATTCATGAGCCATTAGGAGTGTTTACAGTTAATTCTCCATGATGAATACCCCTTCCAAAGTCAGTTTTATCTCGGCTCATTAAAAATTGTAATTGTAGGGGGCTTCCCTGGTGGCGCAGTGGTTGAGAGTCCGCCTGCCGATGCAGGGGACACGGGTTCATGCCCCGGTCCGGGAAGATCCCACATGCCGCGGAGCAGCTGGGCCCGTGAGCCATGGCCGCTGAGCCTGTGCGTCCGGAGCCTGTGCTCCGCAACGGGAGAGGCCACAACATTGAGAGGCCCGTGTACCACCAAAAAAAAAAAAAAAATTGTAATTGTAGAAGTAACATTACTTTACATTATATTACAGGTATTAAAAAAATAGAGTTAACAGAAAGACCTTCCATAATCCTACTGTCCTTAAAAAACTGTTATTTGGGGGATTGTTTGGTAGCAAGAAACTAACTTGATTAAGGGGGATTTAGTGTAAGGAACTGGGGTTTCTGAATCCCGGATCTCAGTTGTATCGTTGGGTATCAGTGGAATCAGCTTGTCTCTTGCTTTAGTTTTCTCTCCCTCTCTGCAGCCTAGAAATATCTGAAGTACCAGCATTCAGTTTTTGCTTTTCAAATAATTTTTGCTAATTTAATAGTTAATAGTTTAACTGTTTGTATCTCTAATTGCTAATAAGAATGAAAATTTTTTCATGTATTTGCTTGATTTGCTTTCTGTTTTGAATTGTCGATTTTTATTTTTGCTTGGTTTTCTTCTTGGGTGTTTGTAGTTTTCTTATCAGTTTTACAAGTCCCTTGCAATATTAAACATACAGAAAAATTGATAGAGTAGTACGGTGAACACCCCTGTTCTCTTAATCAAGACTTAGTCACTCATTAGCATTTTGATGTATATGTGTTACGTCAATGTGGATTTTATTTTATTTTTTTTGCTGAACCATTGAAAAGTCAGTTGCAGACATGATGACACTTCTAAATACTTCAGCATATGTGTGTGCTTTCAATTTTAGTGACCTATTAACCTTTTATCTTTTACATATTTGCTGTTAATATTTGTTCCAATCTGTTGCTTGCTTCTGACTCTTTCCTTTTGCTTCTCAGGTGGTGACATGCCATGCCGTGCCAACATCCTGATCACGGAGCTGTTTGACACGGAACTGATTGGGGAGGGAGCATTGCCCTCCTATGAACACGCACATAGGCATCTCGTGCAGGTAGGGGACTGAGGGCCTCCTTCAGGCAAATTGCTGTGATCTTAGTTGACTCACACAGCTCTCATTGACACACCACGCTCCACATAGCCCGAGCCCTCAGTACCTCTCTGTATACCTTAGGGCACCCTTTGATTCCTATGAGATTCTGATTGTCCTCAATTATGACTTCTGTGCCTCTCGAATGCCAGGTCTTAGTAGGTTAGAGTCAAAAGACTAGAAACGATCTTCAAATTCAATTCAGCAAACATTCTTTGAATGTCACCTGTGTGTAAGGTGTTCTAGCATCCAGGGAGAAGTATAAGCCATTCTTCTTGCTTCTACATCCACACTAGTCAGCAGTGGTAAGGACTTGATGGGCCAGATGGAGAGGTAGGCAGAAGCACCACTGACATTTGGTTTAGGGCTGGTGGAAAAGGTCAAGGGTCAGGAAGGAGATGAGGGCATGTGTGGAGAGGGTGTAATTTGGAAAGGCACTGAGGAAAAGGAGAGATGTCCCAGGTGGAGGACCTGTTTGGTAGGTCAATGGGAACACCAGCCTAAGGTGCTTGTAAGCTAATGTGGAGAATGGGGTAGAGGATTGAAGACCTTGAATGCCAGGCTGTTCCAGATGAAGGAGTTTGGGTGGTGATAATCTTTGGCAGTTTTTTTTTTTTTTAAATAAATTTGTTTGTTTTTATTTTTGGCTGTGTTGGGTCTTCGTTGCAGTGCACAGATTTTTCTCTAGCTGCGGTGAGCGGGGGCTACTCTTCGTTGCAGTGCACAACTTCTCATTGTGGTCGCTTCTCTTGTTGTGGAGCATAGGCTCTAGGCACACAGGCTTCAGTAGTTGGGGCTTGTGGGCTCTTGAGCGCAGGCTCAGTAGTTGTGGCACATGGGCTTAGCTGCTCCGCAGCATGTGGGATCTTCCCAGGCCAGGGCTTGAACCCGTGTCCCCTGCATTGGCAGGCAGATTCTTAACCACTGCGCCACCAACAGTTGTTTTGAGAAGTAAGAGATATACTGAAAATGTTAGCTCAGAGATGTTGGTCTTGCTTTTTTATGAACATAAACTGGGAGGTGGAGATTCAGAGGCAAAGGCCGGCTGGGGAGGTGTGAGTGTTTGCTGCTGCTTCTGGCAACTGCCATGTGGGCACTGTTCACATGAGCCCGTAACTGTCTTAGCCCGGGATTCTTTTGAGGGGTACTTAGTACCCCTGGAATGAGGAAGGGGGCTCCTTCCAAGGCATTTGGGGCCAGCGTCCACATTACTCATGTGGTCAGCATGTGATGGTGATCGTCCTCCAGCTCCCCATCCTGCGTGAGATTTCTCGTCATCTCCAAGATGCAAAATTCTTCCTAGTAACTTTGGTAGAAATTATTTCTATTTCTCCACATTAAAACCATCAATTAGATGAATCCCTGAAATAGAGAACAAGGATATTTAGAACTATGTTAATGTTGTCTAGTTTGTGTTTCTCTAATTCATCTAGTAATTAAAAGGTGCACTGGCAGCCGTCCTCAGCTTCCTCTCCCAGCTGGCCCGTAGCAGCCAGGTGTGCACTGTCCACTCTAATCACTGTCCCCATCTGCCCAGCCCGAGTCTCAGCTTGAAGGAGCTATGGCGGCACACAGTCTCCATTACCCTGTCCCTTTTCCTGCCACATTGGACGTCATGGAACTGGGGTGCTGGAGTGTCTGACAGATAGTCCATGTGGTATTACAGTGACCCAGGAATTGATCTCAGAAGACACATTTATTGGTGCCTTCATTTTGCAGGGCCCTTTTCTGAGTACCAAGAATACGTGGGTGAGCTCCTGGGGAGGCAAGTAGGTGGGCAGGTGGTCACAGTACAGTTTGAGGTCCACGCTGATGGTGGTTGGTGGAGTGAGGTCCTGCCCACTCTGGTGGGAGAAGGTGGGGAGGTGGGGGAAGATGAAGCATGAGCTGAGTCAGTCTTGAGAGTGAGAAAGTTTGGCCTGGCAGTTGGGGGGAGTCGTGGCAGAGGAGGTCAGCCTGCACAAAGATGTGAAGATGAGTCAGATTATGGGTGTGTGGGAGGCAGAGTAACAGAGAAGGCTGAAGGGCTGGGCAGGGCCTGACCAAGAAGGGCCCCTGTGCTCCAGAGGCAATGTGGTAGCTCAGAACGTTTTTAAGCAGAGAATCAGTGTCAGATTTATGCAGGCAGGCGTGTGGAGAGCAGCTGGGGTGCAACACTAGAGGCAGGAAGACTAGTTAGAAGGTGGCTGGAGTTGTCCAGATGCTGGGCTGAGGTAGTCCTTAGTCAAGGCCATAGAAATGGAACCCAGAGAGGTAGACTCTGGGTGGAGGAGTGTGGTCAAGGACTCCTGTTACTTAGATGTGGAAGCATTGAGGATGATGCCAGGGTTTGAGGTGTAGGTGACTCGCTTGGATGGTGGTGCTCCCTGTTGACTGGGAGGAGGACCAGGCCTGGGAAGGTGTGGGAGAGGTGAAGGGGACTTGTTTGGTTTAGACAGACTTTGAGCTGAGGGTCAGCCAAGTAGAGAGGACCAGGAGGCATTTAGGTACATGTATTTGATAAATGAAGATGGAGTGGTTGAGGTCAAACGGGAGAGTACGTGGTGGGAGAAAAAGATGGTCCAGACCAGGTCTCTGGGGAATTCTCTCTGTGAGGGATGGGCAGGGGAAGCACAGCTTTGTGAAGGAGACAGAGGGGGAGAGCAGTGCTTCTCATCCAGAGCTGTGTCTGGAGACAGTTTTGATGTCGCAACTGAGAGGTGGTGCTACTGTCATCTTGTCGGTAGAGGCCAGGGATGTTACCAAACATCCTACAATGTACAGAGCAGCCCCCACAGTAAAGGATCACCTGATCCAAAAGGTCACTAGTGCTGAGGTAGAGAAATCCTGTGCTTGTGCTTTCTGTGTGGTAGCAGCTGTGAGTGTCCTCTTCATGGCTGGGCCCCTAGTGCCTGGCATGTAGAGGGTGTTGTATGAATGAGGCAGGAGGGAAATCAGATGAGAGACTGCAGCCAAAGCCAAGTGAGGAGAGTGGTCAGCAGTGCCAGGTGAGGCCAGGAGGTCAGGTCGGTTGAGGATGGACACTTGTCCATTGGGCTGTGCGGTAAGAAGGTTCTGATGTCTGGGTGAGAGCTACACTGAAGGGAAGCTTGGAGCTCAGTGTGAGGATTACTGCTTAGCAGGAAGACTTAGACTCTTTCTTCACAGTTGGTGTGGGAATTAATCAGCATGATGACAGTTAAGGTTTATTTTATTTTATTTTTTTATCATTCGACTGTCTTGATTTATTTTTCATTAAGATATAATTCGCATACCACAGAGTTCTTCACCCTTTGAAGTTTCCAATGCAGTGGCTCTTAGTACATTCACAAAGTGTGCAGCGATCACCACTTTGTAATTCCTGTTTGTCTGACTTTCTTTTTTATTATTTAAAAAAATGGAAAACCAAAAGTGTAATTTTCATTCAATAAATATCATTTGATCCTTCGGCAGTTTTGTTGCAGAAAGTAAAGTCCATGATTTTAGAATGATGGTAGCAATTCATCAACCAAGTAATCAGTTTTCACACAGTTTCAATAATTGCAGCAATTTCCTTGAACTGTCTGTAGAAATTCTGAAACTGTGGAATTGTCATTTAGAAGGAGTTGTTCTTTACTTGGCCTGAATGATCTGCCACTTTGAGCATCACTGCAACATAAGGATACTTAAGTGATCTGCAGCTGTCTGAGCTCACAGCCAAAGCCCGCTTCCACTGAAAATCTATGAACTGGTTGGTGACCTTGGCCTTAGCATCCAGCTGTGACTCGCTACACCCCTCCATAGCAGCACCCCGGAATCCCACCACCCACTCAAGTGGAAGCTCCCGGGGCAAGGTTTATTTTTGAAATATTCAAGAGTGTCAGGTAGCTAGGAACTTACCTGACATAAGTCGTCTTAGGCATAAAGTGAAGTCTGGTTTCTTCTGTTCCCAAGGGCATTGGCTGAAAACAGTTCACTGTCTTAATAGTGATAAGACATTAGATGTTACTAAACCTGCCTAATACTAGGGAATAAATCTCTTTTGCTCAATGGGAATTACTCTGGGTCAACGTAACTGGTAATTTTTTTGTTCTTTTGTTTTACTTTTTTAATATAAACTTAGGAAAATTGTGAGGCAGTGCCTCACAGAGCAACCGTCTACGCTCAGCTGGTGGAGTCCAGGAGGATGTGGTCATGGAACAAGCTGTTTCCCGTCCATGTTCAGACCAGCCTTGGAGAGCAAGTCATCGTCCCCCCCTTGGAACTGGAGAGGTGTCCTGGTGCGCCCTCTGTCTACGACATTCAGCTGAACCAGGTGTCTCTCACTGACTTCACTGTCCTCAGCGATGTGCTGCCTATGTTCAGGTACCAAGGAGCCACCCAGGGTCATGGCGTTTGGAGACACTTGGTGAATTGCTGCCTTTGGCAGTTATTTTTGAGTTCATTTTGACATCAGGAGTCCATTGCAAACAAGTCTCATTGCTGGTGAGGTCACATAAATGCTTAAAGGTGGAGTATGTGAGCTTAAAATATGCTTCAGTTCCTGAATATTCTTCCACAGTGTGGACTTCAGCAAGCAAGTCAGTAGCTCAGCAGCCTCCCATAGCAGGCAGTTTGAACCTCTGGCTTCTGGCCAAGCTCAGGTGGTTCTCTCCTGGTGGGATATTGAAATGGACCCTGAGGGGAAGATCAAGTGCACCATGGCCCCCTTCTGGGCACACTCGGATCCAGAGGAGCTCCAGGTAAGAGGCAGGAGCTGAGCACATTTTCGTGGAAATCAGGAAACTTGTCCACTTTTGGTCCTGGGAAAGGAACCTGTTGAATCTTAGATTCCTAAGAATTTAGAGATAGAAGGGACTATGTCAGAATCAATGTCAAAGAAGAGTTTAGAAGAAAAAAAAGCAAGCCTAGCTGTAGTAAGATATAAGATAGGCCTTTCAGGCCAAGTTCATGGTCAGCACCAGTGGTCACAATGAGCCATAGGGCAGCTTTGGTGTGCTGGCTCTCCCCTCGTCCTCGTACAGCCACTCTTAGACCTGCCCACCGAGTAATTCAGGGATCCTCAGATTAGCTTGTGATAGAGAACTACAGCCTGTCTACAGCCACATTTTCTGTGGCCTCAAAATCTGCCTTCTTCAGCTCAATGGAAAGTGGGGAGGATGTGAACTACAGAAAAGGAAATACATATTATATTCCTTTTTCTTTAAAAAAAATTTTAAAAATTAATTTTATTTATTATTTTTCGGCTGCGTTGGGTCTTCGTTGCTGCTTTCTCTAGTTGAGGCGCGCGAGGGCTACTCTTTATTGCAGTGTGCTGGCTTCTCACTGCAGTGGCTTCTCTTGTTGCAGAGCACGGGCTCTAGGCGCGCAGGCTTCTGTAGTTGTGGCTGGCAGGCTCTAGAGCACGTGCTCAGTAGCCGTGGTGCACGGGCTTAGTTGCTCCGCGGCATGTGGGATCTTCCCGGACTTGAACCCGTGTCCCCTGCATTGGCAGGCGATTCTTAACCACTGCGCCACCAGGGAAGTCCAAGAACCGTGCAGATTTTTAAACTGCAGTGAAATACTGTTTTTCACGTATTCGTGAACAAAGTTCAGAGTTTTCACACTGTTGGTGGAGCTGTGGGGTGGTGCGGGAGGGTGATCACCAGAGCGTCGTGGGGTGCAGCAAGGCCACAGTCTGTCGGGACGGGAAGTGACGCCCCTTCTAGGCATTTAGGCTCTGGATGGAGCTGCATATGTGTAGAATGACATGTGTGCCAGGATACTCACTGCAGCCCTGATTAAATAGAAAACTGGAACAACCTAGAGGCCACCAGCAGGGACTGGCTAAGTCCATTTTCCTGCATCCACACAGAGGGTGAGGTGGCTGTCTCTGCACTGACGTGGAACAGTCTCAAGGACAGATCAAGTGAAACAACGAGAGGCGCAGAACAGTGTGTGCTGTGCCAGCGTTGGCATTATTAAAAATGATATATGTGTTCATCAGCCTTTATGTGTGGTACATGTATGCAAGGGTACCTTGGGAAGAATTCACAGAAATTGGTAAAAATGGTTGCTTCTGAGAAGGGAGCTGGAGGTTAGGGGTGGAAAGGAAACTTATTTTTCACTCCATGACCCTTTTATATCTTTTGAGTTTTCTCTCATGTACATGTATTATCTACTCCTCTGTACACAAACACAAGGGAAGAAAGTGGGAAAGGTGCTTCAGGACCAAGGAATCCAACGTTCCCTCCACCTGGGAGGCCTTGGGCACTGTCCTCTGTGTGTTCTGACTTCCTGTTACCACTTTCTGGGCACTGGCTTTGTTTTTGGTTGCTCAGCTGCTGGTTCTGGGTGTATACATGGTGACTTCAGGGAAGGCCTTAGCATGTCATCCTGTTCCCTGAGTTACTGCTTAGGCCAAAGGGTCATGACTGCTGTGGGATTTCGGTCAGTCCTCCTGGGCCCTTGAGCTGCCCCGGCTCCACTCTGCATAGCCTCAGTCCTCCGTAGGCTGAGAGCATGTGGGGGGTGGGCTGTGTGTGTGTTTGTGTGTGTGTGTGTGGCGTGTGTGTGTGTGTGTGTGTGTGTGTGTGTGTGTGTGGGAGGTCAGAGTTCTCCCACAGAATTGAGGTTGGCCACTGGGCTGCTTTCTTCCTCTCTAGGAGTGTGGTGATTTCAAAATTAGCATAAGAATTTCATTAAAATGTTAATACTTCTCATTTGTATATCTTCAAAGTGCTTCTATGTGTATTTTCTCCTTGAATCCTCATATAAGACATGCTGGGTAACCACACAAACCGGGACCCAATGAGGGGAGCAGGGCCTCAGGTGTAGGCAGCCTTGGTGGGTGCTTGTCCCCAGGTGTCCTGACTGTGGGGCTTGTGTCCTTCCTCTACCATTGGTGACTTTTGGACTGTTTCGAATTTGAAGAGCTGCTTATGAATCTCCCTCATGACTTCACTAAACTGCTTTTGGTCAGTCTCAGACAGTGGATTCTGGCTATCATAGCTCTTTAGCATTAGGACCTGGGAGGCTGGTGTGTGGAAGGGACCTGGTGACAGGGAAGCACTGTGGGAGCCCGGGAGGGGTCAGGGAGGCATAGTAAAGAATGAATAACAGGTTTTAGAGAATCTTTTTTTTCCTCCTTGTTAGTGTTTATTTTTTCCAGAATGTATCTGGTTAGATTTTAATTTTCTAGCTTTTATATTCAAATAGACATCTTAGATAGATGGGAATGTCATTCACCTGTCTTTAAGTTAAGTTCAAGATCAGGTAGGATAGAATGTGTTGACTGAAAAAAAAAACACAACACAGTGTGAGAGTTGTGACTTAACTTTATTTGAAGCCAGACAGCCTCTCAGCTCTGAGGAGCTACTCTGAAGAGGTGTGGGTGGGGGCAGGAGGTCAGTATAGATATGATTTTAGTGGAAGGAGAGATACTTGTAATCAAGTACACATTTTGGCAGAAGGTTCCTGCTAGTCACGAGAAGGTTACTGCTAGTCACGAATGTCTCTGTTAATGAATTTAGTGTTTTTCTAGATATGAGAACAGACACACACACACACACACACACACACACACACACACACGGCAGAGGCTGGAGTCCCCTCCCCTACACACACACACACACACACACACACACACACACACACACACACGGCAGAGGCTACACACACACACACACACACACACACATGGCAGAGGCTGGAGTCCCCTCCCCTACACACACACACACACACACACACACACACACACACACACGGCAGAGGCTGGAGTCCCCTCCCCTACACACACACACACACACACACACACACACACACACACACACACGGCAGAGGCTGGAGTCCCCTCCCCTACACACACACACACACACACACACACACACACACGGCAGAGGCTCCACACACACACACACACACACACACACGGCAGAGGCTGGAGTCCCCTCCCCTACACACACACACACACACACACACACACACACACACGGCAGAGGCTGGAGTCCCCTCCCCTACACACACACACACACACACACACACACACACACACACGGCAGAGGCTGGAGTCCCCTCCCCTACACACACACACACACACACACACACACACACACACACACACACACACACACACACACACGGCAGAGGCTGGAGTCCCCTCCCCTGCGCCGACCTTGAAGACCACTGCCCTAGGCCACATTCTGTCTTTCTGAAGCCAGTAGTGTTCCAGCAAGATTTCGAACCTTTAGCCTCTCTGACTTGAGGATTTTCGTCTTTATCTCTTTGGCCATAGTAGCTATCTATAGTTCACACAGTGGTTTCCCTGCAAATTGATTTTTGAATTGGGTTTTGGCCCCCAGATTAGATGCATTGCTCTTGTTGCAGTTTAGTGATAGCTGATTCTCTTCCTGTTTCAGTGGCGGGACCACTGGATGCAGTGTGTGTACTTCCTGCCAGAAGAGGAGTCCGTTGTCCAGGGCTCAGCCCTCTACCTGGTAGCCCACCATGACGACTACTGTGTGTGGTACAGCCTCCAGAGGACCAGGTGTGCCCGGGCCTCACTGGGTGGGGCACTAGGCTTGTGACATTGTGCCTTTATATAAATTCCCTGTATGGACCCTGTAGAGGTTTGAGTGGGCACATTTGTATCTGAACAGAATAAGAGCGAAAGTTTGTGACTGGGTATTTCAGAGCCTGTTTGTGTGTACTCAGAAGAGGCTGCCCCAGTGGCAGGACCCCCATTTGGAGCAGATATATATGAGAAGCCTTGAATTGGAGGGCCCTCCGACCTCTAACGTCCACTCCACAGCCAGTGCCTAGACTCATGCCCCCTAGAGGACCATGGGTGTGTCCCCTCTCCATCTCGATTTCCCTGGGGCAGGTCCCTGTGCCGGGCCTTCATGCTCACTGGTGCCTAGCAGGTCATCACCCTGTGTCTGTTCATTTCCTGGCCCAGCCCCGAAAAGGATGGGAGAACCCACCCAGCACGCCCTGTGTGTGACTGCCAGGCTCACCTGCTCTGGAACCGGCCTCGGTTTGGAGAGATCAATGATCAGAACAGAACTGATCAATATGTCCAGGCCCTGAGGACGGTAAGTGTCCAGCCTCTTAGGTGGTTGTAGGCCAGGAGAGGTTTGTCCCATGGACCTGACCGAGCTCATTGCTCACTTATGATTAGCTGGTTTTGTTTTCTGTGCTTCCTTCTCTGTCCACGAGTGGCTTCATCTGGCTCCTTCTGGGCGGGCATTCGGGCAGAGGCCAGGGAGCTTGTTTCTGGACTACCTGAGGGCTTGTTCTCTGCTCTTCTATGGGAGCCCCTCCCTGGCCCCTGCCTTTGTCCCTCTGGACACTTTGCCTTTGTGGTCACCAGCAATTCCTTTGGGTGATCCTTGTGGATTCAGCCCCCGCCCCCATTATTCCTCTCATCTGCTGCTTCCTTTCTAAAATTTTCTAGAATGTAAATTTTGTCATGTAACTCTCTGTAAGACCTTTGCTCCCTGCTGCCTGTAGAAGGGGTCTCTCAGTCTGGGGACCACACACAAGGTTTGGACAGGGGTTTCTGGACCCCTTGGAGTCATATGCAGAAAAATATGTGTGCATGTATGCACATGCATGCATTTTTGGGGGGAGGGAGGGTCCCAGCCATCCTAAGTTTCGCTCAGAGGGGTCTGTTGACCCGTAAAGGCATTCCTGCTTTGGGGAGTTATTTGACATGCCCACAGCTTTCTGTGCTGTGACCAGGTAGGGAAGAGGCCTGTGGTCGTGGATTGGGAGGTTGCCTCTGATAAACAGGGCAGCCCTTCAGCTGGGCCTTCTAGGACGGCTTGAGGACAGTCTTTCCTGATGGTGGGGAGAGGTGAGGGAGGTGGGTGTGTTGGAGGGGGGTTACCACCTGGGCCTGGGAGGCATGTATGACTGGTGTTAGGGCATAGGAAGATCCAGCTGGGCCCTGTAGGGGATGGAGTGAGGAGGAGATCAAGATTGAATAATCACAGAGTGAGTTAGGGGGTCAGATGGGAAATGTTCCTGTCAGTTTATCAACAGGAATTTCTTGACATTGCAAGAAAATCTGTGCTGAGGTGGTTCTTTTCTCCAGGTGCTTAAGTCGGACAGTGTCTGCCTGTGCATCAGTGATGGCAGTCTGCTCTCCATGCTGGCCCATCACCTTGGGGCAGAGCAGGTACTGGACATGTGCCTTCTACCAGGTTCCTGATGGCCGCTCTTGAGTTCGGGTGTCATGTGGTCTGGGTACACGGTTTTGTGACTAAAGCTCTTTCGAGTGCAGCTGCTACACATGTGGCAGGCGTGCTTGTGTTGGTGGCTGAGGGGTTGTTGCCTCGTGTGCAGGCAGGAGTCAGGCTGTAGCTGTTGCCCCATCACCACAGCTCCCGAGTCTGAGTGTGCCACCTTGCTAGGCTCAGCGCAGAACGTTGTACTGTCCCGGGCGATAATGAGCGCAGGTAGAGTTAGTTAGATGTTGTCCTCTGCCTTGGAGTTGCATTTTAATCTTTGTTTTCTTTCTCTGTTAAGTGCATCTCCTACAACTAATAGCATGGTATCCTCTTCAGGTATTTACGATAGAGAATTCAGCAGCTTCTCATAGACTGATGAAAAAAGTAAGTGATAATTGTTGTTACTGAAATAATGAGGGGACCTGTGGGGCCTGCCTTCCTGAGTCTGGGATTGATCGCTTTGAAGCAGTGTTGGTTCCAAGGGAACTGTGAGAAGTAGCAGCTGCCAGTGAAGTTCTTGTGACTCCTGAGTCGAGAGCTGGCCTGGAGGGCTGTCATTGAATAGCAGTGAACGTTTAGACTCTTCTTTGTTTTTTGTGGCTGAAGAAGTGTAGGCTTCTCTCCTCACTTCACATAAAACTAAAAAAACTAAAATCTTTGTGGTGATGGAACTGAATTTGAGATTTGTTTCTGGGACACCAGCGCCCACAGAGTCACTGCTCACAAACTGACTTGACTGGTTGGTTCTGTGACAGTGTTTCTCCTCTTGGCCAGTGATACCTACCTCACCAGAACTACAAGCCTACAGCTAAGTCTTGCCAGTGTGCCTGCAAGAGAAATTTCTTTTGCTCTGCTCCTGATCTCATCTGAGGTCTGTAGGAGGCCTTTGGATGGGAGAAGTTCTGCAAAGCAGCTGCAAGTGGTGCTCCAGAACTGTTTGGCCAGTGAACTGCACACAGATAAAGCAACTGAGGTGTTCTTTTTCTGGACAAAAACAATAGTTTTGTTTTCTCTCTAAGATCTTCAAGGCTAACCACTTGGAAGATAAAATTAATATAATAGAGAAACGGCCTGAATTATTAACACCTGCAGACTTGGAGGGTAAAAAGGTAAGTAGTGAGTGCTCTGTGTTTGCTCTGGACAGCATGGCTCTGAGACAGCCTGACTGCCCCCTTCTCCAGACCTCACTATGTATCCCCCAGTCACTCACCAGCTAAGGACTCACCGCTGTTGAGGATGTGGTGAGGTTTGCAGAGATGCCTGCTGAGCAAATACTTGCACAGCTCTCAAGTGGCTAATGGCTGCTCCTTCAGCAACAGAAGACGGGCTCTGCTGGGAGTGACTTCGGCACATCGTGTCCCCTCCCTTTTCCCTTCACAGCACTGCTGTGCATGCTTCCGCCTCCCATCTGTTCCTCAGTCCCCTGTGTGCCTCCGAAACTGCTCCCGGCCCTCAGTAACCTTAGCTACTAGACACGGTCTCCCTGCTGCTTCATCTTCCTGGCCTCCTGCACCCTCACAACAGAGGCCTCTCCCTCCTCAACATACTTCTCTTTAGGCCCTTAAGAGGCTGCCTTTCCAGAGTTTCCTCTTCTTTCTGGCTGCTCCTTCTCAGTCCTTCATCGGTCTCCCTTCACTTGATCCTTCCCTGCAGGTGTCCCTGGTGCTCTTTCCTTGTCTGTCCTCTCCTCTTCCATTGCATCTCCTCTTGGGACCATCACATCCCTTCCCATGTGGGAATCGTGGGTGTCCAAGCCACGTCTTCAAATCTCACATATCCCACAGGCCCTTCAAGCTGGAACCTGTCATCTTTCTTGCCAACTTTTTTTTAAACCCCTTTATGGAGATATAATTGATGTACCATAAAATTAACCCATTTCAAGTGTACAATTTGGAGATTTTTTAGTAAATATACAGAATTATATAACTGTCACACTGTCTAGTTTTAGAACTTCCATCACCCAGCCCCTAGCCCCAGGCAGCCACTGATGTGGTTTCTGTCTCTGTAAATTTGCCTTTTCTTGGCATTTCACGTGAGTGGAATAATACAATAATGCAGTCTTTTGTGTCTGGCTTATTTCACTGTTCATGGCTGAAAGGTTCATCTGTGTTGTAGAATGTGTCAGTATTTTGTTCCTTTTCAATGCTGAGTAGTATTCCAGGGTATGACTGTGTGATATTTGGTTTACCCATTCACTTGTTGGTGGACATTTGGATTGTTTCCAGTTTTTGACTATTACGAATAATGCTACTGTGAGCATGGGTATGTTAAGTCTTTGCGAGGGTTTGTGTTTTCAGTTTCCTTAGATCCCTAGGCTTGGAATTGCTGGGTTGTGTATATTTTTGTTTAACTGTTTTCTTTTTTTTTTTTGGCTGCGCCATATGGCTTGTGGGATATTAGTTCCCTGACCAGGGATTGAACCTGGGCCCTCAGCAGTGAAAGTGCCGAGTCCTAACCACTGGACCGCCAGGGAATTCACTGTTTAACTTGTAAATAAACTACTTAACTGTTATCCAAAGCGTGTATACCATTTTACATCCCAACCAGTAATGTATGAGGGTTCCAGTTTCTCCATATCTTTACCAATACTTTGTATTGTCTCTCTTTTTTTTTTTAGTATAGCCATTTTAGTGGGTGTGTGGTGATGTCTTGTAGTTTTGATTTGTGTTTGCCTAATGACTAATAATGTTGAACACCTTTTCATGTGCTTATTAGCTATTCTATATCTTGTTTAGTGAAATATCTATTTAAGCCTTCTGCCTGTTTTCCTCCCATGCCTTTTTTTTAAAAACAGCTTTCTTTCTGAGATATGGTTCACACAGCAAAGAAATTTAAAGTGTACAGTTCAGTGATTTAGTATATTCATAAGATTATGCACCCATCACCACAATCAATTTTAGAACATTTTCATCACCCAGAAAGAAACTCCTTGCCCATTAGCAGTCACTCCCTATTTATCCCCAAGCTCCCAGCCCTAGGCAGCCACTAGCCTGTTTTCCTTTTGTATGGATGTGCCAGTTCTGGACATTTCATATAAATGGAATCATGCGATGTATAGTCCTTCGTAGGTGGCTTCTTTCAAAGTTCATTCATGTTACAGCATAAATCAATATTTCATTTCTTTTTGCTGCTGAATAATACTCCACTTTATGGCTATACCATATTTGTCCATACTGATGGACATTTATTTATCCATATTGATGGACAGTTGATGGACATTTGGGTGGTTTTTCCTTTTTGGCTACCATGAAGGATGCTGCTCTGATCATTCGTGTACAAGTTGCTCTTTCTTTCCCTTATAGATGAGGATTAAAAAGATATTTAGGGAATTCCCTGGCAGTCCAATGGTTAGGACTCCACACTTCCACTGCAGGGGGCATGAGTTCAGTCCCTGGTTGGGGAACTAAGATCCCACAAGCCGCGTGGCACGGCCAAAAAAAAAAGAGAAAGAAAGAAAATTTAAATTCTGAAAGCCATTGATATGGTGCACTGGCTAGACTCCAGGTCACTGTTGAGTAGAAGTGGTGAGAGTGGGCATTCTTGCCTCGATGTTGGGGTGGCTAGGAATACACAGGATCAACCCCTTTCTGTTTTCGTTGTTTCCTTCTGCATCTCTGTCATCTCAACCGGGAACCCATGCATCATCTTGGACTGTCCCTGTCCTTGATGCCTGTCTGCTTGGACCCAGCCCTGGGTGGTCTGGCTTCTCAGCATCTGCCGTCTGGTTCTCCTCCCTTTGACACAGACTCCCCACTCCTTGCCTGGACTATAGCAGTGCTCGCCCAAGTCATGTATTGTCCCCAGCTCCACCTGCAGGTAGCCTTCCTACTTCCTACATACTTTGGGAATCTTTCTTTTTTCTTTTTTTCGCCACACTGCACGGCTTGTGGGATCTCTCAGTTCCCCAGTCAGGGATTGAACGCGGGCCACAGCAGTGAAAGCCCAGGATCCTAACCACTAGGCCAGCAGGGAACTCCTGAGGGATCTTTCTAAAGCACATTCCTTCTCATATTAAACCCTGATTAAAGTGTTTTGTGATCCCCTCTTGCCTCCAGGGCAGGGTCCAGTCCCCTTTACCTGTCATCAGCTGTCTTTGGTGACCTGGCTTCTCTCCACCTCGGTGGCCTCGCCCTTTACTGTCCTACCCCACCTGCTCATCTGACAAGCTCCCAACAGGGCCTTGCTCTCTTTCACACCCCTGCTTTTGCTTCTGCCCGTCCCTCTGCCTGTGATCCCTACTCCTTTGCTTTTCTGTCTCCTGTTCATGCATTTATTCATCTAATCAGCAAACCTTCACTGACCATCTGCTCTGGGCCAGGTGCTGTGCTGGGAATACTGTGCTGCCACTTCTCTGTCCCTACTTCTGTGGTCTCCGAGCCTGGTGAAGGAGACAGACAAGCGCTGATAATAAATTGTCATGATAAGGCTTTGAGTAGAGTTTACAGGATGCCATCCTAGAAGCCCTTCCCTATGCTCTTACCTCTAGAGTCTCTCCATGAGCCCCTTCCTTGCTTCTGTCAGAGCTTACTGCGCTCTCTGAGGACGGCCCCCAACCTTGTCTGCTACCCCTTGCACTCTGCACCCCTGAGGGCAGGGCTCATGTCTGTTTCTCATCTTTGTATCCTCAAGGGCAGGTGCAGACCTTGACATGCTTGTTGACTGACTGACTGACCGAGTGGGTGAGTGAATGAATGAACGAATGTGCCTGTGAAACTTGTAACCTGTCCTTTACTCCTCAGCCAAATCCTCTGATGCCCTGGTCCTGCTTCTTGCTCTCATCGCCAGGTTTCTCTCCTCCTGGGTGAGCCGTTCTTCACCACCAGCCTGCTTCCGTGGCACAACCTGTACTTCTGGTATGTACGGACTGCTGTGGACAGGCACCTGGCACCTGGCGCTGTGGTGATGCCCCAGGCTGCCTCGCTGCACATGATGGTCGTGGAGTTCAGGGTAGGCCACCCAGAAGTTTTCGGGCAGGGGATGGGGGGACCTTGTTTTCTTGTAAAGACTTTGGATGCAGATGGAGCAACTAGGGTCTTAATAGCTTGGGCCTCCGTTTTTCTGTGTCATCACACTGCAGGCCTGAATGGAAGACTGCCTTTGTAAAAATGCAGTAATTTGGCACATGAAATGGAAATGGCTGTGTGTTGTCATTTTACAATTATGGCTTATCAGAATAATTTTAAAATATAAATTAAGAGTTTCATAAGATAAGCTGTGCAGCTTGCTCTGCTCTCATTAAGAGCTGAGGCTCTAGTTCTGTTACCATACCTCACATGCAGCCCACGCCACGCTGGGCCGAGGGGCCTGGCCCCCCCTTCCTGTTAATAAAGTGACTGTTCTGGCAAAAAAGAAAAAAGAGAGAGCTGAGGCTCCCATTGTTAAAAGCATTTTGAGATGGGCGAGTCAGCTTCTTTATGCGAGAAAAATTGAAAAGCTTCATTTTAATTTTCTCATCAAAGCAGAACCACAGTCACAAAGTCATTTTGGGAAAGGCATTTTTTATTAAAAGGATTTTGAAATGCTTTTAACCTGACATGTAGCGTGAACGTCATTTGATATTTCTTTGATAAGAACGGCTTTATCCATTGGTAGCTTAGTGGTTCCATCACTTAATTTTCTGGGCATTTCTTTTGTGTTATTTATTCACTTGATCAGATTACATGTAGATTCTGGTTTTCATGGCCAAAGAGGGAATGTGGAGAATGACACTGTTCCTAGGCATACGTCCAAGAGACAGAGGATGCAACGTTGACTGGCCTGAGTGCACTTCTGGTCCCCTCCTGGGATCCTGTCCTCACGCTCTCTTTATAGGTGTAGAGCCTCAAGAACTGGTTGATAGAGTTCTTCCCAATGAACCGGTGTTCAGGATGGACAAGGAGGGAGTTAGAGACACTATCCTGGTAGCTCTGGCCGATTGTCCTTCATAGGAGAGGGCTTGGGATCATGGGAGGCTTTACAGGTTTGAGGAACCATCACGGGTTTTTGGTGGCTCTGGGTCCCTTCAGCTGTGGGCATTTCTTCCAGGCCTGCGGGAGCAGCAAGATGTGCCTCAGGTTTGGACCTGGGGCAGCCCCCCAGCCTGACCTCACGTACCCTTCCTGCTCTTGTCACCACACTTCCGTGTGCCTGGGTGGGCGTGGACATCTCTGTGCTGTCCCACAGAACCCTTGGCGTGCCTGCCCACCCGCCCCCATTGGGTGAATGCGGATGTTGGTGTGCCCTGGCCGGGTGGGTGTCAGTGAAGGCTGTGCCTTCCTTACAGGACCTGTGGAGGATCCGGAGCCCCTGTGGTGACTGTGAAGGCTTCAGTGTGCACATCATGGATGATATGATTAAGGTAGGCAGGGCCACAGCTCCCACCCACAGTGTCCCACCCACCCACTCCACATGGCCACAGGCTTCTGATGGGGACGTGTGGCTTCCAAAGAGGGACCTGGGTTGGGCAGTGTGGGCAGCATGCAGAGAGCTCCTCTGTTGGGGGCATCAAGGACAGGTGTATCCATTCTACTTGGTTCACCATGAGCATGAACCTGAGAGCCATTGGGTCTCCAAGTCTGGCTGGTATTAGGCCATTCTAGGCCCTGGGCTGTAACCCCTGAATCAGAATTTTGGGTTGGGGCCCATCCATCACCAGGCCACTGGAACCATTCCAGCCATTGTCAGCAGCTTGTTCTCTTTTCGGACGGTCTCTCTAGAAGGCAATTTTGGCATCCTTCTGAGGCAGCCATTTTCATTTTGGGGACTCCATTCCAGGGGAAGGTGCTTGAGCATGGAAGGGGGTGGGATGTGGAAGGAGGGTCCTGCAGGGTTGTTTGTACATCAGTAGGGGATCGAGTCAGCCACCAGGGTCTGCATCTCCCAGAACCCAGAGCAGTCATGAAAGTGCCAGCGATATTTGGCTCAGCCAGGATGGATGTGAAGAGTCATGAGCCCCGTTAGAAGGGCAGGGCAGGGAGCATCATCCCATTTTTATGTATTAAGAAAATTCACATGTGTAATAACTATAAATGGAAAGTAACCTTTAAAAATTGTGTACAACATTAAATTTTTTAAAAATAATATAAATTTATTTATTTATTTATTTTTGGCTGTGTTGGGTCTTCGTTGCTGCACGCGGGCTTTCTCTAGTTGTGGCGAGCAGGGGCTACTCTTCGTTGCGGTGCGCGGGCTTCTCGTTGCCGTGGCTTCTCTTATTGCGGAGCACAGGCTCTAGGCGCGTGGGCTTCAGTAGTTGTGGCATGTGGGCTCAGTAGTTGTGGTGCACAGGCTTAGTTGCTCTGTGGCCTGTGGGATCTTCCTGGACCAGGGCTCGAACCCACGTCCCCTGCGTTGGCAGGCTGATTCTTAACCAGTGTGCCACCAGGGAAGTCCCCCCAATTTTTTTTTAATTAGAAAAAAAATTGCACACACAGAGAAAAAGGGGTGGAGCAGTGGACACCAAAATGTTAGTTGTGTGATTAGGAAATGGTTAATATTTTCCTCATTTTGCTTATCTTTCTGTTTACAGTTTTCTACAGTGATTGTGGATTACTTGTGTAAACATATTTTAAGTAAATAAATCCAGTGGACATTTTCAGTTTCCATCTTACCTGCCTTTCCACAGCAGACCACTGACTGTTCGATTCTTCTAGAAATCACTGCACACCTGGGCTCCCCCTGGCCACTTCTCAGGCTCCTTCCTGGATTCCTCCCATCTTCTCATCCCCTAATATGGCCTGTGTTCTAGGTCTCCCCCAGGCCCCTGCCCAGACCCCCATAGCTGTCCCCATCTTCCCTCTTTGCTGGCCAGTGTCTGCATCTCTCCTGAGCTCAGACCAAATAGCTAAGAGCTGTGGATTCTCCACTGAGATGACTTCAGGCACTGTGACCTGATGCTTCCAGAATCCATCTTCTCTTTCCCCTCCCTGAGCCTGGCCCCTTCGAGTGCTCCTGTCCCTAACCTGCTGCCACTTCATACCTGCCTGCTGGGCTCAGGGCCCCAGCAACCTCCCAGACAAGTCTTTGCCTTCGCTTGCAGTCGGTTGTTGGGTTCCATAACCATCAGGTCCTTTGTGAGCCAGTTTTCTTCCCCCGCTGCTGCTGGTCTGGTCTGGGGCACTTTGATCTCTCGTTGTCTGACCATGCACCCTCCTGCTTCTCCCAGTCGGCCTTCCTCCGCAGGGAGCCCAGGTGAATCTGTAGATCCAAAGTCCGGCCCTGTCTATCCCCTGCGGGAAAACCCTGTAAGGCTCCCAGAGCCCCTACTCCCACCCCTGCAGTCACCCCCCACTGCTCGGCCCGCTCTGTGCTGCTCTTTTCCCTTTCCCTGCTGGGCTTTGTCCACTCTCCTCTTTGCTGCCAACTTCTGTGTAACCTTCAAGAGGCAGTCTAGAGATCACCCCTCCGGGCAGCTCTCCTGCCCAGCCCTGTTCTCAGCCGGTCAGTGTCCCCCAGGCACTGTGTTCGCTTGTCTTCCAGTTGTCTCCCTCTAGACTCGGAGCCTTGTATGGGGGTGATCTGGCAGCTGTAGTGCTCAGAAAGTGTCACTGAATGGGCAGGTGTCCAAATGACAGGTGTTTTCATCAGTATAGGCGGTTGGTCTTCAAGGTAGCTCGTGAGATGGGCAGTGTTATCCAGTTTTATATTTTATTTATTTTATTTTACTTTATTTTTGGCTGGGTTGGGTCTTCGTTGCTGCGTGTGGGCTTTCTCCAGTTGCGGTAAGCGGAGGGCTACTCTTTGTTGCGGTGCGCGGGCTTCTCATTGTGGTGGCTTCTCTTGTGGCGGAGCATGGGCTCTAGGCGTGCGGGCTTCAGTAGTTGTGGCTCGCGGGCTCAGCAGTTGTGGCTTGGCAGCTCTGGAGCGCAGGCTCAGTAGTTGTGGCGCACGGGCTTAGTTGCTCCATGGCATGTGGGATCTTCCCAGACAGAAATCGAACCCTGCATTGGCAGGCGGATTCTTTTTTTTTTTTTTTTTTTTTTTTTTGCGGTATGCGGGCCTCTCACTGTTGTGGCCTCTCCTGTTGCGGGGCACAGGCTCCGGACGCACAGGCCTAGCGGCCATGGCTCACGGGCTTAGTTGCTCCGCGGCATGTGGGATCTTCCCGGACCAGGGCACGAACCCGTGTCTCCTGCATCGGCAGGCGGATTCTCAACCACTGCGCCACCAGGGAAGCCCTGGCAGGCGGATTCTTAACCACCAGGGAATTCCCAGTCATCCAGTTTTAAAAGGGAGATAATGAAGCTTAGAGTGACTTACCGAGGAAACGGCTTGTGAGTGGTGGCAGGAACAGAAGCCAGCTGGTCGGGCTAGGCACCTGTGGTCTTTTGTGAGGACCCACTGCCCCATGTGACCCACTGCCCCATGTGACCGTGGCAATTACCCTGAGGGACCAGGGCTATGGAGGTGAGGGGCCACTGGCATAGATAAACTCTGGAGATGAGGACATGAGCCCCTTGTTCCCTGGCCTCCCGGCTCTGTCCCTGCACACTCCTGCCTCCTCTTCCCTTCTCAGCACGCCCTCGACTTCAGGGAGAGCAAAGAGGCCGAGCCCCACCCGCTGTGGGAGTACCCATGCCGCAGCCGCTCCGAGCCCCAGCAGATCCTGACCTTTGATTTTCGGCAGCCAGTCCCCCCGCAGGCCATCTGTGCTGAGGGTGCCATCGAGCTGAGGGGGTGAGTGTGGGCTCCAAGGTGGAGGGAGTGAGGGAAGTGGCAGGGTTGCTTTCTCATAGTTATTGCCCTAGTGGCTAAGCACTTACTTTGGCCACTTTCATGTGGGTGGGATGGCTGTCCTTGTCTCAGCCTTGCCCTTCCTGAAGTGGCCCTGAGGGTATAGTGGGTCCCCACAGCTTCTGGGTGAGGAGAGCGAGCCAGAGTGGGCTCTCTCAGATCCTCCCACATCCGAGGCTCCCTTTGAGCTAAGCAGCATGTTACACACAGCTGCAGAGAAATGTGAATTTGGTTGCTATGGTTACCCATTGGCTCACATTCCTGAACTCTCCTGGGAATTAAAGCAGGTTAGGAATTGGCAGGGGCTGTCGTTGTGATGCATGGTCAGGCCCATCCAGCTCGAGCTCTAGCTCCCTTCATGGGGGAGGGGCTGCTTCTTCCCGGAGGAAAAACTTTCTTCTAACTGGGTGGAGGCCGTGAGCCCAGCGCCCCTTTGGGCTCCTGTGACAAGGGGGAGGCAGGGCAGTTGCCCATCTGTGCTTGCCATCCAGAGTATCTGGGAGAGATCCTCTAGACTTTGATGCCTGGACTTCTCTCTGAGCCAAACCATTCTGTGACCTCAGGCCGAGGAGGCTGGTCCGCCAGCAAGCTGGCCCTGCCCCAGGGTTACTCTGAGTATTTGGCCAGGCTGTGGGGAGTGAGTGGGAGCTTTGGGTTGTGGCTCTTCTTGCTCAGCATTTTACTGAGTTGCCTTTAGTCAGGTGGAGTGTTAGGAGCCTCCTAACTGGGCAGGATGGAAGTGGAAGAGACGAGCGGTTTCTGAAAAGCAGAGGGGAGCCATGACCATGCTTAGCCAGTCTCTGGTGCGGCTGTTTGTTTTGGGCCCAACATTCCCACCCCCCATCCCACCCTCACCCCCAGGCCTGGGAGGAGCCATGGGGCCGTCCTGTGGATGGAATACCACCTGACCCCGGACAGCACGGTCAGCACCGGCCTCCTGAAGCCTGCGGAGGACAAGGTAGTGCTGTGTGCGCGCGTCCCAGAGTGGGCCGGCCCTGAGAGCAGGTGCCGCCGTGTCACCCGCCTGCGCTCCGGGTGTTCCTGGCACATTCAGCCAGTTGATAACTCCTCAGTGGCCCCAGGTCACCCGGCCCTGAACAGCAGCTTCCCACCACGAGCTGACTGGGCTGGAGGCTGGCCAGGAGGGTGCTGGGGTGTCAGAAGCCCTCACCGCCTTCTTGCTGCTTCCCCTGCAGGGGTACTGTTGCTGGAACCCCCACTGCAAGCAGGCCGTGTACTTCTTCAACACCACACTAGACCCCAGAGTGCCACCAGGTGGCCCCCAGACCGTCACCTACACCGTGGAGTTCCACCCCCACACTGGAGATGTCACCATGGATTTCACGCTTTCAGATGCCCTGGACCGTGGGTGCTGACCCTCACTTGTTGAGAAATAAAGTGGCGGAAGGCGCCAGGCTCTGATTGGTGTGGCTTTCTGTGAAGGAAGGTGAAGGCGCCTCTCCTTTCAGGGCCTGGCTCGGCCTCTGGGCTTGGAGGAGACCTCTTCCCTTTTTGTGTTTTTTGCACTGCGGCTCCTTGCTCCAGATGTGGTGGGAAGCGGGGATGGCTTTGGAGCTGAGGAGGGGCCAAGGAGCCCACCCTGCAGTGGTTATGAAGTGCTCAGAAAGCTCCAAGGCTACAGCGTCCTTCCTGCCCAACCAGGGAGCGGAGCCAGAGTTGACTGGGCTGGGCAGCTTGGGCTGCTCTTGGCTCTGCAGTGCTGGGGTGGGCATGCTGCTCTCGTGGGAGCTGGCCTAGCCTGGCCTGCACTGGGAACCTTTGAGTCCCACCTGCTTGCTTCAGCTAGGAGGGGCTTCTGGGGGCAGAGTCGCTGACTTATGGCTGGGCCCCAGGCCTTGAAGACCCTGGCAGGGCCAGGCCGAGGACTGAGTTCAGACCCTTTCACTTGCTAAGTAGTGGCACCAATCCACATGTGTAAGGGTGTGGCCTCCATGTGCAGCACCAGCAGGTGACCAAGACCAGCACCTCAACACCAGGCTGCTTTTCAGAGGATAGGGAGGAGGCTGTCCCAAAGCAGTTCCTCAGAGGCAGACCCAGGAAACCAGCCATCAGAAGGGAGCCAGGAGGTACAGCCCTTTCCCGTGTGCCCCCCTTCTAGCAGAAGGACCTCGTCCCCTAGAAGTCTGGGGCGGATGGGTATGAGTGCAGTCACCCCGACATTGCCTTGCCAGGGAAGGTCAGAGAGTCCCGAGGAGGCCCCAGCCTTGTGTCTTCCCACACTCATGGTGACCTTCTGCTGTTTACTTCCAGTTCCAGAGGGAGTAAGAGAACCCAAGGGGCCTGGTTTCCTGGTGGTTTAGGGCAGACTCAGGCTGTGCCTATCCTGTGGGGAGAGGCAGGAAAGGCAGGCCCCCCACAGTGGTCTCCCCACAGCCCCGCCTGGCCACCTAGCCCCCTGGAGTCAGAGCAGGGCCCAGCCCAGCTTTTTACTTAAATGAGTGGAGAACACCAGCCTTGAGCCTCACAGTTTTATTTTTTCCTCATTATCCATCCTTTCAGCACCAGTAAAGGAAAAAAAAAAAACACCTCTCTTTTCAAAATATTTTATCAGGTGTAAAGATTGTTTTTCTTCTAGGGAAGAATCGTCTGGATATATATTTGATAATGTTCTTACCAAAACCTCAGGTGTGCTTACCATTATAAAACCCCTAATGTCCCATAAGGATACAATACAGAAAAAAATACAGAAATTAAAAAAGTCTTTTTTTTCTTTTTTAAAAGAGTATTTCTAAATCTCAGCAAGTTAATACAATAGTTAAAAAGCATCAAGATTAATATCCATACTTAAAACTCAAGGTGGTCTGGACAAATGAAATGACCGTTTTCTTCCAAAGTTGACCCCTGCCTCCTGCCTTCTCTGGAGGAGGCTGGGCCCGGGGCAGGTACGGGGCCTTGGGGATTTGGGTGACCCCTGGTCCGTCCTTCCCAGGCCTAGATAACACAGAAACATCTGAGATGTTTCTTTTCTTTCTTTTTTAAAAATCAAAATGGAAAAGTCTGGCTTGTAGATAGCCCCGGGAGTGCACAGGCTTGATGAAACTCGTGGCTGGGCGATGGCGGCCTCAGCGCTGAGGCCCTGCCAGAGGGCGGTGCAAGGGGGGTGGGGATGCCAAGCCAGCTCTGCTCTGGACACTTGGCAGGCTGGGCAGAGGCGACCTTGTTAGGACAGGAAATGACTGAGGCACAGGGAGGTATGACTTGCCTAAGGCCGCCCTGTGAGTAGGGAGAGAAGCATGGCCCCCTGTGCCTTGGCTCCCCCACAGCTGCCCTGGGAGGCAAGCGGCCCCTCTGAAGGATGAAAGCTGTGCTGGAGTCGCTCTGCTTCAGGAGCCCTGGCCCTGCTTCCACTGCTGTCCTGGGCACACAGCTGACCCGCAGCCTAGGGGCCTCGACTCAGGCCCAGACATCTACGCATCACATCTGCCCCATTGAGCTCCACCTGTGAGCATATTCCTGGCTGCTCCTGGGATTGGAAGCCTCTGACCCAGTGAAGCCTAGCCAGGGCCCCGAGAGCCACAGCCTTGGAGGAGGGGTGCAGCAGAGAGCCAAAGGAGGACTAGACAGTGAGCAGCCCCTCCTGGCTTGACTTGTGGGGTGGGACCGGGGGCCTGGCCAGGGAAGTGCTCCAAGCAGTGAGGCCCTCAGCTCAGCTGTTGCCCCAGCCAGGGGCATTCAGACCAACCAGCGCCACTGTGAGTGTGGCTCTCAGGAGTGTCTTATGCCAGCGCAGGCCTGGCCTCTGGCCTTGGCCCCCTCTTGGTCCCTCTTGCAGCTCAGTGGGTGACAAGGCACAGCGTCAGCTTATTGGCACCAGGAGGCTCCTGGCAGCATGGTCCTGGTGTGTCCCCAGCCTCGTTGGGCAGAACTGGCCTCGAGCCAGGCGGGCACATTGGTTGGGGCGCTGTGAGGAGGGGAGGCCATTGGGAGTTGTCAGTAACAGCTCCCAGAGTCGAAGGGGCCTCGCACCTGGAAGCAGACAAAACCCTCACTGCGTGACTCTGGGGGGGCGTCCCCAGGTGAGTTTAAAAAGGCAGGTGGACAGAGGCAGTGCTGCCGTGGGATGAGGAGCTGTGGGCTTCACCTGCAGGCTCTGCCATGCTGTGCGCATGTGCCCGGGGCTGGCCCTGGTCACATGGTGGCAGAGTGGATGCCAGCCAGTACCACTCCCTGCCTGGGGCGAGCAGTGGCCATTGGCCTTGCCGCCCCCAGCCTGCACGCTGGTGAGGGGACAGGCTGCTCTGTGCCTTGGCTTCCAGCCCCTTTGTCCAGGGTCCCCGGATCGGGTCGCTGTTGAGGATGGGCCTGGGAGGACAGAGCCGCAGCCCCACCCAGAGGCAGGTGGACGGTTCCTGAGCTCAGCCAGCACGTGGATGGGGACAGTCCCCAGGAAAAGGTTGGTCCCAAACCAGAAGGGTGTCCGGAGGGGAGACAGGATCAGGCAGAAAGAGGATGTGTTGGTTTTGACAGAAGAGAAGCCACAAATCTATCATTTTCAAAACCAGAAGTCCCCCTCCCCGCTAATGCCGTGAGTTGCCGTTTTTCCTGTAAAAAAGTGATGCTCTTCCCTTGGATTCCTGTCTATGGCTCCATTGCCCAGATTGGAGTCTCCAAGGGAGGCTCCAGGCTCTGCTGTGCCTGTCTCAGGAAGAGCAGCGTTCTCCCTCGTGGCTTGCACACCCTTTAAAGTGAAGGGTTGTTTTTAACTTGTTTGATTTTCTTTTGAAAATGTAATCGCCCTTGAATGCAAGACCCTGGGGAAGAGCCCGGGCTCGCTGGTAACTGGACACAGCCCTCACGGTCCCTGCTCGTGAGCTGTCCAGGCTGGAGGTGGCGAGCCGGCGGCCGTGTGTCCAGGAATGCTTCTTTGGCTGGTTCTGATTGTGTTTGGAGTTTGGCCTTGGGTGAGGCCCAAGTGAGGGGTCTGTGGCTACAGCGTGGCACGTAGCATGCGGGCAGCGTGCATGCGAGGGTGCAGGCATGCGAGACAACATGGCAGCAGACAAAAATAATGAACCCTGGACGAAGCTTGAGAAGAGATACAAAGAGTACAGAAACCCGGTTCTCATACTAACCCACGGGTTACAAACTAGGTTGTGCTGTAGATTTGTAGAAAATAATGATTTGAAAGAATGGCACTGGTTGGGCAGCCAGGACTCCCAAGGCCGGCCTGACTCCTGTCCATGGCGAGTGCCCAGAGGTGCTGGGCAGCGCTGGTTCCAGCTCACCCAGGACTGGCTGCAGCTCTCCCAGGCCCCTGCCCCCCTCCCCCAGCACGGGTGGTGCTCGCTGGAGGGGACGTGGCCAGGGAGGGACTGCGGCTCAGAGGGCTGGCGGAGGCCCTGCTGCTTATGATGACTTGGCCCATTTATGCCTCCTCCTCCCCCGCAGACACCATCAGTCGCATGGCCACCGGGAGGTGGTCTGTCAGGCCCGACAGCTGGGTGATGAAACTGAATTCTTCCACCTCCTGGGCGGGGGGAGGAGAAACATCCCAGTTAGACCCAAAGGGCATCCTGTAAAGGAGAGGCCTGGCCCGGACCTTCCTGAAGGCAGAGGGGTGGGAGGATCCATGGGCCCCAAAGGCCTCCTGGATGGGTACGTCCCATTTCCAGAGGAGAGCTCAGTGCTGCCAAGGGGTGCAGGGCTAGGGTCCCCTATCTACAGACACGGCCTGGCTGCCCTGCCCACCCCAGCGCAGCCCAGACTCACGGCCTTCCAGTCTGGGCACAGCCCCTCCTCCCCATGCAGCATGTAGTCGATGCGCCTGCCGTTGCCCTTCAGCAGCTCTTTGCGTCCCTTCTGGCCTCCCCCGGGGCTCTTGCTGGTGGGGAAGGCGAGGTACTCGCGACGACCTTCCTCGCTCTCCAGGACCCTACTCACACAGAAGGCACAGGAAGGCAAGGTGAGCCACGTTCTGCCCGCAAGTCAGACCAAACCCCTGCATTTAAGATCTGTCTTCCCTGTGAGCCCCAAAAAGGACTGGGACGGACAGAGACCGCGGCCGAGCCTGAGTTCCTGACCGACCTGGGCCACTCCAGAATCTGCCTGGGAGTGTCCCGTGTCCACCGTCGGCCGGCAGCACTTGCTTTCCCTTTCTGAACTAGAACGTTGGCACCACCCAGAGCCTGTGACCAAGTTGGGCACGGAACTGCCCAGCCCCTCTCTAGGATGGTTTCTGCTCTGAGCTAAGAGTGTCCTGTTTTGGGGAACTTGATCTTTGCAGTGAGCCTCAGGGACCCTCCTCTTCTGGAAGTCCCCAGGCCTCCCATGACTCTTGTTTCAGGTCAGCAGGGGCCCATGGGAGCCAGGAGAGCAACCAGACCCCATCCCAGGACTGGACTGCTGTGTCGGTCTGTCCCTGAGTGGCTGTGCCGTCAAACCTCTGAGCCTCCACTGTCCCCTCTAACACAAGAATGATGACTGTGGCCCCAGAACACTTTGGGTACCAGGTGTGTCAAGAAAGGAACAAGGTAGGATGCGGCTGTCGCCCCATTTCTCAGTGGAAGGAAACTGATAGGGATGTGTATGTGTTGGTCAAGGGTCTACAGGGAGGGCAGGGCGCTCAGGTGGAATGTTACGCCCTGAGTCCGGGTCTTCTGACTCCTTGACTGCCATCTGCTTCCTGCCAGGTTTCCTCCAGAGCCTGCAAATCAGTGGGAAGGAGCCTTCAAGGAACACCCTGTCTCAGAGGGCAGATGCAGGCCAATGTTGGGAGTGAGAGGTGCAGCCACAGAGAGACACTACACAGGCCTGCCTGCCCGGCTAACGCTTGGACAAATGGACAGGGCACCTGGACAGGCACAGCCAGCAAACATGGGTTTCTGCAGGGTCTTTATCAGCCTTGAGATAAATAGCACTAATAACATGCAGAACATCATTATATCTCAGAAATGTAATCCATTACTGTCCTTTGCCTTTGATAATTAATTCCAGCATCAGTGATCTAAGAGTTACTGATAGTCATTTTTAAATTATCATCTCATAAAAAGATAATTTTCTCAGCATAGGATGATGTTTCAAATTTAGTCTATAATTAATTGGCTCAAATTAGCTGCAAGGAGCCATTGCCGTGGCTCTGTGCAGTCTCGGGCTGTGAATTATAAATTGGCTGTGCTGCTGGCCTCTCAGCTGTGTCCTTTTTGGAAGTCTCGGGTTCAAGAATGCAGTTTGGCTGGGATGGAACTGTCTCTACTTTGAAGAGGACTGGCTTGTCTTATCTCTGTTCGTATTTTTATTTGCCTAATGGGTGGCTACCAGCTGCCGGGCTCCTGCCGCAGATGCCGTCCCCAAGGCTCTTTGGCAGGGGTCTCTGCAGCGCTTGGCCTCGCCCTGGGAGATTCTGGTCCTTTTTGCTGTGCTCAGGGCAGGCTGAGGCTCAGGGCAGGCCAAGCTCTGGTAGAGTGGACGCAGACTCTGGGTGCTGGTATAGGAAACACCACCTCGAGGCCCCAGGCCTACTTGGAAGCTTCTTGGTAAGGATACCCCTGGGGCGTGAGGTCCACCACAGCCTCCACCCACCCCCAGCTTGCATCCCTGAGGCTCTCACAGGCGTCGTCCCATAGGGCTCTTGTCTGCCCGCAGAGCCCATCTCTCCACACCTGTTTCTGGGTTGGTACTCATCCCAGACCTGGGAGCTGCCTGGATCTCCCTACCCTGCCTGACCGCGGCAGCATGGGTGCTGGGTGCTTACTTTTGCAGATTGTCAGGGGTGCACACTTCCTCGTCGTAGAGACCGTCCTTGTCCAGTAGGGTACCTGGGGACAAGGGGGTGAGAGTGGTCACTGCGGGCAAGACCCAGCCAGCCTCAAGGAGGGCTGCCTCCCTGGGGCAGGAGGGGTAGGCCAGGGCTTCTGTGGGCTGGGCAGCTGAGTGCCCCCCCTCCCCCCAGCAGTGGGGTCTTGGGGGCAGGTCTCTCCGGGAAGCCCGTGGGGTATCAGGCCTCGGCAGTGCCCCTCCCCCCCCGCCCCAGTCCCCCTCCCCTCCCACCCCAGAGCCCGTGCCCAGCCCCAGCTCACCGATTGCCCACAGCTTCTCCTCCCCAGGCCCCAGGCGGCAGGGGTCCTTGTAACGTGTAAACAGGGAGTGCTGCTGCTCCAGCTTGTCGTCTGTGCAGGGAGGGAGGGAGTGCTGAGGGGCTCTGGGTGTCTGGCCTGTCCTGGAGGGCCACCTACCTCTGGTGCCGGTCTGACCAGAGTCACCAGGTCCCTGTCCCTCAGGTAACTGCCTCTGGGTGGGGTCTGTGTCCCCAGACAGATGGATCTGTGGTTCATCTGTCACTGGGTTTCTGTGTCCTTGAGAATGCCCCCTCTAACAGCCGTCAGAATTGTGCCTGGTGGGACTTCCCTGGTGGTCCACGCTCCCAATGCAGGGGGCCTGGGTTCAATCCCGGATCAGGGAACTAGATCCTGCATGCCACAACTAAAAGCGCCCGCATGCCACAACTAAAAAAAAAAGATCCTGCACGTGGCAACAAAGATCCCGCGTGCCGCAACTAAGACCCGGCACAGCCAAATAAAGAAATGTTTTTTTTTTTTATAAAAAAAAAGAATTGGTGCAAAGTAAGAGCTGAATACAGACTTGGTGCGTATCATTAGCTAACCCCATTAGTCTAGGTTTCAGAGCTCCCAGCCTTCCCTGCCAGAGGTTCGTCTGTAGGGCATCTCTTTGTCTCCAGCAAGGTGGCCTCTGAGCTATTTAGGGAGAGCAAGAGCTCTTATTCTAGGATTTCTCGGGGGCAGAGAAATCATAGTCTTGCTAAATGTCCCACCCCCGTGCTCTGGAGGAGCAGGAAGTTATTTGAGCTGCCTAACCCCGGTCTTTTCAGCTGTGACTGGAGCCCACGCCTCCCCGAGTGGCCGACCCTAATGGTGAGGAGCACGCCTCACCAGAGGAGCAGTTGTCAAAGTTAAAATCTCCGCAGACGACGTCAAACGCCACCAGCTCCTCGGGGTTGGCTGCGCTGGACGAGGAGGTAGATTTTCGGAAATCAGCCAGCCAGTCCTGAAGCATGTTCAGCTGCTCACACCGGATGTCACTGTCCTCTGTGTGGCAGAACCACAGAGATGATGAAGCTGCTGCCAGGCCCCAGCAGGGCCAATCCCAACCATCTGAGGGGACACTCCCCACCCGCTGAAGCTCGGGCCCCTGGACCCTACCTGGCAGGGCGTGCAGGTGTGTGCAGGAGATGTACCCGACAATTCTTTGGTCGTGAGGTGTATTTCCTACCTGCACCTGTAGGGGAAGAAGCGAGGTGTTGGTGAAGAGGCCTATGAGTTATCACTGCTCTGAGCACAAAGGGACACTGGCGACTCCTGCCCCCAGCCAGGTCAAACCCTCAGAAGCCCAGCTCTGTCGACTCCTGGCTAGACTGGGGCTCCGGGAAGAACAGTACATGTCGTGCTTCTAGGAGCTTCTGCTCCAGTGTGGGAGGCAGATGCACGAAGAAGTACCAGCCTGTGGCATGGTGAGTGCCACCGACAATTCAGGCACAGTTTTACAGGAGAGAGATGCAGAAATTGCTCCCCACACCCCTGCTGTCTCCTGGTGACCAGAAGGTCCACATGGATGACCCTCAAGTGCTAGCCCCTTGGTTCTCTGTCCACTCCTGCCTGGTGGCTCTTTCCTCCTCCCCTTGGTCACACCCTGGACCTGATCATGGCTTGGAGCCCATTCCTGTGAAGTCTGAATCAGGCTCCCCTCTGGGATGTGGTGCAGCCACAAAGCCCACCACCCTCCTCCACTGTGAGAGGCCTTGGACCTTGCTTTCGGCTCTGTCTTCCCAGTCTCTGCCTCTCTAGCTTCATGAGCAGTCATTTTAACTGCTTTTTGATTGTGGTCCCCTGTTGGTCCCCAGATCTGGATGACAGCTGTGGCCGGTGTCTCCATGGCACCTCTGTCACGGCTGACCCCAGGCACCCCATGGCCTCCATCCTGAGCCCAGTCCTCCTTCCTCCACAGGGGCTTCTTCACGCTCTACTCTCCCCACCCTCGGTCCTTGCCTCCTGCTCATCTCCTTCACTGGAGACAGCGTCCCTGGCAGTTGGAGTAGGGCCGAGGGCTCCTCCCTGACTCCCTGCCCAATTGCAGGTTACCTCGGCAGACTGTTTCCACGGGTTGGCGTAATGAAAACGAGCATCTCAGTTGTACAGCACAGACAACTCGGCCCCCAGTGGTGAGCCTACTGCAAGCCTGAGCCCTTGTTGGGCTGTGGTTGGGGAGGGGAGGGTTGGCTCCCCAGACCATCCTCGGGTGCCCTTCCCAGAGGCCTCTGGTTGAATCCACATCCTCTTCCTCTCTGGGCTTTCCTCCCATCTGAGCCTCAGCTGTCTTCCCCATATTTCACTAATCTATTCCAGACTGGGTTTCGTGTGATGATGAGACCCTGGACCTCGGGAAGTCTCTAGGGAGGGTGACTGTAGAGGCCAGTTCTTGGCTGAGGTGCATGCAGCAGCAGCGCGGGTGCCCCTGGCCTCTGCTGAGCATAGCTCTGCCCATCCTCCAGCTAACGGGGGCCTGGACTCATCATGGGCCCTCCACTCTGAGAGCCTCGGGAGGCTTCCATCCTTCTTTCTGCTGCTGAAGTCAGGTTGGTATTATTCTCCTCCATGAGGTCTTTCTCGTCATCAAACACCCTTAGCTTTTTGCAGCTCTTCATCCCCTTTCCCAGCTTGGATAGATGCACATCTTTCCTTTTCCAGTGCCCAGGCAGATGAATGTCTGGTTACTTGATAATGGGCCTGGATTTGGGGCTGTTTATAAGCTCATATGTTCACCATTCACTTCTTGCCCATATTCCAGGCCCAGACCTTGGCCCAATGGTACCCCCCCACCCCTGGAATCCCTTGGAAATTACACACCGTTGGTTCCCCCTGTTGCAAAAACAACACAGCTTTAAAACCACAGTGCCCCCAGAGGCCACACGATGGTGCTGTCTGCATCCTCAGGCCAGGAGTCTGTTCCCTCCTCTATAATATTCACGCTGTGAGCACTGTGCCTAGCGCTTCACGGATGCGGCTTTACTAGATCCTTACAACAGCTGTGAGGATTATACTAAAATTACACCATCAGTGGCCGGGGTCATGAGGCTCTGGTGGCTGAGGCTGGTTCAAATCTGATGCTCAAATCTGACGTTCTTGGCTCATGCCCAGTTCCTCCCCCTGCTCTACACTGCTTTCTGGGCTCCTGGTGACTGAGCCATGCTTTTCAGCAGCTGCCCACTTGAGGCTTTTAGTGCATAAGCCCCTCACTCGCTCGGCACTTCATGTCACCTGCCTGTGCTGAATCCTGGGTGGGGACAGAGACAAGTGCAGGGAGGCACCACTCGGCCCTGCTGCTGAGGAGAACCCGCCCGGAGGGAAGACACGCAGGACAAGGTATGTCAGGCCCCCGCCCTCTTCCTTCCATCAGTCCTGTGAGCTCACCAAGATCCACTTTATTATGTGCCGGGACTTACTGATTCCCGGCTTGGCTTGAGTCCTCGGGAGCCTCAGAGGCTCATGTTTCTCTTGCAAAAAACAAACCATCACTCTGAGAGGTTGTGCCTTTAGTCCTGGTGGACAAAGACTGTCAATAGAGCAGGGCCCAGAATCAGGCTCTCTCACTCCTGAGGCAGAAGCCAGTCCATTCCCTCCCTCCTTTCTCCGGGCGTCTCGGTAGCAGGAAAGCACACTTTCCTCGAGGATGAGAAGCTCTGCAGAGTAAATGGGTAGGCAGGGCTGGACGGGGAGCCCCGGGTGAAGGGAGCAGCCAGGCTAGCACATTTCCAGCCCCTGGACCCTTCTGGGGCTGGCCTGGCTCCTGAAACCTCGCTTATTTTACTCTTCCACCTAGAGAGAGGCACACTCTGGCCAACAGAGGTGAGCTGGGTCTGCTGTGCCGGGCACAATGGCTCTGCTCTCAAGTTCTGCCTGACGGGAGAGGCGGGCAGCAAGACACCTGGGGCCAGGGCTGAGGAACCCCCTAGGGAAAGCTGGCATGTGCTGGACGCCGCTGAGGAGAGCTCCACTGAGGTGGGGCAGCCAAGACAAGGGGGATCGGCACATGGAGGCCCCTCAGGGTGCGGCTGGAGCAGAGCCCAGGGAGGTTGGAGGGGCCCAGGTGAAGGCTGACTTCTCCCTGAGGCAGCAGGAAGAGGGTAAAAGGAGTCAGACTTGGGACGTGAGGAGGACGGGTTAGAAGTGGGAGGACAGCCCAAAACATCTGGGTGGATGCAGAGGAATGGTGGCCTGGGCAGTGATCTTGCAGCTGGAGATATGGGGTGGACCCAGAGGTATCTGGAAAGTAAGTGAAAGTGGGAGCCCGGGTGGATTGACTGGGCTCAGGGCAAGAGAGTCCTCAGCAAGTGTGGAAACGGAGGCTGTGGAGGCACTTCCCCGGGCAGGTGCCTGGGGCTGGCTGGCCATGGTAGCAGCTTGGAAATGAAGAGGGCTGGCCAAGGTGGGGTCACCTGCTCTGGGGGCTGCCAACCCCCAGCTCAGGCTGAGAGCTGGACAGAATGCAGCAGGCCTGGTGCTGCCAGATCTGCCAAGGTGGGGAGAGAGGTTGCAAACTGAGTTTCGTGTGAAATTGCTTGATTTTTAAATGTTGGCCAACACAAGAAATTTTTTATTGGTGTGGACCAAACATATTAAACATATCTGAAGACAAGTTTTAGATCCAGGAGGTAGAGGGCTCTTCAGCATTTAAAGGATGGGCAGGCAACAAGGAGCCTGGAAGGAACGGCCAGAGAGGTAGGGGGTGGGAGGGAAGCCCGTGTCAGAGGGGCTGTCCCAAGGAGACTTGTGACCCTGGTGGGCATGATAGTTGGGGGGCCAGGCTGAGGAAGGAGAGGAGGAGGGGGCGTGTGGGCTGGGGGAAGGCTTGAAGGGGCCCTGGCCTTTGAGCCCTCTGTTGGAGGGCAGGTGGGAGGGAGAGGGTGCCTTCCCTCCCACCCACAAACTGACATGTCCCCTCCTTCCCCAGAAGGTCACTCTGGCTGCTGAGACAGAACACTGACAAACCATATGCCAAAATGGGGAGGTTGGTCGCCTGTAAGAGGAGTGCCTTCAATTTCAGCGTCTCAGGAGAGCCAGGAACCACAGATCTGCGCCGGCTGAGCCACACAAGAGGCCTGAGCGATGGGAGGGGAGTTCTGGGCGTTGGGGTGTGGCCCTGGCTCCGGCAGGCTCCGTGTGGACCATCCGCCGGGCCCTCGCTCCTGGCAGGAGCTTGACTGACAGGTGGCACTTCCCTGGACAGGCTGAGCACTGTCAGAGCTGAGGCCTGGGCACGAGCGCCTCACCACGCTGGGCCTCCATGGTAGCCACACCAGCCCCCTCCGTTCACGGAACCCCTTCTAGGAGAACTGAGAAGTCTTGAGGGGAATACAGAGAAGATCCGCACCTGAAGCAGCTGCTGCCTCTGGGGGCGGCAAACCCTGTTCTGTAGCAGCTGGCCAAACGGTGCTTCGGAAAACTCTGGAAGCACCAAGAGCAGCTTTTGGATGGGGAGCAGAAAGTCAACACACTGTGCGTGTCAGGCTCAGAAGAAGATAAATGCGTAATGACCAAATTACCATGGTCTAAAAACTCCCCCATTGCTTCCAAATTAGCAGAAATAATTATGATTCACTTTAATTAGTGACTGTGGAAGTGAAGCCTCGGGCTGGTGGGCAGAGGGCCTGGTGTGGCAGCTGCGTGACAGCCAGGAGGGAGAGGGCGTGCTGGCCGGTGAGACTGGTGGCCTGAGGCAGTGGGTGTGGACGGCCAGGGCCTGAGAGGCCTGCCTGCAAGCTACAGCCATTTGTCTGCAATGATTCAGAGAAGGGGCTCCCTGCCTCCACCGCCTACCACCTTCACCACCGGCACCGTGAGAACCTCCCAGGCCGTGCCGCTCCCCACCTTGTGAGTAGGCTCTACGTTGCTCCTGCTTTACAGATGGGGAAATGGTGGCTCAGAGATCTGAGGAACTTGCCTGAGATCACCCAGCCTGGAGTCTCGGCTCCTGTCTCTGCATTCTTATTTCCCTTGTCCCTGAGCTGGGGGCGCCCCGGTTCCGCTCCATGAAAGGCCTTGTCTGCCCCCTGCCCTCCAAGAGAGCAAGGACCCCGGCTGCAGCCTGCCTCCCCCAGTGGCTCTGGGACCTGCTGGCTGAGGCCTCCTACCTTGAGATACAGAGCTCCCTTCGAGGCCAGGCTGTCGGAGGACCGCCCGTTGGGGTAACAGTGATAGGCCACGTCCATGATGGGGTAGCGGCTGGCAAAGAAGAGGCCGCTGTTGAGACACTTGAAGCTGCAGCAGCCATGGCAGCCATAGACCCCGACGTCATAGAGGATGTACTCAAAGTAGCCGTGCAGCTGGTCTTTCAACTTGGCGGCCGCCCGCTTGTCAAACACCTCCTGCAGGCACAGGAAGTCCAGGTTGGCAGGAAAGAAGGCTGAGACCTCGTGGTCAAAGGCCTCGTCCGGGTGGCGCCTCCTGCGCATGGCCGCCTTCTTCGCCACCGAAGCCTTGTATGGGAGCTTGCTGTTGGCGCCTGGCTCCCCACTGCCGCCATCAGCCCCAGCCCGCGCCTTCACCAGGGACTCCCTGGAGGCCGAGGGGCTGCCCAGGCTCCCCGAGTCCCCATCCCGCTGACTCTGGTTGGGCGTCTGGCCCCGTGGGCCCCCACCAGCCCCGTTCCTGGCCTGGCCCCCAGTGGGGGGGTCGACGGCTTCGGGGGGCCGGCCCCCCTCGTCGCCACCGATGCGCACGATGCAGGCGTCCTCAAGGCTGCCGCCGTCGGCTGGGTCCCCGGAGGCCAGGCCGTTGGCAGCCTCGTCGCCAGGGTGACGCCCACCGTACTCCACAGAGGCCGTCCTCTTAATGCTCCCAGGGACGGCCCGGGCCACACCGTCGCTGCCCTGCGGTGACACCAGGCTGCTGAAGCTGGCCGCGCTGATGGAGGTGTTGGTGGGTGAGTCGATGTAGATTTTGATCTGGGGCCTACTGGCCCCGTTGCGGATTCTCTGGCCGATTTCTTTGGCCCGGGCTTGGGTGTTGAAAACGTTGTTGAGCCTGGCCAGCGAGTCTGGGAGGAGGCAGAGGTTGGCAGTGGCGAAGCAGAAGCTTTTGCCAGGACCCGTACCCTTCCATTCACTGAGCAGGGCTGCCCCGCCAGCTGAGCCCTTGTCCTCCAGCCGGGAGTAGACGTAGGGCCGGCGGGCCGACTGCAGGGTGGACCAGAGGAGGAACCCCAGGAGCGCAAAGGGCAGTGAGGCGACCAGGAGAGCCAGGTAGACAGGCGTGAAGAGCACGGTGCAGAGCAGCTGGAGGTAGCACGGGTCATCCGCCCGCTGGCGCTTCTCGTAGGTGGTGGGTATGAAGGAGGCCAGGAGCCGGTCTGCCAGCCAGTAGCATGGGAAGATGAGGGCCCAGGACACGGCGTGCAGGGCAGACAGACAGCTGTTGGGAAAGGGGGTCGTGTACAAAACCATTGCAGCTCACTGGGCGCCGCGGCCAGCCCTACTACATGATGTCCCTGGCGGTGCAGGCACTTTCCTGGGCGGGGCGGGCGAGTGGGGGACGGCCGGAGGAGGGTCACCTGCTGGTGAGACACGACTGTGGATGGTCAGCGGCGCATGTCGGCCAGCCAGTCATGGTTCCCCTCAGTGGGCCATGCTGGGCCACCAAAGGCTGCTGGAGAACCTGCAAGAGAGAAAGTGAGGGGGCTTTTATTCATCTTTAGGGGGGCAGGTCGGATGCTGGGGCCATTGCCCTGCTCACCCCGTTCCTGCCTCCTCTGACATGAGCAGGACTGTTCTGAGGACCAGGCCGGAGCTGGCAGGCTCACGTGGGGCATTTGGGACCAGGAGCGGGCCTGGCACGCTGCATTTGCCCGTGTGTTTGGCTTTCTTCGAGGAAACTGCCTGGTGACCTGACTGTCTCTAGCTGACCTTTTTTTTTTTTTTTGGCTGTGCTGTGTGGCTTGAGGGGTCTCAGTTCCCCGACCAGGGATCGAACCTGGGCCCCTGGCATTGGAAGCTCAGAGTCCTAACCATTGGACCGCCAGAGAATTCCCTAGCTGACCATTTTGACCTTTTAAGCTAATTGCTTGGAAACTGGCCCAGGATTTGAGGAACACAGTTTGTGGGCATGCAGGACATGGGGGATCCTAGAGGATGCCTGGGCCTGACACTGGCCTGGAGCAGCCTGAAGCCCGTCAGGAGCCAGGGGTGTGTTTAGAACAGGCGAGGGGTGAGCCTGAGAGGAGCCGCAGACACAGCCGCCTGTCACTGAGTGCCGAAAGGGGGCCAGAGGGTCCTGGGGCAGAGGGCAGTGTGGCTGGCGGGGCCCCGGAGGGGAGAGTCCCTCCACAACCAGGCTCTCACTGTGCCCCAGCCTGCAGCATCAGACCGTCTCTGCCGTCCCACTCCTGCTGAGCCCCAGCAGAAATATCTGCCTGACGAGGACCCAGGCACTGTGTGGGCCTTCTCAAGTTCTAGAATGATCAGAGTTACCCAGTTACAGGGGACCCTGTGACCTCTGAAGAAGGTCCCTGGAGCTTTGAGGGTCTGGCCCAAGCTTCTCCCCTATGCACCCCCGCCACACAGCCCCAGGGCCCAGCTGAGGCTCACGGCTGCCAGAATGAGTCCACCCCGGGTCCCCACCCCAGCCTGTGTGGGAGCTGCCGTGGGTCTCCGAGCAGGCCCAGGGCCCTGCCCGGGAGAGGCTGCAGGTGCATTCATTGTACTGGACGTAGAATCAATAAAGACAAGGGTGTGGACTATTTACCCAGCCTCCAGGGACTAAGGGTGATCATTCTGTGGTGCAGCTGGTATAAACATAATGCAGAGTTTCTACGACCAGATCAGCTGGGGGACTCATTTCCTGTTGATGTCTCACGGGCCCAGCCCTGCTTCTGCCATGGCACCTTGGGGGTCTGCGTCCACAGGGCCGTCTGTCCTGGCCCCACACCCTCTCTTCCTCCTGCCTTCCTGGTCACCTCAGCGGGGACCTGGGTGCCATCTGGACTCTGCCTTCCCTCAGTCCCCACATCCCATCGTCCCTCCTGCCCACCCGAGCCCCCGTGGGGCCCTTGTGCTGGTCCAGGACTGCATCACATGTCACTCACTTTCCCGGCCTCTTCCCCATCAGGCCATCCTCAACACGATGGCTGGAGAGACTCTGTCTAATCTGATCACATCACAGATGCCTCAGCCCCACTGAGGCCTTGCTCAGCACTTATTGGGCGTTGCGTCTCCCCAGCCAGGCCCACCCATGTCTGCAGCCCCAGCCCTCTTTGTGTTTACCTCCCAGTCTCCGGATGTGGTTTCCTGTCCACGCCTTGCTATTTTCTCTGCCCCTCGTCTAGCTCACTCTTCTTCTTCTAGGATTCAGCTTAGAATTCACCTCCTCAGACAGGCCCTTTTGTCCCCCTTGCCAGGTGGCTTAGGTACCTTCTCTGGGGGCTTCCGTCCCCCTTGGGCATGGCCTGATCTCTGCAATTCTAGATCATAAACGCTCATGGGGTGAGGCTACCTCCCTGCAGAGCTGGGGGCTTCTTGGAAGAAGGAGCTGCACTGAGGGCGCTGGGGTTCCCCGGGCTGCAGCAGCAGCGGGACCTCAGGAAAGGGTGAGTGAACGTTGGTCGATCTGCCTCACGGTGTAAGGAGGGGGAGTTTCAGTCACCCAGTCACACCCCTGCGGCCACCACCTGATGTTGGGCTGTGGTGCTCAACCTAGAACAGAGCTTAATGTCGGAAGATGAACTGAAGCTGGTGGCTGTGTCTGGTTCTGGAGAATGTGTTTCACAAAGATTTTACTTTCTTCAGAGGAAATCACTTTGAAGCAAACACTGGAAGGTTACGTTTTGAAGCAGGTGTGTCTACTCAGACCACAGCCATCTGACCAGGAGCCCCTCACTCGGGTGTGAGCAGCGAGGCTCACTGGTGGTGAGGCCAGAGAGCCGGCCCCAGTATCCTCCCCGCCACATGCTGTCCTGGAGCCTCAGACTCAGCCAGTGGCCTTCACCACCTCCCCCATACCCAGCCTGAATCCTGGCCTCTTGAGGGCCAGACCCCGGGTTGGGGATGTCCTAACCCTGATGGCCTTGGTCCCGTGATTGGCTCTTTCAAGGGCCCTGTGAACTCAGGCCGGGCTGGTGGTCTGGGGCCCCAAGACCAATTTCATAATGACAGTAGCTGAAATTGGAGGACTTGCTGCACGTGTGCTGACCCTCTGTGCCACGATCTCCTCTAACCTCACAGCAGAGCTGTGTCACCTCTGTGGCTCAGGGCTCGCAGCTCAGGCTTGGAGGGGCTGGTGGCTACCCAAGGAGGCCACACCCACCATCTGACATACTCACTTGTTCTTTCTTTAAATCCCAGCAGTTTCATTTGAGTTTAACCTGGAGTTGGGGTGACAGCCCCCTCGCACTCCCACGTAGCCTGATGGGTTTGTCTTCCCCTCTCCCACGGCACACCGAGTGTACACCTACAGGAGCCGGCTGGCTTCAGGCTGGCTGCAGCGAGAGCTGCAGGAGAGGACGCAGCCGCCTGAACCATCTGGGCCCCCAGGAAGAGCCTGCAGGTCCTGTCCCTGTGGGATGGGTGTCTGGAGCTGCCCCAGCTGCCAGGAGCACCCGCGGTTGGTACCAAGGTGCTTGAGGTTGGGGTCCAGGCCAGACACCTGGGGAGCCCTAGATGTCGCCCCAGTGTCACAGAACAGACCCCCTCCCATGTCTCCCTCCCCTCTTTCCTCTTCTCTGTAGTCTGAGGTCATCAGCCCAGCCCAGCCCACACCATTTTCCCCTGCCCCACCCGGCACCGTTCCCCTGTGCTCAGTCTCAGGCCAGAGGCCCCAGAACCACAGTCTGCACCGAAGTCCGGAGGAGCTTCCGAAACAATCTGATTACACTTTCTCCCTTTGGTGTTCTCATTGTCTCGGGGGACGAAGTCCAGTCTCCCGATCTCTGTCTAGGGTCCTCTGTGCTCCTGCCCTCACTGGCCTCTTTCCCACCCAGCCTCCACCTGGGCTCCTCTACCACCTCTGATGTCCACTGCTGTCTGACCTCCAGGCCCCTGCCCCTTCCGGGCTCTCTGCCTGAGACTCCTTTCCTGCCTTGTCTCCTATCAGCTCCTCCTTAACTCTTCAGGGCCCAGCTGATATGCCGCCTCCTGGGGGGGTGGGGGGTGGGATGGGGGCGCAGGAGGGGTCTTCTTTGACCCACCCAGGGCTGCCTGTGACCACCAAACCCTCTCCATGCTGTGCTGTCATCCTGGCAGGAACTGGAGTGGTTTAACATCTGGATCCCACAAACGGAACTCCATCAGGACTGTCTGGCTGAGCTCAGGGTGGGCCTGAGGAAGGGATGGGCCCTGCTGTGTCCAGGCTGAGAAGCTGAGAAGGTGGAGCGGGTGGGGCTGTGTGCCCCACAAGGAGCACTGTCACACTGTGTTAGGAGTCAGGCGTGGCCAAGCCCTGGCTGTGATGACAGCTCTGGAGAAAGGATTTGGGAGGAGAGGAGAGGGTCTGTTCTATTCACGCCTTGCTGCCCTCCAAGCAGAACTGGCCTGTGTTCCGTGGGGTGGCCATAGCTCCGTTATGGGTCAGAGGTAAATGCAGCCTCGCTTCATAAAAGCTTCCTGAGATAAATTCTTAAACCTTCGGTTCTGTGTGGCTCATCCCCAGCGCTGGCTAATCAGGGTTGGGATCTGCTGGGACAGGGCTATTGGGTGGTGGTGAGTGTCCCTCTTCAGCTGCCCTGGGTCCTCCTCACTTCTGCTGTGGCCCCAGAAACCCTTTTCAGCAAGTTCCCTCCCCAGCCCTGCCTGCAGTGGTAGGTGTGACTTTTCTGCCTTCCCTGGGCTGGTCACAGGAATGTTTTTTGTCCCCATTCAGGCATCAATGGATTTGAGGGCGCTGGCAGCCCAGAGGGCCGATGGGCAGCGGTGGCCACCACAGCGGTTCTCCAAGATGTGGTAGATCCGAGCACCTCAGTCCTTCCTGCCTGCCATCCTGGCCCTTCACGACTCTTCTAGGTCCCCTGTCCGGAACCCCTCCACCTGCCTCTCCTTCCACGGTGCCCTGGACATAAGGAGCCTCAGGTGCTGCCCACCTGCCGTGCTGCCGCGTGCAGTCCCTGCATCCACGCACAGAAGCTGCTGATGCAGTTGACACAAAGGGGATTGCCACCAGTGGAGCTGGTTTCTAAAGCTCTGTGGTTAATTATTTTGTCTCAGTGAAATGAAAGGAGGGTAAACAAACAACAGCACATTAATCAGTCTGATCTACACTTTCTCCACGAAAGAGGAGAGCAAAGTTAAACATTGGAGGCTGGCAGCTTCTCAGAGAAGCCGAGAGTCCTCGGAGGGCTGGCAGGGCAGGATGTGGTGCACAGGCGCCCAGCCTGGCCCCCACTCCCGACCCTTTCTCTCACCTGGCCCGGCCCGGGTTCCGTCTCCCAGGGAGGAACACCTGCCTCTCCTCCCCGCCACAGTTCTCTGCTTCCATGTCCTGGGGTTGGCACCTTTGCCAAGCAAAGTCCAGTCAACCCTTCAGGCAGGATTGCTCTTTCAGGTTCCTATTTTAAAGCCGACCATCACCCTCGGGCTTATCCCTATTGTGGATCCTGGTGTGTGGCTTCTAGGGTTGCTTGGGATGACCTCTGCCCCAATACCGTCGTTTCCAGACCTGGCCTAGAGTCCCAGACACCCTCAGGTTCTGGCCTCAGGAGTGGGGGTCTACACAGTGCTCAAGAGAGGGCTCCCAGGACTCAAATGCTCTGTTCTAGAAGCAGAGACCACAGACTCACTCCCTCACCCCACCCCGGCTGCATTGCTCAATGCTCAGCATGGGCTCAAAGGTCAGGCTGACCTGAATGAAATCCTGGCACTGGCGTCAGGCTCACTGAGCCTCTGTCTCTTCACGGAAGTAACAATACCTGCCTCCCAGGACTATCACGAGGATTAAAGGGGGCCAAGCCACTAACATGGCTGGCCCTGTTTCCTTCCCTACCTCCCCCACTCCTTACAGGGCCTCCCTGACCACCCCTCCCCTGAGGCTGGCCCTTGTGTGCCCTGTTTGTTCTGCAGACAGGACCAGCTGGTTCTGTGTGCTGTTCTGGGGCAGCCCGAGCCTGCCCACTGTATTTCTAGGCCCCGGACTGACCTGCAGAGCCCTCAGATCCTCAGAGATGCCTCCACACTTTAGGTCGGAGCCGCTGGCCTTCACTAACTTGTTCCTGCCCCTGCGGCGAGGACTGGACTGGGTCTGATTGCAACAAGGAGACCGGGCTGTGGAGCCAGGATGGACAGAGGAGCAGAGAGCTCCACAGTTTGCAGATGGGAGAGGAAGAGGCGGCTGGTCAGGTCCTGGACAGCACCTGGGAGGTCACAGGCCCAGCCACTCCCAGACAGGCAATGCCTGGGCCATTGAGAGCAAGCAGCTCACACCGCAGTTGCTTCTGCAGGTTACTGATGATCTGTGGTGACCCATCAACACGGAGACCCCTGCTTGCTAACCTGTGACCTGCGGCCACCACAGCATGAGAAGTGGGGACTCGGACTGATCAAAGTCACTGTCCTCAGAGCTCCGGGGCTGGCTAATCTGCCCTCCCCTGGGGAGGGCATCCTCAGGATCAGGGCCTGGCCAGGCCTGGTCCTTTTTGAGTGAAGATGGCAGGGTAGAGAGATGGGTCCCCAACAGCCCTTGTGGGCGAGCTGCAATGGACAGGATCTCTGCCACTGGATGCCAAATAACACTGGCGCTGAGACGCCATCCCACTTCCATCTCCCTGGGAAGTGGACCTGGCATGTATGCTGGTCCCCAAGATGAGCTGCACAGAGGCCCAAAGGGTCCTAGGGGTGCTGACTTTGAATTTAAATTTCTCCTGCAGCATGAAAGTGAGTAAGCCAGACCAGTTCTACTGGCGAAGGCAAGCCCTGGCCCCTCTGAGGAAGCCCACACCATCTTTTGGGATCTCTAAGCCTTACTTTGGGAACTTCTGGGAATCTGGGTCCGGTGTTGCCCCATGTTGGGCTAGGATGGGCCCTGGCCCTCCCTCACACCACTTGCATCTCGTCCTCATGCCTGCTGAGCCCTCTCATCCCGGCAGCAGGGCTGGGAGTCCTGGAGCAGAGAGACCCCCTCTCATTGTCTTTGTTTCCAAAGGCTCACGTCTAGCAGGAGCTGGGCCAAGCCCCAGGTTTCTGCAGGAAAGGTGGAGAGGATTGTTCCAATCCAATGACCAGAATGTGCTCGCATCGCTGGCAGCACTGAGATCAGGGCCGGCCCATTTCTGCCTGGATGCCTGCTGGGGAGGGGTTGGCATGGCAACATGAGCTCTGAGCTGCTGAAACTTGGAGTCAACTCGTAGCTGGGAGGACAGAAAGAACGACGGAAGAGGATGCTTTCCCGTGCGATGCAGGTCAGACAAATCCAGGCTAATACCTGAAAGCCACATCCCAGAAGCAGAACCGGGGTCCAGGGTCTGGTGTGAACACATGTGCTGTAGCAACGACTCCCACCAACACAGCTGTACCAGGTAAATGTCTATTCACCATTCCATGTCCAAAACACCTGCCTCCCCTTCCTTGAAGCCCTCCCCAGCCTCCCTGCCCATCCCACCTCTCCCTCCCTTGCATATCCCCAACTGTCCCTCTAATCAGGTACCTGCCAGTGTGCACATCAGGCCCCACACCAGCCTGGGAGCTCCGAGTGGAGCCTCAAGCACCAACACAGGCCCGGATCCTAGCCTCTGCTCCAGCACTATGGATGTGGCAGACCTCCTTTGCTGCCCCACACCAATGCAAGGGGAGGGCCGTGAGCCACACCAGGCCAGCCGGCACCCCAGCAGCCTCTTGACCCCGCTGAATGGTCACACGACCCTAGCTAGCTCTTCCTGGACCCCTCAGGAAAGAGGCCTGCATTTTCTCTGAGATGGAAGTACTAAGAGCCTAAAGCTTCTGGAGCCTTCCTGGAGAGTGAATCCAATTCAGAGGAAAACAGACCTTAGGGCTGGAAGGAGACAGGCCAAGTCCTGGTGACATCTTTGAGCTCCAATTTCCCCGTGCCCGAGGCCAATGCAAGCCCCAGAGTTTCTAACTAACGAGTTGGCAAAATACCTTTTTCTTTGTTCTAGACACTTTGAGCTGGGTTTCTGTCACTTGTCCACCAAAGGATCCTGACTAATATATACCTGCGACTTGATTTTTCCAAAACTTAATTCTTATCAGTTCCCTTCCTGTACAAACCTCCTTTGGTACCCCCTGGCTTGCCTACTGGGCAAAGGGGGTCTCCCTCCTCAGTCCTCGAAGGCCTGGTGAGACCTGGTGCCTGTGGTTTGTGCCCCATGAGCATCCCTTAGGAGACAGCAGTGCAGACGTTATAAGCACAAACTCTGGTGTCAGAAGTGCAGCTTCAGGTCCTGCTTCAGATATTGGACAAGGTGCTTAACTGACTCTCCGAGCTATAGTTTCCTCATCTGTTAAGCACACATAGTAACAATATCTCAGGGTAGTTAGAGATGATGGATGGCCACCACTTAGCATGGTGCCTGACACATCTCTGATACAGTCGGCCCTCTGAATCCACGGTTCCTCACTCCTCCGTATCCATGGATGCGGATCTCGCAGATACGGAGGGCTGACTCTAAGGGTCTTGAGCATCTCTGGATTTTGGTATCTGTGGAAGGTCCTGGAACCAATCCCCTGTGGATACTGAAGGAAGACTGTAATATTATTTTATTACTACTACTACTACTGTTAATTTCTTTGTTGCAAAGGCCCTCAAGATACAGCTGGAGCCTTTGAAGTTTCCTCCTCGTGTGCTTGGTTGCTTGACAAAAAGCGTGCCCTGCTATCCCAAATGAGGGGCAAGGATGGTGCAGGGGATGCCGGGCCTCCATCTCCGGACAGGACTGTCTATTGTGGGCTGCTTGTGCAAGCCCAAGTCACAGGCCTCTGCAGAAGCCAGATGCAGGCAGTGGGGCCATAAAATTTTCAAAACGAAACTTTCCATGGGAGCTATTAATGTGTCATGTGGTTTCTGAGAATAGGAACAGGCTGCAAGCAGCTCTGTGGCACTCCTTCAATCAGTCAGCCTCGGCACTTCCATGTCAGAACTCAGAAAGGCCAGATAAAGCCAATTCCTGCGTGACCAGAAAGCAAATCTTAAGCCAGGTTGAAGTTATATGTGCTGAGGTGCCCCAACCAACCTAGTGTTTAGAGTTGCAGGACCTCTGGGTTCAGGACCTTGTGTAGCAGGGATGTGGGCCAGTTGCCTGGGAATGTGGGCTCCATAATGGGGTGGGGCTGAGTTCGAAGATCTGGCCACCCTGCCCTCTATGGTCTGCCATTCCAGAATCATCTGTTGGTGACTGAAATGGGGACTGTTAAGGAGAAGGCTGGATGGTGGCTGATAGCTAAATCCACACCTGAGCCATCCTGAGCAGCATCTTCTCTCATTCCTATGTACCCTTGTATTAGGTTCAGGAACCTGCCTGCAGCCAGATCTGTCTGCCTAGAGTCTGCTGAGGGCTGAAGCCCATAGGGCGCCTGCCAGTCCTTTGCCCTCGTGGTGGCTGAACCCAGAGTGGGGAGGTGCTGGGGGGTGAGGGCTTCCTGCATGATGAATATCAGGTCTGAGATCGCCCTGTTCACAGGGTCTGCTCCACTTGGCATTGACAGGGCAGCTCCAGGGCAGGACTGGAGCAGGCAGTTGTTGACTACTGGAGAGGTCACGTGCCAACAGCTTAGCATCTAGACGGGCCTGGGCCTCCTACTTCAAGAGCTCTGAGCCTGCCCAGGTGCTGAGGTTTGTGCCTGAGCCTCGCCTTGCAAGTGGCCAGAAGCCGGGCATCCTGGAACTCCTAGCAGGTCACGTCACCTGCCTCAGGTGTTGTTGTCTGTGTTGTCTGCTGTGTGGCCAGCTGAGTGCCAGCCCCCAACAAGTTCCCTGCTGGCCAGCGCCACTCAGGAGAGCCCTTCCTCAGGGACGGGCCCCGGGAGGAATCTCGCTTCTCTCAGGCTCCGCTATTGAGGCTCTTGTCCCAGCAAAGTCTCTGCTTCCCTGACATGAGAGCTGATGTTAATGGTCCCTGAGCCAAACAAGGCTTGGAACATACTTCACTTAAGAAGAAATGACAACATACTTTCTGTGGGAGTAGAACTTTAAATACAAGTCCACACAAATGGCAGGATTTATGCAGACTCAGTGTTCAGCTGCGTTTCAAGTACAGCCTTTCCTCCTAGAATGGATTGGCTGGCAGAGCAGTGTGTAGGCATTTCAAGGCACCAGAGAACACAGAGGAAGACAACAAACCTCCCTAAAACGGAACAGACTTGCTAAAATTCTTCTGAAAGGAATCATTTCACATTCAGCCTCAAGTTTTCTATGCAAAGAACATTTAACAAACTGAGTCCTAGAGGAGAATTTATGCAAAGATGAAAAAGCAAATCAGTGCAAATGAGTAAATAAAATCAGGCATCAGCATCTCACCGACCTTCCCTGTAGCTCTGGACAGCTGGGCCCAAGGGCTGCATTTCTGAACTGAGACTGGATCTCACTCACCACTGAGGGCTAAGGTCCTTGTCCTGGGCCCTTTCAGAGATCTTGGACACCAGGCCACTGCTATCCTCAGGTCCTGCCTCTGCACACGATACCACAGGAGCCCTTGGTTCTGAGAGAACCAGCCAGAAGACCTCCTGAGAGAGGATGGCCCAGCTCGGGCAGAACCCTGGGCTGCTTGCCTGGGGAGGCCTCCGACCTGCCTGCAGGACTGTCCCGGGCCTGCTCCACAAGGTATAACTGGGAGGGGATCGGGGGCTGCTGTCTGCTACCCTGGGGAGTGGGACTTAGAGCTACATTTGCATAAGAATGTGAGTTAGTCATTTGTCTACAGCAAAGACCAGTGGGGAAGACATCATGGGGATCTAGAGCCCCCCGAGTTCCCTCTAATTGCTGCCACCAAACCTGCTTCCAAGGGTCTTCTGAGGCTCTGGGTTCCAGTTAGCCCCTGCCTCTCTGGTAGTGGTGCCCTGTCTATACCTGCTCTTAGCTGTTGAATCCTACACTTCTGAAAAGGGAGACAAGAACTCTTGGATGGGGACCACATGTCCCCAGATTGCTGGTGTAGACGTGCTAGTGTAGACAGTGACACGTCTCCATTCAGGAGTGACTAACTTAAAAAGATAAGCATGCTTTGCCTTTGTGAAGATCCGGGTTAGACTTTTCTTCCCTTTTTGCCCACATCTGCCTGCAAGCCTAGGACAGGCCTCTTACCTCACTTCCTCCGGCCCCTAAAGCAGTGCAGGCCTACTTTCTAGGCATGAGGCAAGATTGCACCTCCTGGTCCCCTTGCAGTTGGGTGGTATCGTGTGACTAGCTGTGACCCACAAGCTGTGAGTGAAAGTGATGTGTGTCACTGCTGGGCCAGAGGACTTCACAGCAGGTATATGCGGTTGGTCCCAGGGGCCAAGTGGGGCCTGCAGGGGATGGGAGGGGGGAGAGCTTCGAGATGAAGCCGACAGCCTGGGGTGTCAGAACCCAGAGGCCAGGCGTGGTGAGATGCTGCCACGTCGTGCTGGTTGACTGGTGTCTGCCAGGGCTGGCGAGGGGCAGAGGCAGGGGCAGGGCAGCAGCTGTCAAGCTGGGAGGCTGGGGGTGCTCGGCATCCATTCCCTGTGCGTCAGATGCTGCTCGGGGTATTTCACAGCAAGGGCCCAAGAATTTCTGGGGGCAGAGCCTTGCTTTCCAGGGGTGTATATTAGAGTTTGTGTGTGTGTGTGGGGGTCCTCCTAGAGGGTATGGAGACAGGAAAGTGGTGGGTGGTGGGTGAAGCAAGCAGTGAGCAAGGGAGGGAGGTAAGATGGGGTGGCAGAGAGAGCTGAGAGTAGGCACGAGGACGGCAGTGTCACTCAGGAGTCCTGCCTGCCAGCCTGTGCCCTTGATGGCCACAGAGACCGCCGGATCCCACATTACAGGCCAGGAGGAGACACCGGGGGAGGAGCAGCTGTGGAAAATGGGCTTGAGAAGAGGCTCCAATGCATGCACTTACAGTTTACCCCTAGTTGGTTCTGTTTAACTTAAGTGCTTAGAATGGCCCGTTAGCATCCCACCCATACCACGCAGACCTCAGAGTAGTGAGAGCCTGGCGTGTGCTGGCTGCACTCTGGAAGCACTGAGTGACCCCCTGGCTGTGACCCTCTGGCTGCAGGTCTGGGCAGCCACCCAGCTTGACGCTACCTGCACCACCCCCACTGCTAGACAGAAGGTGCACAGGGTATCTCACCGGCCTTCCTGGTAGAGATTTGGAAAGAACATTTCCAGAACAGAGGTCAGCATCAATGCGAAAACAGTCTATGCAGTTTCAACCAGATTTGCTTTAAGAAGCAGGTCCCACAGGAGGCCTAAGCGGCTTGATCCTCATCTCTCCCTCAGCTCTCTTCCCCCTGGTCCTGGGCCACCATCCGTCTTGTTCCCTCCCTGCCCTTGGCACTGCTCTTGCTCCGAGCCCTTTGTTGTCCCCTCCTCCCTGGCCCACCCATTAGGAGCTGGACCTTGCCCTGCCTCCTCTCTCTTCTCTTGGTTGATCTCTCATGGGTCACCTGTTCCCAGGTGATAGCCAGCCCAGGTGTCTCTCCTGACCTCCGACCCCATGAATTTAATTGACAGCTCTCTATCTTCCCCTAAAAGTTTATCATTTGTCTTCCTCTACTTCCCCAACACCAGCTCTGTCTCCTCAGTGGTCCTAGGCCCCTGGACCTCCTCCATACCCCCCTCCTCTCACCAGCCCACGGTTCTGCCTCCCTAACCCCTTGCATCCATTCCCATGGCTACGCCCAGTTCAGGCTTCACCCTCTCCCACCTAGACGCTGTGACAGCCATCACCTGGTCCCCCTGCAGCTGGCCTCCCTCCTCTCATCCACATGGCAGTTGGTGGCATCTGTCTAAACTACACATTGGACCACATTGCTTCCCTGCTAAACTCTTCAGTGGCCCTTGCTGACCCCAGGAAGATGCACCTGGCAGGGAAGGACAGGAAAGGGGGGGGCGAAGCCCAGCAGCCTGATTGCTCTGCGTCCCCGTCTACTTCTGAAGTCCCGGGGACTCCAACCTGCGCAGTTTCCCCCGAAGCCCTTCTAGCCCTCTGTGCCTTCGCTGAGGCAGCTTCCTTGCAGCCATCATCTGTGCGAAGGGATGAGGCCTCAGCAGAGGTGCTCAGGGTTTGGAAGTCACAGTGATGGTCTCTTCACCAAACCCCAGCCAGTCCCCTCCTCTGTGGCCCCAGGGATAACTAGAGACCTTTGGCCCGGCTCAACAGAGCCATTTCTCTCTTGACATTGGTAGTTTCCACGCATTTATTACATGTTTGCAGTCTGCACACTAGAAAGGTAACCAGCCTCCCATACTTTCAGATCTACCACACTAGACACAGAACTGAGAGAGAGAAGGCTTGAGCAATGTTGGCAAATTCCATACCTCAAAACAAAGGGAGGGAGGGCCTTATGTGTGTGGCCCTATAGGGTGTCTGCAGGACCAGGGACCCTGCCCACATGGTGACACCAGCAGCTATGGAGCTCATCCACCCACTTTGGCCTCCAGTCCTGGGGAACTCAAGTTCTTTTTTCCCCTTGCAGGCACTCAGTATTTTATCCCATCACCTGTATGTTGGGCACAGAGTAGGCAGATAATAGGAACCCCTGATGACTGATTGACAAGCGACAGCTCTGCCCCCTTCAGAGCTGGGGTCCAGCCAGGGTGGCTTCAGCAATCCAGCTCATCTGGGGCCACCTGTGGCCCGCTCAGGACCTCAAACTCATTCCCTCCTTCCCTTCCACACTCTCGCCCTGTGAGGTGGGACTGCGAGCCAGTCCGTGGCAGAGACATGGGGGAGACTAGAAATGAGCCTCAGGAAAGCAGAACTACAAGATCCACTTCTTGGGACAAATGAGCAGTTGTTGCACAGAACACATCGCATAGAATGTGCTCTTGACACTGATGGTGCAGCTACACTGTACAACCACCCCACGCAGATATTGTTGGCTCCATTTACAGATGAGAAAATTGAGACTCAGAAAAGTAAATGACAGTCCCCGAGAAGTGTAGCCTGGTCACCAGACCCCAATTTCTCTTTCCTCTCTGCATTTCTCACCAAAGTTTAATACACATGATATACAAAATATGCAAATGAGCGCTGTCCAGCACCAAGCCCCGCTACCTCCAGGACAAGTTCCCCACCCTGTCCCCCTTGTCTTGCTTGTTCTTCCCCCTCAGTTCCCACCAAAGATCCTCACCCTGTCTTTCCAGTCTCTGAAGCTTACATTTGTCACCCACCCCCACTGAGCCCTTAGTGAAGACCCTAATAATTTTCCTCCCTCCCTGTGGACTGCCGGCCTCATCCAGCTCCTCTTTTGTTTTTCCATCCAGTCACCATCACCTTGGACCCCCAAATCTCCCTACTCCCAGCTTGGTGACCTCCCCAGAAACCGTGAAAACATCTAATTTGCCAATATTGGGGAGGAAGCAGGTTCTTATAATGGTCTTGCTGTCCTGGCTCCTGGACTGAAGTTCCCAACTGTCAGGGGGTCAGAAAATGTGTTTCTGGTTTCCACTTTTATCGTGGTAGTTTGAATTATTTCTCTGGGATGGGTTCGAGACTAGAATTATGAGGTAAACTTTAAAGCTTCTGATACATATTGCCAAACTGCTTTTCTCCCAGGTTGTTTGAGTGCCTGTTTCACAGCATCCTTACTGTGAAATGCACTAGGTTTTAGCGTTAAAAAAATTTTTTTAATAGTTTAATGGGTAATGATATCTGATTACAATTTCCAGGATATTTAAATTGTATTCCTTCATTATTGTGAAGTGCTGCCTCAATCCCTTTCCTACATATTGAAGGAGTTCGAATTTTCTCCATAGATGTGGGTGTGTCAGACATACCCCCTCTGCAGGCATTGAACCACGTGAGGGTGGGTTCAGAATGGGACCAAACTGCTTGCCCCAGATTGCCTACCCCAGAGCTGTGTTTTCAAACTTTTTATCCAAGCAGCAGAACCTTTTCTCAAACAGTCTCACACAGCACTTCTTAATATAAAACATTAATAAGTAGCCTATGAGGGGAGGCCTGGAGCGCCCCCTTCCATCCCCCTCCCCCTTCCAGAAACTCCTCTCACCTGAGGAGGGACCGCGGGGACCTTCTTGTCCTTCTGGCTGAAGAGGGAGCACTCCCTGCGTGAACTCAAGGGCCTGAAAGTAGATGAGCGGTTCCCAGAGGTGTCCGGACCTCCAGTCACCGAGCAGCGCAGTACAAGTGAGCCAGGTACAAAGACCGAGGGGCCACACCTGCGCCGGAGGCACCGCCACACCCTCCACGTCGCCAAGGAGAGGGTGTGGGCCCCGCTGTCCCCACGAAGTTCAGCCAGAGGGGGTGGGAGCTGAGGTTTGTGGGACAGACCTAGACAGGCCTGGGGGGATAGGAGGGTTGACAGGTGCGGAGGACTCCGTGGGTGGGAGGCACGAGGCTTCCACGTGGACGGCTGGACCCTGGCCAGGACGGCGATGTGCAGGGGAGTGGCGGGGAGAGGCAAATTCGGAGCCCCGGCCGCGGGGTAGGGGTTTGATCTGATAGGCGAATCTAGAACAATCGGAGTTCTCCCCAGGAGCTTTGTGTAATCTCAGCCTCACAAGGACACCTGAGGGTGAGGGGAGAGCTGAACCCAGACCCGGAAAGAGGGACAGTGGCTACTGGGACGGGGGTGGGGCACGGGGAGGAAGCCGCTTGGCCGCAGATAAGGAGTAGACAGACCGGCAGAGGAAAGGCTCAGCGGGTAAGCTTCGTGAACCCAATTGAGTCTTCGGAGGGGGGCGTTTGGGAGGGCGCTCGTGTGAGCGGAGACCTTTGGACACGTAGCCACCGGCTCTTCGCATTCCTTGTTGACCCAGTCGGAGGATTGGCGGGCCCAGACACTCACTCCCTAGTAGGGGTTCTTAGGCCCGGCTCACTCTCTGGCCCCGCCCCACCCTTCTAGCCCCGCCCCGGCCTCAGGTGTTGGATCCGCCCCGACTTTCTGGTTGCGCGGCCCCTGGGCCTCAGGCACTACCTGGCCTCGACTCTCTCGGCCCCGCCTCCTGAAACCTGGCCCCAGGCAGCTCTCTGGCCGCGCCCCTGGCCTCAGGCAAAGTCCTGGCTTTTTAGTCCCTCCTTCCAGTCCCAAGTCGCGCCCCGCCCCCGAATTTGCAGCCGAATCCCTGGCTTTTGTCTCGCCCTCTTGGATTTCGGCCCCGGAAGTTCAGTCCGTTCCTCGCGCCACCCTGCGCGGAGCTCGTTGGCTTTACACCTTTTCAGGCCAGTTTTGCTGCCCGGCCCAGAGCTCTCCTACCACCCTCACATCGCAGGCAAGGCAACCGTTACTCCCCAGGGCCCCTCTGGACCAGCTTCTGTCCTGTATATACACTTATTTTGCAAATCACCCAAACTGAGAAGAATCTGAAGTTTGAGTCCCAAGCCCTCTGCCCGCAAGCCAAATATGTTGCAGAGGAGCTGGAAGGAGTGTCTTCTCACTTGGGAAACAGTTGGCGCCCTCCTGATTAGAAATCCATTAGAAAATCTCCAGTGAGACAAGGGTTCTAGTCAGCTGAAAGGTCTTGGGCAAGTCATTTAACTTCGGAGCCTCAGATGCCCCCTCCCCCGTAACACTGGGGTTCCCTACAGGATCTTGGATGGCTTCGGCCAGGACCAAGTGAGCACAGGTACTGGATGTTACCAGATCAGAGCGGGAAGAAGGAAGCCTGAGCCCCTAGGTCCTCGCTCTACATGCTCTACACGAGGGGGCCCTTGTTTTTATGCGGACGCCCTGGCTTATTTCCTCTGAGTTAAGCACTTGGCAGGCATCCCTCCCGACCCATGGCCTGGGGAGTCCAACCTGCCAAGACGTTAGAGAGTGTCCTGTCCCCTGTGCCTGGGACGCCTGCCTCCTCACCCTCAGTAAGCCGCCTTCCCCCTGCTCCTAGACCACAGGCCGGCAAACATCTGAAAGTGGGCACAAAGCAGCCAGCCTGACCTTTGCGGCTCTCAGCTCCCACCGCGCTCTCCCAGGGCAGTGAGGAGCTCACACCTCATCTCTCAATGAGACATTTGCCAAGGAGGGTGTCTTTGTCCTCAGATATTCCCCAAACTATCCCCCATAGGCTGCATAGCCTCTCTCCCCTCCCAAACTCTTCTGAAAAATCCCCTGTGTGTTTTTTCAAAATAAAATTAAATGACAGGAACTAACTATTTAGGGAGGGGCTCCTGAGGGGAAACGGAATCTCTGCAACCTTGAGATTACAGGACTTTTCCTGTTCTCAAAAGAAAAGAAAAACATGTCAGATCATTGATATTCTGAGCCAGACCTTGTTTTGAAATACACTCTCCTCTGTCCTTCAACAAACTACAGCCTTTCTCCCTCTTTGAAAATCACACCACATCAAGTCAGGGATTAGAAATGGGAAAAATTCAATCAGAGCCTCCCTCCGACAGTTATACATCTCAGTACGCTACCAGGCGAGCAGAATCAGCTCCCACTATAACCCAGCTCAGCATCATCATTCAAAACGCACCAGTAGGAAATGGTGAAACAGAAGTACCTTTCATCCCCAGTGAGCAAGGCCTGCAGCACTGCTCTCCCAGCTCTGGAAGCTGGCGGTGTCTGGGGCCAGTGGAGCTGGGGCCTGTTGCTTAAATAGGCAGTGGGAGGGTGTTAGGGCGGGCCTGGGGGGTGGGCATGGCAAGTGGGCCGTTTACCCAGCATAGCAAGGCAATGTCCGCCGAGCCAGCAGTGGTCCTAAACACGCGCCTGCCTGCTTATCCACCATGAGCCTCAAGCCCACAGGCCTCCAGACCACAGACCGTCACCTGGGATGACCCCTGATGGATGTGCAGCTCCAAGTGAGACCACATGCCCAGACGCACGGAGCTTGGTCCAGGTTCCTGGATGCCTCTGCCTGTCCTGAGACACAGCCTGGAGAGCAGAACCAGCTGTGGAGTTGGACGGACCTGCTCCCTAGACCAGTAAGTAGTGGCCTCAAGCAGGGCATCTCACCAAGCCTCAGTTTCTACTTTCTTGAAATGAGGATAATAATACTGACTTTATAGGTCCAGAAATAATGTTTGCAAAGAAGGTTGGTTTGTTTATCCACATGATGATGCTGGAGTCAGGTTACCTTCGACAAGGTTCAAGCCCAGAGAGGTTTGGTAACATACACAAAGTCGCACAGCCCTTCAGCTGAGTCAGGGTCAGACTTCATGCAGGGCTGACACTAAGTTGGGTTGGCAGAAGCCCCTTGAGGTGAGGGTGGGGAGCAACTGCTGGCCTTGGGGAAAGGTCTTGACTGAACTCTGGTGAAGGAGTTACCCCTAGAACCCCAGCACCAAGGTAAGGGAAGAGGCATGGCTGGACAGGCAAGCTGAGCTGGCTAGTCTGTGCATTTGGTTGGGACCTTAGTGGGGGATGCAGACATATCCTAGAATAACCACTAGGAATGGCTGGTGAGAGGTGTTTGTTTCTTTCTACTTGTACAGAGCAGGTCTTGTTTAGGAGCATAACTGATGTGTGGTTAGAATACACATGTGTGGTTAGAATTGCACGTTTTTTCCTGAGGTTTATCTTTACTCTCATGATGTCAGCTCTCTTGTCATTCTAACTTCAAAAGAACCTATCTCCCTTCATTTTGGCTTGCCAGATAATTTATCATTCAAAAATAGAACTAGCAGATGTTTATTTCTTTCCCTGAGAGTCAAACTTGAAAGGCAGAGTGTGTATACTTCAGTTCTAGGCTGAGCTGTTTTTTCATCTCTGGAAACTTTTCTTGTATTATTTCTTTCCACATGTTTTCCTCATCGTATGCCTCATCCCATGCATCTCTCTCTCTCCTATTTTTGGGCTGCGACCCCATTTCCCATTTTCCAGATCAGTTATTTGCACCTTTGTTTGTTTTCTGTGTCTCCATTTCTGGTTGGATGTTTTATTTTATCCTCAACATCACTGATTCCTTTCTTCTGTTGTTTCAGTTAGGCAAACTACTACATCCAGATGTTTTTCCATTCTTTTATAGTCATGGAATTACAGCCATTTTGTTGTTGTTGTTGTTCTGTTCCTGTTAGTACTATTTTGGTCATTTATTTCTTTCAACATAGTTACTACTCAGTTCACCTTATTTGCTCCTGAGGCTTTGCAGATTCCATCATCTAAAAACAGATTAATTGACATTCCTTGAGGGCCTACTGTGTTCAGACACTGCTGCTTAGTATCTAACACTGTGGCGCCTGCTTCCCTTCCAAGGTTAACTCAGGAGAATTCTGCAGTTAGAGCTGCTTTGAGGGAGATTCTGATTAACTGAGATTTATTCCATCTTGTTCTAAAAACAATTCAAGATGACTTAAACTGTGTTCTATGTACAATATAATACGACTTTTTTTTTGAAGCAGTGAGAGAATTAGGGCTAAGGGAAAACAAAGGTGGAAAAAACACGAAGCAGCCAAGCAGAGATGAGAAGATGGAGTGAGTGAAGGGAGAGTCTTGATTCTGACGGTAGCCTCAAATGGGCACAGAGGAGACGTGCTTTATGACTGAAACCTGTCCGGTTGATTTTTGTTGGTGTTGACCCTTTGAGTTCTAACTTGAATGGCTGCAGCACAGAACGGGGGCCACATGGTGCAGCTCACTCTGCAGGCCCCCAGGGTGGGAAACGCTTTTGTGTTTTGTTCCCAATAGGGATGGAATTGAAAGGAAACAAGAGGTGAGATACATTCATGGTGTGGATTGTGGGCAGCTGCCTGTAAACACTGGAACAGTTGCCTCCTGCTCATCTTCCAAAAGTCAGTATTGATTGAGCTCCTAATTAGCTGTGTATTTCCTGTGCTCTGAATCAGATTGTTTCCCTGTTTTGGGGTGGCAGGTATCATCTGGGTGAGAAGAAGGCTTCTTGGGGGGCTCTCTGTTCCCATAGAACACCAGAGTGGCCTCATTTCACACCTCTCAGGAAAGTTTTCCGAGTGACAGATTGATGGGTGTATGGGTGGTTACCAAAAAAGATTCTATTTTATTAGCTGTTTGTCTTGCAAAGTGAAATCTTTTTTTTTTTTTTTTAACTTTATAAAAATGTCATCAGCCTGGGGTTTAAGAACGTGCCCTCTGGCTTTGAGGGAAGATTTGCAGATCCTACAGGTAAAGAGCTGTCATGTCAGTGTCTCACTCAAGCCCTTGAGCGATGAGTTCGGTCGTGGCCGCCAGCCTGAGTCTCTCTTGCAGTGGGGTGGAGGGCACCCAGCGCCAGCTAGGCACCAAATGATGTTGCCAAACCTCATCCTGCTGCCTGAAATGCCTTTTCTTTTTAAATACATCCAGGGAAAATAAAAATTGAGAGATTCATGCACATGAATACTCATGTATAGGTAATTTTGCTTTTCTATTTGAGGAGGAAATAGAAAACATTCCACTTACTCATTTTTTTTAGAGTAAAAACAAGGAAATATATTAAACAATTTAAAAGTATTTGGTTTCCTGGTGGGATGAATTGGGAGATTGGGATTGACATATATACACTAATACATATAAAATAGGTAACTAATAAGAACCTGCTGTATAAAAAAATAAAATTCCAAAATTCCCCCCAAAAAAGTATTTGGTTTCCTGTTGGTGGCACTTAAAGAAGAGAGAAAGACAGAGAGGAGATTGAAAGCAGTGGAGGGAAGGCAGGAGTCAGAGTCCTGTCCCCAGGGACCACCCTGCGCTCTCTGCTCCAGCTCCCTGCTCTCAGCCCCGGCAGCCCCGGCCCCTTCAGTCAGGTGGGAAGGCTCTGTCCTTGGCCTCTTCCTCACCCTCAAACATGTCCTGTCCAGAGCCAGTCCCTCCCAGCTCTGCGGTCCATTTCCAGTCCCTGCTGCCCCCCTTCTCTGGCTGTCATTTCCCCTCAGGCCTCCTCATTTCTTGCCCGCATGGTGGCACAGCCGGTAAGCCTGGGTGTGGCCCCTTCCATCATGCTCCATGTCCAAGCCCGTGATACCCACCACAAGCAGTCTGAGTTCATCCTGCCCTTGTCCAGCATCTCAGATCTCTCTCTGTGCACAGAACAAATCCCCCTACCTTGCCTGGCTTGGGGGCCCTTGGTGATGGGTCCCCCACTCCTCAGCCTCATGTCTGCCTTTTTCTTCCTCCCAGTGATTCATTCTTATGGCCTCAGCCTCTAGCTTTCCTCTCTCCTGGAACATGCCATGCTCTTTCACGCCTCCGTGCCTTTGCACATGCTGTCCCCTGTGTCTGGAACACCCTCCCCAGTCCATCTACCTGGCACCCAGACTCTAAGGCTCAGCTCTGCAGCTCTCAAGCCCCTCCCTTCAACTGCACACCCATCGGGCTTTGTGCTGGCAGCCCAGAGCCCCCCGAGTGCAGAGCATGGAGCCCAGTCCCTGAGAGGCACTCAAGGAACCTTGGTTGAATTAATAAAATGGTTTCTAGCCAGACCAGAAAGTCAGTCACCAAAAGGTTCAGTTCCCTCTGTACATACCAGTTGGCACAGCAGGAGCTGTGAGAAAACTGCTCCTAATCGTTTGAACTAGTGCATCCATTAGGCTGCCTTACATAAAGGGAGATAGGCAAACATGTAGCCTTAAATGTTAACAGACCTGTGTGAACTCACGTGTGTTGGTGGTAGTGCTTGCAGCTGGCTGAGATCACTACCATCATCATCATCATCAACCTTTTGGGGGGCACCCGCTGCATGCCAGAAACTGCACTAAGCTAAGGATGTTGCATGCAGAACCTCTTGTTTAATTCCCTGAACAGCCTGGGAAGGTTTGGGTGTTATTGTTCCCATACTCGCAGAGGGAAACTGAAGCTCGGGGACGGTAAGTGACTTGTCTGAATCACACAGCTAGAGAGTGGCAGAGCCCAGACTCTGTGGGGAAGGCTTATCGATGGCCCCCTCCCGGCTAGCGTTTTGAGCTGCCAGGGCCGCCTAATGCTCAGGAGGCACCCACAGACCAGGGAGGAACACCCCAGGGGTCTGGGAAGGCTTGTAGCCACCACCCTCCCCCCTCTCTGCTGCCACCCTCCTGTCCCAGAGGGACTTGAGGTGGATGCTGCCACTATTTGTCCTTAGCCCCAGAGTGTGGATTGGTCCAAGGGCTGTTGCTCTGGACGGAATGCTGGTGAGGCTTGGAAGGTATGAACCCGCAGGAGCCGGGTAGAGCTGTTGCCGTGGGGCCGGGCAGGTGCTGTGAGGACACGCCGGCCAAGCTCATTGTCTCTCACCTGGTCCTTCAGCCGGGCCCCCACCATCTGTTCTCGCACAGAAGCCAAAGTGATCTTTCTGCATGCAAACCTGAGTGCCTTCCAAGCTTAAACCTCTTTGATTGCCCCCAGAATAAAATCCAGGCCCTGAGCCTAACCACCCTGTCACGTCTCACTCTTTGCCAGTGTTCTCCTCTGCTTGCACCTCCAGAGCCCTTCTGTTTCCTCCATGGTCCTGATCTCTCTCAGTCAGGGTCTTTCCTCACGCTGTCCCCTCATGCTGGAACCCCCCTGCCTCGGCTGGCTGGCTGCTCCTCAGCTTCAGGTCTCAGCTGAAAAGTCTTCCTCAGGGAAGCCTTCCCAATCTCCCCGGCGGTCAGTATGAGGGCCTCCTGCAGGCAGCACCCGGTGCTCACAGCCTAGGGGCTGGGACCTGGCCACCTGTGTACAGACAAAGTCATGGGGACTGATGACCAGGAGGGACAACATACCCCAAATGTGACCCTCAGAGACAGATGCCAAATCTGGTTCCAGGATGTTGGGGCCTCATACTGGGAGGGGGGCTGTCCAAGAGGCGGGCAGTGTCTGGAACATGCAGGGCTGTGGCCACGTGGACCCCAAGCTGAAGCCACAGCTTGGACGTCTGTTCTCAAGGAAGGCAGGTGGAGGGAAAAAAGGGGTCAAGGACAGAACCTTGAGACGTATCCCATTTTTGGCTTGGTGAGGAAAGGGGAGCCAGAAAGAGCACTTGGGAGAAGGCGGAAGAAAGCAGAAAAACAAAGTAACTAAGATATAGCACTGTTTTTATTTAGGTCTCCGATAGTCTTACTTTTTTTCTGTTTCACTTAGAATAGCTGGAACAGGAGGGCCCTACGTGGCAGTCCCTGGGATGAGAAAACCGTGTGTCAAGGCGGCTGCCGAATCCCTCTCTGTTTTTACGTTCCTGACACTACCTCTTTGAGCCCCAAGGAGGCATCCTGGCCTGAGGTGGACCGAGCAGGCATCTCTGAGGCAGATGTGGCCAGCCCTCACCTCGTTCTCCAGAAACCACCAAGAAGTCAGGTATTCACTTTTCTTGACCAGAAATAAATGCATTAGACAAATGTTCTCAGGCAATCTTGAGGGATGTGAACACAAAATCACTCCATAAATTGTTTCCTTTCCTTGGTTCAAAGTTGGTTTTTTTGTTCGCATTAGTTACATTAAAATTAGACAGTAAGTAATGTTCTTGAAATAGAATGTCTGTATTCCCAAGTTTAGAAAGAAAAACCACCTAGGAAAGGAAAACGTGGACGCATGTGAAACGCCATTCCATTGGCCATGGAGGCTTTCACGAGCCTCAGCAGAGAGCCCTGCACTGTGGAGTTTATGGCGGAGCAGCCCGTGTCTGCGGTCGCTTTCCATCCTGTCTCCTCTGCCCGGCTCCAGGTCAAGGAAGCCTTTGACAGCTGTGGCCTGGAGCCCTGGGGGTTTGCCAACCTCTAATTACATTTCTTTTTAAAAATATTGATAAACAGTTCCTCTGTTGATTCAAACATTTTTAAACACTGAGCCTGTAGCTGTTGGCTCAGAAAAAAGAGAACAGATCCCCCAGGCCTCCTTGGGCCGAGGAGCTTCTCCCTGAGCTTCCTCGGGCTCTTGGCCTCTCATTCAAACACTGAAGGAAGAAAACTGTCCCTCTGTGTGTGGGTGGGGGGAGGTCACTTCAGGATTCAAAATCAGGCCTGGCTGGGCTGAAGGGTGAGGCCTGGCTTTGTCCAGGTGGGGACTTCTGGCCTCTCCTACTAGGTGGGCTCCTGCTCTGGGTTCAGGGTGGAGGTGCAGCGGGCAGTGGTGGCGGGTGAGGTGGGAGGGGCTACCATCCAGCTGCTACTGCCCTGTGGCCTGATGCTCCACTGCACGTCTGTTACCACCTCGCTTCATCTATGAGGACTGGTCCCTGGTCTTCACAGGCTATGGACGTAAACAGGACAACAGTGGTGGCCTCCACCTTCCTTCCCCCCAGCACGGCTGCTATGTGGGATGGAGGGGACCCCTTCTAGTTCCATGGGGTCCAGAAGAGCTAAGTGCCATCCATTCCATCTTGCGGACACCCACATACTAGGACCCTCCAGGCCCAGGCTCCCCCAGACGTAGCTGACTGCAATATGGGGGGAGGGTGGTGGTCCCCGTTTCTCCTAGGTGACTCAGAGCCCGGTCAGCTGCTTCTTGCCCAGACTGCCAGGTTCCCTGTCTTCACTGATTAGAGGACTTGGCCAGCTGCCAGGTATTGACATTGCTTCTGTAGTGCCCACGTCCAGAGAGGGGTGCCTGGTGACAAACACAGTCACATCAGTGACACCCATGATACCCCGAAGCCCTCGGCTCCATGGGGCTTACAGTGAGTTCCTGACATCATCACACCTCCCCATTCTACACCATATCAGGGTGGCTACTACTGTCGTTACCATTTTACAGATGAGGAAACTGAGGCCCAGAGAAGTAAAGCGTGCTGCCCAAGATCACAGTGGAGGAGCTGGGATTTGAACCCAGGTCCATGTGATTCTGAAACCAGAGCTCTTCTCAATCAATCCTGTCACAGAGCCTCCTGGTCTCATTTCTTGCCTTTGGCAGGTGGCCTCTGGAAGGGGCCACCCTCAAACAGAAGCATCAGGGGTGATGTGGTCCTGGGTCAAGGGCTTTATGGAGGCACTGGCAGCCATGATGCTTCTTGTCCAGTCTTGCCCAGCTCTGCTTGGGTGTCCCCCTTAGTTGAGGGACCTGTGGGCGTGACCCATTTTGGCTGCAATTTTAAGAGGCAATTATGGATCATCTTGGTGACCATTGGGCCCTTCTGCTACATCCCAGGAAATGGACCTAACCCTGTTACAGGGTAAATCAGATATAATCAGCTGCTAATTCAATGTAGTGGCTCTGTCAACATTTATCAAGATATAGAAGTTGGTCCAGTGAGTTAGACAACAGTGATGGTTGGATTAGACTCAGACAAGAAGAACCAACCAGTACTTTCTGACAGCTTTAAGAAAAAATTAAGTGGAAGAGACAAAGTTTTTCAGTACCATACATTATAGGTACACACAGTCATGTGTCCCAGACATAGATGCGGGCAACTTTCAGACTGGCCACGTGCACACCGGCAGCCTCATCCTGCCATGGTCACATCTTTCAAGTCCTGACAAAAGTGCCTAGACACCTGGGACACTGCCCTGTTCAAAACCGAAGCTGGGAGATCAGCCAGTAAGTGCGGCTGGCCCTTCCTTTCCCTTCTGTGCCTGAGGATCATAAAACTCTCAGCCACTGAGCTCATGGACGTGGAAAACTTCTGACCAGCTCTGAGTGGGAGAGAATTTCTCTTCTAACTGGTGGTTTGGGAGTCACATAGGCCAAATAATAATCAGGTTATTGGGGATTGTGATTGGATCTGTTACTTTCAGATTGGATTGAAATTTTTGTCCCCGCTTCTTTCTCGACTGCCAGCCCAGCTGACCAGCAGAGATCCCAGACCCTTCTCTGCAAACTCATGGAGGTAGTGGCCACTAAGAGCCAACAACGTTCCGCAGACTCCTATCCCAGCCTCCCTTCACTGCACGGGCCTGCCTTCCAGACCTCTTTGCAAAGCTCCGACATGCCCTCACCCACACCAGGGCCAGCTAGTGACCTACCTCTGGTCCATCAAGTCCCTCTTTTGGACTGTTGCTTCTCCAGCTCCTCTCACAATTGGTAAGGTCTGACTCCTATAATGATTTCCTTATGCCATCATGCTTGCATGGTTCTGCCTCCCTGACTGAGCCCTGAGTGATACAGCACCCTCAGTTTGTCTCCCCCATAAAATGGGGGTGATGTGAGATATCCCAGCCAGGGGAAGGGGACTGCATCCATGTGCTAAGGGCTGTGAGCCTGGGATTGATCCTGGCAGGTACATTTGTCATCATCTGAGGGTAAGCTTTAGGCCAGCATCATGACTCAGTCGGGCTTTTCGTCCTGGCACCAGTGGTGGGAGCCCCACAGAGCAGGGTCCACGTGAGGTCAGAAGACACGTTTATGCTGGTGGTGGAAGGCATGGGGCGTTCTTCTAATGGTCTGATTGGTTGTACAGCCTGGTGGGTACCGTGACTGAGAGTTTAAGGCAATGGCTGGTCAGAGCCTTTCCTGCTGGTATCTCAGTCCAGAACGCACCCCCAAGTTGGCACGTCATTCCCCTGGGAAGCCAGTGTGTGCTGAGTTAGGAGGCTTCCAGGAGGTGCTGAGAAGGGCAAGAATGGCTCATTGGGACTGAGGCCCACTCTGTTGACTTGCTGGTGAGGAGGCTTTGTTCCTGGATTGATGAGGAGCTAGTCTTGCCTCTTTTTTTTTTTTTTTAAGACATTTATTTAGCTTTGTTCTTCTTCTTATTGTTATTTTTAAATTTTTTGGTTGCATTAGGTCTTTGTTGCTGCGTGTGGGCTTTCTCTAGTTGCAGCGAGCGGGGGCTACTCTTCATTGTGGTGCGCAGGCCTCTCATTGCGGTGGCCCCTCTTGTTGTGGAGCATGGGCTCCAGGCACGTGGGCTTCAGTAGTTGTGGCGCGTGGGCACAGTAGTTGTGGCTCAAGGACTCTAGAGCACAGGCTCAGTAGCTGTGGCACGTGGGCTTAGGTGCTCCGCGGCATGTGGGATCTTCCCGGACCAGGGATCGAACCCGTGTTGCCTGCATTGGCAGGTGGGTTCTTAACCACTGCGCCACCAGGGAAGCCCCAGGCTTGCCTCTTTGAGGCTGGAGAGGGATTTGTAGCGGCTGCATCAGGGTGCTGCCTCCAGCAGGGTCTTTGCGCCTACAGAACACTCTGCTATCCACGTGGCTCCCTCGTCTGCTTTATTCAGGGCACCCCCTTGGCATAGCCTGTACTACCCCTTATAAAATAACGCCCTTTCCATCACCCTCTGTCCCCTAACCCAGCTCCATTTTTCTTTCCTGAATATCACCACTTCAGACAGTATACATTTCTGTATTGTCTTTCCTCCTCCACTAGGAAGTAAAGCCCACAAAGGCAGTGACTGTGTCTGTCTTGTTCCCTGCCGCTCCTGCAGAACAGCACCCGGCTCACAGCAGACACCAGTGCAAATTTGCTGCAGGTCAGAACTGACCTCGTGTAAAGAAAAGGGTCCTGACCTCACCTTTTCCTCTGTCTTCCTGCCCCTGACCTGAAGGAAGGCTACTTCTTGGTGTCAGGAAGGCTACTTTCATCAATTAGGTACCAAACACGAGTTCTCAACATCTGGGTTGTTTTTTTTTTTTTCAGTCTTTTTTCCTAATCGTTACTCTTTTCCTTTTTTAAAAATAAATTTATTTATTTATTTATTTTTGACTGCATTGGGTCTTCGTTGCTGCGTGCTGGCTTTCTCTAGTTGTGTTGAGTGGGGTCTACTCTGTGTTGCTGTGCGCAGGCTTCTCGTTGCGGTGGCTTCTCTTGTTGCGGAGCACGGGCTCTAGGCACACGGGCTTCAGTAGTTGTGGCTCGCACGCTCTAGAGCGCAGGCTCAGTAGCTGTGGCGCACAGGCTTAGTTGCTCTGTGGCATGTGGAACCTTCCCGGACCAGGGATCGAACCCGTGTCGCCTACATTGGCAGGCAGATTCTTAACCACTGCGCCACCAGGGAAACCCCTAATCATTACTCTTGATCGTGGGATCTGTAACCATTTTGGAAGTGGATTTGGTGTGATTAAATTCTTTCCTGGCTTAATCCTTTATGGAAAACAAAAGTTTTAAATGAAGTGAATTAGGATGGATTTGCTGATGTTTGATCACCTGCAGGATAATTTACCCTGGCTCACTTCAACCCTGAGGCTTGGCCAGCACCCGGAGGGATACACCACTGGATCCTCCTATAACAGAGGAGAGAAGATTCCCCTTTTTACAGAATGCCTGTGACTAAAGGGGCCAAGACCCTCGAGGAGCTGTCAGAAAGCCCGTGAGCTTTATACTGCAGGGAGCACCGGTCCTCCCGGTGAGGCTGTGGTGTGGCTGGGACGAGGGGCAGCATCACACCCCTGGCCTGGTTTCTGCGTTTTCTCCCGGAATCCCCGTGACCATAGCTTAGCAAATGCAAGGGTGGGTGTGCAGTGCTGGTAGACGAGGAGGGTCTGGTGGGAAACCTTTAGTAGCAGGACTGCAGGATGAGTCAGGGTCCCTCAAGGAGCAGGAGGGGAGTCACCTGTGTCCCTGGCCCACCTGTCACTGAGGCTCCAGCCCCCAGAGACTGTTTGTGGCCCAGCCCAGTGCAGAATCAGGGGCTATCATGACGGCCTGAAACACTGTTTCTAAGAATAGAACATAGAAAAGAAAGCTTTCTGCCCAAATTGGAAACGAGAAGGCACTGGTACTTGGCGGGGCCACTCCAGTGACTTGGCGCACTCCGTGGGAGACCTTGTTCTTGGCGACCCCAGAAGTGGGGCAGCCTCTGTAACCCTAGTCACACGTGTCCGGACTTGCCAGGCCCTGTGGGCCAGGCTGGGGTAGACCCTGGCTCTTACCCAGGCATTTGGTAACTCTTGGAAAATGGGATTTTCCTCTTCTGATAATTTGGTTTTTAGCCTATTTATGGAATCTGTAGCTTTTGGTGGAGACCTATTTCTGAGGCACTGTGAGTGGGGACAGCTGGGTTTCTTCCCCCAAGGCAGGTGTTTTGATAAAGGTTTGGGGTCACATCCTTGGGACTCATGGCTACCCTGTAGCTTCTGTCCTACTGGCCAGGACTGCATGGTTCCGAAGACTCTGCTGCCTGCCTGGCCGGCCTTCATGAAAGGAGATGCACAGAATCATTCTATCTGGGAGGCCTGAGGTTCCTCTCCCATCACGAAGAGCCAAGCTACACTCAGAAGAAAATGGTGACTTGGAGTAAAACATGTAGGCTGAAAGCCCTCTTCCTCTTTCAGAAATGTAAGTAAACATGGCCTGGGCCCTGGAGAGATGCCGGCTCAACTGCAGGATGGCACACCTCAGGGGCAGCCCTTTCACAGTAAAACCCTCAGTTCACGCCCCCTTGTCACTGGGTACAAACTGTACCCAGGAGGCTCACGTGGGCACGTGCCCATCACCCCTGAGAGTGGAAATCCAGAGACCGCCCTCTGCTCTCAACCCAAGACTAAACAAGAGCGAACACAGGTGGAGCCCATTCTTTATGCTGGACACAGTGTCAAGGGGTTTACCCCACTCTGTACTCAACCCTGATGCCGTCCGAGAAGCCCTCAGCGGTCACAGTTTTTGCCCTTGGTCAGCAGCAGGGCTGGGTTTTCGAGCCCCATGGGTCTAATGCTGGAGCCTATGCTCTTAGCCAGCCTGCCATTTTTCCCACGGGGCCTGTCCAATGATTCATTTCTTATTCTACACCCAGAGACAATGAGGCGTAAACCAGAATAAAAGGGGGCTATTATGATACCACTATTTGCCGTTTATCTAAATTAGATAATGAATCACAGAGCTACTTGAAACAATATACATGTCAACCTCCTGAACATTTAGTTATTACTTAGTGCTATTTGATGGTGCCTATGGTATAATTAACACCTTCGTCTAGAAAATATAATATTTCTGTGAAATGGAAAAGTGAAAGAGAAAATAAATTTAACCTGGTCCTTCTCTTCCATGCGGACAGGGCAACAGACCCATGGTGGTGGTCAGCTGGCATGGCTTAGGCTGGTGAATGGACAAGGCAGCATTCCCAACTCTCTCCAGGCAGGATTGTGTCCTGGGAAGGGGGCAGCCTGTCGTCGAAGTAGCAGCAGGCCCAGCTGAGTAACGCTGCTGAGCCCCAGATAACTCAGTGCCCATTCAGCAGCCTCAGCAGAATCGGGCATCTGCCACTGACATCTCCAGATGTTTGCCTTTATCAGATGTCAGTGCGGTTCAGTGTTTTCATTAAGGGCCTTGTTGAAAGCTCTAGCTGGTTGGGGACGCTTATTGTTCATTATATTTGAGTTCCTTATCATGTTCAAAATGTTCCAGGCACCATTAGGAGACACAAAAGCCTCAGAAAACAGTTGCAGGGGGCGGAAGCTCACTGTAGCGTGGAGGAGACACACCACCGACATTTACAAACATTTGCTGAACAGAATCAGCTGTTAGGAATGAAAGTCACTCACAGCAGCACAACAGGGCATAGAGGGCAGGGAGGTGGAGACAGGATTTAATGTTTGCCTGAGGGAATCTTCTAAAATCAGACCCGTGTTCCAGCCTGTTTGTTCATTAATGTGGTCTTCTGATTGCTTCCCAGGGAGAATGGGGTGTGGGGGGCCAGACATGAGGCAGAAGCTTGATCAGGAAAAGATTAAAGGGGACACACATCTTGACTTGAGGTGAACATTTGAGGTGCAGGTCCAGGCACGTTATAATTATTGTTTAATCATAAATGTAGCTTGGTGGGATGCGTTGATTCACACACAGGTTGCTAAAGGCATTTAGGGAAAACAGAACTAGGCAATGAGAGCTGTCTCCATCAATTTGTAAAATTCACATCTGAGACAGCATCCTGGAAGGGCAGAGAACCCTGCTTATAGGCATAAATTAAAGCCATCTTCCGCAGAAAAGGATAATTTCAATGATCAATAACCTCTTGAAAGAATTCCTGGAGAGTATGCCTTTTTAAAAATTGACTTCATTTATTCTCCTCCTCTTATCAAAAAAGGATTTTGGAGGCTTATAGTAAAAGATATGACAGTGAGGTTATTAAAATAGAAATGGGAAATTAAAACCCCGTCAGAAAAGAGAATACAAAATTTCTAACTATAACGACTAACCTTTCTTCTGTGATCAAGGTCTAAATTTAGCCTCGAGCTTCCTGGAATCCAAGGTGAAAAGGGAAAACCATCAGTTAATGTAGGTTCAGTTACATTTAGGACAAAGCATGTCAATTCATGAGTATTTAATTATTTGTGAATTTATAAAAGCAAGAGAGGCAGAGGAAACTCCTAGGAAAATGGAGGAGAGATTTTTAAAATATTTAGAAAAGAAAAGATGGATATTGAAATTTTTTTGTGAGAGGCAAACTTAGGCAACAGTGGCAGACACGTTCTGCCACTGTTGAGATCTGGGTGGGTGAACCTGGGTTGGCTTTGTTGCGATCAGTTTATTGCTAAATAAATCACTGTTTGTGGTTTGTTGAGCCAGCCAAGGCCATGACCAGAACCCAGGCATTTGGCGTGTCTGGCTCGTCCCTGGGAAGAGGCCGTGTCCTATTTCTCTGTACCAGTGCCTGGTACATTTTGCACATAAAGAACTTAACCATGGCTCTGTCTCCTCTGGGTTGAGAACCCCAGGAGGACAAGGACACAGTCCCAGCACCCCGGGGTGTCTGCCAGCTCCTAGTAGCCATTCAGTTGGAGTTGTATGCTAATAGCTCACAAACTAAACATGGGAGAAGCACCATAAAATGCCAAACACTATTAGTGGGAGCAACTTAGTGGGAGCATTTTCATAACTCAACCGGCAACGATCAAATCTGCCAGTTTTCACTGTGGAGAACTCCTGGATGGACCTGCCCAGGGGCAGTTGGGCCGTTATGATGTGTTGGATGAGTGGGTACAGTTGTGATGTCGGACTTCTTTTTATTTATTTAAAATTTATTTATTTATTTTTGGCTGCATTGGGTCTTCACTGCTGCGCGTGGGCTTTCTCTAGTGGCGGCGAGCGGGGGCTACTCTTCGTTGCGGTGCGCAGCCTTCTCATTGCGGTGGCTTCTCTTGTTGAGAAGCATGGGCTCTAGAGCGCAGGCTCAGTAGTTGTGGCGCGCGGTGTTAGTTGCTCCGCATGGTGTGGCATCTTCCCGGATCAGGGCTCGAACCCCTGTCCCCTGCACTGGCGGATGGATTCTTAACCACTGCGTCACCGGGGAAGTCCTGGACTTCTTTTTAGAAGGCTCTTCTGATGGCGCGCTCACTGCGGGGCTCTGCGGGCTGAGTCGGGTCTCATAGGGCCCTTCTAGTGGATAGGTGGGGGAGGGACCCTCAGTGACAATGCTGACCTCTCTCTAGCTGTCCTCCCAGCAGGCTTTAGGGTGGGATTCGAGCAGGCACTGCATTTTACCAGCTGGTTTGCAGCTGCCTTTTATCCTCACTTAGTGCAGATTCCTGTGCTTCTCTACAGAGCCTTTGTATTTCACGCTTTTCTTTGAAATGTCCCTAGAGGGCTCATTTTGGCCCTGCAGAGAATGCCTTTCTTGAGAGATGGAGCCCTGGGCCCAGGCGGTCAGGGTCTCGTGGAGGCTCCTGAGGTCGGGGAGGCTGGGGGGCCAGGCGGGGAGGCAGTGCAGTGAGGGCAGAGCGCCGTGGCCTGGACGTCAAGTCCCCAGGAGGGGGGATGCATTGCACACAAGACATCACGTGTGGCGGAGGCAGGCTGCGTGGGACCCTCATGTCCTCCCACACTGGGTCTGTGTTGGGGGCAGTTGTGTCTGAAGTGAGGAGCTGGGAAGCAGCAGGAGCGCTGGTCTGGGCACGACGGCACGGGGGCTCTGCGTTAATCAGGTTCCCTCTCTGGGCCTCAGTTTTCCACATCTCTGAAGTGAGGGTTGGAATAGTAGCTCAGTAACACCAGATCAGGGTGTCCTGAGGTAAAAGGCAACTCGAAGTCCCGTCACAGTGCCTGGCTCGGAGCACGTGCTCCTGCGGCTGTGATTCCTGGGCTGATTATCCTGCCCTGGAGGCTGAAGGAGCTCCGTCCCCCAAGCCCTCACTTCCTCGACCCAAGTTTTACACCCTCAGCAGTGGATGCTGAGCTATTGCCCACTCGGGCAAGCCCCACGGCCTGTCTGACCCCGTGTGAGAAGTGGGGATCTCTGATTGTTCCGCCTGTCCCCCGAGGGCTGCGAATCAAGTGCTGTCCCCAGAAGGTCCGCAGCCCAGAGCCGGACACACAAATGCCCCATGAGGGTCGGTGTTAGTATTAGACACTGTGGCTGCTCCATGGGTGTTAGGAAGCACAGGGCTCCGGGGCAGGGGCCGGAGGGGGGCAGATGCCCCTGGGGGAGGGAGAAGGGGAGGGCTGAGGGGCGGTCCTTGCCGCCTACACACTCGAATGGCCCCACCAACCTGAACATTGCTGCTGTTGTCAACCCAGATGCTGTTCTGAGGTTCAGGCACAGGTGACGCATGAATTCCCCTCCCAGTGGGTCTCAGCACTGCCATCTCGGCTTCAGGGGCCGGGATATACATATATATATATATATATATTTATATGCTAAATCTGGCATCTCTAAGCGAAGGGGTTAAGAACAAACAGTGGGTGGGCTAAAGGATTTAAATCAGCCTGACACTGGACACTCAGGACTCAAAACAGCTGTGCACGCGCGCATGAGCATTCCCAACCATGAATCCTCACTTTGCTGCAGGGTTTGACTGAGAATCATTTTATCTGTTTCTCCATCACCATGGATGGAAACACTGGAATAGATCCTAATTTTTTTGTTTGTTAATTCCAAAGTTTCCCAGACATGGAAAAGGACTTATAAGTCAGATGAAGGGCCCGAAACGTACTTTAGGTAAAATAAACAGTAATAGGGATACCAGCAGCATTGGTGGGCCCTGAGCCTATAGTGGATGGAGAGAATTTAGGCAGAGCAGACTCTTAATGGCAGGACCATGGCATCTGAAATATCAGGTCAGGAATCGCTCAGACTCTGCAGCAGATGCTGGTGAGTTCTGCCCAAGTAGGGAGCCCGCTGGCCGTTGTTGGCTGCCACTGCAGGAGGGTGAGGGCTGCTGTCAGCATTGAGGTGTGAAGAGAGAGACCAGAATGAGAAGCCAGCAGGAGGAGACCATGTGGCTGAACTGGTTTAAGGTCTGAGTGCCCCCGTGGGCATGGTTGGGGGGGCAGCGTTCAGGCAGCGCTGGCCTGTGTGCCGCTCCTGGGTCAACCCAGTCCCCCTGCTCCCCCAGGCCTATCCTCCTGCCAGGACCACCTCAATGCAGTGATCAGAACCAGCAAACTCCTTGGGTACTTGTTACTGAGGCACTGCTGTGGTGTTGGAGTGAGGAGCTCCAGTTATGGGGGTCACGCTGCCTGGCCAGATAGGGGCCGAGAGCTGGGGTCTGAGGGCAAAGGCAGTTCCCTGACACCTTCTACCATCCTCTGCCAAAGTGACCACTACAGTTCAAGATGGCGGCCTGGGCTTGTGGGGCCCGGAGGAGCCCCTGTCTTGACTCCCTGCTTAGTCGCTCCCGCCTCCCCTGTAGTCATGGATGGAAGGGTGGGGAGTGAGGGGTTAGAGGGGAAGGGATGGGGGATGGACTGAGGCTGAGCTGATGGCCAGCTGGGCTGCCCACAAGAATCAAGGCGGGGCAGGTGGAAATGATGATGGATAAAGATCAAAGAAGATGAGGCCTGAGCACAGCAGTGGAGAAAGGTGCAGCCAACATGCAGAGCATCCTTATAAAACCAGTTGGGTCATGAAAGCAAGCCCCAAACTTTATCTCGGTTTTTGACTCTGTAAAATGGAGCTCCCTCCCTGCTTTGTCCTGGTGGCTGTGATACCCTGGAGACCCCAGGGCAGTGGGAGGGCCATCAGGAAGTGCTGAGGGTGGGAGTTGGGGGGTAGAAGTGGAAATGATAGACAAGAGGAATTCAGAAGTCTGATCATTATGTTTGGAGACAGGGTGGCTGGGAGGCCAGTGTGCCTTGAGCAGAAATGAGGGCATGGGGGAAGTGTGTTTTGTAACGTGTTGAGTTTGAGAACGCGGCTAGCAGCTGCAAATGTGGGCCTGGACCACGGGAACCAGAGGCGGGAGGCCGGTGAGGGTCAGTTTCATCAGGAAGTTTATGAGCAGCCAAGGGGCATTTGCTGAGCAGAGAAACAAGCCAAAGATAGTGCCGTGGGGAGAGTGGGTATCTAGAAGCAGCAAGGTGACAGGATGGAGGAGAGGAGGTGGGAGGCCTCTGGGAAAGTACACTGTGTGGAGTCTAGGGTGGCAGAGGCAGTGTCGGAGGAGACTGAGGCACCTTCCTGGAAAAGGAATAGGGAAGGGGGGAGGGCATGAAGTGCAGATTATGAGGAATGAGTGGATGGTGAGGACATGGAAGAAAATTTTACTGACTGTCAAGGTTCCCACCCACCAGTAACCTGTTCGGAACCATGGGTCCCCACTGGCCCAATGCCCAGTGCCTAGATACACTGCCATTCCTGGCTGCCAGCCACAGCCCTTGGGAGTGGGCAGGGAGGAAGCCCATGGCCAGGATGACAGCCCCCAAGTCCCACAAGTGACCAAACCGCCTAACACCAAACATACATAAAAGGTCAAGATCAGGACATTCAACAGATTTCCAGCCACGTCTACCTCCCAAAACATAGCTGTGAATCCAGAAGTAAACAGAAAGCAGTAGAAATGGCTGCCCCCGCCCCTCCAATACTATTGGGCTTTGCTTTGTAAGGAGAGACCCTGAAACCCTCACTCAGAGCCGACTTGCTTTTATTTAACACACAGTTCTGATCAACATTGTAACCTGGTTTCAGTTTTTAAAAAAATCAAAATCAAGAGAAGAAAAGCACAAGGTAAATGGCTGTGCAAATCTCAAATGTGTGAGATCACTGCGGGGAGGGCTTGGCCTGGACAGGCTCTCGGTTCCCACTGAAGACTGATATTCTATGATTCCCACATTTTTGTAAAGAGGATCCCTGAGTTATGAAGACATGGTGGAATAATATTCCATCTCCATTGCTTAAGAAGGTAGGGCAGTGTATGGTACATGTTAGGAAGTAGTGTTTTTAAAAGTTTAGGCTCTCGAGCAGGGAATGGAACCCAATTTACTGAGCACTTACTATGTATTCACCAACTTAAATACATTTACCTCCTAACAATCCTGCAAGTAACTATTATCTTTACCATTTTATAGAAAAGAAAACAGACTTAGAAAGCTGAAGTGATTTGTCCCAGCCACACTGCGAATGCTTTCTCCATGTCACCCTCTGCTTCCCTGTAGTGTCCTGGCAGGGAACACTTCCCTGTGTGGAAAGCCTGCTTTCTGACAACAGGTGGACCTACTGGCCTGGAGCCCGGTGATGCCCTTGTGGGTAGTGTTGATGCTGGCACTGCCCCATCAGTTCACTGTGGAGCCCTGTGTTCCTGCCTCACCCTCCACAGCTTTGGCCACTCTGAGGTGTGGCAGCGGGGGAACCAGCCCCGCTCCTGCCTCTGAATCCAGGACGAAGCTCCCCTCTCGTCCTGGGTAGACCATGAGCAGTAAAGTCCTTGCGGCTGGAAGGCAAACAAATAGCTACGAGAGCCCCATCATGAGGGGCAGTTTTGTGAACCCCGTCCTCCAGGGAAAATCACTCCTGAAGGACTTTAATGCTGACCGGCTCTGTTTTTCATTCCCTAATCATTCAGAAAAATACATCCATTTCAGTTTATTCAAAACAGTGGAAAATCATTGAGGTTTTTCCTGTTTAAAGGTCAAACTGTAAAAAGATAAGTGGACTCAGAGAAATCCAGGCTAGTCATGAAAACGTGGCAGTGTATTAAAATCCAAAAAAGATTTAATCCTCCTTTGGAAACAGCTCATAATAATCCCCTCTCTACTCTCCCCTATGTGTGTTAAATTTCTGTTTTTAAGTTCAAGGACACGAAGCAAGTGACTTTGAATGGGTGGAGCATGGGCTGTGCAGACTGGGGTCCTGGCTCAGAATCCCTGACCGGCTGTTCCATACCAAGTGTGAAGCCTGGAGCAAGTACCCTCACCCCCTGAACCTCAGTTCCCTCGCCTGTAAAATGGGGAGGATCTCTGGTCTCGGTGCTCTCCTACTGGCCTGGGGTGCTGCCTGGCAAGGTATAGATAGGCCTGTGGGCCTTTGAGAACCTTCCCACCAGCCCATCCATGCCTTTCACCTGAGAGGCGGACAGGTGTGGCCTGGCTTGGTCCACTGGCGATACGGAGGGCGCCGCCGGACTATGACCCAGCCCGGAGACAGATCCCCTGATCCAGACTCCTTCCCCGCCTCTGGCCCCAAGACATTCCCAGACTCTGCTAGGGCTCTGCTGCGTGGACTTGCGTGACCTGTGAAGGCCTTGCAGCTGGAAGATAAACAAGTATCTGCGAGATTCCCTTCACGAGGACATTTTAAAGGGCACTCGGTAATTTAACTGCTTTTGTGAAGCTGAGCAAGTGATGGGGGAATGAGAGAGTATTTTGAAAACACAGCCTGGACAGGAAAATCCTGGCTTTCCTCTTCGTTAAAAACTTGGAGAAAATCTTTAAGGGCATCTTTGGGAAGATAAGGAACAGCTGTGTCCCCTCTTTATCAAATCAAGGCTCCCTCTCTGCTCAGTTTTGTGCAGCTCTGCTTGTGGAGTAGGCTCAGCCTGGTCTCCCACACAAGCAGCCTGATTCATGGGGTCTGGGAGATGCAGTCAGGTTTCCTGGTGGCAGTCCCTCTAAGACGTGGGAGGCTCCCACAAATTGGAGCTGGCTTTTGTTTCTTGATTTGTGTCCAAGTAGGAACAGAAGAAATGGCACGGGTAAGAATCTGTAGGGGAGAGTGCCGGCTCTCGGCTCCAGCCAACAGGGGCGTGGCAGGAGATGAGGCTGGCAGCAGCCAGATCCTGCAGACATCGGGTGGAGAGAGTGACATGTCTCATTTGTGTCCTACAGAGGTCACATGGGCTGCGCTGCGGGAGGGGAAGGGCTCAGAGGCAGCAGGGCCCGGTTGCCTTGGTCACCCAGGGACATGGTGGCGGGGAAGCACAGATGATGAATCTGGAGAGCTGGTGGGCTGGTGTGACATGGAGGGCAAGGGACAGGTGGGCCTGGGAGGAGGCCTGGGCACGGGTGGATGTGAGGGCTCAGTATGAGATGAGCTGGGGGAGGGATGGTATGCATGTGGGTGTCGGTGGTGAGTCAGAGTTGGGCAGGTAGAAACTGAGGTGCCTGAAGGACATCCAGGTGGACTGAGGTGCTGTAGGACATAAAAGTGTGCAGTTAAGGCTTCCCTGGTGGGGCAGTGGTTGAGAGTCCGCCTGCCGATGCAGGGGACACGGGTTCGTGCCCCGGTCCTGGAAGATCCCACATGCCGCGGAGCGGCTGGGCCCGTGAACCATAGCCGCTGAGCCTGTGCGTCCGGAGCCTGTGCTCCGCAACGGGAGAGGCCACAACAGTGAGAGGCCCGCATACCGCAAAAAAAAAAAAAAAAAAAAAAAAAAAGTGTGGAGTTAGAAAGTCAAGCCAGAAGTAGAAAAATGTATGAGGCCAGTACATGGGTGGCCGGTAACTGAAGCCAAAGAGAGGACTAGATCCCACAGGGAGAGTGTAGGGTGAGGCCCAAAGAGGGCCAGGACAAGCTCTAGGAATGACAGACATTTGAGCTTAAGGAAACAGATTCCATGGAGAAGCCTAAGGAGTGGACAGAGGGGTGACTGGGAGGATGTGGAGTCAGGGGGACCCGGAGACAAGAGTCTACAGGGGTCAGGGCCATGGGGAGCATTGCCTGAGAGACTGGACTCCTGGCTGGGTTAACCTGTGGGTGACTGAGAGGCATTTAGCCCAACCAGCAATGCCGAGGTTCATGCTGTGGTTTCAGCCAGCTCTGCAGATGGTCTGTTTTCCTGGATAGAAGGTTCAAAGTGGGCTCCTTTGGGAGTTTCCAGGAGATCTGTCTGTGGAAACTTTATCCCACATCTTAAATTTTCTCCCTGACAGGATCTTTTTAATTTAGATAAAAGTGTAACCAGGGCTACTGTGTTTATGTTATTTTAATCTTGACTTTAAAAATACTTACTGCAAACACTTATTTTAAACATTAACATGAGGTTCTATTTTACTATCCTTTATGGTCTTCAAATGAAGTGCCTAATTTTAAAAGATCTACAAATTACATACGTAATTTGTGGGCTCTTGGAGAGAGTCTACCTCTTCAGCTTTTTTTTCAGGTCACAAGAGACCTGTCTTAGACCATTAGGTATTTAATGTGACATGCTCTGCTCTGCAAAGTAAAAGAAAAAGGGCTGTTTTTGGCTCGGATACTGCAGCTTTGCCCCCAGATGTGTCCAACAGCCTGATTTAGTATTAAAGTTCTGAAATGATTGGTTATCCATTAGGGTGGCTATTTAAAGAGTTCATTGAATCGGCTACAAACCAACAACATCTGCGCTGAAGGGCAGCTAGGGGAGGCCAGGCAGAAAGAACCAAATGGAATCTGAATGGGGCTGTGGATTCTGCCTTCCATGAGGCTCTGAGAGCAGACCTCCAATAAGAAAAGTTACAGGTTGCTGTCACCTCTGTGTCTGGTGATCAGGCAGGTGCCCGATGCTGCCTGCTGGGCCCCGGTCAGGGAGGACTCCTAGCTGTGAATGAAAACTGTCATGGAACATGGCTCAGAGCTGGACCCTTTCCTCTTGCTGTGTTTCACTCTTCCCCTCCCCCATCTGTCCCTTGTCCCCTGCCAGCCCCTTGCCATCTCCCCCTCCCTGGGGCCTCAGACCTTGAGCTGTCCCAGGCCTACACTCCCGCCCCACTGTTCCCTCCCCAAGTCATTGCAGCCGCCCCAGCAGGGCTTGCTCCCAATCCCTCTTGCAGCACGTCACCAACAAACTGCAAGTCTAAGGCCATTGTCGTCTTGCCCTAACCCTGGCACTTTCCCCTTATAGGCATCACCCAGCTCGACCCCTCACTCTGCCTCCTCCTTGTATGCCTAGCAAACAGTTTACCTTGGCAAGTTCACCAGGAAGCAGTAATAACTGCTAAAGCCTGGCGCTTGGTGGATCTTTTATTTCTGAAGTTGTGTGTGTGTAGGTAGGTGTGCCTTCGGTGGGTGTTTAGCAGTTTCCAGGCTGAAGTTATTACTTCCCACGCTAACCAGAGCAGCCCTTAGGGCTTCAGCACTTGGTGTGTCAGAGCACAGGCAATGCTGTATTCCAGGGGCATCTCGGCTGGTCCAAGGGCCTGCTTTGTCCAAGTCCAGGCGGGAGGCCTGTGTCCTTGGAGGATGTGTCAGTCCCCCTAAGAGCTCCATGGCTGGAGAGCTCCCTACGGATTTCTGGAGCACTCAGTCACAATTGCTGTACCCGGACTTCCCTGGCAGTCCAGTGGTTAAGACTCCACGTTCCCACTGCAGGGGGCATGGGGTTCGATCCCTGGTCGGGGTAAGATCCCACATGCTGCACAGTGCGGCCAAAAAGAAGAAAAACAAACAAATGCCATACCCAAGGGCTCTTTGTAGTGGCTGCTGTGGTGTCTGCCTAGACCTTGTCTTCAGGGCTGGCACCCCTATACTCTAGATGCTGGGACTGTCTCGCAGCTGCATCCCTTCCTGGAATTGCCCTCGGCGGAGGTGAACTGCCTCACTCAAGGTTAAGCCCTTTCCCAGAGGTTGGCCTGGGGAGGAAGCACCAAGGCCAGGCCCCTTGGCCTCCATTTGGGACGACTCTGAGGGGCCATCCGAGCCTCTGAGTTCCCTGCAGAACTGCTAAGGCCTCAGGTGCAACCACAGTCTGGCTTCCCATTCCTGCCTTCGTCACTTCCTTGCACTCACCGTCAAGTCTGCACACAACTCGGGGAAACCAAGCTAAGACAGCTGCCATGGCTGAGCTCAGAGAGAGGCAGGGCCCAGCACCCCTCAACCCCCTCAAACTCCCAGTCCAGAGCTATCCCGCCTGGCCATGCTGTGCCGGGGCTGCTGACATGTCTCAGTTGTTCTACTGTTACACTCAAGCCTTCCTAAGGGTTACTTGGGAGATATTTGGTTTTGGACTAGAACTTAGGAAACATTGTGTTTCTTCAGGACCTTGGTCTGTGTTTGATTTGTGTTTATGCTACCTACACCAACAATTGGGGAAGAGATCAGGCTTTCTTTGCTTTGGCTGCTAGGAAGCTTGGGGCTCAGTCCGTGTTGCAAGACACCCTGGTGCCTTCTGAGTTCCCTTAACACACCTTCCTCACTACTGTTATTTGTGTTGCTTTGCTGTATCACACAGCTCCCTCTGCGCTGCCTCAAAGTCTGTTTGGAACGAGATGAGGTATTAATGAGAAAACACATACATACAGTGCTAGGGCTGTGTTGTCAGACAGACCTGGCTGCTGGTTACCAGCTGGGACATTTGCCAAGTCACAACTTCTCTGAACCATAGTTTCTTCAGCTAGGGAGTGGGCTTGATGCCTGCATCACAGGATTATTCTGAAGATACGTACAGTAAACACATGGCTGATACACATCAAGTGCTCGATAAATGGAAGACGTTAATAACGATTTTTAAATGAAATTGTGTTGCTCCCATGAACCTGCCCTATCAGGTGGTCTGATCTCCTTCCTTCCTCCCCGTCACATGCTGCCTATTAGCCAAGAGGCATTTCGGGGCCCTTGGGTTTCACCTTCTCGTGGGAGAAGGACGGCCACCCAGGCATCCACGGCTCCCAGCAGACTGTGTGCACCAGCAGCAGGGGCAGTGGAGGTGTTCACGGATTGTTAATCCAGGCAGGTGGACACACAATTAAAACACTCATGATATAAATGAGCACATACTTGGCTGCAGAAAAACTGAAAGTAAAACTCTTAATGTAAACTGAGCCTTCAGAAAATGAAAAAAAAGGGTGTAGATGAGAGATATGTGATGAGTAATTTAACCAAGATGATGTAAATCTAGGCCTTTGAATACTTTAAATATAACCATCTGATATAAAAAGAAGTGCACTAAATTTTTTAAAGCTGAAATCTTTCCTTGGGTGAGAGACTCACTTTCCTGCAGGGACATGTTCCCCAAAAGGCAAGTGGAAAAGGCAAAGAATAAATCCATGTCGGCATCATATCCCCCTCCAGCCAGCTTAGGAGGATCCTACGCATTTTGTAGTCTGTCCTAGCATCCCATATGTCACACGTCACCTTGCAAACCAGTTTGGAACCCGTATTAGAACAGAAAAGCCCATTTCAAGAGGGTGGTGGCTTAGGAAAATCTCTCTTTTATTTGTTCCTAAAGTCAACAGGTACCTGGCTCTGTCCCCTCGTAAATGCCACACGGGCTTGAACCTTGGCCTGGAGCTCATCCAAAAATGGGTGTGAAACTGGAGTTGCTGGTTTTTCTTGGAGATGAGGGGTCTGGAGCAAGAACCATCTGTAGGCAGATCTCAAACAGGCCTCCTGGGTGCATCTCTTTGGGAGGACACGAGGATGGCATGAGGACAGGATGCTGAGGAGGGGGCTCAAGGGCAGGATGGAGAGGGGGTAGGCACAGAGGAGGCAGTGGTTGGTCTATTTGTAGGAGTGGGCCTCAGGAAAGGGGAGAGAAGCGAAGAAGTGGGGGGAGGCTAGGGCCCAGCAAGTACCTGGCTGGGCATTTACTCCTGGAGGGGCGAGGAGTACTAGGCCACATGCCTGGGGCTGGCTTGGGAGGGGCCAGGTGAGTCTGGGAGGAAGCTTCACAGAGCTGCTACGGCCACCAGTGAGACAAGGAGAGGCTCGGGGTTGACAGCCCTGAGCCAGGGTCACCCTGCTGGGCCAGCTGAAGTTCTGGGACATGGGCTGAGCACATGAACCGGCCTCAGGACTTCAAGTCAGGCCTCAGAAGCCTTCATTTCTGGGATCAACCAATGCAAGAGGGACAGTCGATGCCTGGGGGACCAGGGACCTCCTACTCTGTCACCCACAGGCAGCCCCTTGTCTATCCCCTGTGGGGACAATGCCCTCTGTGCATAGCCTGAGGAAGGAGGCAGGGCAGGGTTGCATTTTCAGCCTCTTTCAGCATCTATTGACTTTCCTCCTTAAAAACTGTTATCTACACATTTCCTTGCACCTCCAGAATTTTGAAGAGTTGAGAAAATCCCCGTACTTCACCTCCATCTCAATAACAATAAGTTTCTTCCCTTCCTATGGAAGGTAGAGGGTCAGAGACGACCAGGGACCATTCCCTCATGCTCCACACAGAAGATTCCTCAGGGTCCAGTTTCCAAGCACTGGCTGGTGCATTTACCCCACGGGATGATGATTATGAAGTACGCAGCCTTATTCCTAAAATAAGTATAATGACAATAATGATAAAGGCGGCATCAGAGAGTCGGGGAGAGAACAGATTCTGGAGCCAGACTGCCTGGGCCCAAATCCGGCTCCACCTCTCACTGACTGTGGGAAACTGGAGGTCACTTGACTTCTTTGTGCCAGGCTCCCTCATCTGTAAATTGGGACTCAGAGAAGCTAATTTGGGATGTGTTTAGATGGGTGCCTGGCACGTGGTAGCGTCCTTACCAGCTAGTGCTATTATTATTCTTATTTTATTGATATCATTGCTGTAGGCCAAGGCCTTTTCCTGTACTGTGTCATTTGAATCTCACAATCCTATAAGGGAGAAGATATTATTATCACTCTTTACGGATGAGGAAACTGAGGCCCAGAGAGGTTGACGGACTTGCCCAAAGATACCCAGCCTGATATGGAGCCTGTCTAACCCTTGCAAAGCTATACAGCCTGGTTACCCGGGATAAGCGGGGCTTCACCCTTATCGCTTTTATCCCTGCCCAGCCAGGTGGGAGGTTCTACCACCTCTACTTAATGCACAGAGATAACGGAGGTAACGGCTAGGTGAGTTAAGTGGCTCCCACACAGGCCCGCCTGCCCCAGCTGAGCTGCTTTGGGGCCAGCTGATCAGGACCGCTCTTCAAAATCACAATTTAACTGCTCCGTTGCGTCCATTGTTCTGTGCGTGGAGCCAACTACCCCACAGGCCAGCCCACTTGGCGCCGCAGCAGTGATTAATAAGGATATTCTGGGTCCACGGGAGGCCTCTCAGCTGGGGCCTCGGAGTACTTTGCAAGCATTAATTAAGCTTCATGGTTGTGGCTCATGTACGTGGGGGCCCTGGATTCAGTTTACATGTCTTTAGCTGATGCAGAAAGAGACCAAATCACTCCCCCAGTAAGCCATGGCCTTCAACCCGGCCAGGCCCCAATGGGATTCCTCATCCCTGGAGTTTGGCCAAAATCATTTGCAGAGAAAAGACTTCCTACTTGTTCTTTTAGACTTCAGAATAATAAGCAGCACTCAGAAGCCATTTCGCACTTGAGTTAGGTCCAGGCCAGCAGCTCCATGGCTGGGCCTTACCTGGTGCCCACCCACTGGCCCATCTAGGTTAAATAGCAGCTGATATAGCTCACGGCCTGCACCTGCCAGTGTAGCAAAGCCTACTGTACCCGTATGTGGGGCTTTTGGGGTCAGGCTGGTCCCTGCAACACCATCTGCACAGTATCCCCCATCCTCCATCCCTCATCTGCTTCGCCTCCATTCCCAGGTCTGCCCTCACACATCTGCCACTTGCTTGCTGCGGCTCTGACGTCCCAGAGCTTGCGGGGAGGTGGGAAGAGGCCGCGTAACTCAGGGTAAAGAGCTTGGGCTTCTACCCAAGGATGTGGGGGGACCACAAAAGGGAGGGGCATGGTCAGATTTGTGCTCTGGGATGATGCTTCAGGGAGATGCGTGTGTGGGGTGTGGGATGCGGAGGCCTGAGGTAGTGGGGCCAGGAGGAGGCAATGAGCCAGGGGAGCGCGGACGGGGCTCCTGCTGGCTGTGGCAGTGGGGTGAAGAGAAGGAGCCCGAGCGACGTTTAGAGGAGATTAACAGGACTTGGTGACTACCTGAAGGCGGCATGAGAGAGAAGGAGGAGCCCTAGACAACCCTCCCGGCTATTGGATCCACTCTGCTGGGAAGTTATGCCCTCTGGGTCCAGCCCTGGGCTAGTAAACTTGTGACCGACTTGGCACTGTTAGTGCAGACGGGCTCTCCCAGCTTCCCCAGAGAAGCTCTGTCAGAGGGAACGACCAAACCCAAACCCCTCACTCTCCCCTTCCATCTCCCAGGAACCATCCTTTCTGGCTTGGCCAGGGAATAAGGCCTGACACTGAGAGCTCAGCCTCCATTCCTGGGCCACAGACATGCCAGGCCACCACTGAGTTGACCCACGGGAGTCTGGGGGTGGGCATTTGTTCCCCACTTGGCTGATGAAACCAAGGCTCAGGGGTTAAGTGACCTGCCTTCATGGGCAGAATGGTGGCCCCTGAAAGGTGTCCATGCCCTAATCCCTGAAACCTGTGAATATGTTACTTTATGTGGCAAAAGGAACTCTGCAGATGTGATTAAGTTAAGGATCTTCAGCTGGGGAGATTATCCTGCATTATCCAGGTGGGCCCAGTGTAATAATTACAACGGTCCTTATAAGAGGAGGCAAGAACGCCAAAGGTAGAAGAAGCGGATTTGCCCATAGAAGCAGAAGCAACGTGCTTTAAAGAGAGAGGAAGGCGCCAAAAGCCAAGGAATACAGGCAGCCTCTAGAAGTTAGAAAAAAAACAAGGAAATGGATTCTCCCCTAGAGCTTCCAGAAGGAACGCCAGACTGCTGACACTGATTTGAGCCCAGTGAAACTGATTTCGGGTTTCTGACTTCCAAAACGGTAAGATAATAAATTCCTCAGCATCGTCCAACTACATCAGAAATTCTCAGTAGGAGGTATAATTTATTCTGGGCGAGAGAAGAGGTTTGTCTTGATTCTGCCCAGGCCCTCACAAAATCAGAACCAACCTCTTTCCTCGTCCAGAACTGGGGAAGCCACAGATGCTGGGTGCAGCCCTCGTTTAAGCTGTGACCTGAGGAAGACAGAGGGATGAGCCCCCTGGAAAGGGGCTGGAAGAGTGTGGGAGGCAGAGGATAGGAAAGTGCTCGAGGAGGAAAACAAGAATTTTGCTGTTGTCACAAAAATGGGAGCCCCAGCGGCCTGAGGGAGCCGGTGAGGGGAGAAGGGGTGACAAGGAATTCTGCCTCCTGCTGAGGGTTTCTGCTGTAGTTGGACAACACTGGTGATCTGGGGAGAAAGGGGAGGGAACGTCCTCCGGAGGCACAGATCGGAGCTGAATGCAGATTGCTTCTCCTCAGATTAACCTCCAGGGAACAGAGGGTGAATCTCTGCATCCTGTGGGCGAATCTGCCATAGAGAGGGAGGCAGAGCTGGGAGCACCTGGGCTGAGCCGCACCGAGGCTCCTTTTCAGCTTATTCTTCCTTTTTTTTTTTTTGGCTGCACTGCTCGGCATCTTAGTTCCCTGACCAGGGATCAAACCCGTGTCCTCTGCATTTGAAGCGCAGAGTCTTAACCATTGGTCTGCCAGGGAAGTACCCCCTTTTTAGCTTAAAGTGTCAGATTTTCCTTGACAAGGAATAGTTTCTTTAACCATTGTACATATACACAGACCCGCCCTGGCTTACACGACTTTGGTTATGATCGTTCACATTCATACAGTCCTTGGGGGGCTTTGTGGTCATTTTCAAGGTTATGAGCTCATTGATCCTCCCAACCTCTGAGGCCAGAACTGGTACCATCCCATTTTGCAGTTGAGCAAACTGAGGCTCAGAGAGGTGACATGGTTAGTTCAAGTTTGTTGTCAGAGGCAGGATTTTGACTGAGCTTTACTGGCCTCCTTTATGACACAGAAGGGAGCTCAGATATCATCGTGTTCACCCCTGTTCTGTGACCGTGCTCAGCGAGGCTCGAGACTTTTCCTGACATACCACAGGGAGCTAACAGCAAACTGGCTTGGGCCTTTGTACCTAGGGGTCTTATCCCTGCATGCTGACCTCTGCTTCAGGCCTGGACAAGGGGCCTTGGCCCACCCCATTGTTTACCTACTAACAAGTATTTCCTAAGCTTGGTGCTATTCCAGGCTCCGTGGGGAGCTCTGAGCATGGAGGAACAGGCTGACACAGGTGAAGCAAGTCATGGAGGCTGACGTGGGTGGCTGTGGAGCCCAGCAGTGCCTGAGTGGGGGCTGCCATTCAGCAGAGCGGCACTGGGGGGAGGGACCATCTGGAGGCCTCGGTAGGGGCTGGGAAGCCCACACTGGGGTAGACGTGGCCCAAAACGTGAGGGTAAGAGGCTGAGGTGACCGGGGACTCGGGCTGGGGAGGTCTCCTGCTCAGGCAGGCCCTCCCTGCACAAAGCCAGAGGATCTGGTTCCATCTTCTTCAGGCGTTGCCTTCCTCACTAGCCTTTCCCTTTGCTTCATCATAGGAAACACCTGCAGAGCCCCAGCTGCGCCCTTCAGGGTTTTGGGTGTGGGTTTGAGGGGGTGGGGGGATGCTGGGCCAGCACGTACAGACGTGTGGCAGGTTGGTGCCCAGAGCCAGGGGGTGATCACAGCCATCCCTGTCCTGGCCATTGGGATGACTTTCTCTTCCGATTCCTCTCTTTGGCCAGGAGGACTGGTATGTCCTTATAACCCCTAGAGAGACCCTGACCCTGTGTGTACATGACAGAATATAATTGTCCTACAGATGCTATCTCGGGCCTTTGAATGCTGAGCCTTCCCCCAGGGCATCAACCCTGTTCTACTGCCTGCTTCACTCACCCCTCCACATGGTGTCATGGGGGCTGCAGGGGAGTAAGCATCCCTGGAGACCCTTGTGACTCCTGGGCACTTTGTGTAGAGCATTGGTGGTATGTGACATGGAAGTTAGGTTGGATCTGAGTCCACCATGACGGGTAAAGTAACTTCACTTCTGAACCCCAGTTCTCTCATCTATAAGATGGTTGAGAGGAAGAAATGCGAAAATCCTTACAGAATGTTTTAGCACGCTGCCGGGCACCAGAATGCTCAATAGATGCTGTGTGGTTCTCCTGCAAAGCTGTGGCCCTGGTGACGCTACTATAAACCAGAAGAAATCCTTAAAGAAATAGTCCCCAGTAAAAGGTGCAGAAATCTCACAAGATGGTGTGGAAGAAAGGCCTGGGCCTCAATCAATGGAATGATGTCCATTATGGCATGACCCCCTCAATCATCCGACAATGTGCTTAGAAGGGCCAGAATCGGAACCTCTGGCTTCAGACCCTTGGTTGTCAATTCTTAGCACATGGAATGTAAAGTTAACCTCACGGATGTCCCTAGAGGTGCCCCATGCAGTCAAGGCTGGAACTGATGAGGGAGCACGTCCCCTATTGGAAAGAAGTAGGTTGCTTGGGCAGGTAGCATGGGCAGGAGCCCTGCATGGCAAGAGGGTCTCCTCCAGCCAGAAGGTTCATAAGACTCCATGACAAGTGTCAGTGGCTGGGCTTCCCCCAGTGGGGAAGGAAGGGACTCAGCTTCCTCATCTCTCCAAGTCTTTGGATCTTGGGGCAGGTGGCAGAAGCAGGAGGCAAACTCAGCTGGATGCCATGAGGACAAGGAGCGGCCCTTAGGGAGCCAGAGGCCTTAGGGCTCTGCTAGCCACTGGAGCAGATCTAGGCTGGGAAGAAGGAATAACAAAACCCAGGAGGCTAGGGGGACAGAGGCAGGAAGATGGAAGCCCCCTGGGAAGCAGCAAATAGTTAGCTCTTTGTATTGTCGGAGTTGTGAGAAGATGAGTTTGGGTGAACCTCTAGGCTAGGCCCAACCGCAGCTAGTGCTGAGTGGTGGGGATTTGGAGAACAAGCAGCCCTGCTGAGAGACGGCAACGTATACAACCCAGAAGGAACTGCACCTGGGTCTGCCAGCCCTGCTCTTGTCTTACGCTGCAAAGAAGCCAGTCACACGTGTTTCCTTGAGGTTGATGACACACCCTCAGCACAGAGCCTGGCATTCGGGGGTGCCCAGGGGAGTACTGAGGGAGTGGTTTGACCAAAAATGGAGTGGGGACCAGTCCATCTGACCATGGACCGGATTTTTCTCAAGGAAAATAAAGTTCAGAGAGTAGAACAAAGGTAAAAATAGAGACTCTATTTTAGACTATCTTATCTATTACACTATTAATAATCCTGCCCCATTTTTGCAAAGTGCATAGCATGGTTCTAAACAGGATCTTTCTATGATCAGCCATCCAGTCAACATGTTTGCTGAGCGTCTACTAAGGTTTCATGCAGAACCAGCTTCCAGGGTACCTGGATACAGGTACACCCACAAGGAAATGAATGTTGATTCAATAACCTCATTTGGTCTCTGACAACCCCATTTACCATGGGGATGGGGCACTGGAAGAAGAGGAAAGAGTGGTGGGCTGGCTGGCCAAGGTCACACTGATAAGCAGTTCATGACGAGACCAAGAAGTTCCTCCGGGTCCCCCACGGCCACCTTGAGCTGACCCCCAGCAGCTCACCATGACTGTTTGGCTCTTACAGAAGTAAGCCTGATGGGAGTTTCCAGTGGTAGCTACTGAATATCCGAGGGAGAGACAGGTTTCAGAAAACTGTGAAACAATGAAAAGCTCTTAACAATTGATTTAAAATCGATACGGTGAACAAATAGCACCTAACATAGAAATATCCCCGAGAGACAGATCTCCACCCCTCGTGACTGTTCCTGTCACCCCGCTCACTTCCCAGTCCTGGCTGTGTGCGTGTGTTTAAATCCACCAGACTCAGACCTCAGCCCTGTTCTGTTCAACACTTTATTAATAACAACAGTAACTATATTTATGGACTGCTTGTCTCTGCCAGGTGCTTTAAATGTGTTCATTTAATCCTCCCATCAATCCGCTTAGGTTGATATGATTTTTCCCATTTCATAGATACTGAGGGTAATTCAGCTCCCAAGTTTCAGAGGTTTAAACTCGGGTCTGTCTGATTCCAATACAGATGGTCTTCCTATTTCTCTGTGGTCATCAAACTTGCAGATGGCAGGGAAGAGCTGGGAAAAGTTGTGAAAGCATTCAGTGAAAGATTCAGGCCCCTAAAATATCTTGAGGCCCTGGGCAGCACTGTCCAGTAGAACTTTCTGTGACGATGGAAATGTTCTTTATCTGGGCTATCCACTACGGTAGCCAGTAGCCACACGTGGCTATAGGGAACTTGAAAAGTAGCTAGTGTGGCTGAGAAACTGAATGTTTAATTTAAGTTAATTTAAATAGCCACATGTGGCTAGTGGCTACTGTGCTGGACTAAAGGTGTACCTAGGGCTGTGGGCAGAAACCAACAGTATGATGCTGGGTCAGAATCTGTGCAGCTGTTGCATTTGGGTCATAGGAACAGGACAGGGAATTGAAAATGTCTGGGGCCCAAGCTGATGCACTGTGAGCTCGGGCTTCAGTGGGTGAGGCCTCTTCAGGCACCTCTAGATGTGGGAGCTGAGACATTAAATCAGAGAAAGGAGGGAGGGAGGGAGGGAGGGAGGGAGGGAGGGAGGGAGTGGGCAGGCAGAAGGGAGAGGAGAGGCTTGGAAAGCAGAGGCAGGTACAGGATGGGTTCATCCGAGGACCCAGTCCCTTGTTCTCTGAGCTAAAGCCCCATAAATGTGAAGGAAAGAAGACTTCTCAATGTCAGCTAATGGCTCTGCCCCAAAGGGAAGCACCTTCCTGAAGTCCCTCTGCTGGGTGCCCTAGACTTCCTGTGAACTTGTGTCCACATCCTTTTGCTTTGGAGCATCCAAGCAGCCTGTGTCTCATCCTGGGAGCTGGAAAATAAACATCACTGTGGAGACAAACTCACTTGGCTCCACTTCAAGTGGCTAACGGCCTGTGATTTTCTAGCTCAAAGGCCCTTTGCTTCTATGAGCATCGCCCGAGAAGATGTGGCCATGGAAAAAGATATTAGGAAGCCGAGGGCAATAAACTGCGTGTGATCAGAAAGGCTCAGGACAGATCCCTGACAGGGACATCAGAGGCAACACTCTAAACAGGACAGCCACGTGGGCCGCCTCAGCCACTCTGCCTCTGGTTTGCAAACTGAATGTGCCCCTTAGTCCACTCTCACCGCACCCTGCAGATTTGGGGGGAGCAGGTGCAACAACAGATGGGCCTGGGCAACTTGCTCCAGAGAGGCATTCTTGCCTTGGGCTTTCAAGGGCTGGGATGGATTTACCCTTTGTCCTCATACTGCCTTGGGTCTGGACTAAAAAGGGCAGGAGGTTGATAGCAGAACTAGTCACAGGGAGAAAAGGGCCTTCCCAGGAAGTGATGCTGAGACTTGGGACCTCTAGCTCCTTTTCTGTTCTGATTATGGAAGAAGAAAGGGTGTACTTGGGTAGTTTGCAAGACCTCTCTGAGGTACCCACATCCTAGAGCCCTCCGTTTGCACCTGAGCCTGGAGTAGGGGCTGGAGAGGGTCAGGCAAGGATACAGGTGGCCACAGTGCTGTGTACAGATAGCCCAGAGGAGGCCATGATCAGTCAGGTTCTTGAATCTGGGAACTACGGTTGTGTCAAAAATCCCAGTGGTCAGTGATGACTGTGGCCAGAGCAGGTCAGCCTGCCCAGCCTGGGGAATCTCAGTGATGTGACCAAACTGCCTGCCCCATGGGAGGCGATCCCTCTCTGATGGCTGCACATTAGGTGCCACAGACAAGGCAGGCATGGGTGAGGGTCTAGGCACTGCAGGGTTATGGATCTGGAGTTGGTCCTGGCACACCAGGTACCCTGAGGGTAGGTTGTAAGGAAGCCGAGGGCTGCGTTACTGGTGATCTGGGCTCCAATGTGATAAAGCAAAGGCTTTTGTCTGCTTTCCTGCTGGATGTCGAGGCTCAGTCCAATCAATGTGCCTGCCAGAGCCTGTGCTTTTGCTGTGAGGGTCAGTGTAATAGGGGCTGCCAGAGCCAGGTACCAATCAGAGCTGCCTGTGGGCAGGTTAGTGCTCTGTGCTGGAGCATGGTGGTTCTGAAAAACTCAGCAAGCCTCTGTTTTCAGGGGCCAGGGAACTCTGCCCTGGCAACCTTGGTGCTGGGCTGGATTTCCTGGGAAGGCTCTGAGTGGGCTGGGGGACACTGGGCCTCAAGGCTACAACATAAATTCCAGGAGGATGGTTGCTTCTGCTCTCAGCAAGAGCTTGGGTTAGGAGAAAGGAGCTTGGGGCACATGTGATGGGCCCTTCCTTCCTGGCCTGCAGTGTAGCGTGATCAGTTGCAGTTCAGCTGGGGATGAGTGGGGCTGTGTAGCCCAAGGCTGACACAGGCCTGTCCTAGTTATCCTTGTGAGCAATGAGTCTCTACCAGCCCCTTGGGCTGTGCCCTTCGCTGTTCTTTTCCAAATAAAGAACTTGAGGACCAAGGGAGGAAACTCTTCCTGGAGCAAGCAGTGGGTCCCATCTTAAGGGAGTAAATTCTGGGTCTGCAGTGAGGAAAGGCACTTAAAGTGGGGCCAGGCTTCCAGTGTGGGTGTAAGAGGAGGCAACACGCAAGGTCAGCTTTGACTCGACAGCAGCCGAAGTTGCCCTCCCACCCTCCCTGCCAGCTCCCCCACCAACATAACACCCACCTCCCGCCTGCCCCTTTCTCCTCTCCCTTTCTTTTTCTTCCCGGGAATGCACAGGAACATTTTCCAGAGAGAACACGTAAGCCTCAGCAAAGCCCATTACGGTGCCCCTCGGCGAATATTTGGGGCAGATGCTGTCTACTGCCTCCCCAGTCCCGCCATTTACTGACTGCAGTGCCAGGGCCACGGGCTGTGATTCTGTGGCAAGAATCAATTTCATAGATGTCAATAAACTAAGAGGAGGGTTAATTCAGACTCTGAGGCTGAGCATGACAGCTATTTTGGGTCAAGTCTACATTTCATTCCTGAATGGACTCTGGCTTACCCATCCTTTCCCCGGTCCAGCTCCTCAGCTTTCATTCTGAGTTCACACACTGAGTTTGGCCACATGCCTATGGAAGCCCTGGGCTAATTTCCAATCTTGGAGGCCTTTTCCCCTCACCCCCGCCACTGTTCATTGTGAAAACCAAACACCATAGAAGAGGATTTGGAAATACTTCGTGTGGAATCATGCCCCTCTCCTAGCAACAAATACTGTTAGGTTTTCTCCTTCCATCTGGGCCCATGTGTGTGATGGCTGGACCTGGACATTCTCTTTATGGTCTGTTTATTCAATTAATGTTAGATGCGTCTCTGTGGCCTTTGAGTCTTCGAGAGCATCATTTCCAGTGGCTGCAGCATGTCGTGTCTAGTGGATAGACATGCGTTATTTAATCACTTGTCTTCTGTGCACACTATTGCTGAAAGCCAGGTCACCTGACCTGATTTTGGCTCATAACACACATTTGGCAGTCCCAGTGCTGGGACGTGCAAAAGTGGGGCCAGATTTCAGATGCATTTATTCATGAAACATGTATTAACTGTCAGTCAAAGGCAAGGAACCATGGCATAGGGGAGAGGACAAGGTTTAGGGGAGTAAGAAAATGTGGCCCTAGATATCCAGTGGCTTGAGAGTCTGGCTGGGGCAAGGAGACAGACCCCCAGGTCTCACATGATGAGGGGGGATGTTAGGGCTTCTCATCCCCAGGAAAGTTATGATATGCCTGGTTCTGAGAAACTAGGTTCTCAAGTAATAGGGACTTATCTTTGAGACATTGGTGCATCCCCAATTATTTGTTACTGATGATAAACTAATAAAGTTCAGAACTAATTTACTGAAAAAACAAACAAGCAGAGAGATTCTGGGGGCTTTTCCTATCATCACTTCCATTTCAGTCACGTGACTTCTGATGTTTCTCGAGTAGGAAGAGAAAGGATGTGGAGGTAGAGCTGCACTTATGGGAACTGTGGGATGGGACTCCCATCCATCATGTTCATGGGCTGGGGCGGGCAGGCTAAAAACCACTGACATGAGAAGAAGAATAACTGCTGTTTACCGAGCTCCTGCTTCAAGACAGACACTGTACTAGGCACTTTACGTAAGGAAACGTGAGTCCCTTTATAACAGTGTTTTACAGTAGAGATGTTTGTTTTCATGATTAAGAAGAGTTTGTGAATTAGAAAAGTTAAATGATTCACTAGAGGTGACTTCTCAGTATCTCTTCTCCAAAACAAGATAGCTGCATAGTATTCCATGTAACCCTTTTTCTAAAAAGGGATCTCGGGGCTTCCCTGGTGGCACAGTGGTTGAGAGTCCGCCTGCCTATGCAGGCAACGCGGGTTCGTGCCCTGGTCCGGGAGGATCCCACATGCCGCGGAGCGGCTGGGCCCGTGAGCCATGGCCGCTGAGCCTGGGCGTCCGGAGCCTGTGCTCCACAACGGGAGAGGCCACAACAGTGAGAGGCCCGCGTACCACACACAAAAAAATAAATAAATAAAAAATAAAAAAATAAAAAGGGATCTCATGCATCTTTGCCTTTCAAAATAAAATGGTAACTGGATAGCAATCCAGACCTAGGAATGCAAGAGAAATTATATGGAATAATTTTAGAAAGTCTCTCTTAAGGTAATTTACTTTCCAGTGAGAGTATATACTTAGAGCTGAAATTGATAAGCATGTATGTTTAGAATTAGTACTTAAGTTATTTTGGTCATTTTCAAAAGAAACTGTACTGTTAAATTAACATACCACAGCAGTGGGCTGACAACCTGATCTCATCCTCACTCCTTTTGCTGGTAGATTAAAGACTAGGGTATTTACAGACTTTCTACTTTGCCTGGAAAAGTCAGGAGTCCAGACCAGAAACCACTGACCAGCAAATCTCAGTGCTAGACCAGGATCTGTGCATTGAACTGGTGGCTAGATGTGTGTGGTGGGCAGAAGAGAATTTGAGGGACCCGGGGTGAGCACTCCAAGGGCCAGGGAAGCCTGGGCCTGGTTTTTTAAATTTGACTTTATTGTTTTTCTTGATTACTGCTACAACCATAATTCATAGTCCCATGAGTCAGAGCCATAGGTTTTGTTTTCAAATGGCCTAGAGAGGGCCTTGCTCAAGGTGATGATTTATTCTGATTCTTTCACGGGAACCTTCTTCTACATCTGACTGTGGATGACGAAATGCTCTCATGACCACCCCTTGGGGCATCCCTGCTTCACACTCAATCCCTGCGCCCCATCATCATGTGTTCAGAGGGGCTTCAGTGACCGTTTCCTCTGAAGGCATGTCCACCATGCCTGTCCCCCATGTATGGGGTGACATCCAGTCTGCACGCTGGTGTACACCCTTGAAACTTTGCGATGAGTTTGGAGCTAGAGCTGAATTTGGGAGTCCTTGGCATATAGAGGGGAACTGCATCCCTCTACAAGAGTAGGTGAGGTCAGCAGGGGTGCGGGCACCTGGGGAAAGACTGGGATCCGTCTTGGGGCAACCACGTTTGAGCTGCCAGTAGACAGTGGAAGGGTTGAAAGGCACAGTAGAAGAGATGGGAGCTGAGTTGGGGAAACACAGTGCCCCAGGGCAAAGAAGCAGAGGGTTTCAAGGAGGGAGTGACCAGGAGGGCCTGTTGAAGCCAAGAGGCCCAGGCTGTGTGGAGCCTGCTGGGATTCCTCTTTGCTGCTTTTGTTTGTTAAATTTTACCCAAATCTTGGAAATTATAAATCCTATGCTGTGGGATGAGTCTTACCCTTTTTTTTTTCCAGTTGTTTTCACATGGTCATAGATTATTATATGATCATTAAAGAACATTTGGAAGAAAAAGTGGAAAGCAAAATTTTAAATACTTAATTTCTACCCTTTCTAAACACACCAAATGTTGACATTTTGGTATATTTTCTTTCAGTGGCTTTCAGTGTGTTTTTAGTGGTTTAGAGTTTTAAAAATTGCAATTATACTGTATTTATAAATTTGCACACAATTTAACATTTATACTACAAGCATCGATCTAGGATTGGTCTTTTAAAACATGGCAAACATCTTTCAGACTGGTACAAAGTTAAGCACCCACCTTTTAATTCAATCGTGTTCATTATATTACTGCTTTCTGTTGTATATAGTTTGGCCACTTAACATCAGGTACTGAGAGTAGTCTGTAAATTTATGCCCACAGCTGTCTTCATCTTGTATCTTTAATGGTAACGGGTTTTGCCTCAAGTATTTTGATGCTAAAATACTGAGTGTACAAATGTTCAGAACACTTACGCTTTCACAATTGCTCCATGAATATAAAATTACCCTTTTTATCCTGCTTGACGCTGCTTATTGCCTTCAATTGTGCTTTGTCTGACAGAGCCACTCACACTTTTTCTTTTGTTTGCGTTTACCTAGTATAGCTTTGCCTACCCTGGAATCATTTTATTTTAGGTGAGTCTCTTGTATTAATTTAATCTGGGAACCTTTGTCTTCTAACAGGGGGATGCTAAATGCTTACGTTTATTGTCCTAATCATTTCAGGTGGCCTCTTGTTTTGTGTTTTCTGCATTTCCTTTCTTTTCTGACTTTTGAGCCATAGCTGGTGATTTCTTTTACCTTCTGCAGTGATTAGGAAGGGAGACATCTTGTTTCTCACTCCACTGGTCTGCATTTTATTGCCTCCAATAAAGGTCTTAATTTGTATCTGTATTCGGTTTGTAAGCAGCTCTGCCTGGCCCTTCTCATCTCCAGGAGGTGACATCCTCTGCAGAATGGCTTTAAAGGCCCTCTGTTGATTTCTTTGTTTGCTCACTCAGGGAAAGGAGTCCTGCGTAGCTGGAGCAGGAACACTGAGAGCTTCAATCCAGAGGAGGTGCCCCATGCTTCCTGCGAGATGGAGGGACCATCTAGGCTCTAGCCAGAGGGGGTGTGTTTGTGGCGATGGTGATGGGGGAAGGCAGGAATTGTCATTACCACTGCCCATGGAAGCCCCAGGAAGTGCCTGTTGGCCTTTGATTGAGAAAACTGGCCTGAGCAGACCCAGCCCAGCTGGCAGGGATAAGCTCTCTGCAGAGAGAGCGTCCCAGGGCTGAGGGACCAGAGTGAGGGTAGATGGGCCTGAGCTGGCAGGGTCCTGGTTCTGGCCTAGACAGGTGGTTCAGGGCCTGTCAGTCTCAGGCGTGAAAATTCCTGGGCACATAAATTTTTTTATATTCTTTTTTTTTTTAAATTGAAGTATAGTTGATTTGCAATATGGTGGGCACATAAATTATTTTTAAATATGTTTTTGGAACTCCCTGGCGGCCCAGTGGTTAGGACTCTGCACTTCCACTGCAGGGGGCACAGGTTCAATCCCTGGTTGGGGAACTAAGATCCCACATGCCAAGCAGTATGGAGAAAAAAAATGTGTGTGTGCGTGCGTGTGTGTGTATATATATGCTTATTTATTTATTTATTTATTTATTTATTTATTTATGGCTGTGTTGGGTCTTCATTGCTGCATGTGGGCTTTCTCTAGTTGTGGCGAGTGGGGGCTCCTCTTTGTTGCTGTGCACGGGCTTCTCATTGCAGTGGCTTCTCTTGCTGCAGAGCACAGGCTCTAGGCACGCGGGCTCAGTAGTTGTGGCTCATGGGCTCTAGAGCACAGGCTCAGTAGTTGTGGTGCACAGACTTAGTTGCTCTGCAGCATGTGGGATCTTCCCGGGCCAGGGCTCGAACCCATGTCTGCTGCCTTGGCAGGAGGATTCTAACCACTGCGCCACCAGGGAAGTCCCTGTGTATGCTTTTTAAGAACTGTAAATGGAATTTCAGTGAGGGTTTTCTCAGGGCCTCCGTTTGTCTACTGTCTTAACCAGGTATTGCTCCCATGTATTTTATATTAAAACTCTCTCTGTGGGGCAATTAACAGCTTTAAATGACTTATTTAAATTTAAGCACCTCTGGCATTTTTTTCAGTTTTGCAAGATAGTTGCTCAACTCTGTATTCCCTAACGTAGAGGTGCCAGTTCTGGGGAGGGCAATGCCACAGCCACAGAGGGGGGACGGCTGGGGCCTGGGAAAGGTAGGGTGGGGCTTCTTGGGGAGGACAGCCTGCCAAGGCCTAGGAAGGTCTCCAGAGGGAGACAGGCAGGTGGAGCTTCATTGTTGTCTTTTTTTGCTTTTTCCAGCTTTATGGAGGTAATAATCACATAGAACATGTGTAGGTTTGAGGCGGACAATGTGATGATTTAATACATGTTTATATTGGGAAATGGTTATCACAAGCCTTCATCTTTTGTAGGGCCTGAGAGGCAGAGGTGGGGCTATGCTGCCGCCAGTGATCCTCTGCCTGACAGGGCCAAGGCTTTCCTTAGAGTGGCCACAGGTCAGAAGGAGCAGTGAGAAGCTGGTGAGAAGGGGCAGTGCATGCAGTGGTCAGAGCTTTGACAGGGCCAGCCTGGCTTCTGGGGAGGGTGGTGGGCCAAATAGCTACTCAGGAGAGCCAGACCATATCCACCAGACACCAAAGGCTGACACCTCACAAACACCAAGTTCCTTTGGGACCGGCACCTCAGCTGATCCTCTGGGAAGCCTTGGAACATTTAAGCCAGAATCAAGAGGTAGCATCATCAGGGTCCAGACAAGCAGGTGTCAAGGAGGCCTTGGGGCTGGGACAAAGCCACACCTGGCCACTGGAGTCAAGGTCATCACTCTAATCTCCCTCCTGTTCCAGACGCACATGGTCAAGATGGCTACTGTCAAGCCCTTGGAGCACCAGATGAGGAAACTGAGGTCCAGAGATGTAGATGATATATCCAAAGTCACTCAACAGGCTGATTCCAATTCCTTAGAGTGTTTCAAAATATTTTGACCCATGTGCTTTTCTTCTTCTATATGAGTTGGTGTAAGCCTCTGACTCAGATGTTAATGTCCAGACCTAACACAAGCAAGTGTGTGTGTGTGTGTGTGTGTGTGTGTGTGTGTGTGTGTGTGTGTAATTCCCCCTGTTAGAGTTAGTCGTTCCTCTTCTGTGTTTCCAGTGCTCTCTGTTCATCCCTCCATCATACGATTTATCTTGCTGTGCTGGAATTACCTGTCTGTGTGTGTCCTCCTGACAGGAGTGAGTACCTAAGGGCAGGGACTTTGTACTGTTCTTTGTATACAGTAGGCACACCTGAATTTTGTTAGATGAATGTTGATGAATTCACAACTGTCCACTCACTATACATAGGTTACCATGGCTTGGCCCTATTAAATGTGCAATCTTTCTATGATTGATTAATTAAAAATTATGTTCTTCTGAAGGTTAATAACTGAAAAACTATACTAAGCATACTATGCCTGTGAGGAGCATAACTGCTTGGGCCACACTGCTTCATGGTGCCCCTTGTGGCAATGTGCTCTAATTGCAGGCAAAGGGTCTCAGGAGTGGGTCTTTCAAACGAAACATGTAAAGGAAAAGCATTTTCACCGAATGTATGCAACAAGTTTCTGAAATACACCAGCCTCTGCTTCCATTGCCCTTACTCTGCTACCCCAGCATCAGTAGCTGGAATCACAGCTGCTCAGATTTGACATGAGATAAGGTTGGCAATATTTCTAAGATCCCAATTTGGCTCACCTGCAGGGGCTACAGGTGAGGCAGTACCTATAAGGAAACAACATGATGTGGCCATGTTCATTTTCACATTTCCTACTCTGTGCTCCATGTTCTGTTTTAGACTTGGCTAACCCCCTAAGGACAGGGACTGTGTCTCATTCACTTCTGTCTCTCCAGTGGCTGGTGCAGGGCTTAACACAGAGTAGGTGCCACGTGCTGTGCTGGGACTGTCTAAGAATTGGCATGTCAGAGCCTTGGGGTCAGAATGATTGGTAAAAGAGAACTGGCTGGCAAGCTGCTCTGAAGTAACCACACCTCTACTTGCTGATGCCCAACCATTCCAAACATCCATGCCTTTATTATTATTCTGATTTCTCAATTTGATTTTATTCTTCAGAAGTCACCATTCCACTCTGTCGCGTTCGGTGTGTGTGGACACACATTAATCATTACTGGGGTCAATGACCAGATGAGCCCTTAACATTCCATTACCAAGACAAGTGTTTGTCATTCCTCATTAGTGTTATGTTTATAATCACTAGGGACTTATCCCCGGACAACTTGTCAAAATCTGTGTGGCCTTGCCAACACGTGGCAAGTTTATCCTTCCAGAACTGTGGAGGACATCTGGAACCCTCACGTGACTTTCCAAAGAAAACGCAGTGCAGCACCATGGTCTCTTTCATCTTCTATCATCTTGCACATCAAAACTCCCCCTTCACTCATCAAGGGACTCTTGCAGAGCTGTGAATATTACCTCCCCACGGCCTCACATCCTTCACAGAACTGCAGGTGCCTCTTGGAAGAAGTGCCGCATCCGTGTCCCTCTCCCTTCTTGCCTTTACTTTCCATTGTTATTAGAAGTGTAGCCATGGAGAGAAATCTGGTGGTCAGTGGCAACTGCAGCCCTGAGAAAGGATAGATTTTCCTTCTAATCAGACTAGGAGAATGGGGTTTGGTTTCTAGTCCCTGCAGTCTACAGAGAAATAAGCAGAACAAACTCAAGATGGCAAGTCCAGAAAAATCCCCTTTTGTGAAACAAGCTTTCTGCACGTGGGGTGGGGGTCGCTGATTGATAGGTGCTGCATCCAGAATGGGCTGTGGGATTTGCACTGGCCCTGACTCAGGCCCTCACAGGAGCCACTCTGGGAGGCAGCCACTCAGGGGCATTGCTGGAGAATCACAGACCAAAGGATAACACTGCCTGCCTCCTGGAGCACAGAGAAAAGGTCTCAGTCCAGGGGCAAGCCTCTGCCTCCTCCCTCACAGAAAAAGCCCTCCTAAGCTTTTTGCCTGGATTTGGGCACTGCGGCTGTGCTCGGCATCTGTGCCTCTAGGCAGCTCGTGCTGCCTGCCGCTTGACACAGGCAGCCATCCTCGTAGCAGACCTCCCAGCCTTCTCCTGCCTAGAGCTTTTGTGAAGACCAAATGAGAGAAAAGTCCATGCATGTTCTCTAAAGAGCAAAGAGCACTGGTAGGAATGCTGGATGGCTGTGCTGTCCTGCCACGCCCTCCACAAACTCTGGCTTTGGGTATACTTGATGAATGCGTTCCACACAGCAACAAAATGCCCCAATTCAGTGAGATACCTCAAATTGGTAGTTTCAGATTTTACATCCCTTTCTTTGCCTATGAACTTATTTTTGGCCAACAATTGTTAGCCACAGGTTTTCTAAACCCTTCTTACCAAACATCTATTTCCTACTGAAACTCTCCTCTCCATTTCAGGGTCCTCAGAATACACCACTGGCATACCCAGCCTTGTTCATTTGGTCACAACTTTTCCCTGCCTTCCCTCCCCACCCTACTGACCCTTCAGAGCCTCTTCATATTGTACCCACCTTTTGTTTTTTTCTTTATAAATGTGTTTGTTTTTATTTTTGGCTGTGTTGGGTCTTCGTTGCTGTGCATGGGCTTTCTCTAGTTGCAGCGAGTGGGGGCTACTATTCATTGAGGTGTGCAGGCTTCTCATTGTTGTGGCTTGTCTTGTTGCAGAGCACGGACTCTAGAGTGCAGGCTCAGTAGTTGTGGCTCGTGGGCTCTAGAGCTCAGGCTTAGTAGTTGTGGCGCATGGGCTTAGTTGCTCCGCAGCACGTGGGATCTTCCCGGACGAGGGATCGAACCCGTGTCCCTGCATTCGCAGGCTGATTCTTAACCACTGCGCCACCAGGGAAGCCCTGTACCCACCCTTGAAAATGACCAAGCAGAAGACCTCTCTACAAGCTGACCCACAAATCACCTCGCCCTCCTTCAAAAGAAGTTATTGGGTTCCTGCTGATCTTGAGCCATGAGGCAGTAATCACAGTGGTTAAGAGCAGCCTCTGCAGTCAGCTTGCCCGCCTCTTACTGCTTGTGTGACCTTGGGCAAGTTACTTGAAGTTCCTGGGCATTGCTTTCCTCAGCTATAAAATAGGGATAATAACAGTAGCTCTTTTATGCATATAAAGGGCTGAGCACAATGCCTGATGCACTGTAAGTACTAAGTAATGGAGAGCTAGTATTATCCTAAGAATTTTCTTTATATGTTGCCATGTAAGGCCATAACAACCCAGGAAGAGTAGATTTTATTGTCCCAGATGAGGAAAATGAAACTCAGAAAGGTTAAAGCACTTGCCCAAGGCCACACATTTGGTGATGAAGCTGAGATTCAGAGTCAGGTCTATCTGGTTGGGATCCACAGCTTTCCCACCGCCATAGCCAACCCACCTTAATAGGCCTCCTATTGTTACGTCAGCCCATCTTCCTTGGTTCATGTGGGCATTGCTCCTCTCCCCAGCCAGACCCTGGGGTCCTCTGGAGCAAGGTTTCTCAAAACACCGCCACCCTAGCAATGTACCATTCAGTATCTGTTGAGTGAACAAAAGAGTGAATGGATGGGGGACTTCCCTAGTGGCTCAGGGGTTAAGAATCCGCCTGCCAATGCAGGGGACACGGGTTCGAGCCCTGGTCCAGGAAGATCCCACATGCTGCAGAGCAACTAAGCCCGTGTGCCACAACTGCTGAGCCTGCGCTCTAGAGCCCACGAGCCACAGCTACTGAAGCCCGCACACCTAGAGCCCGCTCTCCGCAACAAGAGAAGCCACCGCAATAAGAAGCCCACGCACCGCAACAGAGTAGCCCCCACTCAACGCAATTAGAGAAAGCTCGTGTGCAGCAATGAAGACCAAATGCAGCCATAAATAAATACATTTATTTTTTTAAAAAAAGAGCGAATGGATGGGAAAAATGCATTTCAAGACCAGAATCTATCCCCAAATAACCTAGCCCTGGTACTTAAGTCCCTGGAAGACAGGGGCCTCTCAGCAGAACCAGGGGCCATCCCACCTCCAGGCTCTTCCCCACTTCAACCCACCCACCACACTGACCCAGGATATCTGACCATGTTTCTCTCCTTCTAAAGCACTTCCAGGGATTTCTGCACTTCCTGTGGGACTAGTCTCTAGAAAGGAGTTTGGTTCCAGCATGCTCTGTTAACATACGTCTTCACTGAGCTTAACATGTATTTCTTTGATCTAGAATGCAAACTTTTGGAAAAAAGATGGTCACGAATAGCAATGATGTGCTCCTTCAGAGCTGTGCAGTAAAGGGACCATGGCCACATTCTCCTGGGGCTATGGTTTCTTTATTTATGTCCCTTTATATTTAAAGTAAAACTGCATGTAAAGTGCTCTAAACACCAAGATCAGAATGCAGAACTTCAGGATAAACATGACAGAATGATGCCTGTTTTGCTGCTTGCCTCATTGTCCCAGAGAAGGAACCTCACGTGTGTTGATGGGACAGAGGAGAACATGAAAGATGCTGAGGTGTGCCCAAAGTTACTGAGACCCTACGTTTTGGTGTAGACACAATCAAATGAAACTGTCCTTTAAGCCTCCTCAGGGAACAAGCAAAGATGGGGGGTGAAGCAGTAGAATTGTAGAGAAGACCATGGAGATTCTGAACAGAAACTTTTCTATTAAAGAACACCTGAAATCCCATTTAGTCATAGCTACCATTTTTTGAGTGCTCAAGACTCCATAACTTGATCAAGGTCAATGGGTGGCAGAGTGGCTTTGACCTCGCGTATGTCCAACTCCTATCCAGCATCTTTCTCCTAAAGCACAAGGCTCTCATTTCCCCAAGGAATCGTGGAGTCCAAGAGACTTAGAGCTCTTGGGTCATCTGTTGTAAGTACCTTCTAATCATCCTCTTCCTCAACTCATTAGCAGAGGTCAAGACCTGTGCATAATTCGGTTAGCTAATTTGTTTATTCATCATATGCTTATTTATATAAATGGCTTGAAATCTTTCCTCAGTATCCTTATTTGCGAGAAAATTTGGCCCACATCAAGGTAATTCATTAGCTTATACTTACAAGTGTTTTCAATCATGTCTTAACTAGTAGTAAATCTTTTGTTTGATTTATCTGAAAATTGTTCTCCTTCCTCTTGCCCCTGTCTTGTAAGATTCTATGAGCCCCCTCTGATAACAATAGCAGCTAAGTAAAGCTAAACAAGAGAAATTAATTTTAATAATATTGTTTATTTAACCTAATGTATCCAAAATGTTATTTTATTTTATCCAAAACATTATTAATGAGCTATTTTATATTTTTTATACTAATTTTTCAAAATCTGGTGTATGTTTTATACTTACAGCACATCTCAATTCAGACTAGTCATATCTCAAGTGCTCAATAGCCACATATGGGTATTATATTGGCAACACAGATATAAATAGACATTCTTCTTTTCCTATTTGATCTGTTTCTGTTTCACCTTTAGGTTTTGCATTAGGATTGGATCATAAAAGGCTATGTTAATGGAAATGTGCCCTTTGGATAATTTAATAAACATTGCAGCGGTTTAGGACAGTGGAAATAACATACCTTAGGAGTTATAAAACCTGGGTTCTAATCCTCAGCTAACCGGGCAACCCTCAACTTCCCTCAGCCTCTTTCCTCATGTTAAAAAAGAGATGATGGCTTATGATTATTAAGTTTCTCTTATAGCACACACTGTTTTCAGGGTTTCTGCAGCTGTTTCCTCTTTCCAGTCAAAATTTTTGTATGACTGCTTATCCCAAGTTGGAGTAGTGTTCCCTGTACCCCGTTCTGTGCCTGGCACACTGCAGGAACAAGAAATGTCTGTTGAATGAACGAAAATCCAGTTCTTTGAGAGATCCTCGGGCCTCTCAGTTTTTGCGGAAGAACTATAGCAGCCTTAGCAATTAATTACATTTTCATTTCCTTTCTCATATTAGCCTAAAGTGCTGACAATCTAAGCTTTCTGAAGGGTAATAGCAAGGACTAGAAACCATTTCCTGATCCTGTTAGCAAAGGAGATGGTGCTCAGCTATAGGCATGACTGCCTACAGACCCCCGCAAAGGGCCTCCCTCTTGTTACATGCTGTTCTTATGCTGAGGAGAGTTAATTAATGACTCTAAATAAGAAAACAATCAAATCTGTTTGCAGTCATATGAGTCAGAGCGGACCCAGATGGGGAGCTGGTCCTTGGCCTCCAAACGCCCTCGGGAAAAGCAATAGCAGTCTTTGCTCCATATGTCAAGAGCCTTGCAAAATCCCAACCTAGAAGGGAAAGAAATTGCTCAAAATGGATTGGAGACCCAGCATGATGTGAAGCAGTTTCTTAAAAGGCCAGGCCCCCTGCCTGGGTGTTATGCACACTGAGGTCTAGGGAGAGGAGAAAAAGCACAAGTCTATTTCTCTCTACTCTCTTTAGACACCCAAACCTACAGCAACTGCATGGTGAGTTCTCAGGCACAGGGCCCCTGTGTGTGTGTGTGGCAAGATTGGGGCAGTTGACACTGCCACCCTGGGACGACTGGAGAATATGTGGCTTAAAGCCCATCAAGCCCCAAACCTGCCCACCTTCAGGACTCCTGTAGCCACATATGAAGGTGGAACATTGGTTGTGATGGCATGAGGGTGGAAATGTGATGTTTCCCTGAGATTAGTTGAGGCTCACAACACTGAAAACTTTTATTTTGGTGTTAGAAGCTTTTCTGTGAAAAGTCTGAGAGAGGGAATAGGTGGAAGGAGCCTCTTAACAATATCCAAGTGTCCTCAGCATTGGAACAGGATGCTAGCAGATAAAGATAAGCCCATTTCTTTAGCTCTATATGTAGCTCTATATGTATATGTTGAATAATAACAACATCCTCATTTTTTTTCCCTCTCTCTCTATTCTTGCAAGCTTGGCTTCCTGTGAAACTGTTCCACTCTGGAAAAACCCTGGACCACTGGCCATGAGGGTCATACACTCTCCTTTCCCCTTCCTTGGTAATCAAGTTCAGGTAACAAGCCCTTTGTCAGGATAAGATGTAAAGTATGTGGCAATACCCTTGCTCAATTTGAAAGGACTCCTTGTGATTTATGTCCGAATCTTAGTTGGTCCCCAATCCCATTAGTCTAAAATTTGGTTAGAATCTCACAGAAGACAGTACAATACTTCAATTTTTCTTCTACAATAGCAGTAGGAAAAAAAAAATAGTGGTCAGGAGGAGTCTCTGGAGTCTAAGATATCCAGGTTGGAACATAAACTTTGCTCCTTTTGATCTGTATAACCATGGACAAACCCCTTTCCTCTCAAAGCTTCATTTCCTCATCTTGAAAGTGGGAGTATCACCACCACCCACATCATAAGGACTGTGAGGATTAAATACATTCTTACATGTGAAGAGCCTGACTCAGAAATGTTTCCTCTTGTTATTAGCTTGTAAATCTTTAAATAGGGATTGCTGATGGGTTCATTGAAAGTGATGCAGTAGATCGTCTACAGCTATGTTTTCTCCTGTTCCATTCTGTGACGAGCTTTGGGGAAATCCTCACAGAGGCTGTGGTCCTCAGAGCTTGCTTCTACTCCATGCCCTAAAGTTCTCCCTTTCCACTAGGCGGGGCTGGGGCCAGTGCTCCAGAACCTTGGACAGCTCCACACCCTAGGGTCGGCGGGGTGGCCTGAGGGAGCAGGAAGCACTTGGGGGATTTTCCCAGAAGGGCTGCATTCGCGTGGGGATTTAGGAATTGCAAAAGCCACAGTCTCATTCCCAGCATGTGCACCACTTGAATGCATGCTGAGATTCTTCAACACAACCAGCCCTCCTGGAAAATTCTGAGGAGCCTCTCCTCAGAAACTCCATCCATAGGAGTTACCGAATCTTCAGGGCCTTTCCTTCTCTCCTATGAACTCCAAGGATTTTTTCTTTTTTGAGCCCAAGAAGAACAGAAATACTACCCACAGCTTCCTGTATTTGCTGATATTTAATCTGTTCGGCTTCAGTACAAGGATTAAACATTCTTGATTAACCTCAAGTGAAAGTAATAATGTATGAGTATGAAGAAAGGCTTTAGAAGACAGAGATTCATGTATGAATTTAAAAAAACAATGTTATTGCCTGTATGTGATGTTAAGTGACATTCTCTAATTAGAATAAGCAGGTAGTTCAATTTATGAGATAATTTCGCTTTTTGCTCTCCAATGCAGAACACAACACACATATGCAGTCACCTTCCAAACGGGCAAGGAGAAGATTAAGTCCTATTTTTACTTTATGATACTGAGTCATGTAGTTCAATGAAAATCACATGGATGCCAAAGTAAGAACAATACCAGGTATTTAAATATCTCTTTTTCCTTTAAGGAGCTCTGAAGAGTTTGTGGCTGCATGAAATCACTTTAGAGCAACACCAGGAGAGGAGACACATGTCATCAGGTGGGCATTTAAGACTGAGCACATCTCATCCATCTCCCCTGCTCCCATCATTAGGCCTGGAGGAGCCAGTGTTTCCCAGTTCTTTGCATTTAGATGTAGACTCCTGATATCTGCATTTTCTGGGCTGTATTGTTGATGATAAAAAGAAAGCATATGTTTGAAAAATATGTTTTTGACTAATAATGAGGAAGAGGGGAGGATAAAAGTAGAATAGGAAGAAAAAGGAGAAAGGAATTGAAGAAGCAGAGGAAAAGACAGGAAATATGCTTAAATCTCCCTGAGCTTGATGAATGTTTTTCATGCATTTTTCTCTTAAACAAATTTGATGCCCACCGCCAACTGGATGAAAACTTGAACAAACATCTTTAGGCCCTCTTTAAATATTTCCATATAGGCGAGGACAGTGGCAGTTCCATTGCTTGAAGCAATGCAGACAAGAACATCGACTCAGGACTCCAAAAGCAGACAAGTAGCCCCCAAATGGTTTTTTGTTTGTTTGTTTGTTTGTTTGTGGTACGCGGGCCTCTCACTGTTGTGGCCTCTCCGGTTGCGGAGCACAGGCTCCGGACGCGCAGGCTCAGCGGCCATGGCTCACGGGCCCAGCCTCTCCGTGGCATGTGGGATCTTCTCGGACCGGGGCACGAACCCGTGTCCCCTGCATCAGCAGGGGGATTCTCAATCACTGTGCCACCAGGGAAGCCCCCGCAAATGGTTTTTACCTAACAATGCCCACACCCACCTTGAGCTTTCACACCGTGGGGGAGTGTTAGTTGCCAAATTTCAACTTGGTTTTACTTCTGCCCAGCAGAGGCCGCTGTGGGTACTTGTGGAGACTGGACTGGGCAGGGCTGGGCTGGATGGTGGCTCTGGTAACTGTTCTTCCTGTGGTTCCGTTGGCCACTGTCTAGCCCCTCATCATACAGGAAAGGAGTCCCTGGTGACACCACCTTTGCTGTCAAAGTGCTATGAAACAGGTCACTTGGTGGGAGTGGGCAGGTCTGGGAAGGCTGTCCTCATCCTCCAGGGATATCTACCTATAGTGATATATCTGTGTCACGTTCGTGCCCTCTCCGTGAGTGTACCTGGTATTACTGAGAGGCCACCCGTCACTGACCAGCAACTCCAGCCCCATGGTCCTTCCAGATAGAGGCCAAAGTGACAAAAGTTGTCTTGCCACACAATCTTGCACCCACCTCATAAAGGACTCTGCTGTTGAGCTCCCCAAGCCCCACTTGTCAGCCCATGATGGTGGGGGCAGAATTCTGGTCCTTAGGGCAGCCCGTTCCAGCAGGGTAACGTTTCTGAGGGATGGGAAGGGCAGAGCCCTGGTGAGGATATTAGGGTCAGACCCAAATCCCCAGAAGGGCTGAAGAGAGCTCCACACACTTGTAAGATCCCATTTTCTGCGCCACACCGCACGCACATGATCTGAAGCTACCTCCACCCTGAGGGCATCCACTGGGACCCTAGGTCATTACTGCAGCTTGAGGGTTGAAGGGGTGACTACCCTGCCCCCACCCCATCCAAGGCCAGCAGTCATTGATTCTTTTCACACACATCCGGCCAGATGCACAAGGGACACACACATGAACACTGGAGCACACATTGACACCTCACCCGGGCATACACATTCACACTCACACTCTGACCCGCACCCTCACGCATGTAAACACACTGTGACACATACAAACACACTCGAATCCTGGAACCAAATTTGGCCTAACACGGCTGATGGAGCAGGGTTGGGGGGTCCAGTCAGGATGCCCCTACAGCCCCTGGCCCACTCTTGCCTCCTGAACCCTGGGCCCCTCCTCGAGAGGCGGAGCCCCTTGTCCACGTTCTCGTGGTCACAGGTCTTGGAACGCCGCACAGAAGGGACCCTGGCTACCATCGCACACATGGCATCCTGGGTGCTGGACCGGCGAGGGTGGTGGTGTGCAGGGAAGCAGGGTGTGGGGCATAGTGCCCTGCCCGGCGCAGCCGCCTCCTCCCTTGGGATTTTCCATCCCGGCTCGCGCGGGACCGCGAGGAGCGAGCGCGCTTTGTCTCTCGCCTGGTTTCTGGCACGTTTCCGCAGAAGCTCCCCGCGCCGCGCCCGAAGTCTCCCCCACCCCCCACTCCCCCGGCCGCGCCCCCCGCCCAGCCAGTGGCGCAGGCCCGCCAGTGCGGCGACCGCGGCTTTGTCCTCTCGCGGATGCCGGGGCCGAGCGCGAAAGCACTGCGCCCGGAGCGGCCGCCGCATAGCCGGCACACAGGTCTCGGCAGCGGGGTCTGAGGTGCACCCCGCGACGAGCAGAACAGCCCGAGGGTCTATGGGCGCGGGGGGCGTCTGCTTGTAGCTCCAGGGCTCTTGAGAGGGGGACTAGCCCTGTCCCGCTCAGCATGTGCCCATCCAGGTCTGGCTCCCCTCTGCGGTTCAGCAGCCAGGGTCTCCGGGGTGGGGCGGGGAGGGTCGTCTCGACTTAGGGTCCCTAGCCTGGATCCAGTTAGAGAGGACCAAGTCGATAAGGCCCGGGAGCGGAGAGGTCGGGAGGGGTTATTCAATCCCTTTTACTTTTCCCCACTGCAAACCCCACACCCAGACCACTCCGACCTTAGGCACGGGGTCCAGATCGCAAAGGACCCGGAGAATCCGTCAGGGCTTTCCTGTACCGGCGACTCCTAACAGTGTGGGGAGAGGTCTCCCGGCCTTTGCCCCTCACATCCCATTCCCCCCCTACCCCCCCCCATAGCCTAGGCGGGTCCAGCTGGGAGGGGGAAGAGTCATCTGGCTCCATCTTCATCCCGTCCCCCCTTTTCACAAAACCCTAGGCTTCGGGAGAGGAGTGGGTACGAGGAAGGGTCTTCCTGGCATCCCCAAACAGCCCTTCCTCAGGAGGGTCTGAGCGGAGGAGGAGGAATACCGCGGTTTCATCCATCACATCCATACCCTCTTTGTAAGCTCAAGCAGCCGAGGTGTGGGGAAGGGTCCTCCTACCTCCGATTCTCTCATCCAGGAACACTCCCTGCCAACCTCAATAATCCAAGCAGCCTCGACTTCAGGCACAGGCGGAGGGAGTCTCCAAGCTCTCAACGCCCTCTCGAGAGATGGTGGGGAAGGTCCCCAGCCCTCGCCCCTCACGCTTAAGAGCCTCCTCCACCATAAGACAAAAACTAACCAAAGCTGCTCCTCCGAGCTCAGGCGCGGGGCCACAGGGAGGCCCACGAGGGGTCAGTCAGCAGCTCCCCGGGACAGATGGTCTTGAGGGCGGTGAGGACAGGTCCCATCAACTCCCCAGGCCCTCTCACGCCTCAATTCATTCCTTCCTCAATAAAACAAAAGCGAATCCAACAGCACCGACCTCAGAGATGCGGAAGGGCGGTCGGCGCCCGGCAGCGCATCCAGCTCCTCCGGGATCCTCACGGCTTCGGCTTCCAGGCGGAGGGCTCTCGAAGCGGGGCGGCGGCGGCGGCGGCGGCGTCAGCGGCAGAGAAGGCTGAGACCGCTGCTCTTCGCTCCGGAGCCTCCCTCGGACTCAGCACCTGGAGCGGCGAACAGCTCCGCGCTTCATTCCTCTGACCCCGCCTCCTCCGCGCCGCCGTAGCCAATAGAGACCGGAGCCCCGCCCAGGGGTCGTCCATTGAGGGGCGCCATCTCCCCTCCCTTCGGCCCCGCCCGCGGGTTCTTCTGTCTCTCTTGCTAGACCAAATCCCCGAGAGCCCGCCTGTGTTTTCGTACAGCCTTCTGGAACTTGTAGTCCTTTGAGGACGCTGGGCTCATGTCTCGGGCAGATAATGAGGTGGACTGCATTTCCCAGGGTGCATTGACAAAACCGAGGCGCTGAGGAGGGCGGGAGGACTGTTTCTATAGCAAAGGAGGCTGGCTGGGGACGGCTGACGGAGTAACGGGGCAGGCCGCCGGACCCTCGAAGGATTGTGCCTGACTTCGGGCAGCCTCCTTTGGGAGGCCGTTTCCATTCTCTTTTCACCTCGGTCCCCACCCCGGGACTCTGGGCCTCAGTTTTCTTATCTGGAAAGAAGGGCGTGGAGTCGTCTCCCCGCCCACACGCCGCGGTGTTAGGGCAAACCGAGGGCGAGCTGCCCAGCAAAGGTGAGAGATGATGGAGACCTTCGGCTTGAGAGTGGAAAGGGCGCATTCTGAACTTTATCCCTTTGTTTTTGCCTCTGTCTTGTCATAGAGGAGCGCTTTGTTTTTGGTCATTTTTCCTTGGGCCATCAAGGCCTTCTCATCCCGGATTCTGGCCTCCTTCACGCCACCACCCGTACCGCAGCGTCTCCCACAGCGTAGCCAGAGGGCGCTTCTGCTTAAAACCCTTCACCAGTCTTCCCATTGCCTCCGGAATTAAACCCACATTCCTCAGTGTCAACCTAAAGGCCCTTCAAGATCTGAACTCCACCTTCTTGCAACACTCTGAACTTCTTTGGAAGCTGGGAAGACTTAAGCACTCGTTCTCTCCCATGTGTCCCTCCACCCTGCACTCAGCTAATGACTTACACTCTTCAAGCCCCAGCCTAGACGCTGCCTCCTCAGTGAAGCCTTCCCAGATGCCCGGCTCCATATGAGGTACCTCACCTTGTGTTTGAGCAGCACCCTCTACTTCCCCCATTCTACTTGTGTATTTGAGTATCTGTCTTCCATATTAGATTATAAGATCCACAGAGCAGGGACCGTGTCTATATTATTCACACTCACAGTCCAGTGCCTGTAGTGTCTGGTGCATAGTAGGTACTCAATAGATATTTGTTGAATTGAAAATGAATGTATTGTAATTGAATTTCACATGATCTTGATCTCCTATAGTTAGGCATTTCCCATTGCTGAAAGTGTTCAACTAGAGGGATACCACCGCCTTGAAGAAATGTTTATGTTATTCAGACAATGGATTGAAATTTTCCCTGAGTGCTTTGAGAGCCTTTCCAGTCCTGTGACGCAAGGGAGTGATAGATTCATGCCTATCATTCCTTGGAAGTCCTGTCAATTCTCCCCTAAACGTCATCAGTTCTTCATGTTCCTCTATTTCTAGCTGTTGGCCCTTCTTCTTTCCGTGCCTAAACTCCCTGCCTTCCACTCCCTTTCTGGGAAAGATCTTTTTGCTCCTGTCAGTTATGGAGTAAAGGCAGTCTGAGATCCCTGCCCTTCTTTCAGCCCTCTGCTCAGCGTCATATGGCCCTGATGGCAATATCCCACCTTGCTAGGTAGCATCTTTTCTGATTCTTTTTCCACTCAGGACCCTGGTGTTGGCCAGATGGTCCAATTAATCCCACACATGCTTCATATGTCACCACATCCAGACATTTTGGATATATCTTAGCTAAAGCATTCTTGGGAGAATGCCTTAATAAATGGAAATAGTTAACTCGAGGCCAAAGAATAAACCAGGGAGGCTATTACCCTGAACCTGATTCGAACCAAAAAGACAGAGCCTGAGAAAGTAACCCTGCCATCCTTGTGCTGATGACATCCAGGGAGGGAAGACTAGAATGGGGGAAGGAGTCAAATGGATTGCACTTAGGAAAGAACTAACAGGACTTCTAACTAACAGGCAGAGGGCCTTTGATCGTGGCTAAACCATGAGGAAAGGCCTTTGGAGCTGGGTGGACAGATAGTGGGGGGGCTCATTACTGAAGATGAGAAAACTGTAGGAGGTAGGAGGAAATGGGGTTTGTCCTGACACAGAGTGCCTAATTTTGTGGATGCAGTGAGAGCAGAGGTTGTTGGAAAAGTGGGAAGGGGAGGGCTACACCACAGGGTGGACACCAGCACAGCATCGGCAGAGTATCAGCAGAGGGCTACCAAAGAAGACGGCCTGGAGCAACAGTTGAAACTCTAGAGGTCAGTTTAGCTCTTCAGGAGTAGTGCTAGTTTTCAGGAAATTGTTATAAGTAGGGTAAAAGTCAGGGTTCCACGATTCTCCCAGAAAGCAGAGACTAAAATAGCATCGGACCAGCCAAACAGATTCAGGAAACCTGGATTCTAATTATGACTTTGCCTCTGATTAGATGTATGACCCTGGGCTGGACCTGTTTCTTCAGTTGTAAAATGCTATTTTTGGTGGTAGGGAGCAGGTAATAAGGTGGAGGTGGGGGAATTCAAGCCCATTTACTAGCGGTGTGACCTTGTACACACTACCTTCTCAGATCTACAGTTTGCTTATTTGACAGTGTTGTCATGGAGGAATGAGATGCCTTATGTAAAGCACTTCATAAATATTAAGCACTTAATGAACGTTTGTCTGTTTCCGCATTCTTCATCTTGGATTATCAGTAGTTGGTTTGATTGTGAACAAATAGGCAGGAGGTAATGTCCTGGGCAATCTGGGTTCAAATCCCCATTCTCTCTCTTATTAGTTGTATGATTTTGGTCAGGCATTTGCTCAATATATTTGTTTTGTCTTTTTTAAGGAGTGGTTTTAGAGTGGAGAATTGTGAGAGAAAGGAATTCTAGATGCTTATAAACTAGAGTTGCACATTCCAGGGGAACACTGAGCTAGCCTGCTACCTTGTCAGAAAGGCAAAAGGTCTCAGTGAAGTTCCATAGGTCTTCTAATTCATTAACGAGGGGATTAACCAGAATGCTGAATCTCAGACATGGGGCTGGAGTGATTAATCAGGGCTGGCTCCTCTCAGTATATCAGGCTGAGAAATATAACTTTATTCTAATGATAATGAAGGTTTTTACGAAGATGTGTGTTTTGAAAAGGTCTAGGGCCTGTGTGGAAAATGACTGGGAGAAGATGAGGCTTAGATGTAGGTTGCAAGCTGCTGCAGTGATCAAGCACGGCATCAGCGAAGATGGAAAAAAAGGGGTAGATCTGAGATGTATTAAGGAGGTAAATATTCAGGGAATTCCCTGGCAGTCCAGTGGTTAGGATTCGATGCTTTCACTGCCATGGGCCTGGGTTCAATCCCTGGTCGGAGAACTAAGATCCCACAAGACATGCAGTGTGGCCACAAAAAAAAAGAAGTATCAAGAGGACTTTGTGAGTGATGAGCTGAGGGTGTGGCAGAAAGTGGTGTGTCAAGGGTGATGCTCAGGTGTCAGCCTTGGGTAACTAGGCGAATGCATGGTGGTGCTTTCCTCTGAGGTACGGAATAGTAAAGGAATAGGTTTAGGCAGGAAGAGGAGGAGGTGAGTTTGAGGTGAGTGGAACATCAGGTGAGATGTCCGTTAGGCGATTTGGAGCTTATCTTGGGAGAATGCCTTAATATATGGGAGTAATTAATTCATGGCCAAAGAAGAAGCAATCAGGGAGACTATTACCCTGAACCTAATTCAAATCAAAAAGATGGAGCCTGAGAGCCTGTCATCCTTGAGAGATCTGATCTGGAGAAAGAACCTTAAGTTATCAAGTTCTTAACATATACATCATAACTGAAGCCATGGAAGTGAATGAAATCCTTCAGTAAGGAGGGTGAAAGAGAAGACCAAAATCCCTTGGGAAATGCCAACATTTAAGGGGCAAATAGAGGAAGAGGAGCCCAGAAGTAAAGGTGAGAACAGAGAGATAGGAAGAAAACGAAAGAATGGTGTGCCACAGAAGCCAAATGGAGGAAGTGAAGTGACGTGCTGTAGAACAGTCTAGTAAGCCAAAGTCTGAACAATTGAACCCCAGATTTAGCAACACAGAGGTCACTGGCAATCTTGGAGAGAGTAGTTTCAAAGGAGCAGCAGGGGCAGAAGTCTGAGTGTGTGGGAAGTGGATGTAGATAACTCTTGTTAGTGGTTTTGAAGGGGAGGAGAGAAAACCAGAAAGGATGTAGAGTTAGGAGACAGTTTTAAGTTGGGAGAGATTCGGACATTTCAAAATGCTCATGGGGAAAAGCCCGTATATGGACGGTTGAGGATACAGGGAAGAGAAGGGTTGAAGGATGAAGTGAGGTCAGCAAGAGGATGGGAGGTGGTGGGGTTCAGAGTGAGCCTCAGGCGGGACACGGGAAAGGAAGGAGTTGGAGATGCAGGTGGGTCAGCAGTTTGGTAGGTCGGTAGTTGGGAGGTGGGCTCAGGAAATGGAGGGAATTCACACCTGATAGCCATTACTTGTGATGGGAGGCAAGGATATCTACTCAGTGTGAGGAAATGGGATGGGGTGGGAAGCTTGGAGAAAGAGGAAAATGTTCAAGATGGCTGCTATGGAAAAGAAGAGGGAAAGCTAATAGCAACCCACAGAGACTGCAGGGCAGTGGTGAGGGACTGCTGAGGCTGGAGGCCATGGGTTTGTGGGGTCACTAATCTATGAGGTATGGGCTTTCTTCAGCATCCCATCAGCCCTGAGATAGGCATGGAGAAGGCTACTGGTGAGTCTGATCCAGGGCTGGGCTTTGCTGGACAAGGGAGACAATTCTTTAAGGAAGTTGAAGATGCTGACAAGAGAGGTGGAAGAGGTAGTCCACCAAGAGGAAGGAGGGGAAGCCAGAATGGAGTGGAAAGATTGGAGGGGTGTGGTTCTCAGCCGAGTGAGAGAATAGATGTGATGGGTGGGAGAGAAGAGCAGGGAGGGCAGGCATGTTGGTCAGAGGTAGAGGAGCTATGGGCAGGAGCAGAGTGGCTGTATTGGACAGAGGAGATCAAGGGTTTGAAAGGCAAATTTGTTGGATGGGTCATTGGCAAGTCTACCAGGAGGATGACTGCTTTTTTTTTTTTTGGTGGTACGCGGGCCTCTCACTGTTGTGGCCTCTCCCGTTTCGGAGCACAGGCTCAGCCGCTCGGCAACATGTGGGATCTTCCCGGACCGGGACACGAACCCGCGTCCCCTGAATCAGCAGGCAGAGTCTCAACCACCGCGCCACCAGGGAAGCCCAGGATGACTGCTTTGAAGGAGAGAGGAAGTCTGGTAGCCCTTTGCCAAACTGTACATTGAGTGAGAAGTTAACAGGTGATGGCCAGGAGGAGGGATAGGGTGCAGAGCACTCTGACATGAATGTCACAGTAATCAAGATGTTGGGAGCTAAGAAGGAGCCCTCTTACCCAGGGCATGATGGGTAAGGAGGAAGAGAAGCAATAAGCTTTCTCATATATTTTCACAGAAGTATCATCTCAACATCATCTACACATGATCAGTTTTATATACACCTAAAAGGCAGAATGTCTAGAAATAAAATTAACCAAACCAAAAAACAATTCCAGATTTCATGATGAAGTTTTATCAACCAAGTTCAATGGTAGTGATTCCTGCATTTATATTTTGGTATAGCTTGTAGTTTTAAGTACGTGCATATCAACTAGAAAACGTGTTTAACAATTTTGCAAATTTCGTTTCTTAGCAACTATTTGTTTTCTCAGTTTAGAACATAAATTAGAGAACTTATGTTGACTTTTTTTTTTTTCAAATGTAGAGTTTAGAGCTTAATTCATGCTTTTGGAATGCCATGAATTTGAAATATAGCCATTTTCCTTTCTGCATCCTTGAAAAGGATTACAAGGATTTTATTAGTCTTTCAGATAATCTTGCTGGCACATACAGACTTGCCACAAGGGTCTCCTATCAGTAATGTTGGATAGTGAGTTGCTGCAGAAGTGTTGTGTATGAGATATTTAAGACGAGTCAAATAAGCAGCCAACTTTAGGATTTCCCAAACAGCAGCTCAGTTTATAATTAAGGGACTTGGTATAGAATATGAAATGTGCATCTAAATGTTAGTTGAGCAAAATTACCTCTGTAATTTCTAAAGAAAAAAGAACAAAATCAGTTTTGCTCTGAACAATCTCTGTCTTTTTTTTTTAAAGCAGTGTTATTTAAAAATACTTTTGTATGGGGGTAATTCCCTGGTGTTCCAGTGGTTAGGGCTCGGTGCTTTTTTTTTTTTTTTTTTTTAAAGGGAAAAATATTGTTCACTTTATTAAAAATATAATCCAGCAAAGGAAGCAGAGACAACCACGGTCACTTGTCCACCCTGGTCACACAGAGGAGGTGGCAGGGCCAGTATCAAGACCCTTACCTCCTCTGCCATCTCTACAGAACACCTTATTTTTGTCAGAAATGGAAAGTTAGAGTGTCACTCATTGGGGAGACAGGGCCATCAAGGAGAGTGGCTTCTTGTTGCCTTTGGTCAAGTAAGAACTGTGGGTCCTGTTTCCCAATTGTCTTGTTTCCACACTCACAGCCCCTTTTCATGGCCTATCCCCATTCCTACACTTAATCACACACATCTCAGTGAGAATGCTAGGGCTTTATTACAAATGGAGTTGACTGCTTAGGACCCCCTCTCCAATCTTTATTTTCTACCCTCTTCCTCTCAATACATCCCTCCAGGGCAGGTCACTAGGCCATTAGGGAATCTGGGGACAGTAAAAAGGAGCAACGCTTTCTCCAAAGTCCTCTGAAATAACTATCGAGTCCTCCTGGCTCCAGCTGAGAATCTTCTGGTGGAAGGGGTGTGAGATTTAGGTCTTATCTTCAAGGTCCTCCATGTCTACATCCTGTGGGGCTTTTGTCTTCTTTTTTGATTTGGGCTGTGGTTCACTAGTCCTGGTTGACTTGAGGGGGGCTTCCACTTCCATGGCTGCTTTCTCTCTCTGGGCAGGCTGGATCTGCTGGAGGAGTTTTCTGCACTTCTTCCCAGACAGAGTAATGTTGGCACATGCATTGGACGCCCGCTTCTTGAGGTGGTGCCTCGTGATCAGCCCTTCGTCTATCACAGCCCCGACCACCTGGTGCTTCAGTCGCTGCTCCCGGTTCAACACCCGCCGTCACTTGAATAGCTTCTTCTTCAGCTCCGTTCGCGGCTGGTTGATCTTTCCCCCCGGAGCACCCATTGCTGCCCGGTGCTTTCACTGGGTTCAATCCCTGGTCTGGGAACTAAGATCCTGCGCGGCATGGCCAAAAAAAGAAAAACCAAAAACTTTTGTATCGTTGATATGTCTTTGTAATCTTGAAACAGACCTGCTATTCCAGCCCCTTAAAGCAGGGGGTGCTCAGAAAATATTTTGTGAATCAACTCATGAATGTTATGATAATCTGTCCATTGTTTAAAATTCTTCCTTTCATCTTAAAATTTCATAAAATATTCTTATAAAAGGAGTGATTCCTTTTAAACATAAGTCAGATCATGTCACATAAAAATGCCTCCAGTGGTTTCTTTGTCCCTTTGAGCGCAAACCTTTCAGTCTTTATGACGGCTTACAGGGCCATATGCACTCTGACTCCTGTAGCTTCTCTGCCTCATCTCCTAGGCTCCTTCTGCTTCAGCTCATTGACCTCCATGTTATTACTTGATTGCATCAAGTACACTTTGAGCTCAGGGCCTTTGCACTTGCTGTTCCCTCTGCTTGAAAGATCTTCCCTAGATATCCTCACGGACATCCCATATAAAATGGCAGCCTTTCCTCTCCTGGCACTCTCTATCCCCCCTTCCTGCTTTTTTTCTCTGATAGCCCTTACTACCACCTGACATATTATAAATTATTTTACTTATCTGTTTATTGTCTGTCTCTTCCCCACTCTCACTCCTCCATTAACCCACTAGAATGAACTCTCCTTTAGGGTAGAGACTGTGTCTATTTTGTTTACTGCTCTACTCACAGCACATGGCGCAGCACCTCGTACATAACAGGTACTCAGAAAAACATGGTGAATGAATAAGAATAACATTATCATCCCTAGTACATGATCCTAGCATCTATTTTTATTTTTCCATGCAGTCCACATGTAGGACACATGTATTTAATATTTCATATTCTGGAAATCATAGATGAGGTATAATTTTGAGTTCTGCTTGTTTTTTTCAATATGTAATAAGCATTTTCCCTTGCTAAGATTGAATTCTTTTCTCAATTGTTCATTCTCTCATTCATTCAACAAATAGCTAATGAGGCTTTTCTATGTTCCAGACAGTGCTGGGACTACAGTAGTAAATAGGATGCAGGACTTGCCCTCGAGGAACAGAGATTCTTTATAAACACCATCTGTAATGATTGCCTAATATTCCATCAAACACCATACTATACTTAACTGCTCTCCTACTTAAGACTTTTTGTTTATTATTAATAACGATATAATGAATATCTCCAAATATATACCAATTACCCTTTACAAATTATTCTTTAAGGTAGATTGCCAAATGACACAGCTATTGGGGTAAAGGATTAAATATGCTTTTGGTTTCATTAAGATTTTTTTTTTGATGTGGACCATTTTTAAAGTCTTTATTGAATTTGTTACAATATTGCTTCTGCTTTATGTTTTGGTTTCTTGGCCCTGGGGCATGTGGGGTCTTAGCTCCCCGACCAGGGATCGAACCTGCACCCCCTACATTGGAGGGCTAAGTCTTAACCACTGGACCACCAGGGAAGTCCCGCTGTTGGTTTTTTGATACCATCTGCCACATTGATTTCAAAAAGTGGTGGTACCCATTTTACCCAATCGCCAGTATGAGTTCCAGCTTTATCACAACCTCTCCAATACTTGACATTACTTTTCAGTTTTGGCTCCTGTAACATATAAAATGACCTTTCCTTTTATTTTTGCATATAATTGATGTCTAGTAAGAGTGCATATTTTTGGTTTTCTTCTTTTGTCATTGTTTAGTTCAGTGGGTCCCTAGGAGGCTCTTGGAGGGTGATTGTAGATGGTGCCCAATGTTTAGCACACATTGTTGGCTTATAGTATCTTAGAGTTGGAGGGGACTGTATTATCATCCAGTTCAACTAAAATTTCTGATAGATGGCTTTCCAGCCTCTGTTTGTATACCCCTGGCAATGGGGACCTCACCACCTCACAAGGAAGCCTGTCTTGTTTTTGCCCTGTTCTACAGGTATTGACCTGGCATGCAGTCCCTGTGGCTCCTGTGTGGCCCCATTTCTGCCCTCTGAAGCAGCAGTGTCCACGCACCAGATGTTACAGAACCTCTCTACCTTGGCTGCCCACCTCTGCAAATATGTGACCAGACTAGAGTGGTCAACCCCAGGTAAGTCTGGCAGGCCCAGAGGCCAAGACACTGTCCCACTCACAAGTCTGCAATGGCTGTGTCAGCAACCTCTTTAGCTGGGTTCAAATGAAGCTCAAGGTCAGCTGAGATTCTAAGACTTCTTTACATGACCTGAAGCCAAAACTAGTTCCTCTTATCCCACACTTCTGCAGTTGATCTTTTTAAACCTGAAAACAAGACTTTGCTTTTCTCCCTGTTTTATTTCAATGTGTTGGTAGAGAAGCTGCCCTGGTCGACTCCTGCTGTCTAAAATGGGGATAATAAGAGTCACTCTGACAACTTCATGTGTTGGTGTGATGATTGAATGAGTTGCAGAGTTGGACATTTTTCACTCATTTTGGTTGCCTGGCAGCTGAGCCTCCTTCCTGTGCTTGAGGAATTCCATGCGTCATGAGGTGGAGCCATTTTCCTTTGCAGCTAAGGCCTGGGCATCGGCCTCAGGCTCAGGCTTCTCCAGTCAGACAAGCCCCCCATCCCCATGCCACCCCTCACCAGTTTTGAATTGGAAGCCAGTGACAGCAAAGGAGCAGAGTCTGCTTTACAACCCTTTTAGTGACTTGATGGGTGCAATCTCAGTTTCCAGTGACAGCAGTTTTACGGGCACCATCGAGCATAAGGGTGTCTGTGGTGTAGGTAGCAGGGACAGTATGCTAGACTCTGTAGTCATGATGATGTCTTCTTAGACCATTGCTGAGTTAGGGTTTGGGGTCTTGTTCCTGACTGTGTGCTTCCAAGTCTGAGTCTCAACTCTCCTGGAGATTTTGTGAGCTACATACAGGATATGAAAACTGAATTGAAAAATGCTAAGCACCACACATATACAAGATATTATTGTTTGGGATTTTGATACTTAAGTAGTGGGCATGAGGGGAATGGGGGGAGGTTCGCCTGAGCTCTTTACCTGCTGAGAATTCAGACAGGTTTAGACATGCCTGGAAAGCTGGCTGGTGGGAGGGTGTGATGGCAGGAACTTGTGGGCTAGACACTGGCTCAACAATTAAAGGCTGACCACTGACCCCAAGGCCGTTGGAATGGAGATGGCAGTTGCCAGAGGGCTGCTGGGCACACACAAGTGGACTGGCTACTTGCCCTCTCCTACCCTTGGGCCATTACCAAAAGCCAGGGCCAGGAGGTGGGGCTAGGCTATAAAGCAGGTCACCTGTGGCTCTGCAGTTGCCCCTGGGGTATCCTCACTGGGGTGCAAGAGGAAACCTGTCTGAATATGCCCCCCACCTGGACCCACAGGAGGGTTTATGAGTAGGTTGGGATTCCATCTTGGGCTGCCTTCAGGCTGCCCTTCGTCCCACTGAGCTGTGGCTTGGAGCTCTCCAGCCCTGCCTGGCTGTGCCTCTAGAGTCCTGCCTCACAGGTTGCCATCTAAGTCCATCAGCCCTGGATGACCCAGAGTGGGACTGAGGCTGGCACTGCTGCCATGGTCATTAATGGGCCCTTGGGAGCTTTGTGATGTTGAGTACAGCCTCTCTGGGGACTTGCTATTTTGAACCCCAGATCACTCCCAAATCAGCCTGGCTCAATGTGTGTATGGGGGGGTGGTGCTTCTGCCTTAGGGCATTCCCTGAACGCTGAACACTGTTACTGGCCTGATCCCTGCCTTTGCCCAGTACCCTGGTGCACCTCCAGGGAGGACTGAGATCTTGATGTGTCCAAATCAGCCAGAGGTCATGTATTGGGCCTGGACCATGGTCCTGCCTTTCAGTGTCTAAGGTAGTATGCTGGCACTTTACATGCTTCCTCTTATTAAATCTTCACCACAATTCCATGAACTAAGTACCATTATAATTCCCATTTTACAGACAAGGAAACTGAGACCCATAGAGGTTACAGGACTAGCTCAAGGTCACACAGTCAGTAAGTGGCAGAGCTGAGCTTGTCATTCACCAGCAGACCCTGAGAATTGCCTTTCCTTCAGCCCATTCCACTGTGGGGCAGCTCTGTCTGTTGAAGTGTTTTCTCTTATATGGAGCTAAAATTTTCTCCCTAAGTCAGTCTTATTCCTGGTTCTGCTTATCCCAGTGGCCCACTGTGGCAGCTCCTGGTCTCCCAGTGTTCCAGCTCAGTTCTCTACTCCATTCATGGTTGGGGTACTTCATCTTCTTCCTCTGGGAATATCTGAACTATTTTGTATCAGCTAAGTCCTTAGGACAATCACTGCAGGAAGATCATGGCTGGGTAGCGCTCTAATTCTCTAGTTACCTTGACTCTAAAGATACTAGGGGGCTTCCCTGGTGGCGCAGTGGTTGAGAGTCCGCCTGCCGATGCAGGGGATACGGGTTCGTGCCCCGGTACGGGAGGATCCCACGTGCCGCGGAGCGGCTGGGCCCGTGAGCCATGGCCGCTGAGCCTGCGCGTCCGGAGCCTGTGCCCCGCAGCGGGAGAGGCCACAACAGTGAGAGGCCCGCGTACCACAAAAAAAAAAAAATAAAAAAAAAAAAAAATAAAGATACTAGGATCCAGTCTGTCCCACTCCTGAATGGGTTGTGTCAAGAAATAGTCCACCTAGCCACTGGCTGTAGAAGGGACTTGGGAGAAAGTTCTCCTTCACTGAGAAAAATGGCAGAAAAACAGTCAAAACAGCAGAAACAGTATTAATACTAAGCTAAGGTTTTTGTTGCTTCTGTCTCCCTGACTGGAATACAGGCTTCCTGAGGGTAGGGATTTTTGCTAGTTTTGTTTACTGCTGTATCCCCAGTGCCTAGAATGGTGCCTGGAACACAGTGAATATACAAATATTTGTTGAACGAATGACTAATACAGTTTCACATCCAGTGTCACCTCCTTAGGTTACTAAGTTGTTTTGGAGAATAATGTGATCTCCCCAGCCCATGGCTTTGTATTACCTCACCAGTAGTTTTTCTGATTTTGTTGTGATTTTGATTCATAACCATATGTAAAGTACATTTGATAAATAATCCTGCCTCAAAAACAATTTCCTTTGATCTGGTAAACCTAAGTATAAACTGGAATTTGGTTCAGCTTGGTGAAGAGCAAGGAGGAGTTACTGGATTTCTAGTCTCCTATCCTATGGAAAAACATTCTGTGACTTTCTGCTTTGAATTTTGAGCTTGAATTCAGAATGTAAATCTACCAGGAAACAACTAAGTGAGAGGAATGTTAGTCTCTACATTTTCTTCTCATTCTCTGTACACAAAAAATACACCTCATTGTTGAAAATGAGAAAATACAGGTAAGCAAAGTGATGAAATTAGAAACCACTTATATTCTCACTATTCAGAGATGGTTATGGCTATTATTTTTCTGTTTATATCGAATATGAAATTAGCTGACATCTGACATGGTGATTGGTTCAGTGAAGGAGCTACATTTTTATGATGAGAAGGTGAAAGAGGGAGGTCTGGTTTCCAGCCCAGGTCGACCTGTGCTAAGAGGAGCCCACAGATCTGAGTCCAGCAAGGCACAGGGAGCAAAGGTAAATGGATGGAGTCACCTCCAGTTTACATCCCAGAATCTGACCTTGGAGGGTGACCCTAGAAGTGCAGGAGGCTAGACTGGGAAGCAAGTGAGGAAAACAACTTTGACCTGGCTGAACGTCCCGGATTTGACATACAGCAAATTTCATGATATTTTCCTAGAAATGGGAGTATCTTTTCCAAAGATACTGAAGAACTGAAGTTGAGATAATCTTGGAAGAGTTGGCCCAAGGATGACTCTCAGAAAGACAGGCTGTGTAAGCAAGGCTCTGGGAACTGTGAACACAGTGAGGGCTCATGGTGTAGTTGGCTGGTTTTCTCTGGACCAGTTCTTTTCCACCCTGATTTTCTAGGGAGGGACCACAGCACTTCTGGTTCATGACTCACTGCAGGAAAATGTGAAGATCTGTGTGACTTGGACCTGAGGTCAAGTTCTTGGTCAACTTAGCACCTTCAAGCTGCCCTATATGGGATTCCTAGGAAGCCTGGGGCATGGGCCAAATAACTCACATTTTTCTTTAAAGTTAATGCAAATTTTGCATTCTTCTCCCTGATATTTGTCTTAATATTAAAATAATATTTTTAAAAAATCTTTAAGTGAAGTTGATATTCTAGGGTGCTAGGCACACAGGCACTTTGTGTAAATGTTTCTTGAATGAATGACTGTTGCTCACTCCCGTCTCTGGGATGCTCTTGGCTGTGGCAAGTCTGGAAAAGCCTAATGGGACCACTGGGCTGGGAGGTAAAGGATTTAATACTCACTGGGCACCACCTATATGCCAGGTGAATTGCCAGGTTTTTTTCCTACACAGCCTTAGTTTAGTCCTCATAATCCTACCAGGGTCCCTATTTTATAGGCAAGTAGTTGGAGAATCAGAGAAATTAGGTAACTTTCTCAAGACCTGGAATGGGGCAGGACCAAGATGAAAATCATGGTCTGTCTGGGCCTCTGTTCCCTCCATATACCACAGGGCCCACTGAGGCCAGTTCACCTGTCAATTTCTTGGAGACTGCATGGGGAATGTGGCCCACTGCTGTGTCCTGGGGGCATGAAAGAAACTCCACAAGTCTATCTTCCTGTACTGAAGGCTGAAAGAACGGGGATCACAGAACTTGACTGTGGCTGGGGAAGTCAGCACCTCTGGGGGTCTGGAGCACATCCTTTCATTCCTAAGCTGGCCAAGTTGGGGCACCCTGGGATGCTCCATGAGGAAAAGGGCACACTTGCTATGTTATTTCAGGATAACAATCATTCAGGATGGTTGTTGGCATTTTGTAGTTCATTAAATCTTTTGAACTTTGTTCCTAGTCTGTTATGGCTCAAGTTCAAGTTTCACTGTCTCCACTCAGCTATGAGTTGAGTGTCCCCGGCTGAGGGACCCACCATGGCTTTGTGGAACTCTCCAAAAGCACAAATTATAAGGTTATTTTAATTCCAGATTATTCACAGATGTCCGGGGGTGGTTGTTAACATGATTTTTCAGTGAGGGCATTGCAGTCCCTGAAGCAGACGTGGCCATTTCACCTTCCAAGAAGAGCCCACAATTTCTTTCTCCTCCTCTTTAAGTTAGCGTCATGGCACCCTCAACTCTTACTTCCAAAACTCCTTCCCTAGGACACAAGGCAGGCAGGTGGGTGGGTGTGTGTGTTGAGGGGTGGGTGGATTGGGGACTTGAGCCTAGAGAGCTGGATTCCTTAAGGCAATTATAAGTGTTTGCAAAAGGTAAATATGGTATAAACCCACAATATACAGGCTTAGAGAAGGAGCTGGAAGGCTTGTTCCTGGGTGTTAACTAGCAGTGGTGTCTTTGGGAGGGAGTCCACACATCCTTCAGTTCTTTTACCTGCCTACATGTTTACCTTTTCTGACATGAACATGCATTGCTTTTCTAATAAGAAAAAAGAGAACTATAAACAAGTCCTGTTGTTGAATATTTAGGTAATTCTGATTTTTAATGAGTATAAACAGTGCAGAGCAGGAATAATTGCCTGAAAATGAGTTAAAAACTGTAATGCGGGGGCTTCCCTGGTGGCGCAGTAGTTAAGAATCCGCCTGCCAGTGCAGGGGACACGGGTTCGAGTCCTGGTCCGGGAAGATCCCATATGCTGCACAGCAACTAAACCCGTGCTCCACAACTACTGAGCCTGCACTCTAAAGCCTGAGAGCCACAACTACTGAGCCCGTGTGCCATAACTACTGAAGCCCGCATGCCCAGAGCCCATGCTCCACAACAAGAGAAGCCACCGTAATGAGAAGCCCGCGCACCGCAACAAAGAGTTGCCCCCGTTCACTGCAACTGGAGAAAAGCCCGTGCGCAGCAACGAAGACACAACGCAGCCAAAAATAAATAATTTTTTAAAAAATTATAAAGCACAAAAAGACCGCTTCTCTAAATTCTGAAAAGCTGATAAAATTGCTTAAAGATGTTTAAGAGGGTTTTAAAACTGCTGCAGTGGTCAGCAGCAAGTCCCTGTGCAAAAAGCAATGACTAGACATAGTAATTTTCAACCCAGTCATTCTTTCAATAATGGTTCATCAGGTTGACCAAAATACCACATTTTAGAAACTTGTAAACTTCTCTTTTGAAGCACCTTCGGTACCAGTCACTGGCACACGGGTGGGAAGTGAAGGCAAGAATCTCATCTGGTTGTTACCTCTGAGTTTGTGGAGTGGACCTGAGGCCCAGAGTCATAGCCTGGCAAGGTCGTGTGCCCATAGAAGTCACTTGACCCTGGTGAGTGACCCAGAAACAAGGTGGGGTGCAGATTGCTACTTCAGTGTTGAAAACATCAACTCCAGTCATTCAAGTGGCTTTTCTATTTAATGTCTTTTAAGTTACAACAACAGACTGTTGTCTCTTATGAAAAAGAAAACTGGAGAAGTCTCTTTTGTCTGCCAGCCCCAGCTGTTCCCAGAGCTGCTGTGACCTAACCAGCACTCTCGGTGGCCTTAAGCCCCATGTCCAGCTGCACCCTCTCTGCCTTACCCCCGCCTGGAATCATCCAGCCTTCCATCTTCTCTGTGGGGCTTCAGAGCTGTCAAGCTCTACTGGGACAAAAGAAAATTAGCACCACCACGGAGATTAGCCCGTTTCCAACTCAGCCGGCTCTTTGCCAGTCCTTTTATTCATACCTGGCCAGACATTAATTTCATTCCCCATGGTGGCTGATTCCTTGTCCAACTGTCCTCAAATTGTCCACCCCACTGCTGTCTCTGTCTCCAGTGCCCGCAAAGTCTGCTGCCCTGGGAGAGTGGAGTATATCAGGTTCTCAGCTCTTCTCTTCCTTGCTTCTAACAGGATCCACATGACATTTCCAAGACCAACCTTCCTCCTAGGCTTTCCCTCCCACCCTCTCTTGCCTCTTCCAGGACCCAGTTCCATAAATTATCCTCTTTCTCTGATTCTCTAATCCTTCCCTGTTCTTTCCTTCACCCTACAAGCATAATTCTTTCCCATTCTAGAAAACCTTAACTTTACTTTCTCTTCCCTGGCACCTCCCACCCTGTCCTTTGAACAAGCATCTTGAAAGTAGCCCACATTTTGTGCCTCCATTTCCTTGGCTTCTTTTATTCCCCACCAAGTCTGGATTCTACCCCCATCATTCTACCAATACTGCCCTTGCTAAGGCCACCAGAGGCTTTTAAATTGTCAAATTATTAATGACATCTTTTCACCTGAACTGACCTACCTCTGTGATATGTGGTCAGTTTCTGTAATGCCTCCTTAAACTCATGATTTCATTGGCTTTTCTTGTCTCCTGATGCTTCCCAGCTGTTTCCTCTGACCTCCCATCCTCTACCAGTCCTTAACTACTGGTGTGCCCCCAGTTTTGCCCTTGGCCCTGCTGCTCAGCCTTCCTGCCTCAGCGTCTTCCCATGAGATTTTTAGTGAGAAGGGTTTTGGCTGTGGCCAGTGGCTGCCCAGCAGAGTACTTACTGTAGAACCAGAAACTATTAGATCTCTTTGATCTCCAACACAGCACATCAACCTTGACCCAGAAGATTAAATTTCTAGTAGTGGAAATTCGGGCATTGGACCCTTGGTGGATTTGATGCAGCCAAGCCTTGTATGTGATTCTCACATTCACCATAGGGGGCCATCCCCTTCCTGCCCAGAACAACCAACCTGGGGAACATAGAGCATGGCTCATGAAGGCTATGCGCCCACAGGGCTGCTCCATGTTATGTTTCAGTCTTCCATGTTGACACATGTAGCTCTAATTCATTTGCCTTCATTACTCTAAAGCATTCCACTGCATGGATATACTACTGTACCTGTTCTGCTGACGAACATTAAGATTGTTCCTAGTTTTCTGATATTTCCCACAATGTTGTGGTAATGCTCTCATACTTGTCTCCTTTGCACACATGCCGAGTTTCCTTAGGGTGTGTGTGCATCTTGGGCTTCCCAAAGATTGTACAATGTACAGTCCCGCCAGCATGCAGTCACAGTCCCCAACATTTTAAACCAAAGGTAAAGAAGAAAGTGCCACCTTTCTCAGTTTTGGCATTCCTCTCTCTTAAACCCTGCTCAGAGAAGTCCCCACGATCCACAGTGAGGCTGTTTCCAACTTTTGCAGGATTGGAAGTTTCTCCTCTAGGAGTGCCTGCTGCCAGGGCCAGCTACATAATATGTGGGAAGTGTTCAAAAAGCAGGAAAAAGCTTTTTTCTTTTTTCCACAGTTTCTCTCTCAACCTGTAACACTGTTTTTAATTTGTTATTTAATATTGTGCTTCCTCAGGCACAGGGGTTACTCACAGCTCAAGTGCAGCCCCTCATAGTGCCTGGGGCCCTGCCCCATGACATGGCACACACACCCAACCGTGACCCCTCCTGCGCCTGTGCCCAGACCCCTACCAGTGCAGGCATGGCCACTGGGTGGGAGCGGTGGGCAGGTGGTGGGGACCTGTCCAAGGGAGGCGTGACCTCGAGTGAATCAAGGCGCTCAGCTCTTGGCACATGCTCTGTTGTCCCATCAGACTTCAATTACAAAACACAAACTCAAAGACAAAATTATTCAGGATTTTGAGATGATGACCTCACAGCATTAAATCTGGAGTGCAGGGCCCCGTTTCAACTGCACTGGTCACTTGCCCATGAAGCCAGCCTGCCTGCCACACCCCTCAAACCCAGGTGCCCAAGATCCTGTCGCCTGCCCTGTTCCGGATTAGCAGAGGACCCAGTGTGAGTATGTTGAGTTTTATTAACATAGGCATCATGGTTTCTGTGAAAAGGTCCCCCAGTTGTCAAGTTTGTGTCTGTTTGGAGTTTGTGTTCCTCTTTTTGTTCCTCAGTGGCTTCAGCCACTTGATCTGATTCTTCTTTTGGTTCTCTGTTTCTCAGTGTGGCAGTATGTTTGTTCACTACATTTGCAGACATGTTGCTTAGGCCCAGGTACCAAAATAATGTTTAAAACTATATGACGGGAGACTTCCTTGGTGGCACAGTGGTTAAGAATCCACCTGCCAATGCAGGGGACACGGGTTCAAGCCCTGGTCCAGGATTTGGTCCTGGTCCCACATGCCGCGGAGCAACTAAGCGCGTGTGCTACAACTACTGAGCCCACGTGCCACAACTCCTGGGCGCCTAGAGCCTGTGCTCCGCAACAAGAGAAGCCACCACAGTGAGAAGCCTGGGCACCGCAACAAAGAGTAGCCTCTGCTCGTCACAACTAGAGAAAGCCAGCATGCAGCAACGAAGACCCAACGCAGCCAAAAATAAATAAATTAATTAATTTTAAAAAAAGGGACTTCCCTGGTGACGCAGTGGTTAAGAATCTGCCTGCCAATGCAGGGGACACAGGTTTGATCCCTGGTCCAGGAAGATCCCACATGCCACAAAGCAACTAAGCCCATGCCCCACAACTACTGAGCCTGTGTGCCGCAACTACTGAGCCCACGTGCCACAACTACTGAAGCCTGCATGCCTAGAGCCCATGATCCTCAACAAGAGAAGCCACTGCAATGAGAAGCCCGTGCACCACAACGAAGAGTTAGCCCTCACTCGCCACAACTAGAGAAAGCCCATGCATAGCAACAAAGACCCAATGCAGCCAAAAATAAATAAATAAGTAAATTAAAAAAAAACCCATATGATGGTAAAGTATGGAAACTCTTTCTAGAGACTAAGTCAGCTACAGCTCTGTTTGGCTCATCCAATGTGTGGCTCCTCATCTAATCTAGTGAAGTATAAAGTCAATGTGATAATCATCAGTGCAAGTAAGGCAATTTTGACTAACAGAACTGCACTCCAACCCAAACAATAATAAGGCATGGTAAGAAATAGCATAAAAGCTAGTTTTAAAATATTTCTGAACAAATTCGTTTTTAAAATTGTAAGATTTTATTTTCTCAACAAATGTTATTTAGAATAGAAAAGTTAATTTCGTATTCCATTCAATATGAGTAGAAAGCACTGAAATTGGATTTGGATCAGAATGGAAAACTTGAAGAGAGTTCTGGGATTTCTCGAGGTTGGGCAGCTAAAGACTTCGTAGGAGAAATCCTTTTCATGTGTGTTCATATTCTTGCTGTTTAAAAATAAGTATTTGCCTTCAAAAAGGCATTTCTAAAAATAAATTTAGTTTCAGTTTTGTTTATTCTTCTCCTTTTTTAAAAAAAGTTGTTTGGACTAACATAGTTTTTTACTATTCCTATCCACTAAAATTTTCCAGAATACTAGATTTCCAAATTTCAGCTGGTGATAGAGTTCGCTAGGAAAAAATAATAGATTACAAGGAAGCAACAGGAAACACCCAAATTTCTGTTTATTCGTAATGTAACTACACATTTTTACAGCCATTCATTAACTGTTTGACCCAGAGCCTGGGCAGTCAGCCTCTGAATTTGTCATCTGGTAAACTGAGAGCAACAGAGCAGCTGCTTCCCTGCCTGGAGATGAGGTGATAGGTGGTTAGAAGGAGAGTGAGGAGAAAAGTTACATTTGTGGGGTGTTTGTTTTATGACACTTGTCTAACATGTATCCTTACTTAATCCTCACAACTGAGCCCCTTGGCAGGTGGGGAGACTGAGGCACAGAGCAGAACAGTCATTTGGCCAAGGCCACTGAGTGGAGAAGCCACAGAAGCTGTCCAGCTCAAACACTCTGTCCCTCTCAAGATCAGTGAGCCTAGTGGTACTGAGCCCTGTGGTCTGCAGAAGGAAGCCGAGCGCCCTCTGAGGGCAAACACCCCTCTGGTCTGCTTCTTCTTTCTCTGTTCTCCTTTCAGCTGTCCTTGGTCCCTCAGGGTCACATGGAGAGAAGCGGCTGCTTTCAGAGGCAAGCCCCTGAAGTGCTCTGCGCTGGTGGGGCCGTCCACGAGCCATAGAGGTTTAGAGAAGTTCAGTTTCTCTGATGGGGGAAGATGAACGGCCCAGACAGCCTTTACCGGGAAATCAGGCTAGTTAGAGTGAGCAGCACTCAGTGGGCAAGGCTCCCCCATGCAGCCCAACACAGCAGGAAGTGTTTTGCAGATCAGGAGCCTGAAGCCAGGAGAGAAGTGATATGACCAGGATCCCACGGCAAATTGTGGCAGAACCCGGCTCAGCGCTGGGCTTCTCACTGTCTTCACCCTGGTCAGTATGTGCCACGCAGCTGCAGATGGTTGGACATGGCACTCGTGGGTGGATGTTGGCATCTCAGCGTCATTCTCATTTATTAGGAGGCTTGGAGCCACATTCTTCTTGGGAGTTGATGATATGTTTCCAAAACAAAATTAACTCTTTGATCCTTGTTTGAGATCCTGGGATCTTGAATCGTAATATGTGTTTCATGTCTCATCCCAACTCCACTGCAGATTTTGGATGATGAACAGATGGGAGCAGTTAATCTGAAATTCCTCAGGGCAAGATTTACTAACTGTATCTGTGTGGCCTGCAGGAGCTAAGAAAACTTTCTGAAGTGCCATACCCATGGAGTGCCATGTCCTGGGGAGAATGTAGCTTGGGCTGCAAGGTGAGCAAGCTAGTCCTTTCTTCAGAGCACCAAGCAAAATACTGCAGGGCGGAGCTGTCTTGGTCACTGTGGTTCTTCCTCCTCTGGCCTGTCCCATCTATCTGGCATGCTTTGGCCAGCAGTGTCTCCGAGATGCTGTGGGACAAGAACACAGTGAGCCCAGCTGAGGAAGATGCCCAGTTTGATAGTTGTCCACGGCCACTTGCTGAGTCCCCTCAGTCTCTCAGATTCCTGGCCTCAACCCAGCTGTACAGCTCTCAGCCCCTCAGCTCAGCTCCTTGGAGGCTTCCAACCTCAGTCATGACAGCCCCCTCCACCCTGTCTCTTGAATCTTGAACTGAACCTGCCTCCAACTCATGCCTGTCCCCATGCAGATCCTGAGAAGCCCCTGGTTTCTTACCCCAAATCCCTGCACTTTGCCAAACCTCCATGTTCCCTCCGGACCATCCTCCATCAAGTGGGGTCAGGGAAAGCCCTGCTACAACCCGTCAACTTGATACTTTGGCAGGTGGGTGTGGGATGAGGCCAGTGTTAGATCAGGTAGGAGACAAAATAGCCAGAGGATGGAGAGGGCAGCTGGACATAGGGCTACTCAGGAGTCAGGCCAAGGAAGTTCAACTCTGATGTGAGTCCACAGAGCGGTTGTAGACTGGACACAGGTGACACAGCTGAGAAGTCCAAAGCCTGAGAAAGATGGCTTGGAGGGAAATGGCAAGTGAAAAGCAGCGACTGGAGACCAGCTGCAGCAACTGAGGGTCTCTGGCTCTGGTGCCTCTCAGCTGGGAACTTGTGGGAGATGCAGCCATCGGTCTACGGCCCTGACTTGAGTCTGTCCCTTAGGCTGTGACACATGGCACTCTCCCAGCCTTTACTGTCACCTCTATGCTGACTTCGGCTGTTCCTCTCCTTCCACCCCTTAGGTCTACCTCCTGAACCTCTCTGCTCACTTGCACACTCCTTGCTATTTCCCCACAAGCCCAGCTTTGGCTCCCGGCCCATCTGCTGGACCTCTGACCCCAGGCTTGTGTAGGAGGTGCCCTGCTAAGACCAAGAGCAGTGCCTGAAGCCTTCAGGAGAGGCCCTGGTGTGACCTGTGACTTTCTTCAGATACTCTTGGCGCTCAGCTAACCTTGGCTGCTCACTGAACTTGACCAGGATACACACACACACACACACACACACACACACACACACACACACACACGCACACCTGTTTGCTTTTGACTGAGGTGCTGGCTGCTTCTACCCTGTGTCTGGCCCTGCCTTGCCCTGTCCTGAGTTCTCTCTCCCTTCACTCAGGGATGGAGTTCTGGGGTTCCACCTGGGCTGTGTTGGGTGCCTAATCTGGCCAGTGTTATTCTTGCTTCATGATTTCTGAGAGCTAATGTTGCAGGGCTGAGGCTGTGGAAATCGTGTGGACAGGAGCCTCATCCATCTTGTTAGCCTGTGACTCCTCAGTGCCAACACATAGTAGGTGCCCAATAAATATTTGTACAGGGGCCTGAGTTCCAAATAGGGAGGTGGGTGGTCTCAGGGTCAGGGCCCTGATGTCCCTCCACCCTCTGCTGCTAAGATGCACATCTGTGTGTGGTGCATGTTAAACACCAGATGCGCCTGGAGCACCTGTGTCTTAGAAGCCTGCATCCTTCTCCATCTGACTCTGTAGTTGACTTGAGTGCCCTGCTTGTTCACGCCCTCATGAACATATGCCAGTGGGGACAAGAACTCTCCTGGGAAGACCGTGTTCTGTTGAAATACAAGTGCTTTGGGGAAACAGGTGCTGTGCCAATATGAGCCTTGTGCAGGTGCTTGGTCAGGAGAGAGGTCACTCATTTTTGGCTTGCTTACTGGGGTGGCCATTCTGGGCACGTGCTTTCAATTAAAATTCACCAGGAGGATCTGCTGGGCTACCTGACAAGGTGGTGCGTTGTTGCCTGCTGTCTCCTGGATGAGAGATCTAGAAAACAGACCTTTCCCACCATTTGGGGAGCTGAGCTCAGTCAGTAGTGTCCGGAGGAGGGGGGTTTCTCCCATGTTCTGAGTCTACAGAGACACTGGGTCGAGGGAAGAACGTAGACGCTGGCCTGAGCTGGAGAGCAGAGTGAGGTCTGTGGGGCCTAGAGAGGAAGCTCAGACTATTTACAATGCACACACCCTCCCCCCAGTACCCCGTGTTGCAGCCTGGCTCTTCTCAAAGTCAAGGTGAACTTCCTGAGGAAATGGAATCACGGAAGAACCTCGAGGAGAGGACAGCCTACTTCTCAGGCTCGCTTGAAAATCCACCTGCTGGCAATTTCTGTGGATGCCCGTGAAAGTGTGTGTGATTTAAAGGAACATGCAGGACACTGTCCCATCAAGTGATGAGTTCCTTTGTCATCAAATATAAGACCTATATATTTGGTCTTTGTCCCTGGTTCCAGGCACAGAGCTTCTAAAACCCTTCCTGAGTGATAGGGGTGAGAAGAACATTTTTGGTTATTCATATAAGCCTCTGCAACCAAACCTGAGTTTATGCTAATGAGATGACTCTTGGAGGGTGGGCCCTGGTTGCCAGAGGAACCAACCATGGGGTTAGAGGATTGGAACTTTTATTTTTTTGATTTTTGTTTTTTGAGGATTGGAACTTTTAGACCCACCCCTCCCTCCAACCTCTGGGGAGGAGAGAGGGGTTGGGCATTGAGTTAACCACCAATGACCAGTGATTTAATCAGTCATGCCTGTGTAGGGAGTCTCCATAAAAACCCTAAATGAAAGGATTCAGAGAGCTTCCAGGTTGGTGAACACATTGAGGAGCTGGGAGGGTGTTGTACCCAGAGAGGGCATGGAAGCTCCGTGCACCTTCCACATACTTTGTTTTTTTGGATCTCTTCTATTTGGCTGTTCCTGAGTTGTAGCCTTTATAATAAACCAGTAGTAGTAAGTGTAGTGTTTCCCTGAGTTCATGAACCATGTAGCAAATTATGGAACCTGAAGAGGGGATCATGGGAATTCCTATTTGTAGCCAAATCAGAAGTGTGGGTAACCTGAGGACCCACTACTTGTGACTGGTGTCTGAAGGTGGGCAATCTTATGGGACTGAGCCCTTTACCTTTGGGATCTGTACTAATTCCAAGTAGTTAGTGTCAGAATTGCTTAATGTGAGGGTAAACCCCACACATTTGGTGTCAGAAGTATTGTGAGTAGAGGACACAGTTTTTCCTTTTGTCATATAAGAAATAACCCCAACACATGTGTCCATTTTGTGGTTGGCTTTTTGAATCAAGCTTTCCTTTAGTGAGGCTAATGCTATCAAGGAAAATCCACAAGAGGTGAGAGAGGATCATAGTTGTTGGCAGGACTGACAACAAGGTAGAAAATTACATTCTCAGCCTAGTTCATACTTTGGGTTACACAAATGTATGGGAACCATAGCCACTGCAGGCCCTTTTGGTGCTTGAATGCAATAGAAATTAACTCCTTCATGTAGAGTTGAGTGTTTGGCCCTCAGAAAGTCAAGGCCTGCTGACATGAAAAATTGCTGGCCTGGCTTCTAGAAGGGAGAGAGCTAAGAATTTGGCTTAGCAAGGTCATCAACCTCTGGGTGCCTCAGCCAGAACGACAATCTGTCCAGCAGACCATAGAGATTTCAATAAGGTCAGTGTGGTAAAGATTAGAATCTGGGTTCAGCCAATTGCTGGAAGAGCACTTTGTACATAGCATTGGCTTCCTGGCTCCAGAATTATTTCACAGCTCATTGTAGGTTATGTAATAACCATTTTGTTTGATAGCCCTGACCTGAAGGTAAGCCCCAGTGGTTCAGTTCCTTCAGGAGCCAGGCGTGGCTCAGCATCTCACATCTGCCCCATCCAGTTCTGCAGCAGTGTTAGGAGTATTCCCGAGTGAGTCGCTACACATCCCACAAACAAGGCAGGAATGACAGCAGTCCACATGCTCTGCTTGGTTGGGTGGACTCCTCCAGGATCCTCATGTGGTCACCACTGGTCCCAGTGACAGACCAGCCCTTCTGCCACTCCCCATGGAGCCTGCTCCATCACTGTCATCTCCTCTTCCTCAACAGGAGAGGCTGGACACGAAGGCACTGCCCTGCCTTTGAGAAACCTGGAACAACTGGGGGAGACATAGCTGTGTGGGTAAAGAATACCTAGATGGCAGAGTAGACATGATTCTGTAGATAAACCCCACACTCACATCTGCACCCAACCAGGAGAGCAGAGGAGGACTGGTCTCCACCACGGGGCCAAGGGCTGCCACATTCCTTCCTCCTCCTTCTTTTGAACAGCTTTATTGAAGTATAATTGATGTACAGTAAGCTGCACATGTTTAAAGTATACAGTTTGATGAGTTTGACATATGTCTACACCTGTGAAGCCATCACCACAGTCAAGACAAGGAACATATTCATCACTCATTTCCTTGTGCCCCTTTGAAACCCCTCCTTCCTGCCCTTCCTGCCCTACTTAGCCAACCACTGATCTGCTGTCAGTCACTATTAGATCAGTTTACTTTTTCTAGAATTGGATATATGTGGAATCAAAACGTGTGTTCACTTTTTTGTCTACCTTCTTTTACTCAACATTATTATTTTAGGGTTTATCTATGTTGCTGCATATACGAATAGTTCCTTTTTGTTGCTGAGTAGCACTCCATCATGTGAATATGCCACAGTTTGTTTATCCATTAATCTGTTGATGGACATTTGAGTTGTTTCTAGCTTGGGGCTACTAGAAATATAGCTTCTATGAATGTTCACATACAAGTATTTGTGTAAACATATGCCTTTATGGTTCTTGGGCATGGAATGGCTGGCTCATATGTTTAACTTAAAAAAAAAAACCTGCCAAACTTTTTTCCAAAATGGTTAAGTCATTCCCATCAGCAGTTTATGAGAGTTATAGTTTCTCCATATCCTTATCAACACTTAGTATGGTCGTCCTTTTAAGTTTTAGCTATTCTAGTGGATGTGTCATGGTATCTTACTGTGGTCTTAATTTGATTTCCCTAATAACTAATGATGTTGACCATGTTTTCATGTGTTTACTTGCCATCCATATATTTTCTTTGGTGAAGCGTCTCTTCAAATTCTTTGCCTATTTTAAAAGCTGGGTTGTTTATAGTAATATACTGTATAAAATAATTATACTATAGTATAACTTATATGTTATATATTATACATTAAAATAATATATAATATTTATTATAAAATATTTTAGATTATATATTATATATAAATATTTACAAACTATATATCCACCAAAAGGTTTATATTTCAAATATATATTCAAATATATTCCTCCTGGGAATTTATTGACAGTTTCTGTGGTAAAAAGGAACCAGGTAACAACTATGCTGAAACATTAAGAAGGAGGCTAAAGTTTATACTTGTTTATTTTTTAAAAATTATATATATATATATATATATATATATATATATATATATCCACCAAAAGTTATGCCTTTTGGTGGATATATAGTTTGCAGATACTTTCTCGTAGTCTGCAGCTTATCTTTTCATGTTTGTAGCAGTGTATTTTGAAGCACAAAAGTTTTAAATCTTGATGAAGATTTTTAGATCAATATATTGATTTTTAGAGCTTGTGCTTTTTGTGTACTATTTAGGAAATCTTTGCCAAATCCAAGTCCACAAACGATTTCTCCTGTATTTTTTTCTAGTCATTTTACAGTGTTAGTTCTTACATTTAAGTCAATGATCCATTTAAATTTTTGTATATGGTGTGAGGTAAGGGTCTAGGTTCAGCCATTTTCTTCCTAGATTCCTGGTGCCCTGGGTTAGTATTCTGTCCTCTCTCCACCACACCTCCATTTCTACCTCTTCATGAAGCTACCATCCTGTCTCTGATGTTTCCTAAGCTATTCAGCCTCTGATCTCCTGTTCACATTCAAGCACTTGGTGGGGACAGAGACACCATCCCCCTTCCCCCTGCTCTGGATGCCCTGGAGCACCCCCATCTGGCAGTGATCATGGATGCGAAGACCAGAACAGCATCCCTTTGAAGCCATTCCACTCTTGATGGACAGTAAATGCTTGTGACAATTTGCCTTCCCAGATATTTATCTCTTATAGTGACAGCCAGAGGGTCTGGAACTCCCCACTGGGAGAGATAACTGGACTCTTAGAGTACTAAAAATCAACTGGAATCTCATCTGGCCCGACATCCTTGTTGGCACTTGCAGAAATCCATGTGCTTGGAAGGTAGGCAGCCTTCCTGAGTGGGAGCAGGTACTGTTATCTTCATATCAGAAGTGAGCAAACTGAAGTTTCATAAGAATCAGTGACCTGACCAAGGTTACCCAACTGGCTCATCACAACGTGCCTTAACTCCTGGGTCCAGAAAAAAAACACACTCAGACTTCCTACTCCCAGGCCAGCAGTTCCCACCCTGTAAATGCTGCAAGTTGCATGTGGAATTTTCCTGCCAACAAAACAAACTGCAGCCACACATTCTTTTTTGGTTTCAAAGAAAAGCAACAGCAATGAGTGAAAGGTTTAAAAGGGTGTATTTAAGGTCTTGGGTGCAAATCAAAGAAAGGTTTGGGAGAGGCTGGTTTACCCTTTTCCAAGTGGATCTAGGCTTTATTTTTTTCTTCTGCTTTTTTTGGGTCTGGAAAGGGAACTCTGCTGCAGGGTTCAGGGGTCAGCTCACAACACTGAGTCTGTGGGAAAAAGAAGGTGAGGGCGGGCTGGTGTACCTTCTTCAGTGCCACACACATCAGGCCCTCCACGATGCCTCACAGTCCCCAGCAAGACCCAAGTTTCTCAGCCTGGCCCATTTCCAACCTCAGACTCTTTTCTCCAACCTTTTCATCAGCCCTTTGTCCACCTAGCTAGGCTGGTCACCTCAGGGACACCCACACCCTTTACCTGGTCTACACCCTTTTTCCTGTCCCTCAGGTTTGCATGCAGGAGTACCCCTGTACTCGGTCCCCTGAGAATCAGCTTGGGTCCCAGATTCTCTCAGCTGGACGGGCCTGTTGCTGCCCTGGCACCCTCAGGCCTGGCTATCCTCACATGTGCTATGCCTGTCTCTGAGGCTCAGTCTTGTAGAACCTCTTCCTCTATGGCCTGAAACTGGTAATTGGGCCTCATCTCATTTTCCTCTGCTTAGCTTTCCCATGTGTCTTACCTCCCCACATAAATTGTAAGCTCCGCCTGGGCATGGACAGATCTGATCCTTTCTCATTCCATTGTATCTCCTTATCAACTGGCCTCATCCATGTAGCACCGAATTGATGTGGATTGCTTTGATTTGATTTGCCTGGGTCTGAGTCTTAGAAGGAAGGTGGGAGGTTTGCCAGCTGTAGTTTATAGTTTTCCTATGAACTCTGGAAAGGAAACAGGCTATGGTGACACAGAGATGCAGACTGCTCTCAGGGCTGGAGGCTTGGGGTTAATAAGAGCTGGAGTTCATCTCTGAAGGTGAGAGAAATGAGGGACCACGGAAGAGAGGTCCTGAGCTCAGAACCAGCCCTTACACCACCAAGAGTATCCCTGCCAACAGAAATGTCTCCATTGTTTTTACACACGGGGAGGGCAGGAATGCTCTGCGTGCCAAGCTCCAGAACTCAAGCTCTGCTGCTTGGGAATGATTTTGCTCGTGTGCAGCTTCTACCTGTCTGCTTGAAATGGTTTTAAAGAATTCAGGGCTTCCCTGGTGGCGCAGTGGTTGAGAGTCCGCCTGCCGATGCAAGGGACACAGGTTCGTGCCCCGGTCTGGGAAGATCCCCCATGCCGCGGAGCGGCTGGGCCCGTGAGCCATGGCCGCTGAGCCTGCGCGTCCGGAGCCTGTGCTCCACAGCGGGAGAGGCCACAACAGTGAGAGGCCCGCGTACCGCAAAAAAAAAAAAAAAAAAAAAAAAAAAATCAAAGGATTCAGAAAACATGCACACCAGGCACTGCAGAGGGTACTTTGGGGTCTAAAGGACGAACAGGACATGGTCCTGGCTCTTAGTAAACTTGCCGCCCAGCAGTACTAAGTTTACACACTTGAGTATGATGCAAGTCCCTGACGGTCACTAAAGGCGGGAGCTGTTTGCTGGAGAGGAGACATTTAGGATGAGAATTCCAGAAGATTAGGGCTTGGAGAAGGAAACTGCAGGAGGAGGGATCTGCGTGAACGAAGACAAGGAGTTAGGATCATGCAGGGCATGCACAGAGGATAGGACTGAGTTGCCTGAGTGTAGGCTGAGACGGGAGCTTGGGACCAGTCGGTACATATCCTTGAAAGCCAAGAGACAGAAGATAGAATAGTGGTTGCCAGGGACTTGGGGGGAGGGGGAAGGGGAGTTGTTTGACAGTACAGAGTTTCAGCTTTGTAAGATGAAGTGTTTTAGAGATGGAGGGTGGTGGTGGTTGCACAGCAATGTGACTGTACTTAATACCACGGTATTGAACACATAAAAATGGTCAGATACGTTTCTCCAAAGAAGATATACAGGTTGCCAAGAAACACATGAAAGGATGCTCAACATCGCTAATCATTAGAGACATGCAAATCAAAACCACAGTGAGGTATCACCTCACACCTGTCAGAATGGCCATCATCAAAAAATCTACAAACAATAAATGCTGGAGAGGGTGTGGAGAAAAGGGAACCCTCTTGCTCTGTTGGTGGGAATATAAATTGATACAGCCACTATGGAGAACAGTATGGAGGTTCCTTAAAAAACTAAAAATAGAACTACCATATGACCCAGCAATCCCACTACTGGGCATATACCCTGAAAAAACCATAATTCAAGAAGAGACATGTACCCCAATGTTCATTGCAGCACTATTTACAATAGCCAGGACATGGAAGCAACCTAAGTGTCCATCAACAAATGAATGGAAGAAGAAGATGTGGCACATATATACAATGGAATATTACTCAGCCATAAAAAGAAATGAAATTAAGTTATTTGTAGTGAGGTGGATGAACCTAGAGTCTGTCCTACAGAGTGAAGTAAGTCAGAAAGAGAAAAAAAAATACTGTATGCTAACACATATATATGGAATCTAAAAAAAAAAAATCATTCTAATGAAACTAGGGGCAGGATAGGAGTAAAGGCGCAGATGTAGAAAATGGACTTGAGGACACAGTGAGGGTGAAGGGTAAGCTGGGGGGCTTCCCTGGTGGCGCAGTGGTTGAGAGTCCACCTGCCGATGCAGGGGACACGAGTTCGTGCCCCAGTCCGGGAAGACCCCACATGCTGTGGAGCAGCTGGGCCTGTGAGCCATGGCCGCTGAGCCTGTGCGTCCGGAGCCTGTGCTCTGCAGCGGGAGAGGCCACAGCAGTGAGAGACCCGTGTACCAAAAAAAAAAAAAAAAAAAAAAAAGGTAAGCTGGGATGAAGTGAGAGAGTAGCATTGACATATATATACTACCAAATGTAAAATAGATAGCTAGTGGGAAGCAGCTGCATAGCACAGGGAGATCAGCTTGGTGCTTTGTGACCACCTAGAGGGTTGGGATAGGGAAGGTGAGAAGGAGATGCAAGAGGGAGAGGGAGGGGATATGGGGATATATGTATACATATAGCTGATTCACTTTGTTGTACAGCAGAAACTAACACACCACTGTAAAGCAATTATATTCCAATAAAGGTGTTGAAAATAAATAAATAAGAAAGAAATAAAACCACCCTAAAAAATAATGGTCAGATGGTATATTTTATGTTATATGTATTTTACCACACCAAAAAAAAAATCCTTGAAAGCGAGCTTAATGTTTTAAGCGCATGACCTCTGGATTAGATAAACAGACCTAGGTTGGGTAACCTTGGTGTCATAGTTGGGTATCCTTGGGCAAGTTAGCTCATTTCTGAAAGCCTCAGTTTTCTCATCAGTAAAACTGGGATGATGTCAAAACCAGTTTGTAGAGCAGCTGTGAGGAGTAAATGAGGATATGTCTGTGGTGTGCACAGTATGTGCCTACATATAGTCATACACTAAGCACTCAACAGATGATCATTGTTAATGCCATGTGCTGAGTCTCTTGCCTTAGGGACCCCAACATTGATGGCGGGGGCCGTCATTGGAAGGGGCAGGATGTGAAGCCTGATAAGTGCTCAGACACATGTAGTAGACAAGTAATGCTGGGGGCTGTGTCAGGAGACAGTGAGGGTACTCTGGGTATGGAGGATGACTTTCCAAAGCTGCGTGGAGCCAGAAATGAGGCCCAGCTTCATATCTCACACACACGCACACACACACACACACACACACACACACACACACACACACTCTGTGATCTTGAATACACTATCCTATTTTGTGCTTTCTATTTTTCTCATCATTTTTCTGTTTATGTCTCTTTTGGATTGATTATTTTTTATTATTGTCTTTTTTTCCTCTATTAATTGAAAGTTATACACCGTGTTTCTTTTTCTTTTTCCTTTTGGATTTCTTAGAATTACCACATGCATACTTATCAATATCTAAAGTTAGTCCCTCACTTTACCTTCCTCTTTGAAAGATGTAAAATCTTAAAACATCTTAACTCTGTCTACCGCCTCCTGACTGTTACATTACTATGATGTACTTTAATTCTATCTGGTTTTATTGTGACCTCACAGGACCTTATAATTCCTGTTATATTATACAGCCAATGTTTGTTCAGCTTTACCCACATATTTACCACTCTTTTGGGCTCTTCATACCTTCTAGCATCTCTGATTTTCCATCTGGGATCTTTTTTTTGCTGCCTAACATAAATCCTTTTTTTTAAAAAAAAAACTTTTATTGGGGTATAGTTGATTTACAATGTTGTGTTAGTTTCAGGTGTACAGCAAAGTGAATCAGTTATACGTATACATATATCCTCTCTTTTTTACATTCTTTTCCCATATAGGCCATTACAGAGTACTGAGTAGAGTTCCCTGTGCTATACAGTAGGTCCTTATTAGTTTTCTATTTTATGTGTAGTAGTGTGTATATGTCAATCCCAATCTTTCAATTTATCCCTCCCCCTCTTATCCCCTAGTACCCGTAAATTTATTTTCTACATCTGTAACTATTTGTTTTGTAGATAAGTTCATTTGTAGCCTTTATCAGACTAACATACATCCTTTACAATATTGTTTAATGAGAGTTCCTTTGTTATACATTCTGTCAGGTTTTGCTTGTCTGAAATTGTGTTTGTTTTGTGCTCATTCATGGAAGATATTTTCACGGGATAAAGAATTCTGGCTTGTCAGGTCCCTTCCACTCCCATCTTCTATTGTTGTCATTGATAAATCAGCTGTAATCTAAGCACACTGAATTTTTCTTTGGTTCTCTCTCTCTTTCTTTTGTGTATGTTCTGCAATTTACTGTATGTGCTTAAGGGTGTGTTTTTTTCTTTTCCTCTTCTTTTTTCAATCTTGCTTGGAATTCCTTGGGATAATTAACATCTATGAATGGTGTCTCTTATCAGTTCTGGTAAATTCTCAGCCAGTATCTCTTCAAGTATTACCTCTCTCCACTTTCTTTCTCCTCTCCTCCCAGAACTACTAATGATAGGCCAGTCTTTTCCATGTCTCTTAAGCTTTATTCCATATTTTCTGTCTTTTGGTCTCTCTGTGCTGTTTTCTGTTGCTTATTTTTAATCCACCTGCCAGTTCACAAGTTGTCTCTTTAGTTGTCTAATCTTCCACTGCATTTTATTATTATTATTATTATTTTAGATGTTGGGGGTAGGAGTTTATTAATTAATTTATTTATTTTTGCTGTGTTGGGTCTTCGTTTCTGTGTGAGGGCTTTCTCTAGTTGTGGCAAGCGGGGGCCACTCTTCATCGCAGTGTGCCGGCCTCTTACTATCGCGGACTCTCTTGTTGCGGAGCACAGGCTCCAAATGCGCAGGCTCAGTAGTTGTGGCTCACAGGCCTAGTTGCTCTGCGGCATGTGGGATCCTCCCAGACCAGGGCTCGAACCCGTGTCCCCTGCATTAGCAGGCAGATTCTCAACCACTGCGCCACCAGGGAAGCCCTATTATTATTTTTTATTGAAGTATAGTTGATTAACAATGTTGTATTAGTTTCAGGTGTACAGCAAAGTGATTCAGTTATACATATATATCTATTTTTTTCCACTGCATTTTAAAATTTCAGGTACATTATTTTTCATTTCTGGAAGTTCCCTTTGCTTCTTTCTCAAATTGGTTAGATCACTCTTTATAGTTTTCTAATTCCTGCATATATTTTCAAACTTGTCTTTTATTTCATTAAGCATAGTAATAAGCATGATTGCTTTCATTAAGCATAGTAAGCGTGATTGGTAAGTGTGATTGGTTTGTTATACTCAATAATTCCACTATCTGAAGTTGTTGTACATCTGTGTCTGCTGTCTGTTGTCTCTGCTGGTTCTTGTTCATTGTTTCCTTGTGTGCTTGGTTATTTTTGGCTTGTGTACTGCTCAAAATTTACTTGAAATTTTATTGGGGGTATTTGCTGAAGCCTGGGACGAAGATGCCTTCCCCCAGGGAGGATTTACCTTCTGCCAGATGCCTCAGGAAAATAGCAATCCAGGAATGCTTTGAACTAAATTCATGACTTGAGGCTTTTTGAACCACTCAGTGATATGAATTTGGCCAGGTAGTCTGTATGAAGGCTAGCTTGTGGTTATGACTTCACAGGGACATACCCTCCCCACTTCTCTTGCATTCCCCTAGAGGTGAGGCCTTCTAGGGTGCCAGCTTAATCTAAGAGGGTCTCCTGGTAGATTCCCCACTTGTGACAGGCTCTGAGTTTTGTTTTTTGTTTTCGTTTTTTAATATTTATTTATTTATTTGGTTGTGCCGGGTCTCAGTTGCAGCAGGCCGGCTCCTTAGTTGTGGCGTGCGAACTCTTAGTTGCAGCATGCATGTGGGATCTAGTTCCCTGACCAGGGATCGAATGTGGCCCCCTGCATTAGGAGCACAGAATCTTAACCACTGCGCCACCAGGGAAGTCCCAAGCCCTGAGTTTTGACATTTGTCCACATTGCCCCTTAAGGCCATTCAAACTGAGATTCACATATACCTGTATCTGAAAACACCCACAGAGCCAAAATGACTTTGGCACTCCTTACTTTTCTCTGTTCTTGCCTCTCCTTTGATTTTGGCCTTATTCCTTTCTCTCTTGCCAGTTCTTCAATACTTTCAAAAAGGATTTTTCATGTTTCATCTAGTATTTTGAGTTGTTTTCAGCAACTGTATTCCCTAAAACAGAAGTTGGAGTATCTTCTTATTCTGTGTGATTTTTAAAAATTGAAGTATAGTTGACTTACCATATTGTATTAGTTACAGGTATACAACATAATGATTCAGTATTTGTATAGATTATACTCCATTTAAATTATTACAAAATAATGGTTATGTTTCCCTGTGCTGTACAGTATATTCATGCTGTGTGATTTTGAATAAGTCACTTCCCCTCTCTGGGCATCAATCTTACCTACTTCATAGGGTGGTTGGGAGGATTAAATGAGAAGATGAAGATAAAGGTACAGTGCTCTGCACATAGTGCTTGTTCTTGGCACAAGAAATAGCTGTTCCCTTTCCTCTTACTTCCAGCTGAGGTTGGATTTTTAGGACCAAGCAGGAGCCCAGTCATTGAGTCTGAGTCCCAAAGTCCTCCTTTAACCCCTGAGGTACAGGTACCAGCTGAAGTTTGACCCCACACATGGAGGTCTGTAGCACAACCAAGCTGGGCTAGGTGCCAGTGACAGGGGAGGCCCCTGACTACCAGCTTCAGTGCTGAGGAGCATAAAGGGCCCCTGGGGAAGTCTGGACCCATGGCCTCAGCAGCTTCCCCAGAAGTGATTACCCCTCAGGCCTGCAAGGGTGTTTGGCTGTACACAGTTTGGGGTGACTTGGCTTATGAACCAAGCCTCTGGAAAAAAAAAATCCCCCCTGGGTCTGGAAGGCCAGTGATATGTGTTCATTCCCAGAGGAACCAGTTTTCTGGAGCCAGCAGGTCAGGAGTGCCCCTCTCTACCCTGGGGAGCTGGAACAAGGGAGTCCCTTGGGGGCCATACAGGCTCTCCCCAGAGTCAATTTTGACCCCTCCACCCACCTTCATTACAGTTCTCCACCCCGCCGCCCACCCCACTGCACCACCAGTGTCAGCCCGAGTCACCACAGCTCTCCCTGACACCAGAGGGTTTTAATGCATTTCCAAAGTCATAGATACTGCTTTCTGTGGATAATATTTTCTTCCCAAAGAGAATTCCCGAAACTCAGGGTCAGATGACACTGCAGTAACCTGTTCCCTCAGCCCCATTTGGTGTTTATTGGGGAAGCTCCTGTCCTTTCCTGAGCTTAACCTCAGTCATTTCTGTCCCCATGGCCCTTATGCCATTTCCGGGGAGGGTGAGGTCTGGCTGGGCGGGCTGGACACGTTCACTCTGACAGTATGCCTTGCAGAGTCTCAGCCCAGAGAGACCCTTCTAGATTTGAATCAGGTGGGGTGGGGAGCAGGTTGGAGATTGTTGCATTGGCTGTACAGCAGCCCAGGTCTGGAAGAATGAAAAGTTATATGATCCTAATTCATTACAGAATACTTTATAGAATGAAGTCACTTTCTTATCAAATACAGCACTTTTTGCCATTTTATCTGTATACATGCATAAAATAGCTTTCTTTTTTTTGCGGTACACGGGCCTCTCACTGTTGTAGCCTCTCGCGTTGCGGAGCACAGGCTCCGGACGCGCAGGCTCAGTGGCCATGGCTCACGCGTTAGCTTTTTAAACAAGATCTTTTTTTTTTTTTTTTTTTTTTGCAGTATGCGGGCCTCTCACTGTTGTGGCCTCTCCCGTTGCGGAGCACAGGCTCCAGACGCGCAGGCCTAGCAGCCATGGCTCACGGGCTTAGTTGCTCCGCGGCATGTGGGACCTTCCCGGACCAGGGCACGAACCCGTGTCTCCTGCATCGGCAGGCGGATTCTCAACCACTGCGCCACCAGGGAAGACCCTAAAATAGCTTTTTAAACAAGCTCATCCAGCTAAAAAAAAGATACAGGCCCTTACAAAATGGAAAATGAGATTCAAATGTGGATCAAATGTGTCAATTAAGGAGCCCTAGTCCCTGGGCTGCTGCAGTTTATACCCTTTAGAGAAGAACATTCTCAGAAGGTTGGGCTGTATCCTAATTATACAATGGGGAATTGGTGTGTCTTCAGAGGAGAGCATTACTAAGGGCTTTTAGCATGAGCTGTCTCCAAGAAATTCCCTGCAGAGGCAGGGAGGAGAATTAGGCCAGCGCCTGACTCAGTCACCCATTCTTGTATCAAGAGGTGAACATCACTGCATCTTTATTTTTTAAATCTGGGAATTTCTCTGGAATTCTTTGAACTCCCAGAGCAAAGTTTATAATTCTTTCAAGGCACTTCTTATCTCACGTCATAAGATGTTTTTCGGAGATTTGCTCGTGTTGTTTCCTCGGCCTGGGCTGCTCTTTCACCCTTTACCTACTGGCAAACCTCTGTTGTTACTCAGAGACTGTTCAAGCAGCAGCTCCCCACAAAGCTGGCCCTGACCCTTGACACTCCCAGAAGAAACACTCCCAGCCAACCCAGTTCTGCTGGAGTGAGCTATGAGTGAGAATGACATAAAACAAGTGCTATTCCCACTTTCCTTCCTGATACACTTGTTCTGGAACATTCTTTGATCAGTTCACAGAGCACTTGGAATTGTGTTGGCCTCTTGGTTCCCCCACTGGGCCGTAAGCCCCTTGTGAAAGGGCTGAGTGGCCCCCTACCCCTCACTCCTACTCTCCACGTCCCCAGGACGCTTGCTGGACCAGGCTCTGTAGGCTGTGTGGGGTCATTGAGTGTCTCAATGCAGACTGCAGCCTCCATGGTTTAAGGTATTCATCTGTCTTCCCTGAGGCATCTAGTATAGGGCCCCACGTGTGGCAGGTACCCTAAAAATACTTGTGAAATTAAAGAAAGGGAGTGAATTGCAGACCCTTTGCAATGGAAGATGCTGAGGTGCCGAGGGTCTTAGCAACTTTCCTAAGCCAAAGTGTGTGGACTTAAGAATGAGTTTCTAGGACCTCACTTGGTGATGCCAGCTTGAGAAACTTTCAAGCAATGCAACATTAGAAGGCCCATCTCCAAGGGAGGTGCCACAGGATACCTTCGAGGACCGGCTGACCTTTAATGAGCCCTTTGGTGGGAAACCAGTTACTAAACCAGCTAGGACGGGACCCAGGAACAACCAGCTCACAGCTGGTTCTGCTGAAGGCTAAGCAATGGGAGCAGTTCCCAGCAGGGACACTCGGGTTCTGAAAGAAGTGTGGCATTTATGCTCGTCTGCCTGTGGTATCAGGAGTTAGATTGACCAGAGCTGGATAGCAGCATTTCTGCCTCCAGCCCAGGTTTGTTACCCTGGGCAGTGTCTCTGGCTCTTGACTGTCCTTATTCCTGAATATGCTGCTCAGGTGCAGGAATATTGGCCCCAGGCACACGTGTCTCTAGTTATCAGCCTAGAAGCTTGTGGGGCATCATTTCTGGGTATTTAGTCTCCCAGATTTGAACCCTGAAGACTGATTTCCCCCAGGCCTTCCGTATCAGCCTTTGCACTGTTCCCTGGTGGATCAGGATGAGTGGGAGCTCTTATCTGCCTGCATGGCCTGGCTCCCAACACAAAGACTAGCTGGCTTATCTTAGGCTGGTAGGAAACGGGAAGGCCAAGGCTGCAGGGCTGTGTGGAAAAGGGGTTGCCCCTGAACAGTGTCCAGCCAGAGTCTCGCTCAGGACCCTTACAGCGTGGAGGAGGTGGTCAGGACTGTCTGGGATGTCACCCACAGCACTGGGAACCCCTGTGGTTCCCTTTGTGGTGTTTCTCTCTCACTGTGTCCAGGAATCACTGTGGAGCCTGCCACCCATTCTGCTCCTCCAGGCCACTAACTGCAGATGGAGTTTCTTGTGTTTTACACCAGACCTGGGGAGTAGAGAGTCACAAACAGATTTTGCAACCTCCCGATGAACCCTGGGGCCGAGACCTGTCTGGAGGGGAGGCAGGGCTAGTCCTTCTCCTCTACCAAGGCTCCTTGTGTTCCCCTGTAATGGGGGGAAGGGCACACCCCACCCAGCCCCACCTGCCTGAGGCACTGGCTGAACCTTGAGCAGTGCAGTCTTCCCTCTTCCCTCTCCTGGAGGCTGTGCCCCACTCTCCCACTTCTTAGCTCCTTAGTTCTGAACCTCTTACACTCCACCCCTTGCTGACCCACCTCACCTTCTTGGGCAGGTGAAATCTGCTGAGTAAAGCCTCATGGTTGTCTGTGTGCATCGCACTGGCAAGACAAGGACAGACACGACACTCTCCCTAGCCTCAAGGAGCCCACAGTCTGCCGGTACAAACAAAAGCTAATGACAAATTGTGTACCTGGACTGTGGGACGCAGAGGAAGGAGCTGTTCATTGTGACCCGCTTCCCCAGAGAGGGCACAACTGAGCAGGGCTTGACAAAGGAGTAGGAGTTCTCTGTGTGGATGAGGCAGGAGGTGGCCCAGCTGCTGGAGGGGACAGCGTGCACAAAGCCATGGGGGCATGGCACATTCAGGGAGCCACAACCCATTGGTTACTGTGCAAGAGAGATACAAGGGAAGAGGCTGGAGAGGGTGGCTGGCCTTGCAGATCAAGCGGAGTGGTGACTCAGTCCTGAAGGCTGTAGTGAGAGTCCAAGGAGACTTCGCCTGTTTCTTCTTTTTTAAAAAATAGCTTTATTAAGGTATAATTGTTGTATATAAACTGAACATACTTAAAGTGTACAATCCGGTGAGTTATTTTGTTTTTTGTGGGTTTTTTTTGTGGTACGCGGGCCTCTCACTGTTGAGGCCTCTCCCGTTGCAGAGAACAGGCTTCGGATGCACAGGCTCAGCGGCCATGGCTCACGGGCCCAGCCGCTGCGCGGCATGTGGGATCTTTGCAGACCGGGGCACGAACCCATGTCCCCTGCATCGGCAGGCGGACTCTCAACCACTGCGCCACCAGGGAAGCCCCTGGTGCGCTTTAACGTATACATGTATATAAGATATATACATACACCTGTGAAACAATCACCACGATCAAGATACTGAACACATCCATCTCCTCCAAAAGTTTCCTTGTGTCCCTTTGTCATCCCTCTGTCCCATCCCCGCTGTTTCCAGGCAACCACTCTTCTGCTGCTCTCTGTCACTACAGATTAGATTGTATTTTTCTGAATTTTATATAAATGAAATCATCCAGTATGTACTATTTTAGTTTGTTTTTCTTATCACTCAGCATATTTGTTTTGCGGTTCATCCGTGTTGTGTATATTAATAATTAATTCCTTTTCATTGCTAAGTAGTAGTCCACTGTACAGATTATACCACAATTTGTTTATTTCTTCACCTGCTGATGGACATTTGGGTTGTTTCTAGTTTAGAGCTGCCTTGAATATCTGCATGCCAGTGTTTGGGTAAGTAGCTGGGAATGGAATGGCTGGGTCATATGATAGGTATATGTTTAACTTTTTAATAAATCACCAAACTATTTTCCAAGTGGTTGTTCCATTTCACATTCCCATCAACAATGTATGAAGTTTCCACATACCCTTTCTTGACTGGCTATGAACTATAGGGTGAACCTTCAGAATTGAGTCTCCATTGGATTTGCCTAGCTGGTGACTGCAGCTGAAGCCCTAAGACATGCACTTCTTGGGCCCAGGACAGGGAGGGAGGGGTCTCCTGGAAATCCTTCCAGAAGATGGAGTCAGACTTGGCATCATCTTAGGAGACTTGTTGGTCAATGATACTGCCCCAGGGGCTGGAGGAATTGAGCAGGACCTGAGGATAATGAACTAAAACACCTCTAGCTCAGCACTTGAGAAAATTCCTCTGGACCCAAAGAGCCACAGTCCAACAGTTACAGCCCAATTTTCACAGAAACTAATTTTTGTATAAGTAAATGATTTCAGCTGGTGTCGGGGCCCCAATCGGTTGTGGGAGAGGCCTGGTCCCTGGCTCAGAGCCCTATTCCTGGGAAGTGGCCCCCTGGCCAGACTTCCCTAGGAAGAGCCATAGAACCAAGGGCTCTAGAGCCCTGGGGACCATCCAGGTCAAGACTGCTGATCTAGGTCCATTCCCTGCAGAAGGGAGCTGTGGAGCAGCATCCAGGACTAGAGGGCAAGGCTGATGTCCATGTCCTGCTGGTCACTGCTGGGGCCTAGCCTTTCTGAATCCTGATGATTGTATGGTGTGAGGGAGCCCTGCCAGAGTTTGTAGTGGGCTGTTCATTCATTCATTCATCAATATTAATTACTGCCTCTTTGGAACCAGAGATGAATCAGGCAGATTGGGGTCAGGTTGTGAAACCCTCCAGCCCCTGCCAAGGGATGTGGATGGTATTGTGTTTTAGAAAGGAACCCTGGCAACCAATGCGGAGAATGGATTTGAGCATGGACAGACCAAGGGCAGGAAGGTCACTAGGAAGAGGCGAGGGGGGATCTGAGTGGGTGGTGGTGGTGAGAGGTCAAGGGAAAGACACGTGTGGGGGTGAGGGAGAGAGGAGTCAGCATCATCCCATGACCACCAGCTCTTTCTTCTCATGGCTTCAGTGACATTGCTCTCTCCTGACTCCCACCAAACACTGCATGCATAAAAAAGTAAATGGAGGGATGGTTGGAGGGATAGAGGGATGGCTATTTGGCTCAGGAGTGAACTAAGGCACACATCTCCCTACCCACCCATCCATCACCTCCTGCCTGAGCAGCCATCCTTCACTGAGGTGAAGCTGGGGACCACAGGTGTCCACCCAGTCCAGCGGGATGTTAGTGATTCACGTCTGATGGCTCTCAGCATGGACTGACTCATGGAGGCTCAGTCTCCTGTGAAACGAGGCCCCTGCAATTCCTTCTTGCCGGAATTTCTAAGGCAGTGAAGGACCATAACTTTGAACTTCTGGGAAGGAAAACCCTCAGTTTCCCATGGAGACCCCATCCTCTGGGGTGGGAGGGGAAGGAAGGAGAAGCCAGAGCCTGGTGGGGAGGTCAAAGGTCTTAGCTTGATGCCTGCCAAGGAGTTGGGTCTCAGCTGCAATCACTGAGCCTTGACGTCAGGTGACCTTTTTCTAGTTACTCACAGTGCTGTCCAGGCATTTGACTGACCTGCTGAAAGCTCTATCCACAGGTGACCTCAGAATAGCATTCATCGTAACCAGAGTTCACCAGCAAAATAGTGTGCGTGGGCAGCGGGGGGGGGGCAGGGAGGAGAGATGAGAGGGGCTGTAGGCAGGGGCTGCTGCATTTGTCTGGTGTAGAGGAAAGAGCACTGGTGTGGTGCAGGAGAAACCGGGAGTCCTGAGTTCCAATCCCCTGCACCACCTCCACTGGGCGACCATGGGAGACAGGCACTTCACCTCTCTGAGCCGATCTGGACCCTGATCACAGGGGCTGCAAGTTGGGATTTGTGTCTGTGTTCCCTTGGCCTCAATCTGGACCCTGTGAGGGTCGAGGCACTGGGCACAGACCCTCTGAACTGGGTTTGAGAAGACGGATCAAAGGTGTTCATCATCCTTCTCCTGCTCAGGCTGCAACTTGTGGACTGGTTGATGCTGAGAGTTAACAGTGAGTGAATCTTAGTTTATCAGAGCTAGGAGGGTGCTTAGAGGTGTCCACTCAACCCTTTGTTTGATGTTAGATGAAACAGAGGCCTAGGACTTCCCTGGAGGTCCAGTGATTAAGACTCTGTGCTTCCACTGTAGGGGGTGGGGTTCGATCCCTGGTCTGGGGACTAAGATCCCACATGCCTTGTGGCGTGGCCAAAAAAAAAAAAGAGAGAGAGGAAAAAAAAAACAGAGGCTCAGAGAGGGTGGAAGAGGAGTTGGGGCCCTGGCCAGATATGGCCAAGCTTGTCCACTTGAGCTCTGAGGGCTCCCGGGGGGCCTCTGTGTTTGGCACTGTGGGCTGCAGTACCCCAGTGGTCACTGACTCAGAACTGGCCTCTTTCCTGCCCTGTGGCACCACCAGTAGGGCCTTCCTGCCCTTGCCCATTAAACCACTGAGAGAAGAGAGCCTGCCCAGTCAGGCTACTGGGTGAATGTGGCCTTGCTGTCCACTAGGCTATTGCAGTGGTAGCAGCAGCAGGAGTGGGGAAAGTGGTCCATGTTCAGAGAACAAAGGTGAGGAGCCCCAGGGCAGGGTGGGGGCAGGAGAGGCTCAGGGCTGGGAGATAAAGCTTGTGCTGAGCCTGGTGGTGCCGGGCACACAGAGCAGGAGCCCAGTGGCGTTGTTATTCTCAGTCCAAGGTGGCACTCCCCTGGTTCGATGGTAAAGGCCAGAGCCAGGAAGTGAATGGTGGTGCCAGCCTGAGAAACCCCGGGAAGGAGGCCTGGTGATAAGGTGTTTGGCCCTAGGCCAGATGGTACAGACTAGGCATCCCTGGACCCAACCCAGGGCATGAATTCCTGCTGATGACTCGGGAGCTTTGGAGGAGAGGGCACCCTGTAAATCTCCACAGCACTGCCAGAAAGCTCACGTAGGGTGGCTGCCATCGTGCCTTGGGTGAGTGAGGAGGAATGCAGAAAAACTGGGCAGGGCATGCCCCTGGGGAGGGAGGCTATGATCTTTGTCCTGTATTTGTGCAGCAAACACTCCCCCAGGCCTCCTGGTGCCACCTGGGAGCTGCAGATGTAGGGTACACAGTTCAGAGAGACATGGCCCTGCCCCAGGGCACAAGTCACCCCCACAAGTATTCCTCTGGGCTTTTCTCTGTGTCCTTCAGGCCTTGCTTGCTCAGGGGAGAAGAGATGCCCTGGCTGCTTGCTGAATGAGTGATGGAAGGGGAGGAACGAGTGGCCAGACAGATGGGACCTCAGCCCACAGGCCTTCTACCAATTAGCATGGGAGGGAGGGTGACCTGGGACTCCAGCAGGTCTGGTTGGGGAGATGGTGGGAAGAAATGAACAGGCTGGGTAAGCCACAGACCTTGGACTTCCTGTTGGTCACCAAGCTCCTCCAGAGTCAAACACTGGGTCCTTCAGATGTGGGCAGACCCTTTTCCCACCCTCTCCCCACATGCCCTTATCACCCCCAGCAGTACCTCTACTCCTGCTCCTTGACCATCCCTTCCTCCCTCTTCCAGACCTCCCCTGCTCCCTGGCCCAGCTCAGTCCTCCACCTCTTGCAGGAAGTCTTCCCTGCTGCATCAGCCCTTGCAGACCTCCTGCCTTTATCTGCTCCTGTCCCAGTGCCAGTCTCAGGCAGGGTGGGCAGCCAGTGCAGGAGGCAACCAGAGGAGGAAAGTAGGAGGCAAGCAAGACCCGGGCCAGTAGATGGACAGTTGGGCAGGGCCTGGAGTGGAGGCTGGAGGCTGCCAGAACTCCCAGGAAAGGAAGCCTGAGGGGGTGATCGTCTCTCTGGAATCTGTGCCAACATGGGTAGGATAGGTGAACAATGGGAGCCCTGGTCAGAGAGCTAGGCTGGTGGGGCCAGGCAGGTGCTTCACTAGGGGTACCATTTGGAGCTGTGGTCAATGGAAGAGACAGGAAAATGGGGGAGGGGCTGGAGATCTGGGTCAGGGTATCTCTGGATGGTGAGGCAAAGGCTAAGGCCCTACCACCTGCAGCCTCCGTTGGGCCTCTAGGCAGCAGAAGCTGGGTGCTGGAGCAGGATGACAGGATCTGATTGGGAGCCATGGGAGAGCCCATTTTGGGTGCAGAAGCAGATACCCCCATTTGTGTAGCTCTACACATTAAATGAGGCAGCACGTCTTTCCTGACAGGTTTGGAGTGGAGCTCGTAGGAGGCAACTGTGGGACCTTTGAATGAGCCTTTGCCATGGGCAGCTCTGCCCCATCCTTTACTCTCACTCCTGGTACCACAAGTGCATCTGTGCCCCGAGTGGAGCCACTGTGGGTAGCTGGAGTTATTCTCAGCACCAACTGTCACAGCCTGACCCAATGACCCAAGTTGCCACCCCCCAGCCAGCCTATCAAAGGTGAGGAGCCCATCACATGGTGCGGCAGCAGGTATCCACTCATTTTGAGGAAAATGGGGTTCTTGGCATAGCCCCGGGCCTGTCTCCTGTCCCCACACAGGCCTCATGGTGGCCTGGGTGCTCCCTGCACTCCAGGGGGGCAGTGTCTGCACCTGGAGGCCTGGTCAGCCCCACACACCACATGCCACAGGATTGACTGGCAGTAAAACATGTCAGTTCAACATCATTAGTCATGAGGGAAAAGCAGATTAAAGTCACAGGAAGATACCACCGCACACCTATTAGAATGGTCAAAAGAAAAAAACTGACAATACCAAGTGCTGGTCAGGATGTGAAGCAACTGGAACTCTCAGGCATAGTTGGAGGGAAGAAAAATGGCACAGCCAGTTTGGAAGACACTTTGGCATCTTCTTATGAAGTTAGGCATCTACTTACCAGGTGACCCAGAAATCCCAATTCCTAGATATTTAGCCAAGGGAAATTAAGTTAGGTTCGCACAAAAACCTTTATGCAACCATTTATAGTGGGCTTATTCATAATTGCCCCAAATGGCAGATAATCCAAATGTCCTTCAGCTGGCAAATGGATGAACAAACTGTGATACATCCATACAGGGGGATGCTACTCAGCAATAAAAAGAAATCAGCTACTGGTATGAGTGACAGTAGAGATCAATCTCAAATGTGTTATGCTAATTGAAAGAAGCCAGACTCTCAAAGGCTCCATACTGTTGATTCCATTTACATTTTGGAAAAAGTGAAATTACAGGGACAGAAAACAGATTAGTGGTTGCCAGGGCCTAGGGGTGGGAGTGGGGTGGGACGGGGCTGTTGACTACACAATGGCACAAGGGAACCTTTTGGGGTGATAGAAATATTTTATGCATTGATTGTGGTGGTGATCACATAACTATGCATTTATCAGAACTCATAGAACTGTATACTACAGAAGGTGGATTTTACTGTATGTAAATGATACTTCATTAAACCTGACTTAAAACACACGTACACACACACATTAATCACAGCCACTGTTTCTGAGCACCTACTAGGCACTGTGTCAGGGACTCTGTGTGTTTTCTCATCCGTCCACTCACTTAGCAAGCATTTATTGAGTGCCTCCACCAAGTGCAGCACAATGTCCAGTCAATCCTCCCTAATACCTTCAAGCCAGGTGGCTCCCCGAGTTGTGTAGAGAAGCCAGCAGGAAGATGTGGCTGGAACCCAACCCTGGGGGCCTGCAGGTGAGCTTGAAGGTTCTCTGTGGGTGCATTTTCATGGGGAGAGAAAATCCTAGCTTTGTCAGCTTCTCAAGGAAGTCTGCAACCCAGAAAGAGAGACTAAGGTGACAGAACAAAGAATGATACCCTTGTTTCCTCTCTGTGGTGATGACCCTGCACAGGAGGGCAGGCCGTGCCCCTTATGGCTCTGAGCACAGAGCCTGCCCTGGTTTGGATTGTGGAGGCTGTGGACCCACTTCTTTGTTCAACTTTCTCGCTGGGTGGCTCGTTCTCTGCTTGGGAACGTGTCTGTGTCTGCCCAGCTCAGATGGGAGCGTCCCTGGCTTCTCTTGTGAGAATTCAAATGTGGGAACCCCTTGAATAAAGCCAGTGTGGGGTACACAATGCACAGGAACATTGTACAGCAGGAGAAATGAGCAAACCAGAGCAGCCCAGGCCACAGCTCCATCTCAAAGATACAATGTGGAGTGGAGGATAAGATGACAAGATGGACAATATCTGACACCATGTACAAAATAGTACACAAAATAGTACCATGCATTGTTATGGTTATAAACTTATGTCATAAAAATATAAAAACATGAACAAGAAAGATACATACTAACTTCACAACTGGATTAGCTCTGGGGAAGACAATAGCAAAAAGAGGCAAAAAGAATAAAAGAAAAATCAAGGGAATAAAAAAAAAGAGAGAGGGCTTCCCTGGTGGCGCAGTGGTTGAGAGTCCACCTGCCAATGCAGGGGACATGGGTTCGTGCCCCGGTCCGGGAAGATCCCACATGCCGCGGAGAGGGTAGGCCCGTGAGCCATGGCCGCTGAGCCTGTGCATCCGAAGCCTGTTCTCTGCAATGGGGGAGGCCCGCATACTGCAAAAAATAAATAAAAATAAAAATAAAATAAAAAAGAGAGAGACGAAAAAAGCTAATATGGCAAGAGGCTAGCTAACAAACACATTTAACAAATCAGAGATATATGAGTTAAATAAAGGGGCTGTGTTGCATATTGTTTTCTCTACTTTTAGCTTATATTTCATAAATAAACAAGCCAGAATGAAACTTGAAAACATCACACTAAGTGAAATAAGCAAGACACAAAAAGGGAATTGTATTATTGTATATGGTTCCACTTATATGAGGTACCTAGAGTAGAAATTCATAGAGACAGAAAGTAGAATAGTGGTTACAGTGGGGCTGGGAGGAAGGAGGATGGGGAGTTATTGTCGAATGGGTGTAGAGTTTCAGTCTGAAAAGATGAAAAAGTTCCGGAGATGGATAGTGGTGATGGTTGCACTACAATGTGAAAGTACTTAATGCCACTGAACTGGGTGCTTAAAAATGGTTAAAATGATAAATTTTATGTTATGCATATTTTACCACAATAAAAATAAGTAAAAACAAGCCAGAATAGGCAAATCTATAGAGACACAAAGTAGGTTAGTGGTTGCCTAGGGCTGGGGAGGATGCTGGGAAAATGGGGGCCATGGCCAAGGGGTGTGGGTTTCCTTTTGTGGTAGTAAAATGTGGTCATGAAAATGTTCTAAAATTGATTGTGGTCATAGATGCACAACTCTGCGAATATACTAGAAAACATTGAATTGAACTCTTTCAATGGGTTAAGTATATGGTATGTGACATATCTCAAAGCTGTTGTGGGTTTTTTTGGGTGCAACGCATGGCTTGTGAGATCTTAGTTCCCCAACCAGCCATTGAACCAGGGCCCTGGCAGTGAAAGCGCAGAGTCCTAACCACTGGACTGCCAGGGAATGTTTTGTTTTGTTTTGTTTTGTTTTTGTGGTACGCGGGCCTCTCACTGTTGTGGCCTCTCCCGTTGCGGAGCACAGGCTCCGGACGCGCAGGCTCGGCGGCCATGGCTCACGGGCCCAGCCGCTCCGCGGCATGTGGGTTCTTCCCAGACTGGGACACGAACCCGTGTCCCCTGCATCAGCAGGCAGATTCTCAACCACTGCACCACCAAGGAAGCCCGAACGTTGTTTTTTAAAAAGCCAAAAGGAGGGAAATCCTTTCTGTATCGGCTACTCTAGTAGAAGCTGGGTCTGTCTCATCTAAACCTGGCTCTGACATGAGTGTCACAAAGTCATCAGGAGCCCAGAGCCCCCTCTGCCCTGCCACCCTGTGACATGGGGAGGGAGCCCTGCAAGCCCAGCTTCCAGGGCTGGAGATACTGCCACATGCATGGAGCTGTAGGATGGAAGCAGTTGTAGCCTCTGCTGAATGAGGTTAATGAGAATCTGTCCCAGGCTCCAGGGGTTTTGAGCCTTAATTAATACTTGCAAGGCCCTCAGTGACTGTGAAATCAGAGGTTCTATAAATCTGCACAGCAGTGGCTTTATTAGTGCCAGCACATTACACAGGAGAAAGAAGCCAGCCTTCTTATCACTGACTTAGCTCCCTGGAGAGGCTGGTCCCAGGGTGTCGAGGCTAGGCTGAAGCTGTCTTTCATGGCCCCTTGTCTTGCTTTCCACACCATGCCTAGGGTCCAGGTGGTCTGGACTGGTCCAGGGCTCCAGGATGGCCACGCTGAGCACTGTGGCCAGGCTCCTGACGGGGGTCTTCAGAGGGTAACCAAGAGGACCTGCCACAGCAGTCTTGGCTATTGTCCCTCCAGGCCTAAAGAAGGTTGAGCATTCCCTTTTCTACAAATCTCAGGACTCTGGTGAGGATACTGGCTACCTTTCCAGTTGGCTGTCCTTTCTGTGTCCAATGTGCCTGCTAGGATGGAGCGTAGCCAGGGCTGTGGGGCCCTGAGCAGAGGACTGGCTCTGCCCTCAGCCCAGGGCAGCCTGTGGACATGGAACCATTCCATGTTGCCTTAGCTCAGGTCTTTCCTGATGGTGACCCCTTCCTGACCCCCTCAAACACCCTCCCCCAGTGGGCCTTGGGTTCTCCCAAGGCCACACGGCACAGCCTCTCTCTTCCTTTGTTCTGGTGCTGTCCTCCCAGCAATGGATCCTCAGACTATCTGATCCTTTGGGCCACCCACCCAAGAAAACCTCACACCAGCCTCTGTAGCCAGTTTTTTCTTTTTAAATATTTTTATTCATTTATTTGGCTGCGCCAGGTCTTAGTTACGGCACGTGGGATTTTCTTTGGCGCATGCGAGATCTTCATTGCGGCGTGCGGGATCTTTAGTTGCAGCATGCAGGATCTAGTTCCTCGACCAGGGATCGAACCCCGGCCCCCTCCATTGGGAGCGTTGAGTCTTACACCACTGGACCACCAGGGAAGTCCCTTGGGGCCCCTGTTTATGTTAGGCATCTTGATGCTGAGCTGGACCGTCCCCACCTGGCAGAGCCTCGCTGCCCTCAGACACTGTGACCACAAACCCATTTGTAACCACTGGGATGATTCTCTGGCCAGGGAGGTGGGAGGTAGAGGGAGGCATCGGCCAGGAGCCAGGACCTGTGGCCCTGGGTGCCTTCAAAGGCCTGGGGACCTTTAAACTTAGGTACCCTAGAGGCCCATAAACTTGAGGATATGCAGCCTAGGGTATCCGTGGCCCTGATGTCTTCAACCCAGAGGCCCCATAGCACCCAGTACCTGCTGACCCTGGGCCCCTGTGACCCTGGCCCAGCTTCTAGTATGTGAACCTCTCTAACTACCCCCTTTGATGGGTACCTGCTGCATGCACTGCTGTTAGGACATGGCACAGCCTTCCCTCCATGTGGGATCCTGTTTCTGAGGATCTGTTTCCCAGCTCCTCTAAGTGTGTTGCATTCTAATGGATGCAACTTGTAACTCATGCCAGGTAACTCTGAGGGTTATGAGCATCCTTCCTCAGGTCAGCTGTCCCTCCCTTCCTCTTTCCCTCCTGGCTCCCTGTCATCCTCTACCATAGCCAGTATATTACTCATCTCTTTTCTTATCCAGGTCCTGTCAAACCAGATGGGTCTGAGGCCAAAGCCAGATGGCCTTCTATCAGAGACCCCTCTCCAAACTGGCGTAGGTCTCTTCCCCAGCCCTCTCGGGGAAGCAGTGTCATGTTGTGGTTAGACCCACAGGCACTGGAGACAGCTTCCTGGGTTCAAACGCTGTCTCTACCTCTTACCTGCTGTGTGACCCTGGGAAAGTTGCTTAACCTCTCTGTGCCTTATCTATAAAATAAGGCAATCATAATACTACGGCACAGAGTTCTTATGAGGATTAAATGAGATCGTGTGCGGGGAGTGCTGGGCCTGGTAAATACCCAAGGACGGTCAGCTGTCAAGGGTGCTAAACCAGCTGCTTCTGAATCCCCTTGAACATCCATCGTCCATGTCTAAGAATGTGTCCTGAGAGAGTGGTCAGGCATCTTGTCCAAGCCAAAGTGACCCCTGTCCACAATCTGCCCCCAGATCTACCCTCAGCCTCCCACCCTAGCAGAGGAAATGCTACGCACAATAGATGGTTGCCAAAACCCCCGCCCCAAAAGTATGTCTGTGCAACATGCCCCATAGGTGCCGCCCCACCCAGCTGCCTCCCAGGGCCTGAGGTAGGATGGAGGGGTTGCTTAATGAGAGGGTGCAGGCCTCTGCCTAATCAGACCATCCCAGAGGCATCTTGGAGAGGTCAGATGTTGTCTATTTATAGTTAAACTTCTTTGCCATTGTGGACCATCCCTAGTTGAGGAGCTCTTTTATTATGTTTTCTTTATGTTCTCTTCATGTGTATGAGTGGAAAAATAAATGACAGGGAAAATTGTGGTGTTGTGGTTAGGAAAAACTGCCAGGGAGAATGGCAGGCTTCGTGTTCACTGCCTTGGTGGCATGGCTGGGGTGTCCTAGGGCGTCAGAACAAGACATGGCCTCTCTCCGGCATGGTTATGGGGTGTTCATAGGGCAGGGCACCTGCACCTATAGGAAACGGTTGGAGCTTGAACTCTTGCTTTCCTATTGGCTCCCTGGCTGTCCCTGGGTAGGTCCTACCTCTCCAGACCTCACTACCTCACCTTTAAAATGGGGTAACAAGCTGGCTTAGCCTCCTGGTGGGCTGGGAGGCACAGTCTCCTTAGAGATGCCAATGGACAGCTTAGTAGCAAAAGCAGGAGAGGCTGAGGCCCAGTTCTGGCCTGCCGTAGGGCCCAAGACCCCTGTCCCCATGCCTTTTGGAGCCCAGGGAACCACTGCCCCTCTCCCCCTTTTTTTGTAGTTACTACTCCCACTGGAGGGAGAGGAGCCCAGAGTGACCAGGCCAAGATGAGAAGAGAGATCCTATCTGGAATGGGAACTGTCCAGTGGCCCCCCATGGAGAGGCAGGAGTTAAGGTGATCATAGTGGGTCACTGAGTTGCAGCCACAGAGCTCTCTATGCATGAGTCCATTTTAGGAGGGTGGCCTGGCCTGGCATTTCTCACTGTGGAGCAAGGCTTGACTTATTTTAAGCTGGGTGGAACAAAGGGCTCGGTGTCTCTGTGGTCTGTGGTCTGTGCACATGACGAGGCTGTGGTGGGAGGGGCGCCAGTGGGCCCAGGTCTCAGCCCTCATCTGACCTCCTGTGGGTCATGCCTGTAGCGGTGCTCATTCTCCACCCCAGAGGTCTGGCTTGACTCCCCTCAGGCCAAGTAGACAGGGAAGGTCCATCCATAGGCCCCTGCCTGAGGCACTTGAGCAAGTCAAGGCAGTTGCTAGGGGAGCATTTTGTGAAGTAGGAAAGCTGGGGAGAGCATACAGGCAGCGGAGGACTCTGGAGGGGCTTTGGAGGAATGGGTGGCTGTGGGGATGCTGTTGTGTACTTGAGTCAGACCTCCCGCGTCCAAGCCCCAGCCTGGCCAGTTACCAGGTATTGTGTGATCCTGGGCAAGTTACAGAATCTCTCTGTTCCTCTGTTTACTCATCTGTAAAATGTAGATAATAACAGTAACTTACACCAAGGACCACTGAGAAAGTTAAATGAGTTAACTGGGAAACATTTAGAACCCTGCCTGGCACTTTGCAGTCCCCTGTGGCTCAGACCTGCCCTGGCCCTGCTCTGTCCCTCTGTGAATAGACAGCAGGACAGATGGTCACCTGAGACTGCCCTCCCCCTGTGAGTGGCAGGAAAGGAAGGATCCCTGCCTCAGGGCTGGCAGTGAGGCCAGTCCTGGCTGCTTCACTACCCAGATGTATGGCCTCCAACAAGTCACTGGGCTTCTCTGAGCCAGTCCCCTCACTGGCCACGTGAGGATGATGATCCCCACCTCAAGGGGCATTTGAGGACTGGGTGGGAGAACAGATGGGAAGACCCAGTCTGGGACCTGTGTGCACTGGATGCTCAGTTCCTCCCACGAGGCCTCAGTGACTCTTTGGTCTAGCACGGGACCCTAGGACCAAGATAGCATGTGCTGCCAGTTTCATTTCCTTAATTTCTCACCAGTCCACCCCCTCCTTGCCAGTTCCATCTCCTTTGACCTTGTTCAGCCTATAGACATCTGTTCTGACCCCTCCGGACCACCTCCACACTCAGAATAACCTTCAGAACATATGAATCAGAGCATGGCACTGCCTGCCTACAACCATCTATGGCTCCCTTACTGTCCTCAAGGTAAGTTTCAGATTACTTGACCTGACCTGTTAGATCAATGTGATCTGTCCCTGCCTGCTACTCATCACTATTCCCACAACTGTCCCTAGCATATGCCATATAACAGCTGCATGGAATGAATTGTTCCCTGGACATGGCTTGTACTTTCTATCTCCAACTGTCCTGTATGCAGTTTATAAAATGAGCTGGATTTGGCCTCTGTAAACCCCTCTTCTCCCTAGTCTCACCTCCATCTGTTGGAAAAACTCTCAAGCACACTCCAAATCTTTTCCAGCCACCCTCACATAATCAAATATCTATCCTATTTAAACCCCTTCCTCCCTCCCCACAGAAGCCTGCAGTGGGGACAGGAGGTTGTGGTGTGCCTGTCTTTTCTTTCTTGCTCCAGCTCACCCTCCACTTCCTAGCTGCTGCGTTGTGCATCTCTTTGGGGAGGGACTAGGGCTGGGGAGCGAGATGGAGAGAGAAGCAAGAGACCTAAGAAGGGCTTTCTTGACTCTGGAGCTGGGGTCTGACATTCTGGCCTTCTCCGTGACTGATGTATAACTTCTGGATCTTTATCAGCTGGGCACTGTTATGGGTTCCTCAGAGCTCCTCTTCATGCCCTGCCCACTGGGAACCTCCAAATACAGTTCTCTGGCATGGGGTTCACCTCCTCAAGTGGCTGCTCGTGACCTACACCAGCCTCTTTCTGTCACTGTCCCTCACCTGGAAGGAAGCTCTCTTGGGCAGGATCCCTTTATGATGACCCCAGGCCAGCTCCCTTCTGTTGGAGATTTGGGGGTAAGTGTGGAGCCCACACTCTGTAGGCATCTGTAAGCCACTGTGAGAAGTTTGGATGTTAGCTTTCTAAGAATGCGGGGAATCCCCCAGGGGGTTTGAAGCAGGGCAGTGAAATGATAGATGTCTACTGCACCAGTCCAGGCAAAAGACGATGGTCTTTTTCCTGGATAGGAGCTATGGAGGACAGGGTAGCTGGCCAGCTTGAAGGTGGAGCTGAAGGACTTGCTGCTGCTTTGGATGTGAGGGGCAATGAAAGGAGAAGAGTCCAGTGTTTTGTGTGAGTAACTGGGTGAATAGAGGTGCCAGTCATTGGAAAGGGGAAGTCTAGGATGGAGCAGGTTGAAGGATGCAGAAATCAAGGGATCAGTCTTGGTCCTGCAACGTTTGAGATGCCTGTCAGGTACTAAGTGGAACTGTCAGGAGGCAGATAGATAAATGCAAGGCCTCCACCAGCCCATATGGTGCCTTTGTGCAAATGAGAGAAGGGCATTCTTTCCTTCAGGCAAATGTAGCCTCCCAGCAGGGCACATGGCTGGGTGAGCTGAGCACAGCTGGACCTCAGCCCCATGAATCCCCTTGGCCTCACACCCTTGTGCAGCAAACAAACTACAGAACTCTGCATGGAAGCCCTGGTTGTGCAGGTCTGGAGCTCAGGGGAACATTTGGGACTGAGGAAGAGCCATAGCTTATGAGATGTTTATTTGGATGCTGTGTGGGAAAGCGACTCCCCAGCCACAGTAGGGAGGAAGGACCAGGGGTCGCCTAGGTGGGCTGAGAGCCATTCGTCTCCAGAGCCAGAGCTTTCCTTCTCTTCTTGCAGGTGAGGCCCGGCTGCTTCCACGCAGGGCTGAGTAGCTGTGGGCACCTTCATCCTGTCTTCTCTAGGTTCATCCTTGGGAATGGCACACAGGTGGGGGTGAGGAAGCCTCGTTCTCTCTCTCTCTCTCCTCTCACTTTCCATCCTTGATGTAGGTATCATGACCTCTGTCACCGTGCTGATGTCCGTGGTATCTCCCAAGGGGCTCCACAAACAGGCTAAGTACCAGGTTGTGGGGAGGGACACTCAGAGTGCCCCTAGGCACCCAACAGGGGAGGAGCAGGAGTAGTCGACCAGGCCACAGAGACTGTAATGGCAGGACAAGCAAAGAGCCAAGTGTTTGGTAGAGGGGTGGTTGGCGTCACACTGCCTGGGTTCAAAGCCCAGGGCCAGTTCTTACCAGCTGGGTGACCTCAGCAAGTCCATTAGCAGCTTTGAGCCTCAGTTTATCCTATAAAATGAGGATGATAATAGTACCTACCTGATAAGGCTGTGATGAGAAATGAATTTCTTTCTTTCACATAAAGCATTTAGCACAGTACTTCAAATTGTAAACACCCGCCCCATCAATATTAGCTTATATGGTGTATTCTAGACAAGCCCTTCCCAGTGGAATCCCAAAGCCCCCTGCTAGTTGCTGAGCTGACCAAAGCAGGGAGGACACGGAGAGGCAAGTGGCCTTGCTGAGCTGGTAAAGTTTGGAGCTGCTTCCGGCCTGCCCAGATTGGACCCTCAAGGGCTCACATCCCCAGAGCCCCCCAGAGCCATGTGGAGGTCAAGCTTGAGTCATGGCAGCTGAACGGGGAACTCTCCCCTTTGCAAACACTTCCCGGGAAGGCGATTTCACAACTCCCCTGGACCGGTCCAGAATTGCACAGCCCCCATTGTCTATGTTTCCCTGTGGTTTCACACGAAACCTGATCTTACAGGTGAGCCCCTTTGGATCTCCAGAGCAAAAGGGAAGTTAGCTCGGCGTGTGAGCCTTTGTTATGCCACCCCCAGACCTTCTCTTCAGCCTCTGTGGGATCCTAAGCCCCTTCAAAAATCTGATGAGTGCCTTAGACTCTTTTTCCAGAAAAAAGTCTCCCAAAAGCATATGTTCACAAACCAAATTTTGCAAGGTTCCTCATCTTTTAGGAAAGGTCCCCGTTTGAACTTGGTGATTAAGCTGGCGGGCTCTGAAGTTGAATTTCCTGGGTCCCAATGCTGCTTCTTTCATTCACTGGCTGTGAGACCTTCAACAAGTCACGAAACATCTCTAACCCTTGGTTTTCTTATACTTAAAATGGAAGCAGCAATAGTGGCTCCTTCATAAGGTGTTTTTGTTTGTTTGTCTTTTATAAATTTATTTATTTATTTTTAGCTGCATTGGGTCTTTGTTGCTGCACGTGGGCTTTCTCTAGTTGCATCGAGCGGAGGCTACTCTTTGTGCGGTACGCGGGTTTCTCATTGCAGTGGCTTCTCTCGTTGCAGAGCACAGGCTCTAGGTGCGTGGGCTTCAGTAGTTGTGGCATGTGGGCTCAGTAGTTGTGGCTCATGGGCTCTAGAGCACAGGCTTAGTAGTTGTGGCACACAGGCTTAGTTGCTCTGCAGCATGTGGGATCTTCCCGGACCAGGGCTCAAACCTACGTCCCCTGAATTGGCAGGCGGGTTCTTAACCACTGTGCCACCAGGGAAGCCCCTTCATAAGGTTTTGAGAGGGTTAAATGTAGGGTGACTAAATTGTCCCATTTGGGCCTTTCCCATTTTTACACTGAAAGTCCCACTTTCAGGGAAATCCCTCAGTAGTGGACAAACCAGGAGAGTTGGTCACCCTTGTAAATGACATAATGCCCAGAAAGAAGTTATCCCTGTGCAGGCAGTTCACCCAAGTTCCATCACTCTCAGCAGATACTATTGGGCTTTTCCCTAATTAATCCATCTGATAGGAATGTTGCCCTGGGGATCAGGAGTCCAGGACTCGGTTTTCAGTTTATCACTCTGTCCCCATCCTGCTTTAATGGCTTCCTCGGCAAACCTTCAGCCTCCCTGGGCCTCAGTTTGTTCACCCATCAAACAAGGGAGATGAACTTGAGAGTCACTGGGGATTCTTCCCACTAAAGCCTATGCGATTTATTCAGGGATGCTCTCCCAGTGTCTGGTAAGGCAGCCTTGAACGTGGATGGCATCAGGTATGGACTTGCCTGCTTGACATGTCAGTGAGAAAAGCCCACGTGTGTTCTAGCAACACAGTCTGCCCAGGGAGAAACCTGGATTGGAAATTTCCTTGGCACTTCTTCCCAGCTGCGCCTCCCCATTAGGGCTGAGAAAAGGTGGGAGAACATGGAGACCCTTTTCAGTGTGACTGTCCTGAGAATTAGGCAACCCAGCATTTCAGACCCAGCACATAGAACAGAACTTGAAACATGGTATGTGCCCAACACACATTTGCAAGGTGAATGAATACATTTCAGTCTGATAATTAATCAGAATAGCTTGGGAGGGAGAAGCAGTGCCCTCCAGGGGTGACTAATGGGGACTCCCAGCGAACACCATGGGTCCCAACCCCAAGAGTGCCCCTTTTCAGGTGACCCAGCTACTCTCAGACCCAAGGGCTCTAGGGGGTCTCACTGGATGAGTCAGCCCAGGGAAGGGCTGCCACGTAGTTTCAACAAAAATGTTGGACACGCTCCACATTACATGAGAAGGTTATTAATGAAGTTCCTACTGCATCTCATATTTTACAGGATTCCATGTGGCTCTTATTTTATTCCTCTTTTTGTTTCTTGGCAATTGGGAGCTGGCTTTGCGAGGCCGCAGGATCCCTTCTTGCTGCCCCAACACTTGACCTGGAGTCTATACTGACCCTTGACATTGAACACACATCCACTCTGGAATTAGGCATAGAGATTAAAGCACTTTTCAAAAATTTGGAGCAAAAGATTATTTTACTGAAGAAATAAATTTATTCATCTTACTAATAAGAGTTCTCAAGAAGCTGAACATTCTGTCCAAGGTACCAACTTCCTCATAAGGAAAGTTGGGGAGGTGCTGTTTCCTTTAAGCCTTAGCATCTAAGGTGAAAACATGCAGGTTTGGATTGATTTGTCACAAATCATGTGTTTATAAAAGGAAAGTGTCCAGCACACCCAGCAGCTATATGAGGGCACCTAGGGGCTCATCCTGGCTGTTGAGAGAGAGGCCTGAGGTGATACAGAGGACACAGTGAGGGGGCCCCTGCCACCTCTGGTGGTGGAGTTCCCACTGATTTTGTGCTGGCTTTGTCATGACCTGTATCCACCAGGCTGTACATCCACAGGGCATAGACTAGCTGTGCCTTGTCCATGTGCTCTGGGCTCTGCACTGCCCATTCCTGGACCTGGCCTAAGTAGATGTTCCACAAATGCTTCCAGAATTTCACTGAATTGTCCCTGCAGCCTGGGTAGTGGAATATTTACATGCCAGGCACACACAGTTCAGTCAGTGAAAGCTCTCCCACCTCCTGGCCATCTCGGAAGCGAGGCCTGTGGAGAAGGGTGTGTGTCACTCTGGGCCCTGGACCCCCAGCCAGCCAGTTCCATTTATCCCAAGGCTGACTCAGTCCATCCACTCACCCAGAGCCCCAGAGCCAATGCACCAAGCAAGGGGGGAGTTGGCTTCCCTGTTTCTCCCTCCCTTTGATCCCTTCCTCCCACTAACACTGGTGGAGCACCTGGTTGGCCAGCCAGTGTTCTAGATGCCGGCGACACAAGACAGGCAAGGTCCCTACTTGGAAAGCTCTTTATTGAGGTGCACAGAGAAAGAGGTTCATCTTTGCTTCTCAGAGAGATAAGGTGAGGGGACTCGATTACAAGTTACCCAGAGAAATGGATGTTTGCCGCTGTGGGCCTCTGGCATCCATTCTCCCTTCCCTTGGTGCCCTATTCCACATTTTATTTGGATGCCCATCCTTCCCCCAGCAGCCTGTGGACTTCCTAGCCTCCCCCAGCTGCAGGGGTGGGCCTTGATTGAGTGAAGCCAGTCAGCACACCCGTCTACCTGACCACAGTGATTGGCTAACAGATGGACCTCAGACCCAAGCTGGGTCAGCCAGACCAGGGGAACTTTTGAAGGGCCCCTGTGACATGTTTTCTTGATCATCTGGAGAAAGACCTACTGACTCTTCTGGATGGTCAGAGCACGGACATGGGGGACATGGGTTCGGAGCAGCTTTGACCCATTTGTGTCCTTGAGTGTGGCCAGGCTGGGGATGAGGTCCAGAGCCAGAGGCAGACAGGCCTGAGAGAATTCCAGAGTGGTGGAGCCAGTGCCCTGCTCGGCTGGAACCTCGGCCACCTCTGGACTCTGAGGTTACATGAGCCAACGCACTCGATTGTAGTTTAGGTTGGGTTTTCTGTAACCTCCAGCTGAGAGCATGCTAGCTGATCTCACTAAAGAGAAATTTCCAATCAGGTTGCAAGGTCAAGACTGAGGGTGCCTTGTTCAAGGGAAGGAGACCAGGCAGCTGGTTGATGACCTATTCAGGGAGCGACAGCCTTGCACCCCCAGCCCAGGAGAGGTGGGAAAGGGCCCTCAGTGCAGACAGAAAAGCCAAGGGGTAGCAGGTCTGGTGAGGGGAAGGCTGGTGCCGAGGTCCCTCCCCCCGAGCCTGTCTGGCGCTCCCTCAATTTAACTCCACCTGACTGGTAAATGCAGAGTGCAGTCCACTTAAAGAAATCAGAGCAGCTGCCACTTCAAAGCAGGAAAGATGTGTGTAGGTGGGTGGGGAGGAGGTGAGTAATTATGCAGGGAAAATAGTTTTCTTGATATTCTTCTGGAAATGTGCATGGAGCAGAGAGAGCAGCAGGGGAGACGATAGGAAAGGGGACATGTATTAATAGAGGGTGTGCATTGTGCCTCTCCAAAGGGCCATGGAGATAGAGTGTGCAGAGCTTCCCATGCTTACCTGATCACGGCACCCTTTTTCGGGCAGCATCTGAGACTCCATGGGACACTTCTGGATGTGGGACTTCATCCATGAGTTGACTAAAGGATTTCTTGGGAATGACTGAGTCCTCCTTTTGTGTGTGTTTGTAGAAAACACTGGCTCTTCCTCATGACCAGTGGAGCTGGGCACCATTTGCGTTCCACGTCTGGACATTTCATGCTCTGGGAGAGGAAAAGGGAAGTCAAGCCTAGCAGGGGAGGGGGCTGCAAGGTGCTAGGGAAAGCTGGAGCTCTACAGGCCATCTCCTTGCCCCTTTAGGGATCTGCCCACTGATTCCACGTACCCAGAATGCCTCGGATGGCAGAGGGACGCCACCGAACTTTGAGAAGCAGCTCTGAGTTTGTGAACGTTGGATGCCGATAATTATCCAGCTGTGAGTAAGCTGAACATTTTTTAGGGCTATTTCTGCATAATTATAAATATTTGAGGATATTAAACTCCCAGGTTACGCATTGAGGGTATTATTTGAGCAAGGGTTGGCTGCAGAGCTGGAAACGCAAACATCTTTTCATTCTTCCCTCCTAGAGCACTTAGATTATTTAATGGGATTCAAAAGAAAAAAAAGGTTCAGCTGAGGGAAAAAAAACCTGGAAGCAAAGTCAGCTGCTAATATTTCTAAATAGCTCTAAATAAAAAAAAGAGGAATGTGACCACTTTACTTAATTGTGGTGGGTTTGTGATGCATTTTCTCTATGGGTTAGAAAAGCAATTACCATCAGGCAACCTACTTGTGCCTCCATTGTGATAAAATGTTCCCTCTAATGGGGCCAACATGCCGAGCGGTGGGCCTTTTAAAGCACTAAATGCTTCTGGAGCTTTCTCACGTGTGAGGCTCCTGGGTGTGCGCTGAGAGCCCAGGGCTCCCTCCCTCTAAGAACCTGTTGTGGTGCAGGGGTTTCTTAATAGGAGATGGGTCCTGCGAAGCAGCAGCTGAGGTCTGGAGCATGAGTGAGGCCCCTGCTGTCCTGGCTCTATCCAGAGGCCCTGTGATGCTTTGGGGCTTGCCCAGCCTCCCCCCCTCCCCCCCTTGGCTGCCCCATCTTGCCCTCCCATCCGGTGAAGTCTCATATCTCCTCACCTGCTCCCCTCTGCAATCCTCCCACCACAGGCACCATCCCCATAGAAACATGCTCGCCTCTTCTTCCATCTGCTTTGTTAACCTGCCCCCTCCCACCACAGCTTCCCCACAGCCGCTGGGGGTTGCCGCTCATTCTCCAGCCGCCCCGCCATACCCCTGGAGACCATGGCTCCTGTGCCCTTAAACAAAGCCCCCAGCCTTTGACGCTCTTTCATGCTGCCCCCCTATTTTCCAGCCCTCGCTCTGGGCCCTGATTCACCCTTTCCCACTTCAAAGACCTGCCTTCATCTTGGGTAGCTTTAATGAGGTGTGAATGACCCATCCCACCGTCCAGGTCACAAGCTTCCTTGATGCCCCCTCACTTTCTGCTATATCCAGGCTGCCATGTACAGACTGGACCCTGTACAGTCTTGGCCACACCCAGCACTCTGTGTTTCTCTCATCTTCTGCCCCCCACCCCCCAGGAGGTCTCTGGTCATCAGCCCCGAGGATTTTGTGTCCCCTCATTTCCAGCTGGGACACTGTGGCCATCCCACTACCTCTCTCTCCGGCCCCTGAAGCTCATCATTTCCGTCTCTCACTCCCAGGTGCTGCCATCTAAGGCCCCTGCCTGGGCAGGGAGCTGCTGCCTGGTGACACTACTGGCCAGCGTGGCTGGAAACCTGGCCCCAGATTCCCTCCCACTTCCACCACACCGCCCCACCCCACCCCTGCTTCTGTCCCTAGTTCCTCGGGTCACACCGAGACACCCATGAAGACGTGTTAATGTACAAATTCTTCAGAGTAAAATAACCAGGGCTTCCTTTTGCTCGAGATGCAGGCAGCCCGCAGGGGGCGTCCTCCGAGACCCTCGGGCCGGCATCCCCGCTTGCTTCCACAGGGGCGCTGTGGGCGCGGTAGGCGGTGAAACCCTCCAACGTCGGTTTGGAAGCTCGAGGTATCACACACAAAGGTAGGTCGAAGCGGGACCGATCCGAGAGGCTGCGCTCCCCAGACGACGCGTAGAGCCGCCCGCGCCGGTGCGCGCTTCAGCTCACTATCCTTGGGTGGGGGAGTGGGAAGAGGATCTGGCACGAGGGGGACGAACCCACGTGCACCCAGGTCTTAGCTCCATCTGGAGTTCTCTGCCCCTGCGTCCGCAGGCCCCGGGCGCCCCCTGGAGGCGGTGAGAGCCCCGAATGCGCAGCACACGCTCAGGAGGGCGCTGGCTTGAACAACCTACCCATCAACTAGAAAAGCACCCCCATAAAAATGGGCAAAGGACAGGAACAGAGACATTTGAGATGAAACACAAACGCCCAATAAAACATTAAGCTGATGTTTACATAGGCAGGATCTGTTGCAAGCCCTTATATGCATCAGCTCCTTTAGATCTCTCAACAGAGCTACTGGGGAGTATTCCCATTCCACGGATGAGTAAACTGGAGCACAGGAGACTAAGTGACTTGCTCAAGGTTATACAGTAAGTGGCAGGGCCAGTATCTGACCCCTCAGCCTGGCACCAGAGTCTTAGGGCCTTACTCACTGCACCAGACTGTTTCTCAACATATGGAAAATATACACTCTGGCTAAAAACCGAAGTATAAATTAAAACAATTCAGTAAATTAATTTGTTCTACAAGTATTTATTGGATTCCTGTTGTGAGCCAGGCCCTATTATGGGTTCAGGGGAATAGATACTAAAACACACAAAACATTAAGCTTACATTCCAGTGGGGAGAGACAGACAGTAAACATGAAACAGTATTCTATGGCATGTGGGCTAGTGCATGGGGAAAAATAGCAGGGAAAGGGGGAGAGGGAGGGCTATTTAAATCAGGTGTCAGGTGGACCTCTTCGAGAAGGTGACACTTGAGCTGAGACCTAAAGAAAGGGAAGCCTCGTGATTATCAGAGAGAGGAGCATTCCAGGCAGAGGGCAAGTCCCTGAGGCCAGTGCTGAAGGTGCTGTCCACGTGGACAGGAGGTGGTGGGCTCCTTCCTGGCCTCCCTGGTCCATCGCCAGTGCCCAGGGCCATACGAGGTGTTCAGGGAGGACTTGCCTGCGAACCATTAAGTGAGGATAACACCTGGTTTTTGCCCTGGGCATTTGCTCACTTCCTGGTAGCCGGTGGGTCCCATGTGACAACTGTCCCCATGAGTCTCAGTAGAGGGTGGGATGGTCTGGAGAAGTGGAAGGGAAGCCTCCACTAATATTTAGGTGGAGATAACTAACCCAGATTCTGGCCCTCTGAGCTGGGATGGCAGCAAAAGTCAGCTCTGTAAAATGCAATGAGAGAGGGCTTCCCTGGTGGCGCAGTGGTTGAGAATCCGCCTGCCGATGCAGGGGACACGGGTTCGTGCCCGGGAAGATCCCACATGCCGCGGAGCAGCTAAGCCCGTGAGCCATGGCCGCTGAGCCTGCGTGTCCGGAGCCTGTGCTCCGCAACGGGAGAGGCCACAACAGTGAGAGGCCCGCATACCGAAAAAAAAAAAAAAAAAATGCAATGAGAGAGGTTTGATTACCAGGAGGGACCATCTAACCCATATCCCAGACTCCGAGAGGTCAGCCCACACAGGGGCCGGAGGGAGTCGGGGATGAGTGTGCTCTGCACCTACCCATGGGCCCCGGTGGGATCCTGGGTGCCGAGGCGTCTGTAGTCTCTCTGCTTCACTAGATCTTGGCGGCACCTAGAATTCAGAAGTGAACTTCCCTTCAGTGAGCTCCCTGTCTGTTGCCCTGAGGTAGAAGGGCCAGGCCATGACTGTTGTCTGCATGGCCTACTTTCCTCCAGAGACAGAAGCCCAGAGTAAGGTCAGAGGGAGACCGGGTGGCCCCGGAGGAGGCGAGCCCAGTTCTTTCCCAGTGCCTGCCACTTTCCTTGCTGTGGCCGAAAGGCCATTCCCTTCCCCACTGGTTTGGCCTCATCACATGCCTTTGATTAGATGAATCACCTCTAAAAATTGCTTACGTTTCATATGGTGAACTGCCCTTTTGTTCAGCGCTGAATACTTCTGTTGATTCTTGTGTCCACCTGGGCTCTTTTGAGTCCTGCCTAGACTCAAATGAGCACAAATTGGTCCAGAGCCTGGCACAGAGGGCAGGTGAGAGTAAGGGCCACTCTGGGAGCCACTGGTTTCTTCTCCATGTCTCTCCCAGGGTCACACAGTCTCTCTCTGAGCTTGCTTTGCTCTCTTCTCTCTCCTGACCAACAGCTCCTTTGTATCTCGTTCACTCTGAGTTTCCTTTCCCTGTCTCCTAGCTTCTGTTTCCCGCTAGTTTCTGCTTTCTTGTATCTGAACACACTATTGATCTGAACATCTCCTGACCTCTCCCTTTCCTCCTTTCCCTGCCTGCACCAGCTGCTAACTGCCTCATTGCTGAACTTCTTCATTCATGTTCCCAAGCTTGCTCACCTGTTTTGTGCCACAGCAAGTCATATGTCTCTGGATTGATTGCTTTGGGTCATGGTCCCCTCCTGGTCCAATCAGCGGGGCCAAGAAGGGAAGGCACTAAGGGGGCCGGCACAAGGCTGTCTCTCCCACCAGTGCCCTGGTTGACGCAGGCACCACTATTAGACTGTCTGCTAGAGTCCCAGATTCATTTATTATTTTTATCTGTTTACTCATGCTTGAGTTTCATTTGTTGACCTTTGTTATTGTTGCTTAGAGGTCTTTTAAGGATCCTTAAAAATTCTTCAGCTATCTAGCTTGGTTCACTGTGGAGGCTCCTACCCAGAGACCTGGCAGAGGGAGGGTCATTCATAGTAAAACAAACAGTAAGTCATTTCCTCTTCCCTCTTTAGTCTCACCTTTCATCAAACAAGGGAGAAGGAACCATATTTAATAAACATCATCCATTAGATTAGATCAACAGTCTCCAAATATTGCAATTCTTCCAGAAACAGTATCTCTCTTGCCCTCACAGAAGAGCATGTGGTCAAGAGGAAATTGAATAAAGTTCTTTAATCAGCTACAGTAGTATTTGAATCATTTAATTTAGGATCTGACAACCACAATTTATTTTTTAGGCCAATTTTAGCCAACCAGGAGAGCTGGCCCAGTCTGACCCATGCTTAATAAATCACCTCCTTGCCTGATTGTAGAAAGTTTGGGGAAGAGATTTTTCTGGGGCTTTTCAGACATAATCAAAACCAATCTCCCATGCTGTGTATGCCTGGCAGGAGTCCTTGGCCATGCTCCCTTTACATGGCCCTGTGGCTGTAGAGTGAGCCCTCGGGCTGGCGGGAGCTAAGGACACAAGGCAGGGAGCTGTCACCCCCACAGCCTGTGCTTTTTATTCCTGGCTGCGGGTTCGCATGGCCAGGAAAACAAGTCAAATCAAATTAGATGCCAGACACATGCTGCTTAGTGCATCTCACCCTCTACTGCCTCAGGCTCTTCAACACCTGCTGAAACCCCCTCATTGAAAAAAATGAAAGAGGAGCTTCTGATTCAAAGTGACACCCACTGGACCCCCGATGTGGCCTCTACCAGAGTCATGTTAAATCACCCGTGAAGTCCTAGTAAAGGGTGAAATGCAAGACCCCCTCCTTCAGAAACAGTCTGATGTCAGCTGCATCTGAGCCCCTGGCAGACATCTCCTCTGACCTGCCGGGCAGATGTGGTTGGGCTGAGAAAAACCCATGGGACTTCATTCTGTTCCTACTGCAAGCAACAGCCATGTGTCTGCACAAGGGGCTTGATTTCAGGCCAGTCTTCCCATTTTTCTCCATCTATTACAAAGAAACAATATGGCAGGAAGGAGGCTAGGAGACCAAGGCAGGGCTGGTGGTCTTCTTGGGAGTATGTAGCATTCTTGGAGACATAGTAGCGATAAGTAAGTGGCATTAAGAAAGGAGGAATATGGTGTGGGTCATTGCATGCAGGGAATTGTAAGTTTTCATGAAATCCAGTATTTTAGGGTTTCTTAGTTGGGGATGTATTGATGTGAGAATAGAACCATCAACAGCCAAGGTTACAAGGGGGAGTTGTGTCCCTTCAGGGATCCAGGGAAATCCTGGGCTGGAGCCAAATGTGAGAGCCCTCCAGGCCTCCTGGGAACTGTCCAGTCACAGGCAGCATCTCCATGGTGCTGGACCTGGGGCTGCTCACCCATTTTCTAGCTCTGGGCACCCCCTTCTATGCAGATGAACCCTTGGCTCCTGCTCCCCCCAAAACCTGAACTCACACAAGCATGACTCTGGGTTCACTAATTCTAGTCATGACACTTGACCCAGTAGCCTGAGAGCCACTATTAACCAAGGAGACCCCCTTCTGGCTCCTTCGTTGGGGTCTCCAGGGGACAGAGTGGCTCGTGCGCTCTTGTCAAGGTCCTGGGCAGCCAGGGCCACTGTCCTATAGGTGTTTGTCAGGAGGCCCCCCAACCCCAGAACCTCCTCGGAGGGCATCTAAACAACAGCTGCCCGTACTTAATAACGGGGGTGGGGATGGAGATTTGGGGGAGGGCTGGGGAAGCCCCTCCTGCCCTATTGGCACCCCTACCAGGCCTGACTTTTTCAATTAAACTTTGACTCTGCCACTTACTCCTGTGTACCCTTGAGCCCTGTTCTGAATTTCTGATCCTCAAAAGTAGAACAGGGCTAACAGGAGCCCTTCCCTTCCAGGGTTGCTGTGAAAATTGAGATAAGAGTTCGAGGGCATAAACTATTTCAGAAATAATAAAGATAATAGATCTTTTAAACCTAGATGCAACCAGAGATCATAGAAAATGTAGATGAGTGTAGACTGGAGATATGATCTTGTTCTAGAAAGATGAATATGGTTTGAATTGCCACAAGAATGAAGTACATTTCATTAAAGAAAAAATAAGGTAATTTATGCACAGCCCTACAAACATGACTCATAAAATAGAACTAATTATAAAACAATTTCTCTTTGTCTCCCTTTGTCCTTTAAATGTACTTATGGAGCTACCTTTTCCTAGCCCCTGGATGAAATCTAAGCTAAATCGCCTTCTGACCCCTTCTTCACCCCTTGGCTGATGTCTTTTTGGTCCTCCTGGAGGCTTTCTTGATCAGGCTATAAGACAACCCCATGCTGGCTGTCTCGTGTCAGCAGCCACCTCTCATCCTCTGGAAATGTTCGCTCCTCCTTTGCCCCCCTGATCTCTGGGCATGCAGGCAGATCCCGACGTGGCTGCTCTCCTAGCTGCACTGCTAAGCCATCTGGCCAGCCTGTCTCCTGCCATCAGGATTTCTCTGGCATGAGTCGCCCCAGTTCACTGTGTCCCTGAAGCTCCAAAGGACATGCCTTGAGCTTTCTGCGTGGTCTCACAGAAGCTCCTTTCCCCAAGCTTGAGGTGAGGAGGAAGCATCCTTCACTATCCTCCTGGGAAGAGGAGATTCACAGCACCAACTCTCCAGATATGCCCACAGAGCCCAGCACACTGCAAATGCCCAGTAAATGGCAGCCATCCCGGGCTCCTGATCCTGCCTCCCAGGGCTGAGGAAAGGGCTCTGTGGCCACTGGGCCTTGACTGCCCCTGTCCTAAGCAGGTCTAAGCCCTAAGTCCCAAGGGCAATCCCAGGTCCCTAAGTGACACAGTTATTGAGAAGAGAAACTGGGATTCCACTCCAAGCCAAAATTGCCTTCCTGGTCTTTGCCAACTGTCTCCAGGGAAAAGAATACTCCCCACCCCTACATTATGAGCGTAGGTGAGCAGGTGAGAAGAAACGTATCCCGGACAGCCACAGAAACATGGTGGATGTGGCAGTGTCCCAAGCAGGCACCAAACAACCCCCACATTGGCTGCCCTGCTGGATATGCTGTCCCGTTAAGGACCTACTCAGAGAGCCCAATGAGAGATGAACTGTGAGGCCCCTTGCTCAGGGTGGCCAAAGGGGTTTCAGGAGGTGCCAGGATTGGAGGCAGAATAAAAAACATGCCCCAGGGCACAGAAGATGAGAAAGCTGGGGAAAGGAAGGCAGTAGGTATAGGAGAGAGGGAGGACCCGAGTCAGAGTTGTCTTGCGCACAAACCTAGGGTCTGAGGGTCAGCCCAGAAGCCCTGGGGCAGGGATCTGGGTCCTGTTTTCGGAGTGGCCCCGGAGGAGACAAATGGTCTGGAAGGCAGTGCCCTAAGAATGTCCACACCAGCAAGCCTATCTCAGATGATTAAGTGGCAGCAGACAAATTTAACTAAACGTGAGTAATGGGAACACAAAGGGGAAGTGAAGAGAAATAGAATATTTTAGCAACATAAGGAAATGAGAAGAAAATGACTTTGCAATGAAATGTCAAACTTCTGTGCCTGGAGGAGATGTAATCTGGTCATTGCAGGCTTAGGAGAGCGGGGGAGTCTGTGGTTATTTCAAGAAAATTTTAATTCACTTTAATTTAATAACATATGGCCAGATTCTTTTGGGACAATGTCAGGAGATCGAACTGGGAGTCAGAGAGTGCCAGCTCTGTTAACTGGGGTGTTTCTGGTTGTTTTACTAGGAGAAGCTGTACTTAAATTCATTTCACCCATCCATCCATTCATTCAGGGAGTGAATCTTAAAACCTGAGGATTAAGAAGACAAAAGACACAGTCTTGCCTACTCCTGCCCCCAGGAGATCCTGGTCAGTTGGGGTGACAGACAAGTGAACAGAAAGTTACAGGGTAGGGACAGATTCTGGACCTAATACTTGATGCTCAATAGAAGATTGTAGAATGAAAGCATGATTGAAAGGTTGGTTCTGAAGAGGCACCAAAAAGGAGTGACCTGGTGGTCACTTTCAAGGTGGGTCTTGAAAGATGGGTTCCCCAGCTAGGCGTGTAAGTCAAGGGAAGTCCAGGTAGAAGGGACTGCATGTGACAAGGTAGAATGGACCACATGTAGCAAAGGGGTGCTGGTTATAATCATGGGGCTGGAGGAGATTGCCCAGGGAGAGGGGACAGGGTGAGAAGAGGAAGAGGACAAGGAAGAGACATGGTATCCATGGACCCTGATGAGAAATAGCACCCTGAGGAAGGCAGACACTGAAGACCTCCCAGTCCGCTATTACTATCACTGAAATCTCTACTGCAGCCCACAGTTCCTATTCATTCTTGGAGCTTCAACTCAGACATTGCATCCCCCAAGAAGTTTTTCTTTCTGGCTCAGGCTGGGGCGAGTCCCCCTTCCCCACGCATGCTCCCAGCACACCCTGTGCCACCATCCTTGTCACGGCCCACCCCAGCCCCATGTTGGGTTCGTTTGTCTGTATGCCTGCCCATCTCCCAACTGAAGCTGCCATGCCCAGCTCTGGTGGTGCCCCTACTACACTGGTGCCTCCCTGGATCCTGGCCAGGCTGTCCTGTCTATGGGATTCCATCCTAAGGATGGACAAAGTCCACCCGGAAAAAGAGTTCCAGAAGCTGAGGTCTGAATTAAGGGCTGTTGGCAGGGTCAGGGGGTGGGGTCTGACCAAGGGAAGAGTGTTTTAGTTCATATCACAACGAACTTTTGCACTTTCTAGAGGGATTCTGGAAGTGCCCTGGGTAAGAGCCGTTCTTAAGTTCCCAGAACTCTGGCTGGGAGGGGTGGGTGGTTAGCGTTATTGGGCCTGGGCAGCAAAGCCAGAGAAACATGGCCCCAGGGCAGAGAAGCCGGAATGGTTGAACCGGGCGGGACGGGGAGCGGGCCCGCTGAAGCCAAGGCTCAGGACGGGGCCTAGCAGAGAGGGGCCTGTTCGAAAGCCGCCTCCTTGGACAGAGCTGCCTGCGGAACACGCCGCCCAAGGGAAAAATGACAGAGCTGTAGGTGTCCTGAATGTCCGCTAGGGGGAAACAGAGGCTAAGCCAGCTGGCGGGTTGCCATGGTAACCGCGGAGCCAGCTGCTGCGTTATCCCTAGGCTCTGGCAGGGAGGTATGGAGAACTCCCAAGCAGGGTGTTGCGAATGCTCGCGGGTCTGTGGCCGTCAGCTCCAGGCAAGGACGAAGGACCCAGGTGACTTTCATGTTTTCTCACCTCCACCCACGTCACATTTTTGCCGGTTGAGCCAGGCATAGCAGTCGTGGAAGAAAAATAAAATGGGGTTTTGGATCAGCCAAACCAGATCCTTCATTTTAAAGATGAAATAGAAACCCAGAGAGGGAAAGACACTTGCTGGAGACCACACAACAGCAGTCCTGTAAATAGAGCTGAAGAGAAACTGGAGGAAAAAAGGAAGAAAAGTATGCAAATGACCAAAGACCAATCTGGCAATGTGCTCTAACATTTTTATTACCATTTTTTAATTTAAAATGTTTTAAACACACGTGTGTATGCATATACATAATGCTACAATGTAACAAGAATCTCCTTTAGCTGGTCACATGGCATCTTTTCCTTCCTGTACCATTTTCTTCCTTCTCCAATTAGGGTCTTTCCTTCTCTGGGCTTCTGTTGCTTCTATAAAATGAAGAAGCTGGCCTAGCTGATCTCAAAGCCCATCACTCTCTATAATAAAGCAAAGCCTTCATTTCATGAACTCAGCCCAGTTAACTGGGCACACGAATAGGTAAGGACTTCTTGGAGTGAAAGACTGCTTGGCAGCCAGATGTCTCTGTAACTGGGCCCCTGACAGGCTAGCCCAGGCCCCTTGGGTTCGTGTATCTGGTTGCAATGCTGGAGGACATTAGCCATGAACAAAAACTACCTCCACAAGAATATTTGAGAGTTAACTTGCAAGTTTATTTTAAAAACTCAAAGACATTAAGAAATAGCCTCTAGACATTCATCATGATGGGGAAAAAGCTCTCAAATCCAAACATAGTTAATTCAGTAAACATCATGTGAGAGTAATCTTGTTTCATTTCTAGTCCCTCATTCTTTCTCTGCCCTCCTTCTCTATCCTGTTCTTGTCTCATTTTTTTCTACTTTCTGATCTCTAAGCAAAGCCCCTTGTTTGGCTGCAAGAGCCCTCAGATGCCATTTGCATCTTGGAAGGCCCAATGGGATAAATCTCCCCACACAACCAACCATATCCCAAGGTCATTGAACATCCTGGTCTCAGGGGGTACAGAGGTATCTGGGGAGAGCCTTCCTTGAGTAGACATTTTTCATGATGCCAAACCCATGAGGGGAGCCTGGGATCAAACAGACTAGGCCACAGGGTCAGGGCAAAGATGGGATGCTAGGGTGCTCCTAGGGCCCATCCCATCAACTGACAAATGAGGAGACTTAATAAACAAGGGGGCAAGTGACTGGCCTGAGGAGGACCTGTCTGGGAGAGCCAGATGGCTGAGCCAGGAGCCAAAGTGAGGTCTCCTGACCCCTGGCCCTTGTTACTTGCAGGGACTACATTGTCCCTGAGGTAACATCACTTGATTCTGGCCTGAATCACCACAGCAGGGATGAACCAAGAGTCTATGGGTCCCTTCAGCTTGGCTTGGGGTGGCAGGAGACCACCAGGGAGGTTTTGTGAGGCAATCTGGAGCAGCAGGGGCTCAGGAAATTTGGGCTGCAGGTGCTCAGTGAACTTTTGTTGAATTTAAAACAGTTTTGGGGGCTTGTGGAGGCTTCAAGCTTGACTTGAGTGTGGGCTGGCAGGGTCAGTAACGGTCAAGAAACTGACCAAGATCAAACCTTATCAGATGTCACCATGGGGTGTCTGTGACAAGGCCCCAGATGCTCACAACTCACTGTGTGTGTCTGGGGGACTGAGTGTCCAGTTTTTCCCTTTTCTGCCTTCCCTACCCTGTGTGTCTGATCAAAGAACTTTCATTAGATTGAACCAGAGACTAACTGGTACATCCATACAATATAATAGTACTCAGCAATAAAAAGGAATCAACTATTGATACACACAACGACTTAGATGGACTTCAAGGGCATTATTCTGAGTGCAAAAATAGGCCAATCTCAAAAGGTCACATACTGTATTATTCCATTATTCCATGTCTAGAAATTACAAAAGTATAGAGATGGAGAACAGACCAGTGGTTGTCATGAATTAGAGAAGGAAGCGAGGTAGGTATCACTATGACAGCACAGGGAGTTCTTTTGTGGTGATGGCAGCTTTGTGTCTTTTTTTTTTTTTTTTTTTGCATTACACGGGCCTCTCACCGCTGTGGCCTCTCCCACTGCGGAGCACAGGCTCCGGGCGCGCAGGCTCAGCGGCCATGGCTCACAGGCCCAGCCGCTCCGCGGCATGTGGGATCCTCCCGGACCGGGGCACGAACCTGTGTCCCCCGCATCAGCATGCGGACTCGCAACCACCGCGCCACCAGGGAAGCCCAGCTTTGTGTCTTGAATGTGGTGATGGTTATATGATTCTATACGTATGATAAAGTGCCATAGAATTATACACTAGGACATTTAAAAATACATGCAAAATAGGTACAATCTAAGTAAGGTTTGTAGACTAGTTAATTGTATTGTGCCATTATCACTTCCCTGGTTTTGATAATGTGTTATAGTTACATAAAATGCCATTATGGGGGAAGCTGGGTAATGGGTACATGGAACCTCTCTGTACTACTTTTTGTACATTCTTGTGAGTCTATAATTAACTCAAAATAAGAATTTTAATAAAAACTGTACTAGTGAGCAGCTTTATTCTGTTTTGAATGTTTTGAGTTTGGAGGTGGTTAGCGAAATGTATCATCTAGGACTGTAGTTACAAGAGTCAGAGAAGCCATTTTAAAGTGGCATAGGACAAAAGGACATTATTAGTGCTTGTGATCAAACTATGAAACAGCGGGGATGGAGCTGCACACACAAGTCCAGCTAATGTAGGAATCACACAGACAAAATTCTCTTTGTTGTTTTCTTTCTCATTCCTCTTTCTCATCCCCTTCTCCAATCCCCCATCTCCCATCCCTTCATAGAGGAGGGAGAAGAACTTCTCCCAAAGAAAGGGGGTGCTGTTACTGAGATATGAGGGAAGGGATGTTGGGCAGAGGGGAAAAAAGATGTCCATTACAGCATGTTAAATGGGGTAACATATTTTTTAAATTATTCATTTATTTATTTAGGCTTCACCGGGCCTTAATTGTGGCATATGGGCTTCTTAGTTGCAGCATGCAGACTCTTAGTTGCGGCATGCATGCGGGATCTAGTTCCCCCACCAGGGATCGAACCCGGGCCCCCTGCATTGGGAGTGCCGAGTTTTACCCACTGGACCACCAGGGGAGTCCCTAGCATATTAATGAATGAAAACGGCCCCTGAATCTATTAGAAATAAGGAAACAACTTGGTGGCACACTTGAAAGTGCCGGTGTGGTGGCCTGCATGCACAGTGATCATCAGGTGAGTCTCAGTGCCAGCCAGGCTCTGGCCTGAAGACTAGTGGGTGGGTGGCCCACAGAGGGGCATGAGAGCTCTGGGGAAAAACTGTGCTGAGCCTACGGTGTCAGAGGCAGGCAGAAGAACCCATTGGAGGGCCCTTGGGACAGGATCACCAGGAACCCAACTGTAACATAGGAGGATATATGCACAGGGTCAAGAGCATGCCTGAGACAAGTGCCACTTGAATCCAGGATCTGACACTTGGTAGCTGAGTGACCTTGGCAAGTTTCTTAAATTCTCTGAACCTGTTTCCTCACATGTAAAACTGGGATGAGAATACTTAATAGGTTGTTAAATTCAGTTGATATAGTGTATGTAAAGCACCTAGCCAGGTGGAAACTGCCAGGATCTGAGTTATTGTTATGCCGATAACTTTACAGCAGTAGAGGGTCGTAGTGGCAGGCAGGTGGCGCTCGAGCCCAGCGCTCTGCCGCAGGACGCCTTGGAAGTTCCAAAGTGAAGCAGGTGCTTGGTCATATTTGAAGAGGAGGACCCGAGCGCTGAGACTCGCTTCCCCAGAGTCCCACTCGAAGCTTAGCCAAAGATCTCTCAGTGGAGGGCTGAAGCTACGCAACCGCCACTCAGCGCCCCCGTCTTGTCTTCCTGGCCCGAGTGTACCCGGAAGACAGGCGACCCGAGTTTGCTGTTGCTCCGGGAATCGCTGGTTCTCTGACTTAGCAGGGTCGGATTTGGGCGAGCTACTTTCGCCGAGTCCCGTCTCCTCTCACGAGGGGGTTTCGTGGAACCCAGAGGGTGGAACATTTTAACGAACGTTTTAAAGTGACTGGAACTTGGATATTCTTGTGTCACGGGAAAGGCCCCAGCCAGAAACCTGGACCCACGGCGGGCCGAGTGAGGAGTTGAAGGTCAAGTCCAAGTGGGTATTAAAAGACAGAGCAGGTAACATGGAAAGCATTTAGCCTCTGCCCTGCTAAAGACAAAGTCCTGCTGAGTCTCGCATCTTCTGCTCCCCAAATAGAGGGGCAACCTCCCGCCCACCAGCTTGCGGGGTGTGAAGAGGCTTTGGGGTACCACTAGGGTACCTGGAGGCCCCCGCTGATCTCCCTGGCCCGGCCCGCGTGCCGGGAACCTGGACTGGACCTGCAAGTCTGTCTTTTCAGCAGTAGGACTGCGGGTGTGGAGCAGATGCTGAAGCGGTTGTGATGGAGACGGGAGGGCGCGGAGAAGAATGTGGTTCTTGATTGGCTGGGAGGCTTGTTAGGGCCAGCGGGCGCTGTGGTCAACCCGAGAGTGCGGACCTGCTCGAGGAAACTGGCCACTCGGATGTCTGCGCTTTGCGGCCAGTCTACAACCGCCCCCTGACCTTCAGCAGCAGAGCCTGACAGGGTAGGGCCGCGCTTCCCCTGAGAGGTGCCCCGATCCTTCCATCCAGAGGGCTGACCTCCAGAGGAAGGAAGGGGACTGCGCCTGGGACCCAGGAACGGCCGTCCAGAGCTGTGTGAGGCTGCTCTTGGACTCCCCGGGGACCATCCCCCCATTCCTCAGCGGGTTCGGCTTCCTCCCCAGGGCTTAGAGCCTGGTGGGAACTCCGGAGTGGCAGTCAGCTGACAGGAACCAGTTACGTGGCCCATCTCTGGTGCACCCAGACCTTAGGTGAGCTGATTCAGGAGGAGGGTTAGGGGTGGCTCTTGTTCGGTGCGGCATTTCAGAACTGTGAGGAGGAGCCAGTGATTCCTCCCAAGTGTGTGCATCCTTCTGTTAATCTATGCAGAAATCCAAGCCAACCACCAGAGCGGTGTGAATCAAGGGGCTTTGCCCCCCAAATCTCCAGTTGGTCCCTTCTCAGGTTTTATAAATGATCCTTGAAATGGACAATTGAAAAATTTTAAATCTTAGGTTAAAAATGAATAAACGGGGCTTCCCTGGTGGCTCAGTGGTTGAGAGTCCGCCTGCCGATACAGGGCACACGGGTTCGTGCCCCGGTCCGGGAAGATCCCACATGCCACGGAGCAGCTGGGCCCGTGAGCCATGGCCGCTGAGCCTGTGCGTCCGGAGCCTGTGCTCCACAACAGTGAGAGGCCACAACAGTGAGAGGCCTGCGTACCACAAAAAAAAAAAGAAAGAAAGAAAAGAATAAACGTATCTTTGCATCATTTTGCTATTCTACTGCTCTTGAGTGCTGAAGCCATGTGCACACTCAGCTTCAGCCCAGCTCTGGTCTCCCTCCTATTTCTCAGAGATCCCTTCTGAGCCCTGGACCTTGTGATGAGTGACATCTCTATACACAACTCATTCTTTCAAAGGTGATCTGTCTTTTCTCTCACTACTTTTAAGATCTTCTTTGGTGTTTTTCGGTTTCAGTATGATATGTCTAAGCATAAATTTCTTTTTATTTATCTGGCTTGGGATGTTGGTATTCCAGAATCTGTAGGTTTGTATCTTTCATCAGTTCTGAAAATTCTCATCCTTTATCTTTTCAAATATTACCTCAGTCCCCTTCTTTTCTTCTTCTGGAACCCAGTTAGCTATATTATAACTCTCTGCTTTTTTTTTTTTTTTTGAGGTACGCGGGCCTCTCACTTTTGTGGCCTCTCCCATCGCGGAGCACAGGCTCCGGACGCGCAGGCTCAGCGGCCATGGCTCACGGGCCCAGCCACTCCGTGGCATGTGGGATCCTCCCGGACCGGGGCACGAACCAGTGTCCCCTGCATCGGCAGGCGGACTCTCAACCACTGCGCCACCAGGGAAGCCCAACTCTCTGCTTTTTTCATCTTTTCCTTCTCTTTGTCCTTTTGTGGATAATTTCCTGAGGTCTAGCTTCTGTTCACTGTGAACTGGTTTTCTCTCCAGCTATGCCTAAACTGCTGTTAACTCTGTGTGAAGTTTTAAATTTAACTTACTGGGACTTCCCTGGTGGTGCAGTAGTTAAGAATCTGCCTGAAAATGCAAGGGACACAGGTTTGAGCCCTGGTCCGGGAGGATCCCACATGCCACATAGCAACTAAGCCCGTGCGCCACAACTACTGAGCCTGTGCTCTAGAGCCCTCAAGCCACAACTACTGAGACCGTGTGCCACAACTACTGAAGACCGCACACCTAGAGCCCATGCTCTGCAACAAGAGAAGCCACCGCAATGAGATGCCCACACACAATGAATAGCCCCCGCTCACCGCAACTAGAGAAAGCCCATGTGCAACAACGAAGACCCAATGAGCCCAAAATTAATTAATTTTAAAAATAAATTTAACTTACTGTAGTTTTTCATTTATAAAAATTCTACTTGATTCTTATTCAGTTCTGTTTCATAATATTTTAGCAATCTTGATCTCATATACTCAACCCCTACTTGAGTTTATTAAAGTAATTTTTGAAATGTATTAGATGTATTATAGTAAATTCTGTGTTTGAGAACTACCTCTATTTGATGTTGTTATAAATCTGATTATACAATTTTTTCCTACTGTCTGTCATTCATGGTTCCCTGTTTTCTATATGTTTTGTGATTCAAGACTGAACACATATTTCTTAGGAAGGTAGTTTCCTCCAAGCAGGATTTGTGTTTACTTCTGCCAGATGCCTGGAAGCACCATTAACCTGGGACCAATATTAACTAAAATTTTAGCTTGCAGTTTTTTAGAGCACCCACTATGAATTCAGGTTGCAAATCCACACAGGAACCAGCTTGTGGTCACAAATTATCAGGGGAAACATTTTCCACCTCTTCCACTCATTGCCAAGGTTTGAAACAGGCAATTTACCTTGCAGTCTCCACCAGGAGGGTGTTCACCCTTGGAGTCTCAATTTGAATTGGGGTGTGTGTGTGTGTGTGTCTCCTATTAGATATCCTACTTTGGGTGGGATTTGAGTTTCATCACCTGGCCCCTGTGCTTACAGGACCATGAAAAAGAAAGCTCAACTCTGCCTCATTTGGCAAATGATTTCCAGGTGAAAACTAGTTTTCAGGGATCTGCCTACCACTCTAAGATATCAGTTTTGCTTCATTTTTGGCTCTGTGTATTCCTCACCAATTTTATAACTCACCAATCCATTTAAAAAGACTTTTAAAATATTTCATCCAGCATTAAAGTCACACTGGCAGAAATGGGGGTGCATTTGTGAGTTCTTTAGAGGAAACCCACCAATACCAGACTTGGGAGATCTGGCTCTGCTTCAACCTCTTCTAACCTCCTCAGCTTCTTCACATACCCATGTAATTACACAGCCTCTAACTGTCGTGAGCTGCACCCATCCCCCACCTCCCTTGGGGGCTAAAGCCCAGTCGTTTTCCACTGCATCCACTTACTACACAAATAATGAAAATTCAGGCTACTCTCCTTACACTCAGCCTGTTCTCTAACTCCCCTTTCCCTTGCTTTGGGGAGGCCTTGGGGTAGTTTATAAACCCTCCCCTTTTGGGTGCTCTTAATGTTTTCTTTCTCACACTCGTCTTGGGGTGAGGGTAGAACCTCGCATTCTCCACTAGGCAGAGGGCTTGCTATTCTGAGGAATTCTTCCTTTTCTTTCCCATCCTAGTCTCCTTATACAGCCTGGGAAAGAGGGGTGGTGTTAGGCAATGGTTAATAGAAGCAGGGCAAATTTAGAACATGGTCTGCTTCTGTAAGACCTGAGGGTGTCTAACCCCCAATTTTTTCTTTTTCTTCCAGTTGTATTGAGAAATAATTGACATACAGCACAGGATAAGTTTAAGGTATACAGCATAATATTTGGACTTACATTCACAATAAGTTTAGTGAACATCCATCATCTCATATAGATGCAAAATGAAAAATAGAAAAAGATTTTATGATGAGAACTCAGGATTTACTGTCTTAACAACTTTCACATACAACATACAGCTGTGTTCATTATACAGCTCATTGTTGTACATTACATCCCTAGTACTTACTTATAACTGGAAGTTTGTATCTTTTTGACTGTCTTCATCCAATTTCCTCTCCCCCTACCCCCTGCCTCTGGTTAACTACAAATATCTCTTTTTCTGAGTTTGTTTGTTTATTTGGTTTTGAAGTATAATTGACCTACAACATTGTTAGTTCCTCTTACACAACATAGTGATATTTTGTATGCATTTCAAATGATTGCCACATAAATCTAGTTACATCACCCCAAAGATTTTACTTTGTTACTGACTATATTCCCCACACTGTACATTTTATACTTATGGCTCATTTATTTGGGGACTGGAATTTTGTATCTCTTAATCTTCCTTACCTATTCTTCCCCCCACCCCTTCTCCTCTGGTAACCACCTGTTTGTTCTCTGTATCTATAACTGTTTCTGTTTTATGTTTGTTCATTTGTTTTGTTTTTCAGATTCCACATACAAGTGATATCATACAGTATTTGCTTTCTCTGACTTATTTCACTTAGCATAGTACCCTCTAGGCCCAACGATGTTGTCAAAAATGGTAAGATTTCATTCTTTTTTATGGCTAATATTCTATTGTATATATACCACATTTTTATCCATTCATCTGTTGATGGGCACTTAGGTTGCTTCCATATCTTGGCTATTGTAGATAATGCTGCAATGAACATAGGGGTACATATATCTTTTCTAATTAGTGTTTTTTGTTTTCCTTGGATAAATACCCAGTAGTGAAATTGCTGGATCATGGTAGTTCTATTTTTAATTTTTTGAAAAATCTCCAACTGTTTTTCATAGTGGCTGCAGCACTTTACATTCCCACCAACAGTGCATGAGGGTTCCCTTTTCTCAGTGTCCTCACTAACAGTTGTCATTTGTCTTTTTTATAATAGCCATTCTCACAGCTCTGAGGTGATATCTCATTGTGGTTTTGATGTTCATTTCCTTGATGATTAGTGATGTTGAGCATCACTCATTTTCATTTCAACAGACAGCTTTTTCATGCGTCTGTTGGCCATCTGTATAGCTTCTTTGGAAAAATGTCTATTCAGGTCCTCTGCCCATTTTTAAAATTTGGTTGTTTGGTTTTTTTGATGTTGAATTCTACGAGTTCTCTGTATATTTTGGATATTAACCTCTTATTGAATATATCATTTACAAGTATCTTCTCCCATTCAGTAGGTGGTCTTTTTATTTTATTGATATTTCCTTTGCTGGGCAAAAACTTTTTAGTTTGATGTAGCCCCATTTATTTATTTTTGCTTTACTTTCCCTTGCCTGGGGAGACATGTCCAAAAAATATATGTTACTAGGACCTATGTCAAAGAGAGTACTGCCTGTGTTTTCTTCTAGAAGTTTTATGATTTCAGGTTTTACATTTAAGCCTTTAATCCATTTTGAATTTATTTTTGTGCATGGTGTGAGAGATTATCCAGTTTGACTCTTTTGCATGTAGCCGTCCAGTTTTCCCAACACTATTTATCAAACAGGCTGTCTTTTCCCCATTTTGTATTCTTGTTTCCTTTGTCATAGATTAATTGCCCATATAAGTGAGGGTTCATTTCTGGGCTCTCTATTCTGTTCCATTGATGTATGTGTCTGGTTTTGTGCCAGTATTGTTTTGATGACTGTAGCTTGAAATCAGGGGGAGTGTGATACCTCCAGCTCTGCTCTTCTTTCTCAAGATTGTTTTGGCTATTTGGGGTCTTTTGTATTTCCATACAAATTTTAGAATTATTTTTTCTAGTTCTGTGAAAAATGCCATTTTGTCTCTCTTTCGAATTCAGAAGAATTTAATCTCAGCTCTGAGTCCTGGTTACCAATTCTGGGACAACAGGGAAATTTTCTCTTATCCGCTCATGGTAGTAAATGACCCATTGCTCCTGCTAACCCAGTGGTTCCCATCACATTCAAAGTTAAATCCACACTCCTTATCACAGCCTCTAAAAACCTTTGCTCCATCAAACCCCAGCCTACCTGTCCCACCTCTATGTCACTCTCCCTCCCCCTCACTCTGCTACAGCTACGTTAGGCATCAGTTTCTAAAACACATCAAGTTTGTTTCCACCGTGGGGCTTTGGCACCCTCAGTTCCTTCAGCCTGAAATTCTTTTCTCCCTCATGTTCCAGCAGTTGCCTCATTAGGCCTCCGTCTACTGAGTTCCTGCCTCAGAGAGGCCTCCTTAGACCACTCATTCATATTTCTGAATGATGCCTTCTGTTTGTTCCACAGCATTATATTCAGGTGGCAGTGGTGGAAAGCATTATTTTTTTTTAATGTCCATCCTCTTGATAAAGCATGTAACAAAAAGAACATTTACTTGCAATAATTTTCTACCATGTGAATAGGTGATACTCTAATGTTAAAAAATCAAGTGTAAGTCTAGGAAGTTTTTAGACTATTTGTGATATATAAAACATAATTATATAAATCTAATTCTTTGTGTTGAAATATTCCATCATTTATTTATTTCCCCAAGTACAAAATCCTGAGCAATTGGATACCAGGTAATGAAATAACATGACAGTGGCACGGTTTGCTTTGGAATACTGTTTGGGAGGCTATGGATTCATCTGAAGGTTTTTTGTTTTTTTCTTTCTGTAGCATCAACGATTTCATCAAGTATCTTAGCCGTAATATTCTATATATGTGGTCTGCGGAGTCAGTGTTCAAGCCTTTGGTAGTGACCCACGGGTGAAGAGGGCATAGAAGAGGCAACGTTGCCCCACTCCCTTCACTGTCTTATTCCTACAGCTTAAGTCAGTACGTGAAACTATCTTGTTGATATGTTTACGGGTTTTTTTTGTCGGCCTCGTCCACAGGAGTGCATACTCGCTCCCAGAAAGCAGGATCTTTTCTGCCCGATCTACCGCAGTATCCCGCCCCTAGCAACACGCCCCTGGCACAGAGAAGGCGCTCAGTGACTGTTACTGGAATAAGCGGACGCAAGAGTACTCAAGCCCCACCCTCCGACCCGTTGGGCCCCGATAGCGGTCCTCACCCCCGCGCCTCGGAAAGCGAAGCGTCCTACCAAGGCAGCCTCCGTGGGACCCATGCGCGGTGGCCGCTGGGAAGTGTAGTCGCCCGCTTGCGGGAGAAAGGCTCCGCATGCGCCGGCGCACTTCCGGCTCTATCCCGGCGCTGCGGCCATTGTGCGGCCCGGGTGCGGCGAAGGCCGCCCCTCGGACTTCAGAGTTGCAGAGGACTGAATCTGCACCGGGGGCTGGAGGAGCCGGCCCGAGCCCTGGGTGGGCCTGAGGTCCCGAAATCCGTAGTCCCCAGGAGGCGGTGATTCCGAGTGCGCGGGTTGGGGCGGCACCTCCCACGGGCTTTGCGCGTGTGCGTTCGGCCGCGCCCACCATCCTGCGGGTGGGACTGGGCGTGGCCGGAGGAGGGTGTCCAGGAGGCAGCGAGCCTTTAGTTTGGGGGAGGCAGGCCCAGGCAGGGCCCGCGCACCTCCCCACCTCTCTCCCCTGGAGAAGCGGCTGTGGGGCGGAGGCGGGCCGGGCCTGGAGGGGCGAGGTGCGGTTGGCAGTTACAGCTGGCTGAGTGGGCCCTCTTCTCTCTCCCCAGACCCTGCCTAGGAGCCGGGCCCGGCGACGCAGGAATGGCCCCGAGGCCTCCGACGGCCAGGCCCCAGGTGAGCAGCCCGTTCCTACCCCGGGGCGTATTTGGAGTAGTCATTGTTTTCCGATTGAGCGACTTCCCTTTCTGGCTTGCTTGCCCCCTCGGAGCCTCCTAGCCTTGCAAAACCAAGGTGTCCAGAGCTGGGGCTAAAGGGCTTCCCCAAAGGAGGGCTGCGCTGTGGGGAGGAGGGTGACCAGGGCGGAGTGGTCTTGTGGGAGGAGTTAAGAGTGTATGTATTAGGAAGTGTCAGTGTTGAGAATCCTGAGGGCCAAGCCAATTCCTTGAACTCTGTCCGTTAAGAATCTAGAGGGTCGGGTGACAGAACAGAAAACCGTAGAGGGGAAAGTGACTGTGAATGAAGGAGAGACGAGCCCTAGCTTCTGACCCAAGGGCCATAGAGAGACCTTAAGGGACCAAAGAAGCCTGGTCTGAACTTGCCTAGGAAGAGGCTGGAGATGGCCTCCTTCCCGGGCAAGGAGGAAAACAAGGGAGGACGTGTCCTGTAGTAGCTTTACATGTGTTTTTCTGCTTTAACAGAGGTATAATATGCACATCCTCAGATGTCCGGCCTTCAACTTAATTAACATAACGCTGATTTGTGAACCCATTTATTCTTGTGAGACAGGAGGCATTTTCTAGAAGCATCACAACTCTGAGCTTACCCATTGATTTACAGACTGCTATCAATGAAAATATAACAAAGTTCAGATGGTATTTTAATCTGCACTGTCTTTACAATTAAGGAAAAATCACAGATTCTAGTTGCTAGGGTGTGAGACAAATCAGGTAAAAATACCAATGTTCTTTAAAAGCAGTTCACAGTAAATTAAACACAGCATATAATGCCTTTATATTGTTTTACTTCTTGTTATATGTTTTTGTTTTACAGGAGTGAGCTTTAAGGAGTAAGACAAGTAACAGTACTAGAACAAAACAGTTATTTTGTTTGAGGAGAGCCAGAGCAAATCACTGTCTTCAGCACCTTTCCGTGTAAAGTGTTTTCTCAGTATGTTGTGAGAATTCAGATGACTTAACTCACTTAACACCTCATGGGGGTGTTGATCATTTCTGCATGGTGGGGGTGGGAGTTGCCTTTTGATGGTGAAAATGAATCTGTGTTCTGAGCAGTGAACTTTGTGGACCTCTTTAAACTTCTTTTAAAGTTGTGTTCCCTAAAGCACTCAGTTATATTCTCATGGAATGGCCTGACAGTGTTCACTTGGGTTACCTAACTCAGGCTGCAGATGATGACTGGGGATGGAAGACAGGACAGAACACTGGTCCTACAAATGGGGCTTTTTAGGCAGAAATTTCCCTTTGTCAGTGGTTCCCCTTCTCTGAGACTGGCCTTCAGAGGAATACAAAAGATGAGTAGTTGAGTCATGTGACTACTTATCCAGGAAGTTAATTTAGTGGGGGAGCACAGCTTCATACAGAAGTATAGCACCAGAAGGGTGGTGTCAGATGTTGCTGCAAAGATCCAGGGACTGCTGTGAGTGCAGAAGGGAGAGGAAATTCTGCCTGTGGGAAGAGTCAGTGGAGATTTCACCTTTGAATAGGGGCAGTGTCTAAGCAGGTGAAAATGAAGGGGGTGGAGGTAGAGCTGATTGACTGTGGGTCAGGGGTTGGGAGGCAAGAAGATGAGGGGCCTGTATCCGAAACCATTGTCCTGTGTGACAGTGGGTGTGAGCTGCAGGCATTGTGTAGACAAGAATACAAGGGCGTTTGGACTTTTTTCTCTTTCGCCTTGGTAGTCCATTCATTCATTTATACATTCATTCAGCAGATAGTCATTGAACCCCTATGATGTGTTAAGACACTTTTCTAGGTTTGGTATACATTAGTGGACAAAATTTATAATGGTCTTTGCTCTCATGGAGCTTACATCGTAGAAGGAGGAGGCAAAAAATTAAGGAAATGGTATGATATCCTAGAAGGCATCAGTACCCTAGAAAAAAGACTAAAGGTAGAGAAGGATAAGGGGGATTGAGTAGGGAACTGGGGGCTTGTGGTAGGAGTACTATTTATTTATTTATTTATTTATTCATTTATATTGGCTGTGTTGGGTCTTCGTGGCTGCGTGAAGGCTTTCTGTAGTTGTGGCGAGAGGGGGTTACTCTTTGTTGCGGTGCACGGGCTTCTCACTGCGGTGGCTTCTCTTGTTGCAGAGCATGGGCTCTAGGCACGCGGGCTTTCGTAGTTGCAGTGCATGGGCTCTAGGGTGCATGGGCTTCAGTAGTTGCAGCACACAGGCTCAGTAGTTGTGGCGCACGGGCTTTGTTGCTCCGCGGCATGTGGGATCCTCCTGGACCAGGGATCGAACCCATGTCCCCTGCATTGGCAGGCGGATTCTTAACCACTGGTCCACGAGGGAAGTCCAAGGAGTGCAATTTAAATAGGGTGGCCAGGGTAAGCCTTATCCTTATTGAGATGATACCATCTGAGCAGACTTGAAGGAAGTGTGGGAGTTAACAACATTCATGTCTGGGGGAGAGTGTTCTGGGTAGAGGGAACAGTGGGATGTGTGTCTGGTGTGTTCAAGAAGCTGCAAGGAGGCTATTGTAGCTTGAGCCAATGTTTTTCAGCAGGGAACTGTACAGTTTCTTAGTTTTAAAGATGGCTGTGAATGATGTGCAGGAGCAAGAGTTTGAAAGTTGGGACTCCTGTGGTTGAGACCTTCTCCCAGGGCTTAGCTAACAAATAACTAAAGTGGTCCCACAGTGGGAGGGGAATGGAAGCAGAGATGGGCTGGGCCGAATACCCCCAAAATCCCTGGGATCTATGGATTGTTAGTAACTATAGCTGTGTAAACACCATGCATTCTTTTTTTCGTTATATGTGTACTATGTTTTTAGTTAGGATTTTGAAAAGGTGTTTACCTTTTTTTTTTTTTTTTTTTGCCATTCTTAAAGTTGAAGCCACCAGAAAAATAAGAAATGGGGAAAGTTTTATAAGAAAAAACTGCTTATGGAGACCAGGTTTCTTGGTGTTCTATCTTGAAGGGAAGGAAATGCAGAGGGACCAGGCCCTGGTCTCTATTGATTTCAGCTCCCAAGAGAGCTCTGTGGTTCAGTCATCAGGATTGAACAGACCCAGCAAAAGCTGGCTCAGGTCACAAACTCAGACGAGTTGCTCCAGGGAAACCAAGCCACTTGCTGAACCAGGTCAGGATGTTTGTGGCCAGGGATATTCAAGTTCCCTCCATATGGAGGTCCCCTTTCTTAAGCTCTTCCTAAGCTGACTGGTGCTGGTCTTTAAGCTTCAGCTCAGACCCTCCTTCCCCTGGGTAAGCTCAAGTGCCTCTCTTGTGCATTCCTGTAGCACCTGTGTACACTTGTCATAGTAGTGGCTCATGTCATATGGAGTGGTGTACTTACCCATCCATCTCGTACTGGGCTTTCTGCTTTTCTAGAGAAGGGCCACCTGACTCGTTTCATCCTTTGCTCCAAAGTACGCACACAGTAAGTGGGTCTCACATGAGCGAACATTAATAACCACTTAACCTCAGGCAGTGATTTTATACTTTCTGCATTTTCTGCTCCTCACATAACAAAAATGTAATTTTTCCAGTTGCAGTGATGCTAATTTTCTGATAAAGCAATTGCATGAAACAGTGTGACTTTCACTGAAGAATTTTGTTTTGTTTTAAATTTGTTTAGTTATTTTGGCCGTGTTGGGTCTTTGTTGCGCGCGGGCCTTCTCTAGTTGCAACAAGCGGGGGCCACCCTTTGTTGCAGTGGGTGGCCTTCTCCTTGCAGTGGCTTCTCCTGTTGTGGAGCATGGTCTCCAGGCACATGGGCTTCAGAAGTTGTGGCATGCGGGCTCAGCAGTTGTGGCTCGTGGGCTCTAGAGCACGGGCTTCAGTAGTTGTGGCACGTGGGCTCAGTAGTTGTGGCACGCGGGCTTATTTGCCCCATGGTATGTGGGATCTTAGTTCCCCAACCAGGGGTCAAACCTGGGTCCCCTGCATTGGAAGGCAAATTCTTAACCTCTGGATCACCAGGTAATTGAGGGGAAGTTCACTCAATTACAACATTTTAAATTTCATCTAGGGCTTCCCTGGTGGCACAGTGGTTGAGAGTCCGCCTGCCGATGCAGGGGACACGGGTTCGTGCCCCGGTCCGGGAAGATCCCACATGCCGCGGAGCGGCTGGGCCCGTGAGCCATGGCTGCTGAGCCTGCGTGTCTGGAGCCTGTGCTTCGCAACGGGAGAGGCCACAACAGTGAGAGGCCCGAGTACCGCAAAAACAAACAAACAAACAAAATTTCATCTAATTTTTATGAGGATTTTTCTTTTGTTTTTTTAAATCACTTTTATGGCTGTATTATACTGTTTTGTATGATATACTAAAATTTATTTAATCATTTCTCAGAGGACATTTAGGTTGCTTCTAAAGTTTCTGCTATTACAAATAATCCTGGGATAAAATCCCATTGGTTACAATAGATAATTAAAAGAATTTTTTTTTACGAGAGAAATCTTTGGTAGAAAAGTTTTGGTGGCATGCTCATCCTTAATTTGTAGAAACATTCAGATTGCTTTTCATCTTCTTCTGTCTTTTGGAAGAATTTACCATAAAACATTTAGATCCAGGATTTTTATAAAGAGGATGACTTGGGAACAGTTTTCTCTGTTTCTTCCTCAATTATTTTCTCTCCTTTTTTGTGTGAACATTGGTGATTTAGGATTTAAAAATTACCCACTTCATTAAGATCTTCCACATTTCTTAACACACTGCTGGGTATTTTACTAGTTTATCCCCTTATTTTTATTTTATTATTTTTTTAAAAAATTGATTTATTATTTATTTGTTTGTTTTTGGCTGTGTTGGGTCTTTGTTGCTGTGCGCGGGCTTTCTCTAGTTGTGGCGAGCGGGAGTTACTCTTCGTTGCATTGTGCGGGCTTCTCATTGTGGTGGCTTTTCTTGTTGCGGAGCGCAGGCTCTAGGTGCACAGGCTTCAGTAGTTGTGGTGCACAGGCTTAGTTGCTCTGCGGCATGTGGGATCTTGCCAGACCAGGGATCGAACCTGTGTCCCCTGCATTGGCAGGTGGATTCTTAACCACTCTGCCACCAGGGAAGTCCCTCCCCTTATTTTTAAATTGATTTTTAAAAAATATTTCTTCTTTCAGTATATTTGGCAGAGGTTTTTTTGTTCAGCCAGTATTTAAGAAGAGCCAGCTTTTAGATTTGGCTGTTAATGCCATCGTTTTGCCATTTGCCTCTACTATTTATAATCCAAGAATAGAATTCACTAATCTGTAATTTTTTTTTTTTTTTTTTTTGCGGTACGCCGGCCTCTCACTGTTGTGGCCTCTCCCATTGCGGAGCACAGGCTCCGGACGCGCAGGCCCAGCGGCCATAGCTCACGGGCCTAGCCGCTCCGTGGCATGTGGGATCTTCCCGGACCAGGGCTCAAACCCGCGTCCCCTGCATCGGCAGGAGGACCCTCAACCACTGTGCCACCAGGGAAGCCCCAGTAATTTTTTTTTTAATCCTCAAAATGACTCCTCATTTTCCTTTGGTAAGAATTACCCAGACTCTATTCATTCACTCAGCAGACATTTTTAGAATGCCTGCTCTGTGCTGGGTAGTATTCTTAACCAGGGTCACGCTTCAGAACCATTCAGGAGAAGGTACCTGCTTCCTATGGGGTGGCAGTAAGGCTTTAGTGAGAAAATTTAGTGAGGGGGTACGTGGCCCGCGGTGAATGCTCAATAAATGTTAATTGTTGCTTTTTTATAATGAATCATGTAAGGAGCTTTTAAATGTTGTATGGTAGGGCCCTTCATGCATGGCCAGTTTTTCCAGATTGCCCCTGTGATTCTGAAAAATTCCAACATGCTTAGTTTTGGAAATACTGAAATGAAAAGGACTTTGAGAAATTGTAGAGGGAGAAAAACATGAAAATATAGCTATAGTTCTGAAATTGAGATGTGGACCAAATACTAAAGGTGTCAGGGATCTGGAAAAGCTTCAGAAGGGAAGGGACCATTGAACTGGTTCTAGAAGGATGACTTGGAATTTATCCTGTAGATCTGAGGGAAGAAAGTACATGATGGTCAGAATAGGATGTACAAAGGCAAGGAAACGTGGAAGAGAATGATGTAATCAGGGCAAAGAGTCCACTTGTTGGAAGCATTGGGTGTGTGGCAGCAGGCTGAATTTAAGAGAAAGATGATTCTGTCACCTAGAGAGAATGGCCTGAGGTGGAGATCTAGAACAACCTAGAACAGTGTCGTTCAAAACAAACATAAGCTACATGGATAATTTTAAATTTTCTAGTAGCCACAATGTAGAAAGAAACGGGAAGTTAATTTTAGTAATGCATACTATTTAACCTCATATAGCCAAAATCTTACCATTTCTACATGAATAAATATTTTCAAATTAGTAATGAGATGTTTTATATATTTTTTGGTACTAAGTCTTTGAAATCCAGTGTCTTACACTTAACTGCACGTCCTAATTTGGACTAGCCACTTTACTAGTGCTCAGTATTCACATGTGGCAAGTGGCTACCATATTAGACAGCGTAGATCTAGACCATTAGGCCATTGCCTGGCCCAATGGCATTGTTGGCAAAGGCGGATTTGAGCTGGGTGTGAAAGATGATGGGAAGGGATTGAATGTAGGAGACATTTTTGAGGCTGTTGGTAATTCTAGGGCATAAAGGAAAAATGAAGAGTCAAGGGTAAGGTCCAGGTTTCCAGTTGGGATACTGTAGATGATGATGCCATTAGCCTCAGTAGAGCATCTGTGTATGTGTGTGAAGGCTAACAGTAATCACGTTACTTCTGTCTGTACACGCTTGTTAGGCATGCTGTTAACTCTCAGCTTACCAAACTGTTACTGTCCAGTATCATAGAGCACCAAGTACTCGAGTGAAAATGCCACACTGTATTCCAGTAAATTTAATGTATTCCAATTGGTTAAAGTAACTTGGTCTTAGAGGGGGGTAGTTTTTATATTACTATAATTGTATATAATATAAAAATTAAATATTTAATAGTTATATTAAATATAATAAATAAAAATGTTATATGTAGTATATATACAATGTTTTAAAACATGTGATTTAAATAACTAGATTATTTTTACTCACTAGCTGCCAGGCTCTGGTTTTGAGCTTTGCAAAGTTGCAAAACTACAGTTTCCTGAGTTACAGTTTTAGGGGATTTCTCCTGCAGGGATGGTATATGCTAGAGTTGGAGGAGCGTGTCTTTTTATAATTGGACATGTCCTTTCTGGATGTACTCTTTCACCCTTCTGCTCTTAAAACTCTTATTTCTTCAGTTCAGGGAATCCATGTTATAGATGAGAAAATTGGATCTCCAGGAGGTCTGTGATTTGCCCAAGGATATTACACACTTAACTTCTTAACTTAGTATGTGCTGTTTCCAGTTCTTTGCTTTGGGCTCCATCATTTGGCTAAGGTCCTCTTTATGTCAGCATGAGGATGGGGGACTTTTTTTTTTTTTTTTTTTTTGTGGTACACGGGCCTCTCACTGTTGTGGCCTCTCCCGTTGCGGAGCACAGGCTCCGGACGCGCAGGCTCAGCAGCCATGGCTCACGGGCCTAGCCGGTCCACGGCATATGGGATCTTCCCGGACCGGGGCACAAACCCGTGTCCCCTGCATCAGCAGGCTGATTCTTAAACACTGTGCCACCAGGGAAGCCCAGGAAGAGGAACATTTAATACTTCTTGTTAATTTTTAAAAGGTGTTGATTATGAGGTCCAGTTAAATCTGGAAGAAGGGTAAGCAGTGTTTACAAGACAACACTGGATCATTTTATTACAGTCTGAGGTGTGACCTGCATTGGGAATGCCCTAAAGTTGATTTGATTCAGAGTGGCTAACTCACACCAAGGATCTCAGAGTACATTTTACCTATTTAATCTTGCAGACCACTGACTGTCCATTATGTACCAAAATGGTTCTGGCCTCTGGAGATTCGAAGGTGCCTGAGACAAGGTCTTGACTCTCTAGAAGCACAGTGAACAATAGGTAACAGTTGCCATAAGGTAGTGTCTTATGAGCTGTGCTGAAGAGAGGCCTAGGGAGGGGAGCTGGGGGGCAGGGGTTAGCCTAAACCTGGAGGTAGAAATGGAGCCCCTGAGGACAGAACTTGACTGAGTCTTGGTGGGAGAGTGTTAGCAGGCAGAGGAGGGAAGGCCAAACATTTTGAAGCAGCACTTGCAGCAGAGAAAGAGATCTTTTTTTTTTCAAGGAGGTGTAAGTGTTCTGCACACTGGATCATGGTGTACAAGGGGAAGAGAAGCCAGAGCTGAGGCTGCAGAAGTAAGGTGAGGACTAGGTTGGAAGAGCTTAGAAGCTCACACTAAGGAGTCTAGTTTTTAATCTCAAGGAAAATTTATTAAATATTTATGGAGCACCCACTATGTGCCCAGCCTCTTGTAGCCAATGGAGATTCAGCCATAAAGAAAATAGGTAATATTCCTACTCTCCTGGAATTTACGTTCTGCTGTGGGATGCAGACTGTAAACAAATAAAATATGACATGTCAGGTGTAAGGACTATGAAAAAGGAAAAGAACAGAGAGTGACAGTGCAAGGTTGGGGGAGGTGCTGTTTTATATAGCGTGGTCAGGGACGTTGGCTCTGGTGAGGTGACATTTGAACAAAAAGTGGAAGGAAGTGAGTGGGGAGCCACATGCATATCTGCAGGAAGAGGCTTCCAAGTCAAGGAACAGGCAGAGTGAAGACCTCAGGCAGAAGCATGTGGGGTGCGTTCCAGGAGTTGTAAGGAGGGCAGAGTGAGTAAAGGTAAGAGAGCAGTAGGTTGGGGATGAGGTTCAGGATGAAGTCAGGGAGATAGTGGGGGGCCAGATTGTGAAGGGCTATGTAGCTACTATAGAGTCCTTGGCTTTTACTTGGGATGAATTGGGTTGCCATTGGAGGCTTTTAAGCAAAGGAATGACTTGCTCTGAAAGGTTTTAACAAGATGAGTCTAGTAGTTATATGGAAAACAGACTTGGGAGGGGTGGGGCATGAGTGGAAAAGGAGAGACAAGGTAGGAGATAGTAGCAGTGGTCCAGGTAAGAGGTGATGGTGGCATGGACTAGGGTGAGGGCAGTAAGAATAGGGAAAAGTGGGAAGAAATTAAAGGTTTGTATGCATGATCAAATTTGTTTTAGAGAAGTGACTGATAGTATACAGGAAAGAGTTGGTGGGACCATGAGTAGTAGAACAGAAGTTAGTTGTCCTGCCAGGGCAAGAAATGAGTGGCCTGGACTAGATATATGTTTACTGGTAAGCACATTCTTTAACGTTAGTTCAACCTATTTGGGGAAGCAGAATAGTCAGGAGGCCATGTGTTTAATACGGGGAGCCAGCGAAGCAAAGGAATCCAGGTTGGCTGCCAACTCTGTGTTCCTTAACCAAAGGGGCTGTAAGTTTAGAGGACAGAGTAAGAGTGGAAAGGTGTTACTTCTCACAGCCTAACTTAAGATGTCTGCCTTGGTCCAAACCTTTTCTCTGCTAGCCATGTGCATCTCAAATCCAGCCTCCCTTCTCTAACTTCTCAGTACCTGGACTGCATTCCCACTCTTTTTTCTCCCATCCTAATGGTACTTACCTCTTAAGGCCCAGTGCATAGCCTACCTTGAAGCTTCTCTCCTGTACCCAGTTTTCCCTGCCCAGAACGCTGGTAGCACCCACTTTACTATGTAGTGTCTTATATCGTGCTCTAATAAACAACACATTTTAAAATAAACTGAAACCTATTCAAGGACTGCAGTGTTTTTCTTTTGCATTTTTATTCTACCATGGTGCATATGGTAAAGCCAGGCACCTCGTAAATATCTAGTGTCCTTTTTTTTAGCACTCGTATCATCTTACCTGGCACAGTCAGATCCCTGACCTCTGTCAGAAAAATCTGCCACGTTTCAACCCTTCTCTTGGGGGGACACAGCCGCAGTGTTGAGCAGAAATGTGATACGGAGGAGCCATTGTTGTGTACGGATGCGGTCATGCACCTCACTCAGTAGATGGGGCCCCTCTCCTTTTCTGTAAAATTCACATCTCAGCCATCTCCTTAAGGCTCAGCTCAGTCAGGAAAGAGATATTTAGTGTTGGGTCAGGTACTTGCTAGACCTTGGTGTTCTAGAGTTTAAAAAAAAAGAAAAGTAGAGTCCCTGCTCTCACGATGCTCACCATCTAAGTAGGAAAACAAGCATTAAGTAGATTATTAGGTCTATTTGAATTGTGGATGCGCAAAGTGGCCTAAAGCACATGATATGGGGATTGACCCTCCATTGGGGGATCAGAAAACCTCACTGAAGATCTGCTAACCTACACCCGAAGTATGGAATTAGCAAGGGAAAGACGGATGGGAGGGTGGGGAGAGAATTATATCTTCCAGGAAACAGAAGTCCAATTCAGCTATAGCTAAGCACATGGGAGGAGGGCATGGAATAAGGGAGAAACCGTCACGTAACTTTCCCTCACTGCTCCAGCGAACTCATAGCTCTGCTTTCAATGTCTTTTCATGCTGATTGTCTTTACCTACTTTATTATGTACTTCTTTTTTTTAAAAAGAAGATGTTGGGGGGTAGGAGTTTATTAATTAATTTATTTATTTTTGCTGTGTTGGGTCTTCGTTTCTGTGCGAGGGCTTTCTCTAATTGTAGCAAGCGGGGGCCACTCTTCATCGCGGTTCGTGGGCCTCTCACTGTTGCGGCCTCTCTCGTTGCGGAGCACAGGCTCCAGACGCACAGGCTTAGTAGTTGTGGCTCACAGGCCTAGTTGCTCCGCGGCATGTGGGATCCTCCCAGACCAGGGCTCGAATCTGTGTCCCCTGCATTAGCAGGCAGATTCTCAACCACTGTGCCACCAGGGAAGCCCTATTATGTACTTCTTGAGGTAGAAATCTAACCAGGACCAAAGGAGATATTTCAAGTTGGGCATAGTGACAGGTGTCCCATGGCTTAACAAGGCCTGGTGAGGCAAGACAGAAATCAACCTGTGAGCATCAGAACTGACTATTCAGAGGCACGAGGGTCCTCAGCCAGTTTCAGTGGGTGGTGAGGAAGAAGTGATTGGAATGGAGTAAAGCATGAAAAAAATCTTTGACCTAGAAATTGCAATTCTAGCTAGCCTACAGGAATTCTAATATATTTGCACCAAGAGTATGTATTTCAGTAATGTTTGTAATAGCAAAATATTGGAACTAATCCAAATATCTAATAATAAGAACTGGTCCATTTATTCATTCACCAAGTTTTTCTAAGCATCCACTATGTGCTGGGCATCAGTCTAGGCACTGGCGGGCATATAGCTGTGAATATGATAGGTCAAGTCCCTATTCTCACGGAACTTGCAACTGGGGAGACAGAAAAGCTAACAAATCTCAGATAACGATTAGAAGTACAAGCGTCCTTTTTCATCTGAATCTACTTGGTTCCTGAGTTCAGGTGGCAGGAATTTGGACAGTGAGCGGTAACTGTTTTAGGAGAAAAATTAAGCATGGTAATATGATGCATAGTAAATAGGTGCTGACACCTTTTCTGAGGCGGCGATGCTGGACCTGAGACCTAAACATGGTTTAGGTTGACTGGTTGTCAGCCATGTCGCAATCCCGAGGCCCAGGGTGGGAACAGGCTTGATATATTCAGGGCAAGGTCAGCATGGCCAGAGCCCAGTGAGTGATGGGGGAGTTTGAATCTTGTTCCTAGGACAGTGGGGTGCTATGGGTTTTAGGCAATGAGTGTGTTATGGTACAGCTGTACTCTGGGGTGCTATGAAGCAATTCAAAGAAATAAGGTGAAATTATACATAGCACTAAGGAAAGACTTCCAAGATATGTAGCTAAATGTGAAAAGCAGGATGTAGAACAATTTATATGATATTTCACAAAACAAGACTGTGTGTGTGTGTGTGTGAAACATGGAAAGGGACTGTTAAGTGTGTACACCAAACTGTTAACAATGGTTATTTGTAGGGAGTTTGTGGGATTGGTGATGGGGGTGAAGGAGGGCTGTCACGTTTTATTCCCTGCTGTATTTGGGTTTTGTACCAGAGGAAGCACATGGGCAGTGAGAAATTGGTGTTTGTATAGGAAAGGCTTGGCTTTGAAGGGAACAAGAAGAAAACTAAGTAGGCTTACAGGATTGCGGGACACATTGCCCCTCATGACTTTCCTGCCTGCCATATTAGATTCTCTGTAAAATTGTGTAACAACTAATATATTTAACCCAACATTGCCCCCTCAGGATATCACACGTGTGATCACCATTTGTGATAGACCCTACAGTAGGTTCCCAGTTTTGCCATGGGAACATTTGTGGGGTTGATCCCTACTTGAGCAGGAATGTGTTCCTACAGGAATCAGTGACATTTAAAGATGTGGCTGTGAACTTCACCGAGGAAGAATGGCACCACATGGATCCCGCTCAGAGGCGCTTGTACAGGGATGTGATGCTGGAGAACTACAGCCACTTGGTTTCTCTTGGTAAGGACCACATCTCATTGTCTATGTATTGGTGGGTCTTTCCTTTCTCAGTTGCTACGGTTGTGGGACTCATAGTTTGGGTGACTGTGAGCAGAGTGTACAGGGTTAGAGCTTGTTCATCTTGTTGGGACCCAGCTTTATGGGTTTCTGAGCCTGCTCTTTAGGTAAAAGGTCTTTCTCTTGCAGAACTGGAAATAGGCCATTTCATTGCATGACTCCTCAAGCTGCACCATTTTTTCTCTTCAGAGTTCCTGAGGATCGAGGCCTAGTACTGACTTGTAGAGGGTTCTTTGTCTACTTGCACAAACAACCAAATCTTGTGTATTTACCCATGAGCAGGATATCAAGTTTCCAAGCCAGAGGTGATCTTCAAATTGGAGCAAGGAGAAGAGCCATGGATAGCAGAGGGAGAAATCCAAAGACCTTTCTGTCCAGGTAAATGAGGGAGAATCAAGCATGTAGGACAATGGCACAGCTGAGGGAGAGGGAAGCACCTTCAGATTGCTGCCTTGGGAGCGCCTAGACCTGTAGAAGAGGTTGGACCGTCTCCTGGATGACACCTCTGTGTGTGTCTCTTCTCCATTAGGGTGTCTTGCTGCTGGTAGGTCTTGGAAGAAAAAGTACCTCTTTTTCCTTTCTGAAAGTAGCCCTTTGTCCTACACTCAGAATACCATCTCTCCCTATCCTATATCCTTATTTCTGGATTATTTTCTCCTCTGGTGTCCTCAGTCCCCCTTGATTATTTAGGGATCTCTTTTCTTACTCATTTAGACATTAATTGAACTTCCATGTCTCCTCCTTGTTTTTTTCTTGCTACTTTCACTGTCGGATGCCCCAGACTTGTAGGAAATACCCATAACCTTGATCCTCCCTCCCTCCAGACTTCTTTCCCTGCCTGCACTCTTGTACCACCTGTCTGGCGAGCAACACCATCCTCCTTCCGTCCTGCACTCCTGTCCATTTGATTCATTTCCTCCCACCACAGTTCCTGGAGTATCATCCTCTCTGGTTTCCCCACTCATTCAATGCTTCTTAGCTTTGAGTCTTTGGCTTTTCTTGCTTTTCCCTCTTAGTGAATCTACCTTAAGGAGCCTGCCTTCCGGCTTCCTCTCCTTTCTTTCTATATTACCTCCCTCTAAAAGGGTGCCTGCCTTCTGGTAATTGCAGCTCTTTACTGTGTGCTGTAGACTCAGAATCATCCTTACTTGTACCCTGGTCACTTTTATTTTCTTTTCACAGGACCCCTCCACTTGTAAGTCCCACAACTTTCTTATTAAAGGTGTAAAATCTAAATTAATCATCTTGCATCTCCAGTCAGCACATTTTGCTACATTGCCCATTATCCATTTCTCCCCTTGCCCATTAGAAATTACCAGGATTCCAGTCCCTCAGGGCAGACACCATAGTCAGTCTAGTCTTTTTCTTTCAACCCAAGTTATTTTCCTCCTTTGAGAAGTATCTTAGGTTTTCCTCCCTTTTAACTTGGACTGGTGACATCCTAAACCAAGCCCCAGACTTAGATTATTATAATTCCCAGTTGAAATTGCTCACTCAGTCTTATCTTTTTGTAATCCATACTGGATTTTTTAAATCATAGTTTTATTGAAATATAATTCACTTACCATAAAATTCACCCTTTTAAAGTGTACATTTAGTGGTTGTTTTGGATATGTACAGGGTTGTGCAGCCATCACCACTATCTAAGCAGTGCATGTTCAACACCCCAAGAAGAAATCTTATACCCATTAGCAGTCACTTTCCATTCCCCATACCCCCCAGCTCCTGGCAACCATTAATCTACTTTTTATTTCTGTGTATTTGCCTATTCTGGATATTTTCTATATATGGAATCATAATATGTAGCCCTTTGTGACTGGCTTTTTTCACTTAGCATAATGTTTCAAGGTTCATTCATGTTGTAGCATGTATCAGAACTTCATTCCTTTGTATTGCTGAGCAATATTTTATTGTATGGATATATCACATTTTGTTTATCTATTCATTGCTTCATGGACCATATTGGATTTTAATGCTTTATCTTCCTAAACCAGCCACCTCTGATAGAACTTTGCTATTATTCCCTGTACCTCATTGTAGGAAGCAGAAACTCCCTTGATTTAAAGGTCCCCATCATCCCTTCCAGTATTATCTTTCTATTCCTGCTAAAAAAAGCTCCACCTAGGTTGAACTTTTTCTTGATGTTCTCTGTAAGTAGCATATAGTTTCCCTCATTAGATAATACTTTGTGCCTATCCAAAGCCATCTATTCTTTAAGTTCAAGGTTTGTCTAATCCATAAAACTTAATATATGCTAATATATTTGTTTGTTTCTTCCCTGATCACAAATACCATTTATATCATCTCTGCCAAACAAATTCATATTTAATATGTGCCATCTGGTGGGTTTTTTTTGAAGTCGTCAAAAGCTTGAGTCTTGTTTTTATTCTTAGATTTTTAAGCTCCTGGAGAGTCTATTTATTATATTTCTAAATATTTTCTATTTGTATTGCAGAGCATATAGAAGGCAGTCAGAAAATTACTTGATTGATTGTTATGGAATCTTGCTGGGAGAGAACTTTCTCATTCATTCATTTCAACAAACATTTCTTGAATGTCCCACTGAGAAGGATTCTAAAAGGAATACAAAGCATTCTCTGTCCTCAGAAATTTAGAATTGAGTCTTGTTCCAGGGTAAGGAATTTGGGAGTTTAGGGCTCCTTAGTTACTGGGGTTTTTTTTTTCCCCTCCTAATATTTTATTATGCAAATTTTCAAACATTTGAGAAGTTGAAAAAATTATATAGTGAACACCATATACCTACCACCATGGTGCTATAGTTGTTAACATGTTGTTATATTTGCTTTATCACATATCTCTTCATCTATCTATTAATCTGTCTTACCTTTGATGCATTTCCTAGTGAGTTGCAGACATGAGTACATTTCACCCCTACATGCTTCACCATGTATATCATTGACTAGAGTTCAATATTTGTTCATAGTTCCTTTTTTTAGAAAATATTATATAAGTGAAATATATACCTCTTATATATGTACCATCCATTTGATTTTGACAAGTGCATTCTCTCATCCAACCCAAACTTCTGTTGATATGGAACATCTCCATCATTCCAGAAACCTCCCTCCCCTTAGTTTTTAAAAGGTTACCATTCTTAGAACCTAGACATTAATTAGTTTTCTACTGTTAGTATTCTGAGGTTAAACAGAGGTTTAGAGATCAGTTTTTTAGGCAGATTAAAATAAATTGTTTTTGGTTAAGAGAGGTGATTAATGTAGAATCAGAACTCAAATCGACTAAAACCACAGCTCCATGTGTAAGGGCAAGGATGATTTGCCTCCTGAAATATTACTTTTTTTTCTCTTTGGGAAGTATATCCCTTGATCTCCAGTTATGTCAAAGAATCATTTCAGTTAGATCACTGGCTGCAGATTTTCTCTGCAGGGTTTGAAGATCTGAAGCCTCAGAGGTGACTTTAAAGAAATTATGAAATGAATGTATTAGGAAGATAGATTCCACGGCAGTTTGTAAAATGGACGGGAGGCATGGATAGCAGATAGGACTCTGCAAGATGGACCATGATCCTATTCCATTTGTATCTGTGCCTAACTCTGTCTTGCTCACCTGTTCCCTACTCCCTAACAAGCCCTCCTACATGGGCTTCCTCATTCTGGACTTATTCTTCACTCTGGATCTGCAGTCTGCATTGTCACCTCTCTCCACTCTTCCTTTCTCCATTTTGGGTCTTCTCCTGAAGCTACAGGACTAATTTCAAAAGAGAGTGATGTATAACTTATATCTCTTTCACTTCCTCATTCCTACTTAGCAGTTTGTTTTAACAGGAGGGAATAGGGGACTTTTGCACTTTGGATTTCTTTCAGACTGGAAGACCAGGCCTGAAGCCAAATCTTCAAATCTGCAGCAGAACATATCTGAAGTATCCCTTAGCACAGATGATCCCTCATGTGCCACGTTAGAAGACACTTGGGATGTTAATGGCCAGTTAGAGAGGCACAAGGAAAACTGGAAGAGACATTTGGGGCCAGATGCATCCACCCAGAAGAAAATAATCACACCAGAGGAAGCTTGTGAGCAAAATAAATTTGTTGAAAATTCTAGATTGAACACAGACCTGGTTACACAACTGAACATTCCTCCAAGGTCTAATGAATGTGATACACTTGGGAGCAATTTGGGACATAATTCAGACTTACTCAGTCAGAATAATATCCTTGCAAAAAAGAAACCTTACAAATGTAATAAATGTAGAAAAGCCTTTATTCATAGGTCATCACTGACTAAACATGAGAAAACTCATAAAGGAGATGGAACTTTCCCCAACGGTACAGATCAGGGAATTTATCCTGGAAAGAAACACCATGAATGTACTGACTGTGGGAAAACCTTCCTCTGGAAGACACAACTTACTGAGCATCAGAGAATTCACACTGGGGAGAAACCCTTTGAATGTAATGTGTGTGGGAAGGCCTTCAGGCATAGCTCATCCCTCGGTCAGCATGAGAATGCTCATACTGGAGAGAAACCCTATCAGTGTAGTCTCTGTGGGAAAGCCTTCCAGCGCAGCTCCTCCCTTGTTCAACACCAGAGAATTCATACTGGAGAGAAACCATATCGATGTAATTTGTGTGGTAGGTCGTTTAGGCATGGCACATCCCTCACTCAGCATGAGGTCACACATAGTGGAGAGAAACCCTTCCAATGTAAGGAATGTGGGAAAGCCTTTAGTCGATGTTCTTCCCTTGTCCAGCATGAAAGGACTCACACAGGAGAGAAACCTTTTGAATGTAGCATATGTGGGAGGGCTTTTGGTCAGAGCCCATCCCTTTATAAACATATGAGGATTCATAAGAGAGGCAAACCTTACCAAAGCAATAACTACAGCATAGATTTCAAGAGCTCATCTCTTACTCAACATGAAAACACTCTCACTGAAGTGAAATCCTATCATTGCAATGACTGTGGGGAAGACTTCAGTCACATTACAGATTTCTCTGACCATCAGAAGATCCACACTGGAGAAAACCCCTATGATTGTGAGCAGGCCTTCAGTCAACAATCTATTTCTCATCCTGGCGAAAAACCCTATCAATGTAATGTATGTGGGAAAGCTTTCAAAAGGAGTACGAGTTTCATAGAGCATCACAGAATTCATACTGGAGAAAAACCCTATGAATGTAATGAATGTGGAGAGGCCTTCAGTCGACGCTCATCACTGACTCAACATGAGAGAACCCACACTGGAGAGAAACCCTATGAATGTATCGACTGTGGTAAAGCCTTCAGTCAGAGTTCATCCCTCATTCAGCATGAGAGAACTCATACTGGAGAAAAACCCTACGAATGTAATGAATGTGGGCGAGCTTTCCGAAAGAAAACTAATCTGCATGATCATCAGAGAATCCATACTGGAGAAAAACCCTATGCTTGTAAGGAATGTGGGAAAAACTTCAGTCGAAGCTCAGCTCTTACTAAACATCAGAGAATTCATACACGAAATAAACTCTAGGAACCTTGACATTAGGGAATGTGCCAAAAGCTTTAGCTAAAATATTGTTCTTATTCAGTATCAGAGGATTCTTACTGGAGAGAAAGCTTGAGGATGTACTGAATTGTGTGTGTGTGTGTGTGTGCACGTTGTGTGTGAAGAAAGCTCTGTGCTAGTAGACAGTGTTTTTTTTAATAAAAGCCACATTCTCTGGGATTCCCTGGTGGTCCAGTGGTTATAAGACTCCACACTTCCAACTGCAGGGGGCACAGGTTCAATCCCTGGTTGGCGAACATCCCGCATGCCATGTGGTGCAGCCAAAAAAGAGAAGAAAAAAAAAACAGGAAAAAAATAGACAAAAGCCGCATTCTCAGATCTGATTTCAGACGTGTGTAAAAACAACTACAAACATATAACCTGTTAGAAATGGTATGCCTATATATTGGACTTTGTAAATCTTTTGAATATATGTTTGCAGGAGATCACCAACTTTCAACAATTTAACTTGTAACTCTCACTGTTTACAGCCTTTTTAAAAAATAAATAAAACTCCCATGGTAGTGTCCAAAACTCATTTTTAAATTGCTTGACAGCTGCATTCAACTGCAGCTCTTACATTAAATTTACCATGGAAACCAGTTTCACCTCCAGGAATTCACCATTCAAAGAATTAGATCAACTGGTCCAACCGCTTCATTGTACAGATGAAGAAACTGAAAGCCAAAGATGTGAAGTGGTTGCACAGCATGATACAGTTTATAGTGGCAAAGCTGGGTGGAAAATGCAGGTCTCCTGGATCTTTGGCCCCATGGTCTTGCCACTGAAAAGATACTTTGGAATTCAGGGCTTTAAAATAAATCAGATGCACAAATATTTAATGAGCACTCAGGAGTTGAATGCTTTGGGAATTCATAAAAGCATAAGAGGCAGCAAGACATATGCAAATTTGTCACACACTTATTTAAAGCAGCTTGTTGGAAGCTTACAAACCAAAATGTTAACAGAAATTGTAAATAGTTGAACTACTAATGACTTTTTTCCTTTTCCCAAGTATCATACTTCAGCTAAGGTATGTCAGTTTCATAGAATTATTAAGTCTTCCTACTGTGCTTTTCTTGATCCTCCCATGAAAAAGCATTGCCCCAAGCTTCCTGTATTGATTTGATCAATGGGAAAACAACACAGAACTAAGAGAAAAAAATTTCCCCAAATTAATTTTACTGTAGAGAAGTATAAATCCAATTATCCATTGCCATAAAATTTGCCTTTAAATCAGTTTAGGGAATCAGTATGTAATGCATCATTTTGTGTGCCAAGGAAATTTTCACCATTAAAAAACTAACTTTTATGGCTCTGTGGTGCTTTTCCATCAGTAAAGCGTGAGGTAAGCTTCAATAGCCCACTCTAATCCTTAATATCCCCTAAAGCCTCCCATGGCCTATTCTAAAGGAATTTCCAGAATCTTTGTTCGTTCATTGGCACCAGTAGTGCAGATAAATTTGGAAGCAACTGTAGAAATTGACCCCTTTGATGAAAGAGCCTCTGTTCCCCCCAAGATAAGCAAATTTTCCTGCCCTAATGATGAATCTTGGGGGAGGGTGATATGGGGTGGTGTTGATGTTGAACCTTTCCTACTGGCTTCTTTGCATGTCAGGTGGCAGGATCCATCATTTTTGTCTCATCCTGGACAACATGAGGCAGCTCCCAAACATCCTTCATAATTCTCTGCAGGAAAAATGTGCCTGAGCCTGAAATGTGGGAAGTCCAGCCCAGTGAGTTTGTCATATGTGGAACAAGATGGGATGCTCTATAGCAGGTCTGCCCTTCCAAGACTTTAACCATTCAAAAATACCTTGTTTATGATGTTCCATGCTTAGCGTACACCACAATGCCAAGACCGTGCCTGTGTTGTCTGATACATAGTTTGACAATGGGCAGTTCTACTCGGAACCTCCTCTACTGATGGGCTAGGATGCCTATCAGGAACTCATTTTTCTGTTGATTGTTTGGGGATCCCCATAGTGGACTGTTTGCAAGAATGGCATGAATTGTAACCAGTTGAGTGCTACGCAGCTGTTGTGGAAGTTTATAAAGACTTAGTTCCAGAAGACCTAAAGGAGACCACTGGTTTGTGTGTGCAGCCTGGCCTAGATCCAACCAGTCTCTGAATCTCAGCATATCATCATTGGCAGGGAGGGCGCCCAGGATGTATGCATGGCTGATTGAGCAGAGGATTCTCTAGTCCCAGCAACCATGCACTTAATGAACACCCAGCTTCTAGGCCATATGAAATACATCCTTGTAACATCGTTGTATTATTTCAATAAATAGCCTTCTTAGTTGAATGGGAGTCAGTTTGTCTTTTTCCATTTTCAGAACTTGGCTAAGATTAAAGAGTGGTGCATCAAGGAAGAGGGATTAACTGCTAAACTCATCACAGCCAGGTGAGTTAATAGCATTTATTGATTGCTTACTACTTGAAAGACATTGTGCTAAGTACTTCATAGCCATCATTTCATTTAATCCGTACAGGTCCCCTAATAGGTCTTGTGGTGCCTTGTCTTTGCACAGCTTTTTCCCCCCTCTTCCTCTTGTAACAATCCCTGCTGTACTGACCACAGGAACACAAGTCAGGACATCCTGGGGCTCAATGATAGTTCCAGGAACAATTGAGCCAATCAGAGTCCTTTGACAGAATTCTTTCAAAATAGACTTAGCAAGGATACTTTAATTTGAGGTTGCTAGGCTGGTAAGGTGAAGGCCTAAAGTTGCCTGGAGCCTGATTCCTTACCAGAGCGGGGAGGTCTGTTGTAGCAGGAGAGGATGCAGCCGCGATGATGGTCTTCTCATTTCTCATTCCTGAGGTCCTTGGACTGGGCTCTATTTCTGAAGCTCTTCTGGGATTCAGTGGGCTCCCCACTATCAGTCGAATGAGTCCCCCTTTGTTACATTTCTGTTGCTTGCATTAAAGAAACTTAATGCATGTATTATATCTTTGTTTTACAATGGGGAGAAAAACCCAGAGAGGTAAAGTACTGCCCATGGCAGATTCAGACATGGAACCCAGAACTGCTTGGCTGCAAAGGCAGAGCTCTTAACCTCTAAATTTCATGTCTCCAGAGCCATGTTATGTTCAGAGAGATGCATGTAACACAGTGTCGTTTGGGGGTGAATGGATGAAGGGGTATGGTGATAGGTTAGACAGGAGACCAAGTGGAAGCAAAATGATGAAGGGCCTTGGAATGTTTTTCTTGACTTTCAGTAAATTAAATCCCCCAGATTCACCCACACCCTCACACTTTAATATATCAGTTATTTGCATTTGCCTAGACTGTAGGTAAAATCTTGTTTCATACTTAAATGAAAAACTTTCTTATAAATATTTTTCATGTTGCTACACAGTCTCATGATCCCATTAACAAACTCCCTACTGTTGCAATAATATTTGGATAGTTTGGGGCATTGGTTTTATAATAATGACATTGAATACTTTCACCTTTTTAAGCATCCCCACTTTTTTTTCTATAGAATTTTTTCTTAAAATATCCATAGTGAGATAAATATCCAAAATGGGATTACTGGGTCAGCATGTATAGGTAAGTATAACCAGGTGTGAGATTCATGCAAGAATAAACTAGTTATAATAGTGCAGGAGTAATAGCTTCAGAATTGCAAAAGGGAAACAAGAGAAAACCAGTCTCCTACTCCTGGTGCCTGGGTGTGTGGGGGGAAGGGCCCCAGGGCAGGCACTCTGTCTGCTAGAGCATCTAGCACTTCTCTGTGCCAGCATGGATGATAAAACAATTCTTCAGTTATTAGGCATATTGATGCTGGTGATGCTCAGTTCTTTATAGCTGCAGTGGGCTCTTATAAATACTGAACTAGTTAATTCCTGTCTGTTAAAAATGCGAATGTCACATCAGGGAAGGTGTTTTGTTTGTTTGTTTGTTTGTTTGTTTTAAGCAGAGGTCTCCTTAGAAGCCCATATGATTTAAATTTATTTATTTTATTTATGGCTGTGTTGGGTCTTCGTTTCTGTGCGAGGACTTTCTCTAGTTGCGGCAAGCGGGGCCCACTCTTCATCACGGTGCATGGGCCTCTCACTGTCGCGGCCTCTTGTTGCAGAGCACAGGCTCCAGACGCGCAGGCTCAGTAGTTATGGCTCACAGGCCCAGTTGCTCCGCGGCATGTGGGATCTTCCCAGACCAGGGCTCGAACCCGTGTCCCCTGCATTGGCAGGCAGATTCTCAACCACCGCGCCACCTGGGAAGCCCCAGGGAACGTTTTAATGACTGCCTGGCTAAATTGGTCTCCTTTTAAATTTTCATGGATTATTCTTAATGTCCTTCGCCTTACCACAATTTGTATTTTGGATTATTTGGTTTTCTCCCCACCCCACAGTAGATTGTGAGTGCCAGGAAGGCAGAGTCCACATCTATTTTGCTAACTTTTTTTTTTGTTCCCTTGATTATCACAATGCCAGGCACACAATAGGTACTTAATATAGTCTTGTTAGCAGTATAGTGGAGATGTGTTGATAGAGAAAGAAGACTGGCTTTTCAAAATGAAAAGATGCTCAATCTTGAAATCAGAATACTGCAAAATAAAACATACTATTTCATATCCATTAGGCTGGCAAAAAATTTAGTTAGAAGGCTGGCAGGGGGGAAATGAGAACTTTTATACACTGCTGGTGAGAGGGTTAATTAGTATAATCATTTGGGGGAGTAATTTGGTAATATCCAATAAAATTGAAGTTAAGCATACTTGATGACCCATTGATTCCACTTTTAGATCTATGTGGTAGAGTAGAAGTACTTCCATGTGAGCACAAAGACATGTACAAGGATGATTATTGCATCAGTGTTTGAAATAGTAAATATATGGACACAACACAAATGTCTTGACAGTAAGTGAATGGGTTAATAAACCGTGGCATATTCGTACTTCAGTAAAGGAACCAGAGCATCTGGAAACAAAACAACCCCTCCCCCCAAAACATTCTAACTCTCCTATTCCACTCCTGTACCATGCAGCTAAATGTGGCTCCAGGAAACAGAGCTACAGTGACTAGTCCCACTTTAAATCCCTGACTGCTAACCTCAGGCATTTGTTTCCCTAGTCCAGTCATTGTCCCAGTCTCCTAAGGTACTGTTTTATAGCTTCTGTCTTCTCAACCTGCAGCACTTCGCCCCAGTCCTCACTCAGCTGGTGACTTTGTTTCCTAGGTAACAGGAAAATAAAAGCAATCAGAAGGTAACTACTCACCTACGTGCATCTTGTCCCTGTGCTCTTCCTTTCTTTCCTGCTACTGTGGTTGACGCTTTGTTCTCTTATCTAAGACCAGCTTCTCTCTGGTATACGTATTAGATCCTGTTCATAGACTAGAACATCATTCTTACAGTTGTCCTCTTTCCTGCATCTTTTTTTTTCTTGTCTACTGAATTTTTCCTATCGGCATAATGTGATTTTTCTCATCTTATATCTATATTTGTAAATGTATTTAAATATTACACACACACACACACACACACACACACACACACACACACACACACAGCATCCCCCTCCACCTGCCACTTCATCTCCTACTTAATAGGAATATTCCTCAATAGAGCTGTCTAATACTCATTGTCTCCAATTCCTCTCCTTCCAGTCTCTTGCACCCCCTCCAATTAGGTCTTTGTTTCTGCTTTTGTCAGAGATCACTGATGGACTCCATGTGGCTAAATCCAGTCATATTTTTTCAGTCCTTTTACTTGACCTGTCAGCATTATTTGGTACAGTTGATCATTTCCTCACCCTTGGCTTCCAGATTATCACACCTAGAATTCCTTATAATTTATTGACAGCTACTTCTCCCAAGTTCTATATCTTCCCTTGCTCTAGACATAGGAATTCTTGTAGGGCTCCATGTTTGGACGTCTTTTCTTTTTCTACAGTCACCCTCATTGGGACGCTCATCTACTCGCAAGACTTTAAATACCTGCTTGAAAATTTTATCTCCAACCCAAGATTCCATACTCATAATCAACTGCCTACTTGACACCTCCACCTGGATTTCTAACAGACATCTCAAATTTAATATGTCCAAAGATGAACTAACTCATGATCTCCCCTTCCCACCCTCATCATAAGCATGTTCCTACCTCAGCCCTCCCATCTGGGAAAGGGCAACCCCATCCTTGCAGTTGCTCAAGCCCCAGACTGGGGAACCATTCTTGATTCCTTTCTTTCACACCCCGCGTCCAAGGTTCAGTAAGTTCTGTCTGCCAACTTGCAGGATATATGTGGATGGCCATTTCTTGTTGCTTCTACCATCTTAGCCCAAGTCACCATCATCATCTATGGTCCATATATTTGCAATAAATAGCCTCCTAGTTGGTTTCCCTGCTTCTAGCTGTGCCTCTCTGTGTTCGAAGTTCAGCAGCCAGAGTGACGCTGTAAAAGTCTAAGATTGTGTCAGTCATCTTCTCAAAGCCCTCAAATAGTTCTCCACTTCATGAATAAAGACTAAAAGCCCTATGCAGTATTGCCACCACCTGCCACCCTCCTGTATTATCTGTCTGACTCACCACTCGTCTTCTTTCTTGATCACTGTACTACGGCTCCACCAAACTCTCTGCAGTAACTTAAACACCCACGGCAAGCTTCCACTTCAGAGGCTTTGCGTTTGCTATTGACTCTTCCTGGAATCCTCTTCTTCTAGATGTCACCTGGTTTGGTTCCTCACCTCCTGCAGATCTTTGTTCAGTGAAACCTTCTTTGACTATCCTATTGAAATAGCAATCCCTGGGAATTCCCTGGTGGTTCAGTGGTTAGGACTCAGGGTTTTCACTGCCAAGGGCATGGGTTCAATCCCTGGTCAGGGAATTAAGATCCCACAAGCCCCATGGCGTGGCCAAAAAAAAAAAAAAAAAAAAAAAAGCAATCCCCATGCATGGCATGCTCCACCTCCCTTCCCAGCTTCATTTTCTCCATAATACCTACCACCACCTGACATTTACTTGTTTATTATATGTCCTTCTCAAGAAGGTAAGCTCTGTGAGAGTAGAGATTTTGGGGGGTGTAAATTTTATTGAAGCATAACATATTTATAGAAAAGTATAAAAATAGCAAGTGAGCAGCTTGATGATTGAGAACAACAACTTACGTATCTTGTTCAGTCCCCTGTACCATTACAGGAGATATTCGAATGTTTAATGAATGGTTGAACTGAGGGTACATGTACTAACAAGGCTAACATTGAAAACAATTGAAAATAAAGTTGCAGAGGGATTACATGCAGTGTGATAAAACTTTTAAAAATCCATATCACCTATATTTTTTATCAACTCATATGAATTAAAAGTAGGAAAGTATTAAAATGCCAGCTTCAGAGTGGTGGTTTCCTCAGTAGCTAGAGGGGAAAGGGTTGGGAAGGGATAAAAGAAGACAAATTTTTTTAATAAAACAAATCTGTCAGAATATTAATATTTGTTAAAAGAGGCTGATGCATATTTATTGTATGTCTCTCTGTGAATGTTAAACTCTTTTACAGTTAGTCTGTTTCCCTGCTCTTACCTGGTCCCTTCTCACACAAAGCCACCTCCTTGGTTCCCCTCGGTACCATGAGCCTGTCTGACCTGTACATCCAGCATGTCTGAAGGATTTAGGAGAAGGAATGATGGGCGTTCATGCTCCCAAGGGTGAGAAGTCTGATCCAAGCCCAAGAAAGGGTCGGTCTCGGTACTGTCAAAATCAAAGTAGTTCCCACTCTAGAAATGCCATTTGAGGGAATAATTAAAAAGAAGGGGAGGGCAGGGGCACAGAGGGCTCCCTGTAGATAAGCAACATAGGTGATTATCGGCAGGAGTTGGTGGAAGGAAAGAACCAATTTTTGCTAGCAAATTGTAGTGAAAGCCCTGTAATTTTGGAAAAACACTTTTTTTTTTGACATTTTCATGGATAAAGGAGCCAAGAAATTTTGACCTGATATAAAGATGGTATTTTATTCTGCTATGACCAGATAAGTATTAGTTGTAGTAATTAATGGGATTTTTGTTTTACCATGTGCTTTAAGAAACTAGCAATTACCAATTGTTCTTGAATTTTAATACTCATTTTCAGAAGTTAAGAGTTGTCACAGAGTTTTGGCATGGACTTTTCTGTTGGCTTAGAATTGCTGATATAGCCTGAAAGATGAAAAAAGTCATGTTCCCCTACATTCTAAAGGGTACCACAAGAACTAGGCACATGCTCCCACAGGATTCACTAGGAAGTGAGAGATTCACAACCTCTCATTCCTAGGCCCCCACTGACATATAACCGTGCAACAGGGTCAGATCCAGAGGAAAGGATCCTTGTGGTGGTAGGGTGAGGCCCCTGGCCCTCCCCACAGGGCTGGGGCAGTCAGGCACCAAGAGAATGACTAGAGATATTGGGAGCATCTGACATCACTGGAGCTTGCTGTCTTTATCTCCAGCAAAACCACAAGCCCACTTCAGGGCTACTACCCCGAGTTCTTAGGAGAGCTTGGATGTGTGCCTGAAGAGTGTGTATTCGGTGGTAAGGAGGTGGGGAGGAATGTAACAGGTGCCTGCAACAGTCTGGAGGTTTCTGAATGGAGGGGTGTTCTGCTGGAGTAACCCCACCAGCAGAATGTGAAGGCCTCTGAGCATCCGCGTTTGTGCTGTGCCTTGGAAAAAAAGGACAGGCCCACTCTCTCCGATTTCTTTGCCGTCAGAGGTCACAAGACAGGATTTCGGTGCATCCTGGGTGGGGTGCCCATATGTATTACGGATCAGCTAAACCAGAACCATTGAGCTCATTCTCAAGGGGGAGCTAACCGGACGGGAAGCTGGGACTGTGCTCGCAAACTGGGAGATACGTTTGTCCTATGCCTGATTTCCCCGGAGGAAAGAAGTCAGAGGGTGGGCAGGAGCAATGGCTCTGTGTCCTAGGGGCTGCCCCACCAAACTAGCAGGTGACCCACCTGGAGAGCGTTTGGAGGTGAGGACAGAACTAGGCTACCCCTCTCTGAATGAATATAGTGGGCTGGGGTGAAGCTGCACGCAGCCCACAGACCGGTGCTCATCTCCCTGTGAGGAGGCCGTCTGTTGGGGCGGGCCACCGGCCCTGGGCCCAACAGGACTAACACAGCGGACCGGCACCTTCCTTCTTAGCCCTCACCTGATCCGTGCGGGCTGGGCATGCGGGCATCTAAGAATCAGGTATGAATTTGGAGTTTTGAACTGGTCTAGACTAAGTTGTTTTTTTTTTTTTTTTTGCGGTACGTGGGCCTCGCACTGTTGTGGCCTCTCCCGTTGCGGAGCACAGGCTCCGGATGCGCAGGCTCAGCGGCCATGGCTCACGGGCCCAGCCGCTCCGTGGCATGTGGGATCTTCCCGGACCGGGGCACGAACCCGTGTCCCCTGCATCGCCAGGCGGACTTTCAACCACTGCGTCACCAGGGAAGCCCCTAGTCTAAGTTTTAATAACCATAAATAAGCACAAAATTGCTCTTTTTCAGGTTATGAGCTCCTAAAGGGGATTTGATAGCCTGGCAAGGGCGAGAAAGCCATTTAAAATGGTGACACCAGACAGATTAGGTTTATACCACCAAATTTAGACAATAATAGGAAGATCTGGGTGTGCCTTTTAAAGAGGTGTCAAAGGAAGCCCACTTGGACTTCCCTGTGGGTCCAGTGGTTAAGACTCCACGCTTGGGCTTCCCTGGTGGCGCAGTGGTTGAGAATCCGCCTGCCGATGCAGGGGACAAGGGTTCGTGCCCCAGTCCGGGAAGATCCCGCGTGCCGCGGAGCGGCTGGGCCCGTGAGCCATGGCCGCTGAGCCTGCGCTTCCGGAGCCTGTGCTCCACAAGGGGAGAGGCCGCGACAGTGAGAGGCCCGCGTACCACCAAAAAAAAAAAAAAAAAAAAGACTCCACGCTTCCACTGCAGGGGACAGGGGTTCCATCCCTGGTGGGGGAACTAAGATCCCGCATGCCTCCGGGCCAAAAAAAAAACCAGGAAGCCCACTTGCGTCCCCTAACACTGTAGGAGTGCTGGGTAGGGAGTGTAGTCCACCTAGTGCGGGCCACCCGCTTGCAAAGGGAGCAGCCTCCCAGGTCTCTAGGCGCTGCGCGGCTGGAGACTACATTTCCCGAAAGCCTTGGCGGTGATGCCCTTCGGCTCCTGGTTTGACGTATTCCGCCACTGACTGCGGCGCTCGTGGGAGAGGAACGTGGCCTTGGCGCCTGGCGTAGTCATTTTTGATATGCGCAGAGGCGAATGCGTGCCGCTTGGTGTTCGGTCCCTCTTGAGAAAGTGCAGAGGAGGCAAGAGCTTGAGCGCGCGCGAGGTATTTGCCCTGCACCCTGCTCCCGGAGCCAGGCTACGCTCCTCCCGTGGCTGCCACCAACCACCCACGCCCCATGGCTAGAACACGCCAGACCGAGACCTTGCGCTTTCTCCCCCACCCCGGCTCTGCCTAGTCGCCGGAAACTGCCATCTCGTATCACGTGATTTGCTGGACAATTTGGGGAGACGTTGAATCATAGGTAGTCTAGGTAAGTGGAGAAACTTAAGGTAACAATAGCTCCCCTCTCTGAAAAAAAAAGTGTGGCTTTTCCTGAGGGGCTGTAAGTTTCTGCTCCCCCGAAACACTGTCATAAAACCAGAAACACCATCTCCTCTTCCTCTCCTCCCATCTGCTGTCTTCCTCGGGACAGGAAGCCTCCTGTGCACCTAGGCTGGAGGGAGAATAATGAAGCCTTGAGTGAAGGGTTACACTCATGGTAATGGTAGTCTAGGTAATTAGGACCAACTCTTACATGGAAAATAACTTAAGCTCGATGAAACGTTGAAAAAAGAAAGGCATTGCAAAGAGCTAACAGGAGAGTGAAGAATTAAGGATCAGACTCGGAGAAGCAAGAGACTATAAGTCATAATCCCAACATTCAAAGCTGCTTTTACTTGAAGGTATTTGCTGGTGGAAAGAGACACCTGTGAAAGCCAGCAGTAAAGTTGGTGGACTTGCAGTATAAGGGGTAAAAGTGTTGAAAGCTGGGAGTCTGAATAATCACCCCACATTTGAACTGGGACCCCAAATGAAGACACCCTCAAGAAAATGTTAAACTGGAGATAAGCCCTGGCATAGACATGTCTCCCAAATTCAGGTTGTCTTGGAGGTGTAGAGATCCTCAGCCTTCAAACTCTGTAACATTGACCTAGTGGTGTGCCCGGGTGTCTGACAAAAGCAAATGAAAATGATCCTTAGAGAAAGGTATTATCATCTTAGACATCAAAGTATTCACACACTTCTTCTTTAGTAACTTCCAGCACATTCTCAAAGATAACCAGATACACAAGAACATAAGAAATCGTGAAAGAACACGCAGAATTAATAGACAACAAACACAGAGGTCCCAGGAGATTCCTCAGGTTGGTCCCAGCTCCTGTTACAAAGGAGGCGTCACGTCCCGGGCCCCTGGAGAAGCTCTGCTAGCGTGGCCAAGGCGCCCACCCAGCGTCTCGGCCCCCTCGGCGAAGGCCTCAGTTTTCCCCTCGATCTGTGGCTGAAACGTTGCCTCAGAAACTCCCGCTCCTCCTCCATCGGATGCGAAGGGCACTTCGCGGAGACCTTCAGCGGAGCAGGGGCAGGAACAGAAAGTCAGGGACCGGATGGACCCCTCGGGTTGCCTTGTTTGTTCAGAGGCGCTGAATGGGTTCAGCTGAGCTGCCCACATGACAACATTTCGTTTTAGAGGGTTTGGGGCAAGAGGCTAGTTGATGTACCATCCTGAGTTGTCTGCTGGCTCCCAGAGGCATTTGACCTTGCTCTGGAAAATAGAGAAATGGTCCTTTTCCTACTTACAACCAGCTGGGTCTAGAAAAAGATTGGGATTGTCTGATTAACAGGATTCAGGAAGCTTTTTTTTTTTTATTGGCAGGGAGGTGGCTTTGAACTCTTGGAATCAGTACCTGTGACACATCAGTTTCCTCTGGGAGGAGAGGAAGGGAGGTTGCACATGGCAGAGAATTACTGTAATAATTCGGCCATTCAGTTGTGTGAAGCAAAGGGAGCGTGGCTTGGTGAAGAGACACTTGATTAGCCTGTATATCACACGCGATCCACTCCTTTCCTAAGGGGAAATGATGGCAGTGAAGTCTTGAGCAAGATGTGTTGCTTGCTTCAGTTTCCTCTTTCACTGGGTGGCAGAGGATCTGGTGTATTTTGGGTCTCAAGGAGGCTGAGCATCTGCTGTGTTCCCCAGGCTCCTGAGAGCTGGCAGCTACTAAGTGTCTTCTCTAGTGTTAACACAACCATGTACATTTGTAGCAGCCCTGACTACTCCAGTTCGCCCCGAGGGGGAGGGAATTTCTTGTCTGTTTCCTTTGGGAATGGAAGTAATTGGAATCTTAACTGCATGCTTTCTCTTAGCCAGATCAAAATCAGTTAACAGTTGTGTGTGGAGTCTCAAATATGCCAAGGACACATCCAAACTCAGAAAGTAGAGTGGTCCCGCTAAGAGTTGTGTCTGCTTTAGCAGCAGGCCCTAGGGTTATTCATTGATCATTGCCAGGCATATTTTTCTTCCAGGGCAACACTGGCAAAAGATAGGGAGAGTGTTTTTGAGACTGCAAATCTTTAAGAGAAATATGTGCCTCATTCTGTCTTTCCACAGTATTCCTGCTCTTATCTGTAGGGTTCCTCCCCTGATAAGACCCAATTCTAGATGCCATTTTTTGCTCAGTGCTTGGATGGCCTTTCATATTTTACATTAAGTACATTAACAGCATCCATACTCTGCCCCTCTGTCAAGAAAGAGACCAGGGCTTCCCTGGTGGTGCAGTGGTTGAGAGTCCGCCTGCCGATGCAGGGGACATGGGTTTGTGCCCCGGTCCGGGAAGATCCCACATGCCGCGGGGTGGCTGGGCGCGTGAGCCATGGGCGCTGAGCCTGTGCGTCCGGAGCCTGTGCTCCGCAACGGGAGAGGCCACAACAGCAAGGCCCGCGTACCACAAAAAAAAAAAAAAAAAAAATTGACCTAGCAGTTTAGAAAAAATAACCAAATAGAATGTTTTTTTAAAAAAAGCTAATTTTAAAAAGACAGCTGTGTTTGACAGCAAATTAAACATAAAAGAAGAGAGAATGAACTGAAATATCGGTGAGAAGAAATTGTCCAGAAACTATTATTGCACAGAGACAATGAGATGGAAAGTACAGAAGACAAAGTAAAACACCTTAAGCCATTGGGTAGAAAGCCCAACATAAATTTAATCATATTCCCAGAAGGAAAATACAGAACAAGCTATATGAAAGACATACCAAGCTACAGATTCAAAAAGCCTAATGAAACTCAAGGAGCATAAATAAAAATAAGTCCACAACAGATACATCACGGTGAAACAATAGAATATAAAAGGTAAATGAAATCTTAAAAGCAATTAGAGAAAAAGATCAATTAACTTCAAGAAGTAAAGCATCTGTGGAAGCCATACGAATGGGGACTGAAATCTTCATTGTGCTTAAAATAACTGTCAACCTAGAAGTCTGTATATAGCTATACAGCTAAAAACGGTCAATACTTCTTGCTCTCTGAGTGACCTGGCGCAAACTTCTTTTAAATGGGGCTACCATTGTCCCACCTGTTGGGACTTATGCTAGGATTGAGTTAATATCTGTAAAGGACTTTGCTCCAAGACCGCTCGTAGTTGGTGTTCTTTAAAATGTTTGGTCCCAAGGTGAACAAGCTGGGATTGTGGGGGTGCTGCCCTTGCGGGGAACTCTCCCCGAGCGCGTCCTGGTGGGAACGAGTGCTGCAGGGTCCTCCTGCCCGTCTCTCGGCCCGGACAACGTGTGCACGCCGGTGGCCACGACGGGGCGGTGCCACACCGCAGGGAGTGCCCGGGAGGCCACAGTTCTTGCACCAGGTGAACCTGTTGCCGGCTTCCTCGCCTTCTCTTTGTTCTTTCCCTTCCCGCCTTTAAAGGATGCTGGAATTTTCGCAGCATCTAAATAACGATATACTCCATCCACAAGGGATGCCCCTGAGGGGAAGAGATCTGGAACACCTGGCAATAGGGCCGATCAGCGTCAGCGTCGGCTGTGGTGAGACCTGCAAATCCCAGGCAACCCTGTCGTAAATAATGCAGGAGGGGCTCAGTACCTCCGTGGGCAAAGTGGTTTTTTTTCCCACAACTTTTTCTTCAAAAAAATTTCAAACCAACAGAAACGTTTTCAAAACTGTACAATGAACAAACATTCATATATCTTTCATCTGGATTCACTGTCAATCCCATTTGCCAGGTTATTTACACACACATTTTATTTTATTTTGTTTTGGCTGAACCATTTTAGACCTACTTGCAGACATCCTGACACTTTACACCTAAAATACTTCACCCTGCATCTCCTAAGATCAAGGACATTCTCACACGCAGCCACAATACCATTATCACACCTAAGACGCTCAGCATGGATATAACTAAATACAATTAAATGATATACAGTTCCATATTTAAATTTCCCCAATTATTCCAGTTTTGTCCTGTATAGCTGTAAATTTGTTTTGTTTGTGATCCAGGACCTGATCAATGGTCACCTCATTTTTTCTTTCATGACATTTTTGAAGAGTCCAGGGAAGTTGTCTTGTAGAAGATTCTACAATCTGAATCTGTCGCCTATTTATTCTTTGTGATAAGATTCAAGGAAGTCTCTTTAGTGTAAATACTGCATAGGCCATGTTATCTTTTTCCCATTACATCGTATCAGGAGGCCCATCAGGTAGGCCTGGAGTATATTAGTGACACTAAGTTCGATCACTGGGCTACAGGTGACAGTTTCCTGTCATAAACAATACTCTTTAAACATTAACTCCCCATTTCCCCCTCTCTCCAGCCCTTGTCAATTATACCACCATTATACTTTGTCTTTATGATTTTGACTACTCTAAATACCTCATATAAGTGGAATCATACAGTATTTTTCTTTTTGTGAGTTGCTTATTTCGCTTAGAATAATGTCTTCAAGTTTTATTCATGTTATAGCATATTACAGAATTTCCTTCCTTTTTAAGGCCAAATAATATTCCGTGGAGTGTATTGGGTTGGTCAAAAAGTTTCTTTGGGGCTTTTCTGTAACACCGTACAGAAAAACCCAGAGGAACTTTTTGGCCAACCCAATATATACCACTTTTCGGTAATCTATTCATCAGTCAGACACTTGGGTTGCTCCCATGTTTTAGCTATTGTGAATAATGCTGCTATGAACATGGGTGTACAAATGTCTCTTCAAGACCCCGAAGACGGGCTTCCCTGGTGGCGCAGTGGTTGAGAATCCGCCTGCCGATGCAGGAGACACGGGTTCGTGCCCTGGTCCGGGAAGATCCCACATGCCGCGGAGCAACTAAGCCCGTGAGCCATGGCCGCTGGGCCTGCGCGTCCGGAGCCTGTGCTCCGCAACGGGAGAGGGCACAACAGTGAGAGGCCCGCATACCGCAAAAAAAAAAAGACCCCGAAGAGGGTCTTGGATAATTCTTAATTCTTTTGGATGTAGAATTGCTGGCTCATATGGTAATTCTATTTTTAATTTTTTGAGGAACTTCCATATTGCTTTCTACAGCGACTGAACCATTTTACATTCCTACCAACAGTGCACAAGTGTTCAAGTTTCTCCACATCCTTGTCAACACTTATTGTTTTCTGGTTTGTTTGTTTTTTTAAATTATGTATTTAATTTTTTTGGCTGCATTGGTTCTTGGATGCTCTGTCGTGCTGCGTGGGCTTCTCGTTGCAGTGGCTTCTCGTTGTGGAGCACAGGCTCTAGGCATGCGGGCTCTAGAGCTCAGGCTCAGTAGTTGTGGTGCACAGGCTTAGTTGCTCTGCAGCTTGTGAGATCTTCCCAACCAGGGATCGAACCTGTGTCCCCTGCATTGGCAGGCGAATTCTTAACCACTGTGCCACCAGGGAAGTCCCTGTTTTCTGGCTTTCGGATAGTACCCATCCTAATGGATGTGAGGTTATATATTGTAGTTTTGGTTTACATTTCCCTAATGATCAGTAATGTTGAGTATCTTTACATGTGCTTATTTTTCATGTGTTCATATGACTTCTTTGGGAAAATGTCTATTCAAATCTTTTGCCCATTTTTGAATCAGGTTGTTTGTTGTTTTGTTATTGAGTTTTAGGAGTTCTCTATATATTCTGGATATTAATCCTTTACCAGATATATGCATATATATGTGTATATATACATGCATATATATGTATATATACATGCATATATGTGTACATATACATATATATATTTAAAACCTGAAAAACAGTACTAGAGATTGTTTATGGATACATGCATATGGAGTAAATATATAAAGCTGTGTACAGGAATGATCAGCAGTACATTCAGTGAGTGATGTTTGGCGCAGAGGGTAGGGATAGGGTCAGGTGCATAGGAAGCTTCAACCATAGCTGATGAGTTTTATTTATTAGAGTAGGTCATGGTTAAATGGATGTTCATTATGTTGTTTTCCCTTTTTGTGTGTACACCTGAGATTATTTCACAAATTTTTAAAAAACAAAATATAGGGTTTTTTTAATGTTTATTTATTGGCTGTGTTGGGTCGTTGTTGCTGCCTGAGGGCTTTCTCTATTTGTAGCGAGCGGGGCTACTCTTCATTGCGGTGCGTGGGCTTCTCATTGCGGTGGCTTCTCTTGTTGCGGAGCTCAGGCTCTAGGTGCACGGGGTTCAGTTAGTTGTGGCTCACGGGCTTTAGAGCGCAGGCTCAGTAGCTGTGGCGCATGGGCTTAGTTGATCCGTGCATGTGGGATCTTCCCGGACCAGGGATGGAACCTGTGTCCCCTGCGTTGGCAGGCAATTCTTAAACACTGCGCCACCAAGGAAGCCCAAAATGTAGTTTCTTAAGGAAAAAAAAAAAAAAGCTTTAATTTATTGAGCAACTACTAGGTTCAAAAAGCTTAACATTCATTATCTACTTTAAACCTCACTTCACCCCTTTAGTCATTTGCCACCACTCTGCCCTGTGTCTACTCCACTCCAGTAACACTGGCCTCCCTACTGCCTTTTTTTTTGGCGGGGGGCGGCTGTGTTGGGTCTTTGTTGCTGTGTGTGGGCTTTCTCTAGTTGCGGTGAGCAGGGGCTACTCTTACTTGTGGTGCGTAGCCTTCTCATTACGGTCGCCCCTTACTCAGCTCCCTTCAAGGTGAGGAACGTGCCTGCAGAGCGGGCGCGTTTGGTGGGGCCGGACTAAGAGTGCGACCAAGGCGTGCACGAGGGCTCCATCGCCCCTTCCCTCTCCGGGGATCTCCGGAGTAGCTCCCACCGGCCTCAGCACATGGGAATCGGCGGTCACCGACCTAGAGCAGGCCGCCACTCGAACTCCCCTCCCCCCCCAGTCCATCCCCGCTCCCCACGCGCCTTCTCCGGCTCGCCACTCTAGGCGCTAAACTCTCTCCGCCCCGGCCCCACGTGCGCGCGTGCTCGGGTGCTCTGCCCGGGAAGAGCTGGCGGGAGCGGCGACGGCGGCGGGAGGTTCGGTTGTCGCCCGTTGCTGCGTGGCGCCGTGCTTGTTGCCCACCATTGCAGGTCAGGCTGCGGGAAGCGAGGGCCGAGCCGGGAATGGGGGCGAGGGTGCGAGGGAGCGGGAAGCTAGGGAGCTGGGGCCGGGCGGGGCACGCGGCTCGAGAAGAAGAATGGCGAGCCGAGGGGCGGGGAGCGGGAGAGCGGCGGGCGGGGGAGGGGAGGCCGGGAAGGGGAAGGGGAGCGGGGAGGGCCGTGCAGAGGGGAGGGCGACCCAAGAGGGGCCCCTGGTAGGAGGGCCGGGAATTTGGAGAAGGGAGCAATGTGGAGTCGGAAGGCGGAGGGAAGGAAGGGAGCGAGCAGGGCGGAGCGGGAGAAGGGCGGAAGGAGTGGCCGAGCGCAGGCGGAGGACGGAGAAGGGGGCGGCGCGAGCTGGAACCTCGAGGTTTGTGCGGAAAGGGGCTCTTTCCTGGGTGGGGAGATAACCCAGCACGGGATGCTTGCGAGAGTGGGGTAGGATTGGAACCCAGGAAGTAGCGGGAACATCAGAAAGGGGACTTAGCGGGGGACAGGACTGTGAGGTTCCTTCGAGGGGACATTTTAAGTCGTGGGGGAGAGGCTGCTGGGAGCGGTAATTGGGAGGGTGGATGAAAGGAAGAGACAGTCTGGAGAGTGATCCAGCTTCATTTGTGGGCGGAGTGAGAAACGAGAGAAGAGTGGGGTGGAGTCGGGTCCTGGAGGAGAGAAGTACTTAAGAATTGAGGGGTAGATATAGGGATCGATTTGGAAAATGAAGGTGGTAGAGGAATAACGTTTAAAGACTAATCTTTGGGAGGAGGATGACCGGTTTGGAAAGAGTATTCCGGGGGTTGGGAGGTGGAGGAAGGCAGTTTAAAGAGTAGTTTCCTTGGGAGGTAGGAGAAAGGGTAAAGCAGCTTGGTGAGAGGTCCTAGAGAAAGTCTCTGGGGGTAATTTGGAGGAGGGTGGGGAAGAGAGGGGAAGCGGATGGAGAAGTCCCAGAAAGAGAGCGGAGCTAGAAATAGGAGGTGTTTGTAGGTCAAATTGAAGGGAGGGGAGGGGGTTGGGGAGGGGGTGGAGAAGATGGGGCTGGTGGGAGGGGAATCCAGTACAGAGGGAGACCTCAAGTAGAGCTATAAAGGAAGGGGCTTTGGGGAAGATAGGGTGCCACAGCAGTAGGAGAAGGAAGGGTAGAGGGGGCCACAGAGTAGCAGAAGATGCAGAAAACTGGAGTAACTCAGATCAACCGAAGCCATCTTTTCTACCCATTGTCTACAAATACCAGTAATTGATTCCCTCCTCATGGGAATCTTAAAATGTGATGGGAAAGTAAAAAAAAAAAAAGTTTGGCCAAAAAGTTCGTTCGGTTGTTTCAGTAAGATGACTCTAGTAGGGCTTAGTTGTCTTTAACTTCATTCAAAACAAGTTTGCTAGATTTTATTGTGGCAGCATTTTTAAAAACATAAAAATTGGTGAATTTTTGTGTAGCCATTTTAATATTGAAGATGGAAGAAAGAAAGCAACATTTTTGGCATATTATGCTTTATTATTTCAAGAAAGGTAGAAACGCAACTGAAGCACAAAAAAAGATTTGTGCAGTGTATGGAGAAGGTGCTGTGACTGATCGAACGTGTCAGAAGTGGTTTTTGAAGTTTTCGTGCTGGAGATTTCTTGCTGGACCATGCTCTACAGTTGGGTAGACCAGTTGAAGTTGATAGCGATCAAATTGAGACATTAATTGAGAACAATCAACGTTATACCATGCGGGAGATAGCCGACATACTCAAAGTATCCAAATCAAGCGTTGAAAATCATTTGCACCAGCTTGGTTACGTTAATCACTTTGGTGTTTGGGTTCCACGTAAGTTAAGCGAAGAAAACCTTCTTGACCGTATTTCCACATGGGATTCTCTACTTAAACGTAACAAAAATGTTCTGTTTTTAAAACAAATTGTGACGGGCAATGAAAGTGGATACTGTACGGTAGAGGTCGCCGGGCAAGTGAAATGATCCACCACCAACCACACCAAAGGCCGATCTTCATCCAAAAATGGTGATGTTGTGTATATTGTGGGATTGGAAAGGAGTCCTCTATTATGAGCTCCTTCCAGAAAACCAAACGATTAATTCCAGCAAGTACTGCTCCCAGTTAGACCAACTGAAAACAGCACTTGATGAAAAGTATCCGGAATTAGTCAACAGAGAACGCATAATCTTCTATCAGGATACTGCAAGACTGAATGTTTCTTTGATGACCAGGCAAAAACTATTACAGCTTGGCTGGGAAGTTCTTATTCATCCGCCATATTCACCAGACATTGCACCTTCGGATTTCCATTTATTTTGGTCTTTACAAAATTGTCTTAATGGAAAAATTTTCAATTCCCTGGAAGACTGTAAAAGACACCTGGAACAATGCTCAAAAAGATAGAACGTTTGGGAAGATGGAATTATGAAGTTGCCTGAAAAATGGCAGAAGGGGGCTTCCCTGGTGGCACAGTGGTTGAGAGTCCACCTGCCGATGCAGGGGACACGGGTTCGTGCCCTGGTCCGGGAAGATCCCACATGCTGCAGAGCGGCTGGGCCCGTGAACCATGGCCGCTGATCCTGCGCGTCCGGAGCCTGTGTTCTGCAACGGGAGAGGCCACAACACTGAGAGGTCCGCGTACCACACACACACAAAAAAATGGCAGAAGGTAGTGGAACAAAATGGTGAATACGTTATTCAATAAAGTTCTTGGTGAAAATGAAAAGTGTGTCTTTTATTTTTACTTAAAAACGGAAGGAACTTTTCGCCCAACCCAATATTATCCACTTTATAGATAGGTAAACTAAGCTCAGAGGAGTGAAATAATTTGCCCAAGGTCATGTAGCTAATAATGGTAGAGTCAGTTCCATCTCACACTCAGAATAAAGCCCAAGTTCTTTTGACAAAGAGCTACAAGGACCTCTCTGATCTGAGCCCTGCCTGCCCCCCTAATCAACTTAAACACAAGTTTATTCCTACCTCAGGGCCTTTACACCTGCTGTTTTTTCTCCAAAACTGCTCTTCACTGGGCTGGCTCCTTCTTACCCTTAAGGTCTTGATTCAAATATAAGGCTTCTCTGATAACACAATGACTTTTTGTCTCTTTAACCCCTTTTAGTTTACATGTTGTATTTTTTGTTTGCTTACTGTCTAACATCTGTTCCCACTACTCCCACCCCTCATGAGGACAGGGGCTTTGCCTGCTTTGTTCACTGCTGTATCCTTAATGCTGGCACGTAGTAGGTGCTCAAGAAATATTTGCTGAATGAATGACCTTACAGGGAGGTAAAACAGTTAAAAACAATCTAACTCGGTTCTTTGGGCATCTTGAAATAACAATTCTTGCATGGTGAGCTTACGAAGTTTAAAAGAAATAAAAGAAGTCACAAGGCCTAGAACCACAGGATATATTTTTAAAGAAATGAGAGTTTCTATTCTCGCACCACTCACAGGCTGGATCTGGGGGTGTTCACAGGGCTCTGTGCTCTGAGAACCCTTTGTCTCCAGAGAAGGAGGAACCCTGGCAGGAGGGGTGAGCAATCCACCAGCACCACTATTTGGGTAATAACTAGGCATTTTCTTCCCAGGCTTGTTCTGCTGCTCCCCACACCCCTTCCCGCAGGCAAAACTCTTCTCTATTTAACCAGGAACTGGAGCTCTCTGAAGACCCTGCAGGTCAACCATGAATTGAATAAGGTGTGTCAGGCAGAGAGAGCGGTACTTGATGAGGGAGGCTGAGTTCTTGTGATCTTGGACAAGGAAACTTTTCTTTCTCTCCCCTTTTTTTTTGCTGGCGGGGGTTGGCTACCATGGGGGTTTGAGTAAAGAGAGTTGAATTAATCATCTCAGTTCCAAGCCCAGCCCACTCTCTTAGTTGGTTTGTACAAGGCTTCTCGCTGGTTTTATTATTAATTCACACATTCATTCATTTCTTTTTATCCCTATCCTCCACTCCCATTACCCTCCTTCCCCATTCCATTTAATAAAATACCTCTGAATTTGTGTGTAGCTTTGTCAAATGTATAGTGTTGTCTCGTGTGAATGTGAATTTAATTTTTTAATTTAAAAGGATCTACTATAAATCACTTCTGTTTCTTACTGTGGTAGCCAGTAAGAAACTCTGGTTTTCATATCTTTGAGCATTCCCCTCTTGCATTGCATAGAGGTGACTCTATTCAACAAATAGGATATTGCAAGGATAACAGTGTGTGCAAATTCCAAGGCTAGGGGATGAAAGACATCACAGTATCCTCTTTCTGTCTCATTGATCACCCACTCTAGGGGAAGCCGGCTACCATGCTGTGAGGACACTCAAGCAGCCCTATGGAGTGGTCTAAGAGGAGCTGAGGCCTGCCAACAGTTATTACCAACTTACCAGCCATGTACGTGAGCCATTTTGAATGATTCTCCCGCCCCAGTCAAACCTACAGACGAGTACAGCCCCAGCAACACCTTAACTGCAACCTCATGAGAGATCCCAAGCCAGAGCCAGTTAGTCAAGCCACTCCCAAGTTCCTGACCCACAGGAGCCTTGTGAGATAATAATGTTTGTCTAACTTTCATGTGTCACAGCATATTCTTTTTACTCTCACCATTTAAAGATGTAAAAATCATTCTCAGCTTGAGCTGAGCTGTACAAAAACAGGTGATGTGTCACATTTGGCTCACAGGTCTCTGTTGACTCACAGTTTGCTTAGCTGTTTTGAATTGTTGCATAATTGTTCCATAATGTGCCTTCACTATATTTTGCATATTTACTCCCAGTGAAGGGCATTCAGTTTATCTCCTACTCCCAGCTACCACAGACAACAGCTGCCACGAACATCCTCGGCCTTGTGGGAAGGGCCCTGGGATATTTGTCCAGGAGTGGAATTGCTGGGTTTCAGGGTCTTAGTCTACACTAAGCAGTGCCACATGAGAGTCCCATCTCCCCATGCCCTACCAACACTTGGTGTTATCCAACTTCCTAATGTTTTCTAGTCGGTGACTTGGTTTCTCCTCTTTGTTTGGCTTGCATTTCCCTGATAACTAATGAGTTTGAACATCTCTTTGCCTAGTAGCACACATTTAGGTTTCCTCTCTAAGCTGCCTATTCATGTTTTCCCCCATTTTTCTATTAGATGTTTCTGACTTTTTCTTATTGGGAAGACTTCCCCTTCCCAGGCCTCAGTTTCCCCATGTGCACCACAGTTACTTATAGGGCTCTCCTGAAATGCCATCCTTGTTTCTGAAATCCCTACAGCCTATTTCAAATAATGAGAATGTGGCTTGGGGTTGAATTTTTATATATATTATCTCATTTAAGAAACCAGGGGTTTATTGGGGAATTATAACTGAGATTTCTGGGTTCTGAGAGGTTGATGACCAGTCCAGGGCCACCCAGAGGAGTCATGGGGTTGAGCAGATGCCTAAACTGAGTTCCATTAGGAAGAGTTGGGACTGCAAATCAAAATATGGCAGCAAACAATACTTCTCTTAGGTCAAGTTGGAAATGGTGTTCCTAAATGATAAGAGGAGACGAGGCATTGGAGAGCATGGGGCCTTCTTTTCCAAGCTGGCGGAAGTGAAACTATTCATAACGTTTCTTAGGGGCAGTTTGATGATTATGTGCCAAAAGCCTGAAATGCCTGCACATCCTTTGACTCAACGAATTCCCTAGGAATTTGTCCTGAAGCAGTAATTGGTCAAAGATGAGGAACATGTTTGGTGGTGGGGAAACAAAAGCACACCTAAGTATCCCACTTCAGGAGATGGAATACTACCTATGCATGTGCTATTTTAAGAAAGATGTTCTAGGGAATTTCCTGGCAGTCCAGTCGTTAGGACTCTGTGCTTTCTCTGCCGAGGGCCCGGGTTTGATCCCTGGTGGGGAAACTAAGATCCCACAAGCCATGCACAGCAAGGCCAAAAAATAGATATATATATATGTTCTATAGAAGGATTTCTAATGCTAGAGAAAGATGTTAATAATTCAGTTACGGTGAGGGGAGGGGAGGGATCAATTATAAAACGATGGATAGGGAATGATCTCATTTTTCTAGGGAAAAATATGTAGGAAGGAAATCACTGGGAAAATACAGTGATGTATTGAGTGCTTGCTATGGGCCATACACTGTTTTTAGTGCTTTTTATAGCCTCATTTAATTGTCACACAACTCTTTGAGTAGGTGCTGTTATTATTCCCATATTACAGGTGAAGAAACTGAGGTCAGAGAGGTGAAATGAGCTGCCGGAGGTCACGCAGATGGTGAGTGATGAAGCCAGGATTTGAAGCCAGGCGCTGGCTCCAGAGTCACCCAAAATAGTCCCCATGGTCACCTCCATGTTTACATCTGAGGAGTGAGACCAAGATGATCCTTATTCCCTTTATCTGGATTTCCTGATTTTTCTGCAATTAATATTTTTTCTACAATTAATATTTTAATATTTTTAAAAGCTCTCTTGTAGTGGTCGGTGCTTTGAAAGTATGAAAGAGGAGAGAGTTTTGGGGGGGAGGTGCTGTGTAGAAAAAAATCAGGAACGGGATGGGGCTTGGCTCACCTCAAACCCTACCCAAGCCCCAAACCCTCTCTCTTTTCATTCTCAAAAATATCAAGGAAGTCAAAGGTCTGATATCTGCTGTGTGACCTTGGACTGGTTCCTCACCCTTTTGGAGCCCTTTTCGAAATACATCACATGGATTGAATTTCTGAAGAAGCCTCCCTGTCCTCCTCCCCACCCCCAGTCCTCCCAGCACCCTGAGTGAGATGTAAGGAGGAACAGCCTTGCCCAGTGGTTCTGAGAAGGAAAGGAGAGAAAGGGACAGGGAAGACCACGGGGCGGGAGGGAGGGGAGGGATAGGGTGTGCAGAGAGGAGGAAGCTGGCACCAGAGGTGCAGCAGGGAGGGACAGGTCTAGGGAGGGGTCCCCTCCTGTCATCTCCTCTCCCCTGGGGCTTCGAGGAGTGAGTTACCCAGTCTCTGAATGAAACTCTGGGAAAGTCTGTGCTGCAGTGAGCACTGGACAGGGAGTCCAAAGACCTGGGTTCTGCTCACATCTCACCATTGGTTACCTGTGTCCTAGTCAGTACCGTGTCTGAGCCTTGGCTTTCTCAGCCATGGAAGGGGCAAATGCCTGGCTGGTTGTGACAACATGAGGAAAGGTGCTTTGTGAGAGGCTAAGCAACTGTGTGCTATGTCAGGGGTCAACAAACTACGGCATTACTTCTGTGGTTCCTTTTTAGCAGCTTTATTGAGATACAATTCAAATACCACACAATTCACGCATTGAAAATGTACACTTCAGCAGATTTTAGTATATTCACAGAGTTGTGCAAGCATCACCATGATCAATTTTTCGTCGTGCCCCGAAGAACCCTTTAGTTATCACCCTCCCCCGCCCCAGTCCCCTCAGCCCCAGGCAACAACAACTCTGCTTTCTGTTTCCAGAGACATTTCATATCCATAGAATCATAAATATGCCATCTTTGTCTGGCTTCCTTCACTTAGCATGTTTTCAAGACTCATCCGTATTGTAGCATATGTCAAACTTTGGTTCCTTTTTATGGTGAACAATATTTCATTGTATGGTTATACCACATTTTGTTTATCCATTCATCAGTTGATGGGCATTTGTGTTTTTCTTCTACTTTTTGGCTGTTATGAATAGCTATAAACTTTGATGTACACATGTTGTGTGGATTTATGTTTTCATTTATTTTGGGTATATACTTAGCAGAATTGCTGGGTTAAATAGTAATTATGTTTAACATTTTGAGGCAACACCTGTTTTTTGTTTTTGTTTTTTTTTATTTATTTATTTTTGGTTGCGTTCAGTCTTCGTTGCTGAGCATGGGCTTTCTCTAGTTGTGTCGAGCGGGGGCTACTCTTCTTTGCAGTAGGCGGGCTTCTCATTGTGGTGGCTACTCTTGTTGCGGAGCATGGGCTCTAGGCACATGGGCTTCAGTAATTGTGGCACATGGGCTCAGTAGTTGTAGCTCGCGGGCTTAGTTGCTCCACGGCATGTGGGATTTTCCCAGACCAGGGCTTGAATCCGTGTCCCCTACATTGGCAAGTGGATTCGTAACCACTGAGCCAGCAGGGAAGTCCCAACACCTGTTTTTATATAGTCCAGGAGTTAAGAATGGTTTTTATGTTCTTAAATGATAGGGAAAAAAATCAAAAGAAGAATAATATTTTATAACGTGAAAATTACACAGAAGTCAAATTTCAGTGTCCACAAAGGAAGTTTCACTGGACAGCTGCTTTCATTCATTTATGTATTCTCTATGGTGCTTTTGCATTACAGTGGCAGAGATGAGGAGTATGACAGACCATTTGGACTTCAAGCCTAAAGTATTTACTGTCTGGTCTTTTACAGAAAATGTTTGTCGACCCCTGAACTGTGTGTTGGTATAATTAATTATTGTTTGGTGGAGGCAGCTTGGGTATGCTGCCTTGATTGGAACAGGACTCAGGTTGCCAGGTCCTGGCCTATGACCATAAAGGGATGAGAGCTCCTATCTAGCCCCATTTTTTGGATTGAGAAACTGAGTCCTGCAGGAGGGCCCAGGCTCATGCAAGCTGAGGGGGAAGTGAGGGCCTAGCTTTCTTTTACTCCTTGGCAGCCTCCTCACCTTCAGCTAAGAACACCCAGTTGTGAATAATTCATGGCTAATGTTTGCAGATCACTCCATCTTGTCAGAGCACTTTGATCATCATTAATTTGTCAGAACCTGGCTCTGGCTGTTGCCTAATAAAACAAAAACATAAGTGGCTTTGATGTCGCCATTCCTAAAACTGAAGGTTCCGTCTCCATAGCAAGGCTTTGTACCCGCAGATTCTTTCTCTCTGCCCATCACCTCATCACCTCTCAAAGATTTACTGTTTGGGCCTGAAAGTCAGGTTTCCTGAAGGAAGGAGGGCAGTTCCAGGGTTGGAGCCCAGTCCTCATAGCAGAGAAGTCACATCCCCTCTCTGCCCCTTAGTGTCTTTGTCGGGAAGATACTAGTAATGATGCCTATCTCTGGGGTTGTTTGTATTTGTAAAAGTGTTCTGAAAGGAGCCCTCATACATTGTTGGTGGGAAGGTAAAATGGCACAGCCATTGAGGGACCCTCCCAGTTCCTCAAATGACTAAATATAGAGTTACCATATGACCCAGCAATACCATTCCTATGTATATACCCAAGAGAGATGAAAATGTGTCCATGCAAAATCTTGTACACAAGTGTTCATAGCAACATTATTCAGAATAACCAAAGAGCAGAAACAACCCAAATGTCCATCAGCTGATGGATGGACAAATAAAATGTGGCACATCTATACAATGGAATATTATTTGGCCATAAAAAGTAAAGAAGTATTGATACACGCTACAAAATGGATGAAAACATTACATTAAGTGAGAGAAACCAAACACAAAAGACCACATATTATATGATTCAATTTATGCAAAATGTCCGGAATAGGCAAATCCATAGAGTCAGAAAGAGATGAGTGGTTGCCAGGGGCTGTGGAGGATATGGAGAGTGACTCTAAATGGACACAAGGTTTCTTTGTGGGGTGATGGCAATGTCCTAAAATTGAACGTGGTGATGGTTATACAACTCTGTGAATATATTAAAAAACATTGAATTGCAGACTTAAAATGGATGAATTTTATGGTACGTAAATTATACCCCAATAACACTTTTTAAAAAGTGCTCTGAAAACTGTAAAGTGATGAGTATGGTGTTACTCACATGCATAATAGATGACCTGTCATAATGGATGGAGCTGAGTATTCTGACCTGTCAGTTTAGGGTACTTCCTAAGACTTTTGAAATTGGAGACACCTGGATATCTTCCTGTACATTATCTCAGGCAAGTCATTTAACTCTGAGGCCATCTGTAGAATTGGGACAGTAATCTCTGTCTCTTAGGATTGTTGTGACAATTAAATGAATACTGTAGGAACATGCTGAGCTTGGTACTTGACACCTAGTAGATGCCTAGTGAATGATGATGACTCTTCCCACATTGAGTTACCTGACTCTTCCCAGCCACCCCAGGGAGCGAGTCCGTGCTCTTCCACTTTCCTCAGAATCTACTGTTTCCAAATCTTGCCTGATCATAAGAATTACCAGGAGCATCTTTTAAAAATACAGATTCCAAGGCCCCACTTCGGACCCATTGATAAGAATCTGTATTTTTAAAAACTCTCCGGATGAGTCCTATAATCCGGTAAATTTGGGAATAAGGCTGGTCCAACCTGGAAACATTTTGCTTCTTATTTATACCCTTCCACAAACCCTTATTTTCCATTGTTTGCTGTTTCACCCTGACTCACTTTTCTTTGCCAAAGATCCCTCTGTTTAAGAGCTCATGCTCTTGACTTCAATAATAACGCCAGCATGAGAGTTTATAATTTCCTCATACTTTAATTCAGGGCAAAGATTGATAACATTAACAATAACAGCAATAGTGAACCTACATGTGTTTGGTGCTCTGCAGGGGTTTCCCAGGCACCTTTATGTTCTCACAGCAGCCTTGTGAGTAGATTTAAATAAGTTAAATAACTTCTCTCTTTTAGGAGAGAGTGGCAGAGTCAAAATTGAATATACTTATATAAAGCACAAAATTAGGCAAAACTAATCTCTGTTTTAAAAGTCAAGATAATGATTACCCTTGGGTTGGGGGTTAGGGACTGATGGAGGTCAAAAAGATTCTTCGGGGGCAGGTCATGTTTTGTCCCTTATTCTGGCTGTTGGTAGCACGTGTGTTCATTGTCACTTAGGATCTGTTCACTTTTCTGTATTTGTGTTATACTTTGATGAAAAGTTTAAAAGCATAGCTGTGCTATATGATCCTAATTTTAAAAATATGTATGTATACATTTGCACAGAAAAAAGAATAGAAGGAAACTAAATCGAGGGACATTTTATAAAATAATTGGCCTAGACCATAAAAAATGTCAACGTCAAGAAAGACAAAGAAAAAGCAAAAGAATATATACTGTGTATCACAGGGAATTAAACCCATTATCTTGAAATAACCTATAATGGAGTGTAATCTGCAAAAATATTGAATCACTGTGTTGTACACCTGAAACTAACACAATATTATAAATCAAATATACTTCATTTAAAAAAAGAAATAACGACAAAGACTGAGACACTATTCCAGTTTAAAGCAGGCTAAAGTGATAGGACAGCTACATGCAGTGCAGGATCCTGGTTTAGATCCTGGACTGGGAAAAAAATTACATACACACACACACACACACACACACACACACACACACGGCTGATTGATAAATTTAAATATGGACTACAGATAATAGTATTGTTACAATGTTAAATATCCTGAGTTTGCTCTACTATACACTGAAGCATTTAGGGGTTAAAGACCATAATGTCTCCAGTTTAATGTCAAATTGTTCAGAAAAATGCATACACACATACAAATAATTATATGAAGAGAGAAAATGAGAAAGCAAATGGTAAACAACTGGTTGATATAGGTAAGGAGTTTCTGAGAGCGTCTTGTACTAGTCTTTCAACCTTTCTATAAGTTTGAAGTTACACTTGTCCCTTGGTATCCACAGTGGATTGGTTCCAGTACCCCCAGCAGATACCAAAATCCACAGATGCTCCAGTCCCTTGTATAAGATGGCTCACTATTTGCATATAATGTACTCACATCCTCCTATATACTTTAAAGTCATTTCTAGATTACTTATAATGCCTAATACAATGTAAATGCCATGTAACTAGTTGCTGGGCACGTGGCAGATTCAAGTTTTGCTTTTGGAACTTTCTGGACTTTTTTTTCAAATATTCTCAATCCGTGGTTGGTTGAATCCTTGGATGGGGAGCCCATGGATATGGAGGGCTGACTATATATCAAAATTACAAATTACAAAAAAAGATGGGAAGGGCAAGACAGCCACATAAACTTTCACTCTTCTGGGATTAGTACTAAAAAATAAAATAGTACTGATTTTTCAAATAGCCTTTAAAAAAGTAATAAAATAGTGGTACAGTTTCCAGGAAGTGAAAGAAAATGGAAGGAAATACACCAAGTGTCAGCTGTGCCCAGGTGGTGCTGTGCCCTGCTGGTGACATGCAAGACTTAAGGCACTAGGTAGCTTGGATTTGAATCCAGACTCTGCTGCTTACCAGATGTGACAGCCTGGGTGATTTACTTAAATTCTCTGTGCTCCTGTTTCCACCCCTCCCCTATGCAGTGGGGCTAGCAGTTCCTGCTCATGGGGTTATCACATGAGTCATGGGAGTATGAAGCGTTTGTGAGAGTGTGGGCACACACTGAGGCTCATGTAAATATCAGCCATAATATCTGGTTGGTGGGATTATGAGTGGAAAAGTCTATGTATTTTGCTTTGGTTTTGTTTTGTTTTTATTGACATTAGCATTATATTACTTTCAGGTATACAACATAATAATTTGCTATTTGTATATATTGTTAAGTGGTCACCACAATAAGTGTAGTTCATATTCATCACCACACATGGTTACACATTTTTTTCCTGTGATGAGATGTTTTAAGATCTACTCTTAGCAATGTTCAAATATGCACTACAGGATTATTAACTATAGTCACCATGCTGTATATTACATCCCTTGACTTATTTATTGTATCACTGGAAGTTTGTTCCTTTTGACCCCCTTCACCCATTTCGCTTACCCCCCACCTCTGGCAATCATCAGTCAGTTCTCTGTATCTATGAGTTTGGGTTTTTTGTTTTGTTTTTAGATTTCACATACAAGTGAGAACACATGTTATTTGTCTTTCTATGTCTGACGTATTTCACTTAGCATAATGCCCTCAATCTGTGTATTTTTTAAACTGTGTCAACACACAGTAATTTTGTAATCACATCAACAACAAAACATCAGTCTGATGGCTCAGCTTTTCCCTCTTGGACCTCTCTCTATGTCTCCTCTCCCCCCACATCCTCCTCCTCAGCCCCCTCCCCTCTGCCCACCAGATGGCATTCCTCACTTCTTTTCCCAAAGAACTATAATTAAGGTTTTACTCTGTAATTGCCATTTCATGGTTCCCCATCTGAAATCATGCTCCCGCTTGGCCTGGTTTCCATCTCCTTCTCAGCCTTGGGAAGCAGAGGCAGGATTCAGCAGAGCCCAGGATGTGCCTTGTGCTCTAAGAATGATTGAGCTCTAGTTGTTGAGTATTCACTCTACGAGTGAATACTCAACAACTGCGTGTGCTCAGCCCTTTCCCTACATTACCTTGTTCGATCTTCACAACAACCCTATGAGGAAACTGAAGCTCGGGGAGGTGGAATAAATCATCCAAAGGCCTCACAGATAGTTGGTGGAGCTGGCCTTTGAATCCACTTTGACCTGGCCTCAAAACTGGCAGATGATACTCCTACTTCCTCAACTGACAAGTATATTCTGAACTCTCCACACCAGGCATCAATGCTCTAGTGGTAGTTTATATCAAAGCTGGCCATGCTCATCCCTCCCTGTATCCTTACCCTTTGTAGTAGGACTTTGCACCTCCTCCATCTAAAAGGTGGAGTCTGGGACTTCCCTGGTGGCACAGTGATTAAGAATCCGCCTGTCAGTGTAGGGGACACGGGTTCGAGCCCTGGTTGGGGAAGATCCCACATGTCGCGGAGCAACTAAGCCCGTGCACCACAACTACTGACACTGCGCTCTAGAGTCTGCGAGCCACAACTACTGAGCCCACGTGCCACAACTACTGAAGCCCGTGCACCCAGAGCCCGTGCTCCGCCACAAGAGAAGCCACCACAATGAGAAGCCTGCGCACCACAATGAAGAGTAGCCCCAGCTTGCTGCAACTAGAGAAAGCCCGCAACTAGAGAAAGCCCCCACACAGCAATGAAGACCAAACGCAGCCCCCAAAAATAAATAAAATAAATAAATTCAAAAAAATAAAACGTGGAGTCTATTTCCCCAGGCCTTGAATCTGGACCAGCCTTGCTTTGGCCAGTAGAATGCATCAGAAGTGATGGTGGACCACACCTAGGCCCCGAGAAGCCTTGTATGCTTCTGTTCTTTCTCTTGGCACACTGCCTTGTCCATGAAAACAAGCCCAGGCTAGACTGCTGGAACATCATGACCTAGTCACCCCTGCTGCCCAGCCAAAAGCCAACCAACTGCCAGACATGAATGAGACCATCCTAGACCTGCCAGCCACCCGCTGACGTGCTTGCTAACTGACTATAGGTACATCAGTGAGCCCAGGTGAGATTAGCCAAGCCTGCTTACAGCAGCAGAACCACCCAGCTGGCCCACAGACTCATGAGCAATTGTTTCAAGCCACTGAGTTTCAGGATGGTTTATTATACAGTAATAGCTAACTAATACAGCCCTTTAAAGAGGAGACAAAGTGGGAGGCTGTTGAGATGACTCCGGTGTTCTAGAGGAAAGAATTCTGACTTAGCAAACATCTATTTAATGTTTACTGTGTGCTAAGCATTTTAATTTAACCCACACAACAACTTTATGAGGTAGGTACTTCTTTTGTCCCCATTCTACAGATGAGGAGACTGAAGCAGAGTGGTAAATAATTTGCTCAGAATCTCATAACTAGTAAGTGTCAGGCATTCCACCAATTAGCAGGTCAAGATGTGGGAAACAGGAAGTGGAGTCCAGAAAGCTACCTTGTGAACCCACTGGGGGCAGAAGATGGGCATTCAGAAACCTGATGATGGAGGTATTTCCCCACTGAGCTCAGTCAGAGAGTGATACTCTGGGGAAATGGGTTGCTTAAAGAGACAGAATAATAATAATTCAATTTATAAATATTGGTTCTTTTCTTAAACCTTATTTATATTTATTAAGTAAATAAGAATCAGGAGCAAACCAAAAGGTACACAGTTAGATGTTGTGTTATTCAGCATTCTCCAGAGAAACAACCAATAGGATGTGAGTATATAGAGAAAGAGATTCTTCTGAAGGAGTCGGCTCACACAGTTGCAGAAGATTGGTGAATCCAAAATCTGATGGGGGAGACCAGTTAGGTGAGGACTCAGGAAAGAGTTGAAGTTCGAATCCAAAGGCAGCCTGCTGACAAACCAGGAAGAACCAGTGTTGCAGATGAAGTCCAAAGGCAGTCTGCTGGCAGAATCCCCTCTTGCTCAGGGGAGGTCAGCCATTTGTTCTCTTCAGGCCTTCGACTGATTGGATGAGGCCCACCCTCATTATGGAGGACAATCTGTTTTATGCAAAGTCCACCAATTTAAATGTAAATCTCATCCAAAAACACCGTCACAGAAACATCAAGAACTATGTTTGGCCAGATGCCTAGGCACTGTGGCCCAGCCAAGTTGACACATAGCATTAACCATCAGAGATGCCAAGAGAGGTGGTTAATGCCACTGAAGAGCAGAGTCAGAGCTGGCAGAGAAGTGACCTGTGGACTAGTCACATGGAGGTTATTGGTGACCAGAGTGGATTCACTGTAGTGGATAAGTCAAGATTAGCTGGTGGGGTTTGAAGAAAGAAGGAGAGAGGAGGGACAGAAGTTGAGCAGAAGCTCTCTTGTGGAGGGAAAGCATGGCATGAGGCAGTAGCTTGAGGAAAAAGTGAGGGTTGTAGGTGGGCTGCCTAGTTTGCTTTTTCTAATGGAGATGCTAGAGCAGTGTATTTTTCAGATTGTAGGTTTTGATCCTTCACTGGGTCAATTCGGTGAGTGATAACCAGCACTTAAAAAAAAAAGAGCAGAAAAGAAGCAGTAGAACCCATCATATGTAATAAGAGTAAGCATTTTTTCATGAAACTTTTGTGTCCTGACTTCTAACACCATAGATTAGTTTTGTCTATACTCAAATATATGTGACTGAAATCACCATGCTATGTATGTACTCTTCCCTTTCTGGATTCTTTTTTTTTTTTTTTTTTTGTGGTACGTGGGGCTCTCAACGCTTTGGCCTCTCCCGTTGTGGAGCACAGGCTCTGGACGCGCAGCCTCAGCGGCCATGGCTCACGGGCCCAGCCACTCGGCGGCATGTGGGATCCTCCCGGACCGGGGCGCGAACCCGTGTCCCCTGCATCGGCAGGCGGACTCCCAACCACTGCGCCACCAGGGAAGCCCCGGTATTGTGTTTTAAATTTCAAATTCCCCTTGTTCATTGCTGATATATAGGAAAGTGATTGACTTAAAAAAAAAATAATAACCTTGTGCCCTGCAGCCTTGCTATAATCACGTATTATTTCCAGAATTTTTTTCCTTGATTTTTTCTGATTTTCTACATAGATGATAAGGTCAGCGCTAAACAATGACAGTTTTATTTCTTCCTTCCTAATCTGTATCCTTTTTATTTCCTTTTTTGGGTCTTATTGCATTATTTAGGACTTCCCGTATGATGTTGAAAAGCAGTGGTAAGAGGGGACATTTACCTTGTTCCTAATCTTAGTGGGAAAACCTCAAGTTTCTTACCATGAAGCATGATGTTAAACTTCAGATGATTTGTAGATATTATTTATTCAGTTGAAAAAGTTCCCCACTATTCCTAGTTTACAGAGAATTTTTCTCATGAATGGGCATTGAATTTTGTCAAATGCTTTTTCTGCATCTATTGATATTATCATATGATTTTTCTTCTTTAACCTGTGGATGTGATAGATTACATTAATTACTTTTCGAATGTTGAACCAGCCTTGTATACCTGGGATAAATCCCAATTGGTCATGATGTATAATTTTTATACATATTGGATTCAATTTGCTAATGTTTTGTTGAGGATTTTTGCGTCTGTGTTCATAAGAGATGTTGTTCTGTACTTTTCTTGTAATGTCTTTGGTTTTGGTATTAGATTAATGCTGGCCTCATAGAATGAGTTAGGAAGTAGTCTCTCTGCTTCTATATTCTGAAAGAGATTATAGTGAATTGGTATAATTTGTTCCTTAAATGTCTGGTAGAATTCACTAGTGAATACATCTGGGTCTGATGCTTTCTCTTTTGAAAGGTTATTAATCATTTGCTCAATTTCTTTAATTGATATAGTCCTATTTAGATTGCCCACTTCTTCTTGTGTGAGTTTTGACAGATTGTATCTTTCAGGGAATTGGTCCATTTCATCTAGGTTATCATATTTGTGGGCATAGAGTTGGTTCATAGTGTTCCTTGATTATTTTTAATGTCCCAGGGATCTGTAGTGATGTCCCCTTTCATTTCTAATATTAGAAATTTGCATCTTCTCTTTTTTTTCTTAGTCTAGCTAAAAATTTATTGATTTTATTGATCTTTTCAAAGAACCAGCTTTTAGTTTTGTTGATTTTCTCTATTGATTTCCAGTTTTCAATTTCATTGATTTCTGCCCTAATTTTTATTATTTATTTTCCTCTCCTGATTTTGGATTTAACTTTCTCTTAGGGACTTCCCTGGTGGTCCAGTGGTTAAGACCCTGCGCTTCCACTGCAGGGGGCACGAGTTCGATCCCTGGTCGGGGAACTAAGAGCCTGCATGCCGCGTGGAGCAGCAAATACAAAACAGAACGAAACAGTAATTTTCTCTTATTTTTCTGGTTTCCTATGGTAAAATCTTAGATGATTGAATTTAAATCTTTTTTTCTAACATATGATTCAGTGCTCTAAGTTTCCCTTTAAGCACAAATTTTGCTGCATCCCACAAATTTTGATGAGTTGTGTTTTCATTTTCATTGAGTTCAAAATGTTTTAAAATTTATCTTGAATTTTGACCTGTGTGTTATTGAGAAGTGTGTTGTTTTATCTCCAAGTGCTTGGGGATTTTCCAGCTGTCTCTCTGTTATTGATTTCTTGTTAAATTCCGTGGAGTCTGAAAGCAGACATTGTGTGATGTCTATCCTTTTAATTTTAGTAAGATGTGTTTTATGGCCCAGAATGTGGTTTGTCTTCGTGAATGTTTCACATGAGCTTGAGAAGAATATATATTCTTCTGTTGTTGGATGAAGTAGTCTATTGATATTTATCATATTGATGGTGATTGTTGGTGTTGCTGAGTTTAACTACGTCCTTACTGATTTTCTGCCTGCTGAACCTATTTCTGATAGAGGAATGTTGAAGTCTCCAGATATAATAGTAGATTCATCTATTTCTCTTTACATTTCTATCAGTTTTTGCCTCACATATTTTGATGCTCTGTTTTTAGGATCTATATGGTAAGGATTGTTATATCTTCTTGGAGAAATGATCTCTTTATCATTGTGCAATGCCCCTCTTTATCTCTCATAACTTTCCTTGCTCTGAAGTCCAAAATCAATATAGCTACCCCTGCTTTCTTTTGATTAGTGTTAGTATGGTATATCTTTCTCCATCCATTTACCTTTTTTAAAATTAATTAATTTTTATTTTTGGCTGCGTTGTGTCTTTGTTGCTGCGCACGGGCTTCCTCTAGTTGCAGCGAGCTGGGGCTACTCTTCATTGAGGTGCTTGGGCTTCTCATTGCGGTGGCTTCTTGTTGCAGAGCACGGGCTCTAGTTGCGCAGGCTTCAGTAGTTGTGGCATGTGGGCTCAGTAGTTGCGGCTCGTGAGCTCTAGAGAGCAGGCTCAGTAGTTGTGGCTCACGGGCTTAGTTGCCCCACGGCGTGTGGGATCTTCCCAGACCAGGGATTGAAACCGTGTCCCCTGCATTGGCAGACGGATTCCTAACCACTGTGCCACCAAGGAAGTCCCTCAAACTATGTTTTTGCCTTTTAGTTTGAGACTTTATATATATATATATATATATATATATATATATATATATATATATGTATATGGACATGATGTATTGGGTAGAAGGAACTCCTGCAAATAGGCTATGAGGTGATAGGGTGTGGGGTTTGGAGAAGCATTCTGTCTGTAGTCCCATGATTAGGTCTTAGTCTTTTCATGAGCCAGTACATCTGGACTGTGAACTTCAAGTGCTTCTCAGTTGTTCCCCCCTTAGTTGGGGACATGACGGCTAGGGTGGACTGGAGTTGGGCATTTCCCTTCTCCCACGTGGAAAGCTGGAACTGGCTGGAGTCGTGTATTTATTTTTTAATCATAATACTTTATAAAAATAACCCTCAACACCCCTCCCCCCCACCCCAAATTTGGAGAGTCCTTTCCTCTTTTCTTATTTTCCTCTCCCTCTCACTGTCTTCTCCATGAGAATCAGCTCAGGGGCTTTGGCAGGGCTGTGGTTGGACTGACCTCAATTTCTCACTCCTGAAGTTTCTGTGAAATGAGAGGAAAAGGCCTCAGCAAATCCCCCAGCACTGGTTTGTGAGAGGAGAGTGTATTAATCAGGCTTTCTCAGGCATCAAGGCAGAATCCTGCATGCCCAGATGAGTGTGTGGGAGCAGTGAGGGTTTATTGCCGGGATGGATGGATGGGGAGGTGTGGAAGAGCCAGAAACTGCTGCCCAGGCTAGGGTATCCCGCAGGCAGCATGGAGCGCTGAGCTCCACCTCAGCGTCACCGGGGACATCTGAGCGCAGCTGCCCTGCCTTCTTCTCTGGCTTCCTCAGGGAGCCAGGGAGGCGGCTTCTCTTCTCCTCAGTCACATCAGTTCTGAGAGGATCTCAACCCACTGCCTGAGCTGCCGTGTTGTCTCATGACCCCACCATGACCACTCAGGCCATGACTGACTTGAACCGGGAATGGACAACATATCCAGGGGGACGCCAGCTGGGTCAAGCCAGTCACACTCCCTGTCCTGGAAATTTAGGACCTGGAGATAAAGTCAATTAGGTGACAACGTAACATGCATGAAAGGAAAGGCTGTGGAGTGTCGGAGCTTCGGAGGCCATGGCGGGTGAGGTGAGGCAGAGGGAAGGGGGGGGCAGAGGAGAGGCAGACATGAGAGAGCCTGGTAGCCCTGGGGGCACAACTTTGGTTCTTGACTTTCTAGTTCTGGTTCCTTATAGGCAGCCTTGTCATCTTCTCTCATTGGACTCCCCGGAGTAAACCTCTCTTTATTTGAGCTGACTTTGACTCTGATTTCATCAGACTGTATCATCCTCTTCCCCTCCTTATGGCAGACATCTACAGACCCTGGGTCACTCCTCTTTCCGTGAAGGTTTTTAGCTTCTGGATCACTGTCCTCCGGTACAACACCAAGAATCATAATTTTTTAATCATTCCAGTATTAACAATGAAGGTGACCCTTGAAAACATCATGCTAAGTGAAAAAAGCCAGTCACAGAGGACCGCATATCATAAAATTCCAGTGATATAAAATGTCCAGAGACAAATCCATAGATACTGTAAGTAGAGTAGTGGCTGCCTGGGGCTGGGGAATGTGGGGAGATAGGAATTGATGGTAAAGGGATATGGGTTTTTGGGGGGAGTAATAAACATGTTTGAAATTTGATTTTAGTGATGGATTGGCACAACTCTGTAAATATGCTAAAAACCATTGAATTGTACACTTTCAATGGATGAATTATATGATATGTGAAGTATATCTCAGTAAAGCTGTTTTTAAAAACTGCTCAGTTCCCTGATCTTTTTTCCCCCAATAAACTTTTCCTCTGCCTCACCTCAGCCACTCACTCCCATGGCCATAGCCTTGACCTTATCATTCCAATAGTTTCAGCCCCTCCATAATCTCAGTTTCAAGCGTCCTGCTTACTAATTGCCACCCCCGACCCCAGCCCGCTCTTCTACTATTCCAACTCCAGCAATTCTTTGACCCTTTTGGAACTTGCCATCCATTTACCCCACCACCTTTCCATTGTCTCTTACCCTTATCATTTCCTCACTTCCCTCTTTGTGTGGCTTAAATTCCAAGGTCCAGCATTACTGTCATTCTTTTATGTGCATCCTCAACTTCTTTGCCCCTCTGTTGTATTCCCTTGGAAAAAAAATTGTTAAATCCAACTCTTTGACCTGCACCCACGCAGCTGAATAGGGCTGAGGAAAACTCAGAAACTTGTCTTGTTTCAAATGCCTGACCGTTAACTTCAGATGGACCCCCCCCGCCCCGGGGTCACTTGGCAATCTTCCTGTATTTCTTAGACCATTCACCCTCCCACTCTCCTAGGTTATTTCACACCATTTTCCTTTCTTGTCTTCTTTTTTTTTTTTTAGTAAATTTATTTATTTTGTTTGTTTTGGCTGCATTGGGTCTTTGTTGCTGCGTGCAGGCTTTCTCTAGTTGCAGTGAGCGGGTGCTACTCTTTGTTGCGGTGCGTGGGCTTCTCATTGTGGTGGCTTCTCTTGCTGTGGAGCACAGGCTCTATGCGCGCGGACTTCAGTAGTTGTGGCACATGGGCTCAGTAGTTGTGGCTCGTGGGCTCTAGAGCACAGGCTCAGCAGTTGTGGCATGTGAGCTTAGTTGCTGTGTGGCACGTGGAATCTTACCGGACCAGGGCTCGAATCCGTGTCTCCTGCATTGGCAGGCGGATTCTTAACCACTGCGCCACCAGGGAAGCCCTTTCCTTTCCCTTCTAATTTACAACACTTCCTCTGCCCCCTGTGTTCACTTTCATCTGATGACTTCATTAGAAGAGAACTTCCACAAGCTCCCACAGCCTCACACACCAACTTTCCAGCATCTATGCCCCTGTGCCCTGCGTTCATTCCTGTAACAATGACTGTTCTGTCTGTGCTCCCTTTTGAAGGCCAACCCCTTACGTAACGCTAGAACCCAGCCCTTCTTTCCCACTCAGGCCGTTGTGTTCATAACCCTTCCCCTAACTTGCTCCTGCATCATCAGTCTGCTCCACCCACTGAATTTTCCCAGAAACCTTCAGTCTTGTTGTAATGTGTCAGTGTTAAAAAAAATTAAAACCTATCTTGGGGCTGGATAGATAGATAGATGGACATATATGTGATAAAGCAAGTATAGGAAAATGTTAGCAGAAGAATCCAGGTGGTGGGTCTATGTGTTCAATGTATAAAATTCTTTCAACTTTTTGGTGTGTTTGAAATTTTTCATTAATAAAATGTTGGGAAAAAAATTCCTATCTTGACCCTACATCTCCCTCTTGCTTTTATCTCATTTCTCTCTGCTCCCTTTCCCAGCAGAACTCCTGAAAAGCTTTTCTGAACATGTGTCTCCATGTGTCCCATCTTTTCTTTTACCAACTGCAATCAAGCTTTTGCCCCAGCAGTTCACCAGCATGTCTCTTATAAAGCTCACCAGTGATTTCCATTGTAGGAAATGGAGTGGTCGTTTATCTGTCCTAATCTTGCTCAGTCTATCAGCTGCAGAATGTGACTCCATTAAGTTACTCCTTGCTCCTTACAAAACTTTCTTTCCTTAATTCCAGAATGGCACTGTCTCCTCCATTTTCTCTTATCTCCTTAGTCGACTTTGTTGGTCTCTCATCTGTCCAGCCTCTTAAGGTTGAAATGCATCAGGACTTAGTTCTTAAAACATTTTCTTTATCTACACTCCCCCTCTTGTTTATCTCCTGAAGTTTCATGGATCCAATTAGTACAGGATTATTCCCAAATTTATCCTGTCCCTAGCCTGAACCCATCTCCTCTATTCCAGACTCATTTATCCAACTGCCTACTCGACATCTCCACCCAGATGTCTACGAGGTATCTCAGACTTAATGTGCCCACCAACTAATCCCTCATTGTAGTAGTTGTTATAATAATAGTCCCAGTGAATCACACCTCCCTTGTGTCTGTACCTGTTTGCAGTGTGAGCATTAATTTCTTCACACACACTCCCCACCCCTGAACCTGGGCTGGCCTTGTATCTTGGCTTTGATCAGTAGAAGTGGTGGGGTATGAGTCCCAGAACCTAAGCCATAAGAGGCTTTGCAGCTTTTACTCTCCCATTCTGGAACACTGAGGCCGCCATGGCAAAGAAGTCCAGGCTAGCCTCACTGAAAATGAGAGCCCACGTGGAGGGCCGAGTGGGGCACCCCAGCCAGCAGCTGGTCCTGGCTCCAGCCATGTAGAGGAGGCCGTCTTGGATCTTCCAGCCCCAAACGAGCTATCAGGTAACTCCACCACTTGACTGATCCCAGGCAAGATCAGCAGAAGAGCTGCCAGATTGCCAACCCACGTAGTCAAGAGAAATCATAAATTGTTGTTAAACTACTAAGTTTCCGCTTTTTTTTTTTTTTTTTTTTTGCTGCAATAGATAACTGAAACACCGCTCTTGCCACTCTACCTTCCCCTTCACAGCCTTCATCTCTGTAAATGTCACCTCCATTCTTCCAGTTGCTCACGCCAAAAAACTGGGAGTTCCTTGACTCCTCCCTTTTTCCCATCTACTCCTTTAGCAAATTTTATATCATTACCTTCAAAACGTGTCCAGACGCCTATACTTACCACCTCCATTGCTACCACACTGCGCCAAACTGCATCATCTCTTGCCTGGATTACTGCAGAGGCCTCCACCTTGGTCTCTCTGCTTCCATCCTGGCTCCTCTCCACTGTGTTCTCCAGCCAGCAGTGAGTGATCCTTTCAGAGTTTAAGTCAAATCCCATCACTTCTCTGCTCAGAGGACTCCAGGGACTTCACATTTCACTCAGAATAAAAGTTAAAATCTTTACTGTGGCCTCAAGACCCCACATGATTTGGCCCTCTTCTCTCTCCCCCTTGTTCACCCTGTTTCAGCCACTGTAGCCTCTTTTCTGTCCCTTAAATAAACTAATTGGCTTCCTATCTCAAGCCCTTTGCACTTACTCTCCCCTCTGTGTAAATGGTCTTCCCCAGAGACTCACATAACTCACATCACATGTCTGCTCAGATGTCACTTTATTGAAGAAGCCTTCCCTGGTCATCCAGAGCCCACTACTCCACCCTCATCCAAACCCCAAGCTCCATCAATTTCTAGCTCTCTTACCCTGTTTTGGACTCCTCCATAGCAGTCAACACCACCTGACATATTACATTTTTCTTGGTTTGTTTTTTATCTGTTTTCTCCCATTAAAATATAAACTCCACGGGGCTTCCCTGGTGGCGCAGTGGTTGAGAGTCCGCCTGCCGATGCAGGGGACACGGGTTCGTGCCCCGGTCTGGGAAGATCCCACATGCTGCGGAGCGGTTGGACCCGTGAGCCATGGCCGCTGAGCCTGCGCGTCCGGAGCCTGTGCTCCACAACGGGAGAGGCCACAGCAGTGAGAGGCCCGCGTACCACAAAAAAAAAAAAAAAAAAAAATATATATATATATATATATATATATATATATATATATATATATATATATATATATATATATATATATAAACTCCATGAGGACAGGGACTTCATCTGGTTATTCACTCCAGGATCTCCGGTGCCTATTACGTCTCAAATAGAATGTACTCGATATAGTTTTGCTGAATGAATGAAAGCAGAAGTGTATTGTATTAGTTTTCTGTTGCTTCTGTAACAAATTACTACAAACTTGGTGACTTAGAACAAATTTATTATCTTATAGTTCAGGAGATCAGAAGTCAAAAAAAAAAAAACATGTCTCGCCTGGCTAAAATCAAGGTGTTGTCAGGGCTGCATTCTTGCCAGCGAAGCTGTCAGGGAGAACTCATCTCCTTACTTTGTCCAGCTTCTAGAGGCTTCCCACATTCTTTGCATGATGACTCCCTTCCATCCTCAAAGCCAGCAATGATTGATTGAGTCTTCCTCACAGGGCATCCTTCTGATGGTTTCCATCATCACATCTCCTTCTCCATCTCAGGCCCTCCCTCTTTCATGAATAAAGACCCCTGTGATTACATTGGGCTGACCCAGACAATCTAGGATAATCTTACCTTCTCAATATCCTTAATTTAATCACATCTGCAAAGTCCTTTTTGCCTTGAAAAGTAACATAGTCAACGGTTCCAGGGATTAGGATGTAAACATCTTTGGAGGGGTGATTATCTTGCCTACCACAGGTATTTACCAAGAAACTAATGAAGCTTAAATTCAAGCCCACTAACACAAGCCCCTCCCAAGACCCAGAAAAGGGCCCTAGTGATCTGTTCACATGGTCATATGTTTTTTTGAAAATTTACAAAAGTAAGATATTTTAACTGTAATTGGTAAAGTGTTCTGTTTCTTTCCACTCTGACTTCACCTCTGTTGTACTGTTGCTCCTGTTGGGTGACATTGGCATAGACATGGGGATCTGGGGGATATAGTCACTAAGAGGAAGTTGAGTTGGGTTTTGTTTTTGTTTTTGTTTTTGCGGTACGTGGGCCTCTCACTGCTGTGGCCTCTCCCGTTGCGGAGCACAGGCTCCAGTTGCGCAGGCTCAGCGGCCATGGCTCACGGGCCCAGCTGCTCCGCAGCATGTGGGATCTTCCCGGACCGGGGCACGAACCCGTGTCCCCTGCATCGGCAGGCGGACTCCCAACCACTGCGCCACCAGGGAAGTCCTGAGTTGGGTTTAGTGAGATATGTTTATGTGGTTTGTAGTAACTTCCATGTATAGTTAAGTTAGTGTTAGCCTTCCTGGTACAGTAGTGGTTTCCAGAAGTACTACAGCTGCCCAATGTTGTAATGTAAGGTTGCAAGGCCAGAGGTCCTATTGCGATATGAGCAAATCCTATGGCATCTGGCACTGGAAGTATGTGGTGGTAGAGAAAACAAGATTTCAAATGTAGAGAAGCAGAAGCTAGTCTGTGGGAAATTCTTCCATTCATCAGATGTATAGAATGGTAAGCAGACAATTTTAGTTCTCATCACTGTGTAGCCAAAACAGAAGTGCTTTCCTGTCAAGAATATACTCAGTAATGCAATATGTAGTAGATCATTTGGAAAGATGTTCACAGTAATTCTTCGTGTCACTGCACAAATGCCTTTTGCAGTGTGACATTGTTGCGCTGATCAGGGGCTACTCTTTCGTTGCAGTATGCAGGCTTCTCATTGCGGTGGCTTGTTTTGTTGCGGAGCACAGGCTCTAGGTGCGTGGGCTTCAGTAGTTGTGGCACGCGGGCTCAGTAGTTGTGGCTCGTGGGGTCTAGAGCACAGGCTCAGTAGCTGTGGCGCACGTGCTTAGTTGCTCCACGGCATGTGGGATCTTCCCGGACCAGGGCTTGAACCCCTGTCCCCTGCATTGGCAGGCGGATTCTTAACCACTGCGCCACCAGGGAAGCTCTAAAATTTTACTCATTTTTTAATTATAAAAATACATTAAAAATTTTTAACATATGTAAAAGAATAAAATGAGAAGGAGGGCTTCCCTGGTGGCACAGTGGTTGAGAGTCCGCCTGCCGATGCAGGGGACACGGGTTCGTGCCCCGGTCCGGGAGGACCCCACATGCCTCGGAGCGGCTGGGCCCATGAGCCATGGCCGCTGAGCCTGCGCGTCCGGAGCCTGTGCTCCGCAACGGGAGGGGCCACAGCAGTGAGAGGCCCACGTACCGCAAAAAAAAAAAAAAAAAAAAGAGAAGGAAACTCAACAGGGAATATTATAAAATCATTGTCATATGAAGAGATGACTGAAGATTTCGCAGCCAAAAAATGCATGAAAAAAGGTATCAGAGAAAGGTGTCGACACCATCAATTAATAAAAATAATATTTCCTGAATGTTTGTGATGTTTGTGGTATTTATCACTTTTTTAAAATTTGTGGTTTGTAGTGATTTATTTTCTTATTCTAAATAGATACTAATTTAGGTATCTAATTATTTTACTTGAAGTTTTGTGAGGGTTTTTTTTTTCCTTAAGGGGACCTCCCCAGTTGTACCTTGTTCAGCCCCCTGAAACATGGATCTGCCTATGAATGAATGAATGAGCCCAAGTTCTAGTCCACAGAAATTTATGCAGAAAGAACCCCAGGGCCTCTTCCTCAGAAGGAGGCTCTGGATGTGAGAGTCTTAATCACTCTTGTGTACCTGGCATGCCCACAGGAGAGGCAGATGGTAAACACAAATGTGAGGCTTTTCGAACGTCAATGTTAACCCAAAGTGCAGCTTGAAAGGAACTTTCAGACACTCCCTCCATGTCAGAGATTAGTTGACCTTAGATTTTGGGGCAGGGAGCAAAGAACCAGAGTGTCCCCAAGACCTATTTGCATCAGGAAAGAGAAGTAGAGGAAAGGGAGCAACTTGGGATGGGCTGAGCCAACCATGCAGCTTGGTTAAATATCTGTTAGCATCTGCTACATGCCAGGCACTGTTCCATACTCTGGAACAAAACACTCAAAAATCTCTGCCCTCCTTGTGCTGACATGGAAGGGGTGGGGATGGCAGTGTAGGAGGAAGGAACAATAAACATTTTAAAAAATGTATATAGGGGACATGCCTGATGGCGCAGTGGTTAAGACTCTGCGCTCCCAATGCAGGGGGCCCAGGTTCGATCCCTGGTCATGGAACTAGATCCCACATGCTGCAACTAAGAGTTCGCATGCCACAACTAAGGAACCTATGTGCCGTAACTAAGGGGCCCCCTGCCACAACTAAGACACAGTGCAATGAAATAAATAAATAAAATTTAAAAATAAAAAGGTATATATATTACATTAGAAAGTGGGAAGTGCAAAGGTAAAAAATAAAGCAAGGTGAGGGACTTGGAAAGTAGTGTGTGATGGGGGTGCAGCTTTCAATAGAGAATCAGGGAAGCCCTCAGTGGAAGTTGAGCTAAGATTTGAAGGACATGAGGGAGGGAGCCCTGTGGCTATCTGAGGGAGAAATGTGATCTGTGACAGGCAGAGGGAGCGGCATGGCCAAAGGTCCTGTGGCAGAAATATACTTGGCAAGCTTGAGGAACAGTTTCAAGGCCTGGCTGCTAAAAGGAATGAATGAGGTGGAAGTAGGAGAAGACATCTGAGAGGTAATGGGGGTCAGAGCTCATGGAGCCTTGTAATCATTTGCAGGGACTAAGGAGGATGGACACCATGGGGGGGGGGTTGTTTTTAACATCTTTATTGGAGTATAATTGCTTTACAATGATGTGTTAGTTTCTGCTTTACAACAAAGTGAGTCAGTTATACATATACATATGTTCCCACATAGGAGGGTTTTGAGCAGAGGAGCAGTGATGTCATCTGGCTGCCATGGAGAGTACAGATTGGGGACAAAGGCAGAAGCAGGAAGCCAGTGGAGACCATTGCCATAATCCAGGGTGAAAGGGGTCAGATTCTAGATATATTTTGAAGGTAGAACCAACAGGATTTGCTGGATTGCTGTGTGAGAGAAAGAAAAGAGGGGAGAAGGATCACCTCAAAGTTTATGGCCTGAGCACCTGCACTGAATTGCCGTGACTGAGATGGGGAGGATTGCAGCAGGAGCAGAACGAAGCCTAACTCAGGAATCGCTAGGATGAGCTACAAGGGCCAGAGGGGGTTCTACCTCAAAGGTAACTGGGCCTCTGGTGCGCCGGGGTCTGACTTAATCCACAGTGCAGTTAACAGCCCCTGAACGCAGAACAGGTGATCCCTGCTTGGGAAACCATTTCCACCTCATTCACATACTTGTAGTTGGTAAGTGAACCCACTACCAGCACATTTTTCAGCTGTTCACTAAAATGGGTTGTTCTTGAGCATTTTCAGTTGTAAAAGGTTGAACTGGACATGGGCAAAGATTGCCTTAAAATAAGTAATGCCACATAAAAAATGAAGCATGAGAATTGAAAACGTATGTCCACCTGAAAACGTCTCTCTCTATATCCATAGCAGTATTAGTCACAATAGCCAAAAAGTATCCATCAAGTGATGAATGGATAAACAAAATGTGGTGTATCCATACAGTGGAGTATTACTTGAAAATAAAAAGAAATGAAGTACTGGCATAAGCTATAACATGGACATACCTTGAAAACATTATTCAAAGTGAAAGAAACCAGTTACTAAAGACCACATATTATATAATTCCATTTATATGAAATATCCAGGATAGGCAAATCTGTAGAGACAGAGGCAGATTGATGGTGGCCTGGTACTGGGGAGTCTGGGAGAAAATGAGGAATAACTACTGATGTGTTCAGAGCTTCTTTTTGGGGGTGATGAAAATGTTCTAAAATTGATTATGGTGATTATTCAAGTCTGAGACTATACAAAAAATATTGAATTGTGTACTTCATTAATTTATTTTTAAACCTTTTATTTTATTGGCTGTGCCTCATGGCTTACGGGATCCTAGTTCCCGGGCCAGGGATCGAACCTGGGCCCTGGCAGTGAAAGTGCAGAGTCCCAACCACTGGACCACCAGGGAATTTCCTGAATTGTGCACTTTAAATTGGGGAATTGTATGGTAGATGAATTACATCTCAAAGCTGTTATTTTTTAAAAGCTTTTTTGAGGGCTTCCCTGGTGGCGCAGTGGTTGAGAGTCCGCCTGCTGATGCAGGGGACACGGGTTCGTGCCCCAGTCCGGGAAGATCCCACATGCCGCGGAGTGGCTGGGCCCGTGAGTCATGGCCGCTGAGCCTGCACGTCCGGAGCCTGTGCTCTGCAATGGGAGAGGCCACAGCAGTGAGAGGCCAGTGTACTGCAAAAAAAAAAACAAAAAAGCTTTTTTGAAAATGCCCACACTAATTTCCCTAAGGGAGCTGTTACTGCAGACCACCTCATGTGAGCAAGTGTCATGGGCTGACATTGAGACAAATCAGACCACAAATGACTCCAGCCAATCACACTTGGCAGTGCTCGGTCACGCGCTGGTCACAGGGAACTGTCAGTACTTAATACTGATCATGGGAGTTTGGGCTGACAAAGCTAATTAATTACTACCCATAGCATGTACAGCGGTGGTTAAGGGCACAGGCTCTGCAATGGGACAAACTGATTTTGAACCTCCTCTCTGTCTTGTAACCATTGGCAAGTTAGCCTCTCTCAGCCTCAGTCTCCTCATCTGTAAATAAGAGATGATAATATCTTCTCCATAGGGAGGTTAAGGGGATTAAATGCAATACTTTTATAGAACAATTAGTACGGTGCCTAGAACTAAGTAAAGGATCAGTAAATGGTAGCTGGAATTATTGTTAATAATGTGTAAGAGCACTGAGCACAGGGCCTGGCATATAGAAAGCGCTCAAAACACAGAATGATTTTTTTAAATTACCTTTTTTATTTTATTTATTTATTTTGGCTGTGTTGGGTCTTTGTTGCTGTGCGCGGTCTTTCTTTAGTTGTGGCGAGTGGGGGCTACTCTTCGTTGTGGTTCACGGGCTTCTCAGTGCGGTGGCTTCTCTTGTGGAGCACAGGCTGTAGGCGTGCGGGCTTCAGTAGTTGCAGCACGCGGGCTCAGTAGTTACGGCATGGGGGCCCTAGGGTGCACGGGCTTCAGTAGTTGTGGCACACGGGCTCAGTAGTTGTGGCTCACAGGCTCTACAGCACAGGCTCAGTAGTTGTGGCACACGGGCTTAGTTGCTCCGTGGCATGTGGGATCTTCCCAGGCCAGGGCTCGAACCTGTGTGCCCTGCATTGGCAGGTGGGTTCTTAACCACTGCACCACCAGGGAAGTCCCAGAATGATTAAAGTCATACTTTTCACAGGAAAAAATGTTTATGAGACAGAATAAACTTTACAGATAAGGATAGAAAATTTGAATTCTGTCCTTAAGGACAAGAGTAGGTGACTTTGGGAGACTGCTACTTGCCCCCACCTGGCTTCTCTGTAGCAAATACTCACACAGCCTAAAGCACTGGTTTGCCCTTGAGCCTCTTTGCCACCCCCCCACCCCGAGTCACTAATGAGCAAATCCAAGCTTCGGAAGCTCCTAGGAGAACATTCAGCTAAGAAACTGGAGTTTTTGATGGGGACCCTAGACAGGAAATGCCATTGCCCCTCCAAAGCATATTCTAAGACAGGGAACTAGAAGAGGAACTCAAAGCAGAAAATAACTGCAGTTGATTATCCCAGGAATGCAGGGGCACTTCAACAGCAAAAAATTCTATTTATGTAATATACCACACTGTGTGGTTAAAGAAGAAAAATGTGATCATCTCAATACAGGCATGAAAAAGTAGGTGATAAAACTCATACTTATTTATGATTAAACAGTAGTAAACCAGAACTAAAGGGAAATTCCTGTTCTTGATATATCTCCCCATATGAAACAAAACTTTTTTAAAAAATATTATTTATTATTTTTGGCTGTGTTGGGTCTTTGTTGCTGCGCACGGGCTTTCTTTAGTTGCGGCGAGCGGGGGCTACTCTTCGTTGTGGTGTGTGGGTTTCTCATTGCGGTACCTTCTCTTATTGCAGAGCACAGGCTCTAGGTGAGCAGGCTCAGTAGTTGTGGCGCCCGGGCTTAGTTGCTCCGCGGCATGTGGGATCTTCCCGGACCAGGGCTCAAACCCTTGTCCCCTGCGTTGGCAGGCAGATTCTTAACCTCTGTGCCACCAGGGAAGTCCTGAAACAAAACTTAATAGTGAAACAATAGAACTATTCCCAAACCAGGAACAAGGCAAGGAAGCTATCATTCTTACTATTTGATATTATAACGGTAGCAACTGATTTTCAGCAAAGGTCCCAAGACCACTCAATGGGGAAAGAATAGTCTTTTCCACAAATGGTACTGGGACAACAGAATATCTAAAAGAATGAAGCTGAACTCTTAGCTCACACCATCTACAGAAACGAAATCAAAATGGATTGAAAACCTAAATGTAAGAGCTAAAACTGTAAAACTCTTAGAAGAAAACATAGGTGTAAATCTTCATGACCTTGGATTAGGCAACAATTTCTTAGATGTGACACCAAAGGCATGGACAACCAAAGAAAAGAATAGATAAATTGGACTTCATCAAAATAAAAACTTTTGTGCTTTAAAGGACACTATGGTGAAAACGAAAAGACATCCCACGGAATGGGAGAAAATATTTGAACATCATATATCTGATTAGGGTCTAGTATATATAGAGAATTCTTACAACACAACAATAAAAAGACAAATACCCATTTTAAAAATGGACAAAGGGGCTTCCCTGGTGGCATAGTGGTTAAGAATCCACCTGCCAATGCAGGGGACACGGGTTCGAGCCCTGGTCCGGGAAGATCCCACATGCCATGCAGCAACTAAGCCTGTGTGTCACACTACTGAGCCTGAGCTCTAGAGCCCACGAGCCACAACTACTGGCCCCACGTGCCACAACTACTGAAGCCCGTGTGCCTAGAGCCCGTGCTCTGCAACAAGAGAAGCCACGACAATGAGAGGTCCACGCACCACAACGAAGAGTAGCCCCTACTCACCACAACTGGAGAAAGCCCGCACACAGCAACGAAGACCCAACACAGCTAAAAAACAAAAAACAAATAAATAAATAAATTTATATAAATAAATAAATAAACCAATGAGCAAGTATTACTAAAAAAAAAAAATGGACAAAGGATTCAAACAGACTTTTCTCCGAAGAAGACATGCAAATGGACAACAAGCCCATGAAAAGGTGCTCAACATCACTAGACATTAGGGAAATGCAGATCAAAATCATGAGATACTACTTCACACCCACTAGGATGGCTATTTTTTAAAATGGCTAATTTTTTAAAAATGGAAAATAACAAGTGTTGGCAAAGATATAGAGAAATTGGAAACTTCACTCATTGCTGGCAGAAATGTAAAATAGTCCAGCCATTGTGGAAAACGTTTTGGCAGTTCATCAAAAAATTAAATATAGAATTACCATATGACCCAGCAGTTCCATTCTGAGTTGTATATCTAAGAGAACTGAAAATGTGTTTGTACAAAAACACGTGCATGAATGTTTATAGCAGCATTATTCATAGTAGCCCCAAAGCAGAAACAACACAGATGTCCATCAACTGATGAATGGCTAAACAAAATGGTATATTATTCAGCCAAAAAGAGGAATGACGTCCTGATACATGCTACAGTATGAATGACCTTTGAAAACATTATGCTAAGTTTAAGAAGCCAGACACTACTACTGAAGCCCGCACACCTAGAGCCTGTGCTCCGCAACAAGGGAAGCCACCGCAATGAGAAGCCCATGCACTGCTATGAAGAGTAGCCCCTGCTCGCCGCAACTAGAGAAAGCCTGTGCACAGCAACAAAGATCCAACTCAGCCAAAAATATAAATAAATAAAATTATTTTTAAATGGTGAATTTTATGGTATGTGAATTATATATCAATATTAAAAACTCTGCGAGTAGTTAAAAAACTGAAATTGAAAAATCCAGTTCCAACAATTCCACTTCTTGGTACACAACCTAGAGACACACACACTCCCTATGCACCAGGAATACATATAAAGATGGTTACTTCAGTGGATTAAAAATGGCCACAAATTCTCTGCAGTCCCTCCTTTCAAAATGTGGGGTCTCTTTTCCCACCCTTTGAATTTGAACTGGTCTCTTGACTCACTTTAACAAATAGAATGCAACACAAGTGACTATTGCCAAGTTTTGAGCGAGGCCTCAGGAGACCTTCTGCACTTACTTTCTTGGAACATTTCCACCATCATATGACAAAGTCCAGCTGGAAAAAGAGGGCCAGACATCACAACTGAGGCTCCAGACATGTGAGTGAGGCCATCGTGGGCCATCCTGCCAAGCTGCCAGCTGACTACAGCCACTAAATGAGTCCAGGTAAGATCAGAAGAACCATCTTGTCAACCCACGGAATCATGAGAAATAACAAACTGTTGTTGCTTTAAGCCACAACGTTTTAGGAATGCTTGGCTACCCAGCAATGGCTAACTGACACAATACTGAGGCCTTGTTTGCACGATCAAAAAACTAGAAAGCAACCCAAGTGCAGCCTGGATGGTGTTGTGGGTAAGAGCCTGAAGTTTGGCCTCTGACTTGGGCCCCAAATCCCACCCTGCCACTTACCAGCTGTGTGTTGATGAGAAATTTATTTGACTTATCCCTATGTCCTCCTAGGTCCTTGTAAGAATTCAAGGGGTTAATACACCTAGAGGACTTGGAATAGTTTCTGGTAGAGAGGGATACTATTAAGTGTTGACTGTTGGTATTGGCTATTGATATGCTCACCAACAAAGTGTGGTTTATATATGTGTTGGAGGGACTTCCCTGGTGGTGCAGAGGTTAAGAATCCGCCTGCCAATGCAGGGGACACAGGATCGAGCCCTGGTCTGGGAATATCCCACATGCTACGGAGCAACTAAGCCCATGTGCCACAACTACTGAACCTGCACTCTAGAGCCTGCTCGCCTAGAGCCCGTGCTCTGCAACAAGAGAAACCACCACAATGAGAAGCCCGGGCGCAGCAACGAAGAGTAGCCCCCACTTGCCGCAACTAAAGAAAGCCCACACGCAGCAACAAAGACCCAACACAGCCCCCCAAAATAATTAATTAATTAATTTTTTATATATATATATATATGTTGGAGGCAATAAAGGCGTAAATTTCCTATATACCAACTTGGACAATTCTCAGAAATGTATGATTGTATTGGAAAAAGCAAGTCATAGGACTATAACATTTACGTAAAGGTGTTTTTAAAATACAGGGAGGAGGACATAAATATACCTCAGTGCAATTTGCCTCTTTGAAGGCAAAGACGGGAGTTTTGCTTTTTTTAATAAATTTATTTATTTTTGGCTGCGTTGCGTCTTCGTTGCTGTGCATGCGGGCTTTCTGTAGTTGCAGCGAGCGGGGGCTACTCTTCATTGCGGTGCGTGGGCTTCTCATTGCGGTGGCTTCTCTTGTTGCGGAGCACGGGCTCTAGGCATGTGGGCTTCAGTAGTTGTGGCACGTGGGCTCAGTAGTTGTGGCTTGTGGGCTCTAGAGCGCAGCCTCAGTAGTTGTGGCACATCGGCTTAGTTGCTCCATGGCATGTTGCATCTTCCTGGTCCAGGTCTTGAACCCATGTCCCCTGCATTGGCAGGTGGATTCTTAACCACTGCACCACCAGGGAAGTCCAAGAAGGATTTTTGCTTTAATCACAATGTTCTTTTTTCTTATTATACAAAAAGACACTAGTTGTATAATTTTTTTAAAGTTATGCATAGGAAAAAGACTAGAAGCAAAGACGTTAAAATGCCAACTTTAGTTAATTTGGTTTGGTGAGAATATAAGTGGTTTTTTTCTTCCTTATTCTTTACTGCCTCCCCAGCCCCCACCCGAATTCCTGTATTAATTACAATGGTTCCGAATCCTTCCTTTTCTGCAGCATCCGCTTGGGGACCTGATCTTCCCAGGCCAGTCCTGACGTCTGCCTTGTCACAGGCAGGCTCAGCCCAGTGTGCATAGCACCTGGCACTGCTATCCAGGGCCTCCCTGCTCGGGCCCACCCAGGCCCACGGGTGGCTGTATTCTTGCCAAGGCTTCAGGTCTCAGGCTTTGATCCTTAACGTGCTTGAAGAACAACTCCTTAGTTTCGCTCATCGGAATTTAAGGGGTTCCCCTTCCTCCAGCTCCCCCAGCAAGGGGCCCTAGCACCCTCCTGCAAGCAGCTGAGGGGAAACCATGGGGAGGGGTGTTTGTACAGGAGGTGTCTAGGAAATGGGGGAGCACAACAGAGGCACACGCCAGAAGCGATTTCCTTCATGGCAGATGCCGAATGGAGGACTTTATCAGGCTCTTTAAATTTTTAAAGACTTGTTGGTGATGTTTTGTCTTGCTGTCACTATGTTATTGAGGAGGGCAGATAAACCGGCTTTGGTGTTCTCAGCTACTGTGTACAAGGGTGTGAAAGTAAAGGCTGTTACAGGGCCTACAGAATACAGGTTAGTGGGGTCCAGGTGGAAATTGGGAATCAAGAGAATTGTTTGCATCTCTAACAGAATGGTTCCAGGAGTCTTCTGTTTGGACACTTTTGTCTTCTCAGGCCTGGGTTTTATATCCAAAGGGAGATCCTGAAGTTGTTCTTTCTGGTTTTGATTGATAGGTTCTGGATTAGACACTCTGGAAAATAATAAGTTCAGATAAGACTGTTTTTTTCCTTTTTTAATAGATCTTTATTGGAGCATAATTGCTTCACAATACCGTGTTAGTTTCTGTTGCACAACAAAGTGAATCAGTCATATGCATGCACATGTCCCCATATCCCCTCCCTGTTGAGCGTCCTTCCCTCCCTCCCTATCCCACCCCTCTAGGTCATCGCAGAGCACTGAGCCAACCTCCCTGTGCTATGCTGCTGCTTCCCACCAGCCAACTATTTTACATTTGGTAGTGTATATATGTCGCTGCTCCTCTCACTTCGCCCCAGCTTCGTTCTCCCATCCCATGTCATCAAGTTCATTCTCTATGTCTACCTCTTTATTCCTGTCCTGCACCCTGCAACTAGGTTCATCAGTACCATTTTTTTTTACATTCTACATATATGCGTTAACATACGGTATTTGTTTTTCTTGATTTGATTTACTTCACTCTGTATGACAGACTTTAGGTCCATCCACCTCACTACAAATAACTAAATTTCGTTTCTTTTTATGGCTGAGTAATATTCCAGTGTGTGTGTGTGTGTGTGTGTATATATATATATATATATATATATATATATATATATATATATATATATATATACACACCACATCTTCTTTATCCATTCATCTGTCAGTGGGCATTTAGGTTGGTTCCATGTCTTGGCTATTGTAAATAGTGCTGCAATGAACATTGTGGTGCATGTCTCTTTTTGAATTATGGTTTTCTCAGGGTATATGCCCAGTACTGGGATTGCTGGGTCGTATGGTAGTTCTATTTTTACTTTTCTAAGGAACCTCCATAGTGGTTGTATCAATTTACACTCCCACCAACAGTGTAGGAGGGTTCCCTTTTCACCACACCCCTTTTCACACACCCAAGCATTATTGTTTCTAGCTTTTTTGATAATGGCCATTCTAACTAGCGTGAGGTGATACCTCACTGTAGTTTTGATTTGCATTTCTCTAATAATTAGTGATGTTGAGCATCTTTTCATGTGTCTCTTGGCCATCTGTATGTCTTCCTTGGTGAAATGTCTATTTAGGTCTTCCGCCCATTTTTTAACCGGATTGTTTGTTTTTTGGATATTGAGCTCCATGAGCTCTTTGTATATTTTGGTGATTAATCCTTTGTCTGTTGTTTCATTTGCAAATACTTTCTCCCATTCTGAGGCTTGTCTTTTTGTCTTGTTTATGGTTTTCTTTGCTGTGCAAAAGCTTTTAAGTTTAATTAAGTCTCATTTGTTTATTTTTGTTTTTATTTATGTTACTCTAGGAGGTGGGTCAAAAAAGATCTTGCTGTGGCTTATGTCAAAGAGTGTTTTTCCTATGTTTTCCTCTGAAAGTTTTATAGTGTCTGGTGTTACATTTAAGTCTTTAATCCATTTGGAATTTTTGTTTGTTTGTTTGTTTTTGCGGTACGCAGGCCTCTTACTGTTGTGGCCTCTCCCTTTGCAGAGCACAGGCTCTGGACGCGCAGGCTCAGCGGCCATGGCTCACGGGCCTAGCCGCTCCATGGCATGTGGGATCTTCCCGAACCGGGGCACGAACCCGTGTCCCCTGCATCGGCAGGCGGACTCTCAACCACTGTGCCACCAGGGAAGCCCTGGAGTTTATTTTTGTGTATGGTGTTAGGTAGTGTTCTAATTTCATTCTTTTACGTGTAGCTGTCCAGTTTTCCCAGCACCATTTATTGCAGAGGCTGTCTTTTCTCCATTGTATGTTCTTGCCTTCTTTGTCATAAATTAGGTGCCCATATGTGCATGGCTTTATCTCTGGGCATTCTATCCTGTTCCATTGATCTATGTTTCTGTTTTTGTGCCACTACCGTACCGTCTTGATTACTGTAGCTTTGTAGTATAGTTTGAAGTCAGGGAGCCTGATTCCTCCAATTCCGTTTTTCTTTCTCAAGATTGCTTTGGCTATTCGGGGTCTTTTGTGTTTCCATACAAATTGTAAGTTTTTTTTGTTCTAATTCTGTGAAGAATGCCATTGCTAGTTTGGTAGGGTTTGCATTGAATCTGTAGATTGCTTTGGGTAGTATAGTCATTTTCACAATATTGATTCTTCCAATCCAAGAACATAGTATATTTCTCCATCTGTTTATGTCATCTTTGATTTCTTTCATCAGTGTTTTATAGTTTTCAGAGTACAAGTCTTTAGCCTCCTTAGGCAGGTTTATTCCTAGGTATTTTATTCTTTTTGTTGCAATGGTAAATGGGAGTGTTTCCTTAATTTCTCTTTCTGATCTTTTGTTGTTGATGTATAGGAATGCCAGAGATTTCTGTGCATTAATTTTGTATCCTGCAACCTTACCAAATTCATTGATTAGTTCTAGTAGTTTTCTGGTGGCATCTTTAGGATTTTCTATGTATAGTAGCATGTCATCTTCAAATAGTGACAGTTTTACTTCTTCTTTTCTAATTTGTATTCCTTTTATTTCTTTTTCTTCCCTGATTGCTGTGGCTAGGACTTCCAAAACTATGTTGAATAAGAGTGGCAAGAGTGGACATCCTTGTCTTGTGCCTGATCCTAGTGGAAGGGCTTTCAGTTTTTCACCAATGACAAACCCACCGCTTGCTGTGGGTTTGTCATATATGGCCTCTTTATGTTGAGGTAGTTTCCCTCTATGCCCATTTTCTGCAGAGTTTTTATGATAAATTGGTGTTGAATTTTGTCAAAAGCTTTTTCTGCATCTATTGAGATGATCATATGGTTTTTATTCCTTAATTTGTTAATGTGGTGTATCACATTGATTGATTTGCATATATTGAAGAATCCTTGCATCCGTGGGATAAATCCCCCTTGATCATGGTGTATGATCCTTTTAATGTGCTGTTGGATTCTGTTTGCTTGTATTTTGTTCAGGATTTTTGCATCCATGTTCATCAGTGATATTGGTCTATAATTTTCTTTTTTTGTGATATCTTTTTCTGGTTTTGGTATCAGGATGATGGTGGCTTTGTAGAATGAATTTGGGAGTGTTTCTCCCTCTGCAGTTTTTTGGAAGAGTTTGAGAAGGATTGGTGTTAACTCTTCTCTAAATGTTTGGCAGAATTCGCCTGTGAAGCCATATGGTCCTGGACTTTTGTTTGTTGGAAGATTTTTAATTACGGTTTCAATTTCATTACTTGTGATAGGTCTGTTTATATTTTCTAATTCTTCCTGGTTCAGTCTTGGAAAATTGTACCTTTCCAAGAATTTGTCCATTTCTTCATGGTTGTCCATTTTATTGGCATATAGTTGTTTGTAGTAGTCTCTTATAATCCTTTGTATTTCTGCAGTGTCAGTTGTGATTTCTCCTTTTTCATTTCTAATTTTATTGATTTGTGTCCTCTCCCTTTTTTTCTTGATGAGTCTGGCTAAGGGTTTATCAATTTTGTTTATCTTCTCAAAGAACCAGCTTTTAGTTTTATTGATCTTTGCTATTGTTTTCTTCATTTCTATTTCATTTATTTCTGCTCTGATCTTTATGATTTCTTTCCTTCTACTGACTTTGGGTTTTCTTTGTTCTTCTTTCTCTAGTTGTTTTAAGTGTAGGGTTGGATTGTTTATTTGAGATTTTTCTTGTTTCCTTTTTTTTAACTTATTTTATTATTTTTTTGGCTATGTTGGGTCTTCATTGCTGCATGCAGGCTTTCTCTAGTTGCAGTGAGCAGGGGCTACTCTTCGTTGCAGTGCGCTGTCTTCTCATTGCGGTGGCTTCTTTTGTTGCGGAGCATGGGCTCTAGGAGCATGGACTTCAGTAGTTGTGGCTCGTGGGCTCTAGAGCACAGGTTCAGTAGTTGTGGCACATGGGCTTAGTGGCTCCGTGGCATGTGGGTTCTTCCTGGACCAGAGATCATACCTGTGTCCCCTGCATTGGCAGGAGGATTCTTAACCACTGCACCACCAAGGAAGCCCCTTTCTTGTTTCTTGAGGTGAAACTGAATTGCTATAAACTTCCCTCTTAGAACTGCTTTTGCCTCGTCCCATAGGTTTGGGTCATCATGTTTTCATTGTCATTTGTTTCTATGTATTTTTTAAATTTCTTCTTTGACTTCTTCAGTGATGTCTTGGTTATTTAGTAGCACACTGTTCAGCCTCCATGTATTTGTGTTTTTTACAGTTTTTTTCTCTAATTGATTTCCAATCTCATAGTGTTGTGGTCAGAAAAGATGCTTGATACAATTTCAATTTTTTAAAATTTTCCAAGGCTTGATATGTGACCCCAAATGTGATATATCCTGGAGAATGTTCCATGTGCACTTGAGAAGAAAGTGTATTCTGCCACTTTTGGGTGGAATGTTCTATAAATATCAGTTAGATATATATCTGGTCTATTGTGTCATTTAAAGCTTGTTTTTCCTTATTTATTTTCTATTTGGATGATCTGTCCATTGGTGTAAATGGGGTGTTAAAGTCCCTTACTATTATTGTGTTACTGTCAATTTCTCCTTTCATGGCTGTTAACATTTGCCTTATGTATTGAGGTGCTCCTATGTTGGGTGCATAAACATTTATAATTGTTACATCTTCTTCTTGGATTGATCCTTTGATCATTATGTAGTGTCCCTCCTTATCTCTTGTAACAGTCTTTATTTTAAAGTCTATTTTATCTGATACAAGTATTGCTACTCCAGCTTTCTTTTGATTTCCATTTGCATGGAATATCTTTTTCCATCCCTTCACTTTCAGTCTGTATGTGTCCCTAGGTCTGAAGTGGGTCTCTTGGAGACAGCATAAATATGGGTCTTGTTTTTGTATCCATTCAGCCAGTCTGTGTCTTTTGGTTGGGACATTTAATCCATTTACATTCAAGGTTATTATTGATATGTATGTTCCTATTACCATTTTCTTAATTGTTTTGGGTTTGTATTTGTGGGTCTTTTTCTTCTCTTGTGTTTCCCACTTAGAGAAGTTTCTTTAGCATTTGTGGTAAAGCTAGTTTGGTGGTGCTGAATTCTCTTAGCCTTTGTTTGTCTGAAAAACTTTTGGCTTCTCCACTGAATCTGAATGAGATCCTTGCTGGATAGAGTAATCTTGGTTGTAGGTTTTTCTCTTTCATCACTTTAAGTATATCATGCCACTCCCTTCTGGCCTGCAGAGTTTCCACTGAAAAATCAGCTGATAACCTTATGGGGATTCCTTTGTATGTTATTTTTTGTTTTTCCTTTGCTGCTTTTAATATTTTTCCTTTGCATTTAATTTTTGTTACTTTGATTATGTGTCTTGGTGTGTTTTTCCGAGGGTTTATCCTGTATGGGACTCTCTGCACTTCCTGGACTTGGGTGACTATTTCCTTTCCCATGTTAGGGAAGTTTTCAACTATAATCTCTTCAAATATTTTCTCAGACCCTTTCTTTTTCTCTTCTTCTTCTGGAACCCCTATAATTTGAATGTTGGTGTGTTTAGTGTTGTCCCAGAGGTCTCTGAGATTGTCTTCAATTCTTTTCATTCTTTTTTCTTTATTCTGCTTCTTGGCAGTTATTTTCACCATTTTGTCTTCCAGCTCACTTACCTGTTCTTCTGCCTCTGTTATTCATTCCTTCTAGTGTATTTTTCATTTCAGTTATTGTGTTGTTCATCTCTGTTTGTTCTTTAGTTCTTCTAGATCTTTGTTAAATATTTCTTGTATTTTCTCAATCCGTGCTTCCATTCTATTTAAATGGAATAAATCCAATCTCTTTCCAAGATTCTGGATCATCTTTACTATCGTTACTCTGAATTATTTTTCAGGTAGATTGCCTATTTCCTCTTCATTTATTTGGTCTTGTAGATTTTTACCTTGCTCCTTCATATGTGACATATTGTTTTGCTGTCTCTTTTTTTTTTTTTTTTTTTTTTAATGAGTGGGATTGTGTTCCTGTTCTACTGGTTGTTTAGCCTGAGGCTTCCAACACTGGGGTTTGTAGACTATTGGGTAGAACTGGGTCTTGGTGCTGAAATGAGGATCTCTGTGAGACCTTACACTGATGAATATTCCCTGGGGTCTGAGGTTCTCTGTTAGTCCAGTGTTTTGGACTCGGAGCTCCCACCGCAGGAGCTTCCACCTGACCCCGTGCTGGCAAATCAAGATCCTGCAAGCCATGTGGGGTGGCAAAAAAAAAAGAGAGAGAGAGAGAACAATAACAAAGTAAAAAATAAAATTAGACTAGGAAACTAACAGATATGTTAGAAAGAATGTAAAAATAAAAGTATAGATGAATCAACAACCAGAAGGTACATCAGTACCACAATAGTAAAAAAGAGGAGGCGGGAAAAGAAAAAAATAAAAAGGAGGCGGGGTGGGGGAGTAGGGGAAAGGCCCTGGTTGTGGAGAGCAGAGCCTAAGCAAGGGTGAGGTTTGGGTGGTGGGTGGGGCTAGTGCTCAGGACCCTCAGGTCTGGAAAACCCTGGGGGCTGTGGGGGTGTGGGGCTTAGGCTCAAGGAACAGAAGGGGCCCAGGCATGTCTCCCACCTCTGGTCTCAGAGGGCAGGGGACCTCACCTGGGAGCCCAGCAGGCTCCCTGTGTCCGAGTGGGCAGGGCAGTCACCCTACACTCCTCTCCCCACTGCCTCTCCTGATCTCCCCGGCCTCAGGGGCACCAATCTTGTCTGGCTTCAACTTCTCCTTCCCCCTTGCTCCCCCTACATCCTACCAGTTCACTGTGGGGTTCCTCCCGTCTCCTTGGGGGTTAGAGTTTCCCACCAGCAGCCGGCAGGCACCCTACTTGTGGGGATACGCTAACTCCATGTCTTCCCACACAGCCATCTTGACTCCTCCCCCTCAAGACTGGTTTTTAAATCACAAATAAGACACACTCTTGGGCTTCCCTGGTGGCGCAGTGGTTGAGAGTCCTCCTGCTGATGCAGGGGACACGGGTTCGTGCCCCGGTCCTGGAAGATCCCACATGCCGCGGAGCGGCTGGGCCCGTGAGCCGTGGCCGCTGAGCCTGCGCGTCCGGAGCCTGTGCCCCGCAAAGGGAGAGGCCACAACAGTGAGAGGCCCATGTACTGCAAAAAAAAAAGACACACTCTTTACAGAAAACTAATAGAAAAAATATATATAGATAAGCAAAAAAAAAAAAAAAGAAAGAGACCACCTACCATGTCCTAGCACCATACTAGACATTTGGTATATGTATCAGGAGGAGCTAACTATAAATTCCATGAGGACACAGCTTTTATCTATTATGTTTAAAGCACTGGCCTTGCTGGAAAATTCTATATCTTGAGCTGGGTGGTGATTACACTGATATATACATATGTAAAAATTCATCAAGATCTACATTTAAGATCTGTACACTCAACTAAGTGCAAGTTATATCCTAAATTTAAAAAAAAAAGAAATTTTCTAAGACATGTTCCCCAGAGTTTATGTCTGGTAGTAGGTGTTTTTAAATCACATAGAGAAACAATTATTTTCCTTTCAATTCTCTTTTTGTCCTTCGAGGAGAAAGTCTCCCTTTGATGTTGATATGTCTTTGATATCTAACACTTCATGATTTCCCTTTTTAAACAGAGCTGGTCCCAGGCTCAGCCCCCAGCAGGCAGTAATAACCAGCTAGAATTTAATGATGTTGCGTCTTATTTTCATTGTACTGATTTTTAAATCAGGTACCTTCTAGTCATGGCAAGTGGTATTGGTTTCCCATTTGATGTACTGTAGTAATATTGCTTTTTAAAGTAAATGTTTAAAGTAAATTTGTTTAAATTAAAAGTGAGTTGATTTTATGAAAAATTATAAGTATAGAATACTCATGGTATAAGGACCAGGCAAAAACAAAGATGATTCTTCAGTGACTGAAGTTTGGAGAAAATGGCTCTAGTAAATTCCATTTGCTATATATATATATATAGTATGTATATATACATATACATACTATGCATATGTAACAGCACAAATATGCTCTATTATAAATACGTATTATATGTATAAAAGAGCATAAGTTGTATTGAGTATTTGTTTTATATGATATATATTACTTCAATAAATGTATATTTAAATAAATAAAAACAACAGCCCTCACTTGACTCCACACACGTGCAGCTACACCCCATTTCCTAATTCCTGTTGAAAGAAACCCTGAAAAGAATTGTCAATACTATACACGCGGGCTTCCCTGGTGGCGCAGTGGTTGAGAGTCCGCCTGCCCATGCAGGAGTCATGGGTTCGTGCCCTGGTCCGGGAAGATACCACATGCCGTGGAGCGGCTGGGCCCGTGAGCCATGGCCGCTGAGCCTGCGCGTCCGGAGCCTGTGCTCGGCAACGGGAGAGGCCACAGCAGTGAGAGGCCCGCGTACCGCAAAAAAAAAAAAAATACTATACACGCTTCCTCACCTCTTACTCTTCTGTCTAATCCAGTCTGGTTTCTGGGTTGATTCTCCAGTGAATGTTCTCCCAATGACCTCAGACAGCCAAATTCAATGGACATATCTCTGACCACATCCTTCATGGCCTGCCAGCAGCATTTGATCCAGATGACCACTTCTTTTCTGAAACCCTGTCTTCTGTTGATTTCAATCTTCTGGTTTTCCTTTGACAGGTCTTAGTCCCTCCTGCTCCACCCAGACTTCAAATGTCAGAGTGCCTCGGGGCTAATCCTGTACCTTTAAGGATCATGTTTGGAGATACCCACATTAGTATCTCCAACCCAGCCTAACTTCTTAGCACCAGATACAAATAGCCCATGGCCAACTCGACATCTGGGCCCAGCAAGCTCACAGCTCCTTCAGCTTCACAGTCCAGGTGGAACTCTTGATTCCTCCTGCACCTGATTCTACCTCCCTAAATGGCACCACTGTCTATCCAAGCCCCAAACCTAAGAGAAGGCCTTGACTCCTCCTTTCTTCAATCTCAAAATCAGTCTCTCAGCAAGTTTTGTCAATTTTACCCCAAAGCTCTATCGAGAATCTGACCACTTTTCTCTATCTCCTCTGCAATAGTCCTAGCCAGGTCCATTGTGTCTCATCTGGACATAGCACCAGCCTCCTCTCTTTTCCCTTACTTTCATTCCTCCTACCCCCAATTCATTTTCGTACAGCAGCCAGAAGGAATGTTATAAAATATAAATCAGGCCATATTCCTCCTCTGCTTAAAATTCTTCAATAGCTTTCTTTTTATCCTGGAATAAAAGACCACTTTCTGTGGCTATAGAATCCTATATGATATGTATCTCTCACCTGTTTCTTTACTCTTACCTCATCTCCCTTTCTCTGAAGACTCCCTCTGCTTCAGCCACACTGACTCCTCCTCTGTCCCTGGTTTCTAGAAGTTGCCTACCTCAGGACCTTGGCACATGCTGTTGCCTCTGCCTGGAATACTTTCTCCTAGCTTTTCCATGACTAGCTTCTTCTCAACCTTGGTCTTAGCTTCACTGTTGCCTCCTCAGAGCATCTGCCCTAACCAGTCTATCAAAAGTGGGCTTCCGGGGCTTCCCTGGTGGTGCAGTGGTTAAGAATCTGCTTGCTAGTTTTCACAGAACTAGAACAAAAAATTTCACAATTTGTATGGAAACACAAAAGACCCCAAATAGGGCTTCCCTGGTGGCGCAGTGGTTGGGAGTCCGCCTGCTGATGCAGGGGACGTGGGTTCATGCCCTGGTCCGGGAAGATCCCACATGCTGTGGAGCGGCTGGGCCCGTGAGCCGTGGCCGCTGGGCCTGCGCTCCGCAACAGGAGAGGCCACAGCAGTGAGAGGCCTGCATATTGAAAAAAAAAAAAAAAAGACCCCAAATAGCCAAAGCAATCTTGAGAAAGAAAAATGGAGCTGGAGGAATCAGGCTCCCTGACTTCAGATTATGCTACCAAGCTACAGTAATCAAGACAGTATGGTACTGGCACAAAAACAGAAATATAGATCAATGGAACAGGATAGAATGCCCAGAGATAAACCCACGCACATTTGGTCACTTTATCTTTGATAAAAGAGGCAAGAATGTACAATGGCGAAAAGACAGCCTCTTCAATAAGTGGTGCTGGGAAAACTGGACAGCTACATGTAAAAGAATGAAATTAGAACACCCCCTAACACCATACACAAAAATAAACTCAAACTGGATTAAAGACCTAAATGTAAGGCCAGACACTATAAAACTCTTAGAGGAAAACATAGGCAGAACACTCTATGACATAAATCACAGCAAGATCCTTTTTGACCCACCTCCTAGAGAAATGGAAATAAAAACAAAAATAAACAAATGGGACCTAGTGAAACTTAAAAGCTTTTGCACAGCAAAGGATACCATAAACAAGACGAAAAGACAACCCTCAGAATGGGAGAAAATATTTGCAAATGAAGCAACTGACAAAGGATTAACCTCCAAAAATAATAAGCAGCTCAAGCAACTCAATATCAAAAAAAAACCCAATCCAAAAATGAGCAGAAGACCTAAACAGACATTTCTCCAAAGAAGATATACGTATTGCCAACAAACACATGAAAGGATGCTCAACATCACTAATCATTAGAGAAATGCAAATCAAAACTACAATGAGGTATCACCTCACACTGGTCAGAATGGCCATCATCAAAAAATCTACAAACAATAAATGCTGGAGAGGGTGTAGAGAAAAGGGAACCCTCTTGCACTGTTGGTGGGAATGTAAATCGATACAGCTACTATGGAGAGCAGTATGGAGGTTCCTTAAAACACGAAAAATATGGGCTTCCCTGGTGGCGCAGTGGTTGGGAGTCTGCCTGCCGGTGCAGGGGACGCGGGGTTCGTGCCCTGGTCCGGGAGGATCCCGCGTGCCACGGGGCGGCTGGGCCCGTCAGCCGTGGCCGCTGGGCCTGCGCATCCAGAGCCTGTGCTCTGCAACGGGAGAGGCCGCAACAGTGAAAGGCCTGCGTAGCACCAAAAAAAAAAAAAAAAAAAAAAAAAACCACGAAAAATAGTACTACCATATGACCCAGCAGTCCCACTACTGGGCATATACCTTGAGAAAACCATAATTCAAAAAGAGTCATGTACCAAAATGTTCATTGCGGCTCTATTTACAATAGCCAGGGCATGGAAGCAACCTAAGTGTCCATCGACAGATGAATGGATAAAGAAGATGTGGCACATATATACAATGGAATATTACTCAGCCATAAAAAGAAACGAAGTTGAGTTATTTGTAGTGAAGTGGATGGACCTAGAGTCTGTCATACAGAGTGAAGTAAGTCAGAAAGGGAAAAACAAATACCATATGCTAACACATATATATGGAATCTTAAAAAAAAAAAGGTTCTGAAGAACCTAGGGGCAGGACAGGAATAAAAATGCAGACATAGAGAATGGACTTGACAACACGGGGAGGAGAAAGGGTAAGCTGGGATGAAGTGAGAGAGTGGCATGGACTTATATATACTACCAAATGTAAAATAGCTAGTGGGAAGCAGCCACATAGCACAGGGAGATCAGCTAGGTGGTATGTGACCACCTAGAGGGGTGGGATAGGGAGGGTGGGAGGGAGACGCAAGAGGGAGGGGATATGGGGATATATGTATATGTATAGCTGATTCACTCTGTTATAAGGCAGAAACTTACACACCATTGTAAAGCAATTATACTCCAATAAAGAAGTTTAAAAAAAAAAAGAATCCGCCTGCCAATGCAGGGAACACGGGTTAGAGCCCTTGTCCGGGAAGATCCCACATGCCGTGGAGCAACTAAGCCCGAGTGCCACAACTACAGAGCTTGCGCTCTAGAGCCCATGAGCCACAACTACTGAAGCCCGCGCGCCTAGAGCCCGTGCTCCACAACAAGAGAAGCCACCACAATGAGAAGTCCGCGCACCGCAAAGAAGAGTAGTCCCTGCTCACCGCAACTAGAGAAAGCCCGGGAACAGCAATGGAGACCCAACGCAGCCAAAAATGAATTAATTTTTTTTTTAAAATGGGCTTCCCCGGTAACTATCTTATTGCTTTATTTTTTTTTCCTTCTTAGCACTTTCAATAGTCTGTAATTATCTTGTTTACTTCTCTACGTTTTTATTACAAAGTCCATGATATCAAGGATCTTGTCTATTTGATTCACCATTACATTCTCAGTGCTCAGAATAGCATCTGACACGTCACCATTGCATTCTCAATGCTCAGAATAGCATCTGACATGTAGTAGGCCCTCAATAAATATTTCTTGAATGTAATGAACGGGGAGGTAGGTGGGGCCTAGACCAAGCAGGACCTTGAGAGAGCAGCGTGGGGAGGCATTTAGGGATTTTAATCAGAGATCCAAAGCGATCAGACTTGGCAGTTGTAAATGTGGGGAAAACAGATTGGAGGGCGACGAAGGAAAGCTGCTGCAGTAGTTCAGGAGAGAGATGATAAGGTTAAGTGGTATAAGTTGTACAAAGCACTTAGCATTTAACCATAAAGGATGAGAGGGGGATTACTATTACCGATATAGCAGGCAAGCAAGGATTGCTTGAATTTAATGACGGTAAAGTTAAGAGTCCAGAGATAGAGGGACTTGTGTATCCCCTGGAATCTTTGAATCTCTAATCTCCTCCTCCAGTGATAAATGCTAGAATTTCTTATCCTTATCGAGTTAATTTGACCTCTATTTTGGTCATTTATTCTGCATTCATATTTACATGCTTCCACCTGTGTTCCTTCTTACCACCATCATCTGGGAGGGAAGAGTTTCACGGAGAGAGCTTCTGACACTTCTCATTAGCTGTGTGACCTGGTAAGTCACCTAATCTCTCTGAACTCAGTTTCATTTTCTGTAAAATGAGGACTCTGATATCTGTTCTGTCCATCGTGAGGATCAGTGAATAACTGTACAGAAAATATTTTCACAACGCAAGAATAATTATTACTGTTATTTCACTCAGTAAATATTTATTAAGCACCTACTGTGTACCAGGCACTGTTTGTTGGTGCTGGGAATACAGCAGTGGCGTGGGGGGAAAGGCAACGACAGAAGTCCATTCAGATTCTGAACATTTTGGATTTTTTTTTTTTTTTTTTTTTTTGCGTTATGCGGACCTCTCACTGTTGTGGCCTCTCCCGTTGCGGAGCACAGGCTCCGGACGCGCAGGCCCAGCGGCCATGGCTCATGGGCCTAGCTGCTCCGCGGCATGTGGGATCTTCCCGGACCAGGGCACGAACCCGTGTCCCCTGCATCGGCAGGCGGATTCTCAACCACTGCGCCACCAGGGAAGCCCACATTTTGGATTTTGATTGTATTTTCCAAATTGGCAGATCACCTTGGGCCCCTGTTGAAAAATATAGATTGTTGGCCTGACCACAGTCTTGGTCAGAATGGGGAAGGTAGAATGAGGGGAGGGTTAACTATCTCTCTGAAATTATTCAGAAAGGACTGCAAATAAGAGATGAGGTGGATTAAATTGCCTCCCTTTTCCTTTTCCCAAATACTGATCACTACTCAGCAATTCTGCATACACATCTGTGTTTTTTGGTTTTGTTTTGTTTTGTTTTATAATTTATGTTAACCCTCTTATTTATTTATTTATTTTTGGCCGCGTTGAGTCTTCGTTGCTGCGTGCAGGCTTTCTCTAGTTGTAGTGAGTGGGGGCTACTCTTCGTTGGGTGCACAGGTTTCTCATTGTGGTGGCTTCTCTTGTTGTGGTGCACAGACTCTAGGCACGTGGGCCTCAGGAGTTGTGTACACGGGCTCAGTAGTTGTGGCTCGCGGGTTCTACTCGCAGGCTCAGTAGTCGTGGCACGCAGGCTTAGTTGCTCCGCGGCATGTGGGATCTTCCTGGACCAGGGCTCGAACCCATGTCCCCTGAATTGGCAGGTGGATTCTTAACCACTGCACCACCAGGGAAGCCCTACACATCTGTCTATATACTGAATTTTCCAAAACATTTCTAATAAGAAATACCTTCAGATGGCTCCTGGGGAGGGCAAGTCCGAACATCAGAACCAGCCATGTGACCTTGAAGGAGAAGGCAGTGGAAGTAGCAGAAAGCACTGTCCTTGGCGGTGTTTTTGTCTGCCACAGAGCTTGCTGTACAACTGATCTGGATCTTACTGTCCTCATCGCCAAAATGAGGTCAGGGTTTCCTGACTACCAGTTCATGGAGGGGTGCTGGGTTAGTTGAATCAGAATCACCTAGGGAGCTTATTAAATCTCCAGATTCCTGGGCCTCATGGACTGGTGAGTCCGACTCAGTAGGGCCAGGACGGCGTCCATCACCTCCTCTATTTTTACTTAGCTTCCTGGCAGTTAATTTTTGATACGTATCCAGATTTGGTATCTCACTAGGGTAGATCAGACTCTCTGTGCTTCACTTTTCTCATCTGTAAAATATAATCATTCCTCAGATGGTAGAATTAAATAAGTTAATTTACACAATGCGCTTAGAACAGTGTCTATCCCATAGTAAGTACTGGGTAAGTTTTAACTGTTCTGTCAGTCAAGGTCCAGTCAGGAAGACAAACCACTGGGAGTATTTAAAGCAGAGGGAACTTAACGCAGAGGTGATGGAGAGGCTAAGAAGCCTAACAGGGGACAGTGGTACGACCTAGAGCTTAGGCAGCAAGAAGTCATCCACCCCTTAGCAGGAGAAAGAGAGGGAAATGGTGGTGTTTCCAGAGCCCAGAGTCTGGCAGAACCTGGACCGACAGCAGGAGCTGTAGCTGTAGATTAAACATAGCCATTATCAAAACAGCTGAAGGAGGAGGCATACCCCGGCTTTTCCCTTTGTCCCACCCTCCAGTCTCCCACTAGTGCCTTCCATTGGCTGAACCCAGCAGGAAGTCATCTCTCAAGTGAGCCTGGGAAACCTCATCTGGAGAGATCACCCCTGCCTTTCAGGGGAAGGATGAAGAATGTCTCTGAGGACAGATTATTATTATTTTGTTGTTATTATTTTCTTTAAGGTCTTTTTGAGCCCTACAGTTCTCAAAGTCTCTAGACCTTAGCCAACCACAGGGATTCAGGGCTTTGTGAGTGCTTATTGATTAATCGAGTCTGTGCCTTCAATGTATACACATACATAAATGCTTAGCCTCTTATCTCTGGAAAGTGACAGCTCAGGCCTTGGCAAAAATTCACCGGTGCAGTGGAGCCCTGCCCAAGGTTCAAGGAAAGGGAAGGTATGTGGATCAGGTTTCTCTTTGGGGATCAGCTGCCTCAGCACCTTTAAGGATTCAGAAGTGATAGATGGGAAAGCTGGCCAGAGACATCACTGGGCAGAAAGGAGGGTCCCAGAAAGCTCAGGAACAGACATAAAGAAGTAAGACTGTGGAAGCATTTGTAGGGGCACTGGGCAGGGGAGGGGAGGAGCAGGAAATAGGGCCGCACCCAGTTTTAAGGATACTTCCTAGAAGAGATCGGGAAGCACCCGCTTGTCTTTGGGACATAACCCTGTAAGTGTGCTATGTGGGAGTAGAGCTCTGGGAATTTTGCTACCAAAAATGGGCAGAAAAGCTCTTTCTAAATATTTCTTGGAGGACCCAGAATTTAACCTTGGACCAGAGGCAAATATGTTTATTTTAAGAGGTTCTTAAAAGATCGCATATTGTGGAATTCTTCCTAATATACCAAAGACCTGCTTCCCAAATTCATTCTTCCAGCAAACATTGATGATTAGTAGGTTGGAAACTGATTCAGGCAATGAGTTTCGCAGTGAGACAGCTGGGTTGCACTGTGGCTTTGCCTCTGTCCTAGCAGAGTGGCCTTGGGCAAGGGATTTAACCTCAGTTTCCTCATCTGTGAAAAGGGAACTAGCGTGTAGAGTTGAGAGGATGAGAGTGAGATCATGCATGAAAATACTCAGAGTCTGAATCCAGAGTGTGCTAGTAGTTCATTTTATTGTGACTTGTATTATTTGTAGGACACTTGGCAAAACACTTTTCCTGCCTATTAGCTCATAGGATTCCACATCAGCTCTGTGAGATGGGTCAGGGAACCCACATTGATTTTGTGTCTACTCTGCTTCTAGCACCCTGCCAGATGCTTAACAGTTATTATCTTCTTGATTTCACTCAGTCAATACATATTTCAGTATCTATTTTATGCCAGGCTGTTCTGTGTACTGGGGGTACAGCAATGAACAAAGCAGACAAAAATCCCTGCCTCTCAGGGAGGTTACACTCAGTGAGGGGCGAGCGACAATAAATACAATTTAATGAATACTTAGGTTTACTATGTTCCAAAGTGCTTTACAAATATTAACCCATAACCTATGAGGAAGGTACTGTTATGCTTATCCCATTTTACAGATGAGGATACTGAGGCACAAAGGAGTTGAAAGTCATTTGGCCAAGGTCTCACAGCTTGGAAGAGCTGCATTAATGATTCAAAGCCAGACAGTGTGACTCCAGAGTCCTTGCTTTTAATCATTACTGTATGTTGCCTTCCTCCCCCCACCAAAAAAAATATATATATGTGTGTGTGTGTGTGTGTGTGTGTGTGTGTGTACTAATAGATTAGTGCTATTAAGTGCTATGAGTGCTATGAAAAAAAAATAAAGCAGGGGAAAGAGGGTGATGAGAGAGGGCTCTCTATGTAGGGAGGTCAGGGAAGGCCTCTCAGAGGGGCCACATTTGAGCAGAGATCTGAAGGAGTGAGGGAGAAAGGCGGGTGGACATCTGGGCAAGGGGGATCCAGGCAGAGGGAAACACTGTGCAAAGGCCCACACTTGGTGTGTTCGGAGAACCACAGGGAGGCCAGCGCTGAAAAAGTGAGCAAGTGGTAGCAGATGAGTCAGAGAGTGAAAGACGGCTCAGGCTGAGCCACTGGAAGGATGCAGTTGCCTTTGGCTGAGATGGAAAGATTGTGGGAGGAGCAGATTTGCAGAGGAAGGTCAGTTCAGTTTGGGATAATTCTCACCATCACTCACCAAATAGGAATTACTCATTCCAGAGGACTTTGAGAGATTAAATAGCTCACCCCAGATCACCCAGGCAGTCGTTTTCAGAGGCAAGATTCAGACATAGGTCTGCCAAGCCTAACTTAAATGCCACAGGCCTTTGGCTAGTGGGGTGCTGTGGGGAAATCTGCAGAGGTGATATTCTGCTCATCCTGATCCCCGACCCCAGGAGCTTTCAAGGAGGGGTAAAGAGGTACTGGCAAGGGCTTCCCTGGTGGTGCAGTGGTTGAGAGTCCGCCTCCCGATGCAGGGGACGCGGGTTCGTGCCCCGGTCCGGGAGGATCCCACATGCCGCGGAGCGGCTGGGCCCGTGGAAAAAAAAAAAAAAAGAGAGGTACTGGCGAGTGAGACAGAAGGACACTCAGATGAAAGTAACAATGCCAGAGATCCCACAAGACAGTAAGTAGCACGTGTTTAAATGTGAAATGCAGACAAGAAGCACAGGGAAGGTACACTTCTTTCTGAAAGAGTAAAATGAGTGAAAGAGTCCCAGCCCTGTCTGGGTGGAAGGCATCAGGGACGCGACGAACATTTGTGTTGAAAAAGGCCATGCTCTGGCGGAGATGGGAAGGCCCCCAGAGGCTCAGGGTTCTCCCTGGGCACGTCTTTCTCCACAAATAGATGCTTTTCCATTGTGACAAAGGTATATCCCAGGCAGGACGCCTTCCCTGGACCCGTGTCTCCAACCACAGCCTCCTCAACATGCCACTGCTGGGCATCTCTGAACATGCCCCACTTTGAAGTCCTGATCTTCCCCTAATCCCAAACTTGCTCTACCTGCAATGAGATTCCAAGAAGCTAACCCTAAGACAAGGATTCATGTACCTGAGTGACTTATTAAATTTGGAAGGGCTCCCAGGAGGAACTGGTGAGGGAGTGGAGAAGCAAGATAAAGAGGGCAAGAAGCCAAGTAAGGGTGTGATTTCAGACCAAGTCCCTGGAGGGTAGCTTCAGCCTGATCCAGCAGGGGATGCTGGATGTAAGTTACCCCTGGGAATCTGGGGGGAGGCAGGCCGGCGCTCAGCTTCCACATTCCAGCACCACTTGGTCATTGGCTAAGGGCTGGGAAAGTGAACTCCTGGGTACTTCCTTGCAAGGGCAAAGGGACCCCAGTAGCTGAAGGGCAAGCCTCTGGCCCTTCACATGTACAGGCTGCTGGGAGAATCGGCACACAGAAGCCAAACAAGGGGAGTTCAGAAACCAACAAAGGGATCCCAGGGGATCTGAGCAGTGCCCTGACAGTGTCCACTACATGTGCCTTACCCATGTCAGGAAATGGTATTGCCATCCTGCTGGTTGCTCAGGCCCAAACCCTGGCGTCATCCTTGACCTGCTCTGTCTCACACCCCCATCCAATCCTTTAGCTGATCTCGTTGGCAATACCTTCAAAATGTACCCAGAGTCTGATCACTTTTTTAAAGTAACTTTTAAAAATTGTGGTAAAGTCCACATAACATACAGTTCAGTGGCATAAAGTACATTCACATTTTTGTGCAACCATCACCATCACCCGTGCACAGAACTCTTTCCATCTTGCAAAACTGAAACTCTGTACCTATTAAGCATTTTTTTAATCCATTCATTTGTCAATGGACACTTGGGTTGCTTCCACCTCTTGACTGTTGTGAATAATGCTGCTATGAACATAGATGTATTATACAAGTATCTGTTAGAGTCCCTACACTCAGTTCTTTTGGGTATATACCTAGAAGTGGAATTGCTGGGTCATATGGCAATTCTATTTTTAATTTTTTTTAGTAGCTGTTTTACTATTTTCCATAGTGGCTGTACCAGTTGACATTCCCACTGACAGTGCACAAGTGTTTCAATGTCTGCACATCGTCACCAACACTTTTCATTTTGTTTGTTTTAATCTGATCATTTCTTACCCCTTCCACAATGACCACCCTGAACCAAGCCATTTCAGTTTTTGCCTGGCTTATTGCAGTGGAATCCCAGCTGACCTCACTGTTGCTGCCCTCATCTCCTGTAGTCTTCTCAACACCACTCCTCTACTTACAGCCTCCAGTGCCTTCCTCCCCTCCTGCTCAGAGTAAAAGGCAAAGTTTTTACAATAGCCTATGAGGCTGTACAAGACTTGTACCTCACCCTCCCAAATCTGACTCATTTCCTGCTTGGAATACTCTTTCTTCAGATATGCTTAATGTAATTTTCTCCCTCACTTCCTTCAGGTTTTATTCATTTCTCAAGGAGGCCTCTGGGCTTTCCCCGATGCTCATCAGCCCTTCCTCCATTTTCTGCCTTTCTCCTCTCTGCCCTGTGCCTGGGAAGATGACCCCTACAGACACCACCACCTGGGCTTTCCTGCCCTCAGGCTTCTGGGTGGGTTTGGTCCATGGCAGGCAATGCCCGAAGATGAAGGGTGAAAGGAGAGAGATGTTGAGTTATTTTCCCCCCACATCCTCCCTGCTCTGCTCTGGGCAGTGGCCTGTCCCTCCTGGACCACAGCTGCATTGGGGAGGGGTGGTCCTCCGCTTCAGCTCTCCAGCTCCCCCCTCCCCTCCAACCCCCCACTCCCAATGATACCATTTCCTCCCTTTGCCCTCCAGTCCTCCAAGCTGTAACTGCTTTTCTGCTTGCTGCTGACCTCCGGACCTTCTACACCCCTGTTGGTTCCTGAACCCTGCCCAGTCCTCTAGTCCCTTCACTAAGACTAGAACCATCCGAGCTGGAGTCTGTCTACCACTAGACCCTGACCTAAACACCTTCTAGATTATGTTTACAATTTCCAGCCCTACCTTCTGTTCCATGAATTGGCACTTCCCACTCTGTTCTTCTGCATAGTACATATTATCTAACATACTATACAGTTACTTATTTAGTTTCCTTGAACCCTCACACTCTGTGATGGAAGGTCCAAGCATGCAGGGATGTTTGCTTCGTTCACTGTTGTATCTCCAGTGCTTGGCACACAACAGGCTATCAGCAAATATCTCTTAAATGAATGAATGAACGGCCGACCGACTAAGGGAGCTGCAGAGAAGACAGCAGTGTGGTCCAAGGTGCAGGCAGAAGAGCTGACTCTCAATTTCTCCTCTCCCCTCCCAGCCCCCGCCCGGAATGCTGAGTGCCCTGGAAGGAGGCAGAAATGAGCGTGCTCAACTGCCCTCCAGCCGGGTGTTTACTTAATTAGGACCTGTATCCCGACGCACGTTGATGTTTAACTGTCCGCCTAATGGCTGCATCTGGTTCCCGGAGGGCTCAAAGGAACCTGCGAGGCGAGGATAGGCGGGGCCCCCAGGTACTGTCTGGGGCCTGCGCAGCCTCGAAAAGCCTCTGCGCAGGTATCTAACCTCCCCTCGGGCACGGAAAGCGCCCCCTGTGGGAGAGCGAGGAGAGGGGGTTGGAGCTCAGCCAGCGGCCTCGGGCTTATGCGCGTCGTGCATCCCCAACCCCCAGCTGCTGGGACCACAGGCGGCATAATGCAGCGCTCCCCTGATACCAGATGCCAATTGCTCGCTTTACCATCAGCCGTGAAATTGAAGGATTACAGCGTTTCTCATTCTCTTAGTTTGGGGAACGTGAGGGTGCTATAGAGGAAAGAAACGGCTCGTGAGGCGGAGAACAAATAAGCTAGATCCTAAAGCAATAATACCAGGCAACATTTGGGCACTTGCTCTGTGCCAAGTGCTGAGGTTAGTGTTTTAAACGTGCTAATTTAATCCTCTTCTATATGTATTAATTCATTCAATCCTAGTACTTTATAGAGGGCAGATATCATAAGAGCCCCACTAGATGCATGCGGAACTGAGACTCAGAGGGGTTATTTCGCTAGCCTGAGGTCACAGCGCTAATAAGTGATGGAATCCGGGTTTGAACGCAGGCGGTGCGGCCCCAGAGCCCATGGTCGGCTAGAGAGAGGACTCGCACGGTCGCAACGCAAACTGTCCTCTTAGCCGCAGGCCTGGTGGTGGGAAGGACAGGCAGGCTTCCAGGCTAGCCCTTGGGAGCCAAAAAATCTATAATTAGAGACTCTAGTCTCCTCCTCAAACCCCTAAATCTGAGATGGGTAGGAGGAAGGAAAGTGTTGAGGAGTCAGCCTGAGATTCTCAAGACAACAAGGGAAGGTGGGGAGGCCTCAGGGAACAGGAGGTTGTGACTGGCTGGGAAAACTCAGCTCAGTGGGAAGAGGGCGTGCAGTGTGGAGCGACTGAGTTTCAGGACCGTTTCAGGGCCCGGGGCCCACTTGCGTGCCGCCACGGATAAAGCACTTCGGGTATGAAGTAGAGGAACGAATCCCAGCTCCGTCGCATGTCCCCCAGTAAAGATACAGAAGAGCTGCTTCGTAGGGAGACTCACTGGAAGGCTGCTTCTCGCAGCCAGCAGTTTTTACTTAGATTATGGTAGGTATTTTAGGCCAGTAAAAACAGTCGCGATTTTTAAAATGCCTTTATTTGCATTTTACAAAATTTGAGAAATTGTTAATTATTTATATCCTACGTGGGGGGTGGGAAGCTTGCTGGAGGTGATGGGGCTAATAACCACCCCTCTACCTAGCACCTTTTGGCGTCACCACAGCTTCGAACTCTGGGATCTTCTCTCCCAGCCTCCTTTTGTTCGGCTGTGCCAGGGAAGTAATGAGTTTTCCGCAAGTTGTAGCAGATTCTGTAACACGGTCCCTCGGGACCTCACTGCCAGTTTTAAACACTCGGAGTCCTGGGGGCAGGCTGATGTGGGAGGTAGGGAAAGAGGCAGGAGGTACCCGCCCGCCCCCCGCTGTAGCCGGGTGTGGGGCGGACACACCCGGCCTCCATCAAAGCCTTGGATAACAGAGAGCCTCGGGGGAGCATGAATGGGGCGCCTTTGTTTCCAGTCGGGTTCAGATGCATCTCCACTTTCTTTTCCACAAGGCACAGAAACAGTTTTCTTCGTGTGCGGCGGAGTGTGGGTTGCCTTTTTTTTTTTTCCCCCCGAACCCAGAATCTGCGAGACAGGGCTTGGGTCTCTGCCGGGAGCAACTCCAGAAAACCCGAGAGAACGCAGGAGGGGCGCGGGAGAGGATACTGGGGGGGGGGGGGCTTGGGGGTGCCTCCACAGAGCCAGCCCCGGCCCCACCTGCGAGGAGGCGGGACCTTGCGGCGCTGGACCAATCAGCACCTACCTGCGCTCACCTGGCCCCCCCCACTCCCGCTGGCTCCCGCGAGCCGCGGTTCTCAAAGGGACGCGCTGAGCTTAGCGGAGCACCAGTCCGCCGTCGCGGCAGCTTTTCACCCCTCTCTCCAGCCATGGGGCTCCATAGTGGGCCTCTGGCATCCCTCCTCCTCCGCTTCTTCCTCCTACTCCAGGTACTCTTTGCCTTGCCCTGACCCCTGCCGGGACGTTCCTCAGAGGGCGGGCGGGCGGGGTCCGCACGCGGCGGTGGCGTCGGGGAGAGAGCCGAACTGGGCTGCCTGGGGCCAAGTTTGTCCGGGAAAGCCTGTGAGGACTCCCCGGGATGGGTATGCAGGGCCGGGCACGCCTGTGACCCAGCCTCGCTCTTTCCGCCTCTTCCCTTAGGCGCAGGTTTACTGGCTGCCGCGCGCGGCCTCCGAGCCGTGCCGGGCCGGCTTCGGGGAAGCTGAAGTGACCTTGGAGGCGCGAGGCGCGGAGCTGGAGCCGGGCCGGGCGCGGGGGAATGGTAAGACACCACCCCCACGGGGGCCCGCCTGGCGGAACTTCGAGGCGGGGGCTGCGTTGGCGGTGTCCCGGCTGCGGCAGGGGGCTCCTGGCGCCTCCTCAGGTGCGTGGGAGGCGGAGAAAGCATCCCCGTGGCTGGAATGGGGGTGGGCGTATGGAGAGAAAGGCCGGAGAGCGTAGCGTCCTCTGACGTCCAGCCCCTCCTTGCCCCTCTGCGGCGGCCGACCTGGACCCCCGCCTTTGGGGTGCGCGGCGGCTGAGCCGCTCACCCAGCCCGGACGTGGGAAGCTCTCCCCTGCTGGCCCCAGCTGAGGAATGCGCCTTCCACATTCCTCCTGCAACCCCCGCGCAGGTGTGGGGATGAGCCGTGCCCCGGGCAGCCCCCTTCGCCCCTCTCGGGCCCCCTTTGTGTACTGTGCTTTGTGTCTCCGACTGACAGACCAGGTCTGTTTCTCTTCTTCGCGCTCCCTTCCCCCGCCCCACTTCTTGCCGGGCAGCTGGAATGCACTCTTAACCCTGCCCTTCCCGGAGGGCCCGCTCCCCTGCAGCCTGCCTGGAAACTGGGCCTGGCACACCTGGACTGGGGCCATCACGCACTGGGGACACCCCCCGACCCCCAGTGTATTGGGACTGAAATGTTAGGGCCCTTGAGGCAGTGGGGGTCCAGGAGCCAGAAGGTCTTGAGCTGTAGGGGCAGTGGATGCGGGATCAAAGCACATTTTTGATCTCATAGTTTCTTCTACGGTTTAAAAACTTGAGGGGGTGTGGTTTACTTGGGTTCTCAGAAACAGTGTGTTATGAGGTCCAGGCAGCTGACGGCTGATGGGGGACTCTTTCCCTCCATCCAGGACAGTGCGGGTTCCTCCACCGGATCAAACCCAAGTTCTTAAACAGAGGTGTGTCCCAGGATCCTTGGGTGGGATTCCAGAGGATCCTTAACCTGTGAAATTGTTTAAGAACTTGTATGCATTTTTCTGGGTAGGGGATCTAAAGTTTAAAAATTTCAAAACAATTAAAAAACCTATGCCACCTAACATTTTTCTAATGCCCCCATCAGCATACCCCTCACCACAGGTACAAATTCCCACAGCTTGAATGTGCGGGAGAGCTGCCTAGGGCACAGAATGGCTCTCCTTTGTTTCTCCAAAAGAGGAGTGGGGGCCTTGAGTTCTGTAGAAGTCTTTACTTCTTCTTTTCCCCCCAAATAACTCGGCATATTGACAAAACAATTAACACCCAGGCTAGGCCAAGCTCCTTAAACTCTTGGCTGTAGGGAGCTGAGGAGAGGCATTAAGAGGCCATGCCTCATAAACTTTAAATTCTTGCACATGGGTTTATCGCCGACTGGCTAACAAACTGCACCTCAGCCATCCTGTAAAAATGTTAACTTGGGCAGGGCCCCAAATCCAATTCCGGCTCCCTGAGGAAGCTTTATTGCTAACCAGACTTCTGCCAAATCTGTACACCCTCCCCCTCATTGTCAAGTTTTCCGACTACAGTCTGGGAGAGCAGGCTATGGCTCTGAGTGTTGTCTGTGCCTTATCTTTCTTACTGAAGCAAGAAATATCAGATTAACTGTCACTTCACTAAGCTTGAGGTTCTTGGAGGGAAGCAGTGATCAGGTTTTCGATTTCACAGTCCGGTTGGCAAGTGCTTCTCGGTGACGTCAGGCATTTTAAGCCTTTTGAGAAAATTCTGCTTTCTCGGATGTCTCGTTTATGGTTGTGAAAATGGTAGGTTCATGCCAGGAGCACACCTAGCTTATAAAACAAAACGTAGGTTAATGTGCTTGGCTAACCTTGAGTGCAGCTTCCTGCAACGTGCCGAGTTCTTAGAGCAGTCTTCCTGTGAAATGGAATGCTGCCTTCTTTTTAAATAAAAGCAAGTTTCTGGGCCCAATTTGTCCCAATAAATTGGGACTCCCCAGCAAAAAATAGTGGTATTTCTCCCCTTAGTCTTCAGCAGCTGACCTCTTTTCTACCTCCACCCCAGCTCCCTATTCTCCATACACAGGAGCCCCAGCCTCGATCCAGCCATGTTGAAAGGGTTGTCCTGAGGGTACATATAAACTCTCAAGTTTGGCCAAGCAGACAACAGTTTCCCTAAAGCTAAGGAACAGTTGCCCTTGTTGTTCGCCCCTGGGTTATGAATTTCACAGGTGTCTATGAAGTTGAGCTCAAAGAAATTATCTGATATAATTAATACCTTGTTTGTATGTGCACTTTCCTCTTCAAAACATTTGCACAACTCTGAGCTTGCTTTATCCTCCTGACATTCTCTTGAAGCTGGTGATGTACATTTAAACAACTTGAGCTCTTAATCCCAGAGTTGGGACTTCAGAAACCCTGTAGCCCAGCCCTGCTGGAGGTTTTAGAGGCGGAGAAACACAGGAACAGTTTAATTCAGATTCAATTCCCTAGGCTAAACTCGTGAGCTTCCTTGAGGGTCACAGGCATGACTTTTACCTCTAGGTGTATGCCCAGGACCTGGTACTTAGTAGGTCCCAGTCGGTATTTGTGTGAATTATGACAGTCTTGTGAAGTTCTACCCATTTTACAGATGAAACCTCAGTGGTTGTGGCTTCCCCAAACTCATCTCTGCAGTGACCAGATGTGACTTGAATGGAAGTTTCTGACTCCCAAGTTCCCTGGCATTTTTTTTTTTAACCACCAGAAAGTAGGAGATGGATGAAATGAAGAAGTGGAATGTTGGAGCACCAAATCCCACCAGTAGCAACCCCCTACCCCAAGAGCGCTTAGTCATTTATTCCTTTTCATCCTAGGGTTTTCCAGAAACACTCCTGCAGAGGAAACCAGCTTGAATACAGTCTCTTAAGTGTCCTAGTGATGGGGGCTGGAGTCAGGTGAAGCCAGGCTTGCCTAGACCGAGAGTGAGAGGTTAATCTGGAAGGAGGTAGAGCAGGAATGTTCCCCCACCCCAACCCCACAGTCTGGGGTCTGCCTTCAAGTGTGGTCTAGAAGCAAAGACAAAGGAGAGGTGGGAGGAAGGAGCTTTCGTGGGATTAGTGCAGCGATTAAAGTGAGTGACCTAAAGTGGTCTATACATCTTTCATGGAGAACAATTGAGAGAAGCAGCTTAATTACAGTAAAAGAAATCCAGTACTTCATTATGGCCCCCTCCGCAGGTTCAACTCACCCTTAGTCAGCGTTTGGGTAAGATAAAAGCTAACCCTCATTAGCTTTGGTAGAAAACTTCAAAGTTCAGTAATAAATCTGACTGAGCAGGAGTTAACTTCAAGATGGTTTTGCTTATTTCAACTCATATAAAAATGGCCCTTTGTTTTGGAGCTCCCATTCTGGGCTATGCCCTCTATTTACATTTTATTTTTTCAGTAAACATAAATTTAGCATCTGCATGTATCAGGCACTATTCTAGAATGGCGGCTAAAACAATGAACAAAACTAAGACCTTGCCCTGGTGGAGCTGACTGTCTAATATTAGTTACTTTTTATGCTTATAAGAGCCTTGCCGCGCAGGTGATGGTAACTCCCACTCAGCTGTAAAATGAGGGTAAGAAACTTGGTGTGAGGTCACTGGGGCAGTCAGCAGTAAGGCCAGGGGGAGTCAATGGTGCCCAATAAATCTGGCTCTGTGGAATGAATATTTGGGAACTGGGACTTCCAGCCCACCCAGCTTCCTTCCTGGCTCAGCAGCCGAGTAGGGTTGGTTGCCAAAGCCCGATGTACATTACTGTTAGCTGGTGTCCGGGGAGCAGGTCTCAAACCTCTAGTCTCTCTTCTCATCTTCTCACATGGCACTCTGTTCCTAGGTTACCCATGCAGGGTGCCCTCACCTCCCTGCTGTGTGAGTAAAGCATGGCTTGCCATGAGCAATGAGTCTCTAGGAAACGATAGCTCTGCAAAGCATTTGGAGGATGATGGAAGAGGAGGAGGGACAGAAGGGCCTGTCTCCCCAAATCAATGGAGGCTTCGGTCCTGAGGCTGAACGATCTCCATGCAAAGAACCACTGTTATTGAAGAATAACATATGTGGGGCTTCCCTGGTGGCGCAGTGGTTGGGAGTCCGCCTGCCGATGCAGGGAACACGGGTTTGTGCCCCGGTCCGGGAGGATCCCACATGCCGCGGAGCGGCTGGGCCCGTGGGCCATGGCCGCTGAGCCTGCGCGTCCGGAGCCTGTGCTCCGCAACGGGAGAGGCCACAACAGTGAGAGGCCCGCGTATCGCAAAAAAAAAAAAAAAAAAAAGAATAACATATGTGGAAGAAAATGTCCAGATGATAAGTGTACATACAGCTCAATGAACATCACACACCTAGCCACCCATGTACCTAGCACACATATCAAGCAACAGCATTATCAGCACCTCAAATGCCACTTCCCTCCCCATCGTTATGGTCCCCCAAGAAAAACACTGTCTGGACTTCAAATACCATGGATTGATTTGCCTATATTTGAACTTTATGTAAAAGAATCATAGAGAATATCCTCTTGGATCTGGCTTCTTTCACTGCACATTGTGAGATTCTTGCACAGTTCTGGATGTAGTTGTGGTCGATTGTCATTCTTCTGTAGTTTCCATCATGTGACCATCCACACTTCGGCTGTTGATGGGCATTTGAGGAGTTTTCATTTTTTTAGCTGTTACAGCTAGTGCTGCCGTGAACACCATTGTGCAAGGGAAACTGCGTAGGCAGATCAGTTAGGTACATCCCTGGGAGCGTAATTGCTGGGTTAAATGAGGATTACCTGGGGATCTCAGTACTGTGGCCGAGTACTGAGAAGTCAGCTTTTCTGTGTCTTGAAGTAGCTGAGTCTCTTCTGGACTCTAACATCCCCCTCTCCCAACAGTCTCCTTACCAGACCCGTCCCTTCTGGCTTCTTGCTTCCCACCTGGCCCTGTGCTAAGAGACAGCAATTTTTTATTAGGTACTTGGTCACGTCCTTTGTTTGTGGGGAGAATGTCCTTCCCTTTATTTGTCCTTAAGCTAATGCTTGTTACTTTCCCCAAAGCAGAAGGGGAATCTTGAAAGGGCCCTGAATTTCTAAGGTGAGAACTTCTTCACGGGTGGAGATTTTTTATCCTGGCTGGTGTGTGGGTGGGCAACAGCCTCCTCATATGGCCACGGTGGTCGAATGCAGCTCCTCCCTCATTATAGAGGCAGTGAGGTGTCTGAGACTCAAGGCCAAGCTGACTGGTCATTCAGCCAACAAACGTCTGAGTATGTACTGGGCGCTTGAAGTTGAGAGACAGGCAAGGCTCACAGCTCCTTAACCTCAGTGAGCTCCCTGACCACAGGAGGAAGCAACTCAGTCACCAGGCAATTTTACTAGTGCATCCTTCACTCAGCAAATATCTATTGAGCACCTACCAAGTGTCAGGTACTGTTCTAGGTGCCGGGGATACATTAGTGAGCAAAACATGCACTAAACCCAGGCTTGTGGGCCATTCACCTGCTAGTGGGGGGAGATGGACAAAATAAGTAATATATGCATGTAATCAAGTGGGAGGAAAAATATGGAGTCACATAGGAAGGGCTGCTGACATGTTCTTGGAGGTGGGGGGCACCTGGCGGAAGTGCTGTCCAAGCCAGAGGCTGGGGAAGGGGTTGGGACATGAGAGGTGGCAGGGAGTGTTCCTGCCAAGGGAACAGCATGTGGGGTCCAGGAACTTAAATATGTTTCGTTTGGCTGGACCATGGAGTGTAATGTGGGGAGCAACAGAAGGGAAGTAGGCAGGGTCCAGTGCAGCTCGGAGCTTCCCTCACTCCAGAACAGAGGCAGCGTGGCATTTGGGAAAGGCAGGAGGTGTGGCTGACGGTCCAGTTGTGCCCTCATGCAGGCCACTGTCTCTGAAGTCTCCTCTGGATCCAGGACCCTGGGCCCACATCCACCACACCTTCTCGACCCCCGACTTTTCCCAGACCCAAGGATGACGACGTGGTCAGCCGCAGTTAAATATTCCCCCTGGTTTCATTTAGTTCCCTGGCATTACCAGGCAGCAGGGGCGGCAAGGAAGGGCTTTCAAACAAAATGAAACAAACAAACACATTTAATAATACCATTTACTGGAGAGCTTACTGAGTTCCAGAAACTACACTATGTCCTTTATGTAATAAGCCCCTTTAATCCTCCTAAAAGCCCCATGAGGGGAGTGGAATTGGCCCCATTTCACTGGATAGGAAACCTAGGCTTGTAACGTTGTAACTTATCCAAGGTCACCCAGCTAGTAAATTGTGGAGTTGGGGCTTGAACCAGGTTGGGCTCCTACTTGCGAGGTACTAACCATTTGGGAGTCAGAGTTGTGAGTCCTCTGGCCTCAGCCAAGCTGAGGAAGATTGGAAAAAGTTAACATTTGACCCAAGACTTTTGAATTGCTGTTCCCTCCACTGGCCTCTGTTAATCACCAAGATCTGGAGTGATGGGGGAGGGGATGAGGAGGGGACACGTCCTTCCAGGACCCCAGCCACCCTTTTAGGATGTAGGGGAACCGGGAGGGTTCCGATACCAGGCCCAGTAGCTGACAGTGCTCTCACTGTCAGTTCTCAGCAGAGAATCTGCTTCTGGCTGTTCATCTTCTTCCTCTCCTCACCCCACCCCCTCCTCCCAACATTGAGGGCCTCCCCCAGCCCTGCTCTGAGTGGAGGAGCTTGGTATGCTCTGCCCCCTCCTCCTCACCCAGCCAGATCTGGGCACCCCTGTGGTTGTGGCTCACCTAGAGCATCAGTAGCCTGCAAATTCCTCAAGGTGACAAAATCCCCTCCAGGCTGCAGCTGCCAGGGTCCGGTGGACTAAGGGGTACGGGGTTCCTGCTGCTTTTGCTCAGTGAACCAAAATGCCTTATCCTGGGAAGGAAAGCTGAACACTTTCCTTCCTCCCTTTACCCCACCTTTGAGCTCATAGCTCTGGCTCTGTCGCTGACATCTGAGGAGGGGGCTCGGAGCCAAGGCCACACTGCCAGGAGGCGGGAGGGCTGGTGCCGGCTTCCCCCTCACGAGAGCCTCTCTGGGCTACACAGAACCCAAGACGGAGGGGAGAGCTGTTCTCCCTCAGGACTCTGAGGTATCTCAGGGACGAGATGCGGCTGGGGAGGCACGACCCCGGGCTTTCCTCTGCCTCCTCAATCTGTTACCCACTTTTTCTTGTTCAAGAGTGCATAAGATTAGTTCGAAATTACATCTCTCTTACCAAGCCTCAAAACTGTGTTCGAGACTAAAAGGAGGTTGATCTTGCCCAGGGGGGTCCGACTTCAGGGCCTCACATTAACTTTAAGAAGTCTTTGCTCCCTGGGAATTGATTGTGTGCGTGTGTGCTTTTCTAAGAAGATTCCTTCCCCCAAATTGGCAACCCCACTCTCTCCCAACCCCAAGTCCAGGTCCACTCGGAAGTTCTTCAGATTCTTGTCAAAGCCAGCAGTGAGGACAGGCCTGATGGTGCACATCTGGGCACAGGCAAGGGAAAACGGGGTTCTAGGCCTGAGGCAAGTTACTCTGGTCCCAGCTGCTCAGCCTTGATGCTCTAATTCATGTGTGGAAAGTGTGGGAAGTGTGGGAAGTGTGTGCGAAGTGCCTCCGTGGCCCTGGACGTGAGGAGGGAGACTGCTGGTTGGTCAGACAGAGAGCAGGGCTGGAGGGCTCAGCTACTAACCTGGGTGTCTTGCTTAAGGCTGCCTGCCGTCTCACAACGAGCCCCATCTTGTAGCTTCAGGCAGAGAGAAAAGACAGGTACTTGTGGGCTCCCCACTCACAAGCCAGAACAAGATACCAGGACCATAACGTTCCCTCTCCTTGTGGAGTCAGCTTCAGCCAGAGCTTCCCACCAGGGCTTCAAGACCTGCCATTTTCTTGTCTTTTATGGTCTTTTTACTGCTTCCAGAATTCTCCTGGGTTCCCCAACTGGAACTCAGCCACGCTCCAACTGGTTTACCCCTGCCTTTGAGTCAGTAGTTTGCAAGCTTGGCTGAGTATCAGGATTGCCTAGGGAGCTTTTTATTTCTATCACACCCTCTTTCATGTATACTATTTTATATAGTTTGTGTAGAGTTGGCCTCGTTGGTTGGGATTTCACTTTAATACGTGAATATCTATTCACTGTAAAAACAAGGTTTTTCGATAAAATAATAGCATGTACTATGTGACAGGTACAGCTCTTAGCATTTTACGTGTATTACCTTGTTTAATCACGGTAATATCCCTTGAAGTAGGTACTCTTACTATCCCCATTTTATGGATGAGGAATCTGAGGCCAGAGAGGTTAAGTAACTTGCCCAAGATCATGCAAATAGTACATAGCAGAGCTTGGATTCAAATCTAAGCTGCCTGAGCTTCAACCATTGAACTCCATTGCGTCTCAACAGAAGCAAATCAGAAATAAACACGTGAAAGTTGTCTCTTCTTCAGTTCTGCTCCAGTAGGGTAAGCACAGTTAATAGTTTAATGTGAATTCTTGTAGACCTTTTTCTCTTTTTTTAATTTTTGAATTTAATGTTATTTATTTTTTTATACAGCAGGTTCTGGTTAGTTAACCATTTTATCCACATCAGTGTCTACACGTCAGTCCCAATCTCCCAATTCATCACACCACCCCACCACCCCACCACCACTTTCCCCCCTTGGTGTCCATACGTGTGTTCTCTACATCTGTTGTAGACCTTTTTCTTGACAAAGAACTTATGTATGCACACAGCAATTATTAAAACAAGGATTGGACTATGTCATACTTACCAAACGTCATCCTACAACTTACTTTTTTTAACTGACTGAATTACAGGCATCTTTCCAGACTGGTAAGTACACATCTATCCTGCTTTTAACAGCTCCATAGTCTTCTACATGGTAGATATACATGATTTATTAGCTAACCCCCGATTTTTATCTTTTACACACTTGGAAGTGGGGAGGAGCGAACATAAAAAATTGTGAAGTGTTTGAATTTTTAGAAATCTGTCAGGAATCACCTTATTGGGAAAGACTGCTATAGAAAGATGATTGAATGAATTGTTCCTCGTAACCCCATTCAGTTAAAATAAATTTTTATGTTTGAACAATGCCTTCAAGACAGGCTTTGAGGTAAGCTTAATAAGGTTACTATAACATTTAAAAATCATTAGTTTTCACATTAACCATTGTTTTAAGGTTTAGTTATCTGAATGTTTCAAAAGTATTTGAAATCAAAAATTTTTTTAATTTAAATTGCATAAGTCAGAAGTATACTGTCAAATGTATTAGCACTTGCATTATTTTCCTTGGGTGTTGAAAGCTTGAGAGTATGCCATTCAGTCAAAGCGAAAATGCATTTTTTCTCAAGTTTCTCTTTAGTTTTCAAAATCTAGTTAGCAAGCATTTTGATGAATAAAAGTTGATTTCCATTCTTAAAGAGAATACTCATTTCTGATCTTATTTTCCAAGAGGGGCTTATGGGTTTTTTTCTTAAACCCAAATATTGCTGCAATAAACAGTCTTGCACAGGGTGGTTGCATTGATGTATAAGATTTATCCTTGAAAACCTCAAATAATTCATAACTTCTATGATTCAAGACTTATGTCCTCTTATGAACATATGTGAAGTGTATGTGTGTGGAATAAGGGAATTAGACGGATGCTTACAATTCACTGGTCTCCCTTGTATTTTTATTTTTAAGATTTTTAAAATATTTATTTTATTTATTATTATTTATTTTTGGCTGTGTTGGGTCTTTGTTGCTGCACGCAGGCTATCTCTAGTTGTGGCGAGTGGGGGCTACTCTTCATTGCGGTGTGTGGGCCTCTCATTGCCATGGCTTCTCGTGTGAAGCACGGGCTCTAGGTACTTGGGCTTCAGTAGTTGTGGCATACAGGCTTAGGTGCTCCGTGGCATGTAGGATCTTCCTGGACCAGGACTCGAACCCGTGTCCTCTGCATTGACAGGTGGATTCTTAACCACTGCACCACCAGGGAAGCCCTAGTCTCTCTTGCATTGAAATTATGTGACTTTTTACACTTTTTCTTAATTTGGGAGATTTGCATTTCTTCAAACTTTGCATACAAAGTGAGACTTTAACATTTACAGCACCATTTCAAATTTTGACAATTGAAGTTGCATAAAACATAACTGTATTATAATGTATAGTGTCTGAGCTGGAGTTCCAGAGCCACTGTGCCTAGGTTAAATCTGTTTGTCTACTTACTAGCTGTAAAGGTTGGGTAAATTTGCTTAACCTCTATGCTTCAGTTTCCTCATCTGTAAAATAGGGGTAATAATGGGGATCTCATAGGCTGTAGTGCAAATTAAATGAGTTAGGGTATGAAAAAGCATGTAGTAAGTAAATAAATGTCAGGTGTTAGTGGTAGTGATAATAGCAGTGTTGTTACAGCTAGACTAGTTTGCATACTTACATCTTTAGACTGCATTCCTAGAAGAAAAATTGCTGGGTCAAAGGACTTTCATAGTTCATTCAACAATTATTGAATGCCTGCTTTGTATCAGGCACCTGTGCTAGGTGTTGGGATATAGTGATAAGCAGATTCTAACACAGTCTTTGCCTTTGGGCATTATAGAAACTAGTAAGGGAGATAGGCAATTAGATAATAGCAAGTAAACTTATCATTACAAGTTGTAATGAATTCTATGGAAGAGAGTTACATAGAGCTAGGAGAGTTTTTAACAGGGGAAACTGATCTACTTTGGGAGGGTTGAGGGAAAGTTTCCCTGAGAAAGTAACTTTTGAATTAGGATCTGAAAGATGTTGGGAGTTAACTGGGTAGAATTGGAATGGGAATGTAGGGAGACACTGTTCTCGACAGAAGGAGCAGCATGTGCAAAGGCCCTGTGGTAAGGGGTTATGATGCACTTAAGAAGAGGACCACTGTGGCTAGACAATGGAGATAGGGATTGGGCACATTATAGATTTTGGGTTTTATCCTGAGAACAATGACACATCATTGATGAGTTTCAAACAAGGAAGTGATCTTATTTTCTCAAATGTATCATCTGTTGCGTTTTTAAAAGATCCTTTTTTTAAAATGGAGGATTTTGTACTCATTTAGGCTAAAAATGATGTAGTAAGTACTAAGGTTGGGGAGGTAGAGATGGAGAGGCATGAATCTTGGTGATTGACTGTGAAGGGGAGTCTGAGGGAGAAATGGTCAAGGAAGAAGATGCTAGATAACAATACACTAGGCACTGTGCTAAATATTAACTCATTTAACTGAGGTAGGTATTACTAGCATCATTCCCATCTTCTAGGTACGGAAACATACTTGCCCAAAGTCTGTCACTGGAATCAAAATTTGAGTCCAGGTACTCTAGACACAGACTCTGGGCTGCTTTTGAGGCCCAGATTTTGGATTTGTGTAGCTGAGTGCATTGATGTACTATTCCCTGGGAGAGAAACTGGAAAAGGACCATATTTAGGGCAAGAGTAAAGAAGATCATGAATTTGCTTTTTGACATGATTTTAAGATTATGGATTATGCCTTTAAAGCATCCAGGGAGAGATTTTTTTTTTTTTTAGATGTTGGGGGTAGGAGTTTATTAATTAATTTATTTATTTTTGCTGTGTTGGGTCTTCGTTTCTGTGCGAGGGCTCTCTCTAGCTGTGGCAGGTGGGGGCCACTTTTCATCGCGATGCGCGGGCCTCTCACTATCGCGGCCTCTCGTTGCGGAGCACGGGCTCCAGACGCGCAGGCTCAGTAGTTGTGGCTCACGGGCCTGGTTGCTCCGCGGCATGTGGGATCCTCCCAGACCAGGGCTTGAACCCGTGTCCCCTGCATTAGCAGGCATATTCTCAACCACTGCACCACCAGGGAAGCCCCAGGGGGAGATATTGAAAAGACAGATATATATGTTGGTCAGAGGAAGAATCTGGACATTTGAAATTTTAATACGTATTCTGAAGTGCCCTCAAAAATCCATACCAATTTACCTGCTTACGAGAAATAAAGGTGAGAATCAGGAACTTTAAAAAACCAATCAACTGGGCTCCCCTGGTGGCGCAGTGGTTAAGAATCCGCTTGCCAATGCAGGGGACACAGGTTTGAGCCCTGGTCCGGGAGGATCCCACACGCCTCAGAGCAGCTAAGCCTGCGCTCCACAACTGCTGAGCCTGCGCTCTAGAGCCCGTGAGCCACAACTACTGAGCCCACGCACGTAGAGCCTGTGCTCTGCAACAAGAGAAGCCACTGCAATGAGAAGCCCACGCACCGCAACGAAGAGTAGCCCCCGCTCGCTGCAACTAGAGAAAATCCGCACGCAGCAACAAAGACCCAACGCAGCCAAAAAACAAATAAATACATAAATTTATTTTTTTAAAAAACCAAAAAAACCAATAAACTGTCTTCCCTAAATCCACCTCCAGGAACTGACTTAGTAGAAGTGATGGGTGGGCTGGAAGCAGGGAATCTGAGGTTTTTTTTTTAAAGTTCTCCAGGTGATTTTATCAGTTGTATTTGGGAACTGTTGCTCTGTGATATGGTGAAGGTCACTGTGAAGAGATGAATATATCTCTTTTAGAGAAAATCTAAAAGAAGGAACAAACTAGTGAAATGTGAATGAAAGCATGGCATTCCACCCCGCCTTTGGCCCCACAGGTTGCAGGGATCTTAGTTCCCTGACCAGAGACTGAACCTGGGCCTTGGCAGTGAAAGTGCCAAGTCCTAACCACTGGACTGCCAGGGAATTCCTGAAAGCATGGCATTTTGAATTTATCTTCCAATGCTTGTCTCAGTGGAAGTTGATCCTTTTTTTTTTCTTAATTTTCTGCCTACCTCAGGATTCTGAATGACCTTTGCCTTCTTGTTCTTTTGTTTTGCTTTTTAAATTACTGTCCCTGGGGCTTCCCTGGTGGCGCAGTGGTTGAGAATCCGCCTGCCGATGCAGGAGACACGGGTTCGTGCCCTGGTCCGGGAAGATCCCACATGCCGCGGAGCAACTAAGCCCGTGAGCCATGGCCGCTGAGCCTGTGCGTCCGGAGCCTGTGCTCCGCAACGGGAGAGGCCACAACAGTGAGAGGCCCGCATACCGCAAAAAAAAAAAAAATAAAAAAAAAAAAAATAAATAAATTACTGTCCCTGGCTTTGAATACTTAATTGTGCTTTAAAAAGCACAATACATCTTATTTGGCCCTAACAAGAGCCTTTGTGTGTGTGTGTGTGTGTGTGTGTTCCCATTTTAGATACTGGAAATTACCAAGGGCTTATATTTGTTGAGTGCTTACTGTTAACAGCTTAAATATGGAGTGACTTGCCCAAAGCTGCAGGGCCAATGTGCAGCACTTTTACCCACCAGACCCTTAATTGGTATCCCAGAGGTCCCAGGTTGATTGCTGGGATCTCTGCTCTCATTCTTGAGGATGGGAATCATTGACAGCACACCTAACACTGAGCTTTGAGTCAGCCATGTTTGGAACTCCCAGAGTTCTGTCAAGTATAGCTCAGCTTGGGTTTCTCTCTGGGGATTATAAGGGAGGACCTAGCTCCCAAGCGTGAGGAAGAACCTGAGTAGTGTAGATCTTTCCAAAGAGCTTTCTGCAGAGAGGCAAAACTCCCCTAGAAAGAATTGCTTTCTCCTTAACAACATGGGGTTGCCATATACTAGTCAGAGGGGGGAAAAATCACAACATCTCATTCTGATTGCAAATCAAATACATGTTTACTATGGAAAAACTGGAAGATAAGCAGAATGGAGGTCCACCACCCATAAAGGACTTTAGTCATTTCAAATGAACATTGTTAATAGATCTTCCAGGTCCATCTCCCTAATCAAGTCTTCCTTGAAGATGTCTGATCTGAAGGAGAGGGTCCGAGTCCCACTGCTTCATGGCCCCACAGCTCGCCCTCCTGCCTGGTTTTCCTAACAATTCAGCTTCATATTCTACTTCAGTGGATCAGAGAAGGGCTACAGGCTGAGGGCCTCAAATGCCCCATCGGCACCATCTGCAGGAAGATCCAGGTCCAGGGTGAATGGTGTATAGATGGAGACGTCTGTCAGGCGTAGCAACACTCGCCCAGGGTCATGCTCTTGTGCAGGAGCTGTCATCTGTGTAAAGCTGCTCCTTGAGCCGGTGGCCACTTAAGAATGCCTTTCAGCGAGCGCCTCAGCTCCAGCACTGTGCTTGACTTCTTAGCATCCCCCAAGGTGGTGACCTTGTGGTGACGGATCATCACGAACACCCAGGAAGGCAGGTCCACTTGCACTGCCTTCTGCTTTGGGGAATCAGTCTGGCTCCTCTGAGGGTGACAAACAGCTGTGGCAGGACACTTGGGCCGCTTTATCTCCCGTCACGCCACGGGATAGCCCCTTGGGGTCCTAGCATGCCTCGCGACCTCCCCATGTCCCCCCTCCGCCCCTCCCCCGCCCGCCCGCATGCCTTGCAACCTCTGCCCATTAGTCTCCTCAGATCACATTCTGCTCACCCTCCACCATCTTGGACTTTTTTTTTTTTAAATAAACTTATTTATTTATTTATTTATTTATTTATTTTTGGCTGTGTTGAGTCTTCATTGCTGCGCACAGGCTTTCCCTAGTTGCAGCAAGTGGGGGCTACTCTTCGTGTGGTACGCGGGCTTATTGCGTTGGCTTCTCTTGTTGTGGAGCACAGGCTCTAGGCGCGCGGGCTTCAGTAGTTGTGGCTCATGGGCTCAGTAGTTGTGGCGCACGGGCTTAGTTGCTCCGCGGCATGTGGGATCTTCCCAGATCAGGGATCGAACGTACGTCCCCTGCACTGGCAGGCGGATTCTTAACCACTGCACCACTAGGGAAGTCCCTCTTGGGCTTCTTTGGCCTGGAAAATCGTTGGTTCTGGGGAGAGCTAGTCTGCCTTCCTGGTGCCAAGACCCCAACCCCCCTTTTCTTAACGAGTATAAAGATATTAATATTTTATGATTGTCAGGCTCAGGCTATAAACTATAAGTGGCTGTTTTGTAAATATTGTATAGTAATGCCTGTATGTGGAATCTAGAAAAATGGTACAGATGAACCTATTTGTAGGGCAGGAATAGAGACATAGATGTAGAGAATGGACATGTGGACACGGGGGGAAGGGGAGGGTGAGACAAAGTGGGAGATTAGGTTTGACATAAGTACACTACCATGTGTAAAATAGATAGCTAGTGACAACCTGCTGTATAGCACAGGGAGCTCAGCTCGGTGCTCTGTGATGACCTAGATGGGGGGAAGGGTGGGGAGGGAGGTCCAAGAGGGAGGGGATATAGGTATACATATAGCCGATTCACTTGATTGTACAGCAGAAACTAACACAACATTGTAAAGCAATTTTACTCCAACAAAAATAAATAAATAAATAAATGGCTGTTTTGTGACCTTTTTCCCCTGAGCAGAGCACTGTTTTTCCTTGATACTTTTTTATAATATTTAAGGCTGTAGATGAGACATTTGAGTGACTGTAGCACACGTAATTAAGTATTCTGTTGAAAGTTAAGTTGTTGAGACTTTTTTTTAAAACATTAAGCAACAGTCATGAACATCTGTGCAGGTATGGTTTTGTCACATCTTGGATGACTTTCTGGCACAATTCTTGTGTCCAAGGACTTGTTTAAGGCTTAATTGCACAAAAGTTTGTGTCAATTTCCGTTTCCCCCACCCCCTAACAATATATAGCAGCATCCATTCCCTAAGTATTTCACAACATTTGTCCTTTTAATTTGTATTTCTTAGTAAGTGAACTTTTTTCTATGGGTATATTTACTCAGGAAAATGCCAGAATCTTCTTTCAAGGCAATGCCACATACTTTCTCCTTGCACCTTCTTATCCCAGTCCCCTAACAGAAAGTAGTGATAGCTACAAGGACAAGTTTGTTTACTTTATAAGCTAGGTGTGTCTCTAGACCAATCTAGAATGGAAACACCTTTGACAGTGTCTCCCTCATTCCCCAACAAGATGCCTTTTGGCCACAACACTTTCGAACTGATATTACTCTTCCCTTCTCATTAAAGTGCCCAAAGATCAATAGGAAAACTGTCAAGTGATCAAGTGTTGAGCACTTGAAGGACATTTACCCCTGAGAGATGGGTGGTTTCATTTTGCCAGAACATCCGGTAAGGTTGGACAGTGGGACTACGTAGCACCTCTATGTCATGGCTGAGAAGACAAGCTTCTGACCTTCATGGGTGTTTCCTTGAGAGTTTGGAAGTGTCTAGGCAATTCCAACCTAAAAGCAGGCCTGGGATGAGTTCCCAGCCTAATATCCATTAATTCTTAAAAGTCTATTCAAAAAGCTTTCTTCTTTCAACAGCTCTAGTACTCCAGGGACTCAACTCTTCTTGCCCAAGTTTTATAGTGATGCCAGCTCAGGATCTGAGGCCAGGCTTGGCAGGATGGTCTTTAGAGAGGAGCTCTGAGCACAGGCCAGGGACTCCTGGTTCCCTTGGATGTTTCTATCTAGTGCAGATACACAGAGCTCTGATTTAAAAAAAAAAAAAAAAAATCTCTAGAAGCTGTCTCAGGTTACTAACTCCCGTCCCCAACAGTATTGTAGGAATTGTATGTTCAGACTCAGTGCTGAAACCTATCAGTTTATAGTGGTACAAAGACCTACATCTTCATCAGGTTCATCGGCTTTATGGTTCAGAATCTCTGTGGAAGAAACTGAGTTTAAAGCTGACAAATGACATTAAGGTCCTAGGTGGGTGTGGAAGAGCTATGTTTACGTCTCTGTTTTTCAGCCTTAAGATCTGAACTATTGCCTCATGTGCTTGTCAGTGCTCACCAACTTGTCCCAGAAAGAGTTTGACACGAGCCCATTCATGCCTCCATGACTTGGCCAAGATTTGTGGCCTGTGGAGCTAGGCTGCAGTCAGGAACGGGAATCAGCTTCCTTCACTAGCTATGAGAAGGTAGGGTAGAAGGGGGGTGAGTAATGATGAGACCTGGTTTCAGATCAACTTCATTTTGAAACCAGTGATACAAGCCAGTGGTGCCAAGAAGCATCTGGGAGGAAGTTGTAATGATCTGCCCCAGGGCTTACCGTTTACCAGCCTCTGTGTGACTCATGGCTGACAAAGAAAACTGCTCATGTTTCTACAGGTGCCTCAGCGAGTTTCCCTGGGCAGGTCAGATTGGCTGTGAGATCTCCGTCCTCTGCCTCTTCCTGTAAACCACGGAGGAGCCCCTACGAAACAGTCCTCTCCAAATGCAGACTGAGCCAGCTCCCCGTTGTGCTCTTGGGTCCTGTGTATCCCCTTTTCCCTTCCATGCTTCCGCCCTTAGGTAAAGCACATGGCTGTAACTAACCCCATGCCCACTCTGAGAGATGGTTTCTCTGTGGTGTAGAGAGAGGCATGGACTTGGAATCAGGAGCCCTGGTTAATTGTGAGTAGGCTAAAGGTCCCTCTTATTGAGGGCTTACTCTAGGCCAGACACAGTGCTCAGTGCTGTGTGAACATTATCCCACTTATTCCTCCCAGAAATCTTATGAGGTAGGTATTATTCCCATTTTCCAGATGAGAAAACAGCTTCTGTACGTTCACACGACATGGATGTGAACCCAAGTCTTTTGGACTCCAAATCCCATATTCTTCATAACTCATCTGCCTCTGCCTTTAGGATTTGAAATCTGGTCCTGCTGCTTCCGAGTTGTGGGGCTTCGTATACTTTGCTCTCCTCTCTGAAGCTGCTTCCTGAGGCACTTCAACCCCACGGCAGTCTCTTGTTTCCTGAGTTGTCAGAATAGGAGAGTAGTATCTACCTTGTGGGTTATTTTTTGAGGACTTGGATAAGAAAACACTTAGCTGGGTGTCTCGGGCAGAGTGGGTCTTTGAAGCTTGTTCCTGCCCGCCTGACTCATGCCCCTTGGTTGTATTCTGCATACAACTGAATGTGGCTGAGGGCTGAGGGCTGATGGGGCAGCTGGAATGTGCAGCCTGTGTGGGAGGCACGTACAATTGAAGTACCTGACTACTGACTTCTCCTTGATTGTTGGCACTGTCCTCTCTAAGAATAGATGGACAGCCCAGATACTGTGCTACAAATGTTTGGACCCATAAAACAATGGAAATGTGCCAGCAAACAGGATAGTGACGTGTACCGTACATTCCTGGTGGGCAGATTTTGTAGACAGCAGGAAGACGGTTTCTGGGTTTCTGGCAGCTTTTAGAGTTTGGGGGATTAGGGCATTAGCCCCCTGCTGGGTAACTTGGTGGGAGAGGATTGGAGAGTTCATTGAGAGGCACTCATTAAGTGAAAAACCTGATAGGCTTATCTGGCCAGCCCTTCTGCTAGCTGAAGCCCTTCCCTTAGGAAGAGGGCTGTTTTAAGAATGGGAAAAGTGACAGTTAATTTTTATTTTTTATCAGTGTTTTGAATAGCTAATGCATTCACGTGGGTCAAAATTCAGAAGGGTATACACAGTAAAAAGTCTCTTTCCTGTTGCTTAGCTACTAGCTTCTCCACCCATAAACCCAGTTTTTTGGGTCACCTGCCAGAAGTATTTATTTTAAAATACAAATGTTAGCATAGACTACATTGCTCCATATCTTTTTAAAAAATTAATTAATTAATTTAGCTGCACCGGGTCTTTAGTTGCAGCACACGGGATCTTCATTGCCGTGTTGGAGATCTTCATTGCAGCATGTGGGATCTAGTTCCTTGACCAGGGATCAAACCCAGGCGCCCTGCACTGGGAGTGCAGAGCCTTAATTGCTGGACCACTAGGGAAGTCCTCATATCTTTTGTTTTTTTTTTAATTAACAATATGTCTTAGAGATCTTTCCATGTTAATACATAGGGGCTTCCTTATATTTTACAGCTTTTTATGGCTGCATAGTGTTCTCATATAGATGTTATCATTACACAAAGTTAATCTGTCATTGATGGACATTTAGGTTGTCTGGACTTTTGCTGTTACAATCAATGCGTTATTGATTAGTTTGGTAGATAGCTGTGGAAAGGTGATTTTGGACAGGAGGCAGTATCCTATAAGAACTTAAAGGTACTTGAAGATACACATTTTTGTTCCCTGATGCATCCCTAGTATTTAGAAGAATGTTGGGCACTTAGGAAAGTCTACTTGTTCTTGATGGATGCTGTGTTGAAGAACCTGACTTTAGAATATGACCACCCCGAGTTCTAATTCTAATTCCACTCACCAGCTGTATGATGTTGGACAAGCCATCTCACCTCTATGATATGAGTCCGCATAAAGTTCTGGGGTTTACAAATTTGTGGTTTTGTGGTTTTATCTTTTTTGATATTCAAGATGACTCTGTGAAGTCTAATTTTCATCTTCCAAATGAGAAAACCTAAATTCCTAATAAGTTAATTCAAGTTCTGCATCAACATGCTGATGGTTCCAACTAACAGAGTTTTGAGGGGCCTTTGCATGTGTCCTTAACACAGCTTTAAGCAATGCTGAATCACCTAGTGAGTTTAGGTATTCCCTTTTAAGCTTTTCTTCTCCTTCTTACATCAAGGAGAAAGTGTCTTTGGTCCCATTATATTTTTTTTAACTAATTATTTACTTTTGGCTGCATTGGCTCTTCGTTGCTGGGTGCAGGCTTTCTTTAGTTGTGGCGAGCAGGGGCTACCCTTCGTTGCAGTGTGCGGGCTTCTCATTGCTGTGGCTTCTCTTGTTGCGGAGCACAGGCTCTAAGTGCGCAGGCTTCAGTAGCTGTGGCATGCGGGCTCAGTAGTTATGGCACATGGGCTGTAAAGCGCAGACTGAGTGGTTGTGGCACACGGGCTTCAGTAGTTGTGGCTCGTGGGCTCTAGAGCACAGGCTCAGTAGTTGTGGCGCACAGGCTTAGGTGCTCCACGGCATGTGGGATCTTCCCGGACCAGGGCTCGAACCCGTGTCCCCTGCATTGGCAGGCGGATTCCACTGCGCCACCAGGGAAGCCCCTACTATTCTTGAATACATCTTTTTATAACATGCTTCTCTCCCTTCAAACCAAGGGAAGACAGGCCTTAGGCTCAAAGCTTCAGCAAACATGGGAATTCCCTGGAGGTCCAGTGGTAGGACTCCGCACTTTCACTACCAAGGGCACGGGTTTGATCCCTGGTCGGGAAACTAAGATCCCGCAAACCATGCAGCATGGCCAAAAACAAAACAAAATAAAACAAAAACTTCAGCAAACAATTGATTCTGGGGCCCACAGAATTCAAGTGCATCTCCCAGGATCACCCATCAAGTTAAAAAGTCAGTGCCTGCACAAGAATGGGGTCTCCATCGCTATTAATAGTATTAACAGCAGACCTGGCCATAATGCATCCTATTTGTCAGTTCTTTACATTTATTCTCATTTAATCCTCACAACTACCTGTAAGAGAGTTACTGTTATTATCCCCGAGTCTAGTACTTTTCTCCAAATATCATACTGCCTCACTGGGCGTCTAAAAATCAATCTTTGCTATTTCAATAGATGGAGAAGGACCACAGGTAATGGGGGTTAGGGAGGAGATAAGAAAACAAACTCTCAGGTGTGTCAGAAAGATAATATAACTATATTATATAAATGACTCAATCTAGACAGGTCTAGGTACCACTACTGGCCATTCCATTTAGCTATGTAACTTCAGTGAATGCATTTAACCCCTCATTTTCCCAATTTAGAAAATGGGCGTTAAAATCGACCTTATAGGGTGCTTGGTGAAGATTAAATGAGAAAGTATACAAATTTTAGGGCTTCCCTGGTGGCGCAGTGGTTAAAAATCCGCCTGCCAAGGCAGGAGACACAGGTTCGAGCCCTGGTCCGGGAAGACCCCACATGCTGTGGAGCATTGAAGCCCGCGTGCCTAGAGTCCGTGCTCCGCAGCAAGAGAAGCCACTGCAATGAGAAGCCCGCACACCACAATGAAGAGTAGTCCCCGCTCGCCGCACCTAGGGAAAATCCGCACACAGCAACGAGGACCCAATACAGCCATAAATAAATAAATTTATTTTAAAAATTCATGCAGATTTTTCAAAAACACACAAATGTTAGCTGTTAATAATAGTAATTCATGATGGGAGGGATTCTCGACTCTTGAGATTGATGCTTGCTGTATTCGTTTGCTAGGGCTGCTGTAACAAAGGAACACAGACTGGGGGCTTAAACACAGAAATTTATTTTCTCACAACTCAGGAGGCTAGAAGTCCAAGATCAAGGTGTCAGCAGGGCTGGTTTCTGTTGAGGCCTCTCTCCTTAGCTCGTAGATGGCTGTCTTCTCCATGTGTCTGTACATAGTCTTTTCTCTGTAATTGTCTGTGTCCAAATTTCCTCCTCCTCTTATAAGGACACTCATCATACTGGATTAGGGCCCACCCTAATAACCTCATTTTAATTTAATCACCTCTTTAAAGGCCCTTTTTCCAAATGTAATCACATTCTGAGGTATTAGGACGTCAACACATGAATTTGAGGGGGGAAACACAATTCATGTTAAGAGAAAACTTGGACCTACAGAGAAATAAAGATAATAAGTAGCTGGTAACCCCAGTCATAGGGAAGCTTCATTTCCTTCCAGTCTTTTAAAAAAATTTTTCCTGTGCATAGTTACAGATACTATATATGCAGCTCTACATTCTGCTTACATTTTGCATAGCTGGATAAAAAATCCATGGAGTGAATGCCCCATAGATTATTTAACTTTTGCCCTGTATTAAGATGATTTAAACTCTGCCACATATCATTCCTGGTCTTTTTTAGCCCAAAGGCAAAGGCAGGATTCCTCAGAAGATGAGAGTACAAAGCTGTGTGCTGGAGGTAAAGGGCAGGGTCACCCTGGGACCCCCTGGAACTGACTCAGGCCGAGATCCCTCTTTCCCCTCCTCTCACCGGCCGAGCATGTTGTCACAGCCCATGACTCCTCAGTGGGGATGTCGTCAAGGAGGCAGGGCTGGTATCTAAGCAATCTTCTCTTTCTCAGGGGCACACTCCAGCCTTCCCACGAAGGAACCTGCCTCTGTGTGTGAGCTCTGGGGCTCTGAGGAACTGAAGGCAGCTCTGTATGCTTTTAAGCCCTCCATCTTCCTCCCCTCCATGCCCTAACCCTCTCCTCAAAAGATGGCCAGTGCCTTAAGTTCTTTCACCCAAGGTAGCTTTACCTGCTTTTGAACTTCATGTTAATGGAATCATACACATGTCCTCTCTTGTATCTGGCTTCTGTCACTCAACCGTGTTTGTAAGATTCATTCATGTTGTTGTATATTCTTGTGGTTGACTCATTTAATTATATGAATATTCCACCATATTTTTATTCATTCTACCTTGATGGACATTTGGGCTATTTCCAGTCTTTAGCTATTATAGACAGTGCTGCTGTGACTATTATAATACTTGTCTTTTAGTGAATGTATCTTTGTTGGGTCTATACCTCAAAGTAAAATTGCTGGGTCTTGGGGAATGTGTATATTTGGCTTCAGCAAATACTGCCCAACAATTTTCCAAAATGACTATCCCATTTTACACTCCCACATCAGACTTCTACTTTTTTTTTATGGAGGTAAAATATGCATAACAAAATTTGACCATTTTAAGCAATTCGGTGACGTTAAGTACGTTCAGATTGTTGTGCAACCATCACCATCGTCTGTCTCCAGAACTTTTTCATCATCCCAAACAGAAACTCTGTACCCATTAAACAATAACTACCCATTCCCCTCTCTCTCCAGCCCCTGGTAACTTCTATTCTACTTTCTATGTCTATTAATTTGAGTATTCTGGGTACCTCATATAAGTGGAATCATGCAGTATTTGCCCTTTTGTGACTAGCTTATTTTACTTAGCATAATGTTTTCAAGATTCTTCCATGTTGCAGCATGTGTCAGAACTTTATTCCTTTTAAAGACTGAATAATATTCCATTGTATGTATAGACTGCATTGTGTTTATCTATTCATCCCTTGATGGACCCTTGTGTTGTTTCCATCTTTTGGCTCTTGTGAATAGTGATACTATGAAAATATGTGTACGAGTATCTGTTTGAGATCCTACTTCAGTTCTTTTGGGTATACGCCTAAAAGTAGAATTGCTGGATCATGTGGTAATTTTATGTTTACCTTCTGAGGAGCCACCAAACTGTTTTTCACAGTGGCTGCACCATTTCACATTCCCAGTGCAGGAGGGTTCCTGTGTCTTTACATCTTGCCAACACTCGTTATTTACTTTTTTTTTTTGCCACCCTAGTAGGTATGAAGTGGTATCTCACTGTGATTTTGATTTGTATTTCCCTAATGACTAATGACATTGAGTAGTTTTTCATATGCTTATTGGCCATTTGTATACCTTATTTGAAGGAATGTCTTTTCAACTCCTTTGCCTTTTTATTTATTTATTTTTAATTGGGTTGTTTTTTGTTGTTCTTGAGTTTTAGGAGTCCATTGTATGGTCTGGATATTATTTGGAATTCTACATTTTAATGTTACACTCTTATATACTGTTTGAATACTTCATCATGTTCACATTACTTTTTTGTTTGTTTGTTTATCTTCTCAAAGAACCAGCTTTTAGTTTTATTGATCTTTGCTGTTGTTTTCTTTGTTTCTATTTCATTTATTTCTGCTCTGATCTTTATGATTTCTTTCCTAATGCTAACTTTGGGTTTTGTTTGTTCTTCTTTCTCTAGTTCCTTTAGGTGTAAGGTTAGATTGTTTATTTGAGATTTTTCTTGTTTCTTGAGGTAGGCTTGTATAGCTATAAACTCTCTTAGAACTGCTTTTGCTACATCCCATAGGTTTTGGATCGTGGTGTTTTCTTTTTTTTTTTTTTTTTTCCGTGGTACATGGGCCTCTCACTGTTGTGGCCTCTCCCGTTGCGGAGCACAGGCTCCGGACGCGCAGGATCAGCGGCCGTGGCTCACGGGCCCAGCCGCTTTGCGGGCATGTGGGATCTTCCCGGACCGGGGCACGAATCGGTGTCCCCTGCATTGGCAGGCGGACTCTCAACCACTGCGCCACCAGGGAAGCCCCGTTGTGTTTTCATTGTCATTTGTCTTTAGGTATTTTTTGATTTCCTCTTTGATTTCTTCAGTGATCTCTTGGTTATTTAGTAACGTATTATTTAGCCTCCATGTGTTTGTGTTTTTTACGTTTTTTTCCCTGTAATTCATTCTAATCTCATAGCATTGTGGTCAGAAAAGATGCTTGATATGATTTCAATTTTCTTAAATTTACTGAGGCTTGATTTGTGACCCAAGATGTGATCTGTCCTGGAGAATGTTCCGTGCGCACTTGAGAAGAAAGTGTAATCTGCTGTTTTTGGATGGAATGTCCTATAAATATCAATTAAATCTATCTGGTCTATTATGTCATTTAAAGCTTCTGTTTCCTTATTTATTTTCATTTTGGATGATCTGTCCATTGGTGTAAGTGAGGTGTTAAAAGTGTTACTGTCGATTTCCTCTTTTATATCTGTTAGCAGTTGCTTTATGTATTGAGGTGCTCCTATGTTGGGTGCATATATATTTATAATTGTTATATCTTCTTGGATTGATCCCTTGATCATTATGTAGTGTCCTTCCTTGTCTCTTGTAACATTCTTTATTTTAAAGTCTATTTTATCTGATACGAGTATTGCTACTCCAGCTTTCTTTTGATTTCCATTTGCATGGAATTTCTTTTTCCATCCCCTCACTTTCAGTCTATATGTGTCCCTAGGTCTGAAGTGGGTCTCTTGTAGACAGCATATAGATGGGTCTTGTTTTTGTATACATTCAGCAAGCCTGTGTCTTTTGGCTGGAGCAAATCCTTTCACGTTTAAGGTAATTATCGATATGTATGTTCCTATGACCATTTTATTAATTGTTTTGGGTTTGTTTTTGTAGGTCCTCTTCTTCTCTTGTGTTTCCCACTTAGAGAAGTTCCTTTAACGTTTGTTGTAGAGCTGGTTTGGTGGTGCTGAATTCTGTTATCTTTTGCTTGTCTGTAAAGCTTTTGATTTCTCCATCGAATCTGAATGAGATCCTTGCCCGGTAGAGTAATCTTGGTTGTAGTTTCTTCCCTTTCATCACTTTAAGTATATCATGCCACTCCCTTCTGGCTTGTAGAGTTTCTGCTGAGAAATCAGCTGTTAACCTTATGGGAGTTCCCTTGTATGTTATTTGTCGTTTTTCCCTTGCTGCTTTTAATAATTTTTCTTTGTCTTTGATTTTTGCCAATTTGATTACTATGTGTCTCGGCGTGTTTCTCCTTGGGTTTATCCTGTATGGGACTCTCTGCGCTTCCTGGACTTGGGTGTCTGTTTCCTTTCTCATGTTAGGGAAGTTTTCGACTATAATCTCTTCAAATATTTTCTCTGGTCCTTTCTCTCTCTCTTTTCCTTCTGGGACCCCTATAATGCGAATGTTGTTGCATTTAATGTTGTCCCAGAGGTCTCTTAGGCTGTTTTCATTTCTTTTCATTCTTTTTTCTTTATTCTGTTCTGCAGCCATGAATTCCACCATTCTGTCTTCCAGGTCACTTACCCATTCTTCTGCCTCAGTTATTCTGCTATTGATTCCTTCTAGTGTAGTTTTCATTTCAGTTATCGTATTGTTCGTCTCTGTTTGTTTGTTCTTTAATTCTTCTAGGTCTTTGTTAAACATTTCTTGTATCTTCTCAATCTTTGCCTCCATTCTTTTCCCGAGGTCTTGGATCATCTTCACTATCATTATTCTGAGTTCTTTTTCTGGAAGGTTGCCTGTCTCCACTTCATTTAGTTGTTTTTCTGGGGTTTTATCTTGTTCCTTCCTCTGGTACATAGCCCTCTGCCTTTTCACCTTGTCTGTCTTTCTGTGAATGTGGTTTTTGTTCCACCGGCTGCAGGATTGTAGTTCTTCTTGCTTCTGTCACATTACTTTTGTAGTTTAAAAACACTCATCTGTTATCCTTTCTTATTTCAGGGAAGGATTATTGAAAATAATTGTCATCATCATCTGAAACTAAAGGACAATTTTTCAAAACAGGACAGTTGGGAGAGCTCACGCTGACCTTTCCACGGCACAGCACTGTCGCTCTGGTCCTTGCTGTGCTGCAGTCTAGTAGACTGATGAGCGCTGGTGTCTGGCCCAGCGTTAAGGGAACCCTTGGGTCAGGGCATGTTGCCGATGGGCCCAGTTGTAGCCCTTGGCAGGTTTCCTGACTCCATGCTTTGGCCACAAGGAAGGGTGGGTAAGAACATTGGTTGTGAATACTCTGTAGCCTATGCCTTGGAGTCAGGCTGACCTGGCTTCTGAACCTCAGTTTTCTCATCTTTGTAAAGGAGCTAATGCCTACCTCGGCAGCATAGTTGTAAAGATGAAATGGGCCCAGTCTCTGGATTAGCGAATGGTAGTTATTAACTCAGAGTGCTTGTTTAAAGGGCGGCCAAGCAGGGAGGATTCAGAAGGAGCATGACAGACTGAAACAACCCGAGGTTATCCAGAATGATCTGTGTGGGTGACGGTGTAGCAGGACGCATACAGCGCATATGTAGACTCATAGCCTTCAGAAATGCTTAAAATCTTCTGCCTCCAGCTGTGACCTTGGGTCAACTCTATGTCTCGTGACAGTCCATGGGGCTAATGTCGCTGAATATCGATGATTTTGGTTCTTTGGCCCACAAACCACGAAGTGGTCCTTCCTCTTGAGACCAAACTCAGAAGCCCATCTGAAACTCATATTTGATCACATTGCTGGTCAGAGGAAGTAAGCCGAGCCTCCTTCTGCAGTGGCTTGGAATAGCCCTTGATCCAGTCAGGGGGCTGCTGTCAGGTCTTGGCTCCCATGGGGTATCTTCCAGAAGCCCCTCCTTCCTAATACTCTTTTCCTCCCTTCCTCACAGTAGTTTTCATGGACTGCCCTGGGCAAGAGTCGGCCCTGCTGACTGATGATGACTTCACTGTTCTGAACAACAAAACAGTCCAGGTAAATCACCATGTCCACCTTCAGGAGAGAAGAAAGACATTCTCCGTGCATGCCCAGCTTGCTGCTGGCCAGGAGGCCGAGGTTGCCGTGGCTGTTGTGAGCCATGTTACCCCTACAGAGGACGCAGGGTTAGACCTCAGTTGTCCATAGCTGTGCGCGTGGGTACAGATCTAAGCAGGGTAGTGCTTGCCGCTGCCCAGTAGGGGGCGCCAGAGTCAGGCCAGTGGGGCCCAGAGCTGCTTTGTGAGTACTGGCCCAGTACCCTTCCTCCCTTGAATTCCCCGTCCCACCTCCCTTTCCTCTTTCCCATATCATGCTGGTAAACCGCAAGTGAAGGTGATCCCAGCACAGGACTGCCAATCTCATGAACCTTTGGGAAGATGGACCTGAGGCTCTTGGCCACATCATTTCTTTGTTTTGTTTAATTAATTTTTTTTTTTTTTTTTCTGGTACACGGGCCTCTCACTGTTGTGGCCCCTCCCGTTGCGGAGCACAGGCTCCGTGGCAGTGGCCATGGCTCATGGGCCCAGCCGATCCGCGGCATGTGGGAACTTCCCAGACCGGGGCACGAACCTGTGTCCCCTGCATCGGCAGGCAGACGCTCAACCACTGCGCCACCAGGGAAGCCCCAATTTAATTTTTTGAACAGCTAATGTATCCACATGGTTCAAAATTTTAAATATTAAAAAGTTATAGGGCTTCCCTGGTGGCGCGGTGGTTGAGAATCCTGCCGATGCAGGGGACATGGGTTCGTGCCCCTGTCTGGGTAGATCCCACATGCCGCGGAGCGGCAGGCCGCTGGGCCTGTGCGTCCGGAGCCTGTGCTCCGCAACCGGAGAGGCTGCAACAGTGACAGGCCTGCATACCGCAAAAAAAAAAAAAGTTATAAGATGAATAACCTCCCCTTTTTTCTCCCCATCTGTCTAATGCCCTCTCTACCCCTCCAAGAGAAGACACAGATTACCCTGTTACCAGTTTCTTTCCTTCTAATTTATGTATTTGTTCTATATTTATATTAAATATATATTATATATAGGTATAAAATAAACTTTTCCCTCCTCTTTTATGCAAAACTAACATACTGTTCACATGTCTGCACCTTCTTTTTGCACTGAAAAATACATCAGTACACTGCCTATCCCCTTCTCACAGATAAGCACCGTTATAAGCTTCTAGTATACCCCAGACTTTGTCTGTATATAAGCAGATGTGAATATATGCCTTATTTTCCCACCCTTTTACACAAAAGATGGAACAGTGCCTGGCACATATTAAGCCCTATGTAAGTGTTTGTTAAATAAAATACTAAACTACATTAAGCTGTTCCATACCTTGTTCTTTTTCACTTAAGTATGGGTATATATCAAAGATCTTTCCATGCCAGCACAGAGAGATATTCCTCATTTTTCAAGCTGTGTACAATTTCCACTAGATGGATGTATTATAGGGTATTTAATTGGGCCTTCTCTATAAGTGAACACTTAGATTATTTCCAAGTTTTCTTTTACAATAAACCCATCTGGGCCTCTGTCCTTGCCCTGAGCCCCTGTAGGTGAGAGGATGTTGGGTATGTACCAGTTGTTTGCACACCTGGGTTAAGGGCTCTTTTCTCCTTGCAGGAGAGGAAAGCATTGAAGATCTCCCCATCCAAACGTATCTTGCGAAGACGCAAAAGAGATTGGGTGGTCCCGCCAATATCTATCCCTGAGAATGGCAAGGGTCCCTTCCCCCAGAAGCTGCATCAGGTATGACTGTGCCTTCTCCCTGGGAGTCGTTGGTGTCTTCAGGGACTCTCATTCAAAGGCCTGAATATGAGGTTTCTTGCTGCTGAGCCCTGGGGCCCGCAGAGGGAAACTCTGATGGGAGCAGTTTCTAATCAGGCAGTGCCTCTCCACCCCTCCCCACAGAGGGTTCTTTGCTCCAGTCATGAGATATTTGTCACTTTGTCAGCTGCCATTTTCTTTTGCTTCCAGCTCAAATCTAATAAAGACAGAGGCACCAAGATTTTCTACAGCATCACGGGGCCTGGGGCAGACCGCCCCCCTGAGGGTATCTTCACCATAGAGAAGGAAACGGGCTGGTTGCTGTTGAATAAACCACTGGACCGGGAGAAAATTGCCGAGTATGAGGCAAGTAACCTTTAGCATCCAACAAGAAGCAGGGCCCCAGGGAGGGTAGTGCCAGGCTGACCCCAGGCCTGTGTACCTACAGCTCTTTGGCCACGCTGTGTCGGAGAACGGTGCCTCCGTGGAAGAGCCCATGAACATCTCCATCATTGTAACAGACCAGAATGACCACAAGCCCAAGTTCACCCAGGATGTCTTCAGAGGGAGCGTCTTGGAAGGGGTACTACCTGGTAAGAGGACTGGGGAGGGCACAGCTATAGAGGTCTGCTGGGCCCAGAGCTGGCCTTGGGTCCACTTCTGGAATCAGCCCAGACTCTTAAAGGCTGGAAGAACCCTTCATACCTGATTTCCTGGGCTGTGCCTCAGATCACCTGGGATCTTCTTAAAAATCCAGATTCCCGGGCTTCCCTGGTGGCGCAGTGGTTGAGAATCCGCCTGCCGTTGCAGGGGATACGGGTTCGTGCCCGGGTCCGGGAAGATCCCACATGCCGCGGAGCGGCTGGGCCCGTGAGCCATGGCCGCTGGGCCTGCGCATCCGGAGCCTGTGCCCCGCAACGGGAGAGGCCACAACAGTGAGAGGCCCGCATACCACAAAAAAAAAAAAAAAAAAATCCAGATTCCCCTACTCCATCCCAAGATCCCTGAATAAGAATGATCCTGGAGTAGAGCTCCAGAATCTGTGTATTTGAAAATTTCCCAGAAGCTTCAGATGTTCAGCCAGCTGCAGCTTTGGAGCTGCAGAGACCTATATTTGATTCTGGATTTTGTCTCTCATCTGCTGTGACCCTGGGCAAGGTCTTGACCTCTGAGCCTCAATCTTCACACCTGAAAATGGGGATAATATCAACCATAAAGAACTGTGAATATTAGAAATAACATATGCCTACTGCTGTGTGATATGAAGCACCTGATATGAGGTTCTTTGGGGAAATGGCAGCTGCAAGGAGGGTGGCAAAGGCTGAGAGGTGTTAGAATGTGGTTTACAGAGAGGAGAAAATGAATTGTCAGGCTGGGGAAGAGGGTGAGAGGGGCTGGCAAAAGACTAGAGAAATAGGTGACTTTAATGACCTCAAAGACAGGTGCTGGTGAGGAGGGCTCCTCCTCTCCCTTTGTCTCTGAGTTGTGGAGAATTACAGAGAAATGTGAGTTGGTTAGGCTGCCAAAACAGACATTTCCAGAAGAAAAACAGTACCTTCAATAATATGGAACCTTTTCCCCATTTGTATTCAGGAAGCCTAGAGGTGAGGTGGTCAAGCCAGGCTGGAATAGTGCTTTGTGTGGGGGAACTAGGCTCCTTCCATCTCCTTGCTCTGCTGTTTTGTCTTTATTCCCAAGATTACCTCATGGTTGCTACTGGAGCTCTGGCCATTACATCTGGAAGGAGGGAAGGGGTGGGAAGAATAAGCCCCTTAACTCAGAAAATCGCTTCCTGCAAAGCTGTATATCCCATTCGTCAGATTTCAGTCTCGTGGCCACAGCTAGCTGCAAGAAGCGAAATAGTCTTGGTTCCCGGTGGGCTTGTGGTCAGCCTAGAATGATTATGAGGATTATGTTTCTAAGAAGGAAGGGGAGAATGGGAAATGGGCACCACTTAGCAGTCTCTGCCGCGAGTGGAGCATGGGGCCAAGCCAGCGGCGAGCAGGGTGGAGCCTCTCGGAGTTCCAGAAGTGGGCAAGGCTGGAATCGGAGCTGGAAGGGAAGGCTGCTGACTCATCAGCCCTTCTCCCCTCCAGGCATTTCTGTGATGCAAGTGACAGCCACGGATGAGGACGATGCCATCAACACCTACAATGGGGTGGTGGCTTATTCCATCCTTAGTCAAGAGCCAAAGGAACTCATGTTCACAGTCCACCGGAGCACAGGCACCATCAGCGTCATCTCCAGTGGCCTGGACCGGGAGGTAAGTGGCCCTTCGGGAAGGTGCTGCCTGCCCAGGCTAGCCCAGGCTGGGGTCTGACGCTCAGAGCGGAAGCCTCTGTCCCCAAAGCCCAGGGCACAGCAGTGGGGACCCAAGTCAGCTGGGAATGGCTGCTGCTATGTCCCACGTGGATGTCCGGCAGCTCCCTCGGGCCAGTGGCACGTTGCCAAACCATCTCGTTAAGGCTGAGGAGGCAGCTGTGAAACGCAGACGTTTAATACTTTCTGCAGGTTTTCTCATTTCCCCTCGGAATGGCTCACTTAGCACGCATGTTGCCCAGATTCGTCCCATGTGTGCCACAAAGCAGAATTAGCTCCATGGATACTGGACCTGCCTCCTGTTCCCTAATTAATACCTTTGCCCAAATCCACACTCAAAGCTCCCATTCTGCGTCCGCCCAGGGTCAGGAGGCAATGCCCAGGCTTCATCCCACGCCAGGCCCAGGAGAACCGTTTGGATCCACAGTTCCCCTCCTCCTCCACCCTTTGCTTCTGGTCTTTCCTGCAGTGGGCAAGCAGTGGGTCAGGAATCAAGAGAACACTGAGAGGGAGGAACATTCCCCTTCCCTCCCCATACACCCAAGGCTGTGCCCAACGCGCAGTGGCCTTCCACTTCCGCTCTCCTTTTCTCCCCAGAGAGTCCCTGAGTACACGCTGACCATCCAGGCCACGGACATGAACGGGGACGGCTCCAGCACCACGGCTATGGCCATAGTGGAAATCCTCGATGCCAATGACAACGCTCCTGTGTTTGAGCCCCAGAAGGTAACGCCCCTGCCTTCCTTCTTCCCTCGTCAGATGATGAAGGACTTTCTCCTTTTTGATGAAACTCTGGAACCAGCCTACATTGCCTCAAGTCCCAGTCCTAGCACTTGTGAGCTGTGTGACCTGAGGTGAACTACCTAACCTCTCTGTGCCCTATTTCCTAATCTGTGAAATGGAGATGATGCTCCATTATCTCCTGCTGCATTTTTCTGAGTTTTAAATGAAATAATCTATGTACAGTTCTTAACACGATCCCAGGTACACAAGTGCTCAAAATGAAAATCTTTGTTGATATGGAAAGTCCTAATTTGCCTCACACCCATACCTGCCCACATTCCCCCAGTGAATGCTTGTACACCTCACGTGGCAGAGGACTCAGTGCCAGTCAAGGTGACACCCACCCGCTTCCATCTGTAGGTAACTCTGACTGCTAAACATTGTTTAGGCCTGATTAAAAATTTGTTCTCAACAGCTAATTTCCCCATCTTTGCCACCTATTCCAGAATTTCTAAAAAAGTTCCTGGTCAGTGCCCTAGAACAAGCAGACACCTAGCCCTTCTCGCCACCTTCCGTATGCCTTTCTGATCTCGGCTAGATATAGGTGACTACTCAATGGCGAGGCCTTGGGCACCTAGATCAGTGAGATTCCTGGAGCGTCAGGCCCCTGGGTGTAGGGAAAGCAGGCCCAAGATCGCTGTGGTCTGTCCCAGCAGCTGTGAGGCTGACTCTTGGGATGTTCTGCATGCCTTGAAACCCCAGGAAGTGGGTTGGGTGGTCCCGGAAAGGGTGAGTGGCATGGGGCGCCCCTGGAGTTGGATGGAGGATTCACAGCCAGTGAAGAGTGGAACAGCCTCTCAAGGTGGTCCGTCTCTCCGCTCTGACTGTGCTGTGCTTCCCACACTGACAGTACGAGGCCCGTGTGCCTGAGAATGCAGTGGGCCACGAGCTGCAGAGGCTGACAGTGACCGATCTGGATGCCCCCAACTCACCGGCATGGCAGGCTACCTACCGCATCGTGGACGGTGACAAGGGGGACCATTTTACCGTCACCACCCACCCTGAGAGCAACCAGGGTATCCTTACAACCAAGAAGGTGAGTCGGTTTGGGCTTTGTACAAGGGCCACATCTGGGACAGTCAGGTCTGCAGCCTCCAGGACTAGGGGGTACCACCTGCCTTGGGAGACATACCTTGGACCACTCGCCAGGGAGTGTACAAGGCCAGTGGCTTGCAACACTCTCCCATTCCTCTTGGGTTGGGGAATTCCTTTGTTCAAACTAAACCTTACCCAGGGACCCAATTCATAAAACAGATTCATAAAACAGAGTTGCTGATCTAATTGAGGCAGATCAGTGGGGCCCCCCCTCCCAGATCCCAGTGTCCAGTGGCTGCTCCCAATCAGTCTTACACAGAGGGTCTCTGTTTTATTGGAATTCTTGCTAATTTTGCATTCAATCCGTAATTCACATCTAGGTGTTTGGATAGTAAAATGTTTTAAATTACTTAGTAGTTAGGCATACCCTTGCCTCTCAAAAAGTCTTTTAATAAAATTGATGCTTCAAGAAGATGGGTCTGGGGCTTCCCTGGTGGCGCAGTGGTTGAGAGTCCGCCTGCCGATGCAGGGGACGCGGGTTCGTGCCCCGGTCCGGGAAGATCCCACGTGACGTGGAGCGGCTGGGCCCGTGAGCCATGGCCGCTGAGCCTGTGCTCCGCAACGGGAGGGGCCACAACAGTGAGAGGCCCGCGAACCTCAAAAAAAAAAAAGAAGAAGATGGGTCCAATCTTTCTTTGATTTCTTTTACCTCCTGGTTTATTATGAAGAATGGCCCAGTTTGAGAAGTGGGGCTTTATGTAATACTTTAAAGGCTGTCCCCTCCTTGCAGCCAAAACTTTTTAACACCCCTTTCACACTGTGAAATGAATTTCATTTATAATATAACTTCTCTAACTTACGTAAGTTCTAGAAAAATGGAATGTCCTACCTGTAAAATAAAGGAGAATTTTATAGGAAAAGTTACTGATAATAAAATATTTCCATATGTAAATCTTTGGGCACAAGTACACTAGAAAACATAATGGAGTGGTCAGTTTCTTGCGCATCGTCCAGATGTAGTAGATACTATATGTCACTCTAGTGACTCATATCACGAGTGGTATTGATGTTTTTCCAGAACAACAAATAAATAACTTTGGGAAAGGCCTGAACAAATCAAATTACAAGCTCCCCTCAGAGGTTGCATTCCTGGAAAATTCAGTATAAATTAAAACCACACCAAAAACTTGGTCTGTATGTAAAACACGTTCTAGACTATAAATATAAACAGAACATCACACCCATAAATACATGAATGTCCATGGTGATATTGGCAAGTCACATGGGATATGGGACAGTTCTTTGTGTCCCTGCCCCAGCCTGTAAATGCCAGTGGCATCCCCAGTCATTAGGACACCTAGAAATGCCTCCTCCAAGTTTCTACAACACCCCCTAGGGGGTGTCATCACCCCCTAGGGAACCAGTTCTAGGCTTAGGGCTTACTAGTCTAGTTGCCTTTGGGGTGGTGGCCCGAGAGGCCCCACTGGATGTCCACTCAGGAAATGCAGGAGGCTCTGTGGGGTAGGGAAGGGGCAGTACTGTTGCTGGTGGGAGCCTCCAGCCCCTCATTGTGGGCCCTTTCCTTCTGGCATCACAGCACTGCATGGGGCCTCCTCACAAAATGGCGGCTCAGGTCCTCCTTCCTGTTTTGTGCCAGGGCTTGGATTTTGAGGCCAAAAACCAGCACACCCTGTACGTTGAAGTGATCAACAAGGCTCCCTTTGTGGTGAAGCTCCCAACCTCCACGGCTACCATAGTGGTCCACGTGGAGGATGTGAACGAGCCGCCCGTGTTCATCCCGCCCTCCAAAGTCACCGAGGTCCAGGAGGGCATCTCCGTCGGCGAGCCTGTCTGCACCTACACCGCACAGGACCCGGACAGGGGGAGTCAGAAGATCAGGTACATAGGAGCTGGGCTTAAATTCAGCTAAATTCATGGGTACCGTTGGATGGGTTGTTTATTATAGCCAGAATTTGTTCTAACTGCCATAAAGTCTATTAAATATTTTGAATGTCACCCCTGTTCAGGGCTTTCCCTTCCTACCCTCCACATGGCTGAAGTCCAGGGGACAGGTGTTCCTGCTCCCTCTCATGTGTCCCTGCTGGGACCCCACCTTCTGCTCAGGCTCCCATTTGGGGGTGAGATGTGTTTTCCACGTAATCCTGCTTAGGAGCCCTGAGTCCTATGAAACCCTCTGCCAGTTGGCATGAGGAGGCTTTGAATGATGACTCCAGAACTCTAAGTATTCTGAGTGTGATTCTTCTCAACTTTTCTGCTCCAGCTACTACATCCTGAGAGACCCGGCAAGGTGGCTAGCAATGGACCCGGACAGTGGTCAGGTCACTGCTGCAGGGGTCTTGGACCGTGAGGATGAGCAGTTTGTGAGGACCAACATCTACGAAGTCATGGTCTTGGCCACGGACGATGGTGAGAGCTTCCTCCCAGCCTGTCCACGTGAGCACCTTTGGAGCCAAGGGCACCGCATGTCCCCTCCACAGACAGAGTGTGGTGTGGGGAATCGGTGTCAGCAATCCTAGCTGGGAGGTCAAAGGGGTCTCTCAGAGGGGGCATTTAAATGGTGGTCCTAGGGTTGGCTGGTTTCAGTTTCCCTAAGACCCAGGAGTTAGGAGGTATCCTGAAGACTCCTTTCAGCCTAAGTTTGTGGTTCACTGAGTCCTGAATTGGCCTGTTGGTTTCCCCTTGTGAATGATTGAAAGGGGCTGCCTGGAAAGTGTCATGATTGATTAGTGATGTCACACCATGACTGGATTGGGGGTGATGATGTAATTACCATCTCTATTTGACACATACTAAACCAAGGCTTGGAGGCAGGCGAGAGGTTACTGCAGGGCTGGGAAGCTAAAACTTCCCTGAAGCTGATCAGCAAACACTGCATCAGCCCTGAGGTGGCCAATAGGTTTCTCTTTGTAATAGATTGGTAGTGGCTGTCTGGATGAAGTGGCTGCAACTGTGCTGTGATCAGTTAGTAATGTCTGCCATGGACACAAAATGAGAATGATGGTATGTTTGCCATGCATTTGTCATCACTGGTTTGATCTATAATGAAGCTGATGTACAGAGGCTCTTGAAAGGTTACAGTTAGACAGTAAATAGGACCCTCCTGAGGCTGATTGGGTAGGTCCTGGGGGAGCTTAACATTGATTCATCAACCCAATCAAGGGCACATGCTGAAAAGAGATCATGTGTGTGATTATGAACAGGGAGCCCTCCCGCCACTGGCACGGGGACCCTCCTGCTAACACTGATGGATGTCAACGACCATGGCCCAGTCCCTGAGCCCTGTCAGATCACCATCTGCAACCAAAGCCCTTTGCCTCAGGTGCTGAACATCACAGACAAGGACCTGTCCCCCCACACCTCCCCTTTCCGGGCCCGGCTCACACACGACTCGGACATCTACTGGACAGCAGAGGTCAATGAGAAAGGTAACTGAGTGGTGGTGGCAGAAGGGTGTCTGCCCCCTACCAAGACCCGGCACACCTTCCTGCCCCAGTGTCTTGTGGGTCACCGAATTACCAGCCTCCTCAAGAATGTCAGTTAAATGCTGCTTATTAACTTAGTGTAAGCCTTTGGAATTCTACAGGAGCCCTTAAAGACCATTCTAGCTCAACCACCTGCCTGTACAATTGGAAAAACAGGCCCAGAGAGATGGGATGTGCCTTTCTCACTCTCACATAATGAGGGAGTCAGAACTCCAGCACGGTGATAACAGCTAACATGGCTGAGCATGCTTGCTGTGTGCTATGTACGCTTCAGACGCTTTGCATAGATTCGACTACTTAATCCTCACAACAACCCTGTAAAGATGGTACTGTTATCTCACACATACGTGCATGTGCACCCATTTTACAGATGGGGAAACCAAGGCTTACAGAAGCTTAAATACCTTGCCAAGGGCATTATGGTTAGAAAATGACAGCCCCAGGATTGGAATGCAGGCAGTCTGCCATACCAGGATGCTTTGCAGCTTACCATTTATCAAACCCTGGCAATATGCAAGATGCTTTTTGTACTTTTCTATATTTAATATTTCTACCATCCTCTGTGGTCAGTATTTTTATCCCTATTTACAGATGAGAATGAGGCTCAGAGAGGTTAAATAGTGGGCCCAAGGGCACAGTGTGGTTAAGCAGTGGAGCAGAAATTGAAGCTGGGGTCCCTCACCCCCCACATCCCTGCTCCCAGCCACCTCCCTGTCCTTCCTCTTTCCCATCCCCCTGGAGCTCCTCAGCCTTCAGTGGTTTTTCAGTTGTCACAGGACTGGAGAAGGGACTTGCTGGCATCAAGTGGGCAAGGACCCAGGTATGTGAGAAAGATGCATCCAGGCCCAAGTGCCAGTAAGGCCCCTGGAGAAACCCTGCTCACTCTGGTTTAAAGCATCTTCCTCTTCCTCTTGGGCCTAGAGTCCCGCAGGAAGGGAATGGGGAGAGCCAGAACATTCAGGTTCTGGCCTGAAGTAACGAAATGCCTGGTACCTATTACTGCTGCTGAGCCCCGCCCAGAAAGGACTGGGGACACCTGCTTCAGACACACACATTGTCTCATTTTTATGATTCCTGTGATTTGGGGATGTATATCCAGCACCTTTCCTTGAGGGAACCCAAGTTGGTCTCCTGTCACCCCCTTGTGGCCTAGAAGCCAATTTTTCCCCTCCCTGACTGTATCGTTTACAAAGCGTAGACTCTGGAGCCAGAAGGCCTTGGTTCAAGATCCAGCCCTTCCATTTACCAGGTTTGTGATTGTGGGCAAGTTACTGAACCTCACTTTTCTGCAGTTTCCCTACTTGTAGAATGCTGCCATAATAGTACCTACCTCCATACAATCACTGTGAAGATTAAATGAGTGCCTGAAAGGCATCTTGTCTGGTATATCAGTGCTCGGTAGATGCCAGTGGCCATCTTTACCACCGCTGTTTCCCAAACAATCACAGATCTGGCTCTGTCAAGTGTGAGCATTATGCCCAAAGCTCAGTGGTACCGACACCTGATACCAACATTGATACCCAGTTCTTGGTTTTGACTTAGTTGTTCTATCTGACCGTGTTTTTTTGGTCAGAGGAGTTAATCCAAACTCTACACCTGTGTGACCTTGGGCTGCTTACTTGACCTCCCTAAGCTTCAATGTCTGCATTTGTAAAAATGAGGGTAACAGAACCTGCCTCTTAAAGTTGGGGTGGATATCAGAGTTGGGCTTGGCACATAGTGTCAGTTTAGTCACTGATACTGCCACCCAGCACCATCATCAGCTGAGAACTCAGCCCTCCAGCGTGGGAACAGGATAGAAGGAGGGATGTTTGGGTGAAATACCCCATGTCGGCCTCTCCACTTGGTAGACCAAACATTCAGCCTACAGAACTCTCTCTGCCCGCCGCTGCTGAATGGCAACAGGGTGAATTCTCCCTTCTGGCCTTTTAACTAAGAGGGGCCCAGCGAGCGTGCAGAGCCTTTGAACTGAAAATGGCTTGAGGTCACTGCTGAAATAGGCCAGCAAGCCTGAGGGTGGGTGGGCTAGAAACGTGGGGTTGTTTTTGAATGTCCCAGTGATGGGGGGACACTACTGACGTTTAGTGGTGAGGAATTGAATGCTTGGGAAGGTTCCTCATGATGAAGAAGAGTTCCACCCAAGCTAATAGTGCCCTCTTTGAGAAACTTGGGTCTAAACTGAAGGCCTTTCTTCAGAGTGGCCTCTGACCCTATATTTCTCACCCACAAACACAGCCCCCCTCCCCACTCCAGGAGTGCTGCACACCCTCCCCAGAGTGGTGCCCGTTGTGCAGGCCGCACTGAGGCGTGGCTTCTGCTCTGTGGCTGCCTGCTGCCCGCCCCAGGCCTTTGAAGGCTGGTTAGCACAGTGCCCGTTGCAGCCTCATTGCCAGCATCTCTGAACTTGTGTGCAGTCACTAATGCTGGGATAACACAGGTTAGCACCCTCTCTGATCTGCTTAACAACGTCAGTTACATCACCAAGTCATATGCATTTGGATTTAGTAATAATTGAGGGCTTCCCTGGTGGCGCAGTGGTTGAGAATCCGCCTGCCGATGCAGGAGACACGGGTTCGTGCCCTGGTCCGGGAAGATCCCACATGCCGCGGAGCACCTAAGCCCGTGAGCCATGGCCGCTAGGCCTGCGCGTCCGGAGCCTGTGCTCCGCAACGGGAGAGGCCACAACAGTGAGAGGCCCGCATACCACAAAAAAAAAAAAAATAAATAATTGATGCTCACTCAGAATATCCGTGTTTCAGACACTGAAATTCCATTATACAGTTGAGGTATAAACATTATATTTACTATTGCAAGAGAAAATGCTGCAATAATAAATGGCAGCGAACTTTCAAATAGGAAAACAGGTAGCCAGCTAATGTAAATATTAAAAGATTGGGTTAGCTATCTTTTAGGAAGAACAATGTTTGTTTGTTTGTTTTGCAGCAAGGAATAATCTAGCAGCTAATGGTACTGAGAAATTATTGGCCCTGCATGCCATGACTTTTTTAAAACATTGTATTTAAAAAAATGCTGTGATTATTCATTTCTTTTAAATAAAGTGATGAATTTATTCTTCTATCCAAATAATCCTTTCCACAGTGGTAAATTGGGCTTTGGCCGAATATCAGTTTTTAACACTTGGTATAGTGTGCTTTGGGGATATTGCTTCCTGTTGCCCAGATGCAGAGGCTGCCTCCTCAAACCTCCATCATGGTGTGCTCGGTTCCCACCATTTGTGGTCTCCTGAGATGAATAATTATCTGTCCACTCCAGGAGACACAGTGGCCTTGTCCCTGAAGAAGTTCCTGAAGCAAGACACATACGACGTGCACCTTTCTCTCTCCGACCACGGCAACAAGGAACAGCTGACGGTGATCAGGGCCACCGTGTGCGACTGCCACGGCCACGTGGAGACCTGCCCCGAGCGCTGGAAGGGGAGTTTCCTCCTCCCCATCCTGGGTGCTGTCCTGGCTCTGCTGCGTGAGTGCCGGCACCCTTCCCCTTCTGAGGACAGGATAGTTAGAAGACCTGATTCTACCCTGAACTTCACGGACTAAGGGGCCACCAACATTGCGCATCTGTTCCTTATACTCTTAATTCTGGGAGTGTCATTCAATCCATAGATGTTTATGGAGGTTCTGGAAGGTGCCAGGCTTTGGGGATACATTGGGCAGCAGACTCGACCCTGCTGTCAGATCATCTAGTGGCTAGAGTGGTGGTTCTGAAGTCGTGGTCTCCAACCAACAGCGCTAGCTAGCATCACCAGAAATTTGTTAGAAAGGCTAATTCTCTGGCCCACTCCTGACCTACTGATTCAGAAGCTTAGGGGTAAGACCCAGTACTCTGTGTTTTAACAAGCCCTTCAGGGGATTCTAATGCATGTTAGAGCTTGAGAACCATTGGTCTAGTGAGCAGAAATGTTTAGTTAAAAACTAATTTCTTTGCTCTAAAGGTAGAACCTATCACATTTTCTTTTTTCACTCTCTGAATTGTCCTTACCCAGAAAACAGGCATTCAATCACATATGAATACAAGAGCAAGCTTTCATTAGTCATCCTGCTGTGTAGCAAGCACTGTGTTAGGCGCTGAGGGTGCAACACTTAACAAAACAGACCAGTCCCTGCCTTCATGGAGCTTACTTTCCAGTGCAGAGAGCAGACAACAAATAATCTGGCAGAGAAATAGGTGTTGCTGTGGATTAAAAGAAAGTGGGGGGAGGAGGTCTGCCATTTTAAGTACGGTAGGCAAGAAGTAGCCTTACAGAGAAGGGGATATCTGAGTAAAGACCTGAAAGAGGTGAGCAAGCAAATTATGCAGATATCTAGGGAACATCAAGTGCAAAGGCCCTGAGGCAGCTCTGTGCTTTGTGTGTGGAAACAGCAATGACTGGGATGGAAACAAGCAAGAGGGAGGAGAGTAAGAGATGAGATGAGATGAGGTCAGAGAAGTGATGGGTGTGGTGGAGCAGTGTGTTGGACCTTGTAGGTTATTGTAAGCACTCTGGTTGAAATGGGAAGTCATCGGGTTTGGAGCAGAGGAGCAATGTGATTTGACTTGAATTTTATAGGATTCCTACTGAACAGACTGTAGAGGGCCCCAAGGGTGGGGACAGATTGCCATATGGAGCTATTGCCATAATCTAGGGGTGCGATGGTAGTTGTGACGCAGACCCAGGGTGGCAGAGTGAGAGGTGGTCATGTTTCAAGGTAGAATCAATTCAGATTCATATGTGGTATGAGGAAAAGAGCCATCTATGATTCCAAGGCCTGAACAAGTAGAAACATGGAGCTTCCATTAACCGGTTTGGGAAGGACCGTGGGAAGAGTCCAAATGGAGGTATCAGTAGGCAGCTGGATATATAAGCTTTGGGTGCAGGTGAGAAGTCCGGGTTGCCTCCTGCCTTTCCTCAGACCCAGGGGGGAGGAAAAGGTGAGGGAGGGGTCACAGTCTAGCCCACAGAGGGTGTGCATCCTGAGAACCCATGGACTCCCAAAGAAGGCTAGGTCAGTTTTGTCTGGCCAGAGGGAGACGGTGGATCCATCGGCCGGCAAAAAAAGGGGTAAAGCTAAACAGTGGCTGTATCCTCTTATATTAAACAGCCACAGAGAGGGCCAGGGGGTACCCTCCTCATATGGGATTAACTGGGTGTGAGGCGAGCAACTAGGCACTAGCTGGCCAATCCCCACTGTGTCCAAACAGACTGTCAGCCTTTCAAACCATATTACTAAAACCTAGTCCCTCTCTTAAAATTCCAAAATAGCATTTGCACCTACGTTCACATTACTGCATTATATCAAAGTTGCACTGTCTTGCTTTTAACTTAAAGTCTATGGTTATTAGAGGACACCTAGTGACTGAAAAAGAGTCATGTTGAAAAGTAACATCTGCTGGGAGATTCCCATCCCCACAAAGGAGGATTTCCGTAAGGACCAGTGCCACCAATATGGGAAGACTGACAGTAAAATGATACAGAATTACAGGTGGGGGAATGAAGTCAGATGCCAGTAGGAGGAGGTGATTGTAAGCTGAGAGCTCGAGGGTGAGAGCCATGCATATGTATAGAGAGTGTTCCAGGTGAGGCACGAGCCTGGTTGAAGGTTCTGAAGTGGGAGACTGCTGGGTATATTTGAGGAACCCCGAGGAGGCCAATGTGACTAGACTTGGGTGTCAGGGAGGGTTGGAGACAGACATGGGCCACTCCTGTAGCCTTGATGAGGAGTCAGGGATTTTCCTTGGTGCAAGGGGGCCACTGCAGTGTGTTAAGCTCTGGCTGCTGAGTGGAGGGGTCTAGAATTAGATGGGGCTCTGGGGGCTTGTGGGTCCCGGCCAGCCGCGTGGTTGTTGGGGGGTCACACTCCCCATCTCTTGCAGTCCTCCTGCTGGTACTCCTGTTTTTGGTGAGAAAGAAACGGAAGATCAAGGAGCCCCTTCTGCTCCCAGAAGACGACACCCGTGACAATGTCTTCTACTACGGCGAAGAGGGGGGTGGCGAGGAGGACCAGGTGGGGCACTGGGGGGTCTGGGGGTCAGGAGGTGGGTGGCCCCCACAGCCACTGGCGGGGATGGTTGGGTCAGCCAATTAACCATGTCAGCTGCGTCAATCAGACCCTGGTCTGAAGCATCCATCTTCTGACAGGGTGTCTGGTCCATGGCTCTAGTCTCTTTGGCCCCAGCCACCTCGACCTTGAACCTGTGCTTAACTGGGGAGGAGGTGGTTTGGAAACTAGGGCTTTCAGAGATCTCTGACGTTATCTGTCTCCTAAGACCTACCCATGAACCAGAACATCCAAATGGTACGGAACTAGGGTGAAATGTAAACGGGAGGAGTGGAAGGGTCCTTCTCCATCCCATGACCTTCCCTTTTCATGAAGGACTATGACATCACCCAGCTCCACCGGGGCCTGGAGGCCCGGCCTGAGCTGGTTCTCCGCAACGATGTGGTGCCAGCCTTCATCCCCACACCCGCATACCATCCACGGCCAGCCAACCCAGATGAAATCGGCAGCTTCATCATCGAGGTGAGGCATGGGGGGCCATCCTAGGGCAGCCCTTTATTCAAGCATCAGCAGCATGAGCACAGACGGGCTTGGAGTCTTGGCTCTGGGTTCAAATCCTGACTCAACCTCCAACCTGCTGTGTGACCTCTGGCATATTTGAGTAACTTCTGGGCTTCTATTCCTCCTCCATAAAACCCTAAGTTTCAGAGTGGTTAAGATTAGGTTAGGAATTATTTCTTTATTCAGCAAATACGGTGGTTGTCAGGAGAAAACTCTGGAGCTAAACTCCCTGGATTTGAATTTTTAAAGATCTCAGGTGATTCCAATCTGGAGTAAAGTTGGTGTCCTCTGTCGTAGGGTGCTTTAGGGACTGGATGCATAATCACTTGGAACAGTGCTAGCACAGGGAATCTCCTAGGGAACATCAGAAACGGATGCCTCTGACTCACCCCCCTGAGATTGTGATTCAGTTGATCGGGATGTGGCTGGAGTTTCAGAATTCTTTTAAAGATTCCCAGATAATTTAAGTTTGGGAACCTCTGGCCTGGTACCTAACATGTATTAGGTAATGATAGCTATCGTTGCTAATAGCTAAGTGTCTCTGATATTCTCAATTCTGGTCACATATTTGACTTATCTGAGGAATTTTGAAAAATATCAATGCCTGGGACCCAGACATTCATTTTTTTTTTTAGGCTCTGATATTTTTTTAGTTCCCCAAAGAAATCAGATATTTAGCCAGGGTTGTGAGAAACACAGCCTAGGTACATAGAAGATGAGTGATCTGAGCCTAGCACAAGCTGGTACCTTGATAGCAGTCAGTAAAAGGAGGTTTTTAATATGAGGGGGGGAAGGTGGAGGGAGAGATGGGAGGAGAGGGAGGAAAGAAGGAAGGAGGGGAGGATGGATGGATTTGGGGAGTTCAAGGAAGCAGCAGTGGGCACAGGGCTCAATGGGTGGTCAGGATACCTCACTTTGGCTTGAACCCTTCTTACCTTTCTTGCTTTCTAGAAATAGCCTGGCGGTCAGGCTCTGTTCTTTAGCCTGAGCATATTTGAGAATCCTGTGCAAAAACAAAAGTGGCTGGGGAAAGTTGCTCAGGGCAACTTTGCCCTGGAGCCAAATAACCAGGAGATTTTCCCTCCAGTTAGATGAAGACCATTTCCGGAATATCTGTGTTGGACAGTTTGCAGATACTGTCTCAATTAATGCCTGCCTGCATCAACTCTGCAGAGGAGGAATCCTGTTGTCTTCCTCATTTCACAAGTGAGGAAATAGTGTTCCACTGTATGCCGTGTACTATGCTAATAAGTGCTTTTATATTTACGTATGTTCATTTATTACTCTAAAACTATAAGAAGTCTTCCCATTTTAGAGATGAGGGGGAAAACATGGCATGGAGAGGTTAAGTTTACACATCGTGTGTGCAGTCTGATTTCAGAGCCCCCACCCAGAACTGCTGGCCTGTCACACTGAGCGCTCGCTCTAGGCTGGGCCCTGTGCTGAGGATTTATGTGCATTATTTCATTTTCAACCTTCAAGACCTTAAAGGAGGGGAGAGCTGGCTTCGCAGATGAAGAAATGCAGGCTCAGTTAACTCGCCGGGGCTCTCACAGCTGCCAGGTGTCTGATCCCGCAGCTCCTAACCCCCTGCTCTCTGTCCCCCAGAACCTGAAGGTGGCCAACACGGACCCCACGGCCCCACCCTATGACTCCCTGTTGGTGTTCGACTATGAGGGCAGCGGCTCCGATGCCGCCTCCCTGAGCTCGCTCACCTCCTCAGCTTCCAACCAGGACCAAGACTACGACTATCTGAACGAATGGGGCAGCCGCTTCAAGAAGCTGGCAGACATGTATGGCGGGGGCCAGGACGACTAGGCCTCCCTGCCGGCAGCGCCGGGGGCCTAAACACCAGGCCCGCAGCTGCATCTCCAAGGGGTCTCCGTCCCCACCTCGGCCAGGGGCTTCAAAGCCTGTTGAGAAGTAGCCTTAGCAACTTGGAGGGAAGAGGCCTGACATTAAAGGGGCAGGTTTCTAAGCCTTTCAGCATGGAGGGACCCGGGCAGTTTGATTTCAACAGTGAAAACCTCTTAGCCTCGGCCAGGGTTGCCGAATTTCCAGGAGTCTCTCCCTTGCCATAACAGGCTCAGCCCTGTGTACTGGGCCTGGACCGACTCTGACTCCCCCATGTTGACGTTCTCTCTCTGGAATGGACCCTTCTCCTTAGAAAGAAGCCTATTATTGCAATCTGGATTTTTTTTTTTAATGCTATTTTCAAAAAGTTAGAACCAGGTCCTCAGCCGCCCCTGGGGTCCTCCGGAAGCCCAGGCCAGAGCTGCCTGGCTCACGTGCCCTCACGCATTGCATTTCTCTCCGATCTCTGGGCCCCGAGGCCTCCTGTTTGAATGGATTACTGCGTTTTTATACCGAGCGTGTTTAGGTGGTCGTTTATTTTTTACTTTCCCTGTCGAGTGCTGTAGAGGAAGGCTGATGGCAATGCTGTAAATGTACTAGAACTTTCTTTATTAAAGGAACTTTTCCCAGAGGTGCCAGGGGAGTGAACTTTTTTTTTTAATAGCAGTTTATTGACGTATAGTTCACACACCATATCATTTACCCATTTAAAGTGTACAATTCAGTGGTTTTTTAGAACTTTCAGAGTTGTGCAAGGGGGAGAAAATGCTTTTAGCCCTGCGGGCTTCCCCCCAGCTTCCTCCTGATGGTAGAGGAAGCTCGGGGTCTGTTTACAGGCCCAGGCAGGGGCAAACCTTCTGCTCTCCTCCCTACAGACTCAGAACTGCTATCTCTGTGTGAGAACCGTTAACTTGCTTACCCCTGGGCTTAGCGGCACCAGGACTACAGGCGATGTCTTTTCTGGACCAGTGGCCGCACACGTATGTGGTGCGGTACGTGAAGATTTCCTCTCCTGTGCTGTGGGCTCTGTGTCGAAAGGCAGGAATTGGGGAGGATCCGGCTCCGCTCCTTCCCAGCAAGTCCCTTAACCTCTACCTGCCTCAGATTTTTCATGTATAAAATGGGGAGTTTTTAATGGAGATTAAGTGAATTAACATCTGGCACATGGTAAGTGCTATCTGTGTTCATTGGTAACAGCTACCATTTATTCAGTACTTTTTAGACCCAAACAGCCCTTAACTTCAATTACTTCCTTTAAACAAATCCTCACAATCACCCTCTGAGGGGATCTTCCTCCTTTAAAGAATGGCCTCATTGTGTTTTTTTTAAATGACGCCTGATCATCATCAAAATCAAACCAGACAGAAAATTAGAGAACTCATCCAGGATGTCAATGAAATTGGAACATTCCCGACAACACCAGGGCACAGATACAGGAATAAGGATGATGAGGCAGCAGGGATTCCATGTGTGTCTTTGTTAAAGCGAAGTTTTAAATTTGTCTTTGCAATGAACCAGAAGAAAAGAATCCGAAGTGAAGCTGAAAATGTCGCTGAAGTTGAAATCAATGTGTCCTTCCTGCAGGAGTGACTGATTCTTTAAAGCAGCGGTACTCCAAGCGCGGTTCCTAGACCAGCACCGTCAGCATCGCCTGCCGAATCAGAAACTCTGCAAGCAGGACCCTGCAATCTTGTCTAACAAGCCTTCCAGGTGATTCTGATGCACCTGTGAGTTTAAGACCAAGGCTCTGAAGCCTGAGGCCGTGGGTGTCCTGAAGCCTCAGACCCTGGATGGGGAAGTTTAAAGGGAACTGAGTCTGCTAAGAAAAACTCCTCACCCGTCCTTGGTCCGTAGCACCTGAGCCCACGGTCACAGCACCTCCTGCCTCTCCCTCAAGCTGCAGCCTCTGGCTCCCGCAGCCTCAGCTTCCCCTCTACCAGGGCCCTGCTGCTACTGCTGCTAAGGTTGTGCGGGGAGGATTAGGTGTCTCAACCAGCAAGCACCTGCTGCCCCTTATCTTAAATGCCTCTCTGAGAAGCCTGAATAAAGCCTGAAACCCTATCTTCAGCTGAGACTAATAATAAAACCAAGGAGCCACTGTCCAGGCTGGCCTTCCTCCCCTGAGATTTTTGGAGGGAGTGGAGGAGCAAAAGCAGCCTTTGCTAGCCAAGCCTCGTCTCTGCAGGTGGATCTGGATTCCCTTGATGATGGAACCTGCCACCAGCCTCTGAGTGATTTGGAAGGAACGAGCCTGGGCTGTGTGACAGGGATGGATGTTATGTCACTCTCTCACTAGGGACCTGCGGATGCATGTTATGTCACTCACTCGGGACCTGCGTGTCATCTACAAAATGGATTCTGGTCTTTAGGGCCTATAATAATAAGTCAAACTATTTGCAGCTGGTAGGTCTCCAGTGCTAACCACTCAGAGTGAGTGCTAACTGTAAATAACCAGTGTGGCCCGCCATACCAGTGGGGACCACCTGCATGTCTGCTTTGCCTACCCTGAATGTGAATCTTTCGCATTTTGAGGTCTAACAGTTGAACGTGCATCCTTCCAATCTTTTCCCCCCCTATGCGTTACATACACATTTTGCATTATATCTTTTCACAACAGGACGTAAAAGGATTGCCTTATTGTCTCCATCCCATCTAGTTTGGATGTGCTGGCATGTATTTAATCTTACTACCATCCATGGACATTAGTGCTTCTAGTTTTTTGCCCTTAACAATGATAAAGTAAATTCCCTGGAGCATCCATCTCTTCAGATGCCTCAAAGCCAGCCTTCTTGGACTTCCCTGGCAGTCCAGTGGCTAAGACTCCACGCTTCCACTACAGGGGGTGCAGGTTCGCTCCCCGGTCGGGAACTAAGATCCTGCATGCCACGCAGTATAGCCGAAAAAGAAAAATAGCCAGCCCTCCAACAACTGGGGAGGGGTGAGGGGGCCTGTGGTCCTGGTTGTGATCGAGGCCGCCTAATTCTAAGTGGAGGGTTCAGATGGGTTGGTGCTGAAAGGACCCCTCAGGCTCATTCTATTAAATGATTTTACCCCAGACTTAAAGCCAAAGTTGCAGAACCCAAGTCCAACAAAGAAAATAATTGAAGTAAAGCTGTGGGAAGAAGGGGTCAGGGTGCCCAGAGACCTGCCTTTGGCCTCATCCTCCCAGTGTTTCTCCTTAAGAACCCAAATGCAGAGCATTTTGAAAATTGCCCCCAATCTACCCCTGTCATTTTTCAGATTGGAAAAGATAAGAGGTTCCAAAAGCAGGGACTCCCCACGATCTCTCCAGCGGGGCAGAGATGGGCAGAGCCCGGGCCTCCCTTCTCACCATGCCTTTTCCCTGGTGGCTGACCTGACAATCTTTTTTTTCCTCCCCAGAAGGCTGAAGATAGGAGCCATCTCACCAGGTGGGCTTTGCCAGCCCCTGAAGGGGCCTGAGGGGATGGCTTTCATCCCCCGGAAGGTTGGCAAGTAGCCGAGGCCTCAAATTCCTGGCTTCCTATGCTAGACATGGACTTTCCTTAACCACAGGCCCACGCAGGGATGCAGCAAGAAGACCCAGGTAGGGAAATGCTGAGGGATGGCCAGTAAGGGGGGGCCCAGAGCCCAGCCGGCAACAGTCCTGCCATTGAAAGGGTGGGGGCAGTCACGCCGAGAAGCCCCTTGGGCAGCCCACACCCTTTGTGTCCAGTTCCAGACTCACTGGGGGCTCCACTCCTTCTGGCTGAAGGCAGAGACTGCCTCCCACCTCCCACGAAAATAATCCACCCAGGAGGCGTGGTTCTGGGCAGAGGTTCAAATCCCAGCCCCTCCAGGCATGATGCCTTAGGCTAATCACTTAACCTTTTTGTACCTCACTTTCTTCACCTGGAAGGTGGAGGAATAAATGAGTATCTGTGAAGTGCTTAGAAGGGTGCTTGGCACAGGAGCGCAGCATAAGTGTTGTTCTTATCTCTGCTGTGGTGGTGGCTGACAGACTGACAGCGTCGGGTCCTGCTCCTTTATCTCCACACTCACAGCTTGGGCGGAAACAGCCCTTCCTACCCTTAGCGTTCTGACTGCAGAAAGGGACGTCAGTGGTTAGGGTGGCTGTGGCTTCCCCGAAGGCCCTTCCCCTCGGCGCCCAGCAGAGGGCACCATCCACTCGAACCACAGCCCGGCCAGCGCCTCCCAGCCTGGCCGCTGAGGGCAAGGGAAGCTGAGGGTGGAACAAGCCACACTGGCTGCTGTGTGGCAGGAACTGCCTTGGACACTGTGATGGTGATGGTGATGGTGATAGTGGCAGCGGTCACTGTTGATTGGGTGGTGACTGGCCGTGCCTTCACCCATGTGGCGTCAGTTACATCCATTCTCCCACCAACAACCATTGTGGGGAGAGGTTTTACCGTTCTCCTTTTTAAAAGGAAATTGAGGGTCAGAGAGATTAACGACCATGCACAGCCAGGAAGTGACGGAGACAGTTTTGGGGTGCAGGTCTCCTTAATTCCCTAGTATGCGCTCTTTTTACCAGTAGGAATAAAAAAACTCCAGCTACATTGGGAGCATGGGGCAGGCAGGCAGTGGAGGAGGCTCTTCAGGTATGGCCTAGCCCCCTCCACGGCAGAGCCGGCCCCACCTGACCCTGAGACTCTAAGGTCCTGACACGCAAAAGCCGCAGCATTTCCAACTGCATCTGGGGCATGTGGGGCATCACCCCAGGACTTCTTTATTCCTTAATTTAACAACTGTTTTATTGAGTATGCGTTCTATGCCAGGCACTGTTCTAGGTTGCAGGGGATAGAGAAATGCAGAAAACTTAAAAATCCCAGCCCGAATATATGGGGGGGTTCCGGGGGAAAAAATGTGTGTAGGGCCCACCTACCATCTGAGTCTAGGTCAAAAATTGTTAAATAAAAGATATCCTATCTTCCTACCTAGACAAGCATGTCTTCATGGCGATCTGGAAGACCAGGTTTTAATCTGGATTCCCAGACGCCTAGAGTACTAGGCAGAATGCGGCTGCACGGGCAGAGTTAGCCCCCAGCCCAGGAGCAGTGGTCAGCCTACTACTCTACCTACCCCAGGCTCCATCCTACACCATGAGGGTCCTTGTGCACATGTGTGTGTGTGCATGTACTCCCCAGCCCACCCGACCAAGCTCTGTCCACCGACCTACACAAATAGCTTTCCACTGACCACCCCTGGGGCCTAGGCGTACACACCTGGGCTGTGCTGGCTGCCCTCAGGACAGACCTGGGGAGGGCCTGGGACAATTTATGCAGGGAATTGTCTAGAGGGCAGGGTGGGGGCACAGGTTCTAGCAGTCACAGCTCCTTAGCTCCATAGGAGGGGCAGGAGGGCCAGAGCAGAGCCTTCTAATGCACAGGGCGGAGGCCCTTCCTGCCCAGTCTAAGGGGGATCCTGCTGGCATTCATTGGGAGACAGACGATAAACAAGATGACTCAGTATACAGTGAAAGGTGAGGCTATAGAGGAAGATGAAGCTGGGATGGGGCATAGGAAGTAAGGGCTTGGGGTGAGGGTTCAGTTCTAGTAGTCAGGAAAGGCCTTGCTGATGTTGACTTTAAAAATATGTGCAACGTGAGAGTTGTGAGTTAAGGTGTTTTTTTTTAATAAATTTATTTATTTATTTATTTTTGGCTGCGTTGGGTCCTGCTTGCTGCGTGTGGGCTTTCTCTAGTTGTGGCGAGCAGGGGCTACTCTTTGTTGCGGTGCACGGGCTTCTCATTGCAACGGCTTCTCTTGTTGCGGAGCAGGGGCTCTAGGCACGCAGGCTTCAGTAGTTGTGGCACGCGAGCTCTAGAGAGCAGGCTGAGTAGTTGTGACACATGTGCTTAGTTGCTCCATGGCATGTGGGATCTTCCCGGACCAGGGCTCGAACCCGTGTCTGCTGCATTGACAGGCGAATTCTTAACCACTGTGCCACCAGGGAAGCCCCCCCCTCCAACCCAGCCGCCACCCACAAGTTAAGTTTTCTTTGGGGCAAAATGAGGACTGCAGCCCGGGAGACAGCGTTTCAGATAGCTCTGAGAAACTGCTCAGAGGAGGCGAGGGGAGGAGCCAGGGTATTTACGAGTTTTGCAACAAAGGGCAAGTAGTTGGGAGCATCAAAAGATTATAGTTAATTAAAGAAAACCAGATATCTCAAGTTAAGGAATTTAGCACTTTTCTATGTATGGGAAGATGCAAGAGTCTGGGCTCACTGAAATCATTCCTTTGCTATGCACCTCAACCATCTGGGGCCAGTATCTTGTGTTTTCACTTCCTGAGTTTCCTCAGGGCTCACCCGCTCCTGTTGGAGGGCTGCAATCGTTGATGACTGTGACATCCTTTGTTTATTGATATGGCAGGAACTATCCCATTTCTCACTGAGAAGGGAGCATTTGAGCAAAGACTGGAGGGTCCTGGGGAGCGAGTATGCAGGTATGTCTAGTAAAAATTACAAGTGCAAAGGCCCTAAGGCCGGAGTGCTGCGGGGATTTCAGCAGAGTTCAGCAGGGAGGCTGCTGGAGCAGAGGGGGCGAGCAAGAGTGCGGTGGGAGGGGAGGTCGGACAGGTACGGGGTGAGGCCCAGGTGCCCAGTGCTGGGCTGCCACCTCCACAGCCGGCCTGGAGGCTGAGTTCACGACAAGGCCTGGTTCCAGAAGACCTGGGAAAAGACCTGATTCAGCAATCTCGCCTCCCTCCAAGAGCTGGAGAAATCCGATTCCTCCTCTGCTCCCTTCTCAGCCACTGAGGGGACGGCCTGGACCTGTCCAGGCCTGCGGGCAGCTGCAGAGCTGGCAGGCAGGAGTTGCAAGATTCTTCTCTCTCGGGGGTCCCCGGACTGAGCGGGGAGCCTGTCAGAAAGGAGCCCCACGTCTGCAGACACAGAGCCCTGGTGAAGAGTGCAGCCCCTAGAGGTCACAGAGGTGGGTGTGACCCACAGCCTCCCTTCCCTCAAGACCACACCTCTCTCAAAGGGGTGAAAAGAAGCCGCTGGGAGGTGACGTGAAAAGTACTCAGTGCTTTGCCTGACTGGCAGTTAGGGTGCAATAAGTGGTAGCTGCCATCATTACTGTTGTTGTTGCTTGTTATTAGGGCTTCTCCAAGTTAGGGGTGGAGCCCCAGCCCTCAGCTGCCTCAGCATTCCTGTGCCCACTGCCCAGCAAGCGGCAGGGGTGTGACAGGGCCTGGAGAGCAATCTGAGAGGGGATGGGTGGGTCAGGAATGCTTGGGCTGGGTTCCCTCCATTCCTGTCCCCACTGCCTTCCAGTAAACCAGGGCCAGCCAGTAGGGCAGGGAAGGGCAGGTCTCTTGTCACCCTGGAACCTGACAACTGAGGCCTTCTGGGGAGACAGTGCTAAGTAAGTATGGGAATTACTACCTTTAGAGCTTCTGTAAATTATGCATTTACCATATGTAAGGCAATACGCTAAAGTTTCACTCCAAATCAAAACCAAAGTTTTAAAATGCCCCACAGGGCTCTGCAGGATCTGACCCCATTGCCCTTGGGCCCTCGCTTCCCACTGCTCTTACCTCAGCCCCACCGTGGTTCTGGCCACGTCAGCCTCCTGCTCTTCTGGGAATCGTGCAGGCTGCTTCCCACCTCGAGGCCTTTGCATTCACTGTGCCCTCTGGCTGGCATGCTGTTCCCCCGGCTATCTCATGGCTCCTCACCTCCTTCAGGCATCACCCAAATGTCCACTTGTCAGAGATTCTGTCCCGCTTCAGAATTGCAACCCTGCCCCCACCCACCATGCCTTATTTTTCCATAGCATTTATTACTTCTCACCATACTATACTATATATTTTATCTATTTGTCCCCTGCCCACCATTTAAATATAAGCTCCACGAGGGCAGGGATTTTTGTTTCTTTCCTTCACTGCTACATCCCCTAACCCATGGAATAGTGCCTGGAACATAGTAGGCATTCAATAATGTTTGTTTAATAAACATGCTTTATAACCCTCAAGGCAGGTTTTATAAATTCCCTCTTTTTTTGTGGGGGGAGGGGCTGTGCCACGTGGCCTGTGGGATCTGAGCTCCCCAACCAGGGATCGAATCTGTGCCCCCTACAGTGGAAGCGTGGAGTCTTAACCACCGGACCACCAGGGAATTCCCCTATAATTTACCTTTTGGAAATGAGGAAACGCAGGCCCAGGGAGGCAGGGTAAGTCACCCATGGTCACGCCCAGATGGTTAGCAGCAGAGCTGAGAGAATCCAGGAACGCCACTCGTGACATCTCATTTAACCCTGCATCAGTCCTGGAGTGCTTATGCGCATTCCATTTTCCAGAGGAGCAAACGGAGGCTGGAGAGGGGCAGAGGAAGGAGATAAAGCTGGTTCTGTATGTTCTGATCAAGTCATTGCTTCCTAGAGTGTGGGCTTCGGGCCTGTGGTGGGAGGTGGAGTGGTGTGAGGTGATGTGTGAGCAAGGTATTAAAGTCTTACGTGATCCTGAATCACGCAGACAAAGTTGTTCCATTTTCAGTTTTCTTTCAATCCTGCTTGCGTCAATGGGAGAGTCCCCCTTTTCTTGTGCTTAGCAGATCTTTAATGACTTTAACCCTTACGGTTCTCTCTTTTTTTTTTTTTTTTTTTTCGGTTCTCTCTCTTAACCAGAGAAGGAGAGCCTAGAAATTAATGACACCGTTCTGTCATCATTGTATTTATTTTTACTTTAGTTACGTCAAGTGATGCTGGTTTTTCATTTACAATACTGTTAGGTTTTCACTTAAAATATATTTCTTTACGTTTTAAATAGTGAGTCCATTTAAAGAAACAATATTAAGTAAAGGTTAGTGAAGGTGGAACTCACGTATGCCACTAACAATGAAGGTGGTACTTCAAAGACTGAAGCTGTACTTTTTATCTTATATGTTCTCTCAAAGAATATCACTTTCTTTGGTGGGGAGGGGGTGGGGGACAATTTACAATCCAGAAAATAAAAGAAGAATTAAGTGCTAATCTGAGTCTTAAAAGTTGCCTTCAGGGAAGAGTGGGAGGGAACTTTAGGAGCTGGGGAAATCTGGAAAGAATTCCTGAAGGAGGAAGCCCTTTGAGTTGTCCTTAAAAGATGTATGGGGGCTTCCCTGGTGGCGCAGTGGTTGAGAATCTGCCTGCCAATGCAGGGGACACGGGTTCAAGCCCTGGTCCGGGAAGATCCCACATGCCGGGGGGTGGGCAACTGGGCCCGTGAGCCACAATTACTGAGCCTGCACATTTGGAGCCTGTGCTCCGCAACAAGAGAGGCCACGACAGTGAGAGGCCCATGCACTGTGATGAAGAGTGGCCCCCACTCGCCGCAACTAGAGAAAGCCCTTGCACAGAAACGAAGACCCAACACAGCAAAAATAAATAAATAAATAAATAAAAATTTTTAAAAAAAAAAAAGATGTATGGGAGTTGGATAAGGGGCTAAAAGAAAGGAGAGTACCATGCTTTCCCTTGCCATTGACCTGTTGTACAGATGAGAAAACTGAGGCCCAGAAGATAGCTGTAGCAAGTGGATAGAAGAGCCCAGTCTGGCTCCAGTCTCAGGATCTTGTTCCAGGGGGAAGCCAATGAAGTAGAAAATAAACTAAGTCAAGCTGGGGCTGGGAGGGATGGGACCCAGGGTGGCAGGGTGGGGGGATTGGGATGACAAGAGAAGAAGCTCTGGGCTTGAGTCAGTGAGGAGCCACAGTGAGCTTTGGAAAAGGGAGAAGCTGCCAAGAATGGTCGATAGCTCAGCAGAGTGCATAAGATTGTGGGCTCTGAAGCCCCACTGCCTGGGTTCAAGTCATTCTCTGCCATTTGTGACACAAGCTCTCAGTTCCTCTACCCATAAGATGGGCATAACGGGAGTACATGCCTCACAGAGTTGCTGCAACAATCAAATAAGTTAATGCATGTAACACAGAGCAGCACTTAGCACATAGAAATACTCAATAAATATTAACCTTACAGGTAATATTACTACTATTATTGTTGTTGTTATTAACTATAAGATTGGCTAAAAAAAGAGAGGTTGGAGTCAGGGGGACTGATCCAAAGGCTGCCACCCCTGTGCCTCAGTTTCCCCATCTGAATCAGCTGCTTGCTGGGGGTTCTCCTCGCCAGCTCCTTGGTTTGGGCGCCCACGAAGTGCTGGGAAGAACCACTGCTGGAACTTGGTGCACACCTCATCATTCAGCAAATATTTATTGAGCCCCTACTGAGTGCCAGGCCCTGGGGATACATGGAAAAACAAGACAGCCCCAAGCCTCCCTTTTAAAGCTCCAGACTGAGGGAGGAGACCAGGCAGAACCAGGCAACTACAGGGCAGGTGATCCTAGTCTGACCTGATGCAGAGTCAGGGAGGGCTTCCCAGAAGAGGTGACATCCAAGCTGAGACCTGATGTCAGCGTAGGAGTTTGCCGTGGGCTGGAGAAGGAGATCTGGAGGAGCAGATCTGTGTGCTCAGCAGGGGAGAGGCATGACCAAATCGGTGCTCTAGAATGATAATGCATGGGTGTGTTCTTTATAGACACTTGCATACATGCAGAATTCCAGATGGACAAGGCCATTCACCATTGTTGCATTGACTGTAAGAGCAAAAGGTTGGTAACAACCCTTAGTCCATCAGTGGATGGCTGCTTAAATAAACTCTGCCACATTCACAGCATGGAATATTCCACAACTGAAAACAAACAAGAAAGCTCTTTATGCACAGATGTGGAAAGGAAAGATCCTTAAGGTATCTTGTCAAGTGAAAAAACAAGTTGGAGAACAATGCGGAACATGTGCTACTTTTTGTGTAAAAGAAGAGGAGGAAAATGAGACTATATGAATTTTTTACTTAAATATGTGGAGAGAAACTCTGGAACAGCCTTGTCCAATAGAATTTTCTCTGATGATGGAAATGTTCTGTATTTCTGCTGACATACATGGTAGCCACTGGCCACACATGGCACTTGAAATATGGCTGGAGTGCCTGAGGAACAGAATTTTTAATTTAACATAATGATTAGATTTAAATCTACTAGCCACATGTGGCTTGTAGCCACCGTATTGGACAGCATAGCTCTAGAAGTATACAAAAGAAACTCCTAACAGTAGTTAGTTAACCGCAGTGAGAGGCCTGGGAATTAATGAGGCAGATGGCTAACAGTAATGAGAGGGACACTGGTACTTTATACCTTTTCTGTGTCCTGTAATTGTTGAACTAGGTGAATGCCTTACCCATCTCAAAAGTTAGACTTGAAAAATGAAAAGAAGGGGGCTTCCCTGGTGGCGCAGTGTTTGAGAGTCTGCCTGCTGATGCAGGGGACACGGGTTCGTGCCCCGGTCCGGGAAGATCCCACATGCCGCGGAGCGGCTGGGCCCGTAAGCCATGGCCAGAGCCTGTGCTCCGCAACGGGAGAGGCCACAACATCCCACGTACCACAAAAAAAAAAAAAAAAAGAAAAAAAGAAAAGAAAAGAAGGAATGAGGGAGGGAGGCAGAGCCCTCGGGCTGCTGTGTGGAGAACGTATTAGAGAGGGAGAAGGAGTAAAAGGGGAGACCAGATGTATCAGCCAGGTTGCTGGCAAGAAACAAAGGCAAACTCAGAAGGTTAACTGAGCAGAGTTAATGGAGGTACTATTTACAGAGAGGTGGGCAGGGTTGCAAGGTGTCTTCATCTAAGCACTAGATTAGGTTGATAATGGGTTGACCGGGTGGATAATGGTGCCATTTTCTGAAATGAAGACAGGAAGAGGAGCAGCTTGGAGAAGGGCAATGATGTGTTTGGTTCTGAACTTGCCTGTATTTCTGAGCACTTTGAGGTGCCTATTGGACACGTAGGTGGAGATGTTCAGGTGTAGTAGGGTTCTACAGGTGTGGGGTTCTGGAGAGGGTTCCAGGCTGCACACAGGCCAGGTGTCAGCCCCTCATCTTAAGAACTTTCTTGGGAGTTCCCTGGCGGTCCGGTGGTTAGGACGCATCGCTTTCACTGCCGTGGGCCCAGGTTCAGTCCCTGGTCGGGGAACTAAGATCCCGCAAACCATGCAGTGCAGCAAAAACACAACAACAACAACAACAAAAACACACAAAAAGAACTTTCTTAAGAAAACTCTTAAAAGCCAGGTAGTCTGCAGAGCACTTTCTTTTATCCCACTCCAGTCGGGTGGCCAGGACAATGGAATCCTTTTAATATACAGATCTAATAATATTCATTGAGCCATACGACAAGGACGTTATGACCCCCATTTGACAAGTAAGGAAATCAGGGCTAAGAAAGGCGGGAAACTTGGCTGGGCCTCCGATTCCGAGGTTCATACACGCTCCACCTCCAGGCCTAGCGCATTGGCCTCCCTTCTGTACCATCTTCCTCCTCCCTCCGCCCCTGGCCGCTCCCGCTGGGCCACATTCCCTCTCCTCCTCCTCCTGAGATTTCCCCACCCTTCTGTCCCTCCTCTCCCTCCTTCTCTATGTCTCTATGGAAATGAAGTCAAAGTTGGTTTTGGTGAACTACACTTTACCATCCTTGAGAAATATTTTAAATGATGATCTCATGTATTGTTTCCATGAAGGAAAAAAACAATAAAATCAAGTCATTTCACTTTAATATGTCACTCAATTTTCCCTAATAATTCGGTTGACCCTTAATAAAGGGGGAAAAGTTTCCCTCGTCTTAATCAACAAGCATATCGGGTTGCTCTTGCTCCCTGCTGGCTGGCGTCAGGAGCAGTTTTATTTTTCCAGGGATATTAGACATCTCGACTCATGAGCCACCAGGGAATAACTTCAGGGTTTGGATTTCAAGTGTTTCAGAGGGCTGCTTACAAATGTTCCACCCGTGCCTGCCCTCCGTGCCCACCAGATCTGTCGCTTAGACAGTTACAGTGGCCCTCGGGCTGTGCTGCCTTCCAAGACTCCTCCCCCGTCTGTGCCAGAGTAACCCTTCAGGTCTCATCCTGTCAATTCTCTGCTTAAACACTTCTGTTCCGTTCCCATGACCTACTAGATGAAGTCCAAGTAGCATGTCATGTGACGCCTTCCAGGCCCTGGCCTCAGCTGACATTTACAGCCTAGTCCTGCCCACCCCTCACCTCTCCCTTGATCCAGGCCCCACAATCCATGCTGTATCTTTTTTAGGACACAGGCTCTCCTGTTGCCTCACCTTTGCTTGTGCTTCTTCCCCCTATGTGGGGTGCCTTACTTCTTCCCCATCCCTCCCCAAATCTGACCAGTTCTTACAAGCATTTCCTCTGCAAAGCCTTTCACCATCCTGGAGTCTCAGAATTAGTTGCTCCCTTGACATTGTGTTCCTTCCTCTAGTAGATTTCATCGGAGTCTAGCTCTTAGGCTAGACTTCATGTTCCTCTCCCAGTTAGATCGTAAGCTTACTGAGGGCCGCTGCCTAATTATCTCCAGCCCACACTCACCCCTGGCACTGAGCCCAGTACCTGGGACCCAGGCTGGTGCTGAGAATTTGCTGAATTGAAATCCAAGACTGAAAACCTTCTCTGAATCCCATCTTCACCTTTTCAGTAAAGGGAGTTCATGGCTGGCCGCTTTGCCTCTCCTTTAGCCTACAAGTGACTTGGTTCCTGCCCTGATGCCACTTCTTCCGGGAAGCCTTCCAGATTTGGCATCCCTCCTATGAGTTTCCTTAGCACCTGCCCTAATGTACTCATCGCCCTGAATTGTAAATGCTTCCATCTTCCCCACCAGTCTGAGGATGCCTTGAGGGCAGGGGCTGTGAGTCTAGCCCAGTTCATAATTATAGAGCACTTTCAGCACACCAAGTGTGTTTTGAGCACTTTATGTATGCTAACTCATTTATGTGCCAAAACAAACATGAGCTAAGTAGCATTAACCCCAATTTTTAAATAAATTTATTTATTTATTTTTGGCTGCGTTGGGTCTTCGTTGCTGCGCACGGGCTTTTTCTCTAGTTGCAGCGAGCGGGGGCTACTCTTTGTTGCGGTGTGCGAGCTTCTCATTGTGGTGGCTTCTCTTGTTGCGGAGCATGGGCTCTAGGCGCGCAGGCTTCAGTAGTTGTGGCATGTGGGCTCAGTAGTTGTGGCACACAGGCTCTAGAACGCAGGCTCAGTAGTTGTGGCGCAGGGGCTTAGTTGCTCTGTGGCATGTGGGACCTTCCCGGACCAGGGATTGAACACGTGTCCCTTGCATTGGCAGGCGGATTCTTAAATCACTGCACCACCAGGGAAGTCCTGTATTAGCCCCATTTTATGGAAGGGCAAACTAAGTCACACAGCTAGGAAGCAGAGTAACAAGGGTTTTAATCCAGGCCATCTGGCTCTAGTGCCAACTCTTCCCCATTGCACACTATTAATTGTATAATTTAGTGAACAGAAGTGGGGTCCGATGCTAAGAAGCCCGGCACACCCTGAGCTCCTGCTCATCTTCCCTCAGGAGACATAGTTCCACGCCAGTCTGCAGGGAGTTGACCAAATGCAAGACCAAGATCTGTGCTAATAACGCGTTCTTGGTGAATAGCATTTTGATAAAGACTTGTTGTTCTCCTCTGCCCGAGGAGCCACCCCATTTCCTGCTGTCCCACAGGGAGGTCCTGGGAATGGTTAACAGTGCTTTGCTGCTGAATAACCTCTGGGGTAGCTTTAGTAACAAAAGACCTCACAGCACCAGGCCAGCTGCCAGTCTTCTCAAAGACAGTCCCCTCTCTCCTTGCTGGTGGGCACAATATATGGCTCAAAACCCTGAAATATGCACATAATCTTTGACCCAGTAACTCTACTTGGAGAAATTTATCCTAAAGACCTCTCCATGCAATTCATCAAAGGCATGTATATAAAGGAGTTCCTCATAACATTGTTTATGAGAGTAAACACTGGGGGAAAAAAAACCCAGGTCCATCAAAAAAGGAATTAGTTTAATAAAATATAGGCATCTAGGGCTCCCCTGGTGGCACAGTGGTTAAGAATCCTCCTGCCAATGCAGGGCACACGGGTTTGGGCCCTGGCCCGGGAAGATCCCACATGCAACTAAACCCATGTGCCACAACTACTGAGCCTACGCTCTAGAGCCAACAAGCCACAACTACTGAAGCCCGTGCACCTAGAGCCCGTGCTCCGCAGAAAGAGAAGCCACTGAAATGGGAAGCCTGCTCATCCCAGTGAAGAGTAGCCCCCACTCACCGCAACTAGAGAAAGCCCGTGTGCGGCAACAAAGACACAACACAGGGGCTTCCCTGGTGGTACAGTGGTTGAGAGTCCACCTGCCGATGCAGGGGACACGGGTTTGTGCCCTGGTCCGGGAGGATCCCACATGCCGTGGAGCGGCTGGGCCTGTGAGCCATGGCGGCTGGGCCTGCACGTCTGGAGCCTGTGCTCTGCAACGGGAGAGGCCACAACAGTGAGAGGTCCGTGTACGACAGGAAAAAAAAAAAAAAAGACACAACAGAGCCAAAAATAAATAAATAAAATAAAATACGGGCATCTAAATAGTGGAAAATTATACAGCCATTAAAATGCTATTGTGAATCTATATTGATGTGGTAGGTTGTCCATGAACTGCTATTGAGTAAAAACACAGGTTACTCAATAGAATAGGTAAAATAGTTTCTTCCTGAAGGAAACACAGAAAGTGGTAACAGTAGTTGCCTTTAGGGCGGGGAACAGAGTGCCTGGGGGACCAGAGAGGAAGACTTGCTTTTTAATTTTTAATGCACCTCATGTGCTCAGAATTAGATGAATCATAATCCTTTGATTAATGATACACTTGTATCATTGGTCGCACTACCCAGTTTTCAATTTGATTCACTGATTAGTTTTTTTTAACTCTCCACCCAACCCAAGGATAGAACAATAGTACCCATGGGATCCTTTTCTATCCCAAGCCCCTACATCTCCAAAAGGTAACCAGTCTTCTGATGTTTGTGCTTTTCCTTCCCTTGCTCCTTTTGTAGAGTTGATACATATATACTTACGGTCCAAATAATATATTGTGTACTCGTAGTTGTTTTTAATCTTTATAAAAGGAGTATCGTGCTGTATGGAACCTTTTGGAACTAGTTTTCCATTCAGCATCATATTATGAAGATTCATTCATGCTATTGTGCATAGCTGCAATCCATTCATTTTTTTCATTGCTATGTATTCATCTGTTCTATGAATATATTGCATTTAAAAAATCCTTTATCCTGTCAATGGACATCTGGATTTTTTCCAGATTTTTGCTATTATGAAGGATGCATCTATGAATATTCTTGTACGGGTATCCTGCTGTGCATGTTTCTGCTGTTTTCTCTGGTTAAGGGCTGAGGAATGGACTCTGTGGCCTGGGGTTTTTGAGTGCTCAGTGTTACTGGGCTCGTACATGTTTGCACTCTCACCAACAACACATCAAAGGGATGCAGTTAATGCATGTACTCTGCTATCCTACGTTAAGTCAGACTTTTTAGCTTCAGCAACCGAATGAATGGGAGGCTTATTTCTCAATACTCATCCGTTCATTCCTTTCAAACTTTGCACCAGGTGCATGTATTACATTCTCAGATAAATAAATAAAATTCAGTTATATGTTTGTCTGAAGAGACAGAGGTTGGATATAGCTCAAAAGGTCAGCTATGATGAACTCTAGGGTAACAGGTGATCTTTATTTTAATTTTTCTTCTTTTTGCTTATCTCTGCATTAATTTTTTCTACTGTGGTTATTTACTACTTGTATAATTTTTTTTTTTTTTTTTTTTTTTTTTTGCGGTACGCGGGCCTCTCTCTGTTGTGGCCTCTCCCATTCCGGAGCACAGGCTCCGGACGCGCAGGCTCAGTGGCCATGGCTCACGGGCCCAGCCGCTCCGCGGCATGTGGGATCTTCCTGGACCGGGGCACGAACTCGTGTCCCCTGCGCATCGGCAGGCGGACTCTTAACCACTGCGCCACCAGGGAAGCCCTACTTGTATAATTTTTTTAAAGAAAGAGGGAAAATGCATGGTGCTCAACATCAGTCATTAAGTAAATACAAATGAAAACCACAATAAGATATCACTACACAACTGTCACAATGGCTAAAATTTAAAAGATTGCCCACACCGCCTGCTGGAGCAGGTGTGGAGCAACTAGAACTCTCATACACTGCTGACAGTGTGACAGCATGGCATAGTCACTTTGGAAAAACAGTTTGGCGATTTCTTAGAAAGTTAAACATATGCTAACCATATGATTCAGCAATTCTTTTCATAGGTATTTACCCAAGAAAAATGAAAACATATGTCCACATAAAGACACATGAATGTTCCTAGCAGTTTTATTTATAATAACCCGAAACTGGAAACAGCCCAAATGCCCATTCACTGGTAAATGGATAAACAATTTGTGGTATCCATACAATGGAATACTGCTAAGCAAAAATGTATATACGAAGCAATATATTCAGTAGATGAATCTCTAAAGTATTTCTGGAAAAAGCAAAACTATAGGGACAGAAAAGATCTCAGTGGTTGCCAGGTACTAGGGGTGGGTGGAGATTTTGTCGTCAAAGGGCACAGGGGAATTTTTTGGCATGATGGAAACTGTCCTATATCTTGAGTATAGGGGTCGATAACTGTGTCTATTAAAATTCACAGAACTGCACACCAAAAGGGGTGAATTTTACTATATGTAAAGCATACCTCAGTGTTTAAAAATGGGGGAAAAAGGTTCAAACAAAGAAAAAGAAAGAGGGCTTGAGATCTGTAAATTCTGGGCCATGACGTGAGGAAAGAGGGTTTCCCTTGCATTCCCTGAATCAGCAATTTATAGAACTTCCTTAAAATCTGAGGCCTGATGCCTGAAGCTCTGTCTCTGACTTGCTGGTGACCTTGGGCAAGTACTTTTCCCTCCTGGAAACTCAGTTTCTTTACCCGGAGAGGTAGAGGAATGCTCTGATAATCTCCAAAAAATGCACAAACATCTATTGAGCTCTGACTCCCTGCCAGGCAACACACAAAGTGTTATATATGTTCTTTCAAATAGCAATAATGGTTTTTAAAAGTTCTTCGTGGAGCATTTAGAAGTATTTAGTGCTTTGCAGGTATCAGTTCATTCCTCACACCACTCCTAAGAGGAAAGAATCATTGTTACCTCCATTGCATTAAGGAGGAAACCTAGGCACCTAGAGGTTACATAACTTACCAAGATCAGCACAGGCTAGTATCCGTAGGACTTCAACCCAGCCCTCTCCCGCCAGGGCCCAAGCTCTTAACCATCTCACAAAATCAAATGATGCTTCTTAGGCAAGATTTATAACATCTTCAGTGTCTGGGTCAGAAAGGACCTTGCCTTTTATCTAGTTCAGTTTTTTAACTGCAGGTCTCCAGAAGTTAGTGAGGTTTCAGATCTATTCACCGGGTCAGGATTGCATTTTTTAAAAATGAAAAAGAGTGAAATAGAGTAGAACACAAGAAAACAGAATATATCAGAGTATATTGCACATAGGATAGTAAGTGTTGTCTTGTGAAAATTCAATTTCAGTGTGTGTGTCCCAGCACGGTGTAAATGGGGACCTGATTGGAAAAGTCTGAGTAACATTGACTGATCTGATTTATCTTACAGAGGCTGAGACTGAGGCTCAGAGAGGGGAAGCCAACTGCCTAAGGTCACACAGCCAGCCCAGAGTCCAGTAGTGCTGGCTCCCTTGGCACTAGCTATTAATTAATTCATTCATTCAGTAGATATTTACCTTGGCCTGCTCTGTTCCAGGCCCCATGCTAAGCACCAGGAATATAGTGACAAACAAGACGGACCAGGCCCTGTCCTCCAGGGGCCTGTCTCCTCAGAGGAATAAAAAGCAGCTGATATGGCACATAAAAGCCACCTCTTATACATATTGCTTATTCTGTGCTAGACACTGGTGTGAACATGTACTAGCTCACTTGATTCCTAGACAACCCTACATGGGAGGTTCTACTATTAACATCATCAAACCCATTTAATAGGTAGGGAAACTGAGGCACAGGGTCAGTAGCTTGCATATAGCTGGTAAGTGGCAGAGCTGAGATTTGAGCCCAAACAAACAGCCTGCCTCCAGAGTCTGTATTCTTAAGCACTACCCAATTCTGCCTTTGGGGTGGTTTTGCAGTGTAAACCAGAGCCCAGCAACAAGTCTCACCAGGGATGGGATGGGGGAAAGGAGGCTCACAAGTGGGGAGAATTTATTGCAAACTTAGCCCCAGTATCTATCCATAGCCAGGGTATTTTGGGCTCTTGGCTTTTTAAATTTTATTTTTATTCTTTTTAAAAATTTTAGGTCACACCATGACTAAGTTCTGTCTACCAAGAGGAACATCTGCAGGGAACCCAGCCTTCAACCCCAGCCCCAGGAGGCACAGACCAAAACTTGGCATTAAGAAGAAGGGAAGTGGCTTTGAGGGCTCCAAGCTGCACTGGAGGTCACTGGCTGGCTCTTGAAAGGTGGAGCTCTGCAGAGGAGCAGGGTTCCTGCCCCAAGGAGCAGGCTCCAGACAGACCATGCCTGCCACCATTTTGAGCTCCTTGGTCAGAGAAGACCACCCTTCCCCAGGTGAGTAGCTCCCTCCTGATGCTGAGGGATCATGATGTAGCTTGAATGTTAGTTTTTATGTGCCCAGTATCTCTTTGCTCTTCTCTAGGTGACAGCACCATCATTTTTCTTTAGGGGATCACACCTCCCCTCCTCTTAGTCCCTGTGGTCCCAGAAGGCTGACTCCTCTTGCATCACTCCAGGGCTGGACACATGACCTAGTCTTGGCCAATCAGAACCACCTAGCCATCTCTCTGGCCACAGGATTGGTTCATGGCTGCACATGAGCCAAGTCAAGGCATAAAGGTGAAACCTGAGGCTTTTGCTGTACCTATTGGAAAAGTATGGTACTTTTTGGCTGGGATTGCTAAGGTGGTACATTGGCAGCCTGTCTCTGCCATGATAAGAGATTCCAAGAAGAAAATCAACATAGATGAAAGCAAAGACAGAGCAAGACAGATCTGTGATGATGTAATTTGACCACCTGGAGCCATCCATGCCTGAAGTCCATCCGTCATGGACTTTTTAGTATGTGAGCTCCCAAATTCCTCTTTTCTGCTTAAGCACTTATGTTTCTGGCATTTATAACCCCAAGTGATCAATACAAATGCCAAGACACAGCATGGTAGAGGGGAAAGATCACTGGACAAGGAGTCTCAAGGTTTAGGTTTGAGTCAAAATGTCACTATTTATTACATTTTGAAACCTCCCTGTATTTCAGTCCCTTCAGCTGTGAAATGGGAATGGTATCACTGTAGTACAGTGCTGTGGTGGGAAATCAAATGAGCATGGATGGGAAAGCGCTCTGTAAACTGTAAAGTGCTTTATGAACTCTAAAGCTCCGTACACAAAGGGGCAGCCTCTGATGCACATGGTATTCAATAGAGAAGGGGATCCAGAAGTGAGCAGTTGCATTTATGCCATGTCCAGCTTGCGGCATGACATCTGATACGTGTTTTAACCTCTCTGAGCCTTGGTTCTTGTCTTTGGAAAAATGGATTCCTTGGTGTCGCTTGGGGGATTTGCAGACTGGATCAGGTGACTCCTCTGATCTTAATTAAAACCCTGCGGTGGCTCCCAGTTACTCTGGAGACACAGTCCGAGCCACTGAGCATGATTAACACAGCCCCCTCCCCCAACCCTACAGCACATACTCTCCTTACCTGCCTTTTGGGTCTAATCTCCCGCCTCTTTCTCCTCCAGCTAGACTGAACCGCCTGAAAATACTGAGCCCTCCTCCCACTGGGAAGATACTTTTGCCCAGGTTCTGCTAGGAACACTCTGGCTAATTCAACTTAGATGTCACTTCCCTTCAGAGCCTTCCCTGAGTCCCTTGTGTGTTCCCATCATGGGCCTTGTTAATCTTGAATCATTATCACCAGGGCTGTCCTCCAGCCAGGGTCACTGATATGGCTATTCTATTGGCTAAAATATGGTACTGAAGTTTTTCCGTATCAGTTGGTAATCAGCTGCTTCCCTGAGTCCCTGAAGTGCCCCCCAAACCCCCAGCCCCTCCCACACGCCCACACCTCCCCACCACCCAACAACCAAAAGGATAAATCCTGGCACAGCAGGAGGCCTGGGGACCCTACCCTGGTGTTAATGGCTGGTGTTCATTTTGATTGGCCTGGTGCCCATGCTTTACCTATTGTTAAATATTAGTAGCATTCTTGCTTATTGCCCTGGATTATAAATACCTGGTTCCCTTTTCTGTTTATTGCACCAGACTGAAAGCCCTCTGAGGGCAGGGAGGCACCTCCCTCACCAGCAAAGCACTAGGCACAGCTGGATGCCCAGTGATTGTTTATCATATGAATGAATGGATGGATGAATGAGTGAATGAATGACTGCTGCCTGAAAAGTTGGAGAGTCTCTCTAGAAAATTATGGGCAGCCCCATCCTGAGTCTGGACTCTGGAGTTTTCTCCTAGGCCTGCAGTGGAAACCGTGCTCTTTGCCCAGGTTTTATTGCTCTGCTGGTCTCCGCCCTTGCAGGAAGCTCTCTCTCTCCCACTGCCACAGTCTGGCTCGAGACTGGTCAGCTTCACGTTCCCTTCCTGCAAAACTTGGACTCTCGCTGAGAACTGCTGGGCCTAGAAAGACCAAGATGCACCCCTTTCATGAACCCACAAGTAGATGAGCACACACGTGTACCGCCCCCCCCACACACACACACACAGTGCTCACTGACTCAATCTCAAGATGTTCAAAGTCATAGTTTTTAGAGGCAGAAGAAAAATAAAGGATCCTTACAGGCCAGCTGAGTCATTATACAGACAAGAAACTGAGACTTAGGGAAGGAAAGAGATTTTGCATCAAGTGACAAGGTCAGTTCCCTACCCTGTGTTCTAGCTGCCCCCTGGAATTTGGTACATAGATAAATAAGTTGTTTGTCACTAAATTTCTTTGACTTGGGGCCAGGCTGAATTTGGCACAGAGTGATTTCATTGGCTGCTGACCCGGGAGAGGGTTGGTCTTGTCCAACCTGGACGTAAGACTAGAAAGAGCTTTCTCTCTCCATCCCACCATGTGGACAGGTCCTTGGTTCTGAGAGGAGGGAATGAGGCCTTCTCTGCTCGAAGTTGGGAGGCAGGAAGCACAGGTCTGTGGAACCTTATCTTGAGGTTCTGTATTCTGTAGCTATTCTGTAGCACCTTATCTTGAGACACCAGGTACAAAGGTATCTGTGCCAAGAGAGGGCACCCAGCCAGCCACGGAGCCCCGTGGCAGCGGGCTCCCTCTCTTTCAGTGAGTCTAGGAGAGAGTGAGAGTTAGGTTGGAGGACTCCTGCTGCCCACATACTCAGGGACTCAGGGATTCCTCTCAGTGAAAACCCTAGCGCCTGAGCATTGTGGGATGTGGAAATAATAATAGTTAATGTTTATTTAGGACTTCTAGTCTGCCACATTTACTTAGGTTATTTCACGTAATTTCCACAGCCACCCAACAAGGGAGGTGCTATTATTATCCCCATTTATACAGATGAGGAAATTGAGGTCCAAAGATGCTTTAAAGTGACTCACTCAAAGGCTTGGAACTAGCAGGTAGGAGAGCAGGATTCAGACCCAGACAGCGAGGCACCACCATCTGTGCTGGGAACCATTTTGCCACAGTGGTCTTGGAACCAGAGCACCAGCCTCAAGCCTGCCCCTGCCATGACCTGGCTGTTCATCTTTCTGAGCACCAGTCGCCTCCTCTGCAAAACGGGGAGAATACCTTTTGCTCTGTGGGCAAGTTGGAGGACCAAATGATTCGACCTAGGACCCAGCCCTCTGGTTCCAGCTCTCATCGTTACCCCCAACCTACCCCTCATGTACTGGAAGCTCCAGCCTGGCTGAAAAACCAGTAGTTCAGGCTATGCTCTTGCCATCTTCTCTTGGCTACCCCGGGGTCTGGAATTTCAGTTCAACTCGACAGACCATTTCTTGCTAAATTAAGCAAGGTTTGCCTCTCGTTTCAAATGGCACCTGGAAATAAAAGACTGCCCTGATCTCACCAGTATAGCATGGAGATGAAGAGGCTTTGAACCCATCAAATTCCAGCTCTGTCACTTAAAACGTCACCTTGGGCAAATCTCTCTACCTCTCGAGCCTCTGCTTCTAGATCTGTAAGATGGATGTAGTGAGAGCACCCAAAGTGCTGTACGAAGACTGATACTGCTTAGAGTATCGTGAGCTCCAATAAATGGTAGCTATCACTTTTATCACACACTGTATTGTAATTACTGGTATTTAGCACAATGCCTGGTCCTAGTTAGCATTCGGTAAATATTTAATAAATAAGTGGATGCATGTTTACCTGTCTGCATCCCTCACTGCCGTAGGAGCTTCTTAAGGGCAGGAATCATATTTTGTTTATTTCTGGGTCCCCATTGTTGAGCAGAGTACCTGGTACATGGGGGGTGCTTAATAAATGTTTGTTGTTTCCCTGATGAGATAATGGATCTGGACAGCCATCATCCATGATTCTAAAACCACAAGGTGAAAGGCTGATGAAGAACTTGATACTGGAAAGATCAGCTGACACCAACTGAATCTTAGTATCCTAAAAGTGAGTCAGCCAGACAATTTCTTGCTTCCGGATACGATGCTATAGGAAGTACTCAGTACCAGTTATGAAATATTTTTACCTAAAAAAATTAAATTTGAATCAAATCAAACCTCTCGATCTAGTTTACATGACACATGGGAGAGAGGGACATGGTAAGTGACAGCCTGAGGATGCATTTGATCAATATACAATATGCAAGATATCCAACAGGACAAATGACTGGCTTAAAAAATAAATGCCACTTAAAAACAAACAAACTCTGTAAATCTGGAATTATATCAAAACAGAAACAAACAAAAGGGATCTGTTCATTTTCTTGATTGTGCTGATGGCTTCACCGCATTTGCATAAGCCAAAATATCAAACTGTATACTTAAACATGGGCAGCCACTTATACTTCAGAAAAGCTGGACAAGGGTCTTCCCTGGCGGTCCAGTGGAAGACACTGCACTTCCACTGCAGGAGGCTCAGAGTCCATCTCTGCTTGGGGAGCTAAGATTCTGCGAGCTAGCCGCAGTGAAAAAAAAAAAAAAAAGCCGGACAAAAAAGGATGGGGAGACTTTTACAAATATAAAGAGACTCAAGAGACATATAGCCCAATGCAAAATGTGACTCATGCTTGAATCCTGATACAAACAGATTGTTAAAAAGACAGTCTTTAGCCATTAGATAATATTGAAGAATTACTGTGAATTTTATTAGGCATTATTACTTAATTGGATGATGGTCATGTTCTCAGAGATGCAGACTGACATTTACAGGGGAAATTACGTTATCTGGGGTTTGCTTTAAAATGGTCTGCAAAAATAAAAATGCAAGGGTACGTATGTATTGGAATGCCCCAAATGGAACACTAGTACCACCAAATGCTGGCGAGGATGTGGAGCAACAGGAACTCTCATTCATTGCTGGTGGGAATGCAAGATGGTGCAGCCACTTTGGAAGCCAGTTTGGCAATTTCTTACAAAACTCAACGTATACTTACCATACAATCAGCAACCATGCTCCTTGGTATTTACCCAAAGGAGTTGAAAACTTAACATCCACACGAAAAATTGCACATGGATGTTTATAGCAGCTTTATTCATAATTGCCAAAACTTGGAAGCAACAACATGTCCTTCAGTAGGTGAATGGATAAATAAATTGTGGTCCATCCTGACAATGGAATATTATTCAACGTTCAGAAGAAATGAGCTATCAAGCCATGAAAAGACATGGAACAACCTTCAATGCATATCACTAAGTAAAAGGAGCTAATCTGAAAATCTGCATACCGGCAAAAGGCATACCAAAAGTTTTGCCTTTTCCAGAATGTCAGGTAATGTGATTCCAACTACATGACATTCTGGAAAAGGCAAAACTTTGGAGATAGTAAAAAGATCAGTGGTTGACAGGAGTTGAGGGGGAGGGAGGGATGAATAGGCAGGCAGAGCACAGTGGATTTTAGGGCAGTGAAATGACTGTATGGTACTACAACGGCGGATTCACATCATTATGCTTTTGTCCAAACCCATAGAACATCCGACACCCAGAGTGAACCATAATGTCAACTATGGACTTTGGGTGATGATGATGTGTCAATGTAGGTTCATCAGTTGTAACAAATGTACTGCTCTAGCGGCGGATGTTGATGGGGGTGGCTATGTATGTCTTGGGAGAGAGTATTTAGGAACTCTGTACCTCCTACTCAAATTTGCTGTGAATCTAAAACTACTTTAAAAAAAATAGTCTTCGTTTTTTTTTTTTTTAAACTCAGGGATGAAAATATGCAACAAGTTTGGTACAACGTTCCCATATTACAAAATTATACAAAGTGCAAAAAATAATTGTTGCCACTAGATGATAGATACACGGTGTTTCATTATAACTATTCATGGTGTGCATTACACTATTTTTCCTTGTGTTTGAAAGAAAAATGTTTCTTGCAGACGTGAGTGGCTGAGCTGCAAAGGGCGGTACCCCTATCAGTTACCACATTTTAACAGGAGGCTGAAGTGGGATATCCAGTTCCCTCGCCGGCATGCTGGCAGGCAGCCCGGCCCAGCAGAGGTGTCAGGAGCCCCCAGGAGCAGCTAGTATGGAGCCTCCTCTCCCCACACAATGGGGAGTCTGATCTGGCTGCAATCCCCAGCAATTCCACTTTCCCTGGGATTCCTCCCCAGCCGGCTAGGGGGTTGGGCTCCTCTTGGCTGAGACTGGGGGAGGGGTGCCCCTCCCAGTCTGAGTGCCTTTATTACCACCCCTTCCCAGAAGATGAAAGGAGCAGGACCGCCTGCCTGGGGAATTAATCTTTAGCCTCCAAGCTGACAAGTTGCCAGGACACCCAGGAAATGAAAGTCGTCAGAGACACACCCTGCAGGCAATAAGGAAATCTGGTGTTGGTCATGCCAATGACGGAAGCCCGGTTAGCATCAGCAGTAGTAGGGTCTGTCATCCACCTAGAATGGTACCCGCAAGGCCTCCGGTCAACATTTCTTTCCCTGGTTAATACCTGAAATTCTACCATTAACACTGGACGGGCCCTCAGAGAGAACTCAACTTCCAAGATTTTGATTTTTCTTTCCCCGAGTTGAGAAGCTAATGAAAGCAATGGACCTTACCACCTGCACCGACAGGTCTGCTAACAACCTCAGGGGTTTCACGACCACTCACGCCATGAAGCCCATCCATAGACACCAGGTTAAGAACCCTGGGCGGAGTTTACTGGTTCCAAAGATTTCCTTCCTTTGAAAGAATTATACCCCAGAGCTCTCTTTAAAATGCAAATGACCTTGGGAAGGTCTCAAAGACTAAACAGCCCCCATGAAAGAGTTTTTCCAAGCGGAGGCCAGAGATTGCCTAAGAGACTTTAACTGCAGGGCTGGGGAAAGGAGAGCCTGGGGGTGGGGAGGCTCCATGGGGGCTCACAGTTTTGCCTGGAACTGGAAGGGGAATGTATTGAGCCTAGAGTGCTAATAGCTAACTTCACTGAGCGTGCTTATATGAACCTTGTGAATTAAGTGCTGCCAACATCCTCATTTTATGGATGAGGAAACTGAGACTGGACACGCTACCCAGATAGTGGCAGAGCAGGAATTTTAACCCTCCATCAGCCTGAGATCAGGCAGCAGAGGCTCGCCTTCACCTGCTCATTTGATCCTCACAATGAGCTATCCTTTTTTTTTAAAAAAAATTATTTATTATTTATTTTTGGCTGCGTTGGGTCTTCGTTACTGTGCGCGGGCTTTCTGTAGTTGCGGCGAGCGGGGGCCCCTCTTCGTTGCGGTGCGTGGGCTTCTCATTGCGGTGGCTTCTCTTGTTGCGGAGCACGGGCTCTAGGTGCACCAGCTTCAGTAGTTGTGTCACTCAGGCTCAGGAGTTGTGGCACACGGGCTTAGTTGTTCCGTGGCATGTGGGATCTTCCCGGACCAGGGCTCGAACCCGTGTCCCTTGCATTGGCAGGCGGATTCTTAACCACTGCGCAACCAGGGAAATCCCGAGGTATCCTTTTTTGATGGAAGAGGAAATTGAGGCAGTTCACTGAGGGCCACACGATGCCCTGTCTCCACAGGAAACCCCTGTGCATCCTCTGTTCACCCTGGCTCACCCTGGACCTCTGAGGGCAGGCAGCCCTTCCTGGCCCGCTCCCTGGAGCTTGGAGAAGGGCTTGCTGAGAAGCCTGAAGCGGGCTCATGCCCGACCTGTCCTCACTGCCCCTGTTTTCTAAGATGATTTTTATTGAATTATCAGAGTGTAATGGAGGAGTCGATGAGAGCCGCCATGGAGTGACAAGGCCAGGGCTTGCTGGGAGGAGGAAAGCAAAGCCCTAAAGTCTCCCTGGGCCGAGTGATGGTATAAAACATGAATTTTTACATAACTGAGGGGAAAAAAATAAACGGACAAGCTGCCCCATAGGAGAAACGCCTCTTTCTGTATTTCCATTTTCTTGCTTAATGCACTGTCCTGCAGGAGCCTCAGTGGGAAAGGAAATACTGGAGCCTTTTTCCTCAAAGTCTCCTGGTGGGTTGAGGCAGAGAGAGAGAGCCAAGATGCAGAAATCCAAATGGCCTGGGCATGTGCTCAGAAACCCATTAAAATGGAGGGGACAGGTTGGGGAAACCCATTAAAACTGAGGGGACAGGTTGCAGGGGGTGGCTGGATTGACCTGAAACAATGTCTGGGTTCAAGACAGTGCCTGTCCTCTGGGGTTGAGAAAGTAGCCTCAATGGGCTCAGATTCACTTTTAGCTCTGGGTGAAATATTGTAAACATGGTCTTCCCCATGAGTAAGGGGGAAAGGGGGTGGTCCCTTCCAAAGAACAACCTCTGCACCCAACACTTACTGAGCAGTTGCTACCAGGCAACAAGCACTCTGCTTAGTGATTTTCTTATATTAGCTCCTAAGGACCCATTTATACAGATGAAAATACTGACTTGCCCAAAGTCACACAGCTACTGAGTGGCTGACTCCACACACTGTAGTGCTTTTGTTTGTTTGTTTGTTTGTTATTGTATTTTTCCAGCTTTATTGCGATATAATTGACATATAACTTTATGTAAGTTTAAGGTGTACAAAATGTTGATTTGATACACTTACATATATTGCAAAATGATTACTACCATAGTAACTAACACTTAGCTAACACATACCTAACTCATAGCTAACACCCCCATCATATCACATAATTACCATTTCTTTTTACACGCACTGTAGTTCTGATAATGATTCAAGGGTTAAAGGGAAAGATGGTGTCCATTGCATGGGACATTGAAGGAGTTATTTGCAAATGAAAGGTTTGGGTGATCTCTAATGGATCTCTTCCAGTCAATGTTAAAGGACAGATTGAAAACCGCAGCTCCAGCTGGCAATTTTGTGGGGCCACATGAGGTGAAGTTAATAGAATAGGGGCTCTGGAATCAGAGGGAGGTGGGTTCCAGTCCTCTGTCACTTCCTACTGGCTTCAAATTCTTTATGCCTCAGTTGTCTGTCTATCAAATGGGAATAATAACACAGCTCTTGTGTTGTTTTGAGATGAGATTAAATGGGATGGTTAATGTCATGCTTAGCACAGAGCTCGGCACAGTAACTTTTAATGCCCAGCACCTATTGTTAACTATTATTATCTCTCACCTCTGTATCAAGCTTTTGTGGTGCAGCAAACATTGGTCTTATTAATTGTATGACTTCACAACAACACAGGGAGGCCCGGTGATTATTATTCCCATTTGGAAGGTGGAGAAACTGAAGCTTTGAAGGGCGGGAGAGGGGGGGCGGGGTTCCGCCCAGTGAATTGATTTGCAGATTCACGAACCGATGGAGACCTGAAGTTAAAAAGACAGAAGTAGTTAAAGAGTAAAATCCTTTCTGGCCCCAGGTGTTAGTGAGCCACCGCGAGGCTGGTATTCAAACCTGATGGTAATAGGAATCATGGAGCCCTACGCCCTGCTCTGTCTCTACAATCCGGTCACCGGGTCGGCATGAGGCTGGGGGGCGGGATCGGGGGCGGAGCGTCCGCCCAAGCCAGCGGAGGAAGCCCGAGGCCTTGCCGCGCCGCTCATTGGCTGCGGCCGGGCAGGTGCATCCTCAGCCAATCAGCGGTGCCGGAGGCGGGGCCGTCGAGGCTCACCTGGCTCCCGCGGCACTGCCCAGCTCAGTGGCGTCCGGAACCCGAAAGCACCTGTGAGTTCGCGGAAGTTCTGCCAGACTCGAGCCCGGCCCAGCTCGGCCGGACCGTACTCGACCCCCGCCCGGCCCGCCATGGGCCCTCCGTGCCGCAGCCTCTCTGCGCTCCTGCTGCTGCTGCAGGTACGTTGGGTCCCCTGACTTTGCAGGAGACGCCTTCCGGACCCACCAATCGCACCCCGGCCCCCAGCCCCTTCCTCTCTTTCGTCGTCCCTTCCTCTCTCCTGTCATCCCCAGTCCCTCTTCTTCCAAGAAAGTTTGGGTACAAAGGGCCTGAATGGCCTGGAAACTGCGCCGCGCACTGGATTCCACGGAGAAGGGAGTGGGAGCGGGTGAGGGTGAAGGGCGAGAGCGGCTTTGCCCACTGCCTCCCGCAAATGCCCGAGGTGGGGGGGGCGCGCCTCACTGCGGACTCCGGAGACTCGGGTGGGCTAAGGGCGGGCAGCGGAGGGCATGGAGTAGGGTGGGCGTTGGGGTATGGGATAGGGGAGCCCTGGTGCAAGTCCGGCGGGAGCCGGGAGTAGTGGGAACGACCTCTGAGGTAAGGAAAGGGGAACCAATAGATAAAGAAGGCACCTGCCCTGTAAAGAAAGGGTGGTAAATAGGTATGGGGGCGTCCCCGGGACAAGAAAGTAGGGTCAAAAGGGGTTGGAACGCCCCTCGGTCTGAGGAACTGAGCTTAAGAGTGGGAGTTCTCCTGGTATAGGGAAAGTGGAATTTGGAAGCGTAAAGATGCCTCCAATGAAATTAAAAAGGAGACTGGAAGGAAAGGGTTGCTAGGTCTGGAGAAGGTGACCCAGCAGCCCCCTCTCCTGGGAAGTCCTGGGGGCTTGGCGGCCACAGGTTTCTGAATGAAAGAGTTTGGCGTGGCTGCCTGCCCGGGGGCATGGGGATAGGCATGGGGGTGGGTCACTCCCACAGTCCTGGCGCCGGGAGCGAAGGAGGGGAGGCACTGTTGGTTTCGGTGTGGGCGGGAGGGTACCCTCTCAAGTCACCCAGGTTCCATATCTTTCTCCTACCCCAGGTCTCATCGTGGCTCTGCCAGGAGCCGGAGCCCTGCAATCCCGGCTTTGGCGCCGAGAGCTACACGTTCACCGTGCCCCGGCTTCACTTAGAGAGAGGCCGAGTCCTGGGCAGAGGTGAGGGTGCGCCGCAGTCGTCCCTGAGCGGGGTGGGGTGGGAGTGGGAAGGGTCGGAGAAATTGCGCTCCCACGCCCCTGGGCTGGACTGGGCGAGCCACTTCTTCCCTGGCTCAGGTGACACCCCTTTGTAATTTACACAGATGCAGGGATCTAAACTTTTGCCATGATAGAAAAATTGGGGTTGAGGGGGCTATCTTGTATGGTTGACTTAGTTATGGGGGGCACTTATTAGAGGCCTTCAGTGTCTCATATTGTCCTGACCACTTTATATATATATATATATATATATATATATATATATACACACTTTTTTCAGGGCTACTGATTTTTTAATTTTTTTACTTAAACAAATTTTGGCCGTGTTGGGTCTTCATTGCTACACAAGGACTCTTCTCTAGTTGCGGCGAGCGGGGGCTACTCTTTGTTGCGGCGCGCGGGCTTTTCATTGTCGTGGCTTCTCTTGTTGCAGAGCACGGGCTCTAGGCGCGCTGGCTTCAGTAGTTGTGGCACGTGGGCTCAGCAGTTGTGGCTCATGGGCTCTAGCGCGCAGGCTCAGTAGCTGTAGTGCACTGGCTTAGTTGCTCCGCGGCCTTTGGGATCTTCCCGGAACAGGGCTCGAACCGGTGTCCCCTGCATTGGCAGGTGGATTCTTAGCCAGTGCACCACCAGGGAAGCCCATCCTGACCACTTTGAGACAGTCTATCATTTCAGGCTGCAAAAACCTGATGTGTGGGAAGAGGGTGGGGGTGGGTGGTAATTCCCCTACAGATGAGCAAATGCGAGGCTCAGGAGGGTGGAACCCACTTGCCCCAGGTTCAGCAGAGCAAGAATCTGAGCTAGGATCTGACTCCTAGGCCCCATTCTGCAACATCTCTGGGATGACTGAGGAGTCCTCTGTTAGTCACCAGACTGTGGCTTTTGCTCATAGAGCTGAAAACATTTTGATAGAGGTACCATTCCCCCAAGGAATAATGGTTTGTGTGTGTGTGTGTGTGTGTGTGTGTGGTGTTTCAAAAACCTGGTAGCTCTGACTCAGGGAATGAAAACGGACACAGTGTGCCTCTGGGTCTTATCACTGTGATAATCAGGATTCTAGAGTTTGCTTTGTTTCACTTCACTGTTGCCCAGGAGTGAGAGCAAGGGAATGTTGGTTTCTCTTCTGGTTTCACTGATTCCCAGGTGCTTATTTCCTACCAAAGGACTTTCTCCTCCCTCTTGATTTAGTTGATAGGGCAAGTATCATAACAATAAAAGAAACACTTTTTGAAATGAGAAATCACCCACAATTCCCCTAATAAGGCAGTTTACTGTTTATTCTTCCAGTCTTTGGCCATGTGAAAAATCTACAGCAATCATGCTGTTGTCTGAAATTTTTTTTGAACTTTGAAAGTTGTTCCAACAGTAGGAGACTTTTTTTTTAAACAGAGAAACTGCAGCTTGATTGATTAAACATATTTGCTTTTCTGAGTCACGTCTGTGTTGTGTGGAGCTTTCTATTGGATCAGAAAGGAAGTGTTGTCTGCCTGGTTTTGCGTGGGTCCACCATTACTCGGCCAGTGTCTGCTTGATGTTCTGCCCGGCCCTGTGCTGGGCCCCCAGGAGTGACTGAGGAGATATAGGGATACTTCATCCCTGCCGCTGGTATTTCACACTCCAGCAGGTTGCTAAGAAATGTCCCAGGACCTGCTTAGAGAGCATTGTGGGACATGGGCACGTAGCTGGCAGAGTGTGGGTGCCCTGGGTTGTTCTGATGGGTATCAGTGGGCAGTGAAGACTGGCTTCTGAGAGGAGGCAAAGTTGACTGAACCTTGAATCTGGGGCAAGGGTTAGAAATGGTGTGTGCGTCCGTGTATGAGGTGTTGCAACACACGTGTTGGTCACTTTGTTTTCCTTCACCAAGACATCTGGTAGCACCAAGGGTGGGTTAGTCTAGTTTTTATTCCCACCACCACCAAGCTTTTGTATCTGACCAGTAATAATATTATTACATGTTAATAATAACATAAATATTATTATTGATGGCCCCACCTATTCGCTTTTGAACCAGACTCTGGGACAAGTGCTTCACATATTTTACCTCATTGAACCTTGTGACGGTGGGTACCATTGTTATTTCTATTTTGAGATGAGGAGACTGAAGCATAAGGCAATTTCTTGATCTGCTCAGGGAGCCACAGCTGGTCTTTCTCCCATTCTTTATGCTTCTCAATAATCTCAAAAAAAAAAAAAGAAAGAGGGTATTTGGGGAATTTGTGTCCATCATGAAATAGGCATTGTCCTCCCTATGTACCCTGGAGAGCAGAGGTGTTGATAGGGCGGGATCCCGAGGGGGGCTGGTGGTGATGGAGGTGGGCCAGACCTGGTGGAAGTGGAAGGGGGCCTATAGCTGGTAGTGTTGGTGGGAGAAGTATCCTCTGGAAGCTGCTTGTCCAGTTCCCTTTATGTCCACATACCCAGCCCCTATCAACAGATTTCTTGACATTTAATTTTTTTGGCATTTTTGGACCATGGGGTCTCCTACCACTCCAATGTGGAATCAGATGAAAGTGCCCTTCTGGTAAAATCACACATGCGATCTCAGGGAACCGGCTTTATGATTTAAAAAGGCAGCCAGGATTTAGGGAGGTGACCTCATTCTCTTTGGACAGTCCAGGAAGATGGAGGCGTGCAACATTAGCACCAGGTTTGAACATTGGCCCTGTGGGGAATTTGCTGCATGGGAGCCTGAGAACAAGGAGCCTATTGCGTTATGTCCACAGGTGACTGAAGAGTGTCACAAATAGGGTTTTGATTAAACTTAGGGGATCTTGGGGTGGTTTTCTGGGGTCATTTCTGTGCCCTGTGAGATGGCGAACCTCACAGTCTCACTCAGCTTTGTATTTATTCCTTTGATTTCTCTCTACGTTTTAGAATGGAGGGTGTACAAACAAACCAACGACACCAAAACCACAACTGTAAACTGGTTCTTTAGAGTTTCTGATTATTTTCCTTTTTTTTTTTTTAAGCACAAACTGGTTTGAAAAACCCAGGCCCTTAGACAGTTTCCCATCTCAGGATAATACTTGTGCACTCAGCTTTCAGTTGATTGAGGGGTGGGAAAAAAAGCAGGCAGGCTTTCAAACCCGTGGTTTCCTTGCTTTGCTTCCTCCTCCACCTGACCTTGGGCAAACAGGGCTTATATTTTGGGTTTGAGCTCTGATTGCTTGATGGATTGACCTTGCTCACAGGCATCTAGCTGTAAGGATTAAATACATCCATTTCCTCCTCCTTCTAAAAGATGTGCTGAAAGGTGATGGAAACAGTATGCAGGCCCCCTAATTAAACTAGGCTTTATTTATTTATTTATTTATCTATCTATCTATTTATGGCTGTGTTGGGTCTTCATTGCTGCATGCAGGCTTTCTCTAGTTGTGAGTGGGGGCTGCTCTGGCGGCTGCTCTTCCTTGCGGTGCGGGGACTTCTCACTGGGGTGGCTTCTCTTTAAAGCATTGTTTTGCTTTTTAAGTTTTGGTTTTTTTTTCCTTGGCTGCGCTGGGTCTTCGTTGCTGCGCACGGGCTTTCTCTAGTTGCAGCGAGTGGGGGCTACTCTTCGTAGCAGTGCGCGGGCTTCTCATTGCGGTGGCTTCTCTTGTTGCAGAGCATGGGCTCTAGGCATGCGGGCTTCAATAGTTGTGGCACACAGGCTCAGTCGTTGTGGCTTGCGGGCTCTAGAGCGCAGGCTCAGTAGTTGTGGTGCACGGGCTTAGTTGCTCCTCGGCATGTGGGATCTTCCCCATCGATTGAACCTGTGTCCCCTGCATTGGCAGGTGGATTCTCAACAACTGTGCCACCAAGGGAAGTCCCTAAACTAGGCTTTAAAGAACAAATACAGAAGCCTGCTTTGGGGTCACCTTACGTCATAGGGTCTTCACTCCCTCACCCCTCCAACTCCTAAACATCACTTCCCTGTTACTCACATCTGTGTCAAGGGTTGGTGCAAATCTCCCTGGGGAAGGAGACTAATGAGTCATTCTCCTGCCCTTGCCTTTGTGTCTCACAAGGAGTGGCAGAGAAGTCCTGAGCCCTGCAAGACCATCTAAGGAAGCCTGGCACCTGCTGCTTCTGTGCAGGGCCTCTAGCCCTGCCTGTCCCCTCTGCCAGGTGTTTATGGAAATCCCTGTTTGCTTTCTGGGGCTTTTTATTGGGTGAGACTTTTCCTCCCAAATGCTCCTTCTAAGCCTTCCAAGCGCAGCCCCAGATAAGCCAGATGCTGAAGCAGTCAGCTCTCACATCTCCCAGAAGCCGCCCAAACCCGAAAATCCCTAAGAGACACCCATCACAATCCAGACTTTCTGGTTTTCCACTTTGCCTCAACCCCCATCTTCTTTCAGGGCTGTAGGCTTTCAAGGAAGGGAATGGGCTAGGGCTGGTCAGGATAGTTCCATGAGCTTGAAAGACCAGGTTTGAATTTCAGCTCCTAGCTGTGTGACTTTGGGTAAATCACTTTGCTTCTGTGAGCCTGTTTCCCAGCTGTAAAATTGGGAGTTGGGGTGGGCAGGAATACTTAGAGGTTTGTTGTGAGGATTAAATATGCATATTTGTTGATTCGTTTGGATTCTCTTGTCAACACACGTGAGCGCCTATTGAGTGTCAGCACTGGGCTGGACCCTGGGATTACAGTAATGGATAAAGCGGATGTGGGCTGAACATACAGTGAGTGAGAAGGATGTTAAGGAGACAGAAAAGAGTCATTAAATGGTGGCTCATATTTCTTAGGGACAGAGTAGGCACTGATATTATTTTCAACAAATCAATGAATGAATGAATATTTACTACCTCATACCTTGGCTTATTTTTTTCCTGTGGCCTCGGGCCAGCGCTCAACGTTGATTGTAATTGTCAGGGAGAGCTGTGTGTGTTAGAACTTTATAAGATGCTTGTGAAGGCTGCATGCCCAGCCAGTGGCTCTTGAAGCCAGACTATAGTGATTAAGTGTGTCCCAGGGATACAGTGTCCTTAGTGCTTCCCTCTGAAAGCCACGGAGGGCAGAGAGGGGAGACCTCAAACCCGATTCTGGAAGTGGAAGGGCAGTTAGACATTTTAAAGTGTTTTTTTGTCTTTGGTCCATTTAAAAAAAATTGTGGTGTCTCTCTCTCTCTATCCCCTCCCTCTCCCCTCACTCTCCTCTCCCTCTCCCCTCACCTTTTCTCTCTTACTATTGTAAGTTTTCTTTTTATATACTTCAGTTTTTGCTTGTTACTGTTGGGAGCGTTTTAAGCCCCCTCTTTCTGCATTTTTCCTCTTCCCTTTCCTTCCTGTATCTACCTCAGTCCTCCACTCCCCCACCTCCCAAGGCCCAAGAACATTTAGAAGGTTCTTGAGTCAGACTGCCTAGATTGAAATCCAGGTAATGCCCCTTGCCAGCCGAGGGACATTGGCCAAGGACTTTCTAAACCTTAGATTCCCCTTCTGTAAAATGGGCATAGTAGTACCCATGGCACAGCGTGTATTAAGTGCCCAATGAATATTACATATTAAAGCCCCTGGATGGAGTATTTGGTGCCTTCTGTTTGAGACTCTCCCTTGTTTTACCTTCGGTTCAAACGTTTCCCTGTGCTCTCTCTCACCGGGCAAACCAGCCAAACCAGTTTCCTCACTCTCCCTGTTTCTGTGTTAAAGCAAACACTGCTCTGCAAACAGCAAACAGTGACTAGACCGAAGTGCCCTTTGCTAGGAAAGGAAATGCCGCGGTGTTTTCTTGTTTGCCACTGTGCAGTGTGCTTGGGAAGGGCTGGAGTGGGGTTGTCTGTGGACCTGCCCATGAATATTTTTTTTTTCTTTTTTCTTTTTTCTTTTTTTTGTGGTACGCGGGCCTCTCTCTGTTGTGGCCTCACCCGCTGCGGAGCACAGGCTCCCGACGCACAGGCTCCCCGGCCATGGCTCTGCGGCATGTGGGATCCTCCAGGACCAGGGCACGAACCCGTGTCCCCTGCATCGGCAGGCGGATGCTCAACCACTGCGCCACCAGGGAAGCCCCCTGCTCATGAATATTGTTCAGAATTGGGGTGGGAGGAGTGGGCAAGGTACAACTGGGTCCGGGTGGGGGTGGTGGTGCAGGAAATCAGGGTGACCTTGAACCTGGCAGCTTTTGCTTGGTTTTTAAACATATTTCATAATACACACGGCTTAAGGGTGCCTGTCTTTTCCCCATTGCCATAAAACACTCTGCCCCAGCCTCTGAGACCGTGGTTTACCCACATGGCTAAGCATCAAATCACTTGGAGCACTTCAAAAACCTTCTGAAAATTCACTTAGCTGCAGTCTCTGAAGGTGGGGTTCTAACATGGCATTTTATTTTTTATTTTTTATTTTTTTGCGGTATGCGGGCCTCTCACTGTTGTGGCCTCTCCCGTTGCGGAGCACAGGCTCCGGACACGCAGGCCTAGCGGCCATGGCTCACGGGCCCAGTCGCTCCGCGGCATGTGGGATCTTCCCGGACCAGGGCACGAACCCGTGTCCCCTGCATCGGCAGGCGGATTCTCAACCACTGCGCCACCAGGGAAGCCCTAACATGGCATTTTTAAAAGCTCTCCAGGAGTCTGCTGCCACCTGATTCATCGCCCTGGACAACTCCAGTGGCGAGATCAGGAATGTTTGATGAATAAATACCCAGTGCCAGCCAGGGTGTGGGCATCTAGGTGCCCATCCTGAGGCCAAGGATCCAAGGGCACCCTTGATCGGGGAAGGGTAAGGCTGGACGATCTGCCGTGCCCGGTGAAGGAGAGCTCTGCGGGCGCAAATTAGAGCAGACGGGGTGGAGATGGGGGCTGCCCAGAGAAGCAGCCAGTGCGCAAACCTCTCCCTGCTGCGCGCCCAGTGCTGGGGGCCCTCAGGGAGATTCCAGAAATTCTCTGAGACCCCCCCCTCCCTCAGTGGCTTATTCCAGTAGACTGGAGAATGTCACTGGGGTGGGAAAATATTCAGAGGATGCGAGGAGTGCTCAGTTTTACCCTCTGGATCTTGGTGAATGAGAGGACGTCCTTTGCTGGGAATAGAGGAGAAAGGAAGAGCAAGTTGGGGAAGGAAAATTTATTCTCGGTTAGGAAAGTGTTAAGTTTGAAGGACCCAGAAGTGGCATCATCATGAGGGTATTTGCGAATTTCAGGTCTGGACCTTGGGAGAACAGCAGGCACCAGTTTCAGTAGGAATTTGTATAGGACAGTGGTCTTTCTTCCTTAGTCTTGTGTCAGTAGATGCAGAGGTTTTACAGGGACCCCACACACTTGAGGAGAACATAATGGAAGGGCTATGCTGAGAGTATATATTTGGAGGCAGCCAACAAATAAAAATACATATATTTGTTTCTAACCAATGTCAGGAGTGGGGCCTGCAAAAGTGGGTCCTCACAGGCCTGACAGCTTGGTTAAGCCTCACGGTGGCCCAAGACGGGAACTGTCATTATCTCCTACAGACTCAGAAGTTGGACAACTTGTCTGAGGTCATCCAGCCAGGTAGTGGCAGAGCTGGACTTCTGTCTTCTAAAACCCGTGCCCTTTCCCATGCCCTTGACTGCCTTGTTGCCAAACTGCATCTCCAGTGAAACTAATTCACCTTTCTAAGGCAAGTTCCTCCTGCCCTTTGGAAAAGAGGTCTTTACACCTTTTGCATCTTGCTACTTTTAACTGTGTTGCTAGAATTCAGGCTTTTTTTTTTTTTTTTTTGCCTCTGAAGGACCTCTTTTGTCTTTCGCCTCTGAGTCATTTTCAGCCTCTGTCCCTTTTGACTTTCACTTCCTAAAAATGCTAGGTGAACTGCACTTCTTTTACTTTCTTCTTTTCGACTTTCTGAGTCTCTGAATATACAATTATACTGGCATTCAAGGTGGGTTGGTAGGGAACCTGTCCTAAACAAACTCATGTTCCAAGTGGGACCAACTCAAGGTGTGGGCACCAGGCAGAGGTCTGGCTGTGGATCTGTCCACACTGGGAATAGAGGGAGCGTGCCCAGATCCCTGTGAGCTCAGGTGTTACTGCTGGAAACTTCTGGTGTCTGCCTGAAGAGTTGAACCTGTTCCCATGAGGAAAATCATAAATGGTGACCAGCACAGGACCCCGTGGGATAACTGGCCAAGGTCTAGATAATAATTAGTGGGCTTTGTAATTAGAAGAGCTTGTAACAATCCAAAAGCCTTTCAGATTTATGATACCTGGGCAAGTTGAAGGCTAAGAAGAACGCCTGTTTGTGTGGTTTGGCACTTGGAAAGTTTTCCCAAAAGACGTTTTTGAGTGTCTTCACCTCGATGTTGAAACAGCCTCCTTTCTGGTCTTCTTGCTTCCTCTGCCCCTCTGCCAACAGTCTTTTCTCCACTCAGCAGTCAGTGATGGTTTTTAAAATTTAAGTTAGAAAGCATCACTCCTACACAAAATCCGCCAGTGGTTTCCCATTTCACACAGAACGAAAGCCAGTCTTTTCTATGACTTACAAGCCTTCCATGATCTGCTTCCACGCCCACCTCCACCCCTTACCTCTTGTCCTGACTGTACTTAGAACACATCAGGCACATTTCTACCTCAGGGCCTTTGCACTGGCTTTTACCTCTGTCAATAATAGTTTCCCCCTGCTACCTGCATGGCTCACTCCTTTATGTCTTTATATCCCTGCTCAAGTGTCACCCTCTCAATGAGGTCTTTCTTGAACCCCCTACTTGAGGCAGTAACCCTTTCCCCCTTCTTTGCTTTGTTTTCCTCTGTAGCTCTTTTCACCATCTAACATGTATTTCACCTGTCTATTGTCTTTCTCCTCCCACTAGAACAAAAGCTCCAAGAGGGGGACTTCCCTGGTGGTCCAGTGGTTAAACTCCATGCTCCCATTGCAGGGGGCCCAGGATTGATCCCTGGTCAGGGAGCTAGATCCCTCATGCTGCAACTAATATCCCACGTGCCGTAACTAAGACCCAACACAGCCAAATAAATAAATAAATCTTAAAAACAAAAAAACAAACAACAAAAAAACTCTAGGAGGCCAGGGGCTTTTGTCTTGTTGAGTTCACGGGCTATATTGCACCAGGAACTGTTCCTGGCCCATAGCAGGTGTCAGTAACTATTTGCTGAATGAAGGAATGAGGTTTCAGAGTGTATATATAGGTCCATACATATCTTTTGCTTTTAGAAGTTATTCCACTGTGCCTTTTTCCAAAAAGTAAAATGAGATCTAATTGACATATAACATACTACTTTCAGGTGATGTTGTGCTTTCTGTTTTAAAGAAAAGAGGGAACTTTCTCAGTACCAGCCACAGAAAGGACACAAGGAGACAGGGATGTTCTCACGGCATGTGTCTCCACTTGGCACTTCCCAGTTTCTCTGAGCCCTGCACACTGCTGGTGTAACCTTACCTCATTGTCTTGTCACAAAACAGCTTGCAGTCTAGAGTGTAAAGGTCAGATGAGCCATTTCTGCCCCACACTTCTTGGTGTAAGGAAGCACCAGATCAAAATCTAAACAGAGATCTGAGCCGCCAGGGCCATCTGTTTGGTTTCCTATTGTCTGGTGACACCTTCCTTGAGCAAGGCTTCCAGATACACCCAACACCTTTCTCCTGGGTATCGGCAGCATCCTTCAGGCCCATTAATTGTTCAAGACCCAGTTTCCATTCTTCCAGTTTTTGGCAATGCACAGGAACCTGAAGGGAGCTTGTAAAAAGATGCAGAAAACTCGACGACAATAATGTACGGCTAACTCAATCATCTCATGGCCAAGACAAAAATCTCACAGCTCTGAAATTAATCTGATCAATAAATATTCACTGAGAGAGTATTATAGGGTAGTATCTTATAAATCTTTATGTAAGATGCATCACTTCGCCTTTAGCAATATAATGCCTAATGGTCAGAGTTGCCAGATTGAACATCAAAAATACAGGATGCTTTATTTGCCTTCAAATGGTTTGTATCAATCATTGCTCAAATTAAAGTGGCCACTATCTGCAAACGGAAAAAAAAAGAATACAGGATGCCCAGTTACATTTGAATTTCAGGTAAACGATGACTGATTTTTTAGTATCAGTATGTCCCATGCAATGTTTGAGACATACTAGATAAATTGTTTCATCCTTTCTTCTTATCATAAGCAACATTGTACAGATAGTACTAGTACGTACTATGTGTCCAGAACTCTTCCCAGAGGCTGTCTCTCTTCCTTAACACCTCACAAAACCACTGAGAATTGACAGACCCTGAGCGGCTGTGTGAGAGTGCAGTTCACTAGCACAGGAAGTGGGAGAGCCTGGCCACGTGGTCCGTGGCTATTGGACTCCAAAGTCTGTGCTCTTTACCGCAAGAAAAGCCAACTAACCAGATAGTCTGTGAGCAGCCAGGTGAAGGCAATGGATAGTTCCTGCTCTGAATGTCTCGGGGAGAGAAGTCCCTTGGGACGAGGGAGGCATTTGTTTGTCCGTTCAAGGAATAAATTTGTTGGGCACCTGCCTAGCACTGCGCTAGGTGTTGGGAATGTAACGGGACTAAAGACAAAAATCCCTGTCCTCTTGGACTTCCTTCCCTTCTAATTGGAGGAGACAGGAGGAGGCAATTGGATGGTGATCTATGGAAGGGAAAGAAAATACTGCAGGAAGGGTGATAAGAATTGTGTGTGTTGGGGTGGAGGGATTTGGGGGCAGGAGGGATTGGGGAGAGGTTGTCACTAAGAAGAATGACATTTGTGTAAAGACCTGAAGAAGTGAGATGCTCGATTGGTAATTAGGATTGGGCTGTTTCTTTTTTTTTTTTTTGGTACGCAGGCCTCTCACTGTTGTGGCCTCTCACTGTTGTGGAGCACAGGCTCCGGACGCACAGGCTCAGCGGCCATGGCTCACGGGCCCAGCCGCTCCACGGCATGTGGGATCTTCCCGGACCGGGGCATGAACCCGTGTCCCCTGCATCGGCAGGCGGACTCTCAACCACTGCACCACCAGGGAAGCCCTGGGCTGTTTCTTGAGAGAGCCGGACTTCCCATATTCTTTAAGTCCACATTGGTGCCATTAAAAAAAAAATAATTAATTAATTAATTTATGGCTGTGCTGGGTCTTCATAGCTGCGCGCAGGTTTCTCTAGTTGCAGCTAGTGGGGGCTACTCTTCGTTGCTGTGTGCTGGCTCCTCATTGCTGTGGCTTCTCTTGTTGCAGAGCACGGGTTCCAGGCGCGTGGGCTTCAGTAGTTGCAGCACGTGCGCTCAGTAGTTGTGGTGTGTGAGCCCTAGAGTGTGCTGGCTTCAGTAGTTGCGGTGTACGGGCTCAGTAGTTGTGGCACGTGGGCTCAGTAGTTGTGGCTTGCGGGCTCTAGAGTGTGGGCTCAGTAGTTGTGGCACATGGGCTTAGTTGCTCCGCGGCATGTGGGATCTTCCCACACCAGGGATTGAACCTGTGTCCCCTGCGTTGGCAGACGGATTCTTAACCACTGGACCACCAAGGAAGTCCCTTGGTGCCATTTAAAGACAATACTCTGGGCAGGCTTTTTTCTAGAATAATCCTGAGAGCTAATTGTTACCACATCTCCTTTAAAGGGTATTGTATTCAAACCAGGACCCAGTGTTCTTTCCAAGCTACCCCTCCTCTTGGCGTGTTGCCCAAGAGGAGTATGGCTTTACGTCTAGTTTTCTTAACTTCCTCATGGGAGAGGGATGAGACTTCTCTGGCAGAATGTTTTTGGGGCGGCAGGGCCGAGGGGTTACATGTATACCAGTGTCCCAGGACCTGCTAGTTAGAATGAAGCCTGGTTTCCGTATGCGGATTTTCAGACAGCAAACTTCTTCCCCCACAAATTCTTCATCACAGTTGTGTGGGAGTCTTTGAAAGGGAATGATTTGACCGACTTGTTTGTGGAGAAGTTGTGGCTTTTCCATAGAGAACGTCATCACTTGAGTCAGCTTGGGACAATACCCTGGGTCCTATTGACAGGTGGGGCGGGGCCCTGAATCACTGCCATGCTGGTGAGGTTATCAGTATCAGAGGTTGAATCGACTCCGTGACATCACCCTCTCATGGTCACAGGTACTTCAGGTGCCTGCTCTTACTCAAATCCTGGGAGATACTGGCCCTAGATCGTTGCAGTCTTAACAAGAAGCCCATGGTCTTGCAGGAATGACTGGGTTCAACAGCTGCTTGGTTAGGGTCATGTGGTTGGTTTCATTCCCACCCCACCTCCTGGGCTAGTAATCATGACTAAACTCTCTGGAGAAATGAGAATTTGTGGGTGTACTTCCTGTACCTTTTGCCTTTTCAAGTCTGCATTTATAAAGAAATGCTCATCTATGACTTGCAGATGGGTGTTTCAGAGCTCGTCAGAGTCTTTGATTTTGAAACTTCCATGTAAATTGTGCTGATTTTTCTTTGGACTTTGGAATTTTTAGTTATGATTTCTCTTTCTTTCTCTCTCTCTCTTTTTTGTTTTTTTTTTTCTCTGCTAATCCTCTTGCCTGAGCCGTGGGAGTACTTAAGACTTTGGGAATTAAATACCTGGGAAGGCTGTTCAGCCTAGGAAACTGTACATCACTTACCAGGTGTGAGGTTTTACTCCTAGTTTGAACAGAGATTTGATGTCAAGGTTGTGGCTTTAATCTTCAGCATTTATTTCTCTTTTAACCTGTGAAATGAAGGAATCAGCCTCCCTAAGCCTCCGAGAGTGAAAATGAATTGGGGAGGGTAGTATGAGAAACAGGTTCGCCTGGGTTCAAATCCTGACTCAACTCTTGCCTTGAGTTACTTAACCTTTCTGTGCCTCAGTCCCCTCACTTGTAAAGAGGGGATGAAATTGTCGCTCCTACTTCACAGGGTTGTGATGAAAATTCAATGAGTTAACGAACATAAAGTGCTTTCAGTGCCTGGCACACAGCAAACACTCTTTAAGTATTGAGTTTTTATTATTAGACGTTTCTGCTTTAGACTTGTGTCAAGGGGGTAAAAAAAAATGTGTAAATGCTAAAGAATAGAAGGAGCCAGAGAGAACTAAGGATTAGAAGGGCTACATCCCCTTTTCACTTTGCTTCAAATGCAAATTGTTTGTCCACAGGTCAAGTGCTGTCCAGGCAGGCAGGCCATCACCAAGTGACTGCACTGATCGATAGTCACACCTATTTGGCTCAACTGTTCTATGAACTTGATTCTAGTATTACCTTCAGTGTACAGAGGGGGAAACTGAGGCTCGGAGAGAGTTAGTGACCTGCCCAAGGCCTCAAAGCTAGGAAATGGCAGGCAGGGATTTGAACCCTGTTCTGCTGACCCCAACACTTAGGCCACCACCAGTGTACCTGTACCTGGCTGGTGCGTTTCTGTGAACTCCAGCTGCTCTCAGATCCCTTTCATAACCCGTTGTTATTTCATAATTTTTTCCCCATATTTCTGAGTTAGGTATGTGTAGATTCTTATTGCTCCCTACCCCACCCCCTTTTTAACACACTGTTCTGCACTTATTTTCTTGGCTTGATATATCTTGGAGTTTTTGCTCATAACTGCTGTATAGTGAGTGTTCTACTGTATAGTCAGTCCCCTATTGATGGATACTGGATGTTTCTATTTTTTCACTGTTACAAGCAACGTCAAGAGCATTTTAGATGGTGTAAGCAGGAGGGCCTGTGACTTGGAGATCTCTGGCCTCTGGGATTGTTACCGATGGCAGAGGACAGATTCCTCCCACATCCAGTCCTGGACATTGGAGAGGTGCACTTGGTTTTCAGGGTTTCCTGATGATGCATGAAATAGGGTCAGCGTTGGTATCAAATCACAGGCACCTTCTCTCACCAAAACTGATGTGTTTACTCTTGCAGGGGTCCTTGCCCAGCCTCCTGCCTGTGCCCATCAATAGTTCAGTAATTCTGTTCTTTCCCCATGCGCCAGCATCCTTAAGCCTCCCTGGGCTGGGAGTTGGCCTTTGAGAAAGCTGAGAAGCGATTAATCTGCTTTTAAATACTTGCAAAGGGTCTCCTCCACATGGTCCCATGGAGAATGGAGTAAAAGGAAACGGGGCAGAAATTGCAGCAGGAGGGACTAGGGTAAGACTTCTGAGGTTGGTTTGAAGGACAGGGAGTGCATTTCTGGAGATTGACAGCCCTTTCCTGATTCTGACACCAGAAGCACCTGTGGTCACACGGGGAGCATCTCGTCTGCTCCACCTCAGCCCCTTGCTGCTGCAGCCCTGTTCCATGCAGGGAATTCCAAGGTCTCTGTAAACCCTCCTAGGCCCTCCCCCTAGAGGAAGAGTTAGAATTGCTTAGCACTAAACTCACAGCGAAAGAATATGTTTTTAAAAATTCATGTTTTAAAAAATCCATGCTTCATCACCTTTTGTTTGTTTTCTTAGATGAAAAAGAACAGCTAGAGTTGGATTCATTCATAAAAATCCATTCTTTGAAAAAGAAATCCATTCTTTGGGGGCAGAATTAGAAGAGGCTTTAAGAGTCATCTAGTTTGTTAGTTTATACGTGAATTGGCCAGTTCAGCAAGGTTAAGTGACTGGGCCATAGTCACACAGCTGGACTAACGTTCGCAAGCAACCATTTCAGAGCTTCGTAGGTTTTTTTTTTTTTTTTTCAGTTTAAAAACAGTTTTATTGAGGTATAACTGCAAATAAACTGCACACACTTAACAAAGTTTCACGTAGGTACGCAGATGTGGAACCATAACCACAATTAAGATAGTGAACTTATCCATCACCTCAAAAGGTTTCTTTGTGTCATGTTGTAATCCTTCCCTCCCAACCCTTCCCACCTGTGCTTTCCCTAGGCAATCGCTGGTCTGCTTTCTGTCAATATAGATGTGTTTGCATTTTCTGGATTTTCATATAAATAGAAAAATATATTGATAGTATGTATTCATCTGCATCTGGCTTATTTCCATCATCGTAATTATTTTGAAATCCATCTATATTATTATAATCATCAATAGTTGGTTAATTTTTTAGGCCACCTAATGTAGGTTCTTTTTAATTACTGTCATTTTTTTCTTTTCTAAACTGCCACGGAAAGTTTCTTCCTTTTCACTTTTGGGCTGGGGCAGGGGCACGGGGCAGAGGGTAACCCAGTTAACTTGCAGGAATGCCAGAGCTTGCTTGACCTCCCTACCAAGCTGGATGTGAGGGAAAGTATTTTGTTTTTAAGAAATGTCATGATGGTAGTAATGGATTGGTTTTTTTTTTTTTTTTTTTTTTTTTTAAGGAGGGAGGAGTCTTGATCCGATGGAGATACACAGGGACATATTATTTACAGATAGAAAGATAAGGGGTCTGGGATGGGGGTGTAAATGTAATAAGACCACCGTGCGTCATGTTGTTGGTACGTGGGGCTCATCATACTATTTTCTCTACTTTGAGATACGTTTGAAATTCTCTGTTACAAAGCTTAAACAAATCATTCAAGGAAAACCTGAATAATGATCTGTAAGTGAAAGTTCAAACACCCTCCCCTTCTCAGGTGGCCGAGATTAGCGATTTGGCATGCATCCTCCCAGACATTTTTCTAAGCGTTTACAGAACATGTGTGCCCATATTTGTGGGTTTTTGAAAAACTGGAGTTTTCCACAAATGGCAGTGTAGTACATAACCACCTCCCGCCTCTCCTTTACAATATGCACTGGAAAATTTTGCACGTTAGTCCATGGAACTTTTCCCCCCTCATTCCCTCTAACCTCAGAAAGGTGTTTCTACTAGCACAGAAGCCGGCCAAGTTCCCTCAGTACAGTGTTTGAGTGCCTACTGTGTCCTCTGTGTCAAGTCACGAGGTTTCTCCTGTCCCGAGGGGCTTGGAGACAGGCGAGGGGTGAGGGGTTTGGAAATGAGGGGAGGAGCATCAAAACGCTGCGATGCCAAGTCATCAGACAATGGGCGCATTCAGAACCCAGGTTGGGGAAGACCTGTGTGGGCTGGAGCAGCTGGCGAGCTTCTGCAGGGGCAGCCGGGGAGCTGGGTCTGGGGGGTCTGGGGCGTTGGGCGGGGATGATATGCCAGAAGCCGAGGTGGGTGGGGAGGGACCTCCCGTGCCGATTCTGGGGGCCAGAAATAGGACAGAAGGGATGTTTGAAGGGTGACGCAGGTAGCTGAGGTGAAACTGAGCTTCCTGCCCTGGAGGCTACCAGGAGAGTGCGGGGGCTACGAGGAAACCCCCTCCCACCACCAGCACCGTGGCTCTTCCGGCCTGGCCTTCTGAGGCCATAGAAGGACTGTATAATGTGTCTGCGGCTCGCTGGCTGCTGGGCCCCTGAGGGCAGAGACCCAGGCAAGCTGGGAGAACCCGGGGAACAGGAGCAGCAGGTTCTCCTCCCTCTGTCTGCCCTGGGGCCACTGGACAGAGTCAGTCCCAGGCCCTGCTGGGGCCATCTGGAGTGGCCGTGGAGAACCGGAAATGAGCCGTCCCATCCGTGTGGCCCTTGGGCCAGCGTGGTCCGGCCTGGTGCTTCAGACTTGGGGCTGCACCACCTGGCTGTCCCTCAGCCACCCCAGATGCTTATCTAAAATCCACTACTCCGTCCCCAGCCTTGCTTCCCATCTCAGCAAATGGCACCACCTGTTCTTTGCCATTCGTTTGTTCATTGAATAAATAATGATAGCTATTATGTACCAAGCACCGTTGCAGGACTGAGGATGCAGCAGGGAACCAGACACATACGGATCTCTTTCCATGTGGAGTTTGTATTCTAGTGTGTTGATGGGAACAGGCAAGAAACATAAATATGTGAAACATTTAGGGTGTTGGGTGGCAACAAATATTTAAAACGACTCTGAGTGAGGAGTTGCTGGGAAGCGGTGGGGTGGCCTGGGAGGGCCTCACTGAAGAGGACATTTGAGCAAAGATCCAAGCAAAGTGAAGGATAAGGATGTATGCGGGTGAGGGTGTTCCAGACCCAGGGGGCAGCAGGCAGAGGCCTGAGGCAGAGTGGGAGAGCCAGGAGGCCCGTGTGCAAGAGTTCCAGGGATCCGGGGCAGGGGCGATGGGAGGGGGACGGGTAGGGGCAGGTGGTGGGTTCGGAGGACCTTGTCTCTTCCCTTCAGTCCACACCCACCCCACACGTTCTTCCAGTTCTGTCTCTTCACCACACACCTCCTCCCACCCCCATTCTGGGCAGTGGAATACTCAGTGGGTAGTTTGAGGGGGGGCTCCTTCCATGGGGAGGATTAGGCTGGTGGTTAATAGCTTGGACCCTGCCCTCTGACTGCTCAGGCTCTGTAGCTGAGCCCAGAGGCCTGGGGCTCCCGGGCTTCTCATCAACTTGGGCCAGCGTGACCACGGATTCGCATCTCTAATGGTGCTGTCAGTCCCTCCCTAGAGTAGCTAGGCTCTCTCCCACCTCCACCAGGACACTTTCCTGTGCTCCCTGCATGACTGACTCCTCTCTCAAGCCCAGCTCAGTGGATGCTTCCTCCAAGAAGCCTTCCCTGATCTTCCGCTCCCAAGACTTGGGTCAGAACATTCCCCCTTCCTCCCAATACCTTCTCAGGTCGGGATTCCCTGAGTTCTCCTTTCTTCCCACCAGGCTGGATGCCCTGTGAAGTGTCCTCAGCATGGCAACCTAGAAGGTAGTTGACACTCAATGAGTAGTTGTTCACGGGACTCTTTGCTGTGGTGAATGGGGCTGCAGGGTCCGTGGGGATGGGGGTTACCTATCTATCTGTTGGAGACTTTGGGGTGTAGTGCATTATAATGGGGACGAGGAAGCCAGATTCCTAGATCTCTTATTTTTTCCATCGGATTTTGCTCTTCCTCTTCTGAAAAACAAACCCAAAAACCCCACTTTCAGCTGAGCTTAGATGGCTGTCCCTCTGGTCATCCTTTTAAACCATAATGGGAGCTTTAGAAGTTTCATCCTCCCCTTCCCACCCTGGCTATTTGCTTCCTAAAGATAAATCAATTGTAAAAAAGCAGCTTAATTTAAAGTGTTCAATTCCTGCTTTTTACTTGAAGGGAAGTTAGGGTGATAGCTGCTGCTTTTTTGAGGGCTTAGCATCAGCCAGCCACTTGAGCCCCAAACTTAACTTTCCTGCCTCTTGAGCCTGCCCTGTGCCGGGCATTCAGACTGGACCTTGGGAAGCTGAGACTACAGGTGAAAATCCCCACCCTCTGTGCAGAATTCTAGAAGGGGGGACGGGGTGGGGTGGGGGGGGACGGACAACAAACAGAATAGAATGTTAGAAGGTGGTTGGTACACCCCTGGGGGAAAAGGCAGAGTAAGCAGGGTGGGAGGGAGAGGAGTCTTGGGAGTGGGCTTGCACCTGTAATCCTGCTGTGGCCACAACCTTTTGACTCCCAGGCCCATTTCCATTGCACAGCTGAGAGGTTGGGGTTTAGAGAGGGAATGATAGCATTACCTAGGGTGCCTGGGCAGTTGAGGGAATGGCTGGGAGGGTGAGGAAAACACGGAGGAGGGGAGAGGGAACTGCAAGAGGGTTGTAGGACCTAGGAGGGGGGTGTAAACATTCAGGGGTGTGTCACCCTCTCCCCTTCCCCACTCCTTGGAATGTGGTACCCCTGGCTCTGCCATTTGAAATGCTGATGAGTTAATTAGCAATTGTTTACAGGCTTTCAGCCCTAGGTGTCAACTGTCTTTCTGGGAAACTGTTCTCAGTCTTTTAACGAGCTTCAAAACCACCTGCGGAACTAATTAAAAATGCAGACTGCTGGGTCTCACCCCCTCAGAGATTCCAATTTATAAATCTGGGTGGGATCCAGGACTCTGAATTTTAAAATAAGCCCTACTCTGCTTGAACTGGGGGTCACAGGATTGCACTTCAGACATGGGCTAGAGTCAGGCTCACCCACAAGACTTAAAAGAACAGACTTTGCGGGTCCTTCCCTCCAGAAATGAAGAAGTCTAAGGGGACAATGGGGGATTTTTCCCCTGAAACGCACTCCCCAAATGATTCTTGGTGGTGGTGGTGAGGAGCACATAATGCGCTCCTAAACCCACCCAAAGCTATATAGACAAGGTGAGGGTGTGTGTGAGCATTTTTTGGCTCCGAGTCAACAGTTTTCATCATATTTTGAGCCATTCAGGTTTCCCCCAAAGAGGAGGAAGGATTTCTCTGTCTTGTCTCGGTGCAGAAGAGTCAGTCTGAAGTGGGAATCCGTTCCAGGTCCACTGAGGCAGGAGTGACGGGAAATTAACGTCGAGGGCTGCAAACTCCTCGTGTGTTCTTGGAGAAGCAAATATGAGCAAAATATGCAAGATGTCTGACAAACAGCAAAACCTGGTGGAGGAAGAATTCCAGTGTATTTGGAGAGGAGAGCTTGGATGGCCGAGGGGCTCGTCCTCCCTCCCTCCCTCCCTCCCTATCCTTTATCCATCCAGCCATCCACCCATTATTCATTCTTCCATTCGGATAGTCACTGAGCATCTGCCGTATCCATGATCTCAGCGATCCAGGCTGCCAGAGCAGGCAGGGCACCCTGGATAGTTCAAGCTGGTGGATGATTTGACAAATTAACTTACTTGGTTTTGGACCGAGGTGTCACTTAGAGTCTGCAAACACAGTTCCCTAATTTATGAGTCGCCCAGCCCAATATTAAAATGCCTCGCCAAGCCCTGCTGCTGTCCTGGCGAAGCCAGTGTGAAACTCAAGTGGAGCAGAAAACAGATCCAACACGGAAATACGGCACCTGCAGTTTCAGGTTTAGGTTGGGCCAAAAAGGAATTTTAGGGACTTTCCTTGCTGTGGACAGGGAGTGAGGTTGCTTTTCTATTTTTGGGGGTGTGGGTGAGTGTGGTTTATGATTAATCATGTGGAGTTTGATAACAGATTCAGTGACTATGTCACGCATTTCAGATATTTGAAACTAAATGCGCTCCTGAAATTGTAGAGAGGGCAATTAATCATGAACCTGAAGACTATTGAGTTGTCTTTGCTTGCTATTAAACAGGAGATTCCATCTCCTTTTCTTTCCTTTTTTTATAAGTATTTCGGGACATGTCCTGACTTTCAGATATTTAACAATTTTTAAAGATTTATTTTACTGTCATGGGAAAGTTCCCTATTGTAATTGGATCTGGTTTCTCCATATATCTTATGCCTTTTTTTCAGCTAATCTTCCTCAATGTAAGCGTCACATACTTAAAGGGCATTATCAAGAACCCTTCAGTTATTGATACGCACTTGGTATTATGTATCTGAGTTCAATTAGTTTTCATACCAACGCTATTATAATTATTCCCATTTTGTGGATGAGCAGACTGAGGCTCTGCAAAACGGGATTAATAGTTCCTACTTCACAGAGTTACTGGGGAGATTAAACAAGATGAACAATATAGAGTGTCGGGCATTCTCTGGGCACTCAGAAATAATAGCAGTTTTTTACTATTGATATTTGTAAAATATAATAGCTATTTTTATTATTAACATTGATATAGCTCTTACAATATGCTGGGCATTGCCCTGAACATTTGCATTAATAATATATAATTCTCCCCATCACTCTGTGGGAGTAGTAAGTTCTAGACTCCATTTTTGGATGAGGGAATTATTTTTTAAATTTTTTGGCTGTGCCACAGCTTGTGGGATCTTAGTTCCCCGACCAGGAATTGAACCCCAGCCTTCGGCAGTGAAAGCGCAGAGTCCTAACCACTGGTCCTCCAGGGAAGTTCCTTTCAAGACTTCTTTAATAATCTCTTGTCCCTGTTGGTCTCTTTCTTCACTTTGTTCATTTCCACCTCATTCCAGTGAAGAATTTTAAAGGTGTGGGGTAGGTACCTAGATATATAATATGCCTATCTCAGATAAAGATAGGGAAATGGATAAAGGACAAATAAGGATAAAAGATGAGGACAGGGGCTTCCCTGGTGGCACAGCACATGGCTCAGCGGCCATGGCTCACGGGCCCAGCTGCTCCGCGGCATGTGGGATCTTCCCGGACCAGGGCACGAACCCGTGTCCCCTGCATCGGCAGGCGGATTCTCAACCACTGCGCCAACAGGGAAGCCCCTCTGTTACTATATTTTATAGGTTGTAATATAATATAAATGCATATTGTAGCAATAATAGGTAATGGTGGAGATTTTACTAATATGTGTCATTCCCCAGCACTCTGCCGCCTTGGGCCATTATGCCTGCCTGCGGTTCCCTGAGCCTGGGACATCCCTCCCTTAGGTGTCCCCGCAGCTCTGGTCCTTACTGCATTCAGGTCGCTGCTCCAATTTCACCCTCATCAGAGTCCATCTTGTATAATAGTGCATGCCAGTACCCTGTCATTGTACCCTCTTTCCCTGTGTGTGTGTTTTCCCCCATGGTCCTTACTAGTATTCAAATTAATATTGTACTTTATTTACTTGTCTCCCTTTCTTAGAATGTGAGCCCCTTAAGGATGAGGCTTAGTCTGTTTTATATATTGCTGTACTTCTAGGGCTCAGGATACTACCATGCACATAGTAGGTCTTCAGATATTTGAATAAGTGAATTCCCATACATCTCTCTTTTTTTCTGTATTTATTACAGATATGATCTCTACCAGTAACTACTAATAAAAGCCTATGTAAGTGTTTTATAGATAGAGATGTGTGTATGTGTGGGTAGTTCAAAACTGTGATCTTGCTATGCTGGGCCTACTTAACACCTGCTGGCTGCTTCCAGATTACTGTGAGGAGTGTTCTGTGTACCTGGCTTTTTTTATGTAATAGTCCATCTTAGAGGCCTTTCCTCGCAATCAGTTCCATATCCTATCTTGGTCACTATTCTGTTTTTTTCACCTCTGCCCAAGAATCATAGTTTCAGAGCTGGAAAGGCTCTTGGGGGCCATGTGGTCAAGCCCTTTCTCTGGCCTAAATGGTCAAGATGCCTACCTGCCGGCCTGAGAGCTGTGCCCACCACTACCAGGTGTGTGCCCCGGGGAATTGCCTCCCACCCTAAAAATGTCACCTTCCTGACTCAGGCCTGCTTCCCATGGACACCACTCCGGGCTAGGCCTGCTCTGACCGCGTCCTCCCATGGGGCTAGAAGGACCTCAGAGGTCAGGGCTTGACCTTTTCTCTTCTGTCCCCTCTTCCCCTCCACGTCCCATGCACAGTACCCTGCCCTCTACTGTTTATGGATGAATAGCTCCACACCTGCCTTCCGTCAATCCATGTGTATTCATGGCCTGCGTGTGCCAGGTACTGGTCCCAGGACACGGGTACTGCAGAGAGGGGATCGCACCAGGCCTCTGCCTTCAGGGAACTTCAGTTCTAGTGTCTAAATAGACATTAACGTGTAAATAAATAGGATTTCAGGGCGTGGCACATCTATGAAGGAAATAGAGCAGGGAAATGGTGTGGGGAGTAACTGGGTGGGGAGGGGCTGCTCTAGCTAAGAGTGGTTCAGGCAAGTGGTCACAAGGAAGTGTGTATGGTGTGTAGTGGGAAGGATGACACCGTGGAAACAGCTGCAGGAAGAGAATCCCAAGGAAGGCAAACAGCAAGGGCCAAGCGCCTGAGGCCGGAGGGCGCAGTGTGCTGGAGGACGGAGAGGCCAGTGTGGCGAGGGCCTGGTGGGTGCGGGGGTGCGGTGATAGGTGGGGGACGACACTGGAGGGGCAGGAGGAGGCCAGATCTCGTCTCTGGTCCAGACGGTCTCTTCTGAAGGACAGAGAAATGCCTATGCATCAGCTTTCACCCAGATGAAGTGATGCGAACCAGTCCATTCGGCTGAAGCATCCTTCTGGTTAATCAGGGAACCTTTGCCCTCAGCCGGAGGAGGCTCTGTCTGTTTCTTTTGGAAATGATGAGCAGGAGGCCAGACCATTAAGTTTGTTCAGTGAACATGGCTTAGCTGAGTGTGGGCTCTGTGTCAGAAGGGATTTGGGGTGGATGGTTGATAGAAATGAGTCCCTGTCCACAGTATCCTGCCTTTCAGTTCCACCGAAATCAGACCTCCCCTTGCTGCTTGTTCGTACATACGGCTGGCTCCCTGCCCCGGCATCTCACTTTTTCCTAGCTCTGAAATAGCAGCTAACGTTCATTGAACTTTCCTGCTGGGTCTGACACGGTGTTAAGGGCTTTACATGGATTAACCTGCTGAACCATCGCCCCCCCTTAGGAAACAGGGACCATCAACATCTCTGTTCTACAGGTGAGAGTGCCTGAGGTGGTGTAGTTGTTAAGGGGTGAAGCTTGGACTGAACTCAGGTCATCTGACCTCTCACCTGGGCTCTTAACCACTTAATACTCTACTGTGGCCCTGTATTGCCCCGTGGTAGCCAGTAGTCCTGGACTCCTTGCGCACAGGTCTTTCACAGCTCTTATCCTCTTGCCAAGCATGAAGGACAGGGCTCCATCAGCTCTCTAAAGCCCCATCTCAAATTTACAGTTTGACAATGGCTGCCCCTCCCAACCTCTTAGGAGAGGAGGATGTGTCTCTTTAATTAGTCCACTAAGATAGAGAAGGATTAGTCTCTTTAATTAGTCCACGAAGATTAGTAAGCCACAGACCTCTCAAGGAAAGTGCAGTAAGTGTTTACTGAGCATCTTTTATGCACCAGGCTCTGTCTGCATTCAGAGTGAGGGACCAGCATCGACTGAGTGCTTACAGTGTGCCCAGAACTGGGCTAACCTCTCCCTGCATAAGCCTGTGCAGACTTGACCACGCTCTGGGAAGTAGGAACCACACTTAGCTCCCCTGTAAGGTGACAGAGCCCTTCTTAAAAATCGCCACGCTATGCAAAAATCACCCAATAAAAACCAGGGCTTGTGGGGAAGTGGCTACAGACACAGCACTCAGAAACTTCATTGTGATACTTTATTATTTATTTGTTTATTTTGGCCATACCATACGGCATGAGGGACCTTAGTTCCCCGACCAGGGATCCAACCCATGTCCCCTGCAGTGGACGCCCGGACCCTTAACCACTGGACCTCCAGGGAAGTCCCCATTGTGATACACTTTAGGAAAAAAAAAAACAGTCTGCTTATGGGTGTTAAGTCTGAAGGGTTGCATCTTGTGAGTTACTGGTGAAGGATAATCTGTAAGGAAATGGAAAGTTGTAACCGCAGATGGAATGGGTGGGGCACATACCACACCAGGAACTGAGGTAGTAGGAGGATACATGTGTTTTGTGTATTTCTCCGCTTGAGCTGAGCACACTTTTCTGCATTCACCTAGTGCTTCTCGCAGACAAAATCACGCACATGAGCAAACTTGAAATTTGAGTTATGCTCAAATTGTTCTCTAATAAATCATTCATGTTGCAAAAAACCTGCATTTTCAAAACCAGCATTAGAGAAGAACTGACTGTCATCTCTGTTTGCAGTGAGGTAAACCAAGTGTTGGAAAAGTAAAGCGACTGGCCACAAGAGGTGGCACAGAGCTGGGATTTAAACTCAGGTCCTCCACCTCGCTGAACCTCTATGCCCCAGGGCTCTCCTGTCCTCATTCCTGGGAAGCAAGTTATGTTAACAGGGTTGGCTAGGAGGAGAGATTCTGGAACCTTAATAAGGAGAAAGAATGGTCTGTGTAAATGGCCAGTAGTTAAGAAGATGCAGAACTGATGTTTTGAAATGTTTAGTGATGACCCAGGCAGCATGGACCCTTTGTGATCAAAGGGGACACCTGCAGTTTGGTGCTCAAGCAGGTCCCAGGGTCCTGAGCAGCAGCTAGAGGGTGGGGATGGGGGGAGCCCCCAGGAGGCTCAGGGCAGAGGCTCCTCACCAACTGCCAGGGGGCTCTTTCAACGTTTGAACCATTGTCACGTCTGTGTCACTGCAAACTAGCTGAATATCGATCAGTCCTGAATACATTTTCAATAAATACATGGTCAGTTAGTTTGGTTCATTCTTATTATAGAATCTTCCCCCACGTCCCCAGAACCTTTACTTGTTAAAAACGTTAAATAGACATAAAACTTGAGGAATAGTACAGCGAACACCCGAATACCCTCATTTTATAATCAACACTGTCTGTGAGCCACTTGAAAGTATGTTACAGACATTTCACCACTAAGTACTTTAGCCTGAATCTCCTGAGAGTAAGGGCGTTCTCCTTTTGGAGCACTATCACAACACTGAAAATTTACAATATCATCTAAGCATGTAGTCCAGATTCAAATATCCTCAAGTATCTCAAGAATGTCTCTTATTTATTATAGAATCTTACACGCAAGCCATTTAAAGCACTGGCTCCGGTGATCACAGCCGCCCCTGTGTGCACAGCGGGGAATTGTGAGAAGAAAGGTGGCTTCTTGTCTTCCAGCCAGAGCCTGCTGGCCTCCTTTTGTTCCCCAGCTTTGGGGTAGAACTTGAAGCATCTGCTGGATGCCAGGAGGTGTGGGTTGGAAGGTTCTGGTTTTGTGTTGATAAGCACATGAGTTTCATGTAAGCTATATCCATGTACACACAGGCCACACATGGAATTCAAGTTTGTAATTTAAAAAGACGTATTATATTTCCCTCCCCTGTAATAAAGCATAGCTGACATTTCCAGGTCTGAAGCTTGTAGGGGTAAACAGAGCTGATGGTGTCGGCAGGTTGCTTTCGAAAGGAACAGAGAGTTAAGATTTAATAGACCCTGAAACTAGACTTCAGTGTCAAGATGGTATAAGCTCAGGTATGAGCATTTTCCAGAGCTCTCACTCCTTATACTTTAGCTTTAGTTTTACATCCCCCTTTCTACTTTTCATCTGTCTTCCACAGACCCCAAAAATGGGGGAATTTAGCAGTGGAAGTCATAAAAAGTCCCTCGATAGAGCTATTTTACATTTCTTTTTCTTTTTTTTTTTTAACGTTTGAAGTTTTTTTTGGCTATGTTGGGTCTTCGTTGCTGTGCGTGGGCTTTCTCTAGTTGTGGCGAGCGGGGGCTACTCTTTGTTGTGGTGCACAGGCTTCTCATTGCGGGGGTTACTCTTGTTGTGGAGCATGGGCTCTAGGTGCGTGGGCTTCAGTAGTTGCGGCGCGTGGGCTTCCGTAGTTGCGGCGTGTGGGCTCTAGAGCACAGGCTCAGTAGTTGTGGCGCACGGGCTTAGTTGCTCCGCGGCATGTGGGCTCTTCCTGGACCAGGGCTCGAACCCGTGTCCCCTGCATTGGCAGGCAGATTCTTAACCACTGCGCTACCAGGGAAGTCCCTACATTTCTTTTCATACAGTAGCAGGTAGCAAGTGCAGTTCATAAACTTCTGCTCTTTTGCATAATTATGATCTCCATTTCTTGAACACGAACAGGAGACGCACTGCTTACTTGAAACCTGATACACACGAAGAGTTCGGTGCTAGCCCTTGTACATGGCACTCATGTTCTGTGAATTTGAATCATTCAGACTTGAAACTGCACTATAATGTTTTGCATAATAAAGTCTCATTTTATAATCTTTTTTTTGGCTGCGCCACACAGCTTGTGGGATCCCAGTTCCCCGAGCAGGGATCGAACCTGGGTCCCTGGCAGTGGAAGTATGGAGCCCTAACCACTGGACCACCAGGGAATTCCCTGCACAGTAAAGTCTCATTTTATATGCAACTTTTAAAGTATGGGAATCCTTCACATCTACTTTTAAGGGAAAGCTTGGCACTTTTTGAGTTATGCATGGTTTTTAGCAAAACAACCTGTGTGTAAAATCGGAGTCTGCCAGGCATGTATGTCAGCTAGCCCGCTGGTCTCTTTCATGTACTTTCTCACTTAATGCTCACTACAGTCCTCTGATTTAGAGGTTGCCGTTAGACCCATCTTATGGATGAGGAACTGGGGGAGGGTAGATGACTCCACTTCAGCTGGAGGTCTGGGTAGTCGAGCTGAAACCTCAGTCCAGGTGTGTCTGCCTTCTGAGTTGCCACTGGTTACCATTATTCGGTCCCACATCCTGTGTTTTTGGTTTTTTTTTTTAAAGGGAACTTTCTTTTATTTATTTATTTATTTATTTATTTATTTATTTATTTATTTATTTATTTATTTATTTATGGCTGCGTTGGGTCTTTGTTGCTGCGCGGGCTTTCTTTAGTTGCAGCGAGCAGGGGCTACTCTTCATTGCGGTACGTGGGTTTCTCACTGATGGATTCTCTTGTTGCGGAGCACGGGCTGTAGGCACACGGGCTTCAGTAGTTGTGGCACGAGGGCTCAGTAGTTGTGGCTCACGGGCTCTAGAGCGCAGGCTCAGTAGTTGTGGCGCACAGGCTTAGTTAGTTGCTCCGCGGCATGTGGGATCTCCCCCGACCAGGGCTCGAACCCGTGTCCCCGGCATTGGCAGGAGGATTCTGAACCACTGCGCCACCAGGGAAGTCCCCCACATCCTAAGTTGATAGCCCTGCCTGTCATAGATGTGATGTTGGTGTATATAGTATAACTGGAGGTGCAGAATTACCCTGGGCTTATTTAGGGCGGTGTTCAGGTATGCTGATATTGTGCTTCCTGTGCTACCTCCAGGCTTTCTCAACACACTTTGTGCCAGAAAACAACCTGTGAAAGCACAGTGCTCATACTCCAGGTTCAAACCAGTAACTTGCAAGCTATGTGACCTTTGAGCAAGTCGCTCAACCCCCAATTTTCAATGCCTCAATTTTCCCACTGTCAAATGGAGAAAATAATAGTACTCAGTTCATACAGTTATTGTGAAGATTCAATGTCTAGTAAAATGAGCCTGGCCACGTAGTATGTGCTGTAGAAAGTGTCAGTAGTAATAGTAGTAGTAGTAGTAGCTCTTGTTGTTATTAGTATTAGTACCACTACTGCCATCACCACCAAAGGCCGGGGTTGCCTTCAACGTAGTATTTGTTAGGTGGTAATATTCTAGGGGAGGTGACATGTTTCCTTAAAAGGTCATTAGCAGGAATTCCCTGGCAGTCCATTGGTTAGGACTCTGCGCGTTCACTTCCGAGGGCACGGATTGGATCCCTGGTCGGGAAACTTAAGAGCCCACAAGCTGCGTGGTGCGGCCCCCCCCCAAAAAAAATGTCATTTTATTCAACTATACTTCAGTAAAAAATAAATTTAAGAAGACAGGTCATTAGCAAAGTCACAGTAAGATAACACTCCATACTCATTAGGATGGCTATAATTAAAAAACAGAAAATGACAGGTGTTGGCAAGGATATGGAAGAATTAGGACCCTCATAACACCGCTGGTGGGAATGTAAAGTTGTGCAGCCACTGTAGAAAACCGTCTGACAGTTAATCAAAAAGTTGAACATAGTTACCATAATCTAGCAATTCCACTTCTAGGTATATACTCAAGAGCCTTGAAAACATGTCCACACAAAAACTTGTACACAAATCTTCATTGCATTATTCGTAGTAGCCAAAAAGTGAAAACAACCCAAATGTTCATCTACCAGTAACTGGGTAAACAAGGTGTGGTATATGCACACAATGGAGTACTAGTCAGCCACAAACAGGAATGAAATGCTAATACACCCTTTAACATGGATGAACTTAAAAGCATCGTGCTAAGTGAAAGAAGCCAGACACAAAAGGCCACATATTGTATGATTCTATCCATATGAAATGTCCAGAAGAGGCAAATCCATAGGGACAGAAAATAGATGAGTGGGAAAAGGAGAAATGGGAGCTGAGTGCTGATGGGCACGTCGTCTTTTTGGGATGATGGAAATGTTCTAGAATTAAATAGTGATGGTTGCACAACGTAGGGAATAATAACTAAAAACCACTGAAATTGAACACTTTGAATTGGTGAATTTTATGGGAATTATATCTCAGTTTGAAAAAGTGCCAAGGGGGAGAAAATAAGATCATTGGTGGAACAGAAGCTCTTTGCGGGAGGAGGGCTCCTGCTCTGAGCTGTTAGTCAACACCCTCAAGCTGCTGGGTGAGTCTGCAGAGCCCTGGCTATCTGAAGAAGCTTGGTTTGCAGGCTTCTCATAAACAGAAGGGATTCCAGGAAGCCATAGCCACCTACCTGCCGAAGAAAATGGACGCCCAGATAAGTTTGATGTACTGTGTAATCAAAAAGCAGGCAGGCAGGCAGGCAGGCTGGCTTTCCAGATGAGCCTAAGCTAAGGGCTTCAAAGGGTGTTTAAAAGACCAAGCTGTAGCCTGACTGGTCCAGTCTCCTGCCCAGTCAGCAGAAATGGCACGTTAAGAATGAGAGAGGAAAGTATTCAAGCTGGCATCAGTGGCATGTGTTTGCCCTGTCGGAAGGGGTTTAGTTACTGCACGGCTCTCCTGTGGAATTGACTGAGGGAGGGAGTGTTTTCTTCCCTGGCCTGGCATGCCTAGCCCTAACTCCTTTATGTTAGAAGGCAGGAAGTCCTCTGGGAATTAACACCCTAATTTAAGGGTGCTCTTATTTAAGCAAATTAAGGCCTTTGGGGATGGCCAGGTGGCTCCTCAGGTTTTGCCAGGGCCAGCCCCGTTACCAGCCAGGGTGTTGAGCCAGCTTTATTTGCAGCTCTTAGAGCCAGTTCCTGTGCCGTTGAAATTCCCCAAAGACCTCGTCTAAATGGGCCTTTTCAGCTGTCGGCACACTGCCTGCCTGTCAGCACTTTAGCCTTCCACCTGCACTGTGGGTCTTAATGAGATGCCCAGTGGCTGTCTCGGGAACAAACTGCTCCCATCTGCAACCCGACACTCCCTTCTGGTGACATTGCCCAGCGAGAAAAGGCAGAGACAACCAGGGAGGAGACACACTGACAGAACAGATCAGAGGGGCAGGGCAAGGTGGAGAGCCTGAGTTCAATTTCCAGCTCTGCCTGTTTGCTTGGCTGTGTTACCTTGGGCAAGTCACTTCACCTGTGTAAACCTTGTTTTAGGTTTATTCACCTGTAAAATGGGGCCACAGTCCCTGCCTCCCAGGGTTGTGAGGATTGACCGAGATTCTCCATGACGCTTTTCTCATGCCTCATCACTTGCTGGGAACCATGAGCATGAAATCATGAGGAGGACGTGTCCTCGTAGCCTGCTTGCAAAGACTCATGAAGTTATGTGGGTATTTCTGGCTCATGAGCATCCTTTCCTCCCTTCTGTTGGGGGCTGACCACAGGTCCCTTAGTCAGCATCTAAACTGACTTGATTCAAAGCCCTCGATTCCCGGCCATTCCTGGCCCGCCACCATGGCTTCTGGAAAGTGTGTTCACCTCTGCTGCTCCACGTCTTCAGGGTTCATCTGAAGGGCCTGCTCTCTGATTGGCTTTGGAGCCATCTGGGGCCTCCTTGGGATCTGGCTGGATGTTTGAGGGAGACAGAGGTACTATTTATTCGTTCAGTAAACATTTATTGAGAACCTATTAAGTGCTCGGCAGTGCTATAGATGGGGTAGATATACAGGGATGAACACGACATTGCAGAGGCAGGGAAAACCCCTGCCCTCATGGAACTTCTGTTCTCTTGGGAGGATATACCAAGTAAGTGAAGCAGGGAAGAAGGATAAGGAGGGGGTGTGGAGCGTGGGATGACCTCTGAGTGAAGGAAAGCAGAGAGGGTCGCCTCTGGAGGGCTGTGAGTAGAGCAGAGACATGTCATGATATACCTGAGATTTTCACAGGCTCACCGGGACTCCTGTGCACAGAAGCAGCTATGGGAACCTGGGCCAGAATTGGGAGGACGTTAGGAGGCTACTGCCGTAGTCCAGGTATCAAGAGAGGAAGTGGGTCTATGGGGAAAAAAGGGTTGGGTGCTCTGTCGTGTCCATGTTCTTCTCTCATGCCCCATTTTGACCCTCTGCCCCCCACCTGTCACATGTGCTTTGTTTTTATTATTCACAGCACTTAACTATGCTAGCAAGAGGTTTGGAGTGATTTGTCAGCTGGTGCTCAGAGGCTTGGGGTTGGGAGGCATTGGAAGCAACCAGTCATTGTGGCCTCGGTTGAGCCCCTTCATTCCCTCCTCCTCCCTCACAGCACCCACGATGTTAAGCCCTAAGCATGTCCAGTCCAGGGCTCCTCTTTGGGGATCTCAGGCCTCTGAGAAAAATATCAAAGATCACGGAGCATCCAGTAGGTCTCCACATCTTTACTCAATTCCAGGGACTCCTGCCTTCTCTGACACCCATTCCCATACCTGGAACCTTGGCTCAAGTCAGAGGTGCTCACTGCTAAGTCCTCAGGGAGGGGCCAGGCAGAGCAGAACAGTAATGCGGGAAACTTCCTTTCATGGCCACAGAGAGATCTCCGGTTGCCTGCGAAGGGGCAGATGCTGCTCCGCTGGGCCCAAAATGTTGGTGGGGAGGATGGGGACAGATTGACCTCCCCAAGTTTAGAGCCTGTCCACAGGCAAGGGGCCACCGCATCCAAAAGCAGGAACGGCAGATCCTGAGGGGTGTGGATGGGGCCAGAGGGAGGCACTTATAGGATTTTGGTTTACTGAGTGCGCCCCAGGGTCTGCACCACCTTGGTGGCCGTCTCTCTGGCAGGGTCACCTCAGAGACAGCTGCAGAAGTCTGTAGTTCCAAAAATCTATAATATGAACAGCCACAAAGGAGGCTCTGGCCGAGCAGTTGACAAGAACACTTACCTTGCCCAAAGATCCTGCGGTGTGCAGGGACCATTCTTTAGAAGGAGGAAGCTGAGACTCAAGGTTTAATTTTCCTGAAGTCACACGGCTAGAGGCATAGATGAAATTGAAATCCAGATCTATCTAGACTCCAGTCTGATACACTGAACCTCAGGGCCTGTACAGGGGCGACACCCGGTGAAGCCATGTGTATGTGAGAGGGAACATGGGGGAGGCTGGCAGCCCCCTTCTGTGATTGGGGTCAGGAAAGACATTTCCTTCTCCTCTCAGGTGGCCTCACTAATTCTACTCTCCACTGGCCCCTGTCTTGCCCTCTGGTGCCTTTGTCACTGACCCTTCTAGAATGACTCAGCCCTGTACGTCTCGAGGACCAGTCTGTCTCTTCTCCCAGTCTGTCCCTCACTCTGCATTTTATCCTCCTTGCCCCTTTGCCTCTGGACCAGTTCCATGGGTCCATGTCCCTCTTAAAGCATGACTCTTGGGGGAAAAACAAAACCAAAAAAAACCAGCATTCATCATTTAGACCATTAGAATGTAACCCTGAGAGTGTACTTAGCAAACCACAAATAGAATCGAACAGAACAGGACCAGATAGCCTCCCATATCCTGGGTGTCTTATTTCTGATAATGCAACTGAAGTTGGCATTAGGAGTTTGTGGAGCCCGAGTGCAGGGCTTACCTGTTGAAGTCAGTCAACCAAACACCATCCCTCCTTCAGCTCAAAGAAAAGAAAAATGTCTGTTTATGTGAAGGTGGGAAAACAAACATGAAGCAATTCCAGTGGTACCAAGGGACGTAAAAGCACGTGTGCCTCCCACCGTTTACTCCCTCCACCAGCAGCTCACCTCCTGAGACAACCAATGGTACCAGTTTCTTGCATCCTTTGGAAGATGTTCTAAGCACATTCTCCATCCCATTTTGCTTTTTGCCTTTCTTTTTATTTTTTTTATTTATTATTTTTTTTGCGGTACGCGGGCCTCTCACTGTTGTGGCCTCTCACTGTTGTGGAGCACAGGCTCCGGACGCACAGGCTCAGCGGCCATGGCTCACGGGCCCAGCCGCTCTGCGGCATGTGGGATCTTCCCGGACCGGGGCACGAACCCGCGTCCCCTGCATCGGCAGGCGGACTCTCAACCCCTGCGCCACCAGGGAAGCCCGCCTTTCTTTTTAGAGACAAGTTCCTCACATATTATTACATGTAGATTTACTCGATTCTTTTTGGTGGTTACCTCGTTCTTTTAAATTTCTGCACTGTTTTCTATTGAGTGGATGCCCATTGTTTATTTCACCAGGCCTCTGTTGATGCTGTTTCTCTCTTTTGCCACTGTAGTGAGGCTCCTTGTACGTCTGTCCTTGTACACAGGTGTGAGTCCATCTGTGGGCCAAGGTCCTGGAGGTGGGCTTTGCTGGATGAGGGAATGTAAGCAGGTGAAATCTATACACGTGGTCAGGATGCCCTCCAAAAAGAAGTCATACTGGGTCTACTAGCCACGCTGTTCAAGAAGGCCTTTGAACCCCACCCACATCTTACAGTTCAACCTCTGCATCGCAGATGAGAAAACTAACCCAGAATGAATGAAAGGGACTTGTCTGAGCCCTCGTCTTCCTGACAAAACCCAGAGAGAATCTGTCACCTGACTTGGTTCTTCTTCCTAGACCAGCTGACCAGAGTTCCCCCCCCAGCACCTCTTCCTTCTCCGGTCACATGTGGGTCATCTCCGCTCTTTCCCACCACTCACATGGCCCCCTCCCTATGCATTTGCGTTGCTAGGATTCTCAGGGGGGTTGCGGTCCCTTGGGGACAAGTCCTCTGAGCATTTGCAGAAATTTATGTTTTCCTACAGAGTAAACAGTAAGCAATTGGTCCCTCTGAGGTTTTTTTGGTTGTTGTTTTAGCTTTTTGAATGGATAATATGTTCATGGCTGGAAAATCAACCAATATAAAAAATCATACAATGAAAAGTTCTACTCTCCCCCGCCCTCTTTTGGTCCAACGGCAGCACCTTCCCCAGAGCTGTAATCTCAGTTATTGGTTTCTTCCAAAGTTTCTTTATGCAAATACAAGCAAAGGTGAACATGTGTTCTTATCCCCCTGCACTACTTTTGCACGTTGCTTTTATCACTTTAATGTCTTAAAGTTCATTCACAGCAGCGCATCAGGAGCCTTCTCATTTGTTTTACAGCCACATAGTATTTCATTGTAAGGGAATTCTGTGGTTTATTTAACTAATCCTCTCTTGATGGATGCTTGGGTTGTCTCCCTCCCATGTTTTGCTACTACAAACAATGCCTCAGTGAATAACCTTGTACATATGTCATTTTGCATGTGTGCAAGTTTCCAATTTTTGATTGGAAAATGGGATGAAGCCGGGTAGGGAAACCACAGAGTCTTATAAGAGTTGCAACCAGAAAAATAAAGTTTGAGAACCGCTGCTGGGACAGGTGCCACAGGTCCTTGTGGCAGCAAGTGTACCCCAGCGTCTTACGAGAGTTGCCCCGTGACTCTGGCTCTGCGTTTGCACCTGCTTGCACCTGGGACCCGTGGGCTGGTGGTCTTCATGTAATTTTCTTTTCTCCTTTCGTTGTCTTGCCTACTTGGAATTCTTGGAGTGAGCACGCCAGTCTGAGAAGCTTCTGCTTTTTCCCGGGACTCGGAGGGATGCTGGATTGGTTGTGGAATTTCTTTCCCAGGAGCCTGCCCACGGTGGTGGGCGTGGGGCGCTGAGCGTTTACCTTTAGAGCCAGTTGAGCAGATTTAGCAAACACTCTTGGAAGCAACTGCCTTTCCCGTCAATGCTTATTTGTTCTTGATGATGCAAAATGATGCTAGCTTCCATCGAAAAAGAGAAAGCCTCCTCTTGTAAGCGCTCTCGGACAAGCGAGCACTTGTTTTGGAGTCATCTGCAAATGCATGTGACCTGCAGACTCTGTGGGAAATGCCTAACTTGTGCAGCCTTGGCGTCCAGCGGTTCTTTGGGGCCGTTTGAGGGGTTGTGTTCCAAATGTCAGAGGCAGAGGGCCCAAGCTTTTCCAGCACAGCCCACAGTTGGAAATGGTGCAAGCCTCATATTCGTTCTTTGTGTTGGAGAAGAGGTTTCCAGACTTTGATCATGAGTTAATGAATATTTCAAAATTCCAAGCTCCACGCCGGCTTCCCGTGTTTCCACGGCCGGTGTCAGCGCGTTTCCGTGTCATCTAGTGCTCGGGAAATACTGCACCCAGATTGATGCATGCTTCTGTCTAGGTTATATTCTTATACAGAGAGTCACTCTCTGGTTTCAGCAACCTACCTTTGTGCCCAGCGTGGGTTTGCACTCATCTCACCTTGCTCTCAACGTCCCCTGGAGCCTCTCTCCTCCCTCAAGCCAGAACCATTTTATTTATTTATTTTAATCATTTATCTATTTTAAAATTAATTTTTATTAGAGTATAGTTGCTTTACGATGTTCTGTTAGTTTCTGCTGTACAGCAAAATGAATCAGTTACACGTATACGTACATCCCCTCTTTTTTAGATTTCCTTCCCATTTAGGTCAGCAAGGCAGAACAGTTTTAGCCTAGTGGATCAGCCAGCCTTGGCTGGTCCTGGGTGTGTGACTCTAACTTCAGAGACTGGCTCTCTGACCTTGAGCAAGTGACTCAAGCCTTTCTGGGCCTCCGGGGCTCATCAGGATCAAGGGGATTAAAAAAACCCCACTGGCTTCATAGCAATTTAGGAGTCAGTGTTCGTGAGGTGCTCTGCACAATGCCCGCACAAAATGACTATCATTAGATTGAATATTTACTCTTCTAATTATTGTTAATTAAGAATTATTTATGGCCTATCTTTTCCCTCTCCACTTCTTCCTAACTCTGACCTTGTGTTATTAGGTGAATGGATTGAGTCTTTTTTGAACCCTGGGACTTAGACTCATGGAGTCCTCCTCAAAGGAAATCCTAGCAACTACTTTATTTGTTACAGATTCATTGAGATGTAATTTACATACCATACAATTTACCCATTGCAAGCATACAGGCAGATGATTTTTATAAATGTACACAGCTGTGGGGCTGTTGCCACAACCCAGTTTTAGAATACTTTTATCACCTCCCAAGTTCTCTTGTGCCTGTTGGCCATCAAGCCCACATCCACCCCAACTCTAGGCAACCACTGATCTGCTTACTGTCTCTAGTTTTCTAGAATTTTCATATAAATGGAATATGTCTTTTGTGTGCTTTTTAAAAATACCCAGGCCTGGGCCCTGCCCCAGGCCAACTGAATCCTATCTCCAGGGCTGATAGTCTTTTGCAGACTTTTGTCATTTTCTTTAACTTGGCATAATGCCTTTAAGGTTTATCTATGCTATTGTATTTTGTTCCCTTTTTAAAAAATTATATTTATTTATTTATTTATTTTTGGCTGTGCTGGGTCATTGTTGCTGCGCATGGGCTTTCTCTACTTGCGGAGAGCCAGGGCTACTCTTCATTGCAGTGCGTGGGCTTCTCATTGCAGTGGCTTCTCTTGTTGTGGAGCATGGGCTCTAGGCATGCGGGCTTCAGTAGTGGTGGCACGTGGGCTCAGTAGTTGTGGCTCGCGGGCTCTAGAGTGCACGCTTAGTAGTTGTGGTGCACAGACTCAGTTGCTCTGCGGCATGTGGGATCTTCCCGGACTAGGGCTCAAATCCGTGTCCCCTGCATTGGCAGGCGGATTCTTAACCACTGCACCACCAGGGAAGTCCCTTTTGTTCCCTTTTATTGCTGAGTAGCTATACCGTATTTTATCTATCCTAATAACTATATAGTTGGAATTTTCTTTGATGGGAAAATGGGGAGAAAGAAGAAAATTGGGAAGGAAGATCTTCAAAAATATAGTAATGTTCATGCCCTAATTTTATTTATTTATTTATTTATTTTTTGCGGTGCGTGGGCCTCTCACTGCTGTGGCCTCTCCAATTGCGGAGCACAGGCTCCCGATGCACAGGCTCAGCAGCCATGGCCCACGGGCCCAGACGCTCCGTGTCATGTGGGATCTTCCCAGACCGGGACACGGAACTGTGTCCCCTGCATCGGCAGGCAGACTCTCAACCAATGCGCCACCAGGGAAGCCCTGCCCATTTTTTGATTGGGTTGTTTTTTTAATACTGAGCTGCATGAGCTGTTTACATATTTTGGAGATTAATCCTTTGTCTGTTGATTCGTTTGCAAATGTTTTCTCCCATTCTGAGGGTTGTCTTTTTGTCTTGTTTATAGTTTCCTTTGCTGTGTAAAAGCTTTTAAGTTTCATTAGGACCCATTTGCTTATTTTTGTTTTATTTCCATCACTCTAGGAGGTGGGTCAAAAAAGATCTTGCTGTGATTTATGTCAGAGTGTTCTTCCTATGTTTTCCTCTAGGAGTTTTATAGTGTCCAGTCTTACATTTAGGTCTTGAATCCATTTTGAGTTTATTTTTGTGCATGGTGTTAGGGAGTGTTCTAATTTCATTCTTTTCCATGTAGCTGTCCAGTTTTCCCAGCACCACTTATTGAAGAGACTGTCTTTTCTCCACTGTATATCCTTGCCTCCTTTGTCAGATTAGTTGACCATAGGTGCATGGGTTTACCTCTGGGCTTTCTATCCTGTTCCACTGATCTATATTTCTGTTTTTGTGCCAGTATCATACTGTATTGATTACTGTAGGTAGCTTTGTAGTGTAGTCTGAAGTCAGGGAGACTGCCGGCATACCACAAAAAAAAAAAAAAGGGGGGGGGGGGCAGAAGACCTGAATAGACATTTCTCCGAAGAAGACATACAGATGTCCAAGAGGCACATGAAAAGCTGCTCAACATCACTGATTATTAGAGAAATGGAAATCAAAACTGCAATGAGGTATCACCTCACACTGGGTAGAATGGGCATCATCAGAAAATCTACAAACAACAAATGCTGGAGAGGGTGTGGAGAAAAGGGAACCCTCTTGCATTGTTGGTGGGAATGTAAATTGATACAGCCACTATGGAGAGCAGTATGGAGGTTCCTTAAAAAACTAAAAATAGAACTACCATGTGACCCAACAGTCCCGTTACTGGTCACATACCCAGAGAAAACCATAATTCAAAAAGACACGTGCACCCCAGTGTTAACTGCAGCACTATTTACAATAGCCAGGTCATGGAAGCAACCTAATTGCCCATCGACAGATGAATGGATAAAGAAGATGTGGTACATATATACAATGGAATATTACTCAGCTATAAAAAGGAATGAAATTGGGTCATTTGTAGAGACGTGGATGGACCTAGAGACTGTCATACAGAGTGAAGTAAGTCAGAAAGAGAAAAACAAGTACCATATATTAATGCATATATGTGGAATCTAGAAAAATGGTACAGATGAACCAGTTTGCAAGGCAGAAATAGAGACACAGATGTAGAGAACAAATGTATGGACACCAAGGGGGAAAGGCAGTGTGAGGTGGTGGTGGTGGTGTGATGAATTGGGAGATTGGGATTGGCATATATACACTAATATGTATGAAATAGATAACTAATAAGAACCTGCTGTATAAAAAAATAAAAGTAAATAAAATGAGATGCCAAAAAAAAGAAAAAAGGAAAAAAAAAAGAATGCTCCTTGGTGCCACTTGTTGCTGGGGTGCATCCTCATTAAAAAATAAATAAATAAGTAAGTAAATAAATAAAATAAGTGTAGGATTCAGTGGCTTTTCGATATATTCACAGAGTTTTGCTACCACAAACAATTTTAGAACATTTTAATCATCCCAGAACGAGATCCCTTGCCCTTACCTGCCATCCCCGGCTCTTCCCCTTCCCCCCACCAGCCCTAGGCAACCACAGATCTATTTTTCAGTCATAGATTTGTCTATTCTGGATATTTCATATAAATTGAACAATACAGTACGTGGTCTTTTGTGACTGGCTTCTTTCTCTTAGCATAATGTTTTCAACGTTCATCCATGGTGCAGCTTGTAGCAGTAATTAATTTCTTTTTATTGCAGAGTAATATTCTGTTGTATGGATATACCACATTTTGTTTGTTCTTCAGCTGGACATTTGGTTTGTTTCTACTCTTTGGCTGTAATGAATAATGCTGCTATGTCATCTGTGTTTTGTCCCTTTTCCCCCTCTAATATATGCAAGGTACTGCTTTTGAAATTCAAAACAAAAGACTAAGATTTGCAGGGGGGGGGCAGGGGGCAGGGCGGGAAGATGTGGGTAACAAAAGCACCCTGATAAGAAGTGACTAAGGAATGTGAGGAGTATGTTTTTTCCTATCACGTTAGCATTCAACAGCCCACAGTAAATGGAAGGGAAATCACTGAGTGTGCTTGCACCCTACTGTAAGAGAGACAGAGGTGGGGAAAGAAAGAGGCCTTGAAACCCAGAAGACCAGGCCAGGCCGAGGAGAATCAGGACAATGCAGGGGTTCCGACTGTGGGTCTTCGGACCAGCTAGATCTGCGTTTGAATCCCATCTCTGCCGCTCACTGCCATGTGTGACCTTGGGAGAGTCACTTAATATCTCTGAGACTTTACTGATAAATCCGAGAGAGTGATACTTCCCTCATTGGTTGTTATGATAAGTTATTTTGCCTCTTGCCTCTCCTAGGGAAGCCTTTGTAGGAACATTCTCCACCCACTGGGTGTTCCAAGCGCCTGGGGGAAGGTTTTTTTTTTTGTTTTTTTTGTTTTTTTTAAAGATTCCTTTTTTTTTTTTTTTTTTTTTTTTGAGGGGGGGTGGTCCTTGTTTCTGTACCAGGGCTTTCTCTAGTTGTGGCAAGCAGGGGCCACTCTTCATAGCGGTGTGTGGGCCTCTCACTATCGTCGCCTCTCTTGTGGAGCGCAGGCTCAGTAGTTCTGACTCACGGGCCTAGTCGCTCCGCCGCATGTGGGATCTTCCTGGGCCAGGGCTCGAAACCTTGTCGCCTGGGATAGCCGGCAGCAGATTCTCAACCCCTGCGCCACCAGGGAATCCCTAGGGGAAGGTTTAAAATATAACCATGCTGGGGCTTTACCAGCCTTGGAGAACAGTTAGCCTGGGGCATGGCCCAGGTCTGGGTAGGTTTTTTTTGTTTTTTTTTGTTTTTTTTTTTTTGTGGTACGTGGGCCTCTCACTGTTGTGGCCTCTCCCGCCTCTCACTGTTGTGGCCTCTCCCGTTGCAGAGCACAGGCTCCAGACGCTCAGGCTCAGCGGCCATGGTTCACGGGCCCAGCCGCTCCACGGCATGTGGGATCTTCCAGGACCGGGGCACGAACCCATGTCCCCTGCATCGGCAGGCGGATTCTCAACCACTGCGCCACCAGGGAAGCCCCTGGGTAGTTTTAAAAAGCTCCCCAGAAGAGTCTCTGTGCAGGGCACGTTACACTAGACCCTGGATGGAGATGAGGTTAGAGGTATTTTGGTCAAAGTGCTTTATTTCACAAGTGGGCAACCGAAACCTGGAGAGCCCTTTCCGGTACACTGGGGCCTAGGACCCAGTCCCTCAGCCCAGGCCTGTCAGCTGCCCCTTCCCGTGAGGGGCCAGCAGGAGGGGGAGGGAGAAGGGCCCTCCCGGGCCTTGGGGAACCCACCAGAAAGGAAAAGTGGGCAGTATCTGTGGTGTGGAAGGGAGGCTTTTCTTTCTAATCAATAAGCAAACAGTTCCTCAAGTCGCCCAACCTAGCCACAGGAATGTTTGCTGGGTTGCAGCCTGTGGGAATGATCTGTTATCACCTCTATTCAGGTGGGTGGGGTGTTTGTGTATTTATAATAAAACTCCTCCAATTAGTGTGTAAGCCAGAGGGCTTCTTGTTCTTTTCTTGTTCTTTTTGATGAAACCAAACCAGTTTCTCGCTCCCTGGCGAAGAGGTCCCTGTCCACCTCTGCAGCAGGCAGGTGGGTGGTATTCACTTGCTTCCCCTGCCTCCCTTTTTTAAGTGAATGGAGATGAGGCTCCTTGGCAGTTAGCGTCCACCCTGGAAAACTGAAGCCAAGGCTTCGGTCTTGGGCTTGAGCAGAGAAGCCGCCCCCGGAGCCACCAGAGTCCCACCAAGGCAGGAATATTGAGATTAAACAGAGTGAGGTTTTATCAATGGGCTCATTTCTGAACTGTCCAGGAGAGGCCTGGAGAGGCAAAGGATTTAAAACTGAACTCTTTTCTGGCCTTGATCTCAAGGAGGGGACGGGGACTGGGGACACCCTCTGGCCCTTCTAGACTGGAAGGACAGGAGCCAGTGCCACTCCCAGGCCTCAGTGGGACCCACATGCTGGTGTTACTCTCATTCGCTTCACGCCTGGGTCTTCAGCACCAGAACGGGGCCCAGCACGAGAGGGTGTGCAGTGCTGAGCAGGCCATGGCCCTCTGCTCCTTGCTGCCCCACGCTGCCATGTGGCTCAGTCCCTTGCTCTGGCACGCAGCCAGAAGCTGGGGCCATCTCTTCAAATGCCTCTTTTTGAGGCCTTCCCTAAATGCCCTTTATTAAATTGCCCCCTCCAGCCCTGCTGCTGCACAGAGCCTTGGAACCCCCTTACCTGCTTATTTCTCTCTGTTAACACTTTTCATTACTGACACTTAATTTTTTTTTTTTTTTTTTTGGCCATGCCACACGGCATGTGGGATCTTACTTCCCCAACTAGAGATCGAACCCGCACCCCTTGCACTGGAAGTATGGAGTCTTAACCACTGGACCACCAGGGAAGTCCCTGACACTTAATAATTTATTTGTTAATTATCTCTTCCCCACTGGAATGTAAGCCCTACGAGGGCAGAACTGTGCTTTGTTCACTGCTGTATTTCCCAGGCCTTAGAATGATGCTTGGCAATGAGTAAGGGCTCTGTAAATATTTGTTGAAGAAAGAATTCTTGAATCAGTCCCTTGAAGGAAATGAGGATGTCTCCTTTTACAGAATGGGGAAAATGATGCTCAAGGGAAGTCAAAGTAACTCGCCTACAGTGGCACCTAAGAAGTGAAGCTGGGATGTGACCTTAACTCAGTTTGACCCCGTTCACACAGATGTAAAACCATTGAAGTATTTGCACTGGCTTTTAACCAACTGTGGAAGTGCCATTTATGACATTTTTCATGGGGCTGATTATGATCAACATCCGTGGTGTTTGCTGTCTGAGAACTAAAACAGTGCTAGCCCAAGCAGAAACACGATCTGGGAGCAAACATGCGCTGCCGGAGTGACCCAGGCGGCATGAGTAACCTTAAGACAAAGGGAGAAGAATCCAGGATGACGGATCACCCCTTTATCCTGTGGGCTCCCCCTTGCAGGGGACTGGGCTAATTTGTCCTTCATCTGCAACCTCACTGTTTTCTCTGCGCACTGATGCCCCCCTCTCCACCCCAGTGTTTTTTAATTTAGTTATTTTAATTTATTTATTATTTTTGGCTGCGTTGGGCCTTCGTTGCTGCGCGCGGGCTTTCTCTAGTTGTGGTGAGTGGGGGCTACTCTTCGTTGCAGTGCATGGGCTTCTCATTGTGGTGGCTTCTTTTGTTGCGGAGCATGGGCTCTAGAGCACGGGGGCTTCAGTAGATGTGGCGTGTGGGCTCAGTAGTTGTGGCACGTGGGCTCTAGAGCACAGGCTCAGTAGTTGTGGCGCACGGACTCAGTTGCTCCGTGGCATGTAGGATCTTCCTGGAACAGGGCTCGAACACGTGTCCCCTGCATTGGCAGGCGGATTCTTAACCACTGCGCCACCAGGGAAGCCCCACCCCAGTCTGTTTTGATGGAAACAGAAGTGGAGGAGACTTTGGTGGTTGACATCTGTTTTTAAGGTGTGAGTTAAATGAAGATGGAGCCCACTTACAATTTGTTCTGGGCAAGGACATGCTGGGAGGCTGGGAGAAAGAACTCAATAAGCTTCATGAAAGTAAACTTCTCATCCCTGGGATCCCATCGGAGCTGCCGGTCTACAAGGGCAGTTTGACGGAGTGCGGGTGCCCCAGCCGAGGACGCCCTAGGAGCACCATGCACAGGCTCTGTGGACACACCTGCAAGTTGTGTTTGCACAATTCTGAGCTGCTCAACTTCCCCAGAAAACTGTCTGGGAGTTAAGTTGGCTGATCAGGGGAACTCTGACTTATTTCAGCTTATGTAACGTGGTGGCCTAAGGGGGAACATTCTTGAATCTAAAGTTTAAAACTTCCTCCCTTGCTTGGCTTCTGACTGTCCTCACGTTTTTCTGAGGCCCTGGAACTGGATTTCCAAGGTGCCGGGTTCATTCAAAGAGAGAGGGAGGGAGGGAGTGTGTGTGTGTCAGGGGAAGATGGGGTCAGGGAAGCTTGGCTATTTTTATTCTGGTTACTCTCCACCTGTCCCATTCTGTTGTGTGAACTAACTTCCCTGTGGCCATTCAGCTAGCAACTAGTCTCGCAAATGGTTTATCAAACCAAGAGACAGGCTGCCTGGAGGTTAAATCCTGATGGGGCATCAGACCACATGCTCTGCCACTTCACAGCTGTGTGACGTAGCCAAGTCTCTTCACGGAGGCTTCTGAGACTTGCTTCCTCGTTTAGAAGCGAGGGCTGCTGGAGTCTACCACCCAGGGCCGCTGTGTCTAGTCAGGCTATTAGGTTGTGTTACTGTCCATAGTTCTCAGTAGCAAATGGACACTCATAACTGGAGACTTATCGGAGCTAAGAATATAGTCTTCCTAGTGCAACTTGAATCTCTTCAACATCCCCCGAGTGTGGACAAACTGGAGGCCTCATCATCCTTTCTCTCCCATTTTTTAAACGTAAAATTAATTTTCTGCTGAGCGTGGGTGCCCATTAAACTTGGAATGGTTAGTAAATTTGGGGACACCCACCAAAGGAAGACATTCTAGAATTGCCCAGTGGCATCAAAGAAAATGGAACCTAGAAAGAAACTTTCTAGGACGTGGTACCCGTGGAGAATTGTGGCTTTGTGGCTGGAGTTACAAACACTGCTGCTTACTGGCGAGAAGGGACACTCCTGCCCAGCTAGATGACACACGTCTGTCTCCTCAGGGTGCCTTTCATTCATCAACTTAGACTTCTTGTCCTTTATCTTGAGTATTTAAGTTAGAAACCAAAGCCCTTGATTTGGGGGTACACGATGGCAGTGTGGCCCTGGGACCTCCAGGAGCCTCCTCAGAAGGCTCTCTGATCTTGCCCTTGAGGTTGTGTGTGTAATTTTCTCTTCCAACGCTGAGGTCCAACGGTCCTTGAAACAAAGGTAAATGCAGTGTTCTTTGGTGTTAGCTATGGGAAATGCCTTCTGAGGAGTGGGAGACAACCCATAAGGTACCCCTTTGTGTGTGGTGTGGGGAAAACACTACTTTCAAGTAGTTGCTTCTAAGAGACTGGGTTATCCCACCCGTTACCAGAGAACTCAACTATGGTTAGCTGGCTTTGGTAGCAGGCCCCGTCCTTCTATCTCCCTGAAATATATGGAGGCTTAGGAGACTGTCTTGTTCCTACCCACTCACATTCCAGCCGGGTGGGGGTGGGAGAAGAAACGGGTATCCTTCAAGCAGGACTGTTTGTGGCACAATGGCAATTCCAAGCAAAGAATGTTGCTGAGCGCTCAGAGCCTGCCCCAGGACCACAAAGCTTTTCGTGGACTTGGGGTTAATTTTTCTTTGAACTTCGGTCATCTCTTGCAGAGTGAAGAAGTAGTAGATTAAAGCGACTACTTCTGCCAGAATTCGCAAGAAAATGGGGCACTTGTAGAATGAATAACAACATAGAAGAGTCACAGCGCATTAAAGATACTTTTTAAGTCACTTACTTTTGTCGTTTTAAAAAGTAATTTACTGTAATTGTAATACACCGTATAATACAAAGACATTTAAGGAAAGCACGTTTTAAAAAACCGCCTCCAGTCGTACTTTTTTCAATCTTCCCTCCACCTCCACTCAAATTACTGCTAGCCTCCTGCTGTGTAGAATTCCTACTGTTCTAGAATGTCTTTTTTCATCTTTGTTTCTCCATAAAAAGTATTCCATCCCCATTTTGCACATGGGCACAGGGTTGAAGAACACTCACTCTGCGTTCTGACCGCCCGGACCCCCCCCTCCCACCAGCCTTTAATTCAGGGCAAAGAAAATGGGGATGGTGATGCCTATACCAAAGGGTGACTGTGGGCGGGGGATTCAATCTGAAAACGGGATTTAAAGAGCATAGGGCAAGGGTCTGCCTTGTAGAGACAGGCACGAGGAAGAATGGTCAGGCACGTGAACTCTCAGACTGCCTGAGTCCCAATGCTCTCTCTGCCACTTAACTAGCTGCCTCAGTCTCTCCACCTCTAAAAAGGGGATGCTGCTGGTAGCAACCTCGAAGTGTTCTGGGATTACACGAGTTAATATTTGTAAAGTGCTTAGAAGAGAGCCTGACACGTAGTGTTGTCACTTGTTTAAATATTAAGAAAATAGTGAATAAAAGGTAGTTGAAGCTGTTAGTTGAATGTGTTGTTTTTGCTGGTGATAATGATGATACGGTGTTGAAAAGATCTTCCCATTTAGAGATGGCCATGGGGTTCTTGGCTCTCGGGGTTAGGTTTCTAAACCAAGTGACCAAATAACGAGTTTAGGAAAGGACAAGCTGACTTAAAGAATACTTCATCCTTTGCTAGCTTTATTTTTGTTTAACTTTTTATTGTAGAAATGTTCAAATATACCTAATTCCCACGTACTGATCCTCTGGTTTCTACAGTTCGCCCTTCTTGTTTCCTCCTACATGCTGGCATTGGTGTTCACCGTACCCTGAGATGCTGCCTAGCCCTTGCCAGGGTTGAAAGCAAGCTTCCCAGAGCCTTCCCGGAGCTGGAAATATCCCCTTGGTCTTTCCTATAATTTCTAGTTTGTCAGCCCAGAGGCTCAGGTTGCACAGAAACATAAAGAGCACCTGGAAATTCAGGTTGAGCCTGCCTGTCATGGGCACACTACTTCTGTCACTTCTCAAAGTGCAGAGCTTAACCACCATTCAGACGAGATGCCCCAGAGCAGGTTAAGAGCCTTGCATTAAGCTATTTGCAAAACCATTTTCATTTTTTCAGGCCACCACCCTTGGCAAGTCCAATCATGCTTGTCCCAACTGCCCAGATTTGGGCTGGCTGGGACAAGGAATTCAGTGTGAAAAATGAGGGCAGCTCTTGTTACCTGCTAATATGACAAGCCCCCAGTACAGTCCGGTGCCCCCACTACTTCTGCTGGGGTGGGGTTGGGGGAAGGTTATTGGAAAAACATTTTGTTTTGCTAGTTTGAAAAGAAATTCCTATTTTAGACTTCAAGGGTAGTATCTGCCCGTCCTTTAAGTATTTTGTGTTTCTTCTTGCTTCTGTTGTCATTTTTTGGTTCATCTGTTCAGTTAGCAAATGCTTGTCCTCTGGCTTGTCTACTCAAATGCACAGAAATCATCCTCATCCCCTTCCACTTGCTTTGTTCTTTCACTTTCAAAATGTGATCGCATTCACTGTCTTGGTTAATCCTCACAAAACCCGGAAGAGGTGGGCTCACTCAGTGGTGGAATCCTTCAGGATACAGTAGAGAAAACTGAGGCCCAGAGAGGTTAAGCATTTTGCTTAAGGCCACTCAGTAAGAACATGGCAGGGAATTCCCTGGTGGTCCACTGGTTAACACTCCGCGTTCTCACTGCTGAGGGCCCGGGTTCAATCCCTGGTCGGGGAACTAAGATCCCACAAGCCTCAGTTTCTTCATCTTCAAATTGGGGATAATCATGGTACATATCCTCCTGCCCCCAAACATGGTCTTACTTTCTCTGGCAAGGGTGGGGCTGTTGGTTTCAGAAAAGTTTGCGAGGGTGGCCCCTAGTGGAAGAAATGAAAACTGCAGTCTAGACATCAACTGGCTTTAGGGCTTTCTGGCAGAGACCTGATCCTTACGCATGTAAAGGTGTCTAGCCGTGCAAAATTGGCACAAAAGTAGGAATTGTTATAAAAGATCTCTTGGACAAAATGAACGCCCACTGGAGGAATGAGGGGGCGATTATTTGAAAGGGAGGAGAACAGGCCAACTTGAGAGTTTCCCAGAAAGAACTGTTTTATCGACTGTCCCTTCTGCCTGAAAGGCCCTTGAGCCAGGTTTCTGCAAGGCTGGCCTCTTCAGGTCTCAACTAAGACGCCTCCAACTTCACAGAGGCCAGCCCTCACCATCCAGTATAAGTTACACCCTCCGCACACCTTCCTCTTCCCCTGTCACTTTTTTAAAAAAAAATAAATTTATTTATTTATTTTTTTGGCAGTGTTGGGCCTTCATTTCTGTGCGAGGGCTTTCTCTAGTTGCGGCGAGCAGGGGCCACTCTTCATCACAGTGCGCGGGCCTCTCACTGTCGCGGCCTCTCTTGTTGTGGAGCACAGGCTCCAGACGCGCAGGCTCAGTAGCTGTGGCTCACGTGCCCAGTTGCTCCGCGGCATGTGGGATCTTCCCAGACCAGGGCTCGAACCCGTGACCCCTGCATTGGCAGGCAGATTCTCAACCACTGTGCCACCAGGGAAGCCCCCCTGTCACTCTTGTATCACCTTCGTTAATTCCTTTATATCTCGCATTTGTCACTACCTGATTTTGTATCTCACTACCTGAGATTTGTTTTTGTTACATGTCCATCTCTTCCACAACAGTGTAAGCTCAAGGGGAGCAGGTGCCTTGCCTATTTGTTCACAGAATTTTTTTCATCCTTAGAGCCCAGCACAGTTTCTGACAAATAGTTTGATGGAAGCCTGTTGAACGAATGAGTCTTTTGGGACTCTGATGTTCAGTGCAGACACTTTTCACCACAGCTTCTCCAGCATTGGGTATTAATACTTTCAAAGTTTTAATACTTTAATAACTATAAGACTTTAAATAGTTTTGTCTCTAAGCCACTGATCCTAAGTTCCCCCACCCAAGTAGTTCTCTTCTATCTTTTGCATTTGTCTTGCTGTGTTGTATGTTCAGGTAGAAGACTTTCCTATGAAATCTTCACTGTCTCCCCTAACTGACAGTGATGAGTTTCTCCACTGGGCCTCAGACTGCAAGCAGGCATTACCTCTCAGTGCCTCGGAAAATAAGCATATAATCAGTACTTAATGAATATCACAATTATCTGTGTCTTTTGTGGAAAATTGAATAAATGATTAACCAAAGCTATGTTTGTTTTAAAATTTTTATTTAATAGTGTCTATTATGTGCCAGGCACTGTTCTATGTATCTTTTTTTTGGCCACGTCACACGTGTGGAGTCCTACAGGGAACTCCCATGTTCTGTGTATTTTAAAACAAGCCTAGTAGGTAGTTGCTATTGATGACTTCATTCTACAGATGGGTAGACTGAGGCATGGAGAGATTCAGTGACTTGCCCAAGGTCACAGAGCTAATAAGCAGAGCTGGGACTTGAGCCCCACCCTTGCCAGGGAAAATAAGACCATGTTTGGGGGCGGGAGGGTAAGCACCATAATTACCCTTATTTTGAAGATGAAGAAACTGAGGCTCAGAGAAGTTTAAAAATTTGCCTAAGTCCTTACTCTTTTTTTTTTTTAAGATGTTTGGGGTAGGAGTTTATTAATTAATTTATTTCTGCTGTGTTCTGGGTCTTCGTTTCTGTGCGAGGGATTTCTCTAGTTGTGGCAAGTGGGGGCCACTCTTCATCGCGGTGCGTGGGCCTCTCACTATCGCGGCCTCTCTTGTTGCGGAGCACAGGCTCCAGACGCGCAGGCTCAGTAGTTGTGGCTCACGGGCCTAGTTGCTCTGTGGCATGTGGGATCCTCCCAGACCAGGGCTCGAACACATGTCCCCTGCATTAGCAGGCAGATTCTCAACCACTGCGCCACCAGGGAAGCCCAGTCCTTACTCTTAACCATGTAGATGTGATGCTTCCCTCTTATTATCTGCCCCTGTTTACTGAAATGTAAACTGTTTATTAAATGTAGTTAATCCATAGCATCTCACTGTACCTAGGTCTCAAACTTTTGGACTCAGTAGATATTCTATCTGAGTTATTTTTCATATCGTCAAGAGCCATCTGAAGGAGAGGCCCTTTTTTGTTATTGAAAAGGAGAAGTTACTTTCTAGACAGCTTACTGTTTTCAGTCTCCAAGTAGATAAGAAAAGAATCAGACCACAATTAAGTCGCCCTATAATTGTGAAGAACTTAATGATGGCATCCACTACTTTGATATCTTTGCTGTTCTGTCACCAGACTATGGTATGTTTTACTTGTGCCTGTTTTGTGTGAGTCAGGCTTTTTGTGGGTGAATGAAGTTCGATTTCTAGAGAAGGAGTGCTCTTTCATCTCCTCAGTTTCCTAATCACTGTGATTTATGCCCTGCAGTGAGTTTTGAAGGATGCACCGGTCTACCAAGGACAGTCTATGTTTCTGATGACACCCGATTCAAAGTGGGCACAGATGGCGTGGTTACAGTCAAACGGCCTTTATACCTTCATCGTCCAGAGATGAGCTTTCTTGTCCATGCCTGGGACTCCACCCACAGGAAGCTCTCCACCAAGGTGACCCTGAAGGCAGTAGTGCACCACCATCACCACCACCATCATCATGTACGTTGGAGTGTTTCTTGGAAGTTCAGTATTATTTTAGTATGCTGCTTAATCCAGGTTTCTCTGCCTTGGCACTATTCACATTTGGGGCCGGATAATTTCTTGCTGTGGGTGTGTCCTGTGCACTATATGATGTTTAGCAGCATCCCTGGTCTTAACCGCTAGATGCTTGCAGCACTCTGCCAGTTGTGACAACCAAAATTGTCTCCAGACACTGCCGGTGCCCCCTGGGGGTGGGCGGAAGGGGTGCTAAATAGCCCCTAGTTGAGAGCCATTGGTCTAACTGAACTAGTTCTTGCTGTGGGTTTTTTTGTTGTTGTTGGGTGGATAGCAAGATACACTACCTTATTTCTGCAGGTAGTGTAGAATAGGGGGTAAGGGCATGGATTCTGTCTGGGATTGGGTACCAGCCCTTCTATTTACTACCCGAGTAGACTTGGGGGAGTTATTTAATCTGTCTGTGCTTGAATTTCCTTATATGTAACATGGGGATAATAATGACTACATGAGGGCTTCCCTGGTGGCGCAGTGGTTGGGAGTCCGCCTGCCGATGCAGGAGACACGGGTTCGTGCCCTGGTCCAGGAGGATCCCACATGCCGTGGAGCAACTAAGCCCGTGAGCCATGGCCGCTGAGCCTGTGCGTCCGGAGCCTGTGCTCCGCAATGGGGGGGGCCACGGCAGTGAGAGGCCCGCATACCGCAAAAAAAAAAAAAAAAAAAAAAAAAAGACTACATGAATTATTACATGTGAGATGCTGGAACTATGGTAGGCGTATGATAAGTACTCAGTAATTGTTAACTGTTCTTCTCATTCCCTTCCCAGAGGAACAATGAACACGAGTTCAGTTCTCTGGTCATTTTGCTCTTCGTGTCTCTAGTGGAGAGGGCCTTGGCAAAGAAGGGGAAGAGTCAGCAGGAAGCTTTTGCCTGATTGGACTATAATCTCCAGAAGAGCCTTTCCCATTGTATCTGCAGTGCCTCGCCCTTGGGCCTGGCACGTACCAGGAGCCCAGTAAATATTGAGGGGACAGATGAGTGCGTTGGCCACAAATGAAAGGATACATGTCTGCCCAGGTGCTTGGCAAGAATGTTTCGGGAAATTGTTCACCAAAGCCAAATGTCTTTGCCAGTTTATAAACTGCTCCCGTGGCGCTGCCTACTGAAACGTCTCTCTGGAGGGCCATTCTAGTTGTTTCCCGCTATCGCTTTGGGAGTGTGGAAGTACTGTAACTGCCAAGGCCTTTCCAGCTGGCTCTTGTCTTTCTCCCTGAAGATTGTTGAGATTCTAGGAATTTAATAGTCCTGATAGATCTGATTTTTCTCCCTGGTGTAATTGGCCAGACCAGAAAAGTAGGGAACTAAATTAACATAGCTTCCTGACTTAAGTCTCCAATTAATTCCATCATTCATATAAGTCCAGCCTGGTAAGTTCTTGCTGGGCAGCTGTGTATGGAAACCTCTTATGATCCACAGATGTAAACAAAGTTGGTTTTTCAACTTTCCTCTTCACCTTTACCATCTGCCTTCATGATTATGTTCAAATACATATTATAGAAAAGCACAAATTACAGTGGTTTATGTAAAATAGAGTATTTCTCTTTCAAGTTAAGGCAATTCAGTGGTAAGTTGTGGCCAGTATGGAGACTCTTGTAGTCATCAGGAGGCTAGGTTCTTTCTTTCCTTTCTGTTCTGTCATCCTCAGCATATGGCTTCCATCCTTAATGGTACCTCATGATCCAAGATGGCTGCTGGATCTCCATTTATCATACCTTTCCTCTGGATGGTAGGAAGTGGGAAGGGAGGAAGCCCAAAAATGTATCACTTAGTTGTCCACCTTTTAAAGAAGGATTTGTGGAATTTTGAAGCAGTGTTTCTACTTACATCTCATTAGTTGGAACTTGGCTTCATGGTCACACCTAGCTACAAGTGTAGTATAGGAAATGTAGTTTTACTTAGGTACATTGTTGGACACAAAATTTATATATATATGGTGAGAGAGAGAGAGAGAGGGAGAGAAAGAGAGATTTTTGTTTTTAAATAAGGAAGAATGGATACTGAGCGGTAGGTGGCAACTCTACCACAGCTGGTTTGAGGTTGACTTTGGTTTGCCCCTAGTTCAAGGCACCCTTGTGGTGCCAGGTGGCCCTACACTGCACTGGAAGGGGTGATAATCTTACCTCTCTTTTAATTCATATAAGAATAGAGCCTATATATATATCAAAACATCACATCGTACACCTTAAATACAAACAATTTTTTTTTTTTTTTGCGGTACGCGGGCTTCTCACCATTGTGGCCTCTCCCTGTTGCGGAGCGCAGGCTCCAGATGCACAGGCTCAGTGGCCACGGCTCATGGGCCCAGCTGCTCCGTGGCATGTGGGATCCTCCCGGACTGGGGCACAAACCTGTGTCCCCTGCATCGGCAGGCGGACTCTCAACCACTGCGCCACCGGGGAAGCCCACGATTCCCTTTAATTTCACACATGAAGGGAATTCCCTGGTGACGTAGTGGTTAGGATTCTGGGCTTTCACTGCCATGGTCCCGGGTTCAATCCCTGGTCAGGGAACTGAGATCCCACAAATCATACAGCACTGCCAAATAAATAGATAGATAAATAAATAAATATCTTTATTTAAAAAAAATAATAATTTCACACATGAAGATGTTAATGTTATGTTTTACCAGCACAATGTTCATCATTATTTATTACCATTCTCTGAAAATATTCCATAGTCCTGATGACAGCAAGGTGTGCTCTTTGCCTTCCTCTTCAATATGGCAAATGAATTTGCATTCATTCATCAAGGCCTGTTTTTTTTTTTTACCATGGCTGTGCAAGATGGTCATTTTTAGGCTTAGGATACTGTGTTGAGAATCAATTTAGTATTTATTCCTGTGCTCAGGTCAAATCCCAAATTCCACTTCATTAAATCCATAACTCAGTGTTTTCCAACCAATCCAACCATCACCTTCATCATTAGCATTTATTGAGCACTTACTATGTTTCAGGCACTATTCTAAGTGCTTTACTGCAATAACTAGTATCACGTTTTATCTTTCCAAGGACCCTATGAAGCAGATACTAATATAATCCTCATTTTATATGTGAGGAAAGTGTGGGACAGAGAAGTTAAAAAATCAGCCCAGGAAGGTGAGGTGTCAAAGTGAGGATACAAAGCCAGGCAGCCTGGCTCCAGAGCCTGCCCTTGGCCAGGGCAGGACTGCTTCTCTAGGAGGTTAATGCAGAGGGTGCGTGTTAAGGGGTGTGTGAGTGACTAGTACGCAGGAATGCAGGATTGGGAAGGATTTTGTGATGATATCTGGTCATATTTCATGTGTGTCTTGTGCATTTTGAGTCACATTTTAAAAGCCAGGAAGCAGGGCTTGACTCTCACGTGACAGACAGGGATGGGTGACCGTGTGGAGGATGGAAGGTGGAATTGTCCTGGAACCTTTACTGTGTTACTACCAGTCGCTTTAAAACACTTAGAAACAGTTTGGAAGATCTCTCCTTCCAGCTTATTTCCCTGTGTGTGCATAAAGTTATGGCACATGAAAACTGTTCAATACAAGTCTCAAAGGGCACTTTTGCTTCCCATCCAAACAACTTCTGTTAGAACAAATGGAAACCATACGGATGTACTAACACAGTGGGATTAAGGGATTAGTATTGATCACAAAGTCGTTAAGTTCCCAAAACTTAGTCACTTAGGCTAACTTTACTTTGGAGACCTATATCACTAGAAAAAATATAAAAGAAAAGAATATTAAAAACACCTGAATATCTAATTGTTGAGTAAGCTCTGATAGTAAATCATTGGAGCATAATGTCTTATTAAAAATAACAGGAGTGGGACTTCCCCGGTGGTGCAGTGGATAAGACTCTGCACTCTCAATGCAGGGGGCCTGTGTTCGATCCCTGGTCAGGGAACTAGATCCCACATGCATGCTGCAACTAAGAATTCGCATGCCACAACTAAGGAGCTGACGAGCCGCAGCTAAGGAGCTGACAAGCCGCAGCTAAGGAGCCCACGTGCTGCAACTAAGGAGCTGATGAGCCGCAACTAAGGAGGCTATGAGCCGCAACTTAGGAGCCCACCTGCAGTGACTAAAACCCAGCACAACCAAATAAATAAAGAAAATATTTTTTAAAATGACAGGTGTGAGATATAGGCTTGAAATAACTCTTAAATAATGTCAAACCCTCAAACCTATCATCGTGTGTACATAATGATGACTGAACTCTGGACACGAAGAAGGATCGAAAGAGGAAACCATCTTTCTGATATGGTAAAGGGGTCTGTTGGGTTTTGTTTTGGCTGTTTTATTGTGTTGTTAAACGAAAACCATGCCCTGCCCTCAGAAGGCTGGAGATGCTGACTGCCTAGGTTGTTAAGCCCGTATCATCTTTCCTGAATTATCTCATTTCGTTCCTCATCTTCTTTCCTTTTAGGACTCTCCCTCTGGAACCCAGACAGAAGTGCTCATATTTCCCAGATCCCACCATGGTCTCAGGAGACAGAAGAGAGACTGGGTTATTCCTCCTATCAGCTGCCCAGAAAATGAGAAAGGTCCATTTCCTAAGCCTCTGGTTCAGGTACAGAAGGAAGTTCTCTATTTCTCTGGGAGGAATTTGGCAGAGAAGGATGAAGGAGAGGAAGGGAAAAGAGCCAATGTCAGAATCCTTGCTTGCTAATTCATTGCTTTCTGTTTTGTCTTCAGATCAAATCTAACAGGGAAAAAGAAACCGAAGTTTTCTACAGCATCACTGGCCAAGGAGCCGACAAACCCCCTCTTCATGTGTTTATTATTGAAAGAGAAACAGGATGGCTAAAGGTGACGGAGCCTCTGGATAGAGAAGCCATTGCCAAGTACATTGTGAGTGTCTCTTAGAAGCCTGTTAATGATGGGGTTACATCATTACAAAATTTTTTTGGTCAGCTCACGCTGATCATAGATCAGATGTTCTGGACATTTGAAGAGCTTAACTCGATACCTTTAGACCTGTTGATAAGGAGAAATGACAGGAGAACCTGCAAAAATTGGGGGCTGTTCACGTTTTCCTTATTAGGAATAAAGTGGGGAGAGTCCTGAGGCATCAGACATGATCGTAGACCCAAGATGTCAACCTGTTCTTGGGACTCAAAGTCCCTGACACAAAGGCAGAGGCTGGCGATGATGTTGTGGAACAAAAACTATTTCTGGGCCTTGAGAGCACTGTGAGCTTAGGGCAGCTGGGAGGTAACGCGTTGATGCCAAACGCAGGGAAGTCTGCGGGGACAACGCTAGACTCGAGCAGCCAGAGCAAATTCGACCCTGCTTAGAACCAGTCAGAGTGTTTTAGGCTTCCACTTTTATCTCCTAGGCCTGGCCCCCAGCCCTTATGTGGGAAATGGCACTCTGACCTGGTGGATGTGTTCTCCAGCCCATGGTCTCACAGGTCATGGTCTTATCCAGTGTCATGACCTCATTGAAGCAGCGGCACGTGTGTGGGAGAAGTTCTGTGCTTGCGGGGGGCGAGGGGGGCATGCATACCTGAGTTGGGAGGGAGTGGGGGCCGTGTGGAGCCCACCCTGCTCTGGTTGGACCACTTCTCCCACCTTGTCTTCCCGAGTAACCCTCACCTGGCTCTTGCAGCTCTTCTCTCATGCCGTGTCTTCGAACGGGCAAGCAATCGAGGAGCCGATGGAGATTGTGATCACCGTGACTGATCAGAATGACAACAAGCCTGAGTTCACCCAGGAGGTCTTCGAGGGGTCTGTCGTGGAGGGTGCTCTTCCAGGTACGTCCAGCAACGAGGAGATCAACACCCATCAAAACACTTAGATTCTTTGCACCCCAAAGTGTTGGGGTTGGCGTTTGGGGTCAGGCCCTTCATATGCACAGAACTTCCTTGGAAGACACTGTGTGTGTGTAAAACATCCTACCTATAGAAATATGTATAAAATGTTTAAGCCCAGTTAAAGAAAGGAGCAGTTTAAGAACAACCTCCCCTGATTAAGTAACAGGTCCTTGTTAGTAGTTTACAGCCCCTGTACAATCCTTCCTGATCACATTTTTTCCCTCCTCCATAAAGACAGCCACCACCCTGACTTTTGTGATCATCATTCCCTTGCTTTCATTTGTCTTTTACCACGTGTGTACTTACAGTTTTGCCTACTTTTCCACTTGGTGACAAACTGTTTTCCAAGGGGGCTGAACCAATTCATACTCCCACCAGCGATATAGATCACGGAATTGTTCAACTTCTTTTTGGCCAATCTGTTGAGTGTGTAGTTATATCTCAACGTAACTTAAAATGGAATTTCTCTGATTATTAATGGACTAAATAAGCATCTTATCATATGTTTGCTGACCAGCTGGGTTTCTTTACAACTTGACTATTCAAGTCTTTTGCCCTTTTTTTCTCTTGGGCTGTTTGTCTTTTGCCTATTGATTTTTCTTTTTTCTTTCTTTTTTTTTTTTTTTTTTTTTCAGTATGCGGGCCTCTCACTGTTGTGGCTTCTCCCCTTGCGGAGCACAGGCTCCGGACGCGCAGGCTCAGCGGCCATGGCTCACGGGCCCAGCCGCTCCGTGGCATGTGGGATCTTCCCAGGCCGGGACACGAACCCGTGTTCCCTGCATCGGTAGGCAGACTCTCAACCACTGTGCCACCAGGGAAGCCCTGATTTTTCTTTTTTTTTTAAATGACAAATTTTATTCCAAAAGGGCTCCAGTAGTACCAGAGACATTGATATAGAGTTTGAATATTGTTTCTGGTAAGGTGAAAATGGATAAAAACAATATTTCTAGTTAATATATTTTTAGATAATATGATTTTAAATGTTTGAGTTAAAATGTAATACATATTAATGAACTTATTTGCAAAACAGAAACAGACCCACAAACAGAAAACAAACCTATGGTTGGTTACCAAAGGGGAGAGGAGAGGGGGATAAATGAGATAAACAACAAGGTCCTGCTGTATAGCACAGGGTACTTTACTCAACATCTTGTAATAAACTATAATGGAAAAGAAAACAATGTAATAAATATTAAAAATAGATGTTTTAGGGCTTCCCTGGTGGAGCAGTGGTTGGGAATTCGCCTGCTAGTTCACGGGACACAGGTTCAAGCCCTGGTCCGGGAAGATCCCACGTGCCGCGAGCAACTAAGCCGGTGCTCCACAACTGCTGAGCCTGTGCTCTAGAGCCCACGGGCCACAATTACTGAGCCCGCACGCCCGGAAGCTGTGCTCTGCAACAAGAGAAGCCACCACAAGATGCCCGTGCACCACAAGGAAGATGCAACAAAGCCAAAAATAAATAAATAAAAGAAATAAATTTATTTTTTAAAAGAGATGTTTTAGTATTTTATCTATTTTGAAAGGTTTATACAGAATTATAGGGGAGGTTTTTTTGTTTGTTTGTTTGTTTTAAAGGAGAACCAATTTATTTTGAATAGCAAATGAAACTCCATTTATAACATAATAAACAAACGTTCTATCAATTTCTTCACGGTTAGTCCAAAGAACAACTGTTTTAATTAGAATTTACATTTCACCTTAAATATTCTAAAATCCATCCATGTCAACTTTGGAGTTTTAATCTTGCCTGATACTATGAAATAGGGCAAACCTTGATTGATGGTCAAATTCCTAATTTTTGCTGTTCAGCCACTTTTCTTGATCTTGCTCTCTGATTCCGTACATTCCAGAGTGTTCAGTGGACTTGCAATAATTTCTCATTGTTTGCCTGAACTCTTGACTTGTATTCATCTTTCTGAACAAAAAATATGCTCCCCAAATGCCCACAAGTTCAGCTACTAAAACTCCTTTAAAGATCTGCTTTGCCAGTGGATCCATAGTACGGGCTATCCTGAGGCGTGTACTCGTGGGCCTGCACATGCCTGCCTATTGATTCTTTTTTTTTTTTTTTTTTTAATGTATTTTTGGGTACGTTGGGTCTTTGTTGCTGTGCGTGGGCTTTCTCTAGTTGTGGCGAGCAGGGGCTACTCTTCATTGTGGTGCGCAGACTTCTCATTGCGGTGGCTTCTCTTGTTGCGGAGCAGAAGCTCTAGGTGCATGGGCTTCAGTAGTTGTAGCTCGCAGGCTCTAGAGCGCAGGCTCAGTAGTTGTGGCACATGGGCTTAGTTGTTCTGCAGCATGTGGGATCTTCCCGGGGCAGGGATCGAACCCTGTGTCTCCTGCATTGGCAGGCGGATTCCCAACCACTGCACCACCAGGGAAGTCCCTGCCTATTGATTCTTGAAGAGTTATTTAGGTATTCTGGGTACTAGTACTTTGTCTGTCACAAGTGTAGTAAATATTTCCTTCTACCTTGAAGGCAGCAATCTCAAATGACCATTCTCTCAGGTGGAGCTGTGGCTAAGAAGCCAATTACGGAAATTTCTGGTATTTTTCCTATCTTATACACTATTCACTCAGTATAAGAGACATAGCAAAAATGTTTTAGCTTAAGGTTATTTATTCCCCATATTCCTCACCCACCCTCCCCACCCAAAATATCCTCTGGAAAAGCTGGGTTCTGGGAGCACCACCTGCTCGTTTGGTGGAATGCTTTCTTCCTCCCTTAGCGCTTTGGTCAGAATTTTGGTAATTAAAGTGTAGCTCGACTAAATCTTCTCCTTTGCACACAGGCACCTCTGTGATGGAGGTCTCGGCCACAGACGCAGACGATGACGTGAACACCTACAACGCTGCCATTGCTTACACCATTCTCAGCCAAGAGCCTATGCTGCCGCACGACAAGATGTTCACCATCAACAGGGACACGGGTGTCATCAGTGTGCTCACCACCGGGCTGGACCGGGAGGTCAGGGGTCAAGAGGATCCAGAGGGTATTGAGGGCAAATAGCTCGATCATCTGGATGATGTAAAACTCTGCCAAGGCCAGTTGCTGCTTAGTATGGTGATGGTTCTGAGCTTTGTATCTGAACATTTGTCCAGAGGTTTGGGGCCAGGCAGGCAGGCTGGTTGGCATTTAAGCAGATGAGAAAATAATCTGTTTCTATGCCATGGGCTGGGCTGTGACTGATGTGGCTGTCAGTCCTGACTCGGGTGTGTTTGATCTCTACAGAGTTTTCCCACGTATACCCTGGTGGTTCAAGCTGCAGACCTGCAAGGTGAAGGCTTAAGCACAACTGCGACAGCTGTGATCACAGTCACTGACACCAACGATAACCCCCCCATCTTCAACCCGACCACGGTAATAACCCTGCCACTCCTTAGAGAGTCTCCAAAGGTCCTTGGTTGTTTCCCAGTATCTCATGGGTGAACCCTTTGGAAACGTTTCCCAGACTAGTAAACTTGAAGCTAAAAAGCAAGCAGGTCGGGATGTCAGTTTTCTCTGCCCTCCTCAGCCTGGGGCCTATTGACACAGGTTTCTGAAGTTGCAAAAAACACCTATTTTTAGTTTTTTTTTTTTTTTAAAGGAACCTCCATATAAAGATGTTAAAAAAAAAAAAAAGAAAAAAAAAGCACCTATTTACTCCATGTCCTCATCTTGGTAGCAGATCTTACCAGGTTTTAGTTATTTATTGAACAAATATTATCTGGGTTTATACCAGGCACTGTCTTAGATGCTGGGGATATTATCACCAACAAGGCAGACGACACTTCTATTCTTGTGGAGTTTTTAGTCTAGCTAGGGTTATGTTAGACAACTTACACTGATTATTGTGTATAATTATATTAAATGCAGTCAAGGTGAAGGCATTGACAGGTGTGTGAAAGAACCTGAAACCTTATTGTGTTACTTAGAAATCAGCTTAATGGTTAGTAACAAAGATTTGACTCTCGTGGTTGAAACGGGGTTGACTTTTTCTCTTGTGTCACTAACAGCCCAGAGGTAGATGGTCCACTCAGTCAGTAGAAACCAAGCCTCCTTTATCTGCTTTCCCACTGTCCTTGGTACATGGATTCTATCCCCATTGTCACCTTGTGGCCCAAGATGACAGCTGGAGCTCCAGCCATACCTGTGCTTCGTTCAGGAAGAAGGCAAAGGCGAGGGGGCATAAGGCCTTGATGTCAAGCCAAGTTTTCTTATTTCTGTGAAGACCCATCCCACAAGTGTCGTTTACCTCTTACTAGCAACTGCTGTCTGCAAGGAAGACTGGAAATACAGTATTTTCTCTGGGCACGTTGCTGCCATCAACCATGTAGTTAGGGAAGAAGAGGAGAGTGGATATTCAGTAGACAGTTAGCGGTGTCTGCCACTCTAACCTAGCCACTGTGAGTACAAGAGGCTTAAGAAAGACAGTTTTAATGCCCCGCATCAAAAGGAAGCTTGATGAATAGCAAGAACTGAAAAACAGTCAGTGTAGTGAACCAAATGAAGCCAGGTCCTCCTACAGGACCTTGTGGGCTGAATTTAGAATTTCAGAATTTATCCTGAGTGCAGTGGGATGTTATCAAAGGGTTTTAAGTAGAAGACTGTAATGACCAGACATTTATGATAATTACTGGTACCACTGAGAGTGATGGGGGAGACGGGAATGGGGGATAAACTACAGTGTCAGCAGTTGGGCCCAGAGTATGCTGAGAGGCGCGGACGGCCAGGGCCTTGGCTCTTTCAGGTACTCACAGGGCCCCTGAGTGCTGGCTCCTCCACCAACAGGAAATAAGGGCCATGCTGGTAGGGTGGGCACTTCTTCGAAGACTCATCAAAGCTTGGGCTCAAGAAAGGATTCCCTTAGCCCCCTGAACCCTGGCTCCGCTGCTGGGTCTGAGTATGTCCTAAGTGACACATCCTTTTCTTTGCTCTGCAGTACGTGGGGTCGGTGGTTGAGAACGAGGCTGACGTGGTCATCACCACACTCACAGTGACCGATGCCGACGTCCCCAATACCCCGGCGTGGGAGGCTGTTTACACAGTATTAAACGATAACGAGAAGCAGTTTGTTGTCATCACAGACCCAGTAACCAATGAAGGTGTTTTGCAGACGGCTAAGGTTTGTATGGTTCCTGGCAAGATGCAGAAATTGACAACATAGCCAGAGGCCCTTGTCCCCTGGTGTCTTCTCTGAAGTAGATTAGCGCGGCCTTGGTGGGGTAGGCGAGGGCAGCTCTCCCAGATTCTGGTGGGGTTTGCAGTTAACTCTTCAGGCTCATGTGAGAAATCAGGAAGCTCCCACACTGCACCCTAAAATTGAAGAGGAAGTACCATCTGTTTTATTTTTATTATTATTGTTTTAAAATACATTTATTTATTTATTTATTTTAAAGTTTTTGGCTGCACTGGGTCTTTGTTGCCACGCGTGGGCTTTCTCTAGTTGCGGTGCGCGGGCTTCTCACTGCGGTGGCTTCTCTCGTTGCGGAGCATGGGCTCCAGGTGTGCGGGCTTCAGTAGTTGTGGCGCACGGGCTTAGTTGCTCCGCGGCATGTGAGATCTTCCCAGACCAGGGCTCGAACCTGCGTCCCTTGCATTGGCAGGTAGATTCTTAAACCACTGCGCCACCAGGGAAGTCCTTGCACTAAACATTTGATGTCAGTGTTTTCTGTTATTATTCTATCACCCAAAGAAAAAAGGTAGTAATTTGAGTTCCCACCATACACAAGGTCCTTCATAAAAGTTCCAGTTGATCCCTTACAATGCCTCTGTTAGTTCCTTTTCCTACTTAGTTAGGCGTGGAAACAGACCCAGAGGTTCTGTTGCCCAAATCACACAGCTAGGAAATGGCCTGGCCGGGATTTGAGCTCAGTGCCGACTGATTCTAAACTTACTGGGGTTAGGGAGGTGGACAGGCAGGGTTGTTGGTCCATTTGCCATCATACGGACAGCATGTCAACATAGGTTGTGAACATTCTTACTGGTCTCGGGTAAATAAATGACTTACTATGCTACATTTGTTAATAGAGGCTTACCACTTGAGATTTCATGTAGCTCATCTTTATTCTTTTCCTGGGGTTCTCAACATGAATCTGGTTGCACGTTAGTCATTGGGAACTTTTAAAAAAATGTTGACGTCCAGACCCCAACCTCAGAGATTCCTATTCACTGACTCTGGGGTTAGGGTCCAGGCATGTGTTTTCTTTAAAAGTTCTCAAGTCATTTCTTCTTAATGCAGCCAGATGTGAGAACCACTGATATATTGCTAACCAAAAAACAATAGTTAAGGATTTAATGTGGTTTGTTTTTTTTTTTTTTTTCTAACATAAAATGTATTTTTTTTCTGCTCTTTAGGGCTTGGATTTTGAGGACAAGCAGCAGTACATCCTGTATGTGGCAGTGACTAATGTGGACCCCTTTGAGGTCACTCTCCCCACTTCCACAGCCACTGTCACCGTGGACGTGATAGATGTGAATGAAGCCCCCATTTTCATGCCTCCTCAGAAGAAAGTGAATGTGCCTGAGGACTTCGGCTTGGGCCTGGAGATCACGTCCTACACCGCCCAGGAGCCAGACACATTTATGGAACAGAAGATCACGTAAGTGTGAGGGGTTTTCCACTTACTGGCAGCAACTGGCTGTGTGCGTACGTGTATGTATAAAATATTTTGTTCATGGCACTTTTATCATCATTGGTCTGTGGAAGATCCTTCTCTTGTTTGGCTTATTTATATTTTTATCCCCATTCCCCACACCATGTCCATTCATTCTGTCCATGGTCAGCCATTGTCGGTTTACTGTGCTTCCTCTCTTTGAATTCACTTAGTGTAGTAGGAATGTGGTTTTAATTTACATACATAGTATTGTGTTATAAGTAGCTTACTGTTTTTGTTTTTGTTTTGTTTTTTTTTTTGTAAACTTGAAGGCTCTTCTATAATGTAAATCACAGCCACAGATGCTGAAAACACACATACAAACCAACCAACAGCAACAGCACTGTGGCCCCGTATGATAAAGGATGTTCTTATTCTTTTGAGAGCTGGGTCTGATGACATACTTGGTGCTCCAGTGTGACAATGGTGGAAACTCAAAGGGAAGACTGTTAAGCACAAATGCAAGCATGGCACATCTGCATCTTTTTAGTAATAGCATGATTTCCAGAGGTAACAAAAGCCTCGGTCACTTCCTCTTCTCAGAGAGAGATTCCTACCTGTTAATATTTACTTTAGAGGAAACTATTAGAATGCTCTGAACTATTTAGAAAAAAGGTTATGCAAATCCGGTATAGAGTCCCACTTGGTAATAAATTGAGCATGTTCTTGTTTGGAGGGGGAGGTGTTTGTGTTTTCGTATCAGTGCCTGTGACTTACTAAACGTAAAACAAACATGAAGTTTAAGTGCAGCTTCAATTTCTGAGTTAATTCTAGGAAGTACTAATTCTATCCTGATTGGAAGGGCTCATAAATAGCTTTAAACTGTGCATGTGCACCATATGGATATAAAGGAACCAGGTAGTGATATTAATGGCTGCTAGAATCATTAGGTCAAGGATGATGAGGAATTTTTAAATGGAGGAACCAAGCTGGGACCATCCAAACCTCTGATAGATTTTAACATCTGCTGGAAGAGCAAGGACAGCCCAACATGAAGTGCCACTCGAAGTGATGCAACGGCATGTACACAGTGCCGCTTAAATATTGTATTTGGGGGAGAAAGGAAGGGTTGAAACAGAATCTAATCAAGCCTTAGGATATGATTTTGATGCAGTACAGAGAAAGAACAAGTTAAATGCCATGAGGAAGCAGTCAGCCAAATGCAGAATATGGGAGCTCTATGTCAAATGACCCAGTTTCTTTAGCAAATAATGACAGAAGGGTGGGGGTGACTGCTTAGATTAAAGGTGTTGATTAAGAGAGGAATCAACCAATTGTAATCTGTAGACTGTGCTTAAAGATGGATTCAAACGATCCAACTATAAAAGACACCCTTGAGGCAAATAGAGAAACTTGCACACAGACTTGACATTAAGTAATTATTATTTTTGCTAGGTGTGTTAGTGGCATCATGATATTGTAGGATTTTTTGTTTTGTGATTAAAGCCTTGGGTTGTATGGTTTCCAGCCTGTGTTGATATCTTAGCTTGTAGTAATGGAATAGGTAGTTCAAAGCATCTATTTGGAGAAGTTCAAGGACCAAGTCTAAATAATGTTTGCAGAGACCCTTACCCCTGGAATAAAGACCACCCGATATATGTAGTTCATTGCTTTGCACTTCTAAGGATATGAGGGTAAGCCCACAGGTATCCAGGACCCTTTCCTCCTTCTATTTCTTTATTTCCTTTTCTGAGCCTTTCAATGACCTCGATAGATAACTGGGCAGTATATCTCTGTTTTTCATGCTTACGTTTCTTCTGTTTCTGGTATTCCTAATAAGGTATGGCTTAATAGGATTCTCTTGGCATTTTGAATAAGATTTTGGGGGGTGGCTGTGTAAGACCAGAAGGAGCTTTACCCTCCCTGGCACTTCCCGTTAAATGCCAATAGTGCAGCGTACTCCCAGGTCACCATGTCAACCCAAATCTCCAGGGCTCATGGCGGAGGTGTTGGGTGCCATACATACTGTGACCTTTTGAGAACTGCTGTATGCTTTAGGGGGGTCAGTCTGAGAGAAACTAAAGAAATCTGACATCTAAATGCCATGCCCGATCCTGGATTGCATTCTGGATTGGGTTGGGGCAGAGGCGTGTGGGGAGGGTGGTATAGTTTGGGGGAAATCTACAGTTTGAATATGTACCATGTATGAAGTGGTAATACCATATCAAAGTTATATTTCCTGAAATTGAAAATCAAATTGTGGTTATGTAAGAGAATGCCTCTGTTCTTAGGAGAAAGCACACTGACCTTTTCATGAGTAAAGGAACATCATGTCTGCGACTTACTTACTCTCAGATGGTTCAGCAAAACAAGAAATTATGTGTATGTGTGCATCAACTTTTGTATATAGCAAAATATCGACAGTAGATGAATCTAGGTGAAGGGTACATGGATGGTCATCAAACCTTTTTGGCAAAATTTCTGTAGGAGTCATTATTTTTTTTTGAAATAAGGAAGTTAGAAGTATCTATCAACAAAAAGGAACCTTAACCTTCTTCAGCTACCTACCGTTCGCCGTTCCTGTTCTCAATCAGAGCTTGTGTCTTTCCAGGTATCGGATTTGGAGGGACGCTGCCAACTGGCTGGAGATTAATCCGGACACGGGTGCCATTTCCACTCGGGCTGAGTTGGACAGAGAGAACGTCGACCATGTGAAGAACAGCACGTACACGGCCCTCATTATAGCCACTGACAATGGTGAGGATGCCCTTACCATTTGGTTTTTGCTGCCTCACCCTCCTGACCAGCTCACTGCCTTGCCCCTATCCTTTTAGAGGCATGAATGCTTTCATTTTCTTTCATTCTTCAACAAAGCGTTCTCAAAGCATTGTCCAAAATGCGCAGAGTTTAGGCCAAGCAGAAGTTCCTTTTTACTACTCCTTCTGTACCTGAACCCCATGGGAGCCAGACTGTCTGGGTTTAGATCCTAGGACCAAAGCTTAATACCTGTGTGAACTTGGACTTATTACCTAATTTTTACGTCCCTCAGTTCCTTTATCCAACAAAACGATAATACCCCATCTAGGTTAAATGAGTTAATTTATGTAAAAGTGCTTGGAAGAGTGCCTGCTACCTAGTCTGTGCTCTGTAAGGACTGTTTTTATCTTTATCATCATCATCATTATTATTAGTGAAGTGTGGCTCCTTCCAGACTGTTTCTGTGTATTCGAATACATTTATAAACATATAGAAATATGGTTTATTATAAAGCCACTATCTGGTTTATAGCCTATTTTTGTTTTTATTATGAAAACCATTGTGTTATGCGTGTTTCATTTTTTTTTCCTTGAACATATGTCTTGAAGACACAGAGATCTATCTTGGCACATTATAGATCTACCTCTTTTCAATTAGATGATGTTATCTGCATATAGCGTAATTTAACCATTCGTACATTAAAAAAACACCGGGATTATTTCCAGTTCTCCATTATTTTTGTGAGTGATAGGTAAACATTGTTGTACCTGCCTCTGTGGGCAAGTGTTTCCCATGGATAGATATTCAGAAGCGGAGTTACAGTTAAAGAGACCTGCTAGTTCCTGTGATTAAATCTGTTCTCCTCTCCCTCCCCAACCTCCCGAGGTAGTAATTCCAGATTTGGCAATCTGGAAAGCAGAGGGCAAGGCGAGTAAGCCCGTGGTGGGGCCGGATGGGTGGCTAATGAGTGATGCCTTCATCACATTCTGAGCATGCTGTGGAGGGGTAACCCTGGCCTGGTCATTTAGAATCTAAAACCTGCTCCTGGAGCTGTCATTTGGGAGGCAGCAGGTTAAAAGCAGAGAGCCATGATGGGGCTCCATTTGCAGAAATGTTTTGCATAAAGGGGAAGCTAACCCATTGCTTGGGCAGCAGTGCTATGCTGGCCCAGCTGTCTCTGGCTACACGGGAGTTCCCTAGCCTGGCAATGGAGGTAACCAAGAGTTGGCAAGGTTCCTGTAAAGGGCCAGGGAGTAAATATTTTAGCCTCTGTAGACTGTACAATCTCTATTGGCATCATAGCCTAGAAGCAGCCATACACAGTTTGAAAAGGGATGAGCATAGCTGTGTTCCTCATTTGGGTGGAAGACCTTAGTTTGCTGACCCCTGACCTAATACTAATGGCTAAATTATGGTACTTTTGAATATATTCCTTCAAGTGTTGCTTTGTGCATGACTCAATACTTTTGATGTAGGTCTAAGAGGAGAATGAAGTTTCTTCAGAAAATCTATTATCTTATTAAAAAACCTTTTTTAAAGTTTTCTTTAATTAAAAAGAATTTTAGGGGCAGTGGTTAAGAATCCACCTGCCAATGAGGGTTACACAGGTTCACAGGTTCAAGCCTTGCTCCTGGAAGATCCCACATGCTGCTGAGCAACTAAGCCCGTGCACCACAACTGCTGAGCCTGCACTCTAGAGCCTGTGAGCCACAACTACTGGGTGCCTAGAGCCTGTGCTCCACAACAAGAGAAGCCACCACAGTGAGAAGCACACGCACCGCAACAAAGAGTAGCCCCTGCTTGCCACAACTAGAGAAAACCTGTGCACAGCAACGAAGACCCAACGCAGCCAAAAATAAATAAAATAAATAAATTTTTTTAAAAAAGAATTTTAAATGATACTTGCTCATTGTTAAAACAAGAAAATTCAAATGATAAGGTAAAAAGATCCATCCATGGGTGAATGGATAAACAAAATATGGTATACACATACACAATGGAATATTATTCAGCCTTAAAAAAGAAGGAAATTCTGTCATGTGTTACAATGTGGATGAACCTTGAGGACATTGTGCTTAGTGAAATAAACCAGCCACAAAATGACTAATACTGTGGGTTTCCACTTCGATGAGGTACTAATGTGGTCAAATTCATAGAAACAAAGTAGAATGGTGGTTACCAGGAACTGGAGGGGGAAATAGGGAATTGTTTAATGGGTACAGAGTTTCAGTTTTGTAAGATAAAATTATGGAGAGCTGTTTCACAACAATGTGATTATACTAACACTCCTGACCTGTACACTTTAAAAATGGTTAAAATGGTAAGTTTTATGCTGTTTCTTTTAACCACAATTTTCAGAGGTAAAAAGAAAAAATAATCACTATAGCTGCCCAGGTATAAATATTTATGGGTTTGAGATACTTTCCTCTGGGTTTTTTTTCCCTGCGATATGCTAATATTGATGATGATGATTCCTTGAGGGTCTACTTTTTCTGTTATCAAGTTCTATGTCAGGGTGTAAAAGAAATACAAACAGAAGTGTGTATAAATGTCTGAATCTAATTTGAAAAGCAACTTGGCGGCAATTGTAAAAGGCTCAATCCTTTGATAATGATCTTAAAGCCTTAGAAGTTCAGAGAAGGAGAACTAGTAGGGGGTGAGGAGGACTTCTTAGAGTAGTTAAAAAAAGTTGTGTTTTAAAAAATTTTTTATTGAAGTATAGTTGATTTACGATGTTGTGTTAATTTCTTGTGTACAGCAACGTGACTCAGCTATACATATATACATGCCTTTCCATTATGGTTTGTCACAGAATGCTGAATATAGTTCCCTGTGCTCTACAGTAGGACCTTGTTGTTTGTCCATCCTATATATAATAGTTGGCCTCTGCTAATCCCAGACTCCCATTCCTTCCCTCCCCCCCTCCCTTGGCATAGAGATGTTAAAATTTAATGGATGAATAAAGTTATGTGTGAAGATGGAGGGAGTCCTTGGTGTGAGGAATAACTTGAATAATTGTTATCAAAGTGGGGAATAGGCATGGCAGAGGTCTGCCCAGCCAGGAATGAGGATGGCCTGGAACCTGCAAGACAGGTGGCTCTCTGGGCAGAGTGGGGCCTGGTGAGGGAGCCCTGAAGGGCCAGGAGAAGAGGTGGATTCAGTCTGACGGGAGGCACTAGGGATTCATCCGTGGTCCTGAGCTGTGACATTTCCTGTGTATTTTCTTAGGTTCTCCACCTGCTACTGGAACGGGAACCCTGCTCCTATTCCTCGATGACGTGAATGACAATGCCCCCATACCAGAACCTCGGAACATGGACTTCTGCCAGAGGAATCCACAGCCTCATATCATCAACATCATTGATCCTGACCTTCCCCCCAACACTTCTCCCTTCACAGCAGAACTAACACATGGGGCAAGTGTCAACTGGACCATTGAGTACAATGACGAAGGTGGGCACCTGAGTCTTATCTTGGAAACTTTGCTCTGACCCCGTGCTTCCCTCGCACCCCCCGCTTCTGAATTTCCCTTCTCAATATCCACTTGTCACCCCCTTTATGTTGTTGTTTGTTTTCTGTTGTTGTTGTTGTTGTTTTGTTTTGGCTATACCACACATCTTGTGGGATCTTAGTTCCCTGACCAGAGATTGAACCTGGGCCCCCAGCAGTGGAAGCTCGGAGTCCTAACCACTGGACCACCAGGGAATTCCCCACTTGTCACCCCTTTTAAGGCTTGTTTCCTTGTCCCTTCTACCTTTGTGGCATTGAACCAAAGATCCCTTTGCGTTTCTGGTGTCTGAGTCTGTGACATACTGCCCAATAATCTACAACCCAAGCAGCTGTTGTCTTCATTCAGCTTTGCAATGTCTCTAGTTCCCTAATAATTTTTTGTTTTTGTGGTACGCGGGCCTCTCACTGTTGCGGCCTCTCCCGTTGCGGAGCACAGGCTCCAGACGCGCAGGTCCAGCGGCCATGGCTCACGGGCCCAGCCGCTCCGCGGCATGTGGGATCCTCCCGGACCGGGGCACGAACCTGTGTCCCCTGCATCGGCAGGCGGACTCTCAACCACTGCGCCACCAGGGAAGCCCTCTATCTAGTTCCCTAATAATTTTAATCTAGAATGAACTTTTTATCTCTCCTGATCCCCTCATTTTTGTTGCTTCTTCCAGAACATGAATCTCTGATTTTTAAGCCAAGGAAAACCCTAGAGGTGGGTGACTACAAAATCAATCTCAAGCTCATAGACAACCAGAACAAAGACCAAGTGACCACCTTAGATGTGCACGTGTGTGACTGTGAAGGGGTCGTCAGCAACTGTAGGAAGGCCAGTCCTTACGATGAAGCAAGGTTGCAACTTCCCGCCATTCTGGGGATTCTTGGAGGCATTCTTGCTTTTCTGGGTAAGTGCAACTGGCGAGTGTTTCAGCCTTTACCTTCTGAAGTGGGGGAGGTTTTTCTCTTACTGAGCATTTCAGGGGTAAGTGGTCCAAGACTGGAAGTCTGCCCAGTCCTTCTGTTTTGTTCTTTCAACCTCTAAGGGCAGTGTTTCTCCAGCTTGAGTGTACACAAATCACCCGTATATGAGAATGCTGATCCAGTAGGTCTGGGGTGGGGCCTCAGCCTCTGCATTTCTAACCAGCTCTGAGGTGATGCTGATGTTGCAGGTCTTTGGACCACCCTCGGAGCAGCGAGGCCTGGTCACCACCACCTTCTCCACATCCCACCCTGGAGGAGGGTGTAGAGGAAGTGGAAGGCACATATCTTGAAACTGAGCATGTCACCTTCACTCACATCCCACCGGTCCAAACACAGCCACACCTGGAACCTCCCAGTCTAACCGGGTGATCACGTGTCCAATTAAAACTTGGTGCAGAGAGTAGGGGTGGAGTGTGGGGTGCATGGTGAGTATCAGGGACTCAAAGGATGAAGGGGAAAAAGGTTACTGGGGAAAATTTGGCAGTTTCTGGCACCATCCTTAAAACTGATATCACCTGAGCCTACCTGTAGACTGAGCCCTAGGGTTGACACAGGTGCTGTTATGGTTTCTAAAAGCTAGTGATGGGCAAGTCAGAAAACCTCAAAGATAGTGTTGTTGTTGCTTTTTTTTTATCATTAGGAGCTATGATACGTGGTTCAGTTCATGAAGGTCCTTGCAGTCAGAAGAGGAGGCTGTTAACTGAGTCTTGAGAAAGGTTTGGTAGAAGACAGGATAGTTGGGCCACAGCGACTGGGGGAATCCCCATAGACAGAGGGCCATTTGTGGTGGTTCCCACACTAGTGAAGGCACAGAGAGAGGAAGGCTTGACGGACTGTGTAGGGCAGAGAGGCTGACCTTGCTGGGGTAGAAGAAAGTCCTTAGAGGGGAGCAATGGGACCACCTGGGGTCCTTCAGTTTAGATTCAGCAGTGTTACTGATCCTTCTGCTTCAACAGATTGAAGAAGGGATTGCCTATTGGCCTTCGGGAAATGTTTGCAGTGTGTCCTCTTAGCTCCTGCCCTCTGCTGCATCCTCTCAAAATTGAAAAGGAAGGAGAGAGTTGTTTAAAATTCAGTGGACTTTCTGGACCTTTCTTCCTCCAGGATTCACGTGGCTTTACTGCCACCACACAGTTATACTTAAAATATTGACTTTTTAAAATAGTAGCTTTATCTAACTTTGCTTTGGGTGTATTTCATTAGACATAGGGGCTGAGAACAACGTTTCGGAATGTTCAAATGTGCAACATTTACAGCAGAAGCAATGCCAGTGTGCAGATTTCCAGTGTCTTGTTCCTTATGGGCAGACATCGAAATTAAGCATCTAAAGAATGTTCTAGAGAGACAAGAGGATATGAAGGTTTTTGTGTAGTCAGCCAATATTTGGTTGCTTACTTTGTGCAAGATTTGTCTCTGACACCGGGGATTGGGGGGTTTCAGGACAGCTGAGTTGGGTGGTGCTTCCTGAAGTGATAACAATATGCCATGTTTTGGTTACTTTCCCTTACATAACATTTAAGTAATGTTTGATAAGAAGCATCCTTTTGGAAACGGTAGCCCTCCTCTGGCTCTTCAGCTCTAAGCTCCACAGGGATGGGGACTGTTTGCAGCTTCCATTGTTTTCAGTGCTGTGTCCTCAGGGCCAAGGCAGGCCTGGCCCACCTAGCAAGAACTCACTCAGTATTTCTGTTCTTGAGTCATGGTCCAGGGGGTTATATTGTTTATCTAGATAAGATCTTGGAATCTTTCTGATTCCAGAAACAGGTAGGTTGGGTACTTGCAAGTGTATGCCACCTCCTGTCTTAGTGCAGTGATGCTTCACTAGTTACTTGGGTATAAGGACCTATAAGTTAGAAAACACACTGAATCATATTTTTTTCCCACTCACAATAAATTATTTAGTTTTTTAAAAATTTAAATATTAGTCGTATATAGCCTAGACATAGCCACCAACATCAGATGAAAACCTTGAAAA